>NC_082646.1:82713155-83963155 GCF_028023285.1 Balaenoptera ricei | reverse complement strand
AAACAGGAGGAAACAATTATTTTCAGGCACTTCCTAAAACCTCTGTGACCTGTGTCTTTTAATTCCTCCTCAACCAACAGACTTGAACCACCTCAGACTCCATCTCCAGGTTTAACTAGTGTAAATATTTCTACATAATGTGTATGGTGGTGTCTTTGGGGGGAAAAGTCAAGATGAAAATAGCATGGCTGACCCACCTCTTCAACTCGACCGTGCTCAATCAATAGCTACACCTTGGGGCTTTGGGACAACCACTGGCTGTGAGAAGAAAGTGTCTTCTCCCCATAGGGGTGGCATATTGAGCCAGGTGCCCCAGTGGAGGAGAGAGTTCATCTTCTTTACAAACATCTAAAATAGATATTTGCCAAAGGCAGGAAATTAGGCTGCAAGGCCTGCTGCCCTGTGAAATATTTTGAGAACTGATGCAAGTTGTGTTTCCAAATGTGACATTAGCAGACAAAGAGGGGCTTCTTATTCCTATTGGCCTAACTTCCAAAAGAATCTAGAAAATCACAGTGAGGTTAAACAGAAAACTGAGGAACCATATGATAAAGGCAAACCAATACTCATGGCTCATCCCTGAAATCAAGAGATCCAGATTCCAGGCCAATGTCACCACTTATTAACCTGGAGTCCTTAGGCAAGTAACTTAGGATCTTTGGATCTCTGTTATTTCTTACATAAAATAAAGGTGTTGGATTAGAAAACTGGATGTAAGGATAAGTGACAGAAGAAGACTCTGGCTAACTTAAGTCTAAAAGAAATTCACTGGAAAGATTCAGGTGGCTCACAGAATTGAGAGAAGTCCCAGGGAACCAGTCCAGGAAAGAACAGGGACCAGAGAAGCTCTGGGGACCTCAGGGGCAGGAACTCCCACGCAGCCTAACCAGCATGCTCATGCTGGAGCACATGTGCATCCATCCTTCTTTTTCCTCTTCCTCTTCTTCCTCCCCTTCTTCTCCTTCTTCTCCTCCTTCTCCCTCTCCCTCTCCCTCCCCCCTCCCCTCCCCCTCCCCCTCCTCCTCTTCCTCCTTCTTCTTCTCCTTCTCTCTGATGCCTTTCTATCACTTCAGACATTCTTAAGAGATAGAACACACTAACCTAATTTACCATTCTTCCTTCCCATTACCAGGTGAAAGCAAGAGTAAATCCAATTAAATCTGCACACAATGGGGAGAGATCAATTCCTAAAACTCCTAAAAGGAAACATAGCTGCTGTGATCAACAGAAGGTAGAGTGGACTTTGGGTAGCCCAAATCCACAAGTGTCCACTTTAACAGGTGTTAAGTTATTTATAGCAGTAATATCCTGGGAGTCCATTTAGCCTTTATTACACTGTAAAAGAATTCTGATAGAGGAAACTGACAACACAAGGGGGATATATACTTAAAGGCAAATGGCAGCTCCCCCACGGGTCTGATTTAGTGCATCTTGGGTGGACCCGTGAATATGTATTTGGGAACATTCTGGTTCCTCAAGGGGTTCTGATGCCAGATCAGGTTTGGGAACCATTACTGTCCTGTTCGTTTAACAGGAGACAATAGAGATAGAGACAGAGACAGAGATGGCTGTCATTATGTCATTAGAGAATATGAAAGCTCTCCAGAGGGAGATATATATACATATGTATCTCCAGACACCAGACACCGTAACATCACAGTTCCCTAATCTCCTTCTCTACCTGCCAAGCTAGACCTGGAGGGCAAGAGAGAGGAGTATTACACAGTACAGTTTAGCCCAAGCAAAAGTAGCAAATACTCTCCCACTCTCCTTTATTAGAAACACTGAATTTAGCAACCCTCCTCCCTCCCGCTGTGCTCACTGCTCCCCCTCCCCACCTCATACGCCATATGTTTTTAATCATGCCCCCACGGTTTCTCTTCCTGCAACGTCCCGAGCAAATTAAAATTGAAAAACAGAAATCTGAGAACTTGGAGCAAACGTGGAAACTCGTGACAATGGTGGTAATCAGTAATCAGGCTGAATTCTCCAGCCTACAGGCAGGCGAGGAGATGGTTTGGGGCCTCAGTATAACTAAACCCATAGTATACAGACTTAATGGTGAAAGGGGTTAATTGTACTCGTGACTTTTCTTAAAACGATTTTCCTCATAGGCTCCTGAAAGTCCATTCTGGAAGATGCTCTTAGAGAAAATCTAGCTCAGATTTGGGGCTTTTCTTTTTTTGTTGTTGTTTTTTTTTTATTCTGAAGTTCCAATTGCTACATTTTAGGAAGTTTATGAAATCTTTACACTGCCTCCAAAATATTGATTATAATCATATTTATTTTTCTGGGGAAGGCACATTATAACTTTCATCAGATTTTCACAAAGACTTTAAAAACACAAAATTAACTTAAAAGTCCAAAAATTGGACTGGTCCACCTCACTCATCTCAAAGGCTATCAATGTAATGGCTAAAGTCTTTAAATCTATAGGTCAGAGAGGTCTGCTTCAATTCCTTTTCCCACCACTTCTAAGATGTGAGACCCCAAGCGAGTTACTTCTGAGTCTCTGTTTCCATAGTCACTTGTGGTGATAATAGTATCTGGTTCATAACATTGTCTTACAAATTAAATGAATTAAAAATATAAAGTGAGGGCATAGTACCTGGCTGTCTTAGTCCATTCAGGCTGCTATAACATAGTACCATAGATAAGCTGGCTTATAAACAACGGAAATTTATTTCTCACAGTTCTAGAGGCTGGGAAGTCCAAGACTAAGGTGCTGATAGATTCAGTGTCTGGTGAGAGCCTACTTCTTGGTTCATAGATGGCCGTCTTTTTACTGACTCCTCACGTGGTAGAAGGGACAAGAGAATTCTCTGGGGTCTCCTTCATAAGGGCACTAATCCCATTCATGGGGGCTCTGCCCTTATGGCCTCTCAAAGGCTCCACCTCAATATACCACCTCATAAAGCTTTAGGTTTCAACATATGAATTTCAGGGGGCCACAAACATTCAGTTATAGCAGTGACATTCCAAGAATATTAGACTTTATTCTTATTCTTACTATTATGTATTATTATTATCATTATTGTTATTAATGACAGATGGGGAGCTTGAAAGCCAAAGGTGCTCAATATCATCAAGTGATCACAGAATCAGAACATGAAGGCAGATCTTCTTATTGCTAGTAAAGTGGGAACAGATGCCTAATTTTACTGAATTTATTGGGATCCCCTGGCGAAGGAGGGAAAAAAAATCATAATATCAGAAGAAACGTATTTGCACCATGGCCCCTATCACATATGACAGGCTTTGCTTCTCTTAAAGATGAATTCGACTAAAATACCAACTAATGAAATTCAGGGACTCATAGCTTCACAAAGACTCATGGGACTTCAGGAGTCATTAATCCCAAGCATTTCACTTCATAGATGGGAAACTGTGGTTCAGATAGGTCAGGCAACTAAGATACAACAAAGGTCACTGGGGAAGAAGCTAAGGGGTCAGTTTATAGTGACCTAAATGATCATCCTGGGTCCCACCGTGTACAACTTTGCCTGAGAGTCAGAAGAACCGAGTTTGAATTTGGAGCTGCAATATATACTCAGCATGCATTCTCAGAATATTTATCGAAGGTAAGGCATGTGAACATTGAGGAACTGATCAGTAAGACAGGCCAGGTCTGTGTCCTTAGAGAACTTACATTCTAGAACAGAAGATACACACTAAACAACAAATTACAAAATGATGATTTAATTATAGTTGTGCTGGAACAGCTGGGTGGGTCTAAACACACCTGCCTCATGCACAGGGTTAGTGTATTACATGAGCTAATGCATTGTGGGAACGTAAGGGAGTTAGTGCTTCACACCCACTAGCTATTACATTGTCATAGCAGCTTCCCTATGCCCTACATTGTTACGATTCTATGTGTCAAATACTTCAAGTCAAGAAGTTTTATCTCACAAAGTGAGTTGGTTTTGACTCCAGTTTGGCAGAGGTCACCAGGATTTTCTTTTTTTTTCACACATACCACTGAAACACTTTCATGGTTTAGAGTTCTTTAGTGATCTTCTCTAGATTTTATTCATTTTCTTCCTAGTTCTGAGAAAGCCTGTCCTTTGACAGGTGAAATCATGAGTGACTTAAAATGAAATAGCTTTTAAAAAAATTTAAACACAGAAGGATGTTTCTTCACTATTTAAAGAGGTGGGGCAGAGAGCAATGGTCCAGGAAATTCTCTTTTTTTTTTTTTTCTTCCAGTGCTGACCTAAAAGGCCAGGACTCTGTGAAGTTAAATTGTATCCACACTGTATCTCTAGCAGCTTGGCTGAAGCACAGCCATGACTCTATTCATCTTTCAACCATCGCCCAGCATCTTCATTCCTCTCTTGACTCCACACTGACACTGCATATTCCTCCCATGCTTCTCCTGTGAAATTCCTGCCCTGCTCAGCCCCCCAAGTTATCTCCCTATTACTGAAGGATCAAGTTGAACTTCTGCTGACTTTCTAATCCCAGCTCTGCCTTGCACTCACTTGTGTGGCCTTGGGCTAGCTCCTAATTGTTCTAAGCCTATTTTCTATGCATGTAAAAGGGACAAATACCTAACCCAGAGGGTGACTGAAGGATTAAATGAAATGCCATGAAATAGCTTGCAAGGCTACATTCAGTAGGTGTTAAGATGTTATTACTTTTCCTTCCTCTAGCAGAGCATCTAGCCAGTGATGGGGGTTTTCTGAGGGTATGGGCATAGCCCGAGGCCTCAGGACTACCAAGGCCAGTGAGAGAAAGGTCAAGGCAGCAAGATGTGGAGTCTGTAGCCTGCTGCAGTCACAGCAACTCCTTCTACATCTGCTCTAGGTAATGGGATTCCATGGACTCTTTTGTTTTAAAAAATAATTTTAGATCTGGGGGACTTCCCTGGTGGTGCAGTGGTTAAGACTCCACGCTCCCAATGCAGGAGGCCCGGGTTTGATCCCTGGTCAGGGAACTAGATCTCACATGCATGCCACAACTAAGAGTTTGCACGCCACAACTAAGGAGGCCGCCTGCTGCAACTAAGACCTGGCACAACCAAATAAATAAATAAATAAAAAGAAAAATAATTTTAGATCTAAACTGAGTCGGCAAGTAGGAAAGTTCGCCAGCTGCAAAGGTAGAGGGAAGAGTGTGCTCACGACTTTCCTCACTTCTGACACCAACTGCAAACTCAGAGGGTTCTCACAACCAGCCTCAGGTATTGATACAATTCACTGGAAGGACTCATAGAACACTCTGAGAGCAGTTACATTCACAGTTACAGTTTGTTACAGCGAATGGATACAGCTTAAAAATCAGCCAAGTTAACAGGTGGGGAGAGCTGAGTCCAGGAGGTTTTCAAACATGTAGCTTGAAATTGTCTTCTTCCTGTGGCATCAGAGCAGTGTTAGTCCCCTGGCACTGATATGTGACAATACTCACAGAATACTGCCAACCAGGGAAGCTCACCTGAGCCTTGGTATCCACAGTTTTTACTAGGGGCCCATCAGGCATAGGCATGATTGATTGCATGATGATTGTGGTGGATCTCAGTCTCCAGTCCCTCTGGAGGTAGACTGTACCATGTGACTCAAAGCCTGCACCCTTAATTTCTTTGTTAGACTATCCAATGTGACCCAAGACTTACAGGCGAACAAAGACATTCTTATTAGGTATGACATTCCAAGACTACCTCCCAGAAGCCGAGCACAAAGCCTAGACCTCTCTTTGAGCAAGTTTAAATTCTTTGCTACACAGAAACCTCCTCTCAAATGCACACTCTAGCTAAGTCGCTCATGATCTGCCCCACCTTGACCTTTTATTCATTCCCCCACATGGAATTCCCTATCTCCTTCTCTCTCTTCACCCTTAGTTCAAGACCTATCTCAAATCACACCACCTCTGTTACAACTACCTCTGTTACAACCACTGGCTCATATTGCTCTTTTACTTTTCTTATTGCCAGTGATGTATTTTATCTACATACTTCTGGCACGTCACCTCAACAAACATTTATTATATGCACAATGTTCTGGAGAAAAAGGAGAGAGAGAGTGATGACCAACATGTTGATCCCAAATTTAAGGGAGCTTAACATCTAGTAGGGCAGGCAAGTTCTTTTCATGTGCTTATTCAATGACTATTTATTGAATATCTACTTTGTACCAGGATCTAACCAGTTGTCAGAATACATAATTATCTAGAATTACAGAAAAAAAAAGTAAGACCCAATGAGAGAGAATGTGAATGATATGGTCAGATTCTAGCGGATCTTGGTATCACATTAAGGAGTTAAGCCTTAAAGTCCTGTGTTTTCTGAATGCTGAAACATTTACCCTAAGATGATTTTAGGTGTTATGCTAATAACTCTTCTAAACAGTTAGTACTTATGTATTTAGTTTAATGATTCTCATATAAAAACATCATATGATCAGCATATTCCAACCTGTGATTTCAGTTATTATTGCTTAGAACAAGGAAAATCAGAAAGAGTGAGTTATTTTTCATTATTTAATGATCACTGTGGCCATATTTGCTTCACATCAGCTGAATCAGCCCTGGGTATAGATAATCTGCCGTTATGACTAAAATCAGGTAATCAAGACTAGAAAGGCCAGAGTTTGGGAATTACCGCTATAGTAACTGGAATGGCATGCTCAGATGTGGCTTTAAAGAAAGTCTCCAAGGGACCAGGATGGAAAACGGCTCAGACTGGGATTGAGCTATAGCCCAGTGAAGATGCTATTGGAACAGTTCTGATGAGAGATGAGGAATACGCGACTTAGAGCAGAGGCGTGGGGTTGGAGAGGAGGGGATAGATCTTTAGCAGTCTTTAGGACTTGGAGGATGGACTGAAAGATTTGAGAAAGAGAAGAAAATTTAAGATGACTCTCAGGTTTCCAGCTTGTGTGATTCAAAAGATTATGGTGGTAACCAAGATAGAAAATATGGAAAGAGAAACAGGTTTGGAGGGAAAGAAAATGAATTTGCCTAGAAGGTACTATGAGTCCTCAGTATATTTAAATTTATGGAATACCATCTCATTGTTTCATGTATGCACATTTTCTCTTCAATTAAAATTTAATCAAAACAAGAAATAAGTGATATCCCTTTTTTATATATGCCAGAAAAATGTTTAGTAGAAGAGCACCAGTTTTTATTGGAAGGCTCTGAGTATCCTAGTACCAATTAAATGTGTGATTCAGACTGAACTGTTTAATCTGAGTTTCAGTTTCCACATCTCCAAAATGAGATATTAATATTGATACCTGCCACACACAAACTAAAGAGCTACACAATTTTTAGTTGGGTGGGTGTTGGGAGGTGGTCTTATGCTGAATAAGAATTTCTTCTTGAATTGTCTTGAACCACTTATCACTTATCAAAATACCAGTAGTGAGAAACTGTCTGTGAGGGGACCAAGTTCCATAACCAAATGTATAATACTTCTCTCCCAATCTAACTTTCAAAAAGCAAAGCTGCCTGGTGACTGTATCCAGACATCAAAAAGGAAACAGATGTTTCCCTACTTAATTCCACATTTTCTTCATCCTTGAGAAAATCAAGGCTCCATACCTCAAATTTACTTGTATAGTCTAGAGGGCTTTCTCCCCTTCCTCTCCCTCACCCCATAGCCTCGGTCATCTGAGGTTATGCCCAAGCCTGGTTCTGATTTGTATTGTATATTTTAATGCCTAACTAATGGGTAATTCACTAACATAAAAAATGTCAGACTCTCCAAGTGTAAAATAAAATCCACCCAGGCACAACTTAAACAGTGTGTTTCTAACGTGCGAAAAATGTCAAAAAAAAAAAAAAGGCTCCCCAAAGCCTCTTTGTGAGAAGACAGAAGGAAAAGATCAGACTACCCAGAGAGAAGAGCAAGGATTCACTTTGCATGCTTCCCTCAGTAGGTCAAAGACCTCAGCGCTGGAGAAATGACACAAGTCATTTCTATCAACAGTTGCCAAGTAACCCTGCAGATCTGTGGTCCATCCTTCTACACCTGACCTTAGTGGATTACATTAACAGGTTCTTTCACCCTCTGGCTTTCTTTTTGGTCCAGCCAATGGGAATCTATTATTAAACTCTCCTCAAATTGTCCAATCTGTGTGTAGTGTCTCTTTCCTGCTGAGACCAGACTGATACACTGATCTCAGGAATTAAATAAGGCTCAGGATGTGCTGTACCCTCAAATCACAGTTTCCTTGTTGCCAGGGTGTCTGAAATCCCCACACTGCTAACTCCTTCAGATCATAGAAGGCAGCACTGTCCAATAGGACTCTCTGAAATGATGGAAATGTTTAATTCAGTGCTGTAAAATATGTAGCCACTGACCATATGTGGCTATTGAAAATTTGAAATGTGGCCAGTGCAGCCAAGGGACTGAATTTAAATTTTATTTAATTTTAATCAAGTAAAATTTAAGTAGTCACATATGACTAGTGGCTATCATGTCAGACAGTCCAGCTGTAGAGAAAATGCAATTATTATCTGGAAAGAACCATACCTTAACTCCTTGCTGGTTTTTAAGAGTTTATTGCTAGTATATCGGGTCACCTATAATCCTAAAGTCATGGATAGGGGCAAAGGGATCCTTATTCCCTCTCATATCTATTTTCTTCATCTTTATCTCCCAGGGTTAAAACCCAAAGCCACTGCTCAAACCGGAATAGGCTGCTCTGTTTGCTGTCCTGGTTTTCCAACTATTTCATCACCAACATCAGCTCCACCTGTGTCTTTTATAAACTTACTTTCTTCTTTCTGATAGTAGACATGAGTAGTATTTCCTGAGTCAAGGACTTCATTCCTCAACTTTCTTTGCTGGACCACCCTTCAATCACTTACCTACTCCACCTACCATTGCTCTGTAGGAGGCTCCCAGATTTGTGTCTCTAGCCAAGAACTCTCTCTCTAGATGCATTCACCATTCCTTTACTATTCTTTCAGCAAACACTGTTGAGTATCTACTATGTATTTGGCTTTCAGTAATAATTGCTACAGCTTAATAACAATAATATCAACAACAATAACGGCTAATATTTATTTAGTATTTTCATGTGTCAGGCATTATTCAAGAGCTTTAACTGTATAACTCATTTAATCTTCATATAACACTGCTAAATAGGGACTATTACCATCCTTATTTAAAGGTAAAGAAACAAGTACAGAGAAATTCAGTAATTGCCTGAAGTCACACAGCTAGTGGGTAATAGAGTCAGCATTTAAATGCAGATACTCAGGCTCTAGAATCTACGCTCTTTGCTATACTGCCAATGACCATGGCCCTGGAAAAGCAGACCAGAAGTCTCCATCTATTTCTTCCTAGAAACCAAGTACTAGAATCCCTTGTACTAGGCATATTCACAGTGTACCCAAATCCAGAGGCTAGGATTCTTTTTATAATTTTCTAGGAGCCAGAATATCTGAATCAATCTTACATGTAAGAGTTTTTCTTTTTCCTAAAGTCATTGGTGATAAATATTACTAACATGGATCAAAGCCATTCCCTTAAACTCAGAAAATAGTATTTGGATGGGGGAAATCAGACGTTATTAAGACAGAGTGTTGTGGTAGGAAGAATACCATCCTCCCCACCCTAGAAGGCAATTTGCCATGATGTATAAAAAGTTGTAAAAATATGTATACTCTGTGATTTGGCAATTCAATTCTAGAAATATATTCTAGGGAAATAATCAGAGAAATGTGCAAATATCTATAAACAAGGGTATTCATCTGTAGCATGATTTATAATGTCAAATTTGAAATAACTGAAATGTGTAGCAAAAGGAAATTAAATATTTTTTATGCATAAAATGTGTATTAGGCAGTGATTAAAAAAGAATCTTTGTATATATTCATAAGAAAATGATCTTAATTTATTTTTAAAATAGTTTAAAGAGTCCACATAGTATAATCGCTTTTTTTCTGTTTAAAGAATTATACATATGCATAAGACAATTTTAAAAATCTGAAAGCATGTATACCAAATGTTTTCTCTAGATTGTAAAGTCGTGGATGGGTAATTTTTATACTCTTCCCTTTTCTTATAGGTATTTCTAATGTTACCTCAATTAATAATTCATATTTTTTAAATAAAAAGTCACCAGTTTCCCTAATAAAAGACATATTAAATTTTCTACTGAAGCCAAATCAGGAGTATGTTAGTATTTATTTACTAAGATTTCTAAAAGTCATGGTTCTATAGCAATCAAAAACAAGTCTGTCCATTGTAAATTTAAAGCCACCAATTACACAATAGATTTCTTTTCTATTTAAATCATCAGGGTCTAATTTATGGATACCTTTCATTACTTTTTCCCTTAATTAAAATTTGATAAAGTAAGGCTGGCCAGCTGTTCCCTGACTGGATGGATGACAAGGGAAACAAACACACACAAATAAATAAATAAAAATAACTGGAATGCAAATCTATGTTTTGGTATTTTCTGGAGATATGATCTCAGAAAGAGTTATTTAATCTTTTCTAACCTCAAATTAGCTTCCCTGTATGTGGAAATGAAAATAATAAATAATTTAAATAAATTTAATTGTGAAATAGGACACATATAGAAGAGGCATTCTGTAAATTTAAAGTGTTACATAAATGTTAACCAGGGATGGGTAATGACAATATTGGTTTGTTTTTCTCTGTCACTAACTTATTCTGAGACCTTGAGCAAGTCACTTAATCTTAAGGACCATCAAGTTCTTTATCCTTAAAGCAAGGAGTTAAATGGGGGTGACTTCTTTAGTTGTTTTTGACTCTATCATTCTGTTATTCTATGATTCTACTGGTCTGTTTGTGGGTTGTGACAGTTTCTTCCAGAGTCCTGGAAAATGATATGGAAATTGAGCTCATTGAGTCTGGCAGGAAACACGAAGCTAACTTCAGTGCTGATGTGATGATGGGTAGGATGGCTTTAGAAGAAACGCTCTGTCCCATTGTCCTCTGAATCATTTCCTCTCCAAGTGAGGGCAAAGATGAAGAGTAAAGAAATTCTGCAGTGACTATACACGTGGAAACTGACCCACCCTTCATCCCCAAGAAACTTCTTGGAGAAAGCCATGCGCGGAGGGTGAGCTCTGTCCCCCTTGAAGGCTGCCTCTCCCTTTCCCAAAGGCTCTGGCTGTCTCTCTGGCACTGCGTAACTTGGAAATCTCTATGGTAAAACTGAGTGGTAATGACTCTTTAAATGTATTTATGGTAGAAAAAAAATGTGTGTGAGAACACTGAGCAGAAGAGTTCTTCTGACCAGAGGAAATGTTACTTACACAAAATAATTTCTGGAAAATAATGCTATTTTCCTCACTTGTAAAAGATATAAAAATGTCCAAAAGAATAGAATTCAGAGAAGAAAAGGTATTTTAGTGATCAGTTGACTCAGCTCAGCCATCTGTAAAGGTGGAAACCAAGACTAAGTGGGAGGAAGAGGGAACAATAAGGAAGATGATTTACTCAATACCTACTGTCTTCTATTGCTGAACAGGACCTTAGTAAACATTCTCATTCATATATATATATATATATATATATATATATATATATATATATATATACACACACACACATATATACATATGTATATATATATATTTCGTATATATATACATATCATATAAATATGTCAGTGGGTATGATACTAGATATGTAGATAGATTTTCATACCAAACCATAAAATAGATATAATTTACCAACTGTTTCTTTAACAAAAAGCCGAGGTTAAGCTAGATTGAGTGACTTCTCAAGGTCACAAATCTAATTAGTGGCAGAACTTGGGCCTTTTGTCCTTGACAATCAGAATCAGAGGAAAGCAAACTTTTTTTTTTTCTTCCAGCTTAGAACATCCTGCCCAGGGATGAGTAAGCAGACACTAAGGTACTTTTTTTAACTTCCTAAAGATATTACAACTTGAATGCCTCTAAGTATCAGCCAGTTATTCCTTTATAGTCTTGCCTTCTATCCTGGCCACTGGCAAAGTGGCATTATTATCCTGTGAGTCATCATGCTAATAAATAAATCTAATTTGAAGGTACCCCGACTTCACTTTCTGCCACGATTTAACCCTCCCCACTTGTTCCCATCCCTTTCCTCTCCCAGCAACAGTCCCTGATGTCTAAGAACAAAATGTCACTGAAGGAATTGCATGAAATAAAAAGAGGACAGTAAGATCCTAAAACATTGCAAAACCATGACTTTGGAAAGGCAGCTTTGGAGCTGTTTGAGATGACTTAGAGAGGGAGTGTCTTTGATGACAGAACAAATGCAGAAAGAATATGGCCAAGGATACACTAGAGTTTGCAAGGAGACTGTCATCTAAAATTACTGGAAATGGTGAAGGAGGGATATAGAGGGGCATGGTCAGGAAACAGGTCCATATTTTTTCAGTGCTTCATCTGAGCTCCCAAAGCAATTTCTACCTTGGTTTATGATTTTATTTATCTTTTCCATGTTGGCCATTTCTCTTCATATCTGTATCTTCAAGGTCAAGGATTATTGATTAAAAAGATAATAGTCAGGGCCTATCCCAGAGCTTGGCATAGGGAACATTCTCACAAAGATTTGCTTACTGCAGAAATAAGGTTTATAGGAGTAGGGTGAGTTAAGTGAGGTGGTTGAATAGTTTCTGTCTGCATAGCATGCCTTCCTTCAGGGAAGTGAAGAGAAGCTCCAATGCTATAATAATTCTCACTTTATAAGATTCAGGCCCACACTGGACCCAGGGATGTGAACCCTGAAAGAACTCACTAGCCCCCAGGCCTCCTGGGTCAGGTAAACATGTGTGTAATCTAAGCCAGACCAATCAGGGCTCTCCTCAAACATTTCGCAAGTACCATGGGGACAGTTGTTCTTTCTTTTCCTGACTTCATCCACTCCAAAGACCAGGTGACTTGGAACTGCCATGGGGCATTTTGTTAATAAGAGAGGGAGAAAATGAGACAGGGTCTTGATGCAATCCTACAAATACTTGAATGCAGCAATACATGAATATCCACCTTTTGTTTTTCCAGTTATATAAGCCAATAAATTCTCTTACCATTGGAGTTGGGGTTCTCTCACTGGCAACCAAAAGACACCTGGCCAAGACAATAAATCACGTGGCTTCATACAGTCCCTTTCCACATTTTAGACCTGTCATCCCATTCAGAGATAAATAGAAAGGATGAGCTACAGGGTCATAAAAACTCTACCTAAAGGAACTAACTCAAGGTTTCATGGGTGATTTATGTTAAAGAAAAATCTATGTTGATAAGAGTTTTCTAGGCCTGTGAGAAGAGTCTCAGCAAAAACAATAACAGAATATTTTCTGTTATGTATTTAACCTCTCATCTGCTCTCCTAGCTACCGGACAGTCCATGTGTAGTGGAAAGATTACTGGAAGTGGACTCTGAAGACCTGGGCTCTATCATCTACTATGCTGTACCTCACTATACCCCCAGATAAAGGCACATTAATCCTTCATGTCTCACATTCCATATTGCTGACAAGGAGATAATAGCAGCTATTTCATGGGTTGTAGGAGTTAATTGAAATTATTTATGTATATGAAAGTCTGGTCTAGTGTCAGACATAAAACATTTTGTGCATATCTCTATTATAGCTATTGAATTATGAAAAAAAATTTACTGAATGCCTACTATGAACCAGGGTCTATTTTTGATGGTCTGGTAAAGCAGTGATCAAATCAAGGCTTCTGCCCTTGGGATGTTTACATACTAATGGGGGAGAAAGACAATAAGAAAAATAATATGATATGATATGATATAACATAATATAATATCAGGAAATTGTAAGTGCCATGAAGAAAAATAAAGCAGAGTGAAAAAGTACCACTTTACATAAGAAGGTCATGGAAGACATTACTAAAGAGGCGATTTAAGCAGAAAGCTAGATGAAGTGTTAGGCATATGCCTCTCTGGGGTAGAACATTCCACTAACATGTTTGAGGACCAGGAAGCAGGCCTTTGTGGCTGGAGCAGAGTAAACAAGGGAAGAGTGGTAGGAAATGGCACCTATATCTGATTTTAATATAATTGTCCCATTACTCCTCTGTTTGCTACATTCAATTCTAAGCTCCTAGAAAGCAGGGACAGCATCTTCTGCATCCACATTCCCACTACCTAGAGTAATATCAACAAAGAATAGATGCAAAAATTCTCAGTAAATATTTGTAATAAATTATGCATGTATAATTGAATTACTGGGATCTCAGTAAGTGATTGTCAGGTTTGGATCTGAATGATACATCTGTTTAGGCCAGATGTGACATGTTTAAACTCTAATAACTACAGAAATGATACTACAGGAACCATAGTCAGTTTTGTGTTTTGGTGGTATCCAGCCAAATTAGATCACCTATGTGAAAGACACTGAGTTGTTACAGAACTGCTAGTGGGCATATATTTATATGTGGGCACTGATTAATTTAATATACTAAATATGCTAAGAATGTTATCTTATGGCTTCTGTGACTGAGCTATGTTAAAGGCAAGAGGAAACACAGCAGTGAAAGGATATGAAGTGATGCAAATCCATAAGGGCTGATCTACATAAAATCATCCTTGTTGAAAAACAAAAATGATAATTACACAAGTGACTCCTTTGTCACTGAAATGACCAAGCAAATTCTCATTTGCCTGATTCTTTCATTTCATCTAGATACCACCCAATGATGTTTTTCTAGACGTTCTTTGGAATAGAGATTCTTTTATACTTTAATATACTTTTGAAGTTTTCAATAATATTTTAGTTAAATCTCAAAATATTCTTCAAACAAGATGCATTCAGAGAGGTGACATGACGTGACTAAGTTTACTAGTCAGGAAAGAAGTTCAACTCAAGTCTTATAATTCCTAATTTACCGTTTTTTTCCATTCAAGAAGGATTCAATCACTAATATGGATTGAAGAATCATCTGTACTAAAGCAAATGTGAAATTAGAAGTTTTAAAAGTAGGTAAATGTAATTATTTAAAAATATCTGAGGTAGGATTATTTTAAGTAGGTGACAGATAATCATCTTAATTTCATAATCATATTGAACTAGCAATGGAAAATGTAAACAAATATAGCACACAAAATATAACAATATATATTTATATCTATGTATTTATCCAGGATCTTGTCAAAATAGAATAAAACCCAATTTTACTTAACTTTAAGTAAATTTTTATTTTCCTTGCTAAGCTATACTTTCATGAATTTACATGTTACCTAAACAAGGGAGTTTAGGAGGTCCTCTTCATATCAATATACATTATTTAAATCCCTGTAATTATAAGACTGTGTAGGAAGGAAACATCATAAAATGAAAATATTCTCCTATGATCATAGGTAAAAATTTTCTCCACTTTAACATTGCTTCCCTCCTACTAATAGTGTATTTTCCTAACCTTTATATTACCTATGAGGGTCACTTTCTTCTGTTTGTAAGCTATTAAACAACCAAAAATACAATGCAAACACAGTGCAAATTGACTACAAATAAAGTTACAAACTTGCAAGAGATTCATGGTTCCATGAATTATGCTAAGTTCTCATTGCAGAACTTCTCAAATTCTACTAGTCACTGACTCAAGAGAACCTGTTAAAATTAGACCAGTTAATTAATACAAAAGAAAGAAATCATCATGGATGGTGAGATATGCATTCCAAAATAGAAGTAGTTGAATATCAAAGATTAAGAGTAGTTCTATGGAAAAATAGTGCCATTCCAGAATATTTTTGTAAAAGTAACCCTCTAAATTATCATACTGCAAAAGTCCAATGTGAAGTAAAGTAAAGGTTGTAATATCATACTATCATATGATTATGCTGGAAAAGTACAGAAGAAAATGAAATCAATACTCAATATACACTTTGTTCTAACACTGAGCACACAGTTGCATTTATAATTTAAATTTTGTTAATTATAAAATAAACTATCTTCAAGCTTTAAAAATCACAGAAAAATATAGGAGTTGCCTCCTGATTCTTCTAGAAATCACCTCCAAAGCAGCAAAGGTAATACCAAATCCTTGTTCAACAAAACTATATCTATATAAAATGTAAACCAAAATATATAACCAAGGAGGACAGATACACTAAAAAGCATACTAGGGTATGGAAAGACACAAAATAAGAATATCCATAGCTTTAGAATTCAAACAAAGCCAGCAAAAGTTACTTCTCCAAAGTATGTGGCACATTTTGAGAAAAAAAACTCATCAGAACACAAGGAGGGAAAAAAACATATAAGTGGTGTTGGGAGCTTCCTTGAATTAATTTAAGCATGAAGTCTAGAGATGCTGGGAAGAACAAGACCAAATGTAAAAAATATGGAAAGTAGCCTGCCATTGAGGCATAGAAAAAGAAGTAAATTTATATTGTGAACAGCCCTAGAGAACAAACTTAAGGCTAGGAAAATTCACTCATACTTCTGGTTCAGACTGGAGGTTTTGACTCTCCCTCATATTTAACCACCTTCAAAACTCACCTAAAGGTCTAAAGATGTTATGTGGAAAGATGTTATAAAAAGAAAAAAAAAAAAAAACCGGAAAAATGTCAAACAAATATCATGCACCAGAAATTTTGAAGCAGAAGAAAATTGTGACAAATATATCACTATGATTTTTTAAAACAATATAGCAACAACTTCTATAAAACAAGAGCACAAAGGAGAGATACAAGAGTTTAAGAATGCTATAATAAGGTAACAGAAGATAAAATGTTGGTGTAGAAACTTTAGAAAAGAGTGGATGAAAAATTAAAGTCAAACTAAAAGTAGCACAAGAAATAAAAATATTGTTGAAAACACAGTTACGGACAGTGTACAGGAATGAGAAAAGTGAGGAAATAAAATGAAATATGAATAAGCAGATAAAAGTATCAGAGAGAAAATGATATATATGAAATAAAGGTATGGAGATACATAAACACATGAATAGTGATCCAAAAGAAAAAAACAGAAATAATAGGCAAGAAATAAAATGTATAGCATTGTCACTAAAAAAAAAAAAATTCTAGAAATTAAAAAAAAAAATTAATTTTACTGATTAAAAGAGAATAATGTGTTCCAGATAAATTTGACACAAAATAATTAATACATTCCAATATATTTTCTGGACTACAAAAATAAGAAGTATTCCTTAGATATCTGAGGAGAAAAGATGAAGTTACTCATAAGGGGGAAAATATGGGCTGGTCTTGCACTTCTCCACAACCTCATTTGAAAATAGAATATAAGGCTTTGATGCCTTTAACAATCTTCAAGGAAAAAAGAAAAAAAAAGGACAGAGAAAAAGAAAGGGGGAAAGAGAAGGAGGGAAGAAAGGAAGAGAAAGAAAGAAACAAATTAGAAATTAACAACAAAAAGAAAGCAACAAACATCTTCCTCCTAGCTTCTCTCTTGACAACTATTGTATCAAGGAAGAAATAAAAATTAAATCTGTAAAATATTTTGAAAGTAACCATAATTAATACTATACATATTGAATTCATGGAATAAAACTACAGAAGTGATCAAAGAAAAATTCATAGTCTTAAAGCTAATGGTAATGAATAAGAATGAAACAAGTGAATCACTGGAAAATCTGATTAACCATTATTTAATAGATAATAAGAGTAAAAGCATAATTACTTCCATAGATGTGGCAAAGGATAAAACTTAACATCCACTCTTGAAAATACCTCTTAAGAAAATAGGAAAAGAACTCAGAGCCAGAATCTTAATTAATAGAAACAATAGGACCATTCCCATAGAGTAAAAAGGTAAATAAGAATGTTTTTATCATCAGTAGTATTTAATATTTTTGTGGAGGAACTAACCAATGCAATTAGGAAAAGAATAAAGAGAGATGTATATAGACATTTAAAAGATGAATATAAAATCATTATTGTTTGCACACCCAAAAAATATTTTGTAGGAAAACCCAGAACATAAATGAGAAACTATTACAAATTTAAAAGAACTAGTATGGTAGTTATATACAAAATTCACATATAGAAAACAATGGGCTAAATACATGCCAATAAAAACCATTAGAAAATAAGTGAATGAAACTACCTCATTTACAAAAGCAACAAAATAGATAAATTCCAAACTTAAGAAAACACATGTAAGATCTACATGAATAAAGCTTCAAAATACTAATCACGGACTCAGAAGTAGTAGACAAACAAATGGAAATGTTTGCCATGATCTTGAACAGAAAATCAAATATCACAAACTTAATTTTTCCTTTAATTAACCAATAAACTCAATATATTTTCAATTTTACAAAAACAGAAAGTTTTAAGGAAGAAAGAAAACAGAAAAAAAATTGATATTTTATAGGAACTAAGCAATAATAATCCAGTATTGTTTTCAAAAGAAGAGTGCTGAAAGGGTATAGCCTTATCAAATATTAAGATATTTAAAAGATGCTATAATTCAAACAATGCGATGTATTCACTGAGACAATCCTTTCTGGATCTTTTCTTGAAAGGAAACAGAGTAGTTTTAGATCCAAATCACCTGGGATCCACTTAGAAGAAACTCTGGGACTTAGGAACGAAGAATCCACATCTCTTTGGTCTGCTGTAGCTTAAGTGTAACTTCTTAATAGTTGATGAAAAGAAAGAGAATCAGCAGGGCCAATGATTATTGAGGGATTGGATCACTTTCTCTCAACAATTATTTACTGGGCAGTAGCAAGCCCCATATCAGGCACTAAGAGATAGAGTTGTGTAGCCTATATATAGGTCATCTATTCCAAAACAACTAACAATATTCTTCTCTTTCTTAAAATGTCTTTTATAAAGTTGGAAAAGCAAATTACATACTTTCTCAGCCTTCCATGCAGGGGTAGTCATGAATAGTCATTATGAGGGGAAGTATGATGGGGACTTTCAGGAAAAGATATTATCTCTCAGATAAGAAACGATGAGGAGAAAGGCTCTCAGCAGTGATACAGTCCTCTTGAGTTCTGACTTTGACTGCATCCATGACTTCTGCATCTTCTGTAGCCATCTTGAGTGCATGAGTGACAACATATGGAAGCTGCTTATCTCCAAACTTCTTTTTAACGTTATGGGAGAAAAATACTGTTATTTCGTTAAGCTACTGTAAGTAGGTATTCTGTTATCTGAAATGGAAAACAATCCTAGCTGAAAATAATTTTTCTTAAATAAAAACTAAGCAGATATATTTCCTGGAGCTTAGAATAGTGAGAAATAGTAAAACAGCGTCAAAAATCTGTTCCAAGCTTTTTGGTCTCTGACTGACCATAGTTTAGAAATCATTCTTATTCACTGATTTGTTGTAACTTATATAAATTCCACAACTGAGTCTAAATTGTGGGCTTGTGTGTGTGTGTGTGTGTACACTCACATGCACTACTGCCCTGGGGCACCAAATTCAAAGAATGGGCAAGGGATTGAGTGGATGTCTTTGTCCCGACTGGAAATGGCATGAATAAAATTACCTCTCTTAGATTCTGAAGGATGAACTCCAAATTCAGGAGTTATACCACTGAGTTAGTGGGTAACTGGAGGGGTCATCACTGAATTCTCAAAATGAAAAGATATGGGCCACC
The DNA here is from genome assembly GCF_028023285.1 of Balaenoptera ricei. Lineage (NCBI taxonomy): Eukaryota > Metazoa > Chordata > Mammalia > Artiodactyla > Balaenopteridae > Balaenoptera > Balaenoptera ricei. The sequence goes on along the minus strand of NC_082646.1, from coordinate 83,943,635 downwards.
TGGCTTTTACATTTCATGCTCTTCACTGAAAAGGCATGAGTGAGCAGCTCCAGCTTCAAGCTGTCTTCCCCTCACATATGACCTGAGGCTCCAACTAAGAGGCTACAGTTGTTATGACTCACACTAGACAAGAGGATTTGCCCTCAAGGGTACAAGGACAATCACTCACACGTGTGGGCAAAGCCAACAGATTCTCCATGCAAAAGTCTCTTCACCATCCTCTGTCAAGCTTATTAATTATCCTTCCATCAACTGGAAGACAGAGGGCCCCCTTGAACACCAAGCTGGACGAAGTAGGCACCACATTCATCACTGGACAACTGGCTGAGGCTGACATAATATATACAGATTCGATTCCAGACAGAGATAACCCTCCATGGCAAAGGCTCACAGCCGTGTGGTTTCCTAGACACTCAGTGCTTAAAAGACAGGTTGACCTTTTCAAGTTTAACTTCTCAAGATACATGTTCACCACACCAAGGGATAGCAAAAAAAAACAAAAACAAAAACAAAACCCAGAACATTCTGCTTACGAGTTCAACACAAAGTCCCTGCCTTACCTGTGGATATACTATCCATCTTCAGATTTCTAGTATGAAGGGGAGCCAGCAAGACACTGCCCTGTATATAGTTCAAGATGTAATACACTTGCTTGCTGAAGTACATGTCAAATGAGATCATATATTTGAAGAAACCTTTGAAAACACTAAAACAATGTATCAATATATGGTATGAGTGCTGTGAATCCTAATGCAAAGCAATGAGGATGTTATGCCCTTGTTGAAAAAACTTCAAAGGCTCCCATTTCCTACAGAATTAAGTCATAACTCCTTATCATTAAGAGGGACTATTTATTCCCCTTCCCATAAGTCTTTATAAAAAACATGAGGGTGCTTCAGGTCCACTTTCCAAAGGGCAGTAACATTGGAGGCACATTCCCTGCCCTTCTCTGGTGAAGTGATTAATATAATTGGTGAAAACTGTAACCAGAGGTGAGGCCACCCCACTGCCCAAGAGCAAACCTTCATTATTCTGTTTTAACCTTACCCCCTGCAAACAGATGGGGGAAAATCTAGGTCATGTGACCTCAGGATTTAGGCTTAACTCTTTTCAAATCTAATTATTTCCAGAAAGTTTTATCTAATGGAGGTTCCTTACCCCATCTGGCTCTTCAACCAGAAACCTGGAAGTGAAAATGGTAAGTAGCAATACTCCAGCACAAACATACACTGAGGTCCCAACACCATCAAGACACTCAATAGATGAGGGAGGGACATTCTAGGTTGAGGAAACTGCATTAACAAAGGCAGTAGACAGGAAAGAAGAGGCACATCTTGGGAATGTTCACTAATCCAGTGTGACTATAACATTCAAGAACCCAAGGAGGTGCAGTGAGAGATGAGACTGGAAACATGCATCTCTGTGGGTTCTAGAACAAAACCTGGCATGAAGTGCTATGTAATAGTTTGTTGAAGGAAGAAATTATATTATTTAAAATTCACAACAATCCTATGATACTGGTGCTGTTATACCAATTTTAGAGCTGAAAACTGAGGCAGTCTAACTTCAGAATTTGTTCTCTTAACCATAATGAGACTAGACCACACATAATAACTGGGTGGTCCAGGCCAAGGACCAAAAGAAAAGAGAATGGAAAAAAGGGAGGAATAGAAGAAAGAAGGAAAAGTGGGAGAGAAGAAACCAAAAGCCTAAAATAAAAATTAAAAAATGTATGATCATTTACATAGTTAAGTTCTTGAGAGAAAATAGAAAGATGTGAGAATCGCTGGATTTCTACTGTAGACAACATAGCAGTAACAACGGTGTGATGAAATGACGTAGACCTTTCCCTCCCCAAAGTTCTCCAATAGCAGGGACTATAATGGCTAGAGGACTCTGTTGAAAGCAAAGTCACTACATTCTCCCAGTTCAGAATATGCTAGTTTTCCTGCTTTCTCTCTGCCCGAGTACACAGAAACTGAAACTTGTCTGACCGTCTTTTCCAAAGAGATGTAAGATGGGCCAGGAAGCCCCAAAGGCTGCCATTGGAAACTGCAGTATTTGAGAAGAGATGCTATCTCCTGTCCTTTAGAAGGGGAAGGGAGTGCTTCACTGGCTCCCTCCCTGAAGCCACCTCAGGGGAAGGGCCCTAATACAATGTTCCTAGAAGTTGGGAATGTGGGTCAGAAGAGGAACTTGACACCTCATTCCTGGTTTGGGTGTCCAGTCAATGTCTGGTTTTGCCAGCCTGTTTCTGAGTGGTTGGGACAGAGAAAAGAGCATGGGGAGGTGGAGTTGTGATCCATCCGGCAGAGGGTCCCAAGTTTCCAAGAAGTAAAAAGATGAATCTCTTGTCCTAGAGTCCATCCAAAGGTGGATATTAGGAGGGAGCTGCAAGTTTGCTGGAGGCAACTACCTGGTGGAGCTACGAGGAACACCCATCAAAGGGCTGTGTCCTGAGGTCACCAGCTGGAAGTCACCAGAAAACCAAGGGGAGCTTCACAAGTGGCCACCAATAGTAAGATTCCCTAGGAAAGATGAACTCATAGCACACAAGGAGCAGAAGCTATCAATACAAAGCCCATAAAGTAGACACTACTAGTATTTCCATCCTTGATATTTGATTGAACCTATTCCCAGATGCTTCAATGGCCCCAGGTCATGTGGCTTCCCAGAGACAAGGTCAGGGCTAATCACATCTTCTGATTTCTTGTCTAGTACTCACTTCATCCCTGCTCTTCAGATCACCTTGTCTCCATGTCAGAGTCACAAGAAGATTGAAACAGATCATTGGCCAAGCCACAGCCGTGGTCACTGCCTAGAAATATTCTCCTCAAAGCTAATTCTGGTCTGTGGAATATCCAGTCAGAGCTATACCTCCCCGTCATGCTGAATTACAAAATACAGCAAGATGACTAACTTTCCTCTCAGCACCAGCCACTGTGGGCTAAATGGCACTATAAACTAGGCTCTCACTGACACCATCACTATGAAAATGCCCGCAGCAGATGATGCTGGGGTGAAGCTTACCTGAAAGGTGCAACGTGGACAGAAGTTGAACTTCAGCTCCAGAGTGGTCATGAGAAATTAATTTCTATATTGAAACATCAAGGAAAATTTCATAATATGCATTACACCCCAAATCATGATAGTCTTCTGAGCCAGAAAGTCAAAGTGAGAGGAGGAACTGGATTCCTTCAAGTACTTAAGTACACCAATCAGCCACACATTCTTAAAATAGCTGCAGATAATCTCCCTAGACTGCAAGAGGATAGACAACAGGGACCAAAGATGAGGGTGTGAGCCATCTTAACATCTCCATTTCTGTCTCATACAGTATCTTTCGGGTAACGCCGCCAAGGAAAATTTTGTAAACCAAAGCTATGTAGACTTTTCCTCCACCCCTGTGTTAGTTCCTTGCAGATTTCCAGATGGTATTAGATGTGAAAGAGAATTATTAGGGGCGGGGGGAGTAGAAGGTGGAGAGAGCCCTCAGATCAGGATGTAGGTCTGACACCTGTACAAGGAGAGAAGGAAGGAAAGAGGATTGGGTAGAAGGAGTCTTAGACGGCAGCACAGTTCCAAGAATGTTTCAGCCAGACCAGGGGGGAGTCCTCTAACCAAGGCTGCTCACTGGAGGAGTCTTGCATCTCTCCAGAGTCCAGAAGCAGCCTACAAGGGCGCCAACACAGAGGTAGATTCAGAGTGGCAACAGCTGCAAGCCATCGGTCAGTTGTGCTCCTTACAGTGGGAGAGCTGAATAACACATTTCATCGTCACCACATTCCTAACCATCGCAGTCAGGGTTCAGAGTTCAAAAAACCAGAACTCAATGCTGGCTAAAGTACGTGTAAAAAAGGAATTTATGGGAAGGTGTTGGGTAGCTCCCAGGATTTATGGGAAGGCTGGAGGAAAGACTGAGGAAAGGGGCAGGAATCAAGGTTATGCCTCAGAAATAACCTCCTCAGGATGCTGCTGCTGTTGCTGCTACTGGATGCCAGACTCCAGCACTTTCCCTGCACCATGGCAACCACCACTGGCGCCCCTTCTACCATGACTAGACACTGGACATCACCGCCACCACTGCCACTGGCTGAATAAATTCTAAAGTGCTGCTGCTTCTCTGCATCACTTGAGTTATATTCAAAGTACAGAGAGGGAACACCTAATTGGTTCAGCTTTAGTCATATATCCTGGCCCCCAGGTAGGGCTGCCAGATTTAGCAAATGAAAATGTAAGATGCACAGTTAAATGGAAATTTCAGATAAACACTGAGATTTTTTGGTATAAGTATATCCCATGCAATATCTAGTGTATACTTAACACTGAAAATATTGTCATTTATCTGAAATTCAAATTTAACTGGGTGTCTTTAATTTATCTTCCCGGGGGCCAGCAGGAGGGGAGAGTGAGTGTCTGTTTTTTAGTGCCTGTCACATAAGGCAGTAAACCCTGCCTTCCATCAAGATTGATGTAATGGTGAATTCTCCAAACTGGGGAAAGAGGTTATTAGGTTGTGCTGCCATGGATGGGAATATCTATTCTCCAGAGTCCAATTAATACGGCATCCCTTATCATAATCAATGTAAAAGGAGCTACTCGGGGACATATTTTTAACCCAAATTTCTCAAGAACAGAATGAAATGGGCAGAAAGATATTGTTTTTTCCTGCTTCTCATGGAAAGTTGGTTTTTACAGACATTTAAGTACAAAGCATTTGCTGTTTCACACATTTGTTAATGTCCAAATCTGGGCTTCATCCAGAGACAATAATATGCAGGGACACAGATATAACTGACTACAACTGCATCTGCCAACTCTGTTGGGCTGGTGGGGGGTTGTCTCGGACATAGGCTCTTTGAAGAATATTATAGATAGAGAGAAGGAGTACTTTGGGCAAGAGCTGTTACCCCAGGATTTTGATGAGACAGTGTTTCAATGAGCACCACATGCCCTGCAGAAGCGTCACCTCCAGGAACCCAGCCCTGGTCCTAATAGAGAGGTACTTCTGCTAGAGGCCAGGACCAGTCTGCCTGTGGCTGTGCTTTTCAGATGGATCTACCCCACTGGACAGGAGACATGCCCGAGAAGGGCCAGGAGCCTCTTTGAAACAGGACATGTATAAAGGGGAAATATTATTGTCCTTGAAAAACACAATTCCCCACATAACCAGAACCATGTGTCCCTGGCCTGTGGGGCTTTGTTCTCAGCAGGGTGTCAGATGCTGTCCAGCCTTGGAATGTGCTTTCTCTAGGCAACCAGTTCCAGGTAGGGGAAAGAATACACACCGAGCCCCTCCTCCAGGACATCTGTGGCTTCAAGGTCCCCCCAGGGCAACCAAATCACTACATCTCTGTCTTTTACACATCTTCCTATCAACCTTTTCTAAACAGAGAAGAGGAAATGATGTTTTCACAGTGTGGGCCCTTCCTAAGTGACACCTCACCTTTTCTAGACAGTTTCCAAAAGAGTGTCTTTTCAGAGCCCTCTTTTGTGTGCTGGGTGGAGAAAGGGAAAAGGTTTTCAAAAAATCTCACTGTGACTTTGCATATCACAAAAATATCTAAGATGATTCCGTTTTGTAATCTCCACACCCCGCCCCCGACACACACACATCAGATTTTAAATCAATTTGTTAGCTTACTTCTATTCACAAATATTTAAGCATATTTATCACTGAGTGCTTGGCATTATACTAAACACTAGTGATGTAAAGATGAAAAAGATAAAGTGATCCCTACCTTCATAGAGTTTTCTTCTTTAATATACCCCACAGAAATAAGTATAAAGCTTTACATACAGTTCATTTCAATTAAACTAGTATTTATTGAGTGAACTGGAATTCCCCAGGAGAATAAAGTCTCTAGGAAAATAAGATCTTATTGAAAGTATACTAGATGTTCTTCCTTCTTCCTTCCTTTCATCCTACAAATATTAAATGTTCACCATGTGCCAGGGTCTGTGCTACAGTCTGGGTATCCAAGAGTAAACAAAGAATTGCTCTTGTGGAGATTACAGTCTAGGGGGAGAGAGACACCTTAAAAGATCATTCTCAAAATGGAATCACAGCTGCAAACGGTGATAACATTTGTGATGGTCCATATTGGTAGAATGAATAAATGAATAAGGGGTACTACGAAAGCATTCAACAAGGGCGTCTGATAAAGCTCATGAAGCCATGGAGTTTAATTCAGCATTTAAGAGTAAGGCCAAGAAATGTAGAAGAAGCTAGAGCCAGGTGCTGGGCTATGAATTCATGAATCTTATCTTAGTCTCTTGAGGTTTTTATTATTATTCTCATTTTGTGAACAAGGAAACTGAGACTCCGATTTGAAGTACTTTGTCTGCTGTCATAGGGCTACACAGTGATGGTAGACCTTGGATTCACTGCGTGACTCCAGAATTCATGGTCTTTTCCTAACACCACATTCCCTCTCCCTAAACCAAGCAATATACTAAACACTAAGACCTCATTTCTTACCAGCCCATTGGCCTTTGCGTTCCTCAAATACCCGGAACACATTCCCATCTCAGGCTTTGAACTTGCTCGTATGTCTATGTAGCTCCCTCCCTCACTCCCTCCCTCCCTCCCTCCCTCAGTCAGAAGTTTCCTTAGAGAAGCCTCCTCTGACCCCATTCACCATAATAGTGTCTGCCACTCTGTTTCCCTGCTTTATTTTTCTCTGTACCACCTATCACTATATGAAAGGAATTTGCTATTCATTTGTTAGTTGTCTCTTCCCCACCAGAATGTAAGCTCCATGTAAGTCGGGGGCTGTATCAAGCAGGGTCCCAGCAGGACACAGAATTCCACTCTGATGCTTTCACCCAAAGGATTTAAAAAGAGAGGTGGGCATTTTACAGAGGCTAAAGTGGTTTTGAGGAAAACAGTGAAGAAGGTTGAGACATCTAGAACTGAAAAAAAGCCAGTAGGCATTACCACCCTTAGGCTTAGAGGGAGGCACAAAGGGAGGAAATGTTGTCCACGGAATCAGCAATTTCTGGAGCTTGCAGGAGGGGCTGGCGGGCAGCAGCTGTGGCAGCGGAGGACATGGCCAGTGCTGGAGCTGAGACCGTGGGACAGGGAGAAAGCCCAACCTCTCACCACTCTACCCTGACCCCGTTTTGCGCGTTGACGCTCACTAGCCAAAGCCAACTGGAATCCAGCCAGCAAGGCTGCACGGGTGGTGCTGTCTGCGGCGGTCAGCATCTCAGGCACAGAACAGGGCGGAGAAGTGGAGGATGGATCTGGGAATGGGAAGCAATAAACGGAGAATAACCAGGTACAAGGATTTTGTTTGGTTTACCTCATTTTCCCACCACCCAGAATACTGCCTCTCACAGCTTGAGTGCTCAATAATATGTGTGAATAAATAAAATATGCCCCATGAAAAAGAAAGACAAAGGCAAGAGACTGTCATCAGAGCAACCAGGAGTCACCCAGGAGTGGTTTGATGGGGACTTCTAACCGGGTGGCAGCTTTGAGCCTGGAACAGAAAACCAGACGTGAAAGTTGCTTCTAGGGAGGGACAAGATTTGTTTGTTCAGCGTTACACACTTCTGTAGAGTGAAAGGTTATATAAATTGGGAAACACAGGTCACATCCACAGATATTAAGGAATGCCTTCTGAATGCAACATAAACTGATATCTAGCCACTCAGATGGTCTGAGCTGATGTTCAGGGAGGAGCTGGAGGTCAGGCGTTCATGCTGGCTGGGATCTTAGCTGTGGATCAAGGCGCAAACAATGGAAACCCACTCATAGGAGCTAAATAACAAAAGGGGGGATATACTATGAGAACACAGGACTATTTTAAGGGATCTAAAGAAAGGAGATGTAGAGGAGGGACCACTGCAATTACTCCATCTCTCTAGGACTGGGTCAGTCAGTCATTCAGCAAACATTTATTGAACTCCCACGGAGTGCCAGGCACTGTGTTAGGGTCTGAGGTGAACACAACACAAAGAGTGCCATCTCTGCTTCTCTGGTTACATTTGAATTCTCTCTTGCTCTCTCTCACTATCTCAAGTTTTACCTGATTTTTTGTGGAGACAGCCCACATGAACAGTCCCCACCTGCACTGTGCCCTTATGCCTTTTGAAGTCCCCAACCCTGCAGAAACATGATGTTTCTGAGTTTGAATTCTAAGCTCCAAGAAGAAAGAATCCAAGGAACTGACTGGATGGTTCTATTCCAATCAAGTAATCGAGTAGGCCAAAGGTCTGAGTTACCTGTTTCTCTGCCTGCTCGGCAGGGATGAGAGAAGCATACTTTGTGAAGGGAACATAGGCAGCTTCTCCAAGAAGAGACTGGAGGGAGGAGACATCATTAGTACAACAGAGCATCTCCACCCATTCAGCCTTTACATGCCATCTTCGCCCATTTGTATACTCTGTAGAAAAACTCAAGGGCAGGAAATAAGAGAGTGCACCGATGAATATAACACACCGGCTCTGTTTACGAATACCCTGTGAGAGAAACGCACACCCTCTGAGGACTGATTCTTCCAGCTGGTTTATAGCATGTTCAGTATAACTCATCAGATAGCCCATCAACCCACAGACACAGCCCTTTGGGGCTGCCGCAGACAATAAGCAGCAGGAGATGTGGCAAAGGAAAAGGGAGGGCATTTGTTCCTCTAATTTAGTTCTGACTAAATGAGCAACTACAGTGAAGACAGCAGGCAGATCAAATAGAAATTCCCGGCACCCATGTTAATGAAAACATCTACATTATAATTAAAGGTCCAAAAAAAATCTCCTCTAAAATGTAGAGCCCATAGAAGATGGGGTGGTTCACGCTGAACCAAACATAAAGCTCCCTGGAATCTGACTCCTGTGGCATTCAGTGGATTATTGATTCTTGCCAGTGGCAATAGTGGTAATGTTCAGAATTTTAAAAAAGATTAACTATGATTTAATTCATTTAAGCCTTACCTTGGAAGAGGTGGAGAGAGGCAGAAATCTGAGAGAAGAGAGTCATATGTGATAGTGCCAATTTCATTTTTTAAAAAAAGGCTCCTAAGAGGCTCCTAACCATAGTAGGTATTGCCAGGATTAGAGGAATTAGAAGCATACATAGACATAGTGATTGTATATATCTCTGCTTTCAGTGTAGTCTTATGAGCAGACAGGAAGTAGACGTTGAAGCTGGAATCAAAGGGCTTGGTGAGCCTTATGTGGCATAGAAAAGGTAAGGGTGACCCACCCCTCTATCCCCCAATCAACCTGATGCATAAAACTTTAAGACCTTCCGGGAGGCAATGGACACAAGTATCTGTTCCCTAAGGGCTCATGGAACCAGCAGCAACCTTAACCTTATCAACAACAGTGCCCTCATTTTACAGGCGAGAAAAATTAAGACCCAGAGAGATGAAAGCACATCATCCAAGATTACAGGCAGTCACAGGTCTGCCATGAGATTGTAATACCCAACCAGAATATGCCTTGCGGCAGGCAGAATTCTGAGATGACCCTGAGTGACCCTCATCCTTGTATTGATACCATTCTCTCCCTTTTGAGTGTGGATGGAACCTGTGAAGATGATAGCACTCCTGTGATTGTTACATTTTAATGCCAAATCAAGATAATCCTGGGTGGGCCTGACCTAATTAGATGAGTGCTTTAAAAGGTTAGTCTCTGGCAGGTTGCAAAACAGGAAGTCTGAGAGATACATGCTGGCTTGCCTAGAAGAAAACAAACATCTACTCTGAGGACTGCCTGAGGACACCATGTGACAAGAAACGGAGGTGGCCTCAAGAAGCCCAGAGAGCTGTCTCTGGCTGACAGCTAACAGGAATATGGGAACCTCAGTTCTACAGCTGTCAGGAAATAAATTCTGCTAGCAACAGGTAAGCTTAAAACAGGACTCCCAAGCCCCAAGTGAGAACTGAAGCCCCAGCCAATATCTTGATATCAGACTGGTAAGACATTGAACAGAAAATTCAACCATGTCATGCTCAGGACTTCTGACTTACAGAAATTCTAAGACAATAAATGAATAATGTTTTCAGCTGTTAAGTTTGTGGTAATTTGTTATGCAGCCAAAAAAAAAACTAATACACTCCTCAAGAACTTATCTGGGTGGGGATTTTTTGATTTCAAGGAGCTGAAACTTTATAAAACCAGCTTGAGTAGAACAAAAAATGGTTTCAGGAGAGGGGCAGTTATAGTAAAGACACAGAAATCTCATAGACTCTGAGAACAACAACGAAAAACTAAGCTTGGGTTCTCATAAAAGCTTTTGCAATGGAATCAGCCACCTCACCCACCCATCCTACGGTGGACGCCATGTCCCAGCCATAGGAACTAGTCACAGTTACTTAAATACACTTCCCTCCTCTATGCCACAGTAGTAATTAAATTTTGTCTTGGGTGCCCAGGCTGCTTGACTGGCCATAGCTGCCTGGAGTGTTGTATTGAGGAGAGTTTTGAGACTGATGTTTGGAATCAGCAAGAATAATGAACTAGGGTAAGATAACAGGCAGTGATGGACTGAGCCAAGGCAGGGAATGGTTGATAGCCTGCATGCCATCTATTTGTTAACCCAGGTCTGCCATTGTTTATGCTGTATCTTCAGCTTGAAATGGCTGCTTCTGGTGCTATCTTGCTACCCAAAACTCTACTCATTATTCAAGGCTTCTCCAAAAAGCCAATCTCAATTTCTCCTTGCTCTCATCCATTAACAATTAAGAATTACTCTCTCCCTCCTCTTGGTCCTAGAGTACTTTCTTCCTACCCCTATTTTCAGATTTAATATCATTATGGGTTGAATTGGGCCTGCTACAAAGATATTTGAAGTCCTAACCCTTAATACCTGAGAATGTGACTTTTTTTGAAATAGGATCTTTGCAGATGTAATTAGTTAAGATGAGGTCATACTGAAGTAGGGTGTGTCTTTAATTCAATATGACTGGTGTCCTTATAAGAAGAGGAAAAGAGACACAGATACACAGACATTCATATGGAAAGATGACCATGTGAAGATAGAGGCAGGGATTGCAATTACGCTGCTATAAACCAAAGAATGCCTGGGGTTACCCAAAGCTGGAAGAGACAAGATCTTCCCCTAGAGGCTTCTGAGGGAGAGTGAACCTGCTCATACCTTAATTTTGGATGTCCAGCCTCCAGAACTGTGAAAGAATAAATTTGTTTGTGCTACTTTGTTATGGCAGCTCTGGGAAATGAATGCAGATGTTCTATTGGTTTTGTGTAAATTTCTGTCTTCCTCATTAAATTCTAAGCTCCCTGAGTAGAGAGTCCATGTTCTATTCATCTTTTTATCTTTCATGACAGTAAATTTTGGATAGATGGATAGATAGATAAGTGGATGGATGTATTTATTAACCCATTCATTCATTTGGCAAATATATAACGAGTACCCACTATGTGTCAGACATAACCGCAGGCCTTTGGGTATGTAGCAGAGAACAAAATAAATTTTTTAAAACCCTGACCTCAAGAAGCTTATAAATGAATGAATTAAATATGGGTGGATTGATGGCTGGCTGGCTGGCTGGCTGGATGGATGGATGGACAGTGAACCATTACCAGAAGGAATTTTAGATCCTCTAATATGGGCAGGATTGGTTCAGGCACCTGAAATAACTAAACTTGCAGAATGCGTTTAATAAATTCAGTTTCTATGGGTAAAGCTGTTATTCTCAACTGGGGCAATTTTCCCCCCCGTCCCTACCCTAGGGGATGTTTGGCAGTGTCTGAAGACTTTTTGATTGTCACAAGTGGGAGGGAGGGCTACTAGCATCTAGGGAATAGAGGTTAGGACTACTGCTAAATGTCCTTCAATGCACAGAACAAATCCCACAGCCAAGAATTAACTGTCCCAAAATGTCAGTAATGCTGGCCCAAAGTGTCAGTATTGAGGAGGCTCAGTTGAGAAACCTTGAGTTAGAAGTGTCCAGGGAACCCGGGGAAGATATAGGAAAGCAAGTGAATCTGCAGCATCTGCAATCAGCTAAACACTGTGCTGAGATATTTACTTATGTTAACGTGCTTAATCCCATTTTACAGATGATGAAACAAAGGCTCAGAATTTAAATAACTTTCCCAAGACCCGAACATTTAGTAAGTTGTAATACCATCATTAAACCAGGTCTGACTCTTAGTGTTCCTTCCCTCCTATCACAGCTGCCTCATTCACTAGAACTTCCCTGACTTGAAATTGGAACTGAAGCTGAACCCTGGGGGTGAGGATATTAAATCTCAATCAGCAGACAATACTGAGGCTCCTGGGGACATTGGAGAGGAAAGAAAATTCTGGAGAACTATTAAAAGGAGGAGTGAAGAGGGCTTCCCTGGTGGCGCAGTGGTTGAGAATCTGCCTGCCAATGCAGGGGACACGGGTTCGAGCCCTGGTCTGGGAAGATCCCACATGCCGCGGAGCAACTAGGCCCGTGAGCCACAACTACTGAGCCTGCGCCTCTGGAGCCTGTGCTCCGCAACAAGAGAGGCCGCGACAGTGAGGCCCGCGCACCGCGATGAAGAGTGGCCCCCGCTCGCTGCAACTGGAGAAAGCCCTCGCACAGAAACGGAGACCCAACATAGCCAAAAAAAAAAAAATTAATTAATTAATTAAAAAAAAAAAAAAGGAGGAATGAGGAGATTGAAAAACTGACCCTCTCCTAAAGCCGTGAATCAGATATAGGTATAGGTAATGAAAGGTAATTCTCTAACAGTACAGGAGTTCCATAAACTAATAAGAACAATTGTGAAAGAGGAGGAGAGATACTTGAAATGGAATCCCAAGAATGTAAAAGCTACAGCAAATAGAAAAAGATAAACATAAGAATTAACCTATAAGAGGTGCTAGACATGCAATTTATGTATTTGTCCATTCACCTGGTATCTAGTAAGTGCCTACTTTGTGCCAGGCACTGTGAAAACACTGGATTATATATTGGTGAACACATAAATGTGGCCCCTATTGTCATGAAACTTACAGTCTGATGAAACTTATCAAAACACTGTCCCATATTAGGGGTATGTGTGTGTGTGTGTAAATATACACATATTTCATCTCAGTTAGATTTACTGGCAGTCAGGAAAGCAAGAGGCTATGATACAACCTCGAGTTTCCATGTTTTCTTCAATTATACATCCTCTGTCAGTCTCTTTACATGCTTTCTTCAAGGGTAACAGCATAATGATGATAATGATCTTTTTTCTTGTGTTCAAAAAGATTGCTCAGCAGCCTCTGATGAGGTTTAAGGAGTTGGGGAAGAAAAGAGAAAAGAGGACTGGGTTTGAAGTGGCACATTAGAGGAAATTATCTGGGAGGGTTAAGCTCTTCAGAACCAGAAAGGCTCTTTCTAGAGTGACCTAGTTGAAATGATTTAAAATATATCATTGTAGGCGCTCTAACAATATTATAATCCTAATTTTCTTGTTGCTGTTCCCATCCTCATATCCCCCTCCCACAGAGAGCTCTGAAACATTCAGTTTTAAAACAAGTGATTAAGGAAAATTGCAGATTATTTTGGGGAGATCCCTGATAAATCTATGAAGCTGGTAAATTCTATCTTCAGAGTCCATTCATGCCCAGTGACTAGAAAGGTACTAGCACCTTTCTAGAGGCTGTGCTCACTGAATATTTGCTGAATAGTAAGTGCTCACTGCATATTTGCTGAATGAATGAACACTCTTACCCTTCAGGAGCTTCTCCCATCCTTACAAGATACATCCTTACAAGATATTACCCTCCCACTCTTTGATGACTGCAGGGTCCTCTTGTGGTCCGGATACCAATCATTCATTCATGTGTTTAATGAGTACTTACTGTATGTCCGACATTATGTTATCAGAAACTTCATGATAGAGGTATCATTATAGCCACTGCTGCTATTGGCTTATTTAGCTGTGTCATCTAGGAAAACACTCTAAATGTGCAGATGTGCACTCTACAATGGAAAACATCCATTTTTAAAAAATGCAGTATATTTCAGCAAGAGGTTCTTCCTCCTAAAAGGAACAGACCTCTGCAATGAAAGAAATACAGCAAAGAATGCATTTGGCCAAAAGAACACATCCCATCATTACCTATTCCCCCACACCCACCTTCTCCTCCATGCATCCCCCGCTCCCCCGCAAGGCTGATTGCAGAAGAGAACAGAGACTGATGCAACCCAAAAAGCTCGGGTTAAAGAGAGACAGCATCTGAGAGGCCATGTGAGCCATCCAACCTCAAGCTAATAAGGAAATCAGGCTATTTGGCACTTTTCTCAGTATAAGGAATAACATCAAAGCTCATGATACAACACAATGATGACTGTATTTAAAGTGAATTTCTATACAAGGCTAACACATTGCCAACTCCAGGGGCACCCTCATCCCATGTGCAACATTAGTACCATGAACTCTTATGCAACAGCTTAACATAGATCCACATGTAATGACAGCAGAAGAGGTCTACAATATTCTATTAAGGATAGAGAGCAATCTGAAAAAGAACGTATTAAATTGTTCCTTTTTGCATATATGTATACTATATACATTTATACATATATAGTTAAAAGGTAAACTGAGGCATATTAAACATTTTAAGGGTTTACTTGAGCAAAAATCAATTTGAAATCAGGCAGCATCCAATCTAGCAGATGAAAAGGAGCCCCAAGGAGCTGTACGAAATAAAGTCTTTGATGGGCAGAAGGGAGCAAGAGCAAGGAAGTTATACCAGGCAAAAAGGTGGGTTTGTTGTTGCAAGGTTACTTTCCTTTAGGGGCTGGCAGGGGTCTAGGAGGCCTATTACCTAACTAGCGCTGATCAGGTGATTCCTGATTGACTGGTTTAAGATTCTGTTTCTGGGGGAGCCAAAACTAATTAAGTCTTGGTTTGGTGACATGGGGCTCAGCATTCGGGACTCCATTTTGGACCTGTCGTCTTGTTTTTAGCAAAATGTACATATATACATATAGATATAATGATTCAATCTCTATAATATCAGTTTTAAATCTTTTTGTGTATTTTATCACTCATTTTTATATTTTTAAAGTTATTTCTTAGCTCTGTCTACCTATCTACCTACCTATCTACCTCTACCTGTCATTAGAATTTCAGCTCCAAGAAAGCAAGAACCTTGCCTCTTTCATTTACAGCAGTATTACCAGTGTCTGAACAGTCTGGCATATAGTATATAATTTCAATAATTATGTATTGAAAGGAAGAAATAAATGAGTACATTTGTAAATGCAAAGAAAAAAACTTGGAAGAAAACTGTAGTCACCTTGGGGCCAGGGAGCTTGGTAGATGAAAAGAAAAGAAGGTATGAGGGAATCTATTTACTTAATATTCTTTTATACTTTATGGAAGTTCTACAATAAGCTGGTATTTATAAAACTAAAAAAATAGACAGTGGGGTTTTATAAAGATTTTTATAATGAAATTTGATCAGTTTATACAACGATTACATTTCAACTTTTTACAGTTGAGTTAAAAGTCCTACAACATGAAGATAGCCACCCCTAACAAAACAGTATGTGAGAAGAAGAGGCTTGGGTACACAAATAAAAACTGACAGAAAATGGGAGGGGAAGAACACAGACTAGTTTCAATCATCATCAGCAAATAATTGTGTCATCTTTAGAAATTCCTGTGTTAAAACTTCTAAGTAGGTGGCCCCTTCTGGACTACTATAGCGAAGTGTCTAGAGCTGGATGGTGGTTAAACCATATGGAACTCTGTCTTTTAAAAGATTTCTGAGTGTGCCACACATTACATTAGACCCTTGAGTTACAAGGATACATAAGGTTCCTTTGCTGCCTCCAAAAAAGAGTTTAACATCTCACAGGTAAGATAGATAAGTGAATAGAAGTATTGCAACACAATGTACCAATAGTTGAAAAAATTGCTCTTGAAGCAGAAGCTACATTAGTTCAAATCATGGTTTATTGTATTGCAATTTAGCATTTTGAAGAATGAATAGGAGTTTCCGTATTAAAGAGAGTTGGATAGTTCTTGGTGAGTAATCGTGGTCCTTTTTGTAGCAGCAACTAACGCTCTTGAACTTTTGATATACAGACGCTGGCTGGGATCCTAATGCGTGTCTAGGAAGGAGGGGGAGTATCAAGAATGTATCCCACTTCCTGAAGCCCTTCTTGTCTAATCTTATGTGATTAGCTAATGTGAAAAAATACATAATAAAAGGTAATGATTACCTTGCTTTTTACTTGCCTCAAGATTAATATTTTAATTTTTGCTCAAAACCCTAATTCTTTATTGTAAAATGATGGATAGGTCATACCTATGATGGATAGGTAAAATGATGGAAGAAGAAAGAGTTTGCTCTTTCCCAAATTGTACCACATGGAGAGGTGGACATGCTGTTATTTAGAATAAGAGTTATCAGTGGGCAAAGCCTCTTACCAACACCTCCACCATTTCACGTTCTTACTATACAGAGCTACTTGCAATTCTGCAAACACTTAACATACTATTTAGGGTTTCCACTCCCTTTCCCACTCGCAGGAAAACTCTATTCAGAAATTACCTCCTCTCTGAAGACTTCCCCAGCTCTCCAATAGAGTCTATCACTAGTCCCTTTCTTTATGTTAATTCTGTCCATTTTTGGTCTTCTCTAATAATCCCTAATTCACTACCCTAATTCACTATAATGCAGTTTCTTATTTATATGTCCCTTCCTTCCTACCACACAATCAGATCCTGGAGGACAGAGATCACTGAACTTTGTATTTTCAGTACCTACAACCTTGTCTGGGACAGTGGTGGTGTCTAGAACAACAGAGAAGATTTGTACAACAGAGAGGAATTCTTGAGCCAACATCATCAGTTCAGAGACAGTGTTTGTATAAATAACAAAGCCCAGACACAGGTAATCTTTTCTCCACCCATACTGAATATCTCATTCTAGTACTCAAAATTCCCATGTCCCAAGTCATTGTGTTTTAAACCTAATTATCAAACCCTTCTATACTCAAAACTCACACTTATTTCAATGGTTCCAGTCTCAGTGAGTGGTACCATGACCCAGACAGTTGCCCAAACCAGAATCTTATGAGGGGGGCATTGATTCTTTATTTCCCCAGCTGCTTTTTGCTCTCATTCTGATAACCCTGCCATGAGTTCCCTTTAGAAGAACCTCTGCTGGTCAACTCTCAGCCCAAGGGCTCTGGGAAAGCAGTCTTTAGGGGAGGTGCCCATAACCTGGTCTAGGCCGAATCAGGCTTATTACTTTACCGGCCACAATGATTGGTTCCAGGAAGAGGAGCATGATCTAAGTCAGAAGAGCAGTGTGGAAGACTGAGTTTTGTGACTGTTATTTGGCCTTTTGGAGAAATGGAACTCTCCTTCATAGAACTTAGTGCTGGGACAACATTAGCCTATCAACTACCATTCATTGGTATTGAGTACAGACCACTTTGCCACAAACCACTCAAGTAGCTGCATGACTTTTGCCTCAACCTTCTGCCCTAGTACTGCCCCTCTCCAACCCAGTCTCTACCCAAAGTGACTTTTCTAAAATGCATAATATGATCACATTACTGCCTCCCTTAAAATCTTTCAGTATCTACCCATTATTGCCTGGAATAATAACTTCCAAAACTAATACCACATGCAAGGTATACTGTATATATACTTTTTAATTTTCTGTTTGTTAGGATATTTTGACCTCCTAAAAAACCATTCTGCCTGGGGAGACACTGCCCCCTAATTGGGCTAGCCAATTCATAGAGAGCAAGGACTGAGCCTGGGGCAGGCCTTTAGTATACAAACTACCCAGTCCAGAGCCTTATCTCCCCTATCTGGCCCATATACCCCAGGAGACAATATTCCTCTGCCTCAATTATCCTAGGGTCAGATACCAGTCAACTAGAGACCATTCCTACAGCCCAAAGCCCTCCATAATTTTTCAAACTAGCCAATCCTATGCTGTTTCCATTGCCCTGTCTTCCTTTTCCAAGGAAACCCAGTAAGGGCTCTGGCCTAAACCTTTGCCTGGTCCCTGTCTTCTCTCCCCTGACCACCCCCCCCTGGTGTTTTCCCATGTGGCCCTGCATAGTATGCCATATCCCCTGTCTCTAGGACTTGTGAGTTCAATAAACTTGGTTTTCCTGAGTCTTCTCATCTGTTTCCTCTTATGACAATACTTGACTGGCCATCTCATATAAAAATACCAAACACAAGTTCCTTACTTACGTCTCTAACTTTAAGGCTACTCTCCTCACCCGTACTCTCTCTCCAGCCACACTGAACCACAAGCAATCCCCTAAAAGCACTATGACCTCTCTCTTCCCCTGATTTTTGTCCAGGCATTTCCCTTGTTTTGGAATTATTTCCCTAGTGCTTTTCCTATTCCTATTCAATTCCACCTAGCATCTCCTACTTGTTCTTAAAACTCTGCTTAGACATTTGTGCATCTGGAAGACTTTCCTACTGCACTACCCCCAAGTCTGGGTGAAGTACTTCTCCTGGGTGGTGCCTAATAATCTCCTGTATACCTGTCTCACAGCACTTATCACTGAACTATAATTGCCTGGCTTAATTTTTCTGTTTCCTCCATATACAGGAAATACCAAGAAGGCAGGAACTGTGCCTTAACTCGGTGTCACACCCCCAGTATCTGATACAGGACTTGGCATAAAATCAGTACCTAATAAACATCTGTTGACTACATAATAAGGGGCATAGTAACATGCAAACACATTCTATATAAAAGTTGATAAATATTTCCTCCTAAAGATGGGACTTAACTTTAGCTGCTGCCTCCCCCAGAGCTAAGAGCAGGTCTCATTGCAGCAGAGGGAAAAAAAATACGCAGGAACAGATGATGAGGCATATGTAGCTCCTTGCTCTTTTCCTGCGGCAAGAATTCACTTTCACTTTCAGGTAGGCCCAGGCTGCCGTGCTGTCTATTCCATGGCCTCCTCGGGGAGCCCAGAGAGAAGACAGCTTGGCACCAAGTGAGAGAACCAAGTTCTGATGAAGAAGAGGGCATTTACCACTGCATCACTAGTCCAGCCACGCTGCCAAGCGCCCGGATTTGCTGGGTGATGGGGAGGAGTAAAGGAGACTAACAGACAAGCCCAAGCCAGTGGTTCAGCTTCCAGGAAAGAAAGAGCAGCAGATTTTCCCTGGCTACACGCTACAAGGAGGAGGGGTGGGGGTGAGAGGGATGGATAAGGATAAGGAAGCTAACCTTATCCCAGATTTGGGCAACGCAAGCCTTTCCACACAAGTCTGTTCAAAGTACCCTTTGCTGAGGGCCTACCCTAAGCCCACTGCTGCCAGTAAGCTTTTCCTAACTCTCCAGCCTATGGTAATCTCTCTGGCTCTCCTACCAGGTACCATAGCACCTACTGACCACATATTCATTGCATTGGTACTAAGTACTGGCCACCTTGCCACAAGCAGCTCTGGCTGAGTGACCATGCATTTTATTTAACTAAGGAAGCAGGTCCTCACTTACCTCCCCAACTGAATTAAAAGATCGGGGATCACACTGCGTTCTTCTTTATATGTCTTTTTATATGTTCACAGCATTAAGCACAGTGCTAAGTTTGAGATACCAAGAATCACTCAATAAATCAGACTTGAGTCTGATTTATTCATTCATCAAAAGTCTCACTATAGCAGCAGAATCTATTAAATGGACACAGTCAAGGCTTCCTATAGGAATCAGCTTCTCCTGACCTGAGAACACCCAAGTATCAGTGGCAGATCTTCACTTTACCCTCAACCAAATGACATCTGATAGGCTGGATCAGGTGCTGGAAAATATGAGCTCCTGCATGGATCTTATATCATATGCCATCCACCTATGAGCTCTTATGTTGGCAGTTCATAGTCTGCAATGCTACCCACAGAGTGCCTGGAGTTACGGTTAAGTGCTACTGCTGCTAGTTCCTGCCTGGTTTGAATGGGGTCAAGATGTAGGTTACTTAAGTCACAGTGAGATTTCTATTTTTCCAGAGAAAGAACATGGCCTCAGTTCTTTGGCAGGTGTGAGTGGACCCTATCGTCCCGTGATATGGAAATCGATATATATTTAAGGTTCTTACCATATTCAAAGGAGGACGCTGTAAGCCCTTAGGGTTTCAAGGATGATTGAGATGCTGGTCTCCACTCTTAGAGAGACTGCGGTCTAGAACTCATGCTTAGCAAATTGTGAGTTGACCAGATAATAGGAGTTCAGAAAAGGGAGCAACCACGTCAAAGGGAAAGGGGCTTGAATCATGCCCCAGGGTATCCTTGGGGTTCAGTGAGTGAAAGAGGTCAGTTAGTGAGAGGTCATTCCAGGCCAATAAAACTGAGAAAGTCCAGGTGTAAAAGTAGGAATGTGGCAGACTTTTTAAGGAATAGTGTGAAAACCAATCATTTGCAACATAGTTAAGTAAATGGATGGTTATTCATGTAACAAAAATTTACTGTAGGAGGCTCTGAGAAAATCTGGACCTATTACCACAGTTGTTTTAGAGAGTTGTTGGAAATCTGCATTCCATCTTTTAGGTTTTGCAATAGGAAATGCTTGTGAGACACTGCATTCAGGGCTGAGTGGTGGAACAGGGCTTCCTGAACTTTAATACACACCAGGCATCTGGGAATCACGTCAACATGCAAATTCTGCCGCACTGTATCACGGGACGTTCCTGAAATCCTACATTTCTAACTAGCTTCTAGATGACGTAATGCTCCTTGCCCATGGGCACACTTTGAACAGCAAATTACAAGAGCATCTTTCACTTTGTTGATGTAACTCCTATTTGTCATCACAGATTTCTTATTAAACATACTAGATGATAGACTCTTTGGGGGAAAAGACAATATTCTGTAAAATGTGCACAATGATCAACGTTTTTTAAAGGGTGTAAAATAATAACTACATACTCAACATTTTTGGTGGCAGCTCACCATCAAATGTAGAGTTCAATTCAAACAGAAATGAAGGATTTTTATGGCTTATGACAGGGGTCAGCGAACTTCCACCATGGGCCAAATTCAGGCTACCACCTGTCTTTTAAGTAGAGTTTTATTGGAACGCATGGCTCCTTTTATGCTCTAATATTAGAGATAGTTGCTACAGAGACCATATGGTCCTCAAAGCCTAAAATATTTACTATCTGGCCCTTTATAGAAAATTTGCTGACCCCTGGTGATTTCTGAGTATCTCACTAGCTCTGAACTTAGACACCTAAGCTGCCCTCTAATCTCTTTGCTCTGAAGTCCAAATGTCTTTCTCAGTACACTGCTTTGAAGGGGCAAAAAGGCCTCCTCAATTCTCTTGACAGGAGAAAGATTGGACTTGCCCAGGAAAGCCCCACATCATGTGGCAGTTGGGGGAGATCGTGGGAGACTTGAGTCCGGAGGGCTTACATGACACTCTTGGCAAAAATGCAAAACCCTTGTAACATATTTATTTCCTCGCTATCAGGTACAAACTAATACATGGTGGTTCACGACTGGTGTGTTAGTTCAGGAGGAAAGCTAAGCCAAAGCACTCTGTGGGTGTGTGACTACTCTTACCCATCCTGGAACCCAAACCAAACTTTGTGGTCTGGCCCACCTCACTTGGTAAAAAGCCAATCCTCCTGAGAGTCCTTGTTTCAGATTAGAGAGTGTCTATTCCAAACCTGGCATTCAATTGCAAGAGCTTTAAAAATACAGGAAGTGAACCCCTGCCCAACTGCCAGGGAAATTTGGACAGTCCCAGAAAAGAGACATTTGTCTGGACTAACCTGTGGCATTGGCCTAGTTTGGTGGCTAGTGGAGATCAAAAGAAAATGAGAAAGGATGCATGTTAAGGAGGGGCGGGGGCGAAAGTAAGGTTCCTCTAAGTGTTGAATACAAGGAAAAACAGAGGCCTTCCAAGAGTTAAACTGTAAAATCAACAGAAAATGTATCAGAGCAAAAATATGAGAATTCACATTAAAGATTCAGAAGAGTTTTTCCAGGCACATAAGACTTGACGCTAACCCAGAGGAAATTATCAACACATTTAAAGGGAAAAATATGTCTGGCAACAGAGGGGCTGTGCAGCAACAGAAGCAGAGGAGGGAAAAGGTCTGGGGGTTAATATTGGTGATGCCCGTCTTTGCCCATACCAGAGAAGAGGGTGCCCGAGACAAGGGGCTTAACTCATCTCTTTGGGGGATTTCTTACTTCCTTTCTCCCTCCTTCCCTCCTTCCCTCTCCCCTCATTCCTCATTCCCTTTCTCCCATCCACTTCCTCCCTCCCTCTCCTTCCTTCCCTTTCACTTTTCCACAAATATGTATGAACTGTATAGTCTCTATCAGGACTTATGCTTTAGAGGTTGAGAATACAAAGTTAAAAAATTTTGAGTCTCTGCTCCCAGAAAGCTTAGACGTCTAGTGGTAGAGACTGGCATTAATAAAATAATAACACATATAAATATATAATTGCTGTAACGAATACCTGTGATAAATGTTACAAAGCCACAGACAAAGCACAACCCTACCTTGGGGCCTTTACACTTGCTGTTCCTCCTGTTTGGAACCATTTTTCTCCAGATATCCTTAAAGCTCTCCCCTCACTTCCTTCAGGTCTGCTCAAACATCATTCTATCAGTGAGACATGCCCTGATAATCCTGGTATAAAACAGCAATTTCCTCCTTCGCCACCTCCCTTAATGCCACTTATGTTTTCTCTATTATACTTATTACTTTTAGATATTATATATATATAAAAATGTATACATATATGTATGCACATATGTGTACATAGGCGTGCAGTGTGTGTATAATGTTCTGTTTTCCATTGGTTGTTCCTCCTACTGTTTGTCTCTCTCCAAGAAGGCTACAGGACACAGACTTTGCTTTGTTCACTGCTCTGCTGTATCCCTAATACCCATAAGAGGCACTAATACAGGTTTATTAAAAAACGAATAAAACTACAGGTGATTGGAAATCATGTATTACACACATTTTTTAAAGAGTAGTAGGGTATATGCCCAGTAGTGGGATTGCTGGGTCATATGGTAGTTCTATTTTTAGTTTTTTAAGGAACCTCCATACTGTTCTCCATAGTGGCTGTATCAATTTACATTCCCATCAACAGTGCAAGAGGGTTCTCTTTTCTCCATACCCTCTCCAGCATTTATTGTGTGTAGATTTTTTTGATGATGGCCATTCTGACCGGTGTGAGGTGATGCCTCATTGTAGTTTTGATTTGCATTTTGCATTTCTCTAAAGATGTGGCACATGTATATGATGGAATATTACTCAGCCATAGGAAGAAACAAATTGAGTTATTTGTAGTGAGGTGGATGGACCGAGGGTCTGTCATACAGAGTGAAGTAAGTCAGAAAGAGAAAAACAAATACCGTATGCTAGCACATATCTATGGAATCTAAAAAAAAGAAAAAAAAGGTTCTGATGAACCTAGGGGCAGGACAGGAATAAAGATGCAGACATAGAGAATGGGCTTGAGGACACGGGGAGGGGGAAGGGTAAGCTGGGACAAAGTGAGAGAGCGGCATGGACATATATACACTACCAAATGTAAAATAGATAGCTAGTGGGAAGCAGCCACGTAGCACAGGGAGATCAGCTTGATGCTTTGTTACCACTTAGAGGGGTGGGATAGGGAGGGTGGGAGGGAGACACAAGAGGGAGGAGATATGGGGATATATGTATATGTTTAGATGATTCACTTTGTTATAAAGCAGAAACTAACACACCATTGTAAAGCAATTATACTCCAATAAAGAAGTCAAAAAAATAAATAAATAAAGAGTAGTAGGAGTTAACTAGGATAAGAGAGAGAAAAGCCACTGCAGGAAGAGAAGGGCAGGTAAGAAGGCTTTGGAGAGTAAAAGCAAACCAAGAAGCTAGATAGAGTGAAGCTGAGGAAAAATCATGTCAGACTTTATGGAACAAGTTCTTTTTTCCCCTTTATTCCAAGAGCAATTTGAAACCACTGAAGGTTTTAAGCCAAGAGATTTATGTTCAGATTTGCATTTTTAACATGGTAGCCCAGCTATCCATTGGATAGTGGCTCAGTTATCAGCAAGATGCCATAAAGCATTTCAGTCATGCCGCAGGCTCCCTTTTTTCTGATTCCCTGCTCACAGAACTCGTTTCCGATTAGAATTTGGCCTTCTAGAATTTGACAGAGACCATGATGTGCATTTCCTAATGTACATGAGAGAGATGTGCTTCAATATAAAGTAATAGGTGAGTATTCTGTGTTATCTGTCAGTCTCTTTGAGCTCAGGTTCTGCAAGAGCCTCTTGAGAGACGAATCCTGCCTCCTTGACAAACCAGGTTTCTAAAGCAATAGAGCCAAGGGTCAGACCTTGACCTCAGTCACCTGGCCAAGATGAATGTTCACCTTGCAGCCCCTTGGCGGCCCACCAGCGAGCCTATCCTGATTAACCCCTACCTCAACCCTGCCTGCCACCCAAATCTTTGGGCTGCTAAGCAGAAAATCACTGTTTCATTCTGAGCCAGGCCTGGGAGGGCTTATATAAAACTCTGGGCCAGTGTAAAACTCAGCTCACCTGGCGGCTGACCCTCAAAGAACGAGGAGCCACGTTGAAGGAAAAGTGGTGGTTCAGCAACTCTGGATTTTCTTGGGGAACCCTAAAGGAGTACCCAGAAAGATCATTATTGTGGGTGATGACAAAAGTAACATATAAGGCATTTGCATGAAAGCAAATTAAACTAGTTACTCTGAGGCTGTGCTGAGCTCATTTGGAAAGAAATTTGCGGGCTGAAAATGTGAAGCAAACAATGAGCTAGGCACACTCATGAAAGCACTGAAAGGGCCTTCTGAACAGTGAAGTACCAATGACAGTTCAGAAAAGTAACCATCATTTTCCCTTAATACAGATCCATTCCACCAGGTTCTTCCTGCCAGAACGTCTAAGGAGAAAAGCCACTGTACATCTTCCAAGATCCGCCAACACCCACTCCAAGTCTGGCCCTGAAATCAAAGTTCTCCAGGTCAGCAGGACAACCCTCACGGTCTGGAATACCAAAGTAAACAAGACAACACTGAGAGAATTCTTTGTACGTGGCATCCGGGGACACCCATGTTTTTTGCCTTCTAATTACCTAAGATAAAAGCCACTTCCTCCAAGACTGGGCATTAAAAAACATGAATTTTACCCCCAGCTTTGCTACTGGCTGGCTATGAGACGTTGGAAAACAATCTGAGCTATAGTAGATGATATTCATTTGTTTATTCATTCAACAGCCTTTGATTCTTTACCCAGTGCCAGGCCCCATGCTATGTTCTTAGGAAATAAAGATGAATAAGAGAAATCCTTCCCCTCAAGTTGCTCCAAGTTCCTTCAGGGAGATAGGCAAGGAAAGCAAATGTAACAACAGCAGCACAAGAAGCTCTATACCAGAAATATGTCCAGGGTATTAAGTGGGCTTCGAGGCCAACGCAACTCTGCCTGCGGGAGGCTGGGAATGCTTCCAAGAGGAAGCGGCAGCTGAACTGAGATTTGAAAGAAGAGTTGTAGTTCAGCAGGGCAGTAGGGTGGACCTTAGGGAACGGAGGATATTTCAAACAAAGGGCACAGCGTGAGCGATGGTGTTGAGGTAAGAAAACAGGTGTTTTGGTTAGAGAAACTGCAAATCTTAGATCTTCAAGAGAACCACAGATGGCATGAGTTGTGCAGGCTGAAGATAAACAAAAGGCAGAGGAAAGAACATTGTACCTTATGCTGTGGTCTTCGACCATTTCCCCCCGGCACTCACTCTGCCTGGGCATGCAGACTACCCTTTCTGCCAACCCGTTACTCTGCCTGGGCGCTTTCTCTGGTCTCAGGGGCAGGTTCTGCCCATGCGCAGAGTGGACGGAAGTACTGAGGTGTTAAAGCCACAGGCACAGCTACCACCAATGATGATGGTAACTGGCTGATAAATGCCCAACAAACTCAGCCTCTGAGACGGTTTCTACACAGGTCCGTGTGGTCCCCAGTGTGCTCATAAACACACATACTACTTCCTCTCTTCCCTGTGTCACGTCCCCTCTTGCCTAATATTGCTCCCTGGGATCTTTGTCTCACCTTGGGTTTCCCTCAAAGATTTCAGTGCAAGTAATTTGGTGATACCCACAGCATGTGTAGCATAGCAATTACTTAGGTGTTCACCTCTTGAGGGTTGGGATGGAATACAGGTGGAAGGCTTATGCAATAGCTCTACTATTTTAAAGAAATGGAGGCAATATTAATTATAAAAATGGCTGGCTTGTTTTATTGGCAAGTTTCAGAGAACTTGAAAAAACATATGATAGATCAGCCAACTATCTACTCAGGGCATGATGTGAAAGGTAGAGGATCTCCATGGCAACGTTAAAAGAGACTTAATTCCTTGCAGTTGCAAGGCAGGCTATGCTGAAGATCAGGCCCAAGATCTGATTGTAAGAATGAAAGAGTTACAAAGGAAGCTGAATTTACAGCTCCTGCAGGGCCCCTATGCAAGGGTCAGGACCCCAAAGGGAAGGAATGAGACCCTGAGAACAGGAATGAGGGAATTTTGGTGTATATCTTTGAGAACGCTCAAACCTCAGATTCCCCCTCAGGTGTCTCTGGGATGGCAGGAGAAGCTGCTTTCCCATGGATAGAGTGAATTTTCCATCACCTGGAGACCATGCAAAGCCCTGATTTGAAGTAGACTCATCACAAGATGATATCCTCCTCAGGATCTGCTCTTGTCTCCCTTGATTGTTTTGAGAAGAGTTGGAAATGTATTTGGCCAATTAGGAAAATTATTATTGGATTATTTGTGCCTTTTACTGTGTACAGTTAGAAGAACGCTTATTTTTTTGAGTATTGTGTATGGATTCACTGGATTTTAAGATTGATTTTATTATAAAGATTTATGCCCCTGTGTTTAATTTACTTAATGAAGGCAAAAAAGAGGCAAAGATAAATATAACCTTAATGAGTTCATTTTTCAAATAAGATAGTACCATAATGTTGAAATACATAGAATATTTCAATCATTACAGAAAATTATATTGGACAGCAATGGCCTATAGATATATAGGATATATAACATCAAGTCTCAGCATGGCCCATGCAGGTACTTACGGAAAAGGGAAGCAAGACCAAACAGCAAAATGGCAGTAATCTCTCCTGGAGAATGATCCATAAACACTTGAGAAGAAAGGGTATTCTGTTGTTTTTGGATGGAATGTCCTATAAATATCAATTAAGTCCATCTTGTTTAATGTGTCATTTAAAGCTTGTGTTTCCATATTTATTTTCATTTTGAATGATCTTTCCATTGGTGAAATGGGTTGTTAAAGTCCCCTACTATTATTGTGTTACTGTTGATTTCCCCTTTATGGCTGTTAACATTTGCCTTATGTATTGAGGTGCTCCTATGTTGGGCGCATAAATATTTACAATTCTTATATCTTCTTCTTGAATTGATCCCTTGATCATTATCTAGTGTCCTTCTTTCTCTCTTTTAATAGTCTTTATTTCAAAGTCTATTTTATCTGATATGAGAATTGCTACTCCAGCTTTCTTTTGATTTCCGTTTATATGGAATATCTTTTTTCCATCTCTCACTTTCAGTCTGTATGTGTCCCTAGGTCTGAAATGGGTCTCTTGTAGACAGCATATATTCAGGTCTTGTTTTTGTATCCCTTCAGCCAGTCTATGTATTTTGGTTGGAGCATTTAATCCATTTACATTTAAGGTAATTATCGATATGTATGGTCCTATTACCATTTTCTTAATTGTTTTAGGTTTGTTTTAGTAGGTCTTTTCCTTCTCTTTTATTTCCTGCCTAGAGAAGTTCCTTTAGCATTTGTTGTGAAGCTGGTTTAGTGGTGCTGAATTCTCTTAACTTTTGCTTGTCTGTAAAGATTTTATTTTCTCTGTCATATCTGAATGAGATCCTTGCTAGGTACAGTAATCTTGGTTGTAGGTTTTTCACTTTCATCACTTTAAATATGTCCTGCCACTCCCTTCTGGCTTGCAGCGTTTCTGCTGGAAGATCAGCTGTTAACCTTATGAGGATTCCCTTGTATGTTATTTGTTTTTTTTTCCCTTGCTGCTTTTAATATTTTTTCTTTGTATTTAATTTTTGATAGTTTGATTAATATGTGTCTTGGCGTGTTTCTCCTTGGATTTATCCTGTATGGGACTCTCTGCACTTCCTGTACTTGACTGACTATTTCCTCTCCCATGTTGGGGAAGTTTTCAATTATAATCTCTTCAAATATTTTCTCATTCCCTTTCTTTTTCTCTTCTTCTTCTGGGACCCATATAATTCTAATATTGTTGCAGTTAATGTTGTTCCAGAGGCCTCTGAGACTGTCCTCAATTCTTTTCATTCTTTTTTCTTTATTCTGCTCTGTGGTAGTTATTTCCACTATTTTATCTTCCAGGTCCCCTATCTGTTCTTCTGCCTCTGTTATTCTGCTATTGATTCCTCTAGAGAATTTTTAATATTATTTCTTGTGTTGTTCATCATTGATTGTTTGCTCTTTAGGTTCTTATTAAATGTTTCTTGTATTTTCTCTATTCTGTTTCCAGATTTTGGATCATCTTTAGTATCATTACTCTCAATTCTTTTTCAGGTAGTCTGCCTATTTCCTCCTCATTTCTTTGGTCAGGTGAGTTTTTATCTCGCTCTTTCATCTGCTGCATATTTCTCTGTCTTCTCATTTTGCTTAACTTACTGTGTTTGGGGTCTCCTTCTCACAGGCTGCAGGTTCATAGTTCTCATTGTTTCTGGTGTCTGCCCCCAGTGGGTAAGGTTAGTTCAGTGGGTTGTGTAAGCTTCCTGATGGAGGGGACTGGTGCCTATTTACTGATGGCTGAGGCTGGATCTTGTCTTTCTGGTGGGCAGGGCCACGTCCAGTTGTGTGTTTTGGGGTGTCTGTGAACTCATTATTATTTTAGGCAGCCTCTCTGCTAATGGGTGAGGTTGTGTTCTTTTCTTGCTAGTTGTTTGACATGTGGTGTCCAGCACTGGAGCTTGCTGATTGTTGAGTGCAGCTGGGTCTTAGCGTTGAGATGGAGATTTCTGGGAGAGTTCTCACTGATTGATATTATGAGGGTCCAGGAGGACTCTGGTGGACCAATGTCCTGACCTCGGCTCTCCTGCCCCAGAGACTCAGGCCTGACACCTGGCCGCAGCACCAAGACCCTTTTGGGAAGTCTGAGGTCTTCTGCCAGTGTTCAGTAGGTCTTCTGTAGGAGTCGTTCCACATGTAGATGTACTTCTGATGTATTTGCTGGGAGGAAGGTGATCTCCATGTCTTGCTCTTTCGCCATCTTAAAGGTCCTCCCTATATACTTATTAAAATATCTAAAATTAAAAATCCTGACCATACCAAGAGTTGGAGAGGATGTGAAAGAACTGGGACTCTTATGGAACAACCACTTGAAAAAACAATTGGCAGTTTCTTAAAAATTTAAACATACCCCTATTGTGTCTCCTAGATGTTTTACCCAGGAGAAAAGAAAGCATATGTTCATCCAAAGACTTGTACATTGATTTTTACAGCAGCTTTATCTGTGATAGCCCAAAACTGGAAAAACCTTAATGTTTATCAAACTGTGAATGAATAAACATATACTTGTAATGGAATATTACTCAGTAAAGAAAGGAATGAACTATGGATACACAAAATAACATAGATGAATTTCAAAATAAGCACATTTAACAAAAGAAATGAGGCTATGACGCCCTCCAGTCAAAGAGTAGGCTTGCTTTTTCTTGCTGTAAAAGCATTAAATTCCCAAGCTCAGTGTTCTTCAACTGTGTTGCAAATCCACCATGTACAGCATCTGTCTAGGATCCTCCACATTGGTCCCATGGGATTTGAGCAGTGATAGTGGCTGGGATAGAGGCTGTGCATGAACACAACAGCATGGTGATCCACTCACCAAGGCTGATATAGTTATTCTTATTGCTGAATATTCAACCCATCAGTATCAGATACCAACACCGAGCCCTTGATATAGTACCATCCCTCAAAGGGATCAACGGATCATTTGTTGGTAAACTGATTATATCAGACTCCTCTCTAGAAAAGGCAATGATTCATCCTGAATGAAACTGATACATATTCTGGGTAAGGATTTTCCTTTCCTGCTGGTAGTGTCTTGGTCAGCATCACTATTTGATAGTCCACAGAATGTTCATTTTACTGACCTGTGAGCCCATATAATATCACCTCAGATAAAAGACTCTTTAAGACAAAGGAAATGTGGAAATGGGTGCATGTCAATGAGATCAACTTTTCTACCATATATTGCATCATTTGGAAGCTGCTGGCCTGATAAGATGTTGGAATAGCTTCTGAACAGCTAATGCACCTGCTTGGAGATGAACTCTGCAGAATAGGGTGTTATTTTTCAAGATGCTGTATATATTTGTAACCAATGGCCACTATATGGTGCTGTGTTTCTAACAGGTAGAATACAAAAATCTGGGAACTCAGGGGTGGGAAGAGGCTCTGGGAATAATTTCTTCCAGTGACCTGTAGTTGAATTTGTGCTTCCCATTTCTACAATTTTAGGTTCTGTAGGTTTCCAGGGTGGGGAAATACTTCTACCAGTGGACACAGTAAAATTCTTCTAACTCTAAAACTACACCTGCTGCCTGGTCATTTGGGGCTCTTTATTGGCAGGGACAATTGGCAGTTTCTATATCGTTAGCAGTTATTAGCCCTAGTTATCATGAGAAGATAAGATAGCTGCTACATAACTGGGGTAGTAAAAAGTATGTATGGAACTCAGAGGATTCACTGAGACGCTCTTGTTACTTCCAGACTGCTGATTGACATAGAACCATTAATTTCAGCAACCACAGACTGACAACAGCCCAGTAATGAGGAACTTGAACCCTTCAGAGATAAAGGTCTGGGTCACCCTGTAAGGCAAGCAACCTAGACAAGCAGAAGTGTTGGCTAAGGGTGAAGGGAATCTAGATGGATGGTGGAGGAGGAAGATGATAAATATCAGCAGTAGCTTCAGGACCATCTACAGCAATAGGGACTATAGTTTATGCCACTAATTCTCTTTTTATTTTCTTAAGAAACTGTGACCATCCCCCACATTGAAAAAATCAGTAAAAGAACAGAATAAACTTAATAGAGGGCACTAGTTGATCCAAGAGGGGAAAGTGGTGGTTTGTAGCAAATGCTGTTGGTTCCCTACCCACTACTCACCACACTCATTGTTCCTGGGTGTGCCAATAGATTCTCACTCAAACTCCCATGATTTTGCCTGAT
This sequence comes from Balaenoptera ricei, assembly GCF_028023285.1. Lineage (NCBI taxonomy): Eukaryota > Metazoa > Chordata > Mammalia > Artiodactyla > Balaenopteridae > Balaenoptera > Balaenoptera ricei. Next base: position 83,912,434 of record NC_082646.1, on the reverse strand, counting down.
GGCTTTCTCTCAATGTACTAGCATTCTTGACCCACACATGGGTTAGGATGAAATTGTTGGTGAGCAAACCCCCAACCATAGAAGTGCTCCTGGACACAACTAGACAGATAAATAGCTCAGTTTCCTGGCCCCTCAAACAGAGCAAATCAGAAGCAATTCCAGTTGGTCCCTATAGGATTCAGCATCAATTGTCCACAGCAGTAAACTTCTTATTAGCCAATCTTATATTCTCATCCTTTTTTTTTGTTTTACTTCCCACCAGGTTATTGATGTGAAATGTTTTATGAAGAATGTTGAACTGGATGATTTCTACACTCACTTCTACTCTAAAGTTTTATAGTTTGAAGACCAAATCCAAGAGTTAGCCCCTTTAGGACTTTTTCCCTCATGAGCTCCATATCAAATTGAGCACACCTAAATTTCACCTGCTTTCTCAAAACTGGCAGTATGGATTACTTTAATACAGACTTATTTTGCTTTCCTGTTGTCTTAGAAATACCTGTCTGGTCTCCCCAGCTAGACACCTTCTCAAACCATATTATCTGAAGTGGTAAGTTTCCAAGTATTTTATCCCCAAAGTAATAATAATAACTTCACCCAAGTACTCAGAACAATCCTGTGAAGTAGGTTCTATTATTATTGCTCCAATTCTGCAAAAGTGTGAACTAAGATTCAGGGATATTAAGTCATTTCCCCAAGGGCACTCAGCTGGTAAGTGGAAGAAGGGTCAGGCTTTGAACTCAGGTACTCTGTCTTCTTAACCGTTTATCCTCTACTGCTTCTCATGGACTATTTTGTTGCTGTTGTTGTCTGCACTGGGTCTTCGTTGCTGCATGCAGGCTTTCTCTAGCTGCCGCGAGTGGGGGCTACTCTTTGTTGTGGGGCATGGGCTTCTAATTGTGGTGGCTTCTCTTGTTGTGGAGCACAGGCTCTAGACACACAGGCTTCAGTAAATGCAGCACGTGGGCTTCAGTAGTTGCGGCGTGCGGGCTCTCGGGCACACAGGCTTCAGTGGTTGTGGCGTGCAGGCTCAGTAGTTGTGGCGTGAGGGCTCTAGAGTGCAGGCTCAGTAGTTGTGGTCCACAGGCTTAGTTGCTCCATGGCATGTGGGATCTTCCCAGACCAGGCAACAAACTTGGGTCCCCTGCATTGGCAGGTGGATTCTTAACTGCTGTGCTACCAGGGAAGTCCCCCAAGGACTATTTTCAATCTTGTTTTTCCTTCATAAAAACCTTGTTTTGAAACATTTGTCTGTATACACTAATTAGCTATGAATTACCCAATTTTATTAGGTAATAATGAATTTGCTTTCTTATTTTGTTAATTAACCAAAGAAATACAACATTTCTAACCATGAAGTTGAACTCACCAGTGTGATCACTAGACTGTAAACTCTATAAAAGCTATTTCTTGAATGAATGAATGAACGAAAAAGCTTACCTTATATAACTCCAGTCAAAATAAAATACACTGATGTTTGTTAGACTCTGCAGCTTGGAGGTAGATAGTTTTGAGTTAGGCTATTCCAAAATAAGATATTAAAATCAAATCCAACATAGGACCTAATAGAGGGGTTGGAAGGTGACTCATTCTAGTGAGATGGCTGCTGAGAAAATAAAGGAAGAAACCTAAGAAATCCAATTGCAAAAAGGATGACCCAGCTGTGAGTCTGACAAGGTTTTGGTGCTCCAGCCAGGTGTCAGGCCTGAACCTCGGTGGTGGGAGAGCCGAGTTCAGGACACTGGATCACCAGAAACCTCCCGGCCCCACATAATATCAATCAGCTAGAGCTCTCCCAGAGATCTCTGACTCAACACTAAGATCCAGCTCCACAAAACGGCCAGCAAGCTCCACTGCTGGATGCCCCATGCCAAACAACTAGCAAGACAAGAACACAACCCCATCCATTAAAAGAGAGGCTGCCTAAAATCATTCTAAGTTCAAAGAACACCCAAAACACACCACTGGACATGGCTCTGCCCACCAGAAAGAAAAGATTCAGTCCCACCCACCAGAACACAGGCACCAGTCCCCTCTACCAGGAAGCCTACACAAGCCACTGAACCAACCTTACCCACTGGGGGCAGACACCAAAAACAATGAGAACTACGAAACTGCAGCCTGTGAAAAGGAGACCCCAAACACAGTAAGTTAAGGAAAATGAGAAGACAGAAAAATACACAGCAGATGAAGGAGCAAAGTAAAAACCCACCTGACCAAACAAATGAAGAGGAAATAGGCAGTCTACCTGAAAAAGAATTCAGAGAAATGATAGTAAAGATGTTCCAAAATCTTGGAAACAGAATGGAGAAAATACAAGAAATGTTTAACAAAGACCTAGAAGAACTAAAGAGCAAACGAACAATGATGAACAACAAAATAAATGAAATTAAAAATTTCTAGAAGGAATCAATAGCAGGATAACGGAGGCAGAAGAACAGATAGGGGACCTGGAAGATAAAATAGTGGAAATAACTACTGCAGAGCAGAATAAAGAAAAAAGAATGAAAAGAATTGAGGACAGTCTCAGAGACCTCCAGGACAACATTAAGGGCACCAATATTCGAATTACAGGAGTCCCAGAAGAAGAAGAAGGAAAGAAAGAGTCTGAGAAAATATTTGAAGACATTATAGTTGAAAACTTCCCCAACATGGGAAAGGAAATAGTCAATCAAGTACAGGAAGTGCAGAGAGTCCCATACAGGATAAGTCCAAGGAGAACACGCCAAGACACATATTAATCAAACTATCAAAAATTAAATACAAAGAAAAAATATTAAAAGCAGCGAGGGAAAAAAAACAAATAACATACAAGGGAATCCCCATAAGGTTAACAGCTGATCTTCCAAGAGAAACTCTGCAAGCCAGAAAGGAGTGACAGGACATATTTAAAGTGATGAAAGTGAAAAACCTACAACCAAGATTACTCTATTCAGCAAGGATCTCATTCAGATTCGACAGAGAAATTAGAGACTTTATAGACAAGCAAAAGCTAAGAGAATTCAGCACCACGAAACCAGAGTTACAACAAAGGCTAAAGGAACTTCTCTAGGCAGGAAACACAAGAGAAAGAAAAGACCTAACAATAACAAACCCAAAACAATTAAGAAAATGGTAATAAGAAAATACATATCGATAATTACCTTAAATGTAAATGGATTAAATGCTCCAACCAAAAGGCAGAGACTGGCTGAATGGACACAAAAACAAAACCCGTATATATGCTGTCTACAAGAGACCCACTTTAGACCTAGGGACATGTACAGACTGAAAGTGAGGGGATGAAAAAGATAGTCCATGCAAATGGAAATCAAAAGAAGCTGGAGTAGCAATTCTCATATCAAACAAAATGGACTTTAAAATAAAGACTATTACAAGAGACAAGGACACCATATAATGATCAAGGAAACAATCCAAGAAGAAGATATAAGAATTGTAAATATTTATGCACCCAACATAGGAGCACCTTAATACATAAGGCAAATGCTAACAGCCATAATAGGGGAAATTGACAGTAACACAATAATAGTAGGGGACTTTAACACCCCATTTTCACCAATGGACAGATCAACCAAAATGAAAATAAATAAGGAAACACAAGCTTTAAATGACAGATTAAACAAGATGGACTTAATTGATAATTATAGGACATTCCAACCGAAAACAGCAGAATACACTTTCTTCTCAAGTGCACATGGAACATTCTCCAGGATAGATCATATCTTGGGTCAAAAATCAAGCCTTGGTAAATGTAAGAAAATTAAAATCATATCAAGTAACTTTTCTGACCACAACACTATGAAGCTAGATATCAGTTACAGGAAAAAAAACTGTAAAAAATACAAACACAAGGAGGCTAAACGATATGCTACTAAATAACCAAGAGATCCCTGAAGAAATAAAAGAGGAAATCAAAAAATACCTAGAAACAAATGACAATGAAAACATGACGACCCCAAAACCTATGGAATGCAGCCAAAGCATTTCTAAGAGGAAAGTTTATAGCTATACAATCCCACCTCAAGAAACATCTCAAGTAAACAACCTAACCTTACACCTAAAGCAATTTGAGAAAGAAGAACAAAAAAACCCCAAAGTTAGTAGAAGGAAAGAAATCATAAAGATCAGATCGGAAATAAATGAAAAAGATATGTAGGAAACGATGGCAAAGATCAATAAAACTAAAAGCTGGTTCTTTGAGAAGATAAACAAAATTGATAAACCATTAGCCACACTCATCAAGAAAAAAAGGGGAAAGACTCAAATCAATAGAATTAGAAATGAAAAAGGAGAAGTAACAACTGGCACTGCAGAAATACAAAGGATCATGAGAGATTACTACAAGCAACTATATGCAAATGAAATTGACAATCTGGGAGAAAAGGACAAATTCTTAGAAAAGCACAACCTTCCGAGACAGAACTAGGAAGAAATAGAAAATATAAACCGACCAATCACAAGGACGGAAATTGAAACTGTGATTAAAAATCTTCCAACAAACAGAAGCCAAGGACCAGATGGCTCACAGGCAAATTCTATCAAACATTCAGAGAAGAGCTAACACCTATCCTTCTCAAACTCTTCCAAAATATAGCAGAGGGAGGAACAGTCCCAAACTCATTCTACGAGGCCACCATCACCCTGATACCAAAATCAGACAAAGATGTCACACACACACACAAAAAAAAAACTACAGGCAAATATCTCTGATGAACATAGATGCAAAAATCCTCAACAAAATAATAGCAAACAGAATCCAACAGCACATTAAAAGGATCATACACCATGATCAAGTGGGGTTTATCCCAGGATTGCAAGGATTCTTCAAAATATGCAAATCAATCAATGTGATACACCATATTAACAAACTGAAGGATAAAAACCATATGATAATCTCAATAGATGCAGAAAAAGCTTTTGACAAAACTCAACACCCATTTATGATAAAAACTCTCCAGAAGTAGGTATAGAGGGAACTTACCTCAACATAATAAGGACCATATATGACAAACCCACAGCCAACATTGTTCTCAATGGTGAAAAACTGAAACCATTTCCACTAAGATCAGAAACAAGACAAGGTTGCCCACTCTCACCACTATTATTCAACATAGTTTTGGAAGTTTTCAACACAGCAATTAGAGACGAAAAAGAAAGAAAAGGAATCTAAATTGGAAAAGAAGAATTAAAACCTCACTGTTTGCCAGTGACATGACACTATACATAGAGTATCCTAAAGATGCTACCAGAAATCTACTAGAGCTAATCAATGAATTTAGTGAAGTGGCAGGATAGAAAATTAATGCAAGGAATCTCTTGCATTCCTATACACTAATGATGAAAAATCTGAAAGAGAAATTAAGGAAACACTCCCATTTACCACTGCAACAAAAAGAATAAAATACCTAGGAGTAAGCCTACCTAAGGAGACAAAAGACCTGTATGCAGATAATTATAAGACACCTATGAAAGAAATTAAAGATGATACAAACAGATGGAGAGATATACCATGTTCTTGGGTTGGAAAAATCAACATTGTGAAAATGACTATACTACCCAAAGCAATCTACAGATTCAATGCAATCCCTATCAAACTACCAATAGCATTTTTCACAGATACTAGTACAAAAAATTTCACAATTTGTATGGAAAGACAAAAGACCCCGAATAACCAAAGCAATCTTGAGAAGAAAAACGGAACTGGAGGAATCAGGCTCCCTGACTTCAGACTATACTACAAAGCTACAGTATTCAAGACAGTATGGTACTCACACAAAAACAGAAACATAGATCAATGGAACAGGATAGAAAGCCCAGAGATAAACCCATGCACATATGGTCACCTTATCTTTGATAAAGGAGGCAAGAATATACAATGGAAAAAAGACAGCCTCTTCAATAAGTGGTGCTGGGAAAACTGGACAGCTACATGTAAAAGAATGAAATTAGAACATTCCCTAACACCGTTCACAAAAATTAATTCAAAATGGATTAAAGACCTAAATGTAAGGCCAGACACTATAAAACTCTTAGAGGAAAACATAGGTAGATTACTCTATGACATAAATCACAGCAAGATCCTTTTTGACACACCTCCTAGAGAAAGGGAAATAAAAGCACAAATAAAGAAATGAGACCTAATGAAACTTCAAACCTTTTGCCCAGCAAAGGAAACCATAATCAAGATGAAAAGACAACCCTCAGGAGGATTAACCAAGATGGCGGAGTAGAAGGACGTGCTGTCACTCCCTCTTGCGAGAGCACCAGAATCACAACTGACTGCTGGACCATCATTGACAGGAAGACCCTGGACTTCACCAAGGAGGATACCCCACGTCCAAGGACAGAGGAGAAGCCACAGTGAGACGGTAGGAGGGGCGCAAGCAGAGTAAAATCAAACCCCGTAACTGCTGGGTGGGTGACTCACAGACTGGCGAACACTTATACCACAGAAGTCCACCCACTGGAGTAAAGGTTCTGAGCCCCACGTCAGGCTTCCCAACCTGGGGGTCAGGCAACGGGAGGAGGAATTCCTAGAGAATCAGACTTTGAAGCCTAGTGGGAATTGGATTGCAGGACTTTGACGGGTCTGGGGGAAACAGAGACCCCACTCTTGGAGGGCACACACAAAGTAATGTGTGCATCAGGACCCAGGGGAAGGAGCAGTGAGCCTGGGGGAGACTGAACCAGACCTACCTGCTGGTGTTGGGGGGTCTCCTGCAGAGGCGAGTGGTGGCTCTGTTTCACCGTGGGGATAAGGACACTGGCAGCAGAGGTTCTGGGAAGTTCTCCTTGGCGTGAGCCCTCCCAGAGTCTGCCATTAACCGCACCAAAGAGCACGGGTAGGCTCCAGTGTTGGGTTGCCTCAGGCAAAACAGCCAACAGGGAGGGAACCCAGCCCCACCCATCAACAGTCAAGTGGATTAAGGTTTTACTGAGCTCTGACCGCCACAGCAACAGGGAGGGAACCCAGCCCCACCCATCAACAGTCAAGTGGATTAAGGTTTTACTGAGCTCTGACCGCCACAGCAACAGTCAGCTCTACCCACCACCAGAGCCTCCCATCAAGCCTCTTAGATAGCCTCAACCACCAGAGGGCAGACAACAGAAGCAAGAAAAACTATAATCCTGCAGCCTGTGGACCAAAAACCACAGTTACAGAAAGATAGAGAAGATGAAAAGGCAGAGGGCTATGTACCAGATGAAGGAACAAGAAAAAACCCCAGAAAAACAACTAAATGAAGTGGAGATAGGCAACCTTCCAGAAAAAGAATTCAGAATAATGATAGTGAAGATGATCCAGGACCTTGGAATAAGAATGGAGGCAAAGATTGAGAAGATGCAAGAAATGATTAACAAAGACCTAGAAGAATTAAAGAACAAACAAACAGAGATGACCAATACAATAACTGAAATGAAAACTACACTAGAAGGAATCAATAGCAGAATAACTGAGGCAGAAGAACGGATAAGTGACCTGGAAGACAGAATGATGGAATTCACTGCTGCGGAACAGACTAAAGAAAAGAGAATGAAAAGAAATGAAGACAGCCTAAGAGACCTCTGGGATAACATTAAACGCAACAACATTCGCATTATAGGGGTCCCAGAAGGAGAAGAGAGAGAGAAAGGACCAGAGAAAATATTTGAAGAGATTATAGTCGAAAACTTCCCTAACATGGGAAAGGAAATAGCCACCCAAGTCCAGGAAGCGCAGAGAGTCCCATACAGGATAAACCCAAGGAGAAACACGCCGAGACACATAGTAATCAAAGTGGCAAAAATTAAAGACAAAGAAAAATTATTGAAAGCAGCAAGGGAAAAACGACAAATAACATACAAGGGAACTCCCATAAGGTTAACAGCTGATTTCTCAGAAGAAACTCTGCAAGCCAGAAGGGAGTGGCATGATATACTTAAAGTGATGAAAGGGAAGAACCTACAACCAAGATTACTCTACCCGGCAAGGATCTCATTTAGATTTGATGGAGAAATCAAAAGCTTTACAGACAAGCAAAAGCTAAGAGAATTCAGCACCACCAAACCAGCTCTACAACAAATGCTAAAGGAACTTCTCTAAGTGGGAAACACAAGAGAAGAAAAGGACCTACAAAAACAAACACAAAACAATTAAGAAAATGGTCATAGGAACATACATATCGATAATTACCTTAAACGTGAATGGATTAAATGCCCCAACCAAAAGACATAGACTGGCTGAATGGATACAAAAACAAGACCCATATATATGCTGTCTACAAGAGACCCACTTTAGACCTAGGGACACATACAGACTGAAAGTGATGGGATGGAAAAAGATATTCCATGCAAATGGAAATCAAAAGAAAGCTGGAGTAGCTATACTCATATCAGATAAAATAGACTTTAAATTAAAGAATGTTACAAGAGACAAGGAAGGACAGTACATAATGATCCAGGGATCAATCCAAGAAGAAGATATAACAATTATAAATATATATGCACCCAACATAGGAGCACCTCAATACATAAGGCAACTGCTAACAGCTATAAAAGAGGAAATCGACAGTAACACAATAATAGTGGGGGACTTTAACACCTCACTTACACCAATGGACAGATCATCCAAAATGAAAATAAATAAGGAAACAGAAGCTTTAAATGACACAATAGACCAGATAGATTTAATTGATATATATCGGACATTCCATCCAAAAACAGCAGATTACACGTTCTTCTCAAGTGCGCACGGAACATTCTCCAAGATAGATCACATCTTGGGTCACAAATCAAGCCTCAGTAAATTTAAGAAAATTGAAATCATATCAAGCATCTTTTCTGACCACAACGCTATGAGATTAGAAATGAATTACAGGGAAAAAAACGTAAAAAGGACAAACACATGGAGGCTAAACAATACGTTACTAAATAACCAAGAGATCACTGAAGAAATCAAAGAGGAAATCAAAAAATACCTAGAGACAAATGACAATGAAAACACGACGACCCAAAACCTATGGGATGCAGCAAAAGCAGTTCTAAGAGGGAAGTTTATAGCTATACAAGCCTACCTAAAGAAACAAGAAAAAGCTCAAGTAAACAATCTAACCTTACACTTAAAGAAACTAGAGAAAGAAGAACAAACAAAACCCAAAGTTAGCAGAAGGAAAGAAATCATAAAGATCAGAGCAGAAATAAATGAAATAGAAACAAAGAAAACAATAGCAAAGATCAATAAAACTAAAAGTTGGTTCTTTGAGAAGATAAACAAAATTGATAAACCATTAGCCAGACTCATCAAGAAAAAGAGGGAGAGGACTCAAATCAATAAAATCAGAAATGAAAAAGGAGAAGTTACAACAGACACTGCAGAAATACAAAGCATCCTAAGAGACTACTACAAGCAACTTTATGCCAATAAAATGGACAACCTGGAAGAAATGGACAAATTCTTAGAAAGGTATAACCTTCCAAGACTGAACCAGGAAGAAATAGAAAATATGAACAGACCAATCACAAGTAATGAAATTGAAACTGTGATTAAAAATCTTCCAACAAACAAAAGTCCAGGACCAGATGGCTTCACAGGTGAATTCTATCAAACATTTAGAGAAGAGCTAACACCCATCCTTCTCAAACTCTTCCAAAAAATTGCAGAGGAAGGAACACTCCCAAACTCATTCTATGAGGCCACCATCACCCTGATACCAAAACCAGACAAAGACACTACAAAAAAAGAAAATTACAGACCAATATCACTGATGAATATAGATGCAAAAATCCTCAACAAAATACTAGCAAACAGAATCCAACAACACATTAAAAGGATCATACACCACGATCAAGTGGGATTTATCCCAGGGATGCAAGGATTCTTCAATATACGCAAATCAATCAATGTGATACACCATATTAACAAATTGAAGAATAAAAACCATATGATCATCTCAATAGATGCAGAAAAAGCTTTTGACAAAATTCAACACCCATTTCTGATAAAAACTCTCCAGAAAGTGGGCATAGAGGGAACCTACCTCAACATAATAAAGGCCATATATGACAAACCCACAGCAAACATCATTCTCAATGGTGAAAAACTGAAAGCATTTCCTCTAAGATCAGGAACGAGACAAGGATGTCCACTCTCACCACTATTATTCAACATAGTTTTGGAAGTCCTAGCCACGGCAATCAGAGAAGAAAAAGAAATAAAAGGAATACAAATTGGAAAAGAAGAAGTAAAACTGTCACTGTTTGCGGATGACATGATACTATACATAGAGAATCCTAAAACTGCCACCAGAAAACTGCTAGAGCTAATTAATGAATATGGTAAAGTTGCAGGATACAAAATTAATGCACAGAAATCTCTTGCATTCCTATACACTAATGATGAAAAATCTGAAAGAGAAATTATGGAAACACTCCCATTTACCATTGCAACAAAAAGAATAAAATACCTAGGAATAAACCTACCTAGGGAGACAAAAGACCTGTATGCAGAAAACTATAAGACACTGATGAAAGAAATTAAAGATGATACCAACAGATGGAGAGATATACCATGTTCTTGGATTGGAAGAATCAACATTGTGAAAATGAGTATACTACCCAAAGCAATCTACAGATTCAATGCAATCCCTATCAAATTACCAATGGCATTTTTTACGGAGCTAGAACAAATCATCTTAAAATTTGTATGGAGACACAAAAGACCCCGAATAGGCAAAGCAGTCTTGAGGCAAAAAAATGGAGCTGGAGGAATCAGACTCCCTGACTTCAGACTATACTACAAAGCTACAGTAATCAAGACAATATGGTACTGGCACAAAAACAGAAACATAGATCAATGGAACAAGATAGAAAGCCCAGACATTAACCCACGCACCTATGGTCAACTAATCTATGACAAAGGAGGCAAAGATATACAATGGAGAAAAGACAGTCTCTTCAATAAGTGGTGCTGGGAAAACTGGACAGCTACATGTAAAAGAATGAAATTAGAATACTCCCTAACACCATACACAAAAATAAACTCAAAATGGATTAGAGACCTAAATATAAGACTGGACACTATAAAACTCTTAGAGGAAAACATAGGAAGAACACTCTTTGACATAAATCACAGCAAGATCTTTTTTGATCCACCTCCTAGAGTAATGGAAATAAAAACAAAAATAAACAAGTGGGACCTAATGAAACTTCAAAGCTTTTGCACAGCAAAGGAAACCATAAACAAGACGAAAAGACAACCCTCAGAATGGGAGAAAATATTTGCAAATGAATCAACGGACAAAGGATTAATCTCCAAAATATATAAACAGCTCATTCAGCTCAATATCAAAGAAACAAACACCCCAATCCAAAAATGGGCAGAAGACCTAAATAGACATTTCTCCAAAGAAGACATACAGACGGCCACGAAGCACATGAAAAGATGCTCAACATCACTAATTATTAGAGAAATGCAAATCAAAACTACAATGAGGTATCACCTCACTCCTGTTAGAATGGGCATCATCAGAAAATCTACAAACAACAAATGCTGGAGAGGGTGTGGTGAAAAGGGAACCCTCTTGCACTGTTGGTGGGAATGTAAATTGATACAGCCACTATGGAGAACAATATGGAGGTTCCTTAAAAAACTAAAAATAGAATTACCATATGACCCAGCAATCCCACTACTGGGCATATACCCAGAGAAAACCGTAATTCAAAAAGACACATGCACCCGAATGTTCATTGCAGCACTATTTACAATAGCCAGGTCATGGAAGCAACCTAAATGCCCATCAACAGACGAATGGATAAAGAAGCTGTGGTACATATATACAATGGAATATTACTCAGCCATAAAAAGGAACGAAATTGAGTCATTTGTTGAGACGTGGATGGATCTAGAGACTGTCATACAGAGTGAAGTAAGTCAGAAAGAGAAAAACAAATATCGTATATTAATGCATGTATGCGGAACCTAGAAAAATGGTACAGATGAGCCAGTTTGCAGGGCAGAAGTTGAGACACAGATGTAGAGAATGGACATATGGACACCAAGGGGGGAAAACTGCGGTGGGGTGGGGATGGTGGTGTGCTGAATTGGGCGATTGGGATTGACATGTATACACTGATGTGTATAAAACTGATGCCTAATAAGAGCCTGCAGTATAAAAAAACAAACAAAACAACTAATACTAAACTTTCATTGGGTTATTTGTATGGAAACATGTTAATATAAATGTTTCAGACATTACATGAAATTTCTAAAAATCTTATATTTGTATTTGTATGGAAATATGTATGGAAATATGTTAATATAAATGTTTCAGACATTACATGAAATTTCTAAAAATCATATTTGTATTTGTATGGAAATATGTATGGAAATATGTTAATATAAATGTTTCAGACATTACATGAAATTTCTAAAAATCTTATATTTGTACTTGTATGGAAATATGTATGGAAATATGTTAATATAAATGTTTCAGACATTACATGAAATTTCTAAAAATCTTATATGTTCTGGTATAATGTTATAAGTAATCATCCTATTTATTACTTTAAAATGTATATCTCAGAAATAACTAATTTTCTTGTCAACTGCATTATTATGAACTGTCATCAAATCTTTAACCGTGAAAAAAAAAAAAAAAAAAAAAGAAAAGACAACCCTCAGAATGGGAGAAGATATTTGCAAAGGAAGCAACTAACAAAGGATTAATCTCTATAATATACAAGCAGCTTATGCAGTTCAGTATCAAAAAGACTAACAACCCAATCCAAAAATGAGCAGAAGACCTAAATCGACATTTCTCCAAGGAAGATATACAGATTGCCAACAAACACATGAAAGGATGCTCAACGACACTAATCATTAGAGAAATGCAAATTAAAACTACAATGAGGTAACACTTCACACTGGTCAGAATGGCCATCTTCAAAAAAGTTACAAACAAAAAATGCTGGAGAGGGTGTGGAGAAAAGGGAACCCTCTTGCACTGTTGGTGGGAACGTACATTGATACAGCCACTATGGAGAACAGTATGGAGGTTCCTTAAGAAACTAAAAATAGAACTACCATATGACCCAGCAATCCCACTACTGGGCATATACCCAGAGAAAACCATAATTCAAAAAGAGTCATGTACCTCAGTGTTCATTGCAGCACTATTTACAATAGCCAGGACATGGAAGCAACCTAAGTGTCCATTGACAGATGAATGGATAAAGAAGATGTGGCACATATATACAATGGAATATTACTCAGCCATCAAATTAAACAAAATTGAATTATTTGTAGTGAGGTGGATGGACCTAGAGTCTGTCATACATAGTGAAGTAAATCAGAAAGAGAAAAACAAATACCATATGCTACCACATATATATGTAAACTCTAAAAAAAAAAAATTGTTCTGATGAAACTAGGGACAGGACAGGAATAAAGACGCAGATGTAGAGAATGGTCTTGAGGACACGGGGAAGGGGAAGCTGGGAAGAAGTGAGAGAGTGCCATTGACATATATATACTACCAAATGTAAAATAGATAGCTAGTGGGAAGCAGCTGCATAGCACAGGGAGATCAGTTTGGTTCTTTGTGAGCACCTACATGGGTGGGATAGGGAGGGTGAGATAGGGAGGGTGGGAGGGGGATGCAAGAGGGAGGGGATATATGTATATGTATAGCTGATTCACTTTGTTATACAGCAGAAACTAACACAACAATGTAAAGCAATTATACTCCAATAAAGATGTTAAAAAAAAATGTAAAGCAATTATACTCCAATAAAGATGTTAAAAAATAAAATAAATTAAAATAAATGTAAAAAAATAAAATAAAATTCGAGGAACCCCATTATCACCTTGTGAACTCTAAATGGTCCAAGGATTCGAAATGGTAACTCCTCTTTGGTAGGCGGTTTTTTTTTTTGGGGGGGGGAGGGGTTGTTTTGTTTTGTGTTTTAAATGTTTTGTTCTATAGGAGAGCCTTGAGTCTCTTTACAAAGAGAAATATTTGGGCCACAATGGTAAATAATGGAGCACTCAGTCTCATTTGGACTACTCCTGATATAACTGATTGCTCTGATTTCCCATTTGTTCCCATATGCCACAGGCATAATGATCACTTAAAAATATAAATCAGGCCCCATTACTCCACTGCATAAACCCTCATGGGACTGCCCATTTTGCTTAAAATTAAATCTAAATTCCTTGCCATAGCCAAAAGACTGTGAGATTGTTTTCCAAGCAAATTACTGGAAGATTCTTTTTCCCTTGGAAAATGGAATGAACTTCAGAAAATCCATGACATTTAGTGGATCTTCCTATCAAAATGACTCATTCACCATTCAGTCACCCAATAGTAGTCCACGAATGCATTCTTACATGCAGAACTTTCAACTGGTCCCTTAGTGCCTAACACTTGAACATGGATTAACAGTTAACAACAGGCCTTTTAGGAACTCTTCCAATAAGAAGGAAAAATTTCAAACAGACAAACAAACAACTTATATTTAATATCCTCACAATTAAGACAAGATATTGAAGATTTTGCCTTCAGTAAACAAGGAGAAGATACCATGAGAAAAAAGGAACAATTTGGAAGAAGAATGCACTCTGGGAGATTGAAAGTATCCAAAATAAACATCCAATAGGAGTCAAGGAAATCTCCAAGGAAGTACAAAAAACAACAAAGGGAAAATTGGAAAGGAGACAGAAAACAAACAAGAAAAGAATAGTAGAGGGTCAATACAGGAGTTTCAGTACCTCACTAATGTGGGCACCAGGGAGATCTGAAAAATAGAGAAGTGATGAACTTATCAGAGAAGAGATATAAGAAAATTTTTCAGAATGAAGAACATGAATCTCCAGAAAGAAAGAGAAGAGGGAGCCATAAGAGAGAGAAATCTTTATTTACCTTAAGACAGGCAGTTAAAGTCTAAAATTAACAAGCTAAGAAATAGAAGTATAGCATGTTATTTAAAATTTTGGAGGTAAATACCATATAAACAGGTATGAGAGTTGAAATGAATCCCTCTGAGAAGTAGATCTGGAGGTTAGGAAATGGTAGGCAAAAGTGGAGAGCAAGGGATTGCTGGTTATATAAATAAATACATGTGTATATTTTAAGATACCAAAGAGAGCATATCTTTGAATATATATATACACACACACACACACACAGTGGTATGTGTGTGTATGTACATATATTACTTTGCTTAAAAAATAAAATAAAGATACAGTAAATCAACTTTTATTTTTTTCAAGATTTTTTCCAAGGTATGGTTTCTCTCTCCTAGTCCAATTGGCTTTTTTTGTGGTATCTTTTGAGAATGTTTCCATTATGGTATTTCTTTGGAACTGGTGTGACTAGCATAATTTGGGGCGTCTTCCTAATATGATTCTTATGGAAGTGATCTAAGGACCATGCTTTGGGAAACTGATCTATTCCAAAGAACTCCCTGCAACTGCAAGCATTAAAGCTCAGCCAGGGGTACAGCCAGGCAATTTAAGGCAAAACAACAACAGAAACAAAAAACACAGTTAAATGTGACTTTAACTGGTTTCTTTCTTTGTCCCATATCTTCCCCGGGAATTTGTGGAATTAGCTGTGATTATGGAAAGTGGCTGGTCGAGTGTTCAGGCCCCTGGGTACCACCATTTCTTCTGTCTGTCCCCTGTAGATATGAATCACAGCATCCGACACAGCAGTTTTCCAGTATTAATAACTTAGAAGGTACCCGAGAAATGCTTATGGAAAGGAGGATAGAAGGGAAAGGGAAAATGGGATGAAAAGAGTGATATGGGGGAAGCAACCAACTTTTTAAAGCTGAGATGCTACAAAATTAATAGTAATCCTCTAGGTGGAGGTTGGGTGAGCACATAGAAAACAGTCTGATTGTTTTGACTTTGAGAAAAGACCCTAAATCTGTAGTTACTGAGCATCTAAGTGTGTGTCCAGCACAAGATGTAGAGGAAAACAGACAGAAGCAATGCCTAATGCCCACAAGTGTTTTAATTCCTCTTCTGGAAAACAAAGTTGATGAACATGAAAGAGATAGCAAACAGCTGTGTAGCTGCTATACAATGTCATACAGGCAGTGAGTGCAAAAGGAATTGGATGTCAAACAGGTCAGAAATTCATGGAGAAAGAACTCTCAAGAATGAATTAGACTTGAATAATAACATACTTATGCTACCTACATGTGAAGCACAGAAGAACACACAGCAGAGCCAGTGCAGAGAAGGATTCACACGGGAGAGAACTTGGACTAAATGAGAATTTATGGGCTTTGGAGCCCAGGGATATAAATGTGTTGCAAGAGTTTTGTACTTTTGCTGAGAGTGTCATGTGAGCCCTCTGTATTCAGGTCTCCCAAGATCTCCCCTACCTGCCACACGATGTGAGGGTTTCCTGGGCAAGTCCAATCCTTTTCCTGCCAGGAGAGTTGAGGAGGTCTTGGTGCCCCTTCAAAGCAATGTCCTGAGAAAAACATTTGGACTTCAGAGCAGAAACCTTAAAGGGCAGCTTAGGTGCTTAAGTTCAGAGCCAGTGAGATACTCAGAAATCACGTCTTCAATCTTATAGTGGGAAATAAATAATAGCTGTGCAGCTTACTGACAGCAGGGAAGAGGGGGAAATTGCCCCAGCCTCTGCTTCCTCATCTACAAAATGGAATAACTGCCTCCGAGATTTGTTGGGAGGTTTTGATGGCACAACTTATCATTTTTAAAGAGCACTCAGCATACATTCTTATTCCTCTTTTCCTGACTGGAGCAGAGGATTATTGATGGTGAGAAATCGTGGGAGGTTGTTAGTCACAAACACCCGGTCTAATCATCAGTCACCTGCACAAACTGGGCTGTACCTTATTCATTGGATTCAGACTGGTTCTTTGGTTGTTTTATTTTGACCAACTCAGGTCAGTCCAAACAGCGTGTGCAGCTCTAGGAAACAGGCTGAGCTTGGCCTGTGCATTTTGGCATCCTGGACAAGGGGGTCACTGGGGAGAGGATGGAAAAGTACCTGGCAATGCCTCCTGACTCCGACTTCCTACAGGCGCTATCCACCTCTTGCTGACTCTGAGTCACCAGCCGCATGCCTCCCCTCCCGCGGCCCATCCGCCCCTTAGGCCCGGCAGCTCTCCTCCGATGCTGACTTCCCTTGCTCACCTCCACACATTTGCTCAAGGTGGAGGCAACCCTAATGAGGGACCACAGGGCAGCAGCTGCAGCACGTATTTCTTCCGCAGCCAGCAAAGTGGGGCCTGCAGCAGCCTCCCCTGCAGGGCTTGCCTGGTCCCACAGCCCTGCAGGTCACCCCTCAGACACAGGATGCTCCATCCCTGTGTCCTGGAGTCCTCCCAGGAGATGGGGACCCGTCTGAGCTCCAGGCTGGGCTCTTAGAACCCAAAGGCACCAGAGCTGCCTCTCTGGTGAGGAGGAGCTCCTAGAAACGCTCTGGGGACTTGTCCTGTGTACCCCCCAAATGCAGTATGTTAAACGAGCACCAGGAAGAAGCTTACCACAAACTCTCCTCGGAATGACTGTTCCTCAGCCTGATATCAAGGTTCTCCATGATCTGCCTTTTTGGTCTATTTTCCAAAGTGTCCCTCTTCTCCAAATCAGTGTTTATGATGAACTTGACTAATCATTCATAACGCTGCCCTGAAAGGCTTAATAAAAGCACAGAGTCCATGAGTCTGATTCGGTAAATTGGTGTGGCGCTCAAGGACTCTGTATATAAGAAGACTCTCAGGTGATTCTTCTGATCAGGCAGTGTGGGAACACGGTGCCAGCCCCGCGGTTTTCAGTGTTCTTGGTAGGCAGTCTTAAGGCTCATTAAAGTGCTTCAACTGTCACCATAGGAGACCAGAGTAACTGCAGCAAGGAAAATTGAGAATCTCAAGAAAATTCCCTGTTGTTTATTATATGATATCCCCCCAAAAGATAAGGTGAAGTCCTAAGCCCAGGTGCCTGTGAATGTAAAGGGGTCGTTACAGATGTAGTTTGTTAAGATGAAGTCTTATTGGATTAGGATGAGCCCTAAATCCAATATGACTGGTGTCCTAAGAAGAAGAGGAAAAGGAGATTTGGGTGCAGAGGCACACAGAGACACAAGGAAGAAGCCATTTGAAGACAGAGGCAGAGATTAGAGTTCTGCTGCTACACACCAAGGAGCACCAAGGATTGCCAGCAACCACCAGAAGCTAAGAAGAGACAAGGAAGGATGAAGTATTCTTCCACAGACCTTTCAAAGGGAGTATAGCCCTGCTAACACCTTGATTTCATACTTCAAGCCTCCGGAACTCTGGCAGGATAAATGTTGTATTAAGCCACCGAGTTTGTGCAAATTGGTATGGAAGTTGTAGGACACTAACATAATCCCTCTGGTTGACCCCTCTCTTCCTCTCCAATCTGTCTCTCTGTCTCTCAGTCTCTCTGTCTCTCTGTCTCTCTGTCTCTCTCTCTCTCTCTCTCACACACACACACACACACACATTTTGACTAGAGCAGCTTAGTGATTTTATGTTACATTTTGGAGTTCGGCATAACCTTTCATTTGGAGAAGGAAAAAAAGATGTTTTACTACTACCCAAAGTTTAAAAACCTACCACTGTGGCCAAGACTGAACCATAAACCTTTCCGAGACACATCCTGAAGTTTTTTGATGCCATATTTATACTCAGGATATTCTTGACATCTGCATGCTTCACCTACTTTTCACCTGTTAAAATATTATCCATCCGTGAAGCACAATTTTACATGATCTCCACAAAGTCATACCTTATATCCCATCAGTTAGATGTGATTTCTTCTGCTTTTGAATCCCCACTGAATTTTAGATCTTCTCTTACAACATTTACTTTATTGAACATTGTATTCTAGCCACATGTGAAATGCTTTAGTCCCTCCCCATTGTGACTGCATTCTGGGACCTATGTTTTATCCAGCTTTCTATCCTGCTCTCCAATCCCACCCAGTGCCTTATAGAGTGTTTTCCACACACCAGTTGGTATTGCATGAACATTTATTCAATAGAAGCTGATGGTAACATTTTACAAAGGGCCTTATTCATTTGAGTTGTGTGTTGTTTAGGTATGAATGTTTTTTGATGTCTCACATATAGCAAACTGCTATATATTACTTTATTATAACTTTATAAAAAACTCCTGTGAATAAGAATGAGTGAACAGTGTTAAGACATAAACTTTCTCTAACTTTTAATCTTGCTTTATTAAGGAATTTAAAGGTAGAAGGGAAAGTGAAGTCCTTTGAAAACACGATGTGCTAAATAGTCTTTATCCAATATGCTCCCCTGATAAAACATAATTCAAAATTCCCAATTGCAGTGCTTATAGTTTAAGGAAATCACTTGGTGCATCACAAACACAATCTATTTTATTAACTTTTCCCATGATCTCATGAGAAAAAACTTTTGGAGTGTTTTTCAAAGAGATATATTAATACATCTCAAATTCCCAAAACCCTTCCCACCTCCAAATATTCCTGATTCTCAAAAAGTTTCCCTGGCCCATTTTCTTTGCCATAAGGTCGTTTGTTTTTTCTTATTAAAAAGTAGTACAAGACAAAATAGACTCACAGACATAGAAAACAAACATACAGTTACTGAAGGGGAAGGGGGGAGGGATAAATTAAGAGTTTGGGATTAAAATATACATACTACTATATATAAAATAGATAACCAACAAGGACCTACTGTATAGCACAGGGAACTATACTCAATATCTTGTAATAACCTATAGTGGAAGAGAATGTAAAAAATGAAATATGTATGTGTGTGTATATGTACACACACACATGTATATATAACTGAATCACTTTGCTGAATCACTTTGCTGTGTACCTGAAACTACCACAACATTGTAAATCAACTATATTTCAATAAAAAAAATTTTTTTAAGTGGTAGAAATATTTGATTCCATCCTAATAATCCAAGACAATGGATATTTATCATTGGAGCAAAGCAAATAAAAATATTAATCCATGAAATAAGATTGAACTTGAAATTGATACTATCTTCATTATATTTTAATAATGAAGCTCAACCAACCAAAACCTAGCTAACTAAAGCCTTCTATCTGACATATTTTACCTTCCATATTTAGGAGATGGAGTCCGATGATGACAAAAGATACTGTCTTAGGGCTCTTAGGCTAATTTCCAGAATGCGTTGGTTTCAACCTACAATTATCTCAATATCTTTCAGCTTCAATGGCTACCTTTACTGTTCCTTGGATGCTACAAGAGCAGGTTCCCTATCTTTAAGTCATTCACACACACCAGAAAACCTGCTACATTATAATTGCTCAATGAAAATCTATTGAATGGATGGAGTCTTTATTATGAATTATAACAATAAATAAATGAATAATAATAAATATTATTATTATATAAATAATAATAAATTGATAATAATAAATGAATGGATTTCTTTATTATCCAAAGAAATCCTGAAACCTAGCAAGATTTTCAATCTTCTATTAGACTGAGACAGAAAATTTGGACATTTGTGAAACAAGATAAACTATTAAACAAATAATCATAAAATATCATTGCTCAGAGTCTCCTAATCCCCAAACATTCAAGTTAACTGAGATTTTCTGTTTCCTAATGATAGTTAACATCATTTCTTTCTCATATAAAACTCAAAAAGGCCTCTTAATGTGACGCACACTCTTTTACACCAAAGTGCTGCAGAGAAAGGGGGTGTCTATTCTGGTTAATTGGCTCACAGCACTGGTTTTCAGGTACCAACAATATTCTCTATTTAGTCATCGAATGATCTCCATCAGGTTACCATGTCCTGGTGCTATTCTATTTTCATAAGTGTTCTTTCATCACCAGCACATTTTCATCCTTAATATTTCCAATGGCATCACTTCACTCCACTAACGTAAAAAAACAAGCAATCTAAAAATTATCCTCTGCTGTTTCCCACTCATCCACAGAGAGTGAAGTTGCCATTTACGGACACTTGCTGTTGCCATGTTTTTCAGAAAGTTTGCCATTCCACAAGCTGTTTTTAGCCCCCATACCCACGACACTTCTACAGGCATTTAGTATTTCTTTATCTGATGCTTTTCCAAGGCAATACCTCCGCCTCCTCATTGAATCATGCGGGCTGTCTCTTAATCAAATGATATTTTTTGAAGTGTTTCCTCACTGGTGCCCACAAGGTTGTTTCTCATATTTTCCCCTACACCTGTTTCATACACTAACCTAAGGAGAACTACTTACGTCGTTTATTGTCCTTTTTGGAACAGAAATATGATATTTGTCATTTCCCCATTCTCCACAATCTGGCCCAACAGTTGAAAGTATCTAAAAATATCAACTAATACATCTTTATTTTCTTGCTCCCCAGAAATATATTTTCTCTGTTTGTATCTGGTATTTCATAAAAGATTGGCCAGATTCAAAACTGTGTGTTGCAGTGAAAACAGCTTGAAAATTAGCAGCAGAAAGATTGGTTCAGAGCTCACTTATTAGAGATGTGACTTTGGACACAAGGATATCTGAACCTCAGTTTTCTCATCTGCAAAATGGGAAACACTGTGAAGATATTTCGAGGTAGGACCTTTGGGGAGGTAATTAGGTTTAGAGGAGGTCGTGAGGGTAGGGCCCTCCTGACAAGCTTAGTGCCCTTATAAGAAGATACACCAGAGAGCTTTCTCTCTCTCTCTTCCTCTATACCAGGCGCACACACACACACACACATACACACAAGGGAAAGGCCATGTGAGCACATACAAAATGGAAGCCATCTACGAGGCAGGAAGAGAGTCCTCACAAGAACCTGACCATGCTGGCACCTTAATCTCATACTTTCAGCCTCCAGAACTATGAGAAAATAAATTTTTATTGTTTAAGCCACCCAATCTATGGTATTTTGTTATGGCAGCCCAAGCAGACTAGGAAATATGGTCTCTGTTGTAACTACTCAACTCATTGTGGCAGAAAAACAGCCATAGACAATATGTAAACAAATAAGTGTGATTCGTTTTTTATTTACAAAAACGAATGGCTGGAGACTTCCCTGGTGGCGCAGTGGTTAAGAATCCACCTGCCAATGCAGGGGACACGGGTTTGATCCCTGGTCCAGGAAGATCTCACATGCCGCGGAGCAACTAAGCCCATATGCCACAACTACTGAGCCTGCACTCTAGAGCTCGTGAGCCACAACTACTGAGCCCGCATGCTGCAACTACTGAAACCCGTGTGCCTAGAGCCCATGCTCTGCAACAAGAGAACCCACCTCAATGAGAAGCCCGCGCACCGCAACGAAGAGCAGCCCCCGCTCACCGCAGCTAGAGAAAGCCCGCGTGCAGCAACGAAGACCCAACGCAGCCAAAAATAAGTAAATAAATAAATAAATTTATAAAAACAAAAACAAAAAAAAAAACGGATGGCTGGCTACTACTGTCCACAGACAATAATTTGTCAACTGCTGTTCTAGACCAGGGGTCAACAAACTACCTGTCACAGACAAAATCCAGCCAAGTGCCTGTTTTATTTATCGTCCTGTAATCCAAGAATGGACTTTATTTCTAAATGATTACATTTTAAATGATTATATAGGTAAGTACATAATACTCAATATTTTGCTTCTGGTCCTGCAAATCCTAAAATATTTACTATTATTCTCTTTATGAATAAGTTTGCCAAGCCCTGTACTAAAACATAAGGTCCAGTTGTCACCTAAGTTCCCTGTACATTGGGTCAGAATTTCTGTCCCTTATGTTAAAGCCCAAAATTGACATTTTGGGAAGGAAATATGGAGGGAAATTTCTTGTGAACTCTTAAATTTCCTCTAAAACTCATCTTCTGCATCGCAATAAAAGGCACCACCAAATTCACAGCTAAGAAATCACATAACCTGGGAGTTTTCATTAACTCTCTCTTAAGCCTTTACTTAAGCAATTAGAAAGAGCTGTCGGTCCCATTTTGAAAATATCTGTACAAATCCAAGCTACTGAAATTATCACTGATGTTGCCCTAGCCCGTGTTATCATCCTGGTCTCCCCGAGATAACTACCACACCCTCTTTCTAACTGCTCTTCCAGCTCTTCCTCCCATACCCACCGCCATCTAGTCCATAAGAGAAGCCAGAGGGATTTCTAAAAATTTAAGTTCCTTCTTAACCCTTTG
Source organism: Balaenoptera ricei (assembly GCF_028023285.1). Taxonomy (NCBI): domain Eukaryota; kingdom Metazoa; phylum Chordata; class Mammalia; order Artiodactyla; family Balaenopteridae; genus Balaenoptera; species Balaenoptera ricei. The sequence goes on along the minus strand of NC_082646.1, from coordinate 83,889,284 downwards.
CATAAAATCCTCCAGTAGTTCCCCTATTGCATTTAGAGTGAAAATCTAAACTCTTGACTGCGGTCTGAGGGATCCTGGAAAATCTGGCCCCTATCTGCCTGTCAAACGTAAAATCATGTGATCTGAACCCACTTCAGTTTGGTCCCCTCTTGTCTTCTGTCAGTTCCTAGAACCTGGACACACTCTCACTCAAAACAAGGGCTTAGAGCTTGCTTTTTCCTTTGCCGGGAATAATTTTTCCCTGGCTCTTCACCTTGATGACCTGCTTTCGTCATTTAGTTCTCAAATTAAATATCATCAGAGAGGTCTGTCATATCTCTCTAAAGTAGATCTCCCCGATCATTCTCCATCACAGCACCTTGGTTAATCCTACACGATGAGTTTATTTTGTTTGTAAACTCCATGCACAGTATCCACTTCACCCAGCACAATGCCTGGCCCTCAGTAGTGGACACTCAATAAATACGTGCTGAGTAAATGACAGTATGTAACAAAGTTCATACTAATAATCACAAAACCACCCAATATTTGTATCACAGTTTGGCAGTTCATAAAATTTTTCAGATGGACTAACTCAGTTAATCCTCATGGAAAATGTGCAAAGCCTCAGGGGTGCACAGCCTAGTAAGAGAGATGAAAGAATCTCTGATAGCAGGCAGAATGTTATGAGGGCACTGAGAGTGGTACCAGTAAGGTATTTTGTGAAGAGAGAAAAACTTTGGGGTCCAGAGCCATTAGGAAAACTGTATTAGTTTCCAAGGGCTGCCATAACAAAGTACTACAAACTGGGTTGTTTCTAACAACAGAAATGTATTCATTTACAGTTCTGGAGGCTGGAAGTCTGAAATCAAGTTGTCAGCAGAGCTGTGCTAGCTTTGAGACCCTGAGTAGCATCCTTCCTTGCCTCTTCCTAACTTCCAGTGGTGCCTGTCAATCATTGGCATCCCTGGGCTTGCAACTGCATCACTCCAATCTCTACCTCTGTCATCCCATAATGTTCTCCTCATGTTTCTCTATCTGCATTTCTGTTTCTTCTTCTTAGATGGATATCAGTTATATTGGATGAGGGTCCATCCTAAGCAAGTATAACCTCATTTTAACCTGGTTACATCTGTAAAGACCCTATATCCAAATAAAATCTCTCTCAAGGTACTGGAAGTCAAGACTGAAACATATCTTTTTGGGGGAACACAATTCAATCCATAATAGAAAGCTTTGCAGGGGAGGTAATAAAAGTAATACATTGAAGGCAATCATACTAAACATGATGTAAAAGGATTTTCTCAATCCAGTTTCTGCAACAACTCTAAAATTTCAGTAACTTACAACAATAAACATTATCTCAGTAACTAGTCTGTGGGCTAGGCAAGGGAGTTCTGCTCCAAGTGGCAGGTCAGGTTCAGGTCTTCTTCAAGTCTCTCACTCTGGGACCACTGGCTGCCAGGTGCTGGCTCTTCTCACGTTGGATAGCCAAAGTGCAAGAGGTCAAGCACTCCAGGCGAGCACACGTGAAGCCTCTGCTGTATCACCTCTGCTAAAACTAAATTGGCCAAAGCAGCTCACCAGACCTAGGCCAATATCCAGTGGAGCCTGGAAAGATACCCTGCCTACTCTCACAGGAGGCCATGGCAAAAGGAATGAAGAATTAAGAACAATTATCCAGTCTTCCAAAGGATTATCATCAAATGTACTCATACTTCCCATGAAGCTCAGAGACAGAGGCCCAGACCCAGACTTTCTTCTAAAAGTCCTCATGAAGGTCTTGCATATGGGGATCTTTATTTATATTGTGCTGCAATTACATGTCTCGGATGAGAAATGTCCCAGGAATTTAGGTGTGATGAAGAACACTCTAGAAGTAATGAGAGGCTAGTTTTACCAGGCACTCACATTATATATATTTTTTCTTCAGTAATAGCCAAAATGGGGCTTGCCAGTGTAACATACAAGAAGGGTATTAGAGGGAAAATGGTCCAAGAGCCCAAAATGAGGGGACAGATATCTTATGTGAGGTCATTTGGAAGAAAACAAGCCAAAAAAATAAGAGCCAATCAAAGCCTGTAAAGAAATATTAAGTCAGGTGAAAATTATGAAAGTATCAAGTCTAAAATAGGGAATGGGTTCAAGTGGAAACTAGACAGGAGAGTGAGGGGAGTCCTAGAAAATTGCCAAAAACCTCTCTCAAGCATCCTTGGCTCACCTTCAATGACTGGCATGTGTGGGGTCCATGGGCACATCATACTGGCTGAAATACAGATTCAGGGTACTTGTTTTCCATCTGAATACCCCGATTGCAGAGTAACATGCAAAACTAATTTTGTTTTGCTGAAAGAACCCATTCCACTTCCAGGAAGAATGTACTATTGGAAGGTGATGACAGGATAGAGCTGTAGTGGAGGGAATTCCCTATCAGTTAGTATGAAATGAGTCAAAGGGGTCTGAGTGAGGACTTTGCATTTAAATAAGTTATCACACCACTATATTAACAGAGCAGCTTCATAGAGCCAAATGAATGCAAACGTCTATGTTTTCCAGGGCATGGGTACTAGGAGATGAAACAGGAGAATGAAGTTTCTGGAAACTGTGGTATCTAAGAAATGCTAAAGTTACTGGAGATATTTCAACCTTGGGGACCCATGGTGAGTGTCTACACATATGTAAAGGGCTTTTTGATGGAAGAGGAAGTGGACCTGTTCCACATGACTCCAAAATGTAGGTGGATGCTACATTATCATTTCAACCTATAGAATGAGAGCTAGTGAGCTTTCTGTAAAGCCTATACGGTAGGAGTAGGTAGGATGGGGCGTAGGAGTATAATTCAGTCTAGATCTCACATTCATAAGAGCCTTGAGTCAAAACTCACGGTTGTGAGATTGTATATTTAATCACTGTTTTTCTTTAGTGTTTTTATATGTGTGTCAAAAATATTTATTTACTGTAAATATTATAAATGTAAAATAACCCTTGGCATTTTTTTCTTTTTATATTTTATGAATCTTCAAAAGAAATTGACTCGGGTCTCTCTTAACCTCTAAGAAGGATTGGTTTCTTGCCATTTACATGATTCAAAAGGAGGAGGGCACCTGTTTATCTAGGATGAGATCAAGGTAATTTGTGTGCTGGGTATTAGTATTGGATTAGATGTCTAAGATTCCATTCAATATTGACATTCTTTAATTCTAAATTCTCTAGGCTATACTTTTCTTGTCTGTAAATTAAGGTGGTTGGACTAGCTCAGCATTTCTCAATGTGGAATCTAAAGCAACACTACCTATTCCTGGAATGCTCTTTGCCCTCTCCCCCCAGCACCCAACCCCACAAGAGTCTAGATAACTCACATTCCTCCTGGTTTTAATTTGAATGTCAGTTCCTCAGAGTAAATTTTACTAGTTTTTCAGATTAGCATAAGACCTCTGTTAGACACACACCTGCCTCACTTAAGCTCCACAAGGGGCTGGACTGATTTATCACCATGCCATTATCGAGCACATAGCACAGTGCCCTACAAAGAGCAGAGACTCAACAAATAGTTATTATATCAATAAACAAATTACTTAGAATATTAATAGGTGTTAAATGATATAGGGCTTTCATGGTCAAATTTATTGAACTAAATATTCTTAACAGATTTCTTTATTACCATTTTCAAAGTCTAATATGTGAACAACTATGGAAAGGGTACATATTGTGTTTGCTCAGTTCTGAGATTTACTTTTAAAAACAATTTTACATTTCTCAAATTCTATGTGTTTTTCATAATATAGTGTTTAATATGTTTCTTCCCTACCCTCCCTACAGCTCCACCAAAATCTGTTATTAAATCTCAGTAACTATTTCCTACAATTAATGGTGTCATAGAATTAAGGGAATCCATTAGTTTAGAGTATTTATCAAATGTGGTTGATTATGGAATCTTTTTTTACAGAGCTTTTCCTGGGACTGTGTTCTGTGGTATACATTTTGGGAAACAGTGGAATAGAAGGCCCCTCCCAAATTTACTAACCTTTGAGTCTATTGGCCAGAATTAGAAAGCAATAGCTGTAGGTAAAAAGAACAATAAATATGATTACTGAGACTTGAATATTCTAGAACCTCTTTAGTAATCTCAAACAAGTCACTCAAGCAATCTGATTCTTAAGTATTTTATCAGTAAAAGAGGGACAATAATGTCTCTCCTGCTTACTTCATAGAACTATTATTAGAGAATAACAGGAAGGTTAAATGGAGAGAGGTCAGGTTCTGGTTAAAAATATTAGAATGAACAGCTTATGTTCCTGTCTTCCCCAAAATAAACTGAAATGACAGTAAAGTGATCATTTAAAAAGGGCTAAGCTTGAAGAAGGAGGAGGAGGAGGAGGAGGAGAGGGATGAGAAAGAAGAGAAAACAGCAACATTTTGGAAGCTGGACAGCAGACAGATGAGTGATAACTGATTCAGCAGATCTTAAAATGCTGAAACCTAGGGAGGAAAGCAGACAAGTAATTTTATTTGTCCCCCTTAACCTCAGGATGTATGTGTAGGAATAAAATCTCTGAGAAGGCAAGAAAAAGAGATCTAGAGCAAAAACAGGACTTGAAGTTCTTCTAATTCAAGGAGAAAAGGAAGAGGAGAACATTACCCCCTCCAAAGAGAGAGAGGAAGAGAATAAAAAATAAAGGTCCCAGAACTGACATATGTTTCTTGATTGGAAGTATCTGCTGAGTGCCCACCACAATGAATAAAAGAGAAATACTACCACTATACCTAATCATAAGATTTTAGAATTCAGAAGATGAAGATAACTGAAAAGCTCTCTGGGTTGTGGCAGGGGTAGGAGAGACTCAGAATGGAATCAAACTTCTCAAAAGCAACGACAAAGTTGACAGTTTGCCTGATGTGTCTGATAATATTGATAATAGATTTACATTTATACAGAGGGATTAAAAATGAATTAGTGACAGGTAAATAGAAAACAAATCAAAGAAAACTAAGACAAGTATTTATCCTGGAAAATAAAAAATTTAAAAAGAAAAGACAAAACTGCAAAATGTGTTCATAAAATTATAATAGTATAAACATGGAACATAAATTTTACCATAAATTTTGATATAGCTATATTCAAAGGAATATTTATTATTTTTCTATTGTGATATAATAAAGTATCACAAATTTAGCAGCTTAAAACAATACACATTTATGCTCTCACATTTCTGTGGATCAGAAGTTCAGACCCAGCCTAGATGTGTCTCTGCTCAGGGTCTCACAAGGCTGCAATCAAGGTGTCAGCTGAGCTGCATTCTCACCTGGAGGCTTGACTGGGGAATAATCCACTTCCAAACTCATTCAGGTTATTGACAGAATTCATTTCCTGGTGACTGTAGGGTTCATGGCAGGTTTCTTCTTCAAAGCCAGCAAGGGTGGAATGAATCTACTAGTAAGAGGAAGTCTTATATAATATAACATAACATAACAATGGAAGTAACATCCCATCACCTTTGTCATATTCTATTGTAAGAAGCACGTCACACATCCTGCCCACACTCAAAGGGAGGAGATGATGCAAGTGTGTAAATACCAGGAGATGGGGATCATTGTGGCCAAAGTCTAAAATATATCAGACAGCATAGAGGGCAGCTTTTTTTTTTTTTTTACTACATAGTGTAGCATGGTATGGTGGAGTTAGATCTGGATGGAATCCTAGCTTCTCCACTTAAAAAAAAAAAGTATATATATATATATATATATATATATATATATATATATAAATACATTTACAAAGTTGTGTGACCATCATCAAAATCCTGTTTTAGAACATTTCCAGCACACCAAGAAGATCCCTCATGCCCATTTGCAGTCAAATTCCTGTACTCACCTGCATTCCCAGGCAATCACTACTATGCTTTCTGTCCCTAGAGATTTGTCCTAGTTCTCCATTCTTTTGCCACCTAAATGAGCCAGTCCTATGCCTATGTGGCTTCAGATCCATCCTGTACCTTGCATCCTCTCCAGCCTTGGAGGAAATGATATCCTAGATTTAGCTGTTACCATCTCATGAGAGTCAGTTGTTAAGTGTTTGGGAATTTCGCAATCCTGTTGTTAAACCATTGGCCCTAGTGGGAGTATTTATACCACAGCAAACATTACAAATCAGAATATTTTTGTTTTGTTTTATTTGGGGGGGAAGTGGTTTATCAGCACACCACTGTTTAGCTTCCTATTATTGCTAATCTCTGGGTCACCTCCTGTTATGTCCACCCTCCAAAATGTCTCCCAACCATCTATGCCTCCTTGTATTCACATTGTTATCTAGTCCCCTGCCACAGTGAATAGGGCTGACGTGTATAACCACTACAGAATTTCAGAAGTAATGATGTTTGACTACCAAAGCTAGGTCATAAAAGGCACTGTGGTTTCTGCCTTACTCTCACTTGAAGTCAGTGGCTTTGTCATGAGTATACTCAATTAGTCCCATGGAGAGGTCCTTGTAGTAAGGAATTAAGACCTCTGACCAAAGGTCATATGATTGAACCATCCTGGAAGCAGATCTTTTGGCCATGTCCAGTTTCCAAAAAACTGCAGCCCAGGATGACATCTTGACTGCAACCTAATGAGAGACTCTGAGCCAAAATCAAACAGCTAAGGTGTTCTGGGATTCCTGACCCACAGAAACTCTATCAGATAATAAATGATTATTGTTGTTTAAGTCACTAAATTTTAGGGTAATTTGTTATGCAACAACAGGAAATTAAGACAGATTTTGGTACTAAGAGTGGGGTGCTACCATTACAAAAGCTTAAGATATAGAGTGGTTTTGAAAAAGGGCAGTGGGCAGAAGCTGGAAGGACTTTGAGGAAAGTGTCAGTGAAAGCCTGTAGAAGACTTTGTGGAGGCTGCAGGTAAAAGCTTACAGGAAAGTGAAGACAGTACTACCCAAACCTGGAGGAAAGAGGAGCCTCCTTACAGAATGGCAGCAAGCTTAGCAGTACCGTCCCCTCTGATAACATGAGAAATAGAAAATATACCTAATGAACTGGGAGACCCAGTTAAGGAGATTTCCAGACAGCGTGGTGAAGGTGCTACTTCACTTCTTCTGCTGTTTATAGAAAAATGCAAGCAGAGAAAGGCTAAAGGAAAGACCAATAAAACAGAGCCAAGAATTGTTGAGTTTAAAAATTCTCAGCCTCTCCAGATGACCTGTGATGCTAAAATTAAGAAATGGCTTCTGGGCAAAGATCAAATCTAGGACACTTTCAGGAAAACATAATCTAAAAATGAAGCCAAAGGTGTGTCCTCAGGAAGATTCAAGCCAGTACCTCACAGAATCAAACCATAGAACTTCTAAGCAGCTTAAGGATATTGACCCTCAGTAATCTCAACAGAAGTCCAAGGAAGATAAATTCTTATCTCAGAGATATTTGCAGGTGTGGCTTTTGTCTATTTAATATCTCAGAAGGAATAGGAAAAAAGTAATCTTTATTCCTTGGTCCTATCATGGTGCTTCCATCAACCCTGACTCAGAATGTTGATCTGGAGACTTTGCAATCCCTAAAGAGACTTCCATCTCAAGGACAACTGAACAGTGTATGTCCTGAATGACTCCAGTGGGCCCAGGAAAAGTCACTGTATGAAAAGTATACAGCTGTTTCTCACCTATGCTTTCAGAAGTGAATTTTTAGTTTGTTATGATAGTCTAAATTCACTGGGAGAGTGGTCATTCCAACCACTGGCCCTTCTTCCCTCAACGGCCCCATTTCAACATTAAGGGGAAGATACCCAACTAATATGAGGAAAGGGTTATCTCCTTACAGCCATAATATTTTACTTATACACAAAGACAACTACATTGTTCCCAGAAATTACAGAGATAATGAGATGAAGAGGGAAGGGGGAAGGGAGAGAACAGGTTGGGAGTTCTTGAAAATTTTAAAGTAAGCTATCTCCACCCTTACTTCCAGTGTCCCTCCCATGTGCACTATAAGTCCCTGAAAGAATCAATCAATATTAATTTAACAGTAATGAGATAATAATCCAAGGGAGTTTGAAATTCAACCAGACAAAGGAGAAGTTCTTAGAAAATGCAGAGTAAGAGTAGAGTCACTGTGTTGTCCGAACAAATTATTGCATAAAATTGAAAGTCTACCTCAAACACCAAAATAGAAGGCTACTGTATGCAGGGTCAGTAAATTACCTCAATTGAGTACATACAGTAGAACAGGTGTCAAAACCTATTACTTGTATAAAGCAGTAACTTAAAGTCCTACTTCTGTATGGAGATCTGTCTCTTTTAGATATAGGGTTAAATGAGAATTTCCCCAAATGACTAACATAGTTCCCCAAATCTAGCTTCTCTAAGGAGAAGGTATCTGGTCAACAAGAACATAGAACTTCATGAAGTTAAGAGACTTTATATTTCTACAAATAAATTGTGCAGAGATTTAAATTGACCAAAGGTAATGACTTTAAATAAGAATGGAGGTCCACAGAATAGTCAAGTAACAATTGCCATGGTATGAAACCAGGAAAGAAGAAATTCCTGGGCTACTCAGATCATTTTCAGTCATAAGTAGCAAATGATAGGCATTTGGGAAGGCTTTTCCAGGGATTAAACTCATTTTCTGCAGATGATAATAATAATAATAATATTTTAAACATCTTTATTGGAGATTAATTGCTTTACAATGTTGTATTAGTTTCTGCTGTATAAAAAAGTGAATCAGCTGTATGTATACATATATCCCCATATCCCCTCCCTCTTACGTCTCCCTCTTACTCTCCCTATCCCACCCCGCTAGGTGGTCACAAAGCACCGAGCTGATCTCCCTGTGCTATGCAGCTGCTCCCACTAGCTATCTATGGTACATTTGGTAGTGCATATATGTCAAGACTAATCTCTCACTTCGTCCAACCTTACCCTTCCCCCTACATCTGCGTCTTTATTCCAGTCCTGCCCCTAGGTTCATCAGAACCTTTTTTTTTTTTTTAGATTCCATGTATATGTGTTAGCATACGGTATTTGTTTCTCTCTTTCTGACTTACTTCACTCTGTATGACAGGTCCATCCACCTCACTACAAATAACTCAATTTCATTTCTTTTTATGGCTGAGTAATAGCCATTTTTATGGCTATTTCTTTTTATGGCAAAGTAATATTCCATTGTACATGCGTGCCACATCATCTTTATGCATTCATCTGTCGATGGACACTTAGGTTGCTTCCATGTCCTGGCTATTGTAAATAGTGCTTCAGTGAACATTGTGGTACATGACTTTTTGAATTATGGTTTTCTCAGGGTATATGCCCAGTAGTGGGATTGCTGGGTCATATGGTAGCTCGATTTTTAGTTTTTTAAGGAACCTCCATAATGTTCTCCATAATGACTGTATCAGATTACATTCCCACCAACACTGCAAAAGGGTACCCTTTTCTCCACACCCTCTCCAGGATTTATTGCTTGTAGGTTTTTTGATGATGGCCATTCTGACTGGTGTGAGGTGATACCTCATCGTAGTTTTGATTTGCATTTCTCTAATGATTAATGTCGTTGAGCATCCTTTCATGTGTTTGTTGGCAATCTGTATATCTTCTTTGGAGAAATGTCTCTTTAGGTCTTCTGCCCATTTTTGGATCGGTTTGTTTGTTTTTTTGATATAGAGCTGCATGAGCTACTTGTATATTTTAGAGATTAATCTTTTGCTAGTTGCTTCATTTGCAAATATTTTCTCCCATTCTGAGGGTTGTCTTTTCATCTTGTTTATGGTTTCCTTTGCTGTGCAAAAGCTTTGAAGTTTCATTAGGTCCCATTTGTTTATTTGTGTTTTTATTTCCATTTCTTTAGCGGGTGGGTCAAAAAGGATCTTGCGGTGATATATGTCAAAGAGTGTTCTGCTTATGTTTTCCTTTAAGACTTTTATAGTGTCTGGCCTTACATTTTAGTCTTTAAGCCATTTTGAGTTTATTTTTGTGTATGGTGTTAGGGAGTGTTCTAATTTCATTCTTTTACATGTAGCCGTCCAGTTTTCCCAGCACCACTTATTGAAGAGGCTGTCTTTTCTCCATTGTATATTCTTGCATCCTTTATCAAAGATAAGGTGACCATATGTGCGTGCCTTTATCTCTGGGCTTTCTATCCTGTTCCATTGATTTATATTTCTGTTTTTGTGGAAGTACCATACTGTCTTGATTACTGAAGCTTTGTAGTATAGTCTGAAACCAAGGAGCCTGATTCCTCCAGCTCTGCTTTCCTTTCTCAAGATTGCTTTAGCTATTCAGGGTCTTTTGTGTTTCCATACAAATTGTAAAATTTTTTGTTCTAGTTACATGAAAAATGCCATTGGTAGTTTAATAGGGATTGCATTGAATCTGTAGATTGCTTTGGGTAGTATAGTCATTTTCACAATGTTGATCTTCCAATCCAAGAACATGGTATATCTCTCCATCTGTTTGTATCATCTTTAATTTCCTTCATCAGTGTCTTATAGTTTCCTGCATACACGTCTTCTGTCTCCTTAGGTAGCTTTATCCTTAGGTATTTTATTCTTTTTGTTGCAGTGATAAATGGGAGTGTTTCCTTAATTTTTCTTTCAGATTTTTCATCATTAGTGTATAGGAATGAAAGAGATATCTGTGCATGAATTTTGTATCCTGCTACTTTACCAAATTCATTGATTAGCTCTAGTAGTTTTCTGGTGGCATCCTTAGGATTCTCTATGTATAGTTATCATGTCATCTGCAAACAGTGACAGTTTTACTTCTTCTTTTCTGATTTGAATTCCTTTTATTTCTTTTTCTTCTCTGATTGCTGTGGCTAACACTTCCAAAACTATGTTGAATAATAGTGGTGAGAGTGGGCATCCTTGTCTTCTTCCTGATTTTAGAGGAAATGGTTTCAGTTTTTCAACATTGAGAATGACGTTGGCTGTGCGTTTGTCATATATGGCCTTTATTATGTTGAGGTAAGTTCCCTCTATGCCTACTTTCTGGAGAGTTTTTTATCATAAATGAGTGTTGAATTTTGTCAAAGGATTTTTCTGCATCTATTGAGATTATCATATGGTTTTTATCTTTCAATTTGTCAATATGGTGTATCACATTGATTGATTTGCGTTTATTGAAGAATCCTTGCATTACTGGGATAAATCCCACTTGATCATGGTATATGTTCCTTTTAATGGGCTGTTGGATTCTGTTTGCTAGTATTTTGTTGAGGATTTTCGCATCTATGTTCATCAGTGATATTGGTCTGTAGTTTTCTTTTTTTGTGATATCTTTGCTGGTTTTGGTATCAGGGTGATGGTGGCCTTGTAGAATGAGTTTGGGAGTGTTCCTCCCTCTGCTATATTTTGGAAAGAGGTTGAGAAGGATAGGTGTTAGCTCTTCTCTAAATGTTTGATAGAATTTGCCTGTGAAGCCATCTGGTCATGGGCTTTTGTTTGTTCGAATATTTTTAATCACAGTTTCAATTTCCATGCTTGTGATTGGTCTGTTTATATTTTCTATTTCTTCCTGGTTCAGTCTCAGAAGATTGTGCTTTTCTAAGAATTTGTCCATTTCTTCCAGGTTGTCCATTTTATTAGCATATATTTGCTTGTAGCAATCTCTCATGATCCTTTGTATTTCTGCAGTGTCAGTTGTTACTTCTCCTTTTTCATTTCTAATTCTGTTGATTTGAGTCTCCTACCTTTTTTTCTTGACTAGCCTGGCTAGTGGTTTATCAACTTTTTTTATCTCCTCAAAGAACCAGCTTTTAGTTTTATTGATCTTTGCTATCATTTCCTTCATTTCTTTTTCATTTATTTCTGATTTGATCTTTATGATTTCTTTCCTTCTGCTAACACAGAGGTTTTTTGTTGTTGTTGTTGTTCCTCCTTCTCTAATTGCTTTAGGTGTGAGATTAGGTTGTTTATTTGCGATTTTTCTTGTTTCTTGAGGTAGGATTGTGTTGCTATAAACTTCCCTCTTAGAAGAGCTTTTGCTGCATCCCATATGTTTGGGGTGGTCATGTTTTCATTGTCATTTGTTTCCAGGTATTTTTTTATTTCCCCTTTGATTTCTTCAGTGATCTCTTGGTTATTTAGTCGCATAATGTTTAGCCTCCACATGTTTGTATATTTTACAATTTTCTTTCCTGTAATTGATATCTAGTCTCTTAGAGTTGTGGTCGGAAAAGATACGTGATATGATTTCAATTTTCTTAAATTTACCAAGGCTTGATTTGTGACCCAAGATATGATCTGTCCTGAGGAATGTTCCATGAGCCCTTGAGAAGAAAGTGTATTCTGTTGTTTTTGGATGGAATGACCTATAAATATCAATTAAGTTCATCTTGCTTAATGTGTCATTTAAATCTCGTGTTTCCTTATTTATTTTCATTTTGGATGATCTGTCCATTGGTGAAAGTTGGGTGTTAAAGTCCCCTACTATTATTGTGCTACTGTCAATTTCCCCTTTTATGGTTGTTAGCATTTGCCTTATGTATTGAGGTGTTCCTATGTTGGTTGCATAAATACTTACAATTGTTATATCTTCTTCTTGGATCGATCCCTTGATCATTATGTACTGTCCTTCTTTGTCTCTTGTAATAGTCTTTATTTTAAAGTCTATTTTATCTGATATGAGAATTGCTACTCCAGCTTTCTTCTGATTTCCGTTTGTATGGAGTATCTTTTTTCCATCCCCTCATTTCAGTCTGTATATGTCCCTAGGTCTGAAGTGGGTCTTTTGTAGACAGCATATATACGGGTTTTGTTTTTTTATTCATTCAGCCAGTCTATGTCTTTTGGTTGGAGCATTTAATCCAATTACATTTAAGGTAATTATTGATACGTATGTTCCTATTACCATTTTCTTAATTGTTTTGGGGGTTTTTTTGTAGGTCTTTTCCTTCTTTTGTGTTTCTTGCCTAGAAAAGTTCCCTTAGCATTTGTTTTAAAGCTGGTTTGGTGTTGCTGAAATCTCTTAGCTCTTGATTGTCTGTAAAGATTTTATTTTCTCTGTTGAATCTGAATGAGGTCCTTGCTAGGTAGAGTAATCTTGGTTATAGATTTTTCCCTTTCATCACTTTAAATATGTCCTGCCACTGCCACTCCCTTCTGGCTTGCAGAATTTCTGCTGGAAGATCAGCTGTTAACCTTATGGGGATTCCCTTGTATATTATTTGTTGCTTTTCCCTTGCTGCTTTTAATATTTTTTCTTTGTATTTATTTTTTTGATAGTTTGATTAATTGTGTCTTGGTGTGCTTCTCCTTGGATTTATCCTGTATGGGAGTCTCTGCACTTCCTGGACTTGATTGACTATTTCCTTTCTCATATTAGGGAAGCTTTCAACTATAATCTCTTCAAATATTTTCTCATTCCCTTTTTCTCTTCTTCTTCTGGGACCCCTATAATTCTAATGTTGGTGCATTTAATGTTGTCCCAGAGGTCTCTGAGACTGTCCTCAATTCTTTTCATTCTTTTTTCTTTGTTCTGCTCTGTGGTAGTTATTACCACTATTTTATCTTCCAGGTCACTTGTCCTTTCTTCTGCCTCAGTTATTCTGCTATTGATTCCTTCTAGAGAATTTTAAATTTCATTTCTTGTGTTGTTCATCATTGTGTGTTTCCTCTTTAGTTCTTCTAGGTCCTTGTTAAACGTTTCTTTTATTTTCTCCATTCTATTTCCTAGATTTTGGATCATCTTTACTATCATTACCCTGAATTATTTTTCAGGTAGACTGCCTATTTCCTCTTCATTTGTTTGGTTAAGTGGGTTTTTACCTCTCTGCTTCATCTGCTGTATATTTCTCTGTCTTCTCATTTTGCTTAACTTACTGTGTCTGGGGTCTCCTTTTCACAGGCTGCAGTTTCATTGTTTTTGGTGTCTGCCCCCAGTGGGTAAGGTTGGTTCAGTGGCTTGTGTAAGCTTCCTGGTGGAGGGGACTGGTGCCTGTGTTCTGGTCTGTGGGGCTGGCTCTTGTCTTTCTGGTGGGCAGGGCTGCATCCAGTGGTGTGTTTTAGGGTGTCTATGGACTTTTAGTATGATTTTAGGCAGCCTCTCTTCTAATGGATGAGGATGTGTTCTTGTCTTGCTAGTTGTTTGGCATGGGGCGTCCAGCACTTTAGCTTGCTGGCCTTTGGGTGGAACTGGGTCTTAGTGTTGAGATGGAGATCTCTGGAAGAGCTCTTGCTGATTGATAGTACGTGGGGCCGGGAGGTTTCTGGTGATCCAATGTCCTGATCTTGGCTCTCCCACCTCAGAGGGTCAGGCCTGACACCATGATGGAGCACAAATACCCTGCCAGCCACACAGCTCAGAAGAAAAGGAAGAAAAAAAGAAAGAAAAAATAAATAAATTAAATTATTAAAATAAAAAAATAAAAAATTATTAAAATAAAATTGTTTTAAGTAATAATAATAAAAAACGAAGAGGGCAAACCAATAAACAAATCCACCAATGATTACAAGCTTTAAAAACTATACTAAGATAAACATAAAAATCAGAAACAAGTCAGTTGCAGACAGCAAACCACAATTCTACAGTTGCTCCCAAAGTACACTACCTCAATTTTCGGATGATTTGTTGTCTATTCAGGTATTCCACGTACGCATGGTACATCAAGTTGATTGTGGGGACTTAGTCCACTGCTCCTGAGGCTGCATAGAGAAATTTCCCTTTCTCTTCTTTGTTCTCACAGCTCCTGGGGTTCAGCTTTGGTTTTGGCCCCACCTCTGCATGTAAGTCGCCCTCAGGCATCTGTTCCCCACCCAGCAGGAGGGGATTAAAGCAGCAGCTGATTAGGGGGCTCTTGCTCACTCATGCCGGGGGTGGGAGGAGTACTGTAATTATAACTGGAATGCAGGGCGAGCCTGAGGCGGCATAGGCTGGCATGTCATTGCAACAGCCTGAGGCGCGCCGTGTGTTCTCCTGGGGAAATTGTCCCTGGATCACGGGACCCTGGCAGTGGCGGGTGCACAGGCTCCTGGGGTGGTGTGGATAGTGACCTGTGCTTGCACACAGGATTCTTGGTGGCTGCAGCAGCAGCATTAGTGTTTCATGCCTGTGTCTGGGGTCTGAGCTCATAGCCGTGGCTCGCGCCCATCTCTGGAGCTCATTTAGGTGGTGCTCTGCTTTCTGTGGGCAGATGGGGGAAGAATCACCTCTCCTCGTGCACCCCAAACCAATGGTCTCTTGCCTCTTGGGTAGGTCCAGACTTTTTCCCGGACTCCCTCCCGGCTAGCTGTGGCACACTAGCCCCCTTCAGGCTGTGTTCACGCAGCCAACCCCAGTCCTCTCCCTGGGGTCTGACCTCCGAAGCCCGAGCCTCAGCTCCCAGCCCCCGCCCGCCCCAGCGGGTGAGCAGACAAGCCTCTCGGGCTGGTGAGTGCTGGTCGGCACTGATCCTCTGTGCAGGAATCTCTCTGCTTTACCCTCCGCACCCCTGTTGCTGCGCTCTCCTCAGTGGCAACAAAGCTCCCCCCTCTGCCACCTGCAGTCTCCGCCCACGAAGGGGCTTCCTAGTGTGTGGAAACATTTCCTCCTTCACAGCTCCCTCCAACTGGTGCAGGTCCCGTCCCTATTCTTTTGTCTCTGTTTTTTCTTTTTTCTTTTGCCCTACCCAGGTATGTGGGGATTTTCTTGCCTTTTGGGAAGTCTGAGGTCTTCTGCCAGCGTTCAGTAGGTGTTCTGTAGGAGTTGTTCCACTTGTAGATATATTTTTGATGTATTTGTGGGGAGGAAGGTGATCTCCATGTCTTACTCCTCCACTGTCTTGAAGGTCCCCCAGTAACACTTAGGAATGTTGAATATGTACTAAGCCCATGTAACCTACTCATCAGTCCTCACAGCCACACAATGAGCTAAGTGCTATAAGGTTTTGCAGTTTGCATATAGGAAGAAGCTTAGAAGTTAAATAAGTAGCCCAACATTACGTGGCTAGTACATGAAAAGCCAGGCAACGGAGGTAAGCTCTTGCTTTTAACCACACCAGATTGAGACAGTAAACAAAACTAACCTTTGAAAAATTATAGAAATGTCAAACTATTCTATGCATAAAAATTAGGGCCCTGTTACGAGAAGGCACAGACCAGTATGGAACACACGGCAGAAGATAAGCACACGATAGTTTTCATAATTGTTGGATATAAATTTTAGTTAAGTCCACTGTTTAACAGCAGAAAGATATGGATTTTATTCCAACATATAGATACATTTGTTTATACAGTGTATCTTGTTATCTTCATTAGTCCTGAGTTTGAAACCACTCCAGATATTGTCTTTATATCGGAAATAACTAACTAAATAACTAGTATAAAATAACTAGGATGACTGCTTAACTACCACCATTAAGACCATGATGCTCAGATGGAACAAAACCAAGAAGCAGCTACCTCTGGCAGGATGCTATTGTGATAAAGTTTAGTTTTGTTTCAGAATGCAAAAACAATGCAGTTTAATCTGGTGTGACCAAAATAAAATGCTTAGCTAAGTTCCTTTAATTGAACATCCTTTTACTGCTCATACAAAATATCCTATTTTTACTGATTATTTCCACTAGTGACATTTACTAAAGTTTCTTATAAAGTCTAAAAAGGTCTATACAAATTCCGAAATTATCTAGGCTTTGAGCTATCTTCTAAATTCATGACTGAGTCTAATTGATTGTGCCTCTAAAGAAACATTCCATACAAGTGAGACAAATATCCTAAATATACCTCGCACATTCTTAACCACATCCTCTTGTGCATACCCTCCCTGACCCTGAAGGTCATACCATTTTCCTCTGACCCTGAAGGTCATACCATTTTCCTATAAGATTGGATGGACATTCATCCAATGAATCACTCTCAAGAGTTGTCTTCCACTTCCCAGCCCTAATTGACAGAGATGGGACCTTTCAGAAAGTATCTGTAATAACAACTGAACATTTTGCAGAAAATTTTGCAATGCTGTAAAAGGGACTAACTGCCAAAATGATATCCATCCCAACCACTCTGTTCTGGATAAAAACAAAATGGGTACATGACTTTGTACTAATGGGATGAGGTGGATATTTCTTTGTTGGGAGGAATAATCTAAAGTTGAATGCAGACTTTAATGAACTATTAAACTCCCTAATAGGACATCTTGAAACTTGATACACTTAGGAATGTAGATTTTGATTCCTTTTCTATAAAATCCTATAGCTCTGCTAATCCAAAATTTATACAAACCAAAACATCTAATTCTTTTATGAAAGAGAAGGAACATTGTTTGGGTGCTTTTTTTTTTTTTTTTTTTTGGCTGTTTTGGGTCTTTGTTGCTGCACGGGCTTTCTCTAGTTGCGGTGCACGGGCTTATTGCGGTGGCTTCTCTTGTTATGGAGCATGGGCTCTAGTCGAGTGGGCTTCAGTAGTCGCAGCACATGGGCCCTACAGCGAGCAGGCTTCAATAGTTGTGGCTCAGGCTTAGTTGCTCCTCGGCATGGGGGATCATCCTGCACCAGGGATAGAACCCGTGTCCGCTGCATTGGCAGGCAGATTCTTAACCACTGCACCACCAGGGAAGTCTTATTTGGGTGCTTATTATGTGGCAGGCACTGAGGCACTGAGGACTCTGACAGCCATGATAGTGAGCTCTTTAAAGATAAGGACAAAGTCTGATATTCTTTTGTATCCTAAGTATCTCGTACATTGCTCCCAACTGTTTAATGATTTAAATGAAACAGACTTACAAAATAAAAACTTTCTCTAGTTTTAAAACACTTGTTTAACATTTTTTTTTATTATTTCTAAATGTCAGATGGAACGTAGCTTGTTATTCAGATGGGTTTTAATTGGACTTTAATCCTTTGACACAAGAAACGAGAATCTAAAAAGTTGACAAGATTGGCCTTGGTAAGATGCAAACCTCAAGGCATATTCTGGTGGATCAAATTCTCTCTTTTTTTTTTTTTTAATTTATTTATTTATTTTTGGCTGTGTTGGGTCTTCGTTTCTGTGCAAGGGCTTTCTCTAGTTGTGGCAAGCGGGGGCCACTCCTCATCGCGGTGCGCGGGCCTCTCACTATCGCGGCCTCTCTTGTTGCGGAGAACAGGCTCCGGACGCGCAGGCTCAGTAGTTGTGGCTCACGGGCCTAGTTGCTCCGCGGCATGTGGGATCTTCCCAGACCAGCGCTTGAACCCATGTCCCCTGCATTGGCAGGCAGATTCTCAACCACTGCGCCACCAGGGAAGCCCTCAAATTCTCTTTTATCTTACTTAAAACACAAGTGCTTAAAAGAATGTGGCCTTGGGAGATTGTTTAGTAAGACATGAAAGAGCAGCTCAGGAGGTTGACTCTTGAGAGGACAAGTAGGACAAGCATGGTCCTGCTTTGCCTCCTGCATGTCAGGTCTCCCATCGAGCACCCAGACTTCAGAGAAACCACTGGAGGAGACAAGATGCTGCCAAGAGGTCCTGCATGGAACAAAGAAGATAGGGAGGCAAAAATGTGAATTTTCTGTGGAAGTAGAGAATAAGAACCAAAATGTTCATGATTTTTTACAGTGGCAGGGTGTGGTGGAGGCAATTGAAGGAGATAAAAAATTCAACCAAGATATTCCTCTGGAAGTTGGGAATTTTTTTTTTTTTTTAAGTAGTAAAGTTTTATTGTAAAGCAGCTCACTACACAATGCAGTCAATTTTCTCTGTACCAGGTTGAGTCGTGAAGGGATATAGAGTTGAATATACACCGTGTGATTGCTCACTAAGCCACAGGAAACCGGAATCCTTTAACATCCTTGTCCTAACTATGGTTATTTGTATATTTAAGATTTATACCCTATCGATTCCAAAAAAACTGAAAGCAACTTACCGGCTAATACAAAATGTAACTTAAAGCAAACCAGAGACTCCCCTTAACCAGAATAATTTCACGGCAAAGATGCTCTTGTGCATCTTTGGATAGATTGGGCAAGCATTCTGATAGATTTGAAAAAAACTGGCTCTAAACATTCTGATAAATCTCACAAAAATGCAAAAACATTGAGTTATATCAATTCCATTTCCTGTCATAGGCAAGGGTTTAAACCTAGGTAGAGTTAGAACTTCTCCTGGGATTTGAATCAAGGAGGAATTTCTCACATAAAACTAGCAAGAGGGATGCTGTATCACAGTAGCATAGATGCTGTCTTTCACCTCAGTTCTACAGAAGTCAGAGAAAGATTGTTCAAATGGATAATTTTTATATCAAACCTCTACAAAGGCGGAGAGTATCATCTTCTGCATAATAATATAAATTATATAATTCAAATACTTTGCTTGACTTAATACAGAGATAGAATATAAAGTCTCTAGTTCCACAGGTAATTGGCATGTTTATTGAAATGTCAGCTGTCTTAGGAGAACACTTGGCTAAATTTATGATCAAATGCCCTAGTAATTGCCAATGATATAAAAAGTCTATATTACTAATTAGTGACAATAGTAACTAATGAGTGTAGAGATTTTTTTTTCAGCTTATCAAGCACTTTTTACAGTCATTATCACTTTAAATTTTTATTATAACCCTGTAATCAGACAGGTATCAGGATCAGCCTTCTTTTAGGGATGAAGAAAGAAAGGCTTGAAACTGTTATGTAATAGGTCAAGATGGTGTATCTGGTAAGGAGTAGTCAGAACTCAAACCCAGGTTTTAAGTTTTACTATTTATGTCCCTAAAATTGTATTGTCCCTTCTACTACATATTTTCTTGTCACCTCTAGTTAAATATCAACCCAAAATGCAGTTGTCTTATGAAAGAGGCAGATTTGGTTTGGGACCAGATAAAAGCCTTACTTTAGCAAGTTTTAGTCAACAAGGTGAAAGAACATAGAAAGAGGGGGAAGGTCCTGAAAATATAATTTGTTGGGATGTGATCCAGATTCTGCCAGCCTTGTAGACTACTGTAAGAAAGAAAATTGTCCTCTTCTCAATCATTGATACTAATCATTGAGAAGGCAGAGTTTGATAGCATATAATACAAACAAAAAAATATTTTCTTAAAATTGTATAACAAAGATATTAAAACTATCCAATTTTCCTTAATGAATTTCATCCTCACTTTTGTAATTCTATAATACTCTTTATTGCCATCAAAACCTTTCTTCTTAGCACAATTGCTGGAAAGTCCTCTTGGGGAAGACATAATTTTCTAACTCCCTTCCGGTGGTCAAGGGCAAGGATAGGTTCTGCCAAGTGACAAACTCTCTATTCAGTGTCCCTAATCTAATTCTTCTAGGAAACCAGTGGTATTCATTCCTCCAACTGACTTTCAGAGGTGGAGGTCCAGTTAGGGATTCCATAACTTGGTTACAGAAAACAGTATATTCATTCTCTTTTAATTTGCCTTTTTGCCCTAAATTTACACATTCCTCTTTTTATTTATTCACTCACTTAAGCTGCTAGGCCTGCTAGGGGGGTTGACTCCAAAAGACAAAATCAAAGGTGTGATTCTTGAAGGGGAAACAGCTGCTGATAAACTGCTCTTTTAAGGTCCATCCTTGCTATAAATAATAAAACCACTTTACCAGTGTCAAAGGACCTAGTCTTCTCAGGAGGGAATGTGCATGCCACGCACATCAAACCTGTATACTCCAATGTTGTAAGTACTACAGAACTGATTAAAAATTGATTCATGCATGTTGACTAATATTACGTATCCTGGCTTCAAGACAATTATGTAGACAAACTGGTTTTTTTTTTGTTTTTTGTTTTTCTTTTGACAAGGCAAATAGTAGAAATGAGAATGTCAAATAACATGAGAAAATTTATGAAAATTCTCCCTGATAGAATGCAATAGCCCTTTTGTATTTCTGAGGATTCTTTAAACAAAGTCATTTAGGGTGACTGAGATTTTCCAGGTATAAGCCAGGGATATTCAGATTATTTTCCCAAGTTTGCTGGTGGTATGATCTGAGGCATATGACTTTGGTATCTACCTGGAAGGGACATCACTTGATTAACTTGATACTACTGAGTGCCCTAAACAGTAAGGTTAGAAATGGATTGCATTAGAAGAGACCACTGTAAGATTTACAGAGCAATCTTCATTAATCCAGTAAACATTTACTGAATGGGTAGCTACAACATATGAGGACAAATCTTAAGCGCTGGGGATGCAGCAGTAAACCAGACAAATGAGTTCTTTGCCTTAACTGACCCTATGGTCCAGTAGGGAAGACAGACATAAAAGAATCACAGAGAAGTTATATATTTAGAATTATGCTGATGTTTTAACAGAAAATTAGAAAGGGGCTATTAGCAGATATAACCTGCAAGATGAAACTTAGACTGGGAAATTGAATGATCAACACAGGTCTCCTTGTGAAGTCCCTTTTGAGGGAAAGGCTAAAACAGTGAGTAGGAATTAGCTAGGTGAAGAATGCAGGGATGTGTGTGTGCCCATGTGTATCAGGGCATGCATGGGGGAAGTGAGAAGATGAACATTCTAGGAAGAGGGCACAGCAACATTTGATAACACGAAGGGGAAAAGAGAGAAGCTTAGAGTGAATACAAGGAGACAGGTTGGAGGTTATTGCTAGAACTCATGCAAGAGATTATTACTGGACTAAGTTGTGGGAGTGAAGATGGAGAAAAGTGAATGGATTATACAGGAACTGGGAAGTGACTGGATGTGAAGGGGGAACACTCTAGGTTTTGTTCATGAGTAACTCTTTGGAGGGAGGTGCCATTTTCTGAAATGGAAAACACAAGACAAGATTTACAAAAGCAAAATTGAAGTCTTAAGAGCAAATTATGAATTTATACATATACATATAAACTACAGTTTTTTGGAAAACAAAGTTATAGGAAGATTGTATGTAAAAACAAGCAGTACTTGAATGTGAAAATAAAAGGAGTAAGTATATCAACATATCACCAATCACTTTAAGGGTCCTCTAAACAATATTTTTGAGTAACTTGCTTCTTAAAGTACTGTTCTAATGTGGGTATTTGTTTAAAATTTCTCTAGAACACTTTAGAATATTCCTAAGTTAAAAGAAAATTATGAAAGGGCTTTTACCCTGTATCTCAGATACCAGCTTTCCAGATGAAAAAGACTTGGTCTTGGCCATCACTGAGAAGAATGGCAGATGTGGTATGAAAAAGTTTAAGATTGGTCTGGCCAGTGAATGTTTTTCATTTTCTTGGGGATAAAGCTCCCAAAGAAACTCTTCTGTTGCAAGTAGCATTTAGACTTTAAAACAACATCGCATAAGTAGATAAGCTATTTGACAAAATGACCAGGACCTACAAAATGTTTGGATGTGAAGTAGAGATAACTCCTAGGTTTTGAACATAAGTTAAAGACAACAGTAGAAATTATAAAAACTTTATAACTTATAGAAACTTCTAGAACATTCTTATCTTCATAACTCATTTGCTTATGCTATTATATTTCTCATGGGGAAAACATGATGATAAGCTAAAAATCCTGTAAAATGAACTAAATTTTGGAACACTATAACTATTGTGCCCCCTTAAAGCTTGGGAAAAAACGCATATGTTGAGGATAAATTAAAGACATTCTGCTCCAGACAGTGGATAGCAAACTTGCCAAACCAAGAAACACTTTCTCCCAAGAAATCGCCCAGGCCAACATTTATTTAAAAGACTGAAATAGATTAAAAGATGACACATGTAGAGCGACTTATTAAGGGAAACCCAGTATTTCAAGAGCAAGGTCTCTAACATTCATGGAGGATGCCCAGAAAGATTAAAAACCTACTCTCCCACAGCACAGCTGTTGGTACCTCTATTATCGATGGTTCTAGGCTGGCTGGACAAAAGGTCTGCTTCAAATTGGCAATCCTTATGTTCTTATTATGCATGTTTCATCACTGTGTTCTAGAGGAAGAAAGACCATCGCCACCAACCAACATCTTCTCATTCTGGAGTCATCTAAAAATACCTGCAGACAGTATTACCCTGCTATTACCTCACACTCCTGCCCATCAGCCATGGCCACCTCCTACCTCCCCGCTCACTAATAGCACAGTCCTGTATCACCTCCCACTCAGCCAAGCAACACTACTGTAGCTGCTTTAGATACACTCATATCTATATATATAGTCTCATATATAAATATATATTCAGACATATACTCATGTGCACGCAAAAATGCTTTTACAAAAGAAGAAGGGGAAGCTAGTTATGTGAAAGTAGCTGCACTTTGGAAAGTTAATGTGATATGCCATTTAGGATACAGTTCCTGTTCTGTCTGGGTGTCCACCCAAATGTGTGTAGGGAGGTATTTGCTAATCCCAAACATGAGAAGCATTTGCTTTTATTAACCTCTGACCCTTGAGCAATTTCAGCCTCCATTTCCTAAATCTATTGCATTATACATTCTATTTCTTCCTTTTAAATATTGTAGTATTATATTATAAACTTAATATTTAAATTATAATTTTCTAGACCAGGCTGGTACATTTTCTATTTTAAGGATATTTTATGGATATTATACTCAGAATTCAACAGATATCTATTCTACTACTATTTCTTTTTACTGTTTTTTTCATTATTATTATTACTATTATTTAGTGACAGACTGAGTTATTGGTATGTCATTTAGAGACAGAAATGGGTGAGATAAAAAGGGTTCAGGAGAGGAAGCAGAAACAAGACTGGGAGATGCTTGGTCTCTGATAGCAATGGCAGGCAAAACCACTGCTCCCATAATCAGAGCAACCAGGGCTTGCAGCTGGGAGCTGGGATCCCACGACTCCTCAACTACTCCGCACTTAGCACCAAGCCCAAATGAACGCCGCGGAATAGCACCTAGGACTGTGACGAGTAACTGAGATCACAGCTGCGGAAGCCCTCTGCGGGTGAAAATGGCGCGGTATGGCGAGGAAAGTTTCCATTATTTGCTTCATCAGAACATCTGCGCTGATCATTAAGCAGACAGTGGAGTGGGCACTGGGGACAGAGGACTAGGCTAGTTGTCACAAACCCAGGATTCAAATCCTGACTCTGACACCAACTTGCTCAGTGACTGAGCAAATCTCTTCAAGTAGCTGAGCCTTAGATTTTCCCATCTGGGCAATAGATACCTCTCCCATTTACCCTACAAATTATTGTAAACATTTAATTAGAGTTGTATGTGAAATGCTTTAGGAAGTAAACCACAGGATATGGCTGTGTGTTTACGACTGAAAAACTGCACCTGGATATTGTCCATATTCCAAATTAAAAGAAGTGTTTTTCACACACACACACACACACACACACACCCATCTTCCCTGTCTCAGCTAATGACACCACATCAGTAGAATGTAAGTTCCATGGAGGCAGGTATTTGCAAGAGTACTAGTGCCAGCCATACAGTGGGCTCTCAATAAATATTTATTGCATTAAAAAACTGAATCTACCCAGTTGCTTAAATGAGGGCATGTTATCTATGATACATTCTTGTCCTTCATTCTGGCACATCTAATAAATCACCTCCAACTGGCTCTGACACCTGGCTATGTCAGTCTCTTCCACTCAGTGGTGTACCAGCAAATGTTTAACACCCAGCTCTCAGGGAAATGTTTCTGGCATTTGCCAATTTTAGTGGTGTAAATATTCCCACTATGGCCCATTTCAATCAACCAACATGATGGCACATTGAGTTGGGAAGAGGTCCCCACAATAGACTCTCAGGGCTGGTGTGTCAGCTCTAGCTCACCACAGCTCCTGCGGTTCTCATCCTAGACAAGACGCCCTCCTAGCAGCCTGGCTTGATTCCTGGATGGTCCTCGTTGTAACCCACCACCCACATTGCCAATAGCATGATCTTTCAAACACATACACCTGATCATGTGGTTTTCCTATTTCAAAACCTTCAATGCATTCCTCTTGCTTACATAATAAATATCAAATACATAGTATGACAGACAAGGCACTTGCTAATCTGAAGGCAGTTTCCTGAGACCCTCTTCGGTGTCAATGTGTACTCTAGCCATACTGAACACAGCTTCTTCAACGTCTTATACATTTTTATTTCTCTCTGATCTGCTCATGCTGTTCCCACTTCCTGTATGGGAGCTTTCCTTTCCTCTCCACCTGGTAGACCACCTACAAGTTCTCCAGGCCCAAATAAAAAAATCATTTCCTCATCAAAGCTTTCTCTGATTATTACTTATTTCCTCTTTACTCTTCACTTACCTATCAGCCCAGACAGAATGAATTTCTCACTCATTTACATCTCTATATCATTGTAGTCATACTCATGATAACAAATATGAACTTTTCTTACAGTTATTTGCTTACTTCTCTCTTTCCTGCTGGTCTGTGAGCTCCTCTTAAGTAGGACCTTGTCCTTAATGAGCCCTCAGAAGGTACTGAATCACTAAATTGATGTCTTTCAAAGCTACTCAAAGTTCTCTGTGGACAGGCAGCATCAACTTCATCTGGGACCTTGTCAGAAAAGCAGAATCTCATTGCCCATCCAGACCTACTAAAGCAGAATTTGCATTTAAAAAGAGTTCCTGGTGATTCATAAGCGCATTAAAGTTTGAAAAGCCATATTAAAGTTTGAAAAGGTCTAAAGAAAGATAACTAGGGCCAACTATTGATGAACTTGACAGCTAGGCAAAAATATTAAAGTCTTTGGGAAATAGGAGTCTAGACTGTTCTTGAACTGAGACAATATAGCAAGAACACTATTTGTAGGTAATTAATCTCACAACTTGGGTGAAATGATTTAAAAGGCTGAGACTAGAGCAGTGGTTCTTGACTTAGGACATTTATCTCCCCTGTCCACATCAAGGAGTATTTGGCAATGTCTGAAGACATTTTTGGTTGTCACAACCGGGAAATTGTTACTGGCATCTGGTGGGTAGAGGTCAGGAATGCTGTTAAACCTCCTACAGCGCCCCTCACAATGAAGAACCATCCAGCCCAAAATGTTAACAGAGGAAAGACTGAAAAACCCTGGAATAAGAGGAAGGAAAGGCAAGAAGCTAATGAAATTATTCAGGCTTGTGGTGATGAACCATCACTAGTGTCAGGGTGGTGCTAGGTCAGCTCAGAAGAAGGGGAAGAAATAAGAGTGGCTTTCACAATAAATTAACAGAATTTAGTGATGAAGGCCAAAAGAGAGGGAGGTAGAAGAGAGCTCTCAGTTTTCTCCTTTGGGTAAAAGGAAGAATGGCAGGAACACTGACAATAATAGAAGCAGTTGTCATTTAGATGCATGAAAGCAAGATGCAGAAGGATTTAGGCAAGTCACAGGGATCCTGATTTCACTAAACTTATCTATTGAGCACCTGCTAAGTTACTGGAGTTGTGCCCTTTCACATATTTGACCTTTATAATCGCCCAACAACAATCCTTAAAGTAGTTATTAATAGATTTTTCCTGCTGAAGAAACTGAGGTTCAGAGAAGTTATCTAACTTGTTAAAGAAAGAATTAGGCCTCAAACCCACAACTTCTGACACCCAAACCCAGTATATTCTCCTCTCTAGGGGATATAGCAAATGGAATTTTATCAGTTGCTGCTGACTCATCATGGCATAGCTGCCTATCTGAAAAGGCATTCTGAGGCATGTTCAGGTTCATCAACAAAAACTGTCATTATCAATTAGATCCCTGTCACGGAATGGGAGGGAGTCATGAGAGTACATATGCTGCATATTTGTGATGCTCATTCTGTACTACGTGGACTCAGAGTCAGAGACTGTAGACTCAGCCCTTCATTCATGGTAAGGCCCAGACATAAGCATTTGAAATTAACATGATTTTAGTTCTAACAATTAGTGAACTTTTACTCTTCCAAATAACATCACTAAATCCCTATCCTATTTCTTCTTATAAACCAATGAAAATGAACAGAAAATTAGGTAGCATTCAATATACACGTTATTAATGTCAATTAATAGTGACATTATCAATATTGACAAATTATTAACATCATTGAGCAAGAACAAAGCTCCAATCTTGCCCAATTTCATAATGTTCTAGATCTTTTTTTAATAGAATAAAACCAAAATTATTTAAGTTTATGTTAAAACTGGTGATTTGAGGAGGAACCACCAATTGCGGGGCCAAAGGAAGAGACCTGAGTCAGCAAAAAGGAAAGGAGAAAGCTAAAGACATTTTCCTGTTCTATGCTTTCTTGCCTCCATAAAGGTGCACTCCAATTCCCTCCCTGACAACCCCTACTGATAGTTTAGAGCCAAACAAAAGCGATACCTCCTTTTTGTATCTTTCCTGGACCCTCCTGGATAGAATTAGTTTTCCCTCAACTGAGCTCTCATAGCACAGAATATATAGTTCTGCATAATACACTATATTAATGATGTATTTACATGTTTATATCTCTAGGAGGGTATGACCTGCTTTGAATCAGGGGTTGTTTTTGATTCATTTTGTAGCCTTAGCACAGAGAGCAGGGCCTGACTCCCAGCTGGTACTTAATAAATGTTTGTTGAATTCAATTAGCATAAAGTCAGTCCCAGCAAATGAGTGTTTTAGGTTGACCTTTTGCTGCATCTTTGGCTCCTTTCAAATGTACTTCATCTTTTTAAGCTGTTTGCATTGATGTACACTGTTTAAATGATTTAGTGAAGAATAAAGAGAGATGGGTGTCTGGTTTCTTTCACTTAGCATAGGATTTCAAGGTTTATTCACATCGTAGCATGTGTCACTAATTCATTTCTTTTTATGGCTAAATAATATTCTATTGTATAGATATATCATTTTTTAATCATTTTCTCTTGATGGACATTTATTTGAGTTGTTTCCACATTTTGGTTATTATAAATGAAGTTGCTATGAATATTCAAGTACAAGTTGTTGTTTAGACACCTGATTTCATTTATGTAAAATAGCCAGAATAGGTAAATCCATAGAGATCTAAAGCAGATTAGTGATTTCCAGAGCCTAGGGGAAGAGAGGAATGAGGAGTGACTGATTAACAGGTATGGGGTTTCTGTTTGGGATGATGAAAAAGTTCTGGAACTAAATAGTAATGTTGGTTGTACAACATCTTGAATTACTTAATGCCACTTATTATATACTTTAAAATTGTTAAAATGGTAAATTTTATGTTATATGTATTTTACCACAATGAAAAAATATTTTAAAGAGATTGATAAAAAGTCAATACAATTGGACAAAATTAGCTACCAGAAGCAAGCTTCTTTGTTCATGAAAAACATTCCACCTGTGCTTCTGTAGTTCCTCTAAGTTTGCATGCAGAAGCTGAGTTATTATTTCCAATGCTGAAGAAAACCTTATCCAGTGTTTCTGGTGATATTGACACAACAATTTTGTATAGTAATTTTGTAATATATGTCAAGAACCATAACAGTGTTCATGCCATTTAAACTTAGAATAATTCCAAGGATTTATTTTAAGGAAATGTTTCACAAGAATAATATAGCTCTGTGGGAAAAAAATGTTTATTACAAATATGCCTATAATAGCTGAATGCTGAGAGAAAATCCAACAATAGAGGATTGTTAGTTAACATCTGCAACATTAACATGATAAGATATCTATGGAAACTATTTAAATATTTTATGTTAGGTAAAAAGAAGAGAATATTACGTTTTTAACTCCCTATGAATACAATTTAGTTAAAATGTATGCAAGCAATTGACAGAGATTGCACATTGAAATCGAAAGTGTAATAGAACTGAAAATGACTCTTTTTCCTTTTTACAAATCCCTTTACTATCCCTTCAGTTATTCTTTCATTCAAAAAGTATTTCTGAGAAACTATAGTGTTCCGGGTACTATGTTAAGAGTTGCGGCCACCATGATGAACAAGACAGTCAGGTTCCATGCCCTCAGCAAGCTTTCATTCTAACAGAGAAGATAAACAGAAGCAAATAATTATACAGTTAATTATTTAATTGCAATTGTGACAAGTGGTATGAAGGAGATGTATAAGGTTTCTAAGAATAAGCAGATGTTTCATTTGAGGTCTCTGTTGGATACTTAGTGGAAATGTTTAGTAAAACACTGAATATAAGAAGGGAGGTCAGAACTATCCAAATAATTTGGGAGATTATTAGACTTCTGATGGTAATTCAAGCCAAGGCAACTGCTGTGACTGCCTGGAAGGGAAGCATAAAGTGAGAAGCTAAGAAGGCTTAAGAATAAGATCCTGAGGAATTCCAATAAACAGAAGCAGTCTAGAGTAGTTGCCAAGAACAGGGATTCTGGAGTTATGTTTCCTAGGTTCAAATCCCCAGCTTTGAGAGTTATTTAAATTTTCTGTGTCTCAATTTTCTAATCTGTAAAGCCAGGATAACCTCTCATAGGATTTTACAAGGATTTATTGACATAGTATACATAGGGTACTTAGAAGAGTGCCTAGCATATACTAAAATCTATATAAGTGTTGGCTGTGTGAAGGTCAGATATAAGACAAGAATCTCCCAAAGAATCCTAAAAAAGAATAGGCAAAGAAGTAGGAGGAAAAAATCAGGAGAGTAAAGTAAAAAGGCAGTGGATAAGAGTGTCAAATATTGCTGAAAGTTTATATAAAATGAGGACTAGAACACTTACATTTCATTTATGTTACAGAGATGCTGGTGGAGTAGAGGATAGGGGAGCAAGACTGATGTGTGATAAGGAGGGAATTCTGATCTGTTTTCTTTTTTCTAACAACAGTAGTAATATTGTTATGATTTTTTAAAAGGAGATAGAGGAAGCAAAGAAAAACTCAGAGAGTTAAAAGTCACTTAACACCATCATTACAGTATTAAAGCATTGTAAACCTGACTACATATCTACTTTTACAGTGAGTTTTATACTCTCATATGTTTTCATGTTGCTAATTAGGTTCCTTTTATTTCACCTTTAAGAACTCCTTTCAGAATTCCACTCCTGAGTATATATCCAGAAAGAAAAAAAAAAGCACTAATTCAAAAAGATACATGCATCCCAATGTTCATAGCAGCACTATTTACATTAACCAAGACATGGAAGCAACCCAAGTGTCCATCAATAGACAAATGGATAAAGAAGATGTGGTATATATATATACATAATGGAATATTACTCAGTCATAAAAAAATGAAATTCTGCCACTTACAGCAACATGGATGTACATAGACAATATTATGCTTAGTGAAATAAGTCAGACAGAGAAAGACAAACACTGTATGATATCACTTATATGTGGAATCTAAAAACTAATGCAATTGCATGTACATGCAAAACAGAAACAGACTCACAGACATAGAAAACAAACTTGTGGTTACCAAAGGGAAGAGGGGATGGGGGAAGCACAAATTAAGGGTATGGGATTAACAAATGCAAACTACTATGTATAAAATAGATAAGAAACAAGGATATATTGTGTAGCACAGGGAATTATAGCCACTATTTTGTAAAAACTTATAATGCAATATAATCTGTAAAAATACTGAATCACTATGCTGTACACCTGAAACAAATATAATACTGTAAATCAACTATACTAAAAAAAAGAACTCGACTGAGCTCTGCCCACAAGAGCAACAACCAGCTCTACCCACCACCAGTCCGTCCCATCAGGAAACTTCCACAAGCCTCTTAGATAGCCTTATCCACCAGAGGGCAGACAATAGAAGCAAGAAGAACTACAATCCTGCAGCCTGTGGAACAAAAACCACATTCACAGAAAGACAGACAAGATGAAAAGGCAGAGGGCTATGTACCAGATGAAGGAACAAGATAAAACCCCAGAAAAACAACTAAATGAAATGGAGATAGGCAATCATCCAGAAAAACAATTCAGAATAATGAGAGTGAAGATGATCCAGGACCTCGGAAAAAGAATGGAGGCAAAGATCGAGAAGATGCAAGAAATGTTGAACAAAGATCTAGAAGAATTAAAGAACAAACAGAGATGAACAATACAATAACTGAAATGAAAAATACACTAGAAGGAATCAATAGCAGAATAACTGAGGCAGAAGAACGGATAAGTGACTTGGAAGACAGAATGGTGGAATTCACTGATGCAGATCAGAATAAAGAAAAAAAGAATGAAAAGAAAGGAAGACAGCCTAAGAGACCTCTGGGACAACATTAAATGCAACAATATTCGCATTACATGGGTCCCAGAAGGAGAAGAGAGAGAGAAAGGACCTGAGAAAATACTTGAAGAGATTATAGCTGTAAACATCCCTAACAAGGGAAAGGAAATAGCGACCCAAGTCCAGGAAGCGCAGAGAGTCCCATACAGGATAAATGCAAGGAGAAACACGCCGACACACAGAGTAATCAAATTGGCAAAAATTAAAGACAAAGAAAAATTATTGAAAGAAACAGGGGAAAAACGACAAATAACGTACAAGGGAACTCCCATAAGGTTAACAGCTGATTTCTCAGCAGAAACTCTACAAGCCAGAAGGGAGTGGCATGATATACTTAAAGTGATGAAAGGGAAGAACCTACAACCAAGATTACTCTCCCCAGCGAGGATCTCACTCAGATTCAATGGAGAAATCAAAAGCTTTACAGACAAGCGAAAGCTAAGAGAATTCAGCACCACAAAACCAGCTCTACAACAAATGCTAAAGGAACTTCTCTAAGTGAGAAACACAAGAAAGGAGAAGGAGCTACAAAAACAAACCCCAAACAATTAAGAAAATGGTCATAGGAACATACATATCAATAATTACCTTAAACGTGAATGGATTAAAGGCTCCAACCAAAAGACACAGGCTTGTTGAATGGATACAAAAGCAAGACTCATCTATATGCTGTCTACAAGAGACCCACTTCACACCTAGCGACACATACAGACTGAAACTGAGGGGATGGGAAAAGATATTGCATGCAAATGGAAATCAAAAGAAAGCTGGAGTAGCAATACTCATATCAGATAAAATAGACTTTAAAATAAAGAATGTTACAAGAGACAAGGAAGGACATTACATAATGATCAAGGGATCAATCCAAGAAGAAGATATAACAATTATAAATATATATGCACCCAACATAGGAGCACCTCAATACATAAGGCAACTGCTAACAGCTCTAAAAGAGGAAATCAACAGTAACACATTAATAGTGGGGGACTTTAGCACCTCACTTACACCAATGGACAGATCATCCAAACAGAAAATTAATAAGGAAACACAATCTTTAAATGACACAATAGACCAGATAGATTTAATTGATATTTATAGGACATTCCATCCAAAAAAAGCAAATTACACTTTCTTCTCAAGTGCGCACGGAACATTCTCCAGGATAGATCACGTCTTGGGTCAAAAATCAAGCCTCAGTAAATTTAAGAAAATTGAAATCATATCAAGCATCTTTTCTGACCACAATGCAATGAGATTAGATTTCAATTATGGGGAAAAAACCGTAAAAAACACAAACACATGGAGGCTAAACAATACGTTACTAAATAACCAAGAGATCACTGAAGAAATCAAAGAGGAAATCAAAAAATACCTAGACGCAAATGACAATGAAAACACTACGATCCAAAACCCATGGGATGCAGCAAAAGCTGTTCTAAGAGGGAAGTTTATAGCTATACAAGCCTACCTCAAGAAACAAGAAAAATCTCAAATAAACAATCTAACGTTACACCTAAAGGAACTAGAGAAAGAAGAACAAAGAAAACCCAAAGTTAGGAGAAGGAAAGAGATCATAAAGATCAGAGCAGAAATAAATGAAATAGAAACAAAGAAAACAATAGCAAAGATCAATAAAACTAAAAGCTGGTTCTTTGAGAAGATAAACAAATTGATAAACCATTAGCCAGACTCATCAAGAAAAAGAGGGAGAGGATTCAAATCAATAAAATTAGAAATGAAAAAGGAGAAGTTACAACAGACACCGTAGAAACACAAAGCATCCTAAGAGACTACTACAAGCAAATCTATGCCAATAAAACGGACAACCTGGAAGAAATGGACAAATTCTTAGAAAGGTATAACCTTCCAAGACTGAACCAGGAAGAAATAGAAAATATGAACAGACCAATCACAAGTAATGAAATTGAAACTGTGATTAAAAATCTTCCAACAAACAAAAGTCCAGGGAGATTAACCAAGATGGCGGAGTAGAAGGACGTGCTGTCACTCCCTCTTGCGAGAGCACCAGAATCACAACTGGCTGCTGGACAATCATTGACAGGAAGACCCTGGACTTCACCAAGGAGGATACCCCACGTCCAAGGACAGAGGAGAAGCCACAGTGAGACGGTAGGAGGGGCGCAAGCAGAGTAAAATCAAACCCCATAACTGCTGGGTGGGTGACTCACAGACTGGCGAACACTTATACCACAGAAGTCCACCCACTGGAGTAAAGGTTCTGAGCCCCACGTCAGGCTTTCCAACCTGGGGGTCAGGCAACGGGAGGAGGAATTCCTAGAGAATCAGACTTTGAAGGCTAGTGGGAATTGGATTGCAGGACTTTGACAGGACTGGGGGAAACAGAGATCCCACTCTTGGAGGGCACACACAAAGTAATGTGTGCATCAGGACCCAGGGGAAGGAGCAGTGAGCCTGGGGGAGACTGAACCAGACCTACCTGCTGGTGTTGGGGGGTCTCCTGCAGAGGCGAGTGGTGGCTCTGTTTCACCGTGGGGATAAGGACACTGGCAGCAGAGGTTCTGGGAAGTTCTCCTTGGCGTGAGCCCTCCCAGAGTCTGCCATTAACCCCACCAAAGAGCACGGGTAGGCTCCAGTGTTGGGTTGCCTCAGGCAAAACAGCCAACAGGGAGGGAACCCAGCCCCACCCATCAACAGTCAAGTGGATTAAAGTTTTACTGAGCTCTGACCGCCACAGCAACAGTCAGCTCTACCCACCACCAGAGCCTCCCATCAAGCCTCTTAGATAGCCTCAACCACCAGAGGGCAGACAACAGAAGCAAGAAAAACTATAATCCTGCAGCCTGTGGACCAAAAACCACAGTTACAGAAAGATAGAGAAGATGAAAAGGCAGAGGGCTATGTCCCAGATGAAGGAACAAGATAAAACCCCAGAAAAACAACTAAATGAAGTGGAGATAGGCAACCTTCCAGAAAAAGAATTCAGAATAATGATAGTGAAGATGATCCAGGACCTTGGAATAAGAATGGAGGCAAAGATTGAGAAGATGCAAGAAATGATTAACAAAGACCTAGAAGAATTAAAGAACAAACAAACAGAGATGACCAATACAATAACTGAAATGAAAACTACACTAGAAGGAATCAATAGCAGAATAACTGAGGCAGAAGAACGGATAAGTGACCTGGAAGACAGAATGATGGAATTCACTGCTGCGGAACAGACTAAAGAAAAAAGAATGAAAAGAAAGGAAGACAGCCTAAGAGACCTCTGGGACAACATTAAACGCAACAACATTCGCATTATAGGGGTCCCAGAAGGAGAAGAGAGAGAGAAAGGACCAGAGAAAATATTTGAAGAGATTATAGTCGAAAACTTCCCTAACATGGGAAAGGAAATAGCCACCCAAGTCCAGGAAGCGCAGAGAGTCCCATACAGGATAAACCCAAGGAGAAACACGCCGAGACACATACTAATCAAAGTGGCAAAAATTAAAGACAAAGAAAAATTATTGAAAGCAGCAAGGGAAAAACGACAAATAACATACAAGGGAACTCCCATAAGGTTAACAGCTGATTTCTCAGAAGAAACTCTGCAAGCCAGAAGGGAGTGGCATGATATACTTAAAGTGATGAAAGGGAAGAACCTACAACCAAGATTACTCTACCCGGCAAGGATCTCATTTAGATTTGATGGAGAAATCAAAAGCTTTACAGACAAGCAAAAGCTAAGAGAATTCAGCACCACCAAACCAGCTCTACAACAAATGCTAAAGGAACTTCTCTAAGTGGGAAACACAAGAGAAGAAAAGGACCTACAAAAACAAACCCAAAACAATTAAGAAAATGGTCATAGGAACATACATATCGATTATTACCTTAAACGTGAATGGATTAAATGCCCCAACCAAAAGACATAGACTGGCTGAATGGATACAAAAACAAGACCCATATATATGCTGTCTACAAGAGACCCACTTTAGACCTAGGGACACATACAGACTGAAAGTGAGGGGATGGAAAAAGATATTCCATGCAAATGGAAATCAAAAGAAAGCTGGAGTAGCTATACTCATATCAGATAAAATAGACTTTAAAATAAAGAATGTTACAAGAGACAAGGAAGGACACTACATAATGATCCAGGGATCAATCCAAGAAGAAGATATAACAATTATAAATATATATGCACCCAACATAGGAGCACCTCAATACATAAGGCAACTGCTAACAGCTATAAAAGAGGAAATCGACAGTAACACAATAATAGTGGGGGACTTTAACACCTCACTTACACCAATGGACAGATCATCCAAAATGAAAATAAATAAGGAAACAGAAGCTTTAAATGACACAATAGACCAGGTAGATTTAATTGATATATATCGGACATTCCATCCAAAAACAGCAGATTACACGTTCTTCTCAAGTGCGCACGGAACATTCTCCAAGATAGATCACATCTTGGGTCAAAAATCAAGCCTCAGTAAATTTAAGAAAATTGAAATCATATCAAGCATCTTTTCTGACCACAACGCTATGAGATTAGAAATGAATTACAGGGAAAAAAACGTAAAAAGGACAAACACATGGAGGCTAAACAATACGTTACTAAATAACCAAGAGATCACTGAAGAAATCAAAGAGGAAATCAAAAAATACCTAGAGACAAATGACAATGAAAACACGACGACCCAAAACCTATGGGATGCAGCAAAAGCAGTTCTAAGAGGGAAGTTTATAGCTATACAAGCCTACCTAAAGAAACAAGAAAAAGCTCAAGTAAACAATCTAACCTTACACTTAAAGAAACTAGAGAAAGAAGAACAAACAAAACCCAAAGTTAGCAGAAGGAAAGAAATCATAAAGATCAGAGCAGAAATAAATGAAATAGAAACAAAGAAAACAATAGCAAAGATCAATAAAACTAAAAGTTGGTTCTTTGAGAAGATAAACAAAACTGATAAACCATTAGCCAGACTCATCAAGAAAAAGAGGGAGAGGACTCAAATCAATAAAATCAGAAATGAAAAAGGAGAAGTTACAACAGACACTGCAGAAATACAAAGCATCCTAAGAGACTACTACAAGCAACTTTATGCCAATAAAATGGACAACCTGGAAGAAATGGACAAATTCTTAGAAAGGTATAACCTTCCAAGACTGAACCAGGAAGAAATAGAAAATATGAACAGACCAATCACAAGTAATGAAATTGAAACTGTGATTAAAAATCTTCCAACAAACAAAAGTCCAGGACCAGACGGCTTCACAGGTGAATTCTATCAAACATTTAGAGAAGAGCTAACACCCATCCTTCTCAAACTCTTCCAAAAAATTGCAGAGGAAGGAACACTCCCAAACTCATTCTATGAGGCCACCATCACCCTGATACCAAAACCAGACAAAGACACTACAAAAAAAGAAAATTACAGACCAATATCACTGATGAATATAGATGCAAAAATCCTCAACAAAATACTAGCAAACAGAATCCAACAACACATTAAAAGGATCATACACCACGATCAAGTGGGATTTATCCCAGGGATGCAAGGATTCTTCAATATACGCAAATCAATCAATGTGATACACCATATTAACAAATTGAAGAATAAAAACTATATGATCATCTCAATAGATGCAGAAAAAGCTTTTGACAAAATTCAACACCCATTTCTGATAAAAACTCTCCAGAAAGTGGGCATAGAGGGAACCTACCTCAACATAATAAAGGCCATATATGACAAACCCACAGCAAACATCATTCTCAATGGTGAAAAACTGAAAGCATTTCCTCTAAGATCAGGAACGAGACAAGGATGTCCACTCTCACCACTATTATTCAACATAGTTTTGGAAGTCCTAGCCACGGCAATCAGAGAAGAAAAAGAAATAAAAGGAATACAAATTGGAAAAGAAGAAGTAAAACTGTCACTGTTTGCGGATGACATGATACTATACATAGAGAATCCTAAAACTGCCACCAGAAAACTGCTAGAGCTAATTAATGAATATGGTAAAGTTGCAGGATACAAAATTAATGCACAGAAATCTCTTGCATTCCTATACACTAATGATGAAAAATCTGAAAGAGAAATTATGGAAACACTCCCATTTACCATTGCAACAAAAAGAATAAAATACCTAGGAATAAACCTACCTAGGGAGACAAAAGACCTGTATGCAGAAAACTATAAGACACTGATGAAAGAAATTAAAGATGATACCAACAGATGGAGAGATATACCATGTTCTTGGATTGGAAGAATCAACATTGTGAAAATGAGTATACTACCCAAAGCAATCTACAGATTCAATGCAATCCCTATCAAATTACCAATGGCATTTTTTACGGAGCTAGAACAAATCATCTTAAAATTTGTATGGAGACACAAAAGACCCCGAATAGGCAAAGCAGTCTTGAGGCAAAAAAATGGAGCTGGAGGAATCAGACTCCCTGACTTCAGACTATACTACAAAGCTACAGTAATCAAGACAATATGGTACTGGCACAAAAACAGAAACATAGATCAATGGAACAAGATAGAAAGCCCAGACATTAACCCACGCACCTATGGTCAACTAATCTATGACAAAGGAGGCAAAGATATACAATGGAGAAAAGACAGTCTCTTCAATAAGTGGTGCTGGGAAAACTGGACAGCTACATGTAAAAGAATGAAATTAGAATACTCCCTAACACCATACACAAAAATAAACTCAAAATGGATTAGAGACCTAAATATAAGACTGGACACTATAAAACTCTTAGAGGAAAACATAGGAAGAACACTCTTTGACATAAATCACAGCAAGATCTTTTTTGATCCACCTCCTAGAGTAATGGAAATAAAAACAAAAATAAACAAGTGGGACCTAATGAAACTTCAAAGCTTTTGCACAGCAAAGGAAACCATAAACAAGACGAAAAGACAACCCTCAGAATGGGAGAAAATATTTGCAAATGAATCAACGGACAAAGGATTAATCTCCAAAATATATAAACAGCTCATTCAGCTCAATATCAAAGAAACAAACACCCCAATCCAAAAATGGGCAGAAGACCTAAATAGACATTTCTCCAAAGAAGACATACAGATGGCCACGAAGCACATGAAAAGATGCTCAACATCACTAATTATTAGAGAAATGCAAATCAAAACTACAATGAGGTATCACCTCACTCCTGTTAGAATGGGCATCATCAGAAAATCTACAAACAACAAATGCTGGAGAGGGTGTGGTGAAAAGGGAACCCTCTTGCACTGTTGGTGGGAATGTAAATTGATACAGCCACTATGGAGAACAATATGGAGGTTCCTTAAAAAACTAAAAATAGAATTACCATATGACCCAGCAATCCCACTACTGGGCATATACCCAGAGAAAACCGTAATTCAAAAAGACACATGCACCCGAATGTTCATTGCAGCACTATTTACAATAGCCAGGTCATGGAAGCAACCTAAATGCCCATCAACAGACGAATGGATAAAGAAGCTGTGGTACATATATACAATGGAATATTACTCAGCCATAAAAAGGAACGAAATTGAGTCATTTGTTGAGACGTGGATGGATCTAGAGACTGTCATACAGAGTGAAGTAAGTCAGAAAGAGAAAAACAAATATCGTATATTAATGCATGTATGCGGAACCTAGAAAAATGGTACAGATGAGCCAGTTTGCAGGGCAGAAGTTGAGACACAGATGTAGAGAATGGACATATGGACACCAAGGGGGGAAAACTGCGGTGGGGTGGGGATGGTGGTGTGCTGAATTGGGCGATTGGGATTGACATGTATACACTGATGTGTATAAAACTGATGCCTAATAAGAACCTGCAGTATAAAAAAACAAACAAAACAACTAATACTAAACTTTCATTGGGTTATTTGTATGGAAATATGTTAATATAAATGTTTCAGACATTACATGAAATTTCTAAAAATCTTATATTTGTATTTGTATGGAAATATGTATGGAAATATGTTAATATAAATGTTTCAGACATTACATGAAATTACAAAAAATCTTATATTTGTACTTGTATGGAAATATGTATGGAAATATGTTAATATAAATGTTTCAGACATTACATGAAATTTCTAAAAATCTTATATGTTCTGGTATAATGTTATAAGTAATAATCCTAGTTATTACTTTAAAATGTATATCTCAGAAATAACTAATTTTCTTGTCAACTGCATTATTATGAACTGTCATCAAATCTTTAACCATGGTCATTTTTAAGTCTTTTGTCATTTACAGACAGTTCTGGGTGTACTCTGATGATTTTGCAAATATGTTCCTATAAAAGGGTTTCATCTTCAAGAAATACATGGAAAAGACTCTGACAAGTACAGGTTTCTGGTAACGGACTGTACTGCTGAACTGAATGAATAAGCATTTTCAGAACTCTAATGAAAAACTGATGAACTCATAAAACTGCTAACAAAAGATCAAGACGAAAAAAAAAATTAATTACATGGGACTGAGTGAACTGATGAGGATGAGTATAATTTTTGTGACTTTCTGTCTGAATTTAAAAAAAAAAAAAAAAAAAAATTCCACAATGACTCAGAGGCAAAGAATATACAAATCAATTTTCACTGCAAAGTAAAGGAGCTGTTACAGTGGAGGATTACTGGACTGAATGTCAATATTATGACATAGTATGAGTGTGTTTCATGTTTGGTAATTGCAATCATTGTTGCTTTTGTTGTGGTCATCCATGTACAATGCTTGGTGTCAGTCGATTTATCTCTTGTAAAAATAAAATACAGTGTGTGTGTGAAAAAATAAAAAAAATAAAAAAAAAATAAAACCAGTTTGACATATGCAAAAAAAAAAAAAAAAAAAAAAAAAAAAAACAAAAGTCCAGGACCAGATGGCTTCACAGGTGAATTCTATCAAACATTTAGAGAAGAGCTAACACCCATCCTTCTCAGACTTTTCCAAAAAATTGCAGAGGAAGGAACACTGCCAAACTCGTTCTATGAGGCCACCATTGCCTGGGTAACAAAATCAAAGATACTACAAAAAAAAAAATTAGAGACCAATATCACTGATGAATATAGATGCAAAAATCCTCAACAAAATACTAGCAAACAGAATCCAACAGCACATTAAAAGGATCATACACCATGATCAACTGGGATTTATCCCAGGGATGCAAGGATTCTTCAATATATGGAAATCAGTCCGTGTGATACACCATAGTAACAAACTGAAGAATAAAAACCATATGCTCATCTCAATAGATGCAGAAAAAGCTTTTGACAAAATTCAACACCCTTTTATGATAAAAACTCTCCAGAAAGTGGGCATAGAGGGAAGGAACCTACTTCAACATAATAAAGGCCATGTATGACTAACCCACAGCAAATATCATTCTCAATGGTGAAAAACTGAAAGCATTTCCTCTAAGATCAGGAATAAGACAAGGATGTCCACTCTCACCACTATTATTCAACATAGTTTTGGAAGTTCTAGTCACGGTAATCAGAGAAGAAAAAGAAATAAAAAGAATACAATTTGGAAAAGAAGAAGTAAAATTGTCACTGTTTGCAAATGACATGATACTATACATAGAGAATCCTAAAGATGCCACCAGAAAACTACTAGAGCTAATCAATGAATTTGGTAAAATTTCAGGATATAAAATTAATGCACAGAAATCTCTTGCATTCCTATACATTAATGATGAAATATCTGAAAGAAAAGTTAAGGAAACACTCCCATTTACCACTGCAACAAAAAGAATAAAATACCTAGGAATAAACCTACCTAGGGAGACAAAAGACCTGTATGCAGAAAACTATAAGACACTGATGAAAGAAATTAAAAATGATACCAACAGATGGAGAGATATACCATGTTCTTGGATTGGAAGAATCAATATTGAGAAAATGACTATACTAACCAAAGCAATCTACAGATTCAATGCAACCCCTATCAAATTACCAATGGTATTTTTTACAGAACTAGAACAAAAAAATCTTAAAATTTGTATGTAGACAC
This sequence comes from Balaenoptera ricei, assembly GCF_028023285.1. Classification (NCBI taxonomy): domain Eukaryota; kingdom Metazoa; phylum Chordata; class Mammalia; order Artiodactyla; family Balaenopteridae; genus Balaenoptera; species Balaenoptera ricei. The sequence goes on along the minus strand of NC_082646.1, from coordinate 83,848,305 downwards.
AAAAGACCCCAAATAGCCAAAGCATTCTTGAAGGGAAAAAAAAGGAGCTGGAGGAATCAGACTCCCTGACTTCACACTATACTACAAAGCTACAGCAAGCAAGACAATATGGTACTGGCACAAAAACAGAAATATAGGTCAATGGAACAGGATAGAAAGCCCAGAGATAAACCCACACACCTATGGTCAACTAACCTATGACAAAGGAGGCAAGGATATACAATGGAGAAAAGACAGTCTCTTCAGTAAGTGGTGCTGGGAAAACTGGACACCTACATGTAAAAGAATGAAATTAGAACACTCCTTAACAGCATACACAAAAATAAACTCAAAATGAATTAGAGAACTAAATGTAAGACCAGGCACTATAAAACTCTTAGAGGAAAACAGGAAGAACAGTCTTTGACATAAATCACAGCAAGATCTTTTTTGATCCACCTCCTAGAGTAATGGAAATAAAAACAAAAATAAACAAATTGGACCTAATGAAACTTAAAAGCTTTTGCACAACAGAGGAAATCATAAACAAGACGAAAAGACAACCCTCAGAACGGGAGAAAATATTTGCAAATCAATCATCGGACAAAGGATTAATCTCCAAAATATATAAACAGGCTCATGTGGCTCAATATTAAAAAAACAAACACCCCAATCCAAAAATGGGCAGAAGACCCAAATAGACATTTCTCCAAAGAAGATATAAAGATAGCCAAGAAGCACATGAAAAGATTCTCAACGCCACTAATTATTAGGGAAATGCAAATCAAAACTACAATGAGGTATCACCGCACACCAGTTAGAATGGGCATCATCAGAAAATCTACAAACAACAAATGCTATAGAGGGTGTGGAGAAAAGGGAACCTTCTTGCACTGTTGGTGGGAAAGTAAATTGATACAGCCACTATGGAAAACAGTATGGAGGTTCCTTAAAGAACTAAAAATAGAATTACCATATGACCCAGCAATCCCACTCCTAGGCACATACCCAGAGAAAACCACAATTCAAAAAGACACATGCACCTCAATGTTCATTGCAGCACTATTCACAATAGCCAGGACATGGAAGCAACCTAAATGCCCATCAACAGATGAATGGATAAAGAAGCTGTGGTACATATATACAATGGAATATTACTCAGCCATAAAAAGGAATGAAATTGGGTCATTTGTAGAGACGTTGATGTTTCTAGAGACTGTCAGACAGAGTGAAGTAAGTCAGAAAGAGAAAAACAAATATCGTATATTAACACATATATGTGGAACCTAGAAAATGGTACAGATGAACTGGTTTGCAGAACAGAAACTGAGACACAGAAGTAGAGAAAAAAACGTATGGACACCAAAGGGGAAAGTGGCAGGGGGTGGGAATTGTGGTGTGATGAATTGGGAGATTGGGATTGACATGTATACACTTACGTGTATAAAATGGATGAGTAATAAGAAAAAAAAATTTTAAGTAATATTATAATTTAAAAAAAGAAAAAGAACTCTTTTCAGTAATTTCTTGTAAGGCAGGTCTAGTGATGGTGAACTCCCTCAGCTTTTCTTTGTCTTGGAATGTGTTTATTTCTCCTTCCTTTCTGAAGGACAGCTTTGCTGAGTATAGTATTCTTGGTTGGCAGTTTTTTTTCTTTCAGCATTCTGAATGTATCATCTCACTCTCTCCTGGCCTGCAAGGTTTCTGCTGAGAAATCCACTGAGAGTTTTATGGCGGCTGCTTTGTAGGTTTTCTGTCATTATTTCTCCAAATAAGCTTTCAGTCTCTTTCTTTTTCTCTGCTCCTTCTGGGAAAAGTGGCAGTTTAGTAAGATAAATAAGTTCTAGAAACCTACTATAAAGCATAGTATCTATAGCTAACAATACTATATTGTATACTTAAAATTTGCCAGGAGGGCAGATCTTACATTATACATTCTTACCACACACACACAGAGACACACAAATGATATTAACAACAGAGGCAGGAGGAAACTTTGGGAGGTGATGGATATATTTATGTCCTTGATGGTGGTGATGATTTCATAGGGTTATACTTATCTCCAAACTCAAGTTGTATACTTCAGATACATACAAATTTTTACATGACATCATACCTCAATAAAGTTGTTTTGAAAAATCTCACAGAGAGCATCTTACACAAAGTGTCAATGTGGCCTCCAGCCCTAAATGTCACACAGACTATAATGGCACATAAGAAATTACTCTTCAGGATGGTAATTATGATCATAACCTTTTTTTTTTTTTTTTTTTGCTCTGCCACCAAGCCTAAATGTAAAGGCTTAAATATTTCCAATATCTCTTTTAAAGGCCAGCCCTATAATTGCTGTCCTGGCTCTTCCCTTAAACCCCTACAATCCCCTTTGTTAGTGTCCAAATGATGGAGTTACAGAGGAGCTGGTCAGATTTATCATCACAATTGGTTTCACTGTAATCACATTTGGACCCAAATCTGACTAGAGTGAAAGCTGTGAGTATTGAGACTCTTTTGCTAATAATGAGAAATGCTTTGGGCATTTCTAGTTTGAAAAAGAAATGCTAACTGTTGACTGCCAAGAAATAGAGGAGATTCCATAATATGAGAGTGGTAAATATTGGCTGTGATGGTGATAGCAATAGATAACACTCAGAACAGTGGTGCTTGAACCAAGAAGGGCTCTCAAGTACTCTGGGATGAACAGCCATATAGGGATAGGCAGGAACTAGGAACAGGCAATCCTGGGTCTCTGAGTAGGATCATAGGGTCCAGCATCACCAGTATCAGTGGGATGGGTGAAGGCAGGGAATCAAACACTCACAGGTCAGACTAGTCATATCCATAACAAATATGGTGTCTGAAAAGGTCCTGAAGCCCACAGCCTGATCCAAAATCTTCAAAGGAAAAAATGAAATAGAATGAAAGGAAAAGGAAGGGGAAAAAGGGGAGGGATGGGAAGGAAAGGGATGGGAAAAGAAGGAAAGGGGAAGAAAGGAGAAAGGTAAGGGAGGGGAGGGGAGAAAAGAGAGGAGAGGAGAGGAGAAGAAAAGAGGCGAGGAGAGGAGCACTGAAATTAAAAGGGGCTTAGACTGGCTGGTAGCTCGAGCATCAGAGAACTTCTTGTTTATGACTTAACCCATTTCCTCCTTTGTAAAATGGGAGTGATGTTGATGACTACTTCAGAGGATTGCCATGAGAGAATTAAATAACAAAGGAAAGTACCTGGCACATAGTTGCTCATCAGATGTTGATTTTCTGCCTTCCTCAATGACAAGTATTGCTCTAACAGCTGCCTGGGGATTTCATGTTGTTATTTTTATTGAGGCAACCAGACCTACATGTTGGACCTATCCAGAAAGTCTAAATTTTAATTTCAGAGAAGCTTTAACCCAGATAAGGAATTGGCTCTTTTGGTTTCAAAGAACCTAATGATCTGCTTGACTTTCTGCCCCAGTGACCCTCTGCTCTTCTCAGCTGCCAGTTCTATTGTACCACAGACTAGAAGGGCAATGCTACCCCTATATAGAGCCATCTTAAGGATTTCTAGACAAATAGCTTAGAAGTTCAATGTTAAGTCATCCTCAGAAGTTCAACGTTAAGTCATCAAATGATCATGAAGTGTACTGCAGATGTGTCCTAATTTAAGTCATCTAAGTCATCCTTAGAAGTTCAACGTTAAGTCATCAAATGATCATGAAGTGTACTGCAGATGTGTCCTAATTTCACTCTTCTTAGCCTTGGTCTCATAGGCTCTTAGATGAACCAAAGGTTGTATTACTTTTGTTTATACCTATACTTCTTTCTTAGAGTACTGCCCGGCCTATAACCTTGGACTATGATATTCATAACATGTGACCTCACTGCTTGATCATGGCTGATTGAACCAGTGACAAGCATTGACCCAAGACTGGCCAATCATATTTCCTCTTCTATGCATTTAGAATCTGGACACAAAAAGATTACTACATTTTGTAGCAAGCCAAGCAGAGAGTCCATGCAGAGCAAAGACCACTAAGTCGGGGAGATATAAACCAATTGGGAGTGAGTAGAAAAGATCAATCTGCTGAGAGAGAGGGATGAAATATCTGCCTGGAGAAGGAGAGATGAGAGCCAGTGTGTCTTCAGAAACAGAGCAAGGACAGAGAAGGGATGTCTGATGATTTTCCAGATCCCTTGAGGCTTGGCTGTAATTCTAGCATTTTATTTACGGGTAATTTTCCTGTGACTGCACAATGCATTCCCTTGTTCTTAAGTTATATGAATGTATCTCTTCTTTTGTCGCTGTTTTTCAACCAAATATGCCCAAGACATCAGGCCAAGAGTGCTATCTTTGAATCAGTCTTGGGGTAGAGTGTCTCCTGCCAGACTGTCTTAACTCCACCTCCCACCTGCCTGCAACAGTCTTCTTCCAAATGCAGCTTCTGGTCTCTGGCTCTGCCCATATGAAAGAAACTGCCCACTGCCTAGATTCACTACTGTTGTCCATTGTATCAGTCATTCTCTTAACAAGTCTATGGGTGACAAAGGGTGGGACTATATTTTTTAAATAAAATAGAAACTTCTCAGAGTTTTCAGGATATAGAAAGAAAGAATATAAAATCACATACATACACATGCACTGTAATTTTCCAGTTCAGGAGGGAAATGTTGAAAATTCGAAGAGAGTGTCTTTGGTTCTAATTCTAGCTCTGCTGCATTCAAAATAATGTGGCCTTGGGCAGTCATGGCCTAGGAAAAATTCAGCCTTTTAATCTTAAAAACAGGGATATTACCCATCTCATGCAGTTATTGTATGGATTAAATGAGAGAATGAATATGAAAATATTCTGTGAAAAATTCAGTGCTATACAAAAATAAGGAAACATCATTTCCTTTATGAGAAATATACTTAAAGACCTGGGTTAACAGAAGTATCTCAAGTAGCAATACCAGTAAACTCAGAAGCTTAGATTTTGTATTGAGATATAAGTGACATATAACCTTGTGTATGTTTAAGGTTTACAATGCATTGATTTGATACATTTATATATTTCAGTATGATTACCACTGTAGCATTAGCTAACACATCTATCACAGCACATAATTATTTCTATTTTGTGGTGAGAACAATTAAGATCTAGTCTCTCAGACACTTTGAAATTTATAATACAGTATTGTTGACTATAATCACTATGCTGTGCATTAGAGCTCCAGGATTTATTTATCTACTAGTTGTAAGCTTATACTCTTAAACAACATTTCTCCCATTCCCCTGCCTCCCAGCCTCTGGTTACCACTATTATACTCTCTGTTGCTTCAACTTCAGCTTTTTGAAATTCCACATGTAAGTGATATCATATTTGTCTTCCTCTGTCTGACTTATCTCACTTAGCATACTGCCTTCAAGTTCCATTCATGCTATCGCATTTCTCGTGGCTGAATAATATTCCATTGTATATATAGACATACATCAGAGATACTGAAGGTTCAGTTCCAGACCACTGCAATCAAGTGAATAGCTCAATAAAGCAAGTCACACAAATTTTTTGGTTTCCAGTGAATATAAAATTATGTCTACACTGTACTACAGGCTTTTAAGGGAGCAATAGCATTATGTCTTAAAAAATGTACATACCTTAGTTAAAAAATACTATATTGCTAAAAAATGTTAACCATCATCTGAGCCTTCAGCTGATGGAGGGTCTTGCCTCAGTGTTGATGGCTGCTGACTGATCAGGGTGGTGTTGCTGAAGGTTGGGGTGGCTGTGGCAATTTCCTAAAATAAGACAACAATGAAGTTTGCCACACTGATTGACTCTTACTTTCATGAATGATTTCTCTGTAACATGAAATGTTGTTTGATAGCATTTTACCCACAGTAGAACTTCTTGCAGAATTGGGATCAATCCTCTGAAACCCTCCCTCTGCTTTATAAACTAATTTTATGTAATATTCTAAATTCTCTGTTGTCATTTCAACTGTCTTCATCACATCTTCACCAGGAGTAGATTCCATCTCAAGAAACCACTTTCTTCACTCATCCATAAGAAGTAACTCCTCATCCATTAAAGTTTTATCATGAGATAGCAGCAATTCAGTCACATATTCAGGCTACACTTCTAATTCTACTTCTCTTGCTATTTCCACCACACCTGGAGTTTTTTCCTCCACTGAAGTCTTGAACCCCTCAAAGTCATCCATGAGGGTTGGAATCAACTTCCTCCAAGCTACAGTTAATGTTGATATTTTGGCTTCTTCCCCTGAATCATGAATGTTCCTAATGGCATCTAGAATGGTGAATCCTTTCCAGAAGGTTTTCAACTGACTTTGTCCTGATCCATCAGAGGAATCACTACCTATGGCAGATGTAGCCTTATGAAATGTATTTAAGTAATGGGACTTGAAAGTTGAAATTACTCCTTGATCCATGGGCTACAAAATGGATGTTGTGTTATATAGCAGGCACAAAGAACATGAATCTAGTTATACGTCTCCATCAGAGCTCTTGGGTGACCAGGTATATTGCCAATGAGCAGCGATATTTTGAAAGGAATCTTTTTTTCTGGGCAGCAGGTCTTAACAGTGTGCTTAAAATATTCAGTAAACCATGTTGTAAACAGTTATGCTGTCATCCAGGCTTTATTGGTCCATTTACAGAGCACAGAGTAGATTTAGCATAATTCTTAAGGGTCCTAGGATTTTCAGAACGGTAAATGAGCATTGGCTTCAACTTGAAGTCACCAGCTGCATTAGCCCATAAGAAGAGAATCAGCCTGTCCTTTAAAGCTTTGAAGCTTTGACTTGTCCTCTCTAGCTATGACAGTCCTAGATGGCATCTTCTTCCAATATAAGCCTGTTTCAACTACATTGAAAATCTCTTGTTTAGTATAAACACCTTCATTAATTTCTCAGCTAGACCTTCTGGATAACTTGCTGTAGCTTCTACATCAGCACTTGCTACTTCACCTTGCACTTGTATGTTATAGAGATGGCATCTTTCCTTAAGCCTCATGAATCAACCTCTGCCAGCTCCAAACTTTTCTCCAGCAGCCTCATCACCTCTCTCAGCATTCAGAGAATTGAAGAGAGTTATAGCCTTGACTTTGATTAGGCTTTGGCTTAAGGGAATGTTGTGGCTGTTTGGACCTTCTATTCAGACCACTCAAACTTTCACCAGGTCAGCAATAAGGTTGTTTCACTTTCTTATCATTCATACGTTCACTGGAGCAGCACTTTCAGTTTCCTTCAAGGATTTTTCCTTTGCATTCACAACTTGGCTAACTGTGTGGCACGAGAGGTCTAGCCTTTGGCTTATCTTGGCTTTCAACATGCCTTCCTCGTTAAGCTTAATCATTCCTAGCTTCTGATTTAAAGTGAGAGACGTTCAACTCTTCCTTTCATTTGAACACTTAGAGGCCACTGTAGGGTTATTAATCGGCCTAAATTCAAAATTGTTGTACCTCAGGGAATAGGGAGACCCAAGGAGAAGGACAGAAATGGGGAAATGGTTGGTCAATGGGACTGTCAGAGCACACACAACATTTATCAATTAAGTGCATCATCTTATACGGGTGCAGTTCATGGCAACCCATAACAATTACAATAGTAACATCAAAGATCACTGATCAGAGATCACCATAACAAATATAGTAATAATAAAAAAAGTTTGAAAATTGCAAGCATTACCAAAATATGACACAGAGACACAAAGTGAGCAGGTGCTATTGGAGTGTGCACCAGTAGACTTGCTCTACGCAGGGTTGCTACAAACCTTCCATTTGTAAAAAATGAAATATCTGAGAAGCACAATAAAGCAAAACACAATAAAACAAGATATGCCTGTATTTGAGAATCATTTACTTCATAAACAGTAGAGACTCCCTATCTACTATTTTCAAAGTAAATTAACGTCTTCCATTGACATACCAGCTACTGTTATTTTGCTGTTTAGACTGAGTTGAAGAGGAGGAAGAGAGACTGGGCTTCTGGACTGATATATGATATTCCCAAACCAAAGAAACTACCTAAAAAATATGTATAAACTTCATTGGGCAGTGACCTCTATGACCAGCTCAACTATCCATGCATTAACTCAAAAAAAAAAATTTAGGTGCTTAAAATGAGCTTAGTACTATAATAGGCATAATAAGGGTAAAAAAGGAAATGATCTAGTTGTTATCCTCAGAGAGCTTTTGATCAGTCAGAGAACAAGACAATTTCATTTAATTCAGCACTTACTCATGCGTTCATCACTCATATGTTCAATCATTCAATCAACTAACATTCATGAAGATACTACTCCATGCTAAGAGTAAACTGCTTCAACTAAAGTGTTTTTAAAGAACATCCCAGTTCCTATCCTCAGGGACAGAGGTAAAGATATAACTATAATTCCTTCTTTTCTTCATTGTTCTTTCCCTTCTCTCTCCTTCTTTTTCCTTCCTTCTTTATCTTCCTTCCTTCCTTCTCTTAATCCAGTTACTATTTAGAAAGCCTTGACTATTCGACAAGCACTGGGCTCTGTGCTTGTAACCCACAGGACAGACAAAGGCAAGTGTAGGTTGTGGTAATTAGCTTCCAAGGTGGCCCGAAGATCCCTGCCTCCTGGTGTTCACACCCTTGCTAATCCCTTTCCAGACTGATCTATGCAACCAATAGGATATCGTGGAAATGATGGTTTATGACTCTTGAGGATGGGTCTTCAAAGACACTGTCTCTTCTATCTTGCTCTCTTGGGACACTTGCTCTGGAGGAAGCCAGCTGATGTTTTATAAGGATACTCAAGGAGCCATACGGACAGGGTCACCCAGCAAGAAACTTAGGCCTCTTGCCAACCACCAGCAGTAACTGGGTAGGTATGTGAGTGAGCTAACTTGGGAGCACATCTTTCAGACCAAGTGAAACCATTAAATGACTGCAGTCCCACTGACATCTGGACTACAACCTCATGAAAGACTCTAAGCCAGATACGCAGAGACAATACAGACACTAAATACGTAATTACAAGTGTGAATAAGTAGACACATTGTGAGATATGTTATGGAGGAGATAGGAACAGAGTGCACACACAGAAGTGGATTACCCAAACCAGCCTAGCAAAATTGAACAATGTGTCACAGAAAGAGGCAAGAGTTAGGTCTTGATAAATGATTTAGTGTTAGTCAAGTAGTGGGACCCTCATGTGTAAAGCAATAGAGCTGTGAGCAAACTTGGCAGAATGCAGTTTCTGAGCGACCACCATTTTTGAAAGGAAAGGAAATAAGATTGCTCTCCAGGCATTAAACAATGAATCTACATATTATGAATTGGAGTTGAGATATTTGAAACAAACTTTTAAAGAAAGAATGGCTCTCATACCTGTAACAAGATTAAGAATATTAACATATGTAAAGAAATAATTATAGGACTTTCCCACAGGATGAGTAAGGCAGTAATAGGTCAGTGCCTATCCAAGTCTTATCTACAAGGGCGGGGAGGGGAGGCTGATGTCATGCTAACACAGGTACCCTGCCCACCTTAAAGTTATATCCCGGTAGTGGAGAGTAGAGTGCTATCAGAATTTGAAGTTACGAAGCATGAGAAGCATACGACTTGTTCCCCCTTCTCTGATACTGTGCTCTTAAAAGGGTGCTGTGTTTGTGTAGTCTAGCTAATCCAATGGAGAGTTACAGATCTCATTGTAATTTAGTAAACGGGCATTCTGGCTTCATACATCAGGTCATTGTGACTGCGGGTAGGAATAGTTTTGAGAACAGATTTCTGGACCTTACAAGGATGTCGACCAGACTAAGGCCTCCTTAGCCACCTGATTGGGTGGTGAGCTGGTCTTCCTCCAAATACGTTTTCACTGCATCAGCATACCCTACCTGCTTTTCCAAGCATGATGGCAAAGAACAGGAACTCTGGAGCCAACACCACTTAGATTTAAATCCAAGCCATGTGAAATTGGGCAAGTTACTTAATCCCTCCATGCCTCAGTTTGTAAGCCACTCTGTGTTTCGTATGGTGATTATAGTGGAACAGCCCTCATGGGGTTGTGTGAGGATTGAAAGAGTTAGTATCATATGTAAAGGGCTTAATACACTATCTGGTTCCATATTATCATTTTTCCATCAAAACTTTCTACAGAGGAAATTCTAGTAACTGAAAGTAGTTCATTCACTAATAAAATATAAATGGGGAAAGTAGAAGACAAAAGATGAGAGGCCACATATAGAGGACCTTGGAACTTAGACTTTATTCTAAAGGCAGTTAAGACCATTGAAAGATTATAAGCTAAAGACTGGTGATTAAATGTGCACCATAGAAAACTCATGGTTGTAGCAGGTAGAGGATGATTTACAAAGGGTGAAAAACTGGAGGCAGGGAAAGTAACTAGGTGACAGGGGCCCACAGTTCCATGAGATGGCAGTGGGGATTGAAAGAAGAGTAGGGTTCAAAAGCCATTTAGAAAATAGAGTAATAGGACATGGTAATCAGTTAGAAATGGGGTTGAGGATAGCACAGTGGCCAGGCTGGGGTAAAATACAAGCTCCTCCTCACAGGAGCATATGCCAGTTATTTATTCACTCTGTGCCCTGGTTTACTCATCTGTAAAATGGGGACATTAATGGTACTTACTCCAAGGATTGTATGAGTATTAAGGTTTTATTAAAATGTAAAATGTGAGGTATAATGACAGTGACCTCATACGGTTGGTATGATAAAGTGCTTAGAACAGTGTGTGGCACATAACAGGTGCTATAGGAATGAGACGAGCCTAGAATACGTCTTAGGTTATTGGCTTGCGTGAGTGGGTGGGTGGTAATGTGAATCACTGAGATGGGGAAGGAAAGAATAGAAGCAAGTATTTCAAACTGATGGGTTGTAGGTGCTTATGCTGTGCAAGTATATAGGTTCAGCATGTGGGCGTGTGTGCAGGAAGGTTCACATATGCATGCTTACTAGTGTCGCACACAGTGACAAATCTTGTGCATACATTATCTTATTTACAGGAGAGGTAGCTATTACTGAAATAGCAATTACTGTAAATAATACATTTTACATACGAAGTTGCGACTTTGATCAAGCATTACGGTATCCACCTCATAAGGTCATTATAATGATTGAATGAGAGAGTACATGTAAAATATCTGCATGATGGCCTGGTACCCAGTAAGAACTCAGAAAAGAGTCATTATTAACACTGTCAGTGTGGCCATGTTGTTGCTAATGTGCTTTGCATGAGGTTAGACAGCTATTGAGCAGCAAGGTTGGGATTCAAATCCAGGACTGTCCAACTGAAAAGCAGAGGCTCATAATCACTGTCAGTGAGTAGGTCTGTGGGCCCTACAGTGTAGATGGCTCAAAGCTAAGTGGCATGAAGGATACGCACAGACTGAAACACACAAAGACCTTAAAGTCTTACAGGGGTTGCCGGCCAGTCTGGTTGAAAAGAAAAGAAGTATCTGATGTGGGATGAAGATTGCCTTGACCAGAACAATGAATCATCAACTAGGTTTTAAAATTCAGTCAGGTGAGGGGAGTTGGGAGGGTGCCCCGGTGTCAGGGTGAGCAGAGTTCAGAAGGTGTGAATGAATAGGAGGCACACTCATGATTCAGAGAAGCCACGATAGGAAGTGTCAGATCCCCAAACACAGATTCGCAGACCAATTGGGTACTAACCTAACTGCTCCAATTCCCTTTGAGATTAAGCCCAAGCATTGCCTCTAGGACTGACCTGGAATGAAACTTTAGTTGTCAAAAGGAAAGCAGCCAGGGCCGTGTTTGCTTGGTGCTGCTTGCAGGAGTTACACCCGTAAGAAATCGTGGGAGGTGCGCATGGAACTCCCCACCCACTAGGGTTGATATCTGAGCTAATTGAACACATTTCCAAAGCCTCCCGTGTGAGAAGGAAAAAATAAAAATGTTCTCTCAACATTTTTGAAGTTCATAAATGTGGCAAATGTTCAATAACTATATTTAACTCTCGTTGCATATTCCCTGGTTTTTGAAATATATTAAACCAACAATTTCATGCACTTGACAGGAAAGGCACATTTTTCTGCTCCTTTTTCTTTCACCCTTTGAAGTGACCACCCATATCCGCTACTGTCTTGAAGTTTGGGCTCAAGATTTACCTTTTCCAAAAGTTGCCCTGGCTAAACATGCCTCTCATTGAGCTTTTCCTCCCTTTGCTTAGCATTTTGGTATTGGATGTGAGCGAGGTCCTGGCGGCAAGCAGGAGAATGGAAAGATGGGAGGAAAAGGTGCAGAGTCCAACATCCACAAGGCAGAAACTCAGAGGTGAACAGTCAGGATCTGCTGCGCCTTTAATTACCCCTGTTGCACTGTAAACACTGCTCTAGGTTCCTGCTCCTCAAAGTAGGGTCCTTGGACCAGAGTCATCATGAACACCTGAGTGCTTGTAAAAAATGCAGACTCTTAGACCTGCCCCAGATCTACTGAATCAAAATCTTCATTTTTACAAGCTGCGCAGGTGATCCTTATACACAATGACATTCTAGAAGCACTGTGTTAATGCAGATGTATCACACTGCATTACAGTTGTTCTGTCTCCTTGCCTGTCTCTCCCTACGCTGTGGTTCCTCCAGGGATGAACTGCATTTTACGGATCCCTATAGCCCAGCACCTAACCCAGTGCCCAGGAAATAGAAACAGCTACCACGTATTCTGTGCTTATTATTTGCCAGGTGGCGATATATATACTTTCAATCATTTAATCTTTACAACAATCCTACGAGGTCACCGTTATTTCCATTTTGCAGATAAAATAATCAGGGCTCGAAGACCATAAGTAATTCACCTAAAGTCACAGAAATAGAAAGCAACAGAACTGGCATTCAGATGGATCCTTATCGGACTATACAAACCGACCTCTTCACCACTATTTTATACTTCCCTAGATGCTTAACAGGTATTTATGGAATTACACAGAATTTGCTGTGCACAATCTCGGCTGAGTCTCTGCTTCTTTCTGTCATGAAGTGACAGGACTAGGGCTGCCGTTTTCATTTACCATGCAGTTTCCAAAGTGCAGAAGCATCCTGTCTGCGTTCAAGGAAGTGGCCTGTAACTCTACTAGGAATTCCGCATCCCCCAGCCCTCTCCTCTTGTGAGATCGGCAAGTGTTAGTAAACCCTGCAGACAAGCAATCCGTCAGGCAGAAGGCAGCCCAGAGCCCTTAAATAAAACATCCTCACAACCTTCCTCGGAGAGCATGGAGACAAATACCGCGGATGTGAACGGTGTCGCTGGGATTACCAATGACGTGCTAATGGCTGCTCAGGCAATCTCCGTGCCTCCTGCGCTCTGAGTCACCCGCTCCCTTTGGAGCCTGCGCTCACGTCATTAAGGGACCGAGAGCTATTCACAGATCACTGACTAAAGGCAAGCTTGAGTCCGGCCTGCACCCCCCTGGCCCTCTCCAAAAGACTAAGGTCACGGACAGGAGGCCCTGGAGCTTTTTACCACCGCCACAATGAAGGGAGAAGGAAGGAAAGACAAGTCTTTCTCTCTTCCTCACATCCATCACTTTAGCTGTACTTTTGCAGATGCGAACTTTCCTCTTGTTCCAGAATACGTTGAAACTCTTTGCAAGGAACAAGCAGAATCTTGAGGAGGGTGATATACTTTTGACAGTTTATTATTATTCTAAAAAAACCCTTTCTGATGTTATTTTTAATTCCACAGACATTTCATTACTAATCAAGCCCGGAGCTTTCAGTTTCTAGAATATACACACATTTCCTTTTTTGGATTTTTTGTGTGACTGCTTGGTTGAAATTACTGTAATTTCACTTGTGTGTTCTTGCCATAATGGGATCATCTAAAACACTAGGAAACATTAAGTGTAATATTTCCAGACACCACATTCTCTCCTACCCTGACTTAATCCTTTGAAGTAAAACATCACTTGGTTTTCCCACTGGGCACTTCTCCCTAAAATAAAATCACAGGTCTGCTTTGGTCATTCTGACACTTAGATATTACCAAGTTAACTTTCAGGGAGTCACAACCTGACAAGCCTAAAAAGTACTATATTTAGCTGCAATTTGGGAGTGATTTGGGAATGAAGATTGAATCTGAAGAAGCAAGATGGGGTAGAGTATTTTGAGGTGAGCAAAACAGGTAATAACTGCAGAATTATTTTTTCCTGAATAAACCAGGATCTATTTGAGGGCCACTTTTTTTCCTTTCTCAAAATCAATCCAACATTTATACAAGTTTGAGCTCTTCAAGGTTAATCACAGGTTTTATCCTAGAAGATAATTTTCCTGATTGGCAGAAAAGAAAGCTATTCATTATATAAAGCAAACTGGCTGGTGATACCTTTTAGCCCAATTTGCTTTCTATGCTAATACTAAAACATGTGAACTTAAGCATTTGGTTGGTGAACAAAATATCACACTGGAATTATTAAGATCAGTCATCAAAGTGATAAGAAAAGGGAACAATTTTTTCCAGACTTCCAGACTTTTTGAACTCTGATATCCAGCCTGAGAGTTCTCAGTGTCAATTACATTGTTCAGTCAAAGAATGACCATGGAGAAAAAAAAAAAAAAAAAAGTAACATGTCACCCATTTCTATTAAAATAAGAGTCAGGTTTAATACAGACACATTTTTCCCTAGGTGTGGTGAACAAAATATCTCCTTTGGGAAATATCATTTGGAGAAAGGAAGACATCTTTTTGAACAAATAAAATTTTAATTTATAAAAGAACTTTTACAAAGGCACAATGGGATCAATTCTGCTTGTAATCATGGGAACATGATCAGTTTATTTAGAGAATTTGGGGTATCTGGTGTGTTGAAGAGCCACAGGGGATTTCTTGATTATACGCACCTTGATTTATGGTTCTTAGGTTTGTTTAAAAACATGCACCCAAATTATAAGTTTTCATCATTATAGAGTTATGTATGTTACAGAAGGCCACCAGAATTTATATTTCATTCTGTTTTCCCCAGTGATTGATGGGTCCAGAGAATAAAGTTGTGCTAATATACAGCTTCAGACTGTTCTGGAGTCAACTCAAGGATGATTTCCAGGTGGTTGGAATGGGGATGAGAGAACAATTTTTACACAGCTCATTTGTTGACAATGAACTAATTTGAAGAGTTTCCTTGGAAATCCACCAGAATGATGGGACAAGGCAGTATCAACCAAGTTATCTTCACATGTAGCATCAAGATACTGCTACTGGAAACTCAGGGTCCTTGTCTTCTCTGAAGATCTGGGAAAGAAATCACCACCAAGTACTTACACTGTTCTACACTCTTATCCTCATGAATTTATTCAATACTTTCAATAACCCTGTGAGGAAGGAATTATTATTGTTACTTGTGAGTTTAGAAAAGTTAAGTAATTCATAAATCATAGGTAGTGAGCATTTCAAAACTACTTTGAGGATCATGCATATGTGTGCTTTTGTGTGTGTGTGTGTAAACAGATAAGGAGAGGCAGTTTATAGAACATTCTGGAAGCCCCTTGCAAATGTTCCTCTTGAAAAGAAACTGGATTTATTACAGTAGTTGCCTGGAGCATTTTTAAGCTAATTTTAAGTATATTAGCTCAGGAAAGAAATGTTCTTGCTGCTTCACTGTTTAAAAAAAAAAAAAACTGAAATGTATCTTCAATCTATTTTACTGCTTACCATACTTTCTACGTATTTTATGTGTGTTCTTTTCAATAGGGAAAAGGAAGTACCTGGGTAAGGGAACACACCTATAGTTAGCCAGAGCCCCAGTAAACAGATATTAGATGGAAAAGCCAAAATGAATTGAGGCTTTGGAATAAGACAGACCTAGGTTCTATGTAAACTCCACCACTTTTATTTTAATGATCTTGCTGAAGTTTATTAACCTCTCTGAGCATCAATCTTCACATCTATAAAATAAGCAAATCATGATACTTATGGAGTGACTGTAAGGATTAACTGAGAAAAATATGTATCGAAAAAAACAAAACAAAACTGGCATTGTGTTGTTGCCTGACGAATGTCAATTCTCTATTGCATGCTTTTGGGGGGATCTAGTGGTTGCCAAAGGTCCCAGGACCAAACCAAAGCGATGGCTCTCAGAGAAACACTTACAGATCCGTACCCAACTCCTCTTAGCTGAGCTCCAAGACAAAATTCACCCCCAAGAGAGCAGAAAGTCCTGGCAAATTAGAGATTCATAATATATTTTCTAATTCCTGGAGGCCTTATGACAGCATCTTGAACTTTTAGCTGGCTTGATAAATTTTGGCGATTAACGTTTGGAAATAATTTTGTCAGAGATGTAACCGTTCACCACGTGGGCTGGAAAGATTAACCCTTTTTGTGTTATTATTATAATAATCATTATGATTGCTAAAGATAACTGGGCAATAACAGAACATTTTAAAATTAATTTGTCCTCACTATCTGAAATTGAAAGAGCCCATTCATGGTCTAAAGAGAAAGTCTTACATTTCTAATGATATAGTGTCATCAATGCTTCAAGCATCAGTTCTTCATTGTTAGTTCCTCATTACAGATTGAGATTTGGGGCCAAAGCAAGAGTGTCTATTTGCGTCTTAAACACATTGGGATCTTCGTCATTACTGTCGTGAAGTATGGCCATGCTCATTGGTCAAACAGAGAGGCTATTGAAATAAAACTGAAGAAAAAGTAAGAATTACTCCATTTTCCTAAGTAACATCATGAGTTCCTGAAATGTAGAGTACACTGTTCACTCATTCTTCCATTCAGTCATTTATAATAAGCACCTACCATGTCCCAGGCCTTATACTAGGATGTCTAAGAAAAGCAGATTCCTGACCTTAATGAGCTACCATTCTAGAGAGACTCCCTCTAAGTCAGGGTTACTCAAAATTGGCACTATTGGCATTTTGGGCAGATGATTGTTGTGCACTGTAGGATATTTATCCCTGACCTCTACCACTAGCACCAGTGGCACCTCCTTTCTCAGTACTGACAACCAAAACATCTCCAGACATTGACAAATGTCCCCAGGGAGGGAGTTGGGGACAAAGTTGCACCTGGTTGAGGACAACTGGCCTAGATGCACATACCAATAAGTAACTGCCACTGGTGGAAGCTCCCTGTGCCGTTCTTGGTCCAGGTCACCTAAACTTCCTGGTTCAAAAATAAATTCTAGGCTATTTTTGGTTTCCTGGAAAAGTTTATGACACAACAGCTCAATATAACTCAGATGAAGTCACACACACTTATGAAATTTAAACCTTTCCCAAGCAACTTATTATTTTCAGGGATAAAAAGATACTAAATGCAAATGCCTGGGAGGCTTTGATATCTATCAGATCCAATAATGAACACAGTTTAGGAAGCACTGTTGCATACAAGGTAGATTTTGCAGAAGGTATCATAGAAGAGCAAGTATCTTGTGACCACTGGAGAAACTGTTTTACCCATCTATACAACTCTATAATGATCTATACATATCCTTCACCTGGGTTCCAGAAGTTTCACACGACTTAAAATATGTAATCAGTCACTTAAAACTAAAACAAAGAAACAAACAAAAACAAAACACCTTAGGAAAATTCCTCCATCATTTAGGATCATTTAGATGTGAGGTATAGCAACTGGACTTTCAAGTGTCAACTCAGATCAATTGGTAGTGGCTGTCTGGAGTACTGGGCTGGGAAAAGTTCTAAGATCACACCTGAGGGAAAGAATGCCATGTTTGATTAGTGATGTCTATGCTGTCCACTGAAGAGTAAATTGCGTATACCTGCTATTTGCCATCCTTGATCCAGATACCATTTTCAGTGCTAGTGTCCATTACTTACACAGACTGGTTAACTCCAAAGATGAAGTCTATAAATGGGCTTGCTGTATCCAGTTCTGACGAGCTCTTCAATATTATATATGTTATCCTACTTGTTTCTACTAAACAATTTGGAGAACTGTGTTTTCTTTCTAATAGGTTATAGCATGAGCAAGTAAAACTAAAGCTCACATCTCAAGAAAATGATTAGGAGTAATACAAGGCTTCTCTGAGGATTTATTGATCTTTCTTTCAGTTTTTCATTTTAGAGAGGCATAACCTAGGAGCATGGACATATGCCATCAATATGATTTCTAGGTTCTTCTTAATAGTGTTTTACTGAAATCTATATATCCCTCCCTCCATTTAAATATTTACTTATTAACTTATTCATTTAGTAAATATTTATTTAAGGCCATCATTGTGCAAGTAGGATGCCAAATGATTAAATCAGACATGAACTCTTCCCACAGGTACCTTAAAATCTAGCAGAAGATATAAGAAATGCACACATTACAAGGTTACAAAACATAAAATGACAAACACCATTGCAGAAATTTTTAAGAAAGGAATTGCAGGAAGACTAGGAGGTAGAGACTCCTTTCCAGGTAGGAGATCAGTGAAGAGATTGCCTTTGAGTGGGATGTGATGTACTGGTTAGATCATACTGACAGAGATAGACAGAAGATATTCTAGGCAGCAAAGAAGGCTATAGTAAAAGCAGAGAAGGGGAATGTTTTGGGATATAGATTAAAAAAGAACCCAGCAAGTAGCTCTGTTTGAATGGAACACAGTCTTAAAAAAGAGGTAACAGGAAATAAATTTGGAAATACAGAGTGGACTCAGACCTACTCTGAGTATAAAATCAGAGTAGGTAGATGAGATCTTTTAACAGATGAAATTCCAATTATACTTATTGGACGAGAGAGTTGGGTCATAACCCCCTTCTTTTTTTATTTATGTTTCATGAACATGATTCATGAAAGAATCATGTTAGAAGAATGGGCTGCTTGCCCACTTACCAAAGGGAACCAGGCATCCTCCTCTATGCTGACGACAGTTTTATTTTTATAAACTGGGAGAGGTCTTAAGAAAAGGACTGATTCTTTCAGCTAATTACCAGACACATGATTTTTAATTTAATATACAAAAATAGAGATCATTTTATTTGGCATTCATTCTTTCATTTTAAAGGCAGACTTAAATGTTGACTTAAAGAACTGCAAACAACTGGACAGTTTTTCAGCTATCTGGGGGACATTTGCTGTCTGCTCTTGCAAAGTGGTAGAGCCTGTTGTACATCCTTCAGGGAATATACTGAGATGATTTTACAACTGAAGCAGCTAAAAGATGAAATTGTACTAACTACTGTGATTAAGGGCCTACAATGTGACAGGCATTGTGTGAACTCTTACTTAATTCTTCATTCTATAAATATCAATGGAACACCTACTGTGTAGAAGATGCACTAAATACTTGGTATAGAATGGCCAGTAACGACAGATAGGGGCTCCTTCCTACTTTCAAGGAGCACAGAGTCCACAGAGAGATTAATCAAATGATCACAGTAATAAAGGAAAATTACAAACGGACAACAGAGCTGTAAAGGGACAATAACAAGGGTCTCGGAAAACAAGTAAAAAAAGGAAAGAACCCAACACAGACTGTGAAGTAAAGAAAGGCTGATTCAGGAAGGTCACTAAATAAAAGTGGGATGGGTAGAAGGAAAAACACTGTGATCAAAAGGGACAACAGTTCTGCAGCAGTAGGGAGCATGTCATGTTTGAAGAATTCAAAGAATGCCAGTAAGTTGGAAAACAAAGAGAGGTGGAGAGAAGAATGTGTGATGAGAGATAGGTAAGGTGAGATGAGGTAAGAATTTGGGTATAAATCTATGAACAAAGAGAAAACAGAAAGGTTTCAAGTTTGGGGAGTTTAGAAGAAGAGAATCTGATCCAATTTCCACTGCAAGAGTATTACTTTCACTGCAATGTGGAAATGGAGAGAAAGGTCAAGGTACAGATGTGAATTCTTTAAAGGCTGTTACAGTAACCCAGGCAAGAGCTGAGGGTCTGTACTAAGGAATATGTAGGAGACATAAAGGGAAAAGACAGAGAGAGGTGAATGGCTCTGGTAGATATGTAGGTGGTGACATTGGCAGGATCGAAGGATGGGGAAGATGAAGAAGGCAAGAGAGATGTTAAGGATGAGATGGAGATTCTAGAAGACAGAACTGGATATACAGTGGTTCAAGTCATCCCCAAGGGGCACAGGAAACCAGGAAGGGGTCTGATTTCATAAGAGCCTGAAGTAGGAAGAAAACCAAAAGAGACTGGCATCCTGGAGAACATGTTTCAAGAAGAAGGCAACAATTTTCTCAAATGCTGCTGATGAAAAAAGAAATAGCTCTAGGTCTGAATGCCTCAAATTTTGTGTCATTTTTCTACATTATTTTGTTCACCAGTTTACAGAGAATCTATTCCAAGGTTTACATCTGGCAGCCATTGGGCCAGGTGTATCCACAAATATATTTTGTTTGACCAGTTCAGACTGTTTCAAAAAATAGAATTTAAAAGCCTTTATGTTGGTCATGTGCTCTGCAGTTAACCAAAGGCCTTGAAGTTTTGTTTAAAACAAGTATTTTTAATCTGGGTCTTACAGGCATTTATGACAATGATACCAAACACACACACACACACACACACACACACACACACACACACACACAACATGGTGATTACTGTACTTAAACTTCTCCTCAGCCATAATGTAAAAAATTTAAAGGTATATCCTTTGAAATTTCGCATTCTGCCTAGTTCTAGTGTCTACAGCAAGGAGAATTATGGCCTCCGAGAATATTACATGCCCTAATCCTAGTACTTTGAATATGTTACCTTCCCTGGCAAAAGCGACTTAGCTGATGTGATTAAGGTTAATTGGTTGACCTTAAAATAAGGAGATTATCCTGGATTATGGAGTGGGCCCAATGTAATCACATGATCACCTAAAAGCAGAAGAGCAAAGCAGAGGGGGAAACCAGAGAGATTCAAAGTATGAGAAGAATTTGCTCTTGTTGGTCTGAAGTTGGAGAGGGCTACTAGACAAGGCAATGGGGACCTCAGACTGACAACCAAAGAAACAATATTCTGCCAACAACCTAAATGAACACTGCAGAAGACTGTTCCCCCTGAGCCTCTGGAAAAGAAGGCAGCTCTGCTCACACTTTGATTTCAGCTTTCAAGGCCCTGAGCAGAGAATCCACCCAAGTTATCCTGGACTTCTGACCTACAGAACTGTGAGACAATAAGTGTTTAAGCTCCTAAGTGTGTGGTAATTTATTACACAGCAATAGAAAGTGAATACAGCATCCTTAATAAAGTATATATCAATTTTGAAGTATATCCGTGGTTATCCCAAGTCTAACTTCCTCCGGAAAGACTTCTTAGATCATTCTATCTGATTTCCATCCTCTAAACTCAGAGTGTTTATCTGTACCACCTAACAACATATTTGTTGCTTGTCTTGTCTGGCTATTCAATTCTCATGTTGTTTCACTTTTCATGTGTATTTTCAAAACTTCTATTAAAAAGACTGAAAGTTTCTTGAAGGCAGGGAGTGAGTCTTTTATTCTCAAAATCAACTTCTGAAAATCTGATCTGGTTAAGTCACTGTGCTACTTAAATTATTGCATGGCTTCCTGTTGCCATCAGCACAAAGTTTTCTGGGCATGACCAACACAGATGGCAGAGCACGATCTGGCACCTCCCCCCTCCCTAGCTCCATTTCATAAGGCACCACAGCACCCTCCTGCTGGATCTTCAGCCGCAGTGGCCTCATCTCAGTCTCCCTTATTGGCTATGCTCATTCTTGCCCCAGGGCCTTTGCAGAGGCTGTTCCTTCTGCCTGGAGCTCTCTTTCCTCCTTTCTGTGCTTGGTAAGTTCCAGCTGTTCCTTTAGATCTCAACTCAGTGGTCCCTACTTCTCAAAAGAAGCCTTTCGTGGCCTCTTTTACTAGGTCAATGAACCTTTTTATAAGTTTTCATAGCAAAGTGAGAGAGTGGCATGGACATATATACACTACCAAACGTAAAATAGATAGCTAGTGGGAAGCAGCCGCATAGCACAGGGAGATCAGTTCGGTGTTTTGTGACCACCTAGAGGGATGGGATAGGGAGGGTGGGAGGGAGGGAGACGCAAGGGGGAAGAGATATGGGGACATATGTATATGTATAGCTGATTCACTTTGTTATAAAGCAGAAACTAACACACCATTGTAAAGCACTTATACTCCAATAAAGATGTTAAAAAAAAAAGTTTTCATAGTATCACTCTTTCCTTATTCAAGCAATTTAATACTTGAATCTGTGATAAACTAATTAATGTCATGTCACCTCCCCGTAAAAAATCCAAGATGGTAGAGAACATTCCATTTTTGTTCTTTGGTATAGTCCCAGTTCCTGACAGGGTGCATGTCATGTAATAGTTTTTTTAAAAAAAATTATTATAAATGCATATATAACTGTAGTAGACAGAATAACGTCCCCCTCCCCTCCCCAAGATATTCACATCCTAATCCCTGGAAGCCGTGAATATGTTAAATTGCATGGCAAAGGAGAATTAAGGTTGCAGATGGAATTAAGGTTGCCTACCAGCCGACCTTAAAATAAGATTACCCTGGATTATCTAGGTGGTAATAAAAGTGGAAGAGGGAAGCAGAGAAGAAGAATCAGTCAAAGGAAGATATGACTAGGGAAGAGAGACAGTCATGGACAGACATGCAACACTGCTCGTTTTGAAGATGGAGAGAGGGAAGCATGAGCCAAGGAATGGGGCAGCCTCTAGAAGCTGCAAAATGCAAGGAAATGGATTCTCCCCTAGAGCCTCCAGAAGGAACACAGCCCTGGCAACGCCTTGATTTTATCCCATAAGGATTTCTAACCTGAAGAACTGTAAGGTAATAAATTTGTGTTGTTTAAGCCCCTAAAGTTGTGATAACTTGTTACAGCAGCAATAGAAAATGAACACAACGACCTAGACCATTGCTTTGCCCACAGAAATTCAATACATTTCCTAATTGACTTCAGCTCAAAAACATTTACTGAGTAAAATTGAATTGTTAACAATCTAGTATACTGTGACAAGAGGTATACAATTTAGAGCTGTAAAAAAAAAAAATCTTTAAAAATATTACCTCTAACCTCTTTCCCATAATACAGATAAAAAAAATAATAATTGAAGCTCAAAGAAGTAAAGAAACTAGCAAAAAATTATACATCTAGCTGGTGGGAAAGCCTCAGGGAGACCACCTATGTTGTGAGACAATGAGAGGAAAAAAATAATGAAAAGAGTTAGGGAAACAGCTTTGAATAATCTGTTCTACATATGGTGATCTCCAGGAGTAACAAGTAGCACAGTATTTTTCTGTCTTGCAGACTAAAAGGCTAGGAGGTCTCTACCCAATTTTTTCAAAGAATACTAAATAAATACAATAACAAATAACAGATTGGCTGCAAGAGGAGAAAAAGTACTCTTTGAGTAAGATTTGCCACATGGGATTAGTGAGTGTCTCATTATCTGTTGCTTGAGTTAAAAAAAAATGTTCACATCATATAAATAGATTCCTTTACTCTTTGGAACAAAAATTATGTGTGTTTAGGTTGTAAAATGAAATTCTGGCAAGCCAGAGAGCTAGCTATTAAGTTAACAAATATCGGTGAGGTTTTTTTTTGTGTTATAATATAGTAGGTCATCGGTTCATGTCAATAGTGTGACTTGCTACTTGCCAAAGAGTTTATTTAAATTTATACTACTTGAGACCTAAATACATGTCTTCTGTTACCTACCAGATCTAGAGGATTTTCAACAGACAAATAAAAAGCTAGTGCAAATCATCAACCTACTCTGAGACTAAAGCAGAAGCATGACAAATACACAAATAATTCACGTCATCAGTGCCTTTGATGTCAGCAATGGACTTCAGTTGGGAACAGTCATGAGAATGAAAAAGTATTGGGATTTTCCAACAGTGGACCGTCTAAAAAGACATCCAGTCACTGTGGAATATGAATATTCTAGTCTTGGTTTTTCTGTTAGATCAGTCATTTTTTTAATCTGACAGTTTTAATGGAAAACATAATCCTGCCATAACACAGGTATTTGCAAACATCATTAATATTAGTAAAACTGACTCTGGTTAATAGGGCCATGTAAATGCAAATCATTATTAAAGAGACTGTGTACAAATTAGAGAAAAATGACTAATAGTAACATATTGTTCTGAGATGTCTTCCCCCAAGCAAGGCAAAAAATACCAGTCAACTCGTCAGCCAGGCTTTATTTAGTATCTAATCTGTTCTCAAAAGTATCCAAGCCTAGAGATGCAAGAGAAGCAGGTGGTCATCACATTTATGAAAACAATTAATTCTAATGGTTAAGGTTTATGGAGAACTCACTATATGCCAGAAAAATTTACCTGGCTTAGTCATAATCTTCACACCAACCCTGCAGTGTGTAAGTTTTCATTCCCATTCTACAAATGAAGAACTATAGGAAAGTTGCAAAGAAGTCAAGTATCTTACCAAAGGCTATGCAGCTAGCACAATGTGGAGTCCAGACTGATCCCAAACAGGTGTTCCTTCACTCACTCTGCTGTCCCACTCATTTCTTTTCAGAAACGGTGCAACACATTGCCAAGAACCATAGATTTAGGAGGGTTATCATAAAGCAGACTGTACACAAATACAGGTTTGCTGTCTTTGAGAACCAGTAGAGTGTGGTGGCTAAATGCTAAGACTTTGGATTCAGCGTGCTTGGGTTCAAATCCCACTTCCTCCAACTGGGAAAGTGGCTTGATGTGCCTCAGACATTTTTATTTCTATTACCTCACTCATAGAGTCTTTAATGAGGAAACCCAAATGCAACACCAGCTTCCTTATAGGGTCATTTTGAGGTAATGCAGAGGCAACACTACCTTCTTCATTGTGTATGTGTCATGAGGTAACACGTACACAGCACTTAGAATAGAGCCGGGCCCATAACGGACATTCTGTGATTGTTAGCTATCATCAGTGTGAATCAAAGCAAGAGGGAGTAAAATTGATAAGGGTGTTTGATAGGCAGGATTGAATGAATAAAGCAGAAAAAAATTAAAAGATTGATCAAATTTTTCCCTTTCTGAGCAGTCATTGAGTACTAGCACAAGCATGTAGCAGTCCATGGAAATGAATAAGATACATTTTTGGACCTGTCTTCAAGCAGCTTTTAAATCCACCTGCATTTACCATTGGGGCCAGATTAGGACAAGTGAGCTTTTGGTTGGTCTCAGGAGACTCAGTCAAATCCCAGATCCACTCAACCCAACCTCATGCTTATTCTTTATTTTCGGCCTACACTCTGACCCCCTCCCTCCATTCTTCCTGACCTAGAACGCCAGCTCTCTTCATCTATTCCTATCTGCCACCTTGAAATTGCACCTCGAAAGTTACAAAGTACCTTTCGGTCCATGTAACGAGATCTTTTCCAGTTCTCTCCCAACCAAACCCTCTCAAGACAAAAGCTTTAAGTTATGTAGTTTTCCAAACACATGTTACTGTTTTATCTCCCATATTCTGATATCAGGGCTCTTATCCTTTCACTTTATCCCTTTGCCATATAATGACTAGTTCTTCCAGTCAGGCTTAAACAAAACTCCTATGCAGGGACTTCTCTGATCTGTTCAAGGCAATCCCCCACTCTTCTGTGCCCCTTGTGTAGCTTATATCTAAGTCTACGATGCCCTTACCAAGGGCAACTGGTCTTGGTTTCTTGTCACTGCCAAATTCCTTAAGGCATAGACTTTGCCTGGCACCTGGCTCCACAGTAGCTATTCAGACCACTTAATTTCTACCACACTGATATTCTACGCTACAAAAGTCAGCGCTTGGCTTTGCACATATGACTTAGTAGTAGTGTTGAGGAGTAAGACTCATCATTTGAGCAAAATCTTAATCAGTAAATCAACAAATAATTGATGAAATGATTTTTATCTTTCTAGCTCAGTTCTCTGAGACATACAAAGGAAGTATCCAAAGAACTTAGTATATAAATGGGGGGAAACAAAACTGATCTAGACTTAGGCGATTAGACTTTTTTTTTTTTAATTTTTTTTTAAAATTAATTAATTTATGGCTGTGTTAGGTCTTCATTTCTGTCCGAGGGCTTTCTCTAGTTGTGGCAAGCGGGGGCCACTCTTCATCGCGGTGCACGGGCCTCTCACTATCCTGGCCTCTCTTGTTGCGGAGCACAGGCTAGACTCTTAATTATTCATCTCTTTCCTGTTTTCTTTTATCTCCTGACCTGTGTTGTCCACAGGATATAATCACTAAGAAGTTTATTTATTTTATCTATTGTACAGTTAGTACCATTGGGGACAAATTTTTTTTTGTGCTTGGAAACCACAACTACAGAAAGGCATATGAATGCACAGATGGGTGAGCAACTGTTAGAAAAGGAAGACTCTGGGGAACCATTAAAAACAAGAATTAATTCTGAATAGCAAAAGGAAATTACCCTAAAGGGTAAGTATAAAAGCAGCATGAGTGCTCCTTATATGAAATGAGAACATTCTATACAAGAATTTAGGGAGCAATAAAATCCATCCTTACATTTGATTATTTTACAATCATCCTCTCTCTTTGATAATTGTAAGAATATAATCTATAACAATTATTTAGCTCATTCATATAGAACGTTCTGGTAAAGAGTGGCAGAAGACACCCAAGCAAAAGTATATGAGCAAAAGAATATGCCTCATTCAACCCCGAAGAGAATCTCAAGTATTTTCTGTCAAATGGGAGACTAGGAAATCCTTTTCTGTTTTCTGCTCTGGCTTCTCAAGAACTCAAGGTGACTTGTAAATGAAAACTATGCTCTTCTCTTCTAAAGCTGTCTGGCCCAAGAAATATTCCAGCATAGGCCGAATAGTTTATCTACTCTTGATTCTTAAGAAAAAAGTAAAATAATATGGATATTAATAGGTATGTGTTATTCATATATTTATTCAAAAAATTATTGAACATTTCCTAAATACAAGGCAGTGTGCCAGTTACTAAGAATAAATGGAAAGCTAAAAGATAAATAATAATAGTTAACAATTACTGATTGGTAAGAGCTTTGCATGAATTATTTTAAGCCTTGTGACAATCCTTGTAGTATTAGCATTTCCCTTATTTTCAGGTAAAGTAACTGAACCTTAGGAAGATTAAATAACTTTTCCAATGTCATGTTACTTATCAAGTAGTAAATTTAGGATTCAAATCCAAGACTATCATATTACAAGGGTAAGAGATTTCATGGAAGAGATGACATTGAATTAAGCTTTGAAAGATGAACAAGTGCATTAGTTAGATTATGCTAGGATATGCTGTGGTAACAACCAATCCCAAGATCTCAACAACAATTTCTTTTTCTTCTTGTATTTCATGTCTGTTGTGGGTCAACTGCACGTTTTTTATTCTGCAACTAGTTTGACAGAACATGCCCTATTTGGAACATACCTGATTGATAGCAGAGGAAAAAAAGAGTAATTGATGGGACCATGCAGTGGCTCTTAATGCTTCTACTCAGAAGTGACTTAATCTAAGAAATACAACAAACTGGTGAGTATAACAAAAAAGAAGCAGACTCACAGATATAGAGAACAAGTTAGTGGTTACCAGTGGGGCAGGGTGGTGGGGAGAGGTCATATAGAGTTGGAAGGAATAGGAGGTACAAACTATTGAGTGTAAGATAAGCTCAAGGATGTATTGCACAAGACAGGGAATAAATAGCCAGTATTTTATAATAACTGTAATTGGAAAGTAACCTTTAATATTGTATAAAAATATAAAAAAAAAATTTTAAAGAAATGACTTAAATAACTTTCATTCACATTTCATCAGACAAAGCAATTTATAAGTCAAGTCTGCTGTCAATGGAGTACAGAGGTAGAATTCTCTTGTGGAGAGAGATAGCAGTCCTTGGGAATTCTGTTACAGGTTTAGACAAGTGGAAATGGGAAATAATATTCTAAATAGAGGAATATTCTAAACTTGACTCCAATCTCCATAAAAGGTAACCATGTAAGTATTTACAGAGAGTGGAATTTTAAGTCCATATGGAGCATTATTTAAGAGGTTCAAAAAGGACAATGGTTTGGGAGTATCTGTAGGCTGATCTGACACAGTCAGTTTAAGAGAGAGAGTCACTGAATGAGAGAGGAATAAAAAAGACTGCTTAGGCTTGCAGCAGAATAGGAACTTTCTCCTCCCTACTGTGTGCCTAAATGTCTGGCAATCGTAACTACAATTTAGACAGTGACACCAAACACCACTATCTGCTCTGACTTACTCTCATGACTTTGAGCTGGGCTGGGCATCCAAAACCACCTGCCTAAGCTCACAGCCCTCAGATCTGAGTAAATTGGCCACTTACTGTCCACAACATTGAAGTAAGAAAGGCAATTCTTCTATTAACACCATTCTTTTGCTAAAGTAACCTATACAGCTGAAATGATTTTCCCTTGGAAAACAACTGAGACCCTGAAGGGTTGAGATTGCCTTAAGGTTACTTTCTGAATTTGATCCTGGCATCAAGAATAACACATTGGCTGTTTTCTTTAATTTTACAGGGAGCTGTCCCCTCCAAGGAGACTTCATCTAAGCTATCTATACAACGCCAAAGTAGCCTACGAATATAGCAAAATACTAGGTAAACTGAAGTTTGGTCTTGACGTCAGATAAATCTGCACTGCCTACTTGGTGACCAATGACCTGGGATGAACTTCAACTTATCTCTGTGCCTTCATGACTCCTTGATCAAAGTGGAGACTGTCTCACCTAGAGCTTTGCAAATCTCCTGCAGGAATTTAATTTTAATTAACACATTAGAAACCAAAAAAGAATGGCATATGTCATTAGAAAATCAATTGGCCTCTTGGAGCTTTCATGGCCTCATCTGAAAGCAGCAGAGCTGAGACTTGAGGCTATGTGACCTGGGTGCCATTTTTACCCTTTTTGGTTACCTGACATAGAAAGCCCTGAAGGGTATGCTGCTTTGAGGAAGAATAGCCAAACATCAACCTTCCAGAATCTCTGAGTGATCAAGCAAAAGTAGAAACCATTTCATATAATACTCTAGGGATAAGAAAGCAATACTAAAGAGAAAACCAAGTGCCTAGGAAACTGGAATTCTCACAAGCATTTCTTTTGTCTGAAGGGAATTGTTTTAGACAAATTATGATCCTACAGACCACTGAGAAGTTTTCAAATTCTAAGACTTCCTCAAACTTACCACACAAACAAAGCATTTACCAGCAAAATAATAAAAGAAATGCCCTTTTAATCTAAACGAGGCCCTCTGAGCCTTACCCACAGAGTGTGTTCAATTCACAGAAATTTTAGAAGCACAGTTGAATTAGAAATTCTATAACCTTGACTTGAAACAAACTTTGGAAATATTTCAGAGCATTTTCATGGGTTCTCAGCAAGCTCCAAGCCAATGGGTTTCAAGTATTTTTCCCTGTGTCCCTGTGAACCGTGGAGAGAAGGGAAAGCCTGAATTATCAGGATCCATTCTGCCTCTCTGACTCTTCAATCTGAGTGTGCTGCTTTTATGTATATTATACATTGAACTTCTAAGAAAAAGTTCTCCTGAAGAATGGATTCTAGTATTCAAGTGCTTTGGGGAAAAACAAAACAAAACAATTTGAAAACCACTGCTCCAAGAAGGAAAAATTAGAGAAAGCTTAAAATGCAGCAGGTTCTGGTGTTCCCTAGCTCCACCGGGTCTGTCAGGAACAGGGAGGGGTGAGAGAGTAGTAAAATGATCCTTAGGAGAAAAGGCAGCAGGAAAGAGGAAAGAAAAACTGGCTGCAACATTCCTCTTACTGCATGCGAGTTGCCCCTGGCAGTAGCTAGGAAAGATCCCATTCTTTGCTGAACGTTGTAAGTAACCAGCTGGGTTTGTCATGCTCACTTAATAGTAGTACTTTAAGAAAGTGTTGTCATTTCCTTGTCATATTCATTTCTCTACCCTCTATTATCTTTTCAAAATCACATTACAAAATATTATGAGCTTCCTGTATCAGACACTTTGGTTCTTAGTCACTCAATTATTAAAACTGTATGATTTTTTAAATTACCATTATGTGTGGGCTGTCTTTACCAAAGCGACAAAGCTATTGAGTTAACCCAAATGGTGCTATGATTGCAGGATCAGAACATGGAAAATTATAGCACTGGAGGGAAAAAAAACAGCTATTTTGCATCAGTGCCAATAAAATCCTGGGAAACTCAGCATGACACCATTATGCTAGACAGAGCAGAGCAAATGCTCCCAACGTATTTCCACGCGGGGTAATAGGAAAACAACACCGTATAGGGCTGATAGGTCTGTACCAGGTTAATCATCTATAGTAAACGAGGCCCTCTGGGAAAGTGACAAGCCCCCTTATTTCACAGCAAGAGCCACCTCTGTCAGCCACCTCACTGCCCCTGTTCCCATTACCATGAGGTCTCCGTGCACCTGCCATCAGAGCTGCTGACAAGAAGGGCTGGGTCCTCTGCCTCTCTCGGGGGACGGCTGTAGGCAGAACTCCATGGAAACTGGGTTTCTGGGATTCTTCCACAGGACGGGCTGGCTTTATGAGGTCAGCTCACTGAGCTTGATGAGCTTCTGACAAGACCAACCTGAAAAGGAGGGTGAATTCGCAGGTGCCTACCCAACTTGATTTTTTTAAAAAGAAGCCAAGCAATCTTCCTATTGCCTGACATTCTACAGATGATCACTTAGGTCTCCCTTAAGTTCTCCACCATAGACAGCTGGGCCTACTTAACACCAACCTGCAAATTCAGCCTAGTTCCAAACTCTGGAGCCAATTTTGCTGCTTGTCAGAGTGGATGATTTACAATGGCCCAGGCAAGGAACTCAAGGAGCCAAAGCTGTACATAGGGTATAAAAATGGAGAAGGATGTTACATAACTGTGATGGCAGGTGTGGTGAAAACTATGGTGAACTTGAGAGTCTATGCTCATCCGAAGGACTCAGCATTATGTAGCTTCAGTGGACTTTTTTCAGGACAAACAGAAGCCACCTTTGGCAGAGCTTCCAGTTTGTTTTTTAAGATGTCAGAAATACACATTTTCATATAAAATTGGATTTTAAAGTAGGTGAGGTTTTTGTTTTTTAAAGCAAAACATGTTTGCTCACTGTCTTAGTTTCCAAGTGCTACTGTAAGAAACTACTACAAATACAGTGGTTTAAAACAACACAAATGTTTTATCTTAGAGTTCTATAGGTCAGAAGTCCAAAATATGTCTCACAGGGCTAAAATCAAATTGGTGGCAGGACTGCATTCCTTTTGGAAGCTCCAGAGGATACTTTTTTTTTTTTTTTTTTTTTGCCTTTTTCAGTTTCTATAGGCTTTCTACATTCCTTGGCTAATGGACCCTTCCTTCATTTTCAAGGCCAGCAACAGAGCATATTCAAGATTCCTCTGACTCTGACACTCTTGTTTCCCTCTTATAAGAACCCATGCAATTACATTGGGTCCAACTGGATAATCCAGGAAAATCTCCCCATCTCAAGTTCCTTAACTTAATCACGTCTTCGAAGTGCCTTTGCCATGTAACATATTCACAGGTTTGGGGGATTAGGGCACGGACATATTGAGGAGCCATTATTCTGCCTATCACACCTCCAGTATGCAATGGTCTAGGCAACTTAAAGAGCTCAGAGGCTCAACCTCACATCAGCCTTGAGCCCTATACCCAGTAACTAGATTCTAGTACCATAGTCATGTCTCCATTTTCTCTGCTCTTCTCAGTCTTGTTAACAACACACTTTCTTGCCCTTACAACATCACCTAGCTTTAAAGGTCACACAATGATATTCTTGATCCAGAGTGTGGGACTGAGCTCACTGATGGGAAACTCTTGTTCCCAGACTTTAAATTTTTACCACCGTGACTTTTCCACACTGCCTGGATCATCTCCAGGGCTGTCTCCTGCTCTCTCTACTAAACAAAGTCCTGTCCCAAGAATTGTAGCTTCATTCTCTTGGGTTCTGAAAT
This sequence comes from Balaenoptera ricei, assembly GCF_028023285.1. Lineage (NCBI taxonomy): Eukaryota > Metazoa > Chordata > Mammalia > Artiodactyla > Balaenopteridae > Balaenoptera > Balaenoptera ricei. The sequence goes on along the minus strand of NC_082646.1, from coordinate 83,816,488 downwards.
CAGTTACTCTCATCTTCAAACCTGTGAAATTACAAACCTCTTAGGAAGGATTGTACATTTTTACTTTGCAGACATTCATCAACCATCATTTGAACCTAAGATGGATTCCTGGGACTGAGTGGGTGCCATGAGGATGGAGGAATGAGATACTCAGAGCATTGCCCCAAGGATACATTTTTACAGGGTACTTCCTTCACCACATTGACTAAGAAGGCTCAGATTTTGACTCCAGTTATCAAATTGAAAGTATTCCAACAATATTTAAGTGCAGGGATGGATCTCTTCTAATTAATGCAAGATCTCCCTGGAACTCCCTGTTTATAGCAAAGGTCCCTTTATCTCCTTCTCTCAAGGGAAATGGGGGATGCAGTAGCCAAGCCAGGACCAGATTCCGGCAGGGGAAGAGAAAAGAGAATGAATATCACTGACATTGGGTTATATTTTCCCTTCATAGTGGTAATGAGTTTACCAAAAATTGAAGCCGAAGGTGACAGTTTTATTGAAAGGAGTTCTAGACTTCCAGGCTGATCAAGGCCAGAGCAGAATTAACTTGGCTTAGTGATAGACAGGGGGTCACCCTCCCTGACAGAACAGGAGAATGGAATCCAACCAGAGGCTGCTGCTGCCAGATCTTCTTTCTTACTTTCTCTCACCTCCCCTGCCACTTCTTCTTCCTTCCTCTTTCCTTATTCTCTTCTCTGAGAACTTCTTCTTTCCCTCTTGTGGAGGAGGAGTAACTATATAAAGGGAGTATTTGTATTTTCTCCATTTGAAAGTGTGTTTTGTTAAATGACCTTCGACCAGTAGCCTCTCACCCAGAACATCGCTGTGCTTTCCCTGAAGAGCCCATGGGACCCCATGAGTCTTTATTGCATTCAGCCTGTTCCCACAAATAGCAGAGACTGTACACAAAAGTCACAGACTACTGGACCCTCTGCTGCATCTGTCCCAAAGACGTGTCTGACTGAATTGTTTTACTGAACTGTCAACATTTATAAAAGCAAGACATTTCACTGTAAAATTCAGATAACCAGATTCTCTTAAAGAAGATGATCTGGCTTCTTTGTGTCTGCATTCCTGCAGGCAGTACACTCCTAGAACTAAGTAATAGCTGACCTTTTAAACAAGCACACTCTCCAGTGTGACCCATCTACCTGACTAGCCCAGCTGACATTTGAGTTTGTAACCCATGCAGTTTAATGTAGCAGTTAAACGTATGCAGTGGACAGGCCTAGGTCTGATTCCTGACTCTATAGGCGACAGCTTAGGCCTCTGAGGGCATTGTGGAAGCCATTGGTAAGAGATCAAATCCCATTTCCACACAGGAGGAAACTCTCCAAATTATTTTATTACCTCTGAATATTCTTGCACTGAGGATTTCTAAAAACAAACTGACCATGGATTGGTTCTTTGAGATTGCCTTGTCATTTACAGATTGGTGATTTGAAATGACTTCTCTTTCCAATTATACTTATTACATCTGGCCCACCTCCAGTGTTCCATGATGTAGCACTGTGAGTGGGCTGTTACTTTTTCTGTTTAATACTTGCAAACTCATAGCATGGCCAAGATGATCATTTAGTGGTGAAGGATACAATAACAGGGCCAGGTCACCTCACCCACACCACTCCTGGTGTCAGCTTCCTGGGCTATGGATTCCATTTCAGACCCCAGTGTATGCTCAATATCACTTTCAACACAGTCCTAAGGTTGGGGAGGAAACATTTCATTGCCAGATACATATTTAAAACTAACAAATAAAATGTTCTCAAGAGACCATTCGTTGGGCCATTTTATTTTCAGGATGCACAGGAAATGTTTGTCTGACCAATTTGAAATAAATGTAATTGACCTTTTAAACACAGAACCTGAGTGATTTAGAGAAAAGAGAGAGAAACAGTTCAGCTTAATCCTATTAGAATGAATAACAATGGTGACTCTTCTATAAGACCTTTAGCTAATAAAAGCAGAATGTCCCTTCTAATGGTTATTAAAAGACTGGATATATAGAGATATGAAGATGGAAGAATTAGTAGCAGGAGTCCAGTTACCGTATCCCAGAGTGAGATCATGAGAGAAGCATGACATTGCTAGGCAACGCTGTGCAGTTAAACAAGTTTTCAGTGGCTCAGTGTGGTAGAGTAGGTAGGAAACAAGATTCTAGAAAAGCAAAGGGAAGAAGGATGAAATTATTTATTTTAATAGGATGAGGATGGAGGGAATAAAAATATACAAGTTAGTCAGAGCCAAATTTTCAGGATATGAAATGTGAATTCTAAAAAAGAATTCCACAAAAATTAAGAATTCTAGAAAAATAAACATTCCTTTCACCAAATTAAAGATGATTTCTAAAAATGAAGATTGGAGGTATTACCCAGGTATTGTGCTTTATATATATTAGATCATGGTAAGAGTCACTGTACCCTTTTACAGGTGAGGAATGAGGTTCAGGAAAGTGAGTCACATGCCCAGGATTAGCAGCTAGAAACAGAAGAAGCCAGGATTTTTTTTATAACATTTTATTTTATATTGGAGTATAGTTGATTAACAATGTTGTGATAGTTTCAGGTGTACAGCAAAGTGACTCAGTTACACATATACATGTATCTATTCTTTTTCAAATTCTTTTCCCATCTAGGCCATTACATATTATTGAGCAGAGTTCCCTGTGCTATACAGTAGGTCCTCATTGATTGTCCATTTTTAGTATAGCAGTGTGTACATGTCAATCCCGAACTCCATAACTATCTCTTCCCCCCACCCTTCCCCCCGGGTAACCATAAGAAGAAGTCAGGATTTGAATGCACTCCTGTGTGATTCCAAAGGTCATGCTTTTTGCATTATTCCATGCTGGGCTCCTCTATTTAAGAATAACTCTAAAATAGTTACTCTTAAATATAATGTAATGTAATGTAAAAATAACTCTTAAATGTGACTCTTTAGCTTTCCTGAGCCTTCAAGATTTCCAACACTGCAGTATATTTTGCCCTGGAAAACACATTACTGTGACTAGTCAGTTATCATTCATTTTTTTGACAAATACTACTTTCTCTCTCCCAGGCACTGTTCTAAGTATGGGAGTATATTTTGCCCTGGAAAACACATTACTGTGACTAGTCAGTTATCATTCATTTTTTTGACAAATACTACTTTCTCTCTCCCAGGCACTGTTCTAAGTATGGGAGATACAATGGTGAAAAAATGAATTTCTTGTCCTCTTGGCACTTAGTTTTAAGGAGCTTGAGAGATTAGCAATAAACTAGTAAAAAAAAAAAAACCCGAAACAGGTTATATTATCTTAGGTGGAGATGTATGCCCTAAAGAAAAATAAAGCAGGGCAAACGAGATATGGAAGGGTGGGCTAGATGACAGGGTGATCAGAGTCAGCTTTTCTGAGATGTTTTTGATCTACCTTCTATTACTAAGAAAGACTGTTTAGTGCTTTTTTTCTGCTATTACTCTGTTTTGATTATTTATAAATTCATTTATTCATTTGGGTGTCTATTTGTTTTTGTACTTCTACTTTGAGGAATTGCAAAAATGTATTTCTCTTCTAACTTCTTGCCTTGACCTACAAATGCATTACTCTCCCCAAATGAACATACTGAAACTAGGATTTCAAATGCTTTGAGAGGACCTGCTCCATTTCAGTCATCACCTCCTAACTGGTGCCCTGCTTCCACTCCTACCCACACACTGTCCGTTCTCCACACAGCAGTCAGTCACGGTCTTTTAAACACACAAATCAAACCATAGCATTCTTCTGCATGAAACCCTCTGATGACGTCCCATGGAACTTAGAAGAAAATCCACCCTCCTGAATGTAACGCTATGATCTGGCTTCTATCTATTCTCTAACTCCATCTTATACAAATTTTCTCTGTGTCTTCTACTCTATTATTCGGCATTTCTATGATTAGGGATTGTATTGCAACAATGGGATAGGGTGTTACTGAGCTCAATATTCAAATGGGTCATTTTTTTTTAATTTTTAAAATTTTTAATTGAAGTATAGCTGATTTACAATGTTGGCTTAATTTCTACTGTACAGCAAAGTGATTCAGTTATACATATATACACATTCTTTTTCATATTATTTTCCATTATGTTTTATCACAGGATACTGAATATAATTCCCTGTGCTACACAGTTGGACCTTGTTGCTTATCCGTTCTATATATAATAGTTTGCATCTACTAATCCCAAACTCCCAATCCATCCCTCCCCCAACCCCTCGTCCTTGGCAACCACAAGTCTGTTCTCTGTGTCTGTGAGTCTGTTTCTGTTTCATAGATAAGTTCATTTGTGTCATATTTTAGATCGACTGGGTCATCTGAAACATCATTTTAAACTACTTTTTCCTATTCCTCTGTACTAAAAATGAAACAAACAAACAAAAAACATAGAGAATAAAATTCTAGCTCTTTGACTGGAATTCAGAATTCTACCTTTCCAGTCTTACTTCTCACCTTCCTCCCATCATATACCTTTCTTGCCACCCAAACTAACATATGATATGCAATCTATTCATACCTCCCAATTCCCCCCTCTATTCTTTTATTTTTACCTCTGAAATAATTATCCACTCTCTGCCTCTCTCATTTCCAAGTATCTACATCTTATCTAAAGTTTTATTACCTGGCTCAGCTATCACCTCCTCCAATAAAATCTTTGATTCTCCCAAAAGAACAGAAGTTCTTCATCTCTCACATGGTGTGTCTCACTTTCCAATTTGTATTGTAATTTTCTATATTCATCTTATTTTTTTCTACCAGCCCATAAATTCCTTATATTAGGAAGAGTAAATGTTAGCTGTTGTGCTAAACAATCCCATGATCTCAGTGGTTTAACAAAATGAATACTGATTTGTGGCTTGTATCACAATCCAGTGTGATTCAGTAAGTATAGGGTGGAGGGGGTGGGGAAGTAGACTGATTTTCTCAGTCACATAGTATTCCAGGCTGCTCCTTCCATCTGGTGGCTGTGCCATCTGCTAAGGCCTTGGGATCTTCCACTTAAGACTCTGAATCTGTCTGGTAGCAAGGAAACAAAAAGAGCACAGAGAAGCTGTACTCACTCTAGACAGCCTTGGTCTCATTCATGAGGATTGGTTGCATGGCTTCACCCTAGTACAAGTGAGCTGGGAGGGTAGGTTTGCAGTGTGCACAGAAAGAAGTGGAAATGTCTTTGGTGAGCACCTAGCCAGTCTCTGCCACAGTTCCCAATTACAGATTCAATTGGAATCCCCCAAAGACCTACTGTAATGCCTTGAACATTGAATATTCTCAAAATATACCCCCAAAAGGGGGAAAACTAATATGGTGAGAGGACTCTGTGAGGAAGCTTTCTTTCCATATTCTCTAGTCTTGCTTCTCTTGTCAACTTCAGATTCCCTATTCTTCCACATGGAAAAAGTTTGAATTATAGATTTCTGGTTAATTACACTCTCCTGTTATAAGCAATAGAGTCAGCACCATATACAAAAATTCCCTGACCCAGATCATTTTCCCTTGTGCCAGCCCGTGGTGTCTGAGATGTACATATTGGAGTCAATCACTTGTGTTATGACATCTAGAGCCAAAATCACACGGATTATATTTCTACAAATTACCAAAGTATAATGAAATTAAAAATTAATTAAAAATGAACTTAAAAAAATCTATATAATAGTTAAATACTAAAAACTTACTCTTTGGTAAAGGGAAAATCATGAAGGAAATTTCAAAACGATTTGAGCAGAATGGCAATAAAATATTGGGCTGGCCAAAAAGTTCGTTCGGAATTTTCTGTACGATGTTATGAAGACCTGAATGAACTTTTTGGCCAACCCGATACTATTGATACATGCCAATATTTGTGAGTAGCTAAAGCAGTACCTAGGGGAAAATGTGTAACTGTAAATACATTAACCAATAAAAAAGACACATGACAGAAAGGAAACAACCAGGATGTTAAAAGGGACAATCCAGGATATTTAAAGAAGGCCGCAATGGACAAATGTACAATGTACAATGTATGAGTGTCCCATAAGCCATGTGAACACAAGGGAAAGTAGATGGGCATTAACTATCTTGTTCAAAAGGGCTAGATGCCAAGGCAAAGAGTCCTCCAGCAAGAAGTTGTGGGGTGTATTTCTGAGAGCACAGCTGGGAAGGGTTGGACTATGTCATAGCAGAGCAAGTATCCCTGACCAGGAGCCAGAGCAGTGGGAAGAGTCCTTCAGAGCTTCTGAAAAACACACAGAGGTACCCTATGAGAGAGACTACATTTAGACCCTTGTACCCTAGAAAGAACCACCAGCCAAGAGAAGGTTAAGACAACATCATATAAGTAAAAAAGCATTTATTTTGGTTTCTAACCTTTTCTCTAATCTCTCCTTCCATTTTCCAACACTAGAGAAACTAGAATTAAAATAATAATGAGGGAGAAGCGAAAAGGCAACAGACTTTCCTCCCACTCAGACTGTAGCCTGACCAAAATCAAGGCTATCAAGAGTGTGAACACCAGATTGATGTGAGACTAAATTTTAAACCACACTAAATAAGACTGGACTTTTTAATACTTGAAAGTGACCAGGAAATGACAGGAGCTGCCTGAGACCATCCTAAGGGCTGGGAAAGGGAGACTCAGCAGAAAATATTTGAAAGAAGCAATTGAAAAAAATAATAAAACTGCTTTGTGCTTGTATCTTGCAGAAATCGGGTTGCTCAGTGAACTAGATTTTATTAAAGACAAATGATCTACGCATTCAACTCAAGAAAAAAAAATGTAAATGAGTAAACCCAATGAGATAATAAGGAAGTGATAAAATGTTAGAAATTGATAAAATAAAGAAAAAGAGGGGGAAAATACATTATTAACTGAACCAAGAGCTGGTTCTTTGAAAAGAATAATAATACAAAAAAGTAATGTGACAGATTTGGGGGAGCAAAGAAGCAAATAAACAATTAAAAATAGGAAATAACTACAAAAAATAAGAGATTTTTAGAGTTATGAAAAACACTATGAACAACTATATGGAGTTACATTTAAAAATCTAGATGAAATTATAAGTGACACTGGGAAAACTGGACAGCTACATGTAAAAGAATGAGATTAGAGCATTTCCTCACACCATATACAAAAATAAATTCAAAATGGATTGAAGACCTGAATGTAGGACCTGAAACCCAAAACTCCTAGAAGAGAACATAGGCAGAACACTCTTTCTAAATTGTAGCAATAATTTTTTGGATCGGTCTCCTAAGGCAAAAGAATTAAAAGCAAAAATAAACAAATGGAATGTAATTAAACTTAAAAGCTTTTGCACAGCAAAGGAAACCATTGACAAAACAAAAAGACAACCTACTGAATGAGAGAAAATATTTGCAACTGGTATGACCTATAAGGAGTTAATATCCAAAAATATATAAACGGCTCATACAACTCAATATCAAAAAAACAAAGAACCCAACTAAAAAATGGGCACAAAAGCTGAATAGACATTTTTCCAAAGATGATATACAGATGCCCAACAGGCACATGTAAAAATGCTCAACATCACTAATCATCAGAGAAATGCAAATCAAAATCACAATGAGATATAACCTCACACCTGTCAAAATGGCTATCATCAAAAACTCTACAAATAACAAATGTTGGCAAGGATGTGGAGAAAAGGGAACCCTACTACTCTGTTGGTGGGACTGTAAATTGGTGCAGCCACTATGGAAACAGTATGAAGGTTCCTAAAAAAAACTAGAAATAGAACCACCATATGATCCAGCAATTCCACTCCTGGGTATATATCCAAAAAACAAAAACACTAATTCAAAAAGATACTTGCACCCCAATGTTCACAGCAGCATTATTTACAATAGCCAAGATATGGAAGCAACCTAAGTGTCCATCAACAGATGAATGGATGAATAGATATATAGATAGATAGATAGATAGATAGATAGATAGATAGATACATAGATACATAGATAGATAGATAGATACATAGATATACACACAATGGAATATTATTCAGCCAAGAAAAGAATGAAATTCTGCCATTTGCAACAACGTGGAGAGAGTATTATGCTTAGCAAAATAAGTCAGACAGAGAAAGGCAAATACTCTAGATTATCTCTTATGTGTTAATTCTGAAAAATAAAACAAAGGAATGTATGTAGCAAAACAGAGACAGACTCATAGAGAACAAACTAGTGTTTACTAGTGGAGAGAGGGAAGGGGAAAGGGGCGAGATAGGGATATGGGAGTAAGAGACACAAACTACTATGTATAAAATAAATAATCAATAAGGATATATTGTACAGCACTGGGAAATATAGTCATTATTCTGTAATAACTTTAAATAGAGTATAATATATAAAAATATCAAATCACTGTGTTGTATACCTGAAACTAATATTGTAAATCAGTTACACTTCAATTTTTAAAAATTGCTCTCCAAAGATGTATACTGGAAACATCTGGATATGGGGTTATAATTAAAAACAAAATCAAAACAGTTTCCTTTAAAAGAAGTAGAACTCTTAATTCAAACTTGCTGGATAGCTGATAATGCAAGTGAAAATGCTGGCATAAATAGATATTGGGGAGTCTTAGGATTTGAATTTTATCATTGACCATCTGATTATATTCATACTTACAGAAAAATATTAAATAGCAAAAGATTCATTAAAAGCCTAAAAGAAGTCCATAACAAAAAAAAAATCTAGATTAAATTAGTAAATATCCTGAAAAAGATGGAAAACGTCAAAATAGGCATATGATGAAAGAGAATATATTAATATACCAAAATCATTAAAGAAATTGATGATAATCATTTTAAAAGCTTCCCGTCTTCCACAATCTCTCCCAAAACATTTCAGACCCAGATAGTTGTATGAGTGAGTTCACTAAATTTTAAAGAAACAGATAACAATCATATACTCAAGTTTTTCCAGAAAATGTAAAAGCAATAAAAGTTATTCAACCCATTTTAAGAGCCAGTATAACATCTATATTTAAACCACATAAATTCATAATAAGGTAAGAAAACTTGGGTCAATTTTATTTACAAACATGTATGCAAAAATCCTAGATTAGCTAACTAAATTTAATTGTACACTTTAAAAAAATTAAGACAAGTAGGGTTTACTTCCGAAATTCTTATATGGCTAAATATCAATCAAAATGTAATTTACTACATAATGCATTAAAGAAGACAATTTCTACAGTCACTTTAATATATAAAGAAAAATCATATGATAAATGTAAGACATTTTGTTTTGATTTTTAAAACCCTCTTAGAAAATGAGAAGTAGAAACTGTCAACTTGATAAAAATAATGATGGTAATAGCCTGCCAAAAGCTAGAGCAAACATCATACACAGTGTGAAATTTTAAATTTATATCATTTTAGGTTGGGAAAAGAAAAGGGTATGTGCTGTCCTTTCAGTTGTTTAACATGGTGCTAGAAGTCCTGACCAACACAATAAAATGGCATGCAAAGAAAGAGAGAAGGAAAAAGAGAAAGAGATTAGAAGGGATAATACAAATTGGTTACCAATTTTAAGACATAACAAATGATATTATTTACATGAAGAAAAAAAAAAAAGAATATCAGTAGACAAATCATTAGAACTAATAAGATTTGACCAAAGTAACTAGAGACAAAATCAAGTCCTCAAAACCAGTGGCGTTCCTCTTCATCAGTAATAACCAGCAAATGACATGGCAATAAAAAAAAAAAAAAAAAAAGTCTAGGAATGAAACTAATAAAAGTGCTCAAGACCTTTGTGGAGAAAAATTTTAAACTTTTTTAGATGACTTTGCCCACCTTTCCCAAAAATCTTCAATAAATAGAGAAGTATACTTCATCCTTGGAGAGAACAGCATTGTAAACGTGTCAACTCCACCAAATGACATATAAATTTAATGTAGTACCAATACAAGTAACAATGAGAAATTAAACAAATTTATTCTAAATTTTTTAAGGAAAAATAGACATCCGTGAACCAATACATGGTTAGGCCAATAACTAACAAGTCATACTTATCAACAGTGTGGTCCTAGCATGGAGTTAACAAAGAGAATAATGGAATATGGTAGAAAACCTAGAAACAGATCCTTTAATATGAGACTCTACTATATGATAGAGGTGGCATCAAAGGTCGGTGGGAAAGATATTAATTATTTAGAAAATGATGCCAAGAAAAAAATGTCATATTTTCCACTTCACATATTACATAAAAATTAAACTCTGAATAGATTAAAGACCTAAATGAGAAAGGTGAAATTATAAAATGATACACGTTGAAGTAGGAGATTATTTTTGTTAGTTTGGGACTAGGGAAAGATTTCTTTAAATAGACTCCAAAATCACAGGCCATGAAATGAAAAACTAATGAAATTACATAAAATAAAAAATTTTTGTTTAATGAACATCATTGTCAATGTTAACAGATGGGTTGCAGACTGAAAGAAGATATTTGCAATATCAAAATCTGACAAGAGTTTAACATCCAAAATATACAAAGAATTCCAGAAAATCAGCAAGAAAACTATAAGAAACACAGTGCCTAAATGGCCAAAAATTAAACCAACACAGTTCATAGAAGGTGATTCAAAATGATCAAGATTAAGTGAACAGGCCTTCAAAGGAATCCTGAAGGCAATAATAATATACCAAATTTTACCCAAAAGATTGACAAAAGGTAGGTGTATATGTAAAGTGTTTCTTAGAACATCATAAATTGGAAGGATTCTTACTTTGTTAAAGGAGGGTAACCTGGTATATCCACTGTGAAAAGCTATGTAGGTTATAATTTAGCTGTCCAGCTCCTGAGTAAATAGGCCAAAGAAATTTCCACACCAAGCCCACAAGAATACAAGTCCAAATGGGGTAACAAATACAATCCTACCCTACATCTAGAGTAAGAAAACTGACATTTTGGAACAGTGCTAATGACCATGAGAGTTCACCTCTGTGGTCACAAATACTGGATTCATTCTCCTTTCTACAAACAAAATATCCTCAACCCTCCCTCAAGGGAAAATTTTTATAGTCTCATCTAATCATGACACCAATTTTTATATCAGTCAGAATAGGATAGGTTTTGTCATAGTAACAGACATTTTCCAAATCTTATTGGCTCATAATAGCGACATTTATTTTTCATCTGTGATGTTTGTACGCTCTATGACAGGATGGCTCTGATCATAATCACTCTGACTCTAGGACCCAGGCTGACAGAGCAGGAATTATCTGGAACATTACTGGTCACAGCAGAGGCAAAGTACACACTACACATATCTCCACCTGGAAGTGATATATGTCACTTCTGCTCACATTCCAAACAACCACATCAACCAAAGTAATTCACATGACTAAGTCCCAAGTTCAACATAGTGGAGAAGAATAGCTCTCCACAGAAGGTCAGTTAATGTTGATGAACAGTCATAGTCTACCATAGTGGATGTTCATTGCAGCATTGTTCATGGTAGTCAGGAGTTTGAGTTAGTCTATCTGTCTACCAAGAAGGGGAACAAATGAACAATATACGTACACATCTGTTGCTTCATGTAGCCCTCAGAACTGATAATGCATTTCAATATATCAGCAAAGATAGATTTCTCTAAGTACTAAGTTACAATTTTAAAAAGAAATAATCAGAAATTAAATTTATAACATTATATAGTGTGTTTTTTAAGAGCTCACTAATGAAAAAATAGTTACATTTTTCAAGAGAAAAACATATCCACATAAATATGTGGAAGCTCAATTGGAAGAAAATACAATACATACATTAGATTGGGGTGGGTATATATGAGGGATAGGAGAATCAAGTGGATATTGGGGGAAACAAGTTGATATTGAGTGATTCATATAAAAATAACAAAATAAAAAATAATACTTTGCAATGATTGATGCTGGTGTTCCATGTACTGAATATGATCAATTCAATTCTGTTGAATAGACGTTCATTTAAACAGAATTCTAGGGGCTTCCCTAGTGGCACAGTGGTTAAGAATCTGCCTGCCAATACAGGGGACATGGGTTCGAGCCCTGGTCTGGGAAGATCCCACATGCTGCGGAGCAACTAAGCCCATGAGCCACAACTACTGAGCCTGTGCTCTAGAGCCCATGAGCCACGACTACCGAGTCCAAGCACAACAACTACTGAAGCCCGTGTACCTAGAGCGCATGCTCCACTGCAAGAGAAGCCACCGCAATAAGCCTGTGCACTGGAACAAAGAGTAGCCCCAGCTCGCTGCAACTAGAGAAAGCCCATGAGCATCAACGAAGACCCAACGCAGCCAAAAATAAATAAATCAATAAATAATTTTTTTAAAATTTACAAAAGAATTCTAGATCCCTTTTAAATATAAATATGTGACTTGAGAGGGATAATTTATTAAATACTATCTAATATGTATACATCCTTTACAATAAACTAGCTGATGTGTTTTTGTCTTCATCAGACTCTTAAGGAAATGATACTTGGGTAATGTAGGTTTTTTTTTACAGGGGATAGAACGTAAAAATGCCTGGCACAGGGCAGATGTTTAATAAATGGTATCATTTTTATACATAGAGTGCTTTGCTGTGTATATGTTATCTTATTTAATCATTATAACAAAGTAAAGGATTTTAACTGCAATTTCACAAATGAAGAAACTAATAAGAGAGGAGGTAACTGAGTTGTCCCAAGTTTACAATAACAGCCAAAAGCCAGGTTATAATAGAAATTTCTGACTTGTGAATTTTTTTTTCAGCTTTATTGAGGCACAGCTGACAAATAAAATTGTAAGACATATAAAGTATACATCATGATGATTTGATTTATGTATACATTATGAAAAGATTCCTCCCATCTACTTAATTAACACATTCATCATTATATATATATGTGTATATATATATATAGAGAGAGAGAACACAAGTTCTACTCTCTTAGAAAATTTCAATTATACAATACAGTGTTATCAGCTATAATTACCTATCAAAATTCCAATGGCGTTTTTCACAGAAATAGGAAGAACAATCTTAAAATTTGTATGAAACCACAAGAGACCCTGAACAGCCAAAGCAATATTAAGAAGGAAGAACAAAGCTGGAGGCATCACACTTCCTTCAAACTATATTACAAAGCTAAAGAAATCAAAGCAGTATGATATTGTAGCAGAATAGAGAGCCAAGAAATAAACCCATGCATGTATTGTCAATTAATTTACAAAAAAAGAGCCAAGAATATACAATGGGGAAAGGATAGTCTCTAATAGATGGTGTTGTGAAAACTGGACATCCACATGCTAAAGAATAAAACCAGATCCTTACCTTACAACATAAACAAAAATCAACTTAAAATGAATTAAAGATTCAAATTTAAGACCTAAAACTCTAAAACTCCTAGAAAAAAACATAAGGGTAACATTGTTCTTGGCAATGATATTTTTAGATTCAACACCAAAAGTAAAGGCAACAAAAGCTAAAATAAACAAGTTGGACTACATTGAACCAAGATGTGAATTCTTGTATAATTTTCATTTGACTCTTAACACTCAGTCTAACACAAGAAAAAGAATTCTTTGTGGCTCCAAGGAGAATGTGGTTTGAGTCTGGTATTACAAGTGTCTCTAAGTAGCCCTCAACCCTCTTTCTTATCAGCTCTCGAGTACTTACCTCCAGGATAGTGCAACTGTAGCCTGGATGGACATAGAAACAACTTCTAGAACTCTTCTTTTCTACACTCTGTTAATCATCGCCTGAAAATACAGTTTGTTCTGGTGTAGCTTCCCACAGGCACAGTAAAGGCATCACGGTTAAGTCGTTCACAAGCTCAAATACTGCCACACCTTACTAGAGGGAATAAAGTGTATATCACAAACCTTTAAAGGCATGCTGACAAACATTTTCGATAGGCAAGAAAATGTTTTGCTTCAACACAGATAAATATCTTTAAGGCAACATCTACAATAAAATGTTAAATTAAGTGGGCCAGGTAAATAATTATAGAATGGCATACAATTTGCAAGGAATAAAAGATAAAAAGATATTGTGTCATGTCAAACTGCGACCCAAGAAAGATTAGGTATTTACTGGAGCATGAGAGAACCTTGAATTATGAATATATAAGAGAGTAAGGTCAAGGCAAAAAACAATTATGCTCAGGGACTTCCCTGTTGGAACAGTGGTTAAGAATCCGCCTGCCAATGCAGGGGACACGGGTTCGCTCCCTGGTCCGAGAAGATCTCACATCCTGCGGAGCAACTAAGCCCGTGCGCCACAACTACTGAGCCTGAGCTCTAGAGCCCGCAAGCCACAACTACTGAGCTCACGTGCCGCAACTACTGAAGCCCGCATGCCTAGAGCCCGTGCTCTGCAACAAGAGAAGCCACTGCAATGAGAAGCCCATGCACCGTTATGAAGGATAGCCCCCACTTGCTGCAACTAGAGAAAGCCTGCGTGTGGCAGCAAAGACCCAACACAGACAAAAAAAAAATAAATAAATAAATAAATTATTTTTTTAAAAAACAAATTATGCTCCAATAGCCACAGCATGCTGAGGAACAACCAAAAAACTGCAGATGCAACTTATTCCCTTTAAGTGTGCCATCAAAATCTCTAATATTTAAAAGAAAAACATTTGAGACAATTCTTCTCGATCGGGAGTAGGAAAACCACAGTCCATGGTCTGTTTTGTAGGGCTTGCAAGCTGAGAAGGATTTTTACATGTTTAGGGATTTGTTGAGAAGAAAAAGATGGAGAAGGAAGAGGAAAAGAAAGAAAAGTGACAGGGACCAATATATGGCTTACAAGCTATAAGATATTTAGTACCTAACCCTTTCCTAAGAGAATTTTGCTGACCTCTGTTCAAGATCAATGAAAGAACAGGCATGTTTCTGCATTGGCAAGGTATAACGTGAAAACCCCAGGAGACTAACACAGTTGTATAGTATCTCTTACCCAAAAAGCAGGGTAACAACCTATAGTAAACTAACTTGTTTACTTGTTTACTATTGTCTATGGCTGCTTTTGAGCTACAACAGCAGAGTTGAGTAGTTGTAACGGAGACAGTATGGCCTGCAAGGCTAAAGTATTTTCTATTTGACAAGATAAAGTTTGTCAACTCTGTAATAAAGCACAATAACAAGACTCTTGCCACTTACTTTGTAATGTCCTTTGTATATTGGTAGACTCTGACTTCTCAGAACTGAGGGACACAAATGCTTTTTCCAAAAGTTTTTTAACCATGGTGGCTAAATTTCCTTTTATGGTTTTGCCCTTTTGCTTCTCCTGTTCTGTGCTCCATCATGGTGCTCTATTCTTTGTTACTGGAAATACAAATAATTGTGAAGGCACAATCCTTGTTGACACAGACACCAGGCCTGTTGATCACATGGTTGGTAAAATTCAACCAGACTTATATACTTCTACCTCAGACAATAGCTAAGATTCTTTAGTTAAAACATTATACGAATAAGACTTGAGTTGAATAATTCCACTGTGGATAAATTGATGTGAACATATTGAGAAAGACACTGTAAGAAATATATATATATATGTAGTTCAACAAGGGTTTTGTTAAGGACATTGTCATTTAAATCATATTATTACATCATAGAATATCTCCTTTAAGGAGTTAGTATGAGGATGCTTGAGAAAATGTCTCAGAATTTGGTAATTGGCCTGATTTTATTGTGTGGACAAAGTGTACATGATAACTGATTCTTCCGTTTATCAATTTGTCTCCTCTCAGCTCTAAATTCACCCTTCATTACCTGCTATGCAAGAATGGATATGGGCCCTTTAAACATGTTTCCTTTGCCAACTGGCACATTATTAAGCTTTGTCAATAGAGGACACTGGAGGGACATTGCAGGGGGAAGGGTTTTGCTTTCATGTTCTCAGGTTCTTTCAGGTTCTCAGCAGGCTCCTGAGGAAGGGCACATGGCTTCCTTAGTGTCCAGCAACTGTAGCAAGACTCTTGCCACTAACTATGTAATGTCCTTTTTTATATTGGTCAGCTTCTCATCACCAGACACCTCAGTATGTACAACTTCTCCAGTGTGTGACAGCCAGAAGGACCCACTGGCCAGCAGCTTCCCTCTGTATCCCTCTCAAGCTGTGGCTGGTGAGATATGTTCCCATGTATATCTTTCCTGGGCACTCTAGAGAACAGATTTTCTGGCAACTGCCAAAGGACATATGGCCAGCAGCACATTGACCATCCACAGAGCCACACCAGCCCTCTCCACAAGGACTGGATCTCAGCCCTGGGGTAAAGAAGGAGGTATCTTCCTTAAGTGCTCTATCTCAGCCCAGAAGGTAGTGTCTGCTCCTTATATACGCTATTCCTATATTCTTTAGTTGCTTTCTTTTTTTCTTACTACCCAATGCCTTTTTACTCCAACCTCTAGGTAGAATTAATAATTCTTTATATTAAACTTTCTCTGGTAAAATTACTTTGTGCTTTCTTTCTCTCTTCATTGGACTCAGACTAATACACTAATTGTTTCTCTTATTTGTTTGGGTACTGGAAAATTCAGAGTTAAATGCCTGTGCACATGTGTTTTTATCGACTTACATACATTCACATGCACACTCGTATAATTTAATATATTGAAATATTTTCTTTTATATCTGGTTATATATTCTATACTCTTTAAAGAAATGAAGTACTTTGAATATGATTGGTGTGCTTACTATGACACATTGTATGATGCAAGTATTAAATTACTAAACAAACAAATATATCTGAGAAGCTGTGCTAAATATAATTAATTATAAACATATTAATATATGCTTGGTTTTGACCACCAATCCCTGAAAAGTTGATAATCCAGGAATGACTATTTAAGGATTTTCGTCCTGCCTCTAGGGCTGCCATATCGCACAGTTGGCTCTTGTGCCTTGAAATCTGGATTCATTAAAGTCTTCTGACTCACTGCTGTGGCTCTTTCTAACACTGAGCTCGCATATGTTCTTACCACCTGCTTTGTGCTAGCGGCACCTGCTATGGCTGCCTTGACTACAGCCTTCTCATCTGCATGAGCAGTTCTGTTTCCCGCAGGAAACCCTGTCACTTAGACAGGAAAAGGAATGGATTTCTCCAAGAATGCTGAGAGAAAAACCATCACCAAAGAATAAAGCAAACATGCTTCTTTGGTGTTTCTTGCTTCTCCTTATAATATACCCCTGGGTACAAGAAAGGAGCCGTCTCTCAAAGTTTCACCTCTTTTACTGTCGATGCTTTAGGAAAGGAAGTACCAAGGAACCTTTTAAGATCACCAAATTCAGCAGTAGCATAGTTGGAAAATCTAAATATTGTGCCTGAGAGGACATCAGGAGATTGGGGTAGTCCTGAATACATCTACCTCTAAGTCATCAATTAAAACTAAGTACTAGCTTATAATCAAAAACAAGGATATGAATCTCAGCATTTCAAGTATCTAAAATTGGAAACTATATGTCCTACACTAGACAATTAGTGGAGTAAGTCATGGTTTCTTCCCACAACACACAGGCAAACCATTATTAAAACCGAGGTCACAGAAGAGTATTGAATAACATGAAGAAATGATCTTCATGCATTATTAGGTTAAAACAAAAGCTGTTACGAGGCAGTGAATATAAATTTTATTTTAAACATATGTATACCTGCAGACACCCACATATACTCAGACAACCTGTACAGGTGAATCAAAAAAATGTGGATGGCTGTTTACTCTGAGTTATAGAACTGTGAGTGACTTGTACTACCCTGCTGTGCTTTTCTGAAATGTTCAAGCTCTCTATAACAAATTTGAATTCTTTCCATAATTAGAAAAAATACACATTTTTAAAAAGGCACAGAAATGACTGAATCAGCCAAAATTTGCAAATACAGGGAAAACCTATAATTTCAGATATAGTTATGGAATAGAAGTGCTCCACTGTTTGGTTTTCTTGGTATTTATTTAAAAAAAAAAACTTCCTGATTAAGATTGGTTGCTGATCTCATCAAAGCAGGGAGCAAAAAGTAATCTCTAGAATCAAGGCTTTTAATCAGTTAGTTTCAGTTAATCAGTTATTCAACAATATAAGTCCCTGAGAGTATAGTCTCATGGAGATGGTTTTAGCCAATAGATATATGGATAGATTAGATAGATAGATGATAGATAGATAGATAGATAGATAGATAGATAGACAGATAGATAGATGATAGATAGACAAATATAGATGATAGACAGACAGATAATGTCCACTAATATATTAGTCATGGATTTAAAGAACAGGAAATTAGTGTTTTTAAAAGATTCATCTCCTCCATGCAGGCAGTGTTGCATTCGCCTAACCAGACATTTTCTTCATATGTAAAAGGGAGATAAAAACAGCCATGGAAATGACTAAATGAATGCTAATATATAGAGATGAAATATTAAAGTAGTTAAGTTGCTCCTGTTAGGAAATTGTGTTTGGGGTTTAAAGAGATATGCATCATTCTCTGTCTTTTGCTATTTGCAAAATAGCATTTCATCATCTTCTTATGTAGTAACTAATCTTAATTGAGTACCTATAATGAAATGCCAGATATTCTGCTAAGCATTTTAATAATATTAGTTACTATATTATTATTAGATTAATAATATATTCTATATTATAATACAATAATATAGTATATTATAAAATAATAATATATATTCTATAGTAATAATTACTACTAAAAATAAGAACAATAACTACTACCGTTACTATTTTTCAAGTGTTTACAGTATGCCAGGCATCTTGAAAAGCACTTAATCAATACCATTGTATTTAGTGTTCTCAACTTTCCTATGAGGTAGGCATTGCTATTTTCGGAGGAGGAAACAGAAGATCAGAGAAATTGCGTGACTTGCTGAAAATAACAAGTAAGTATCTGTAGCAGTATTTAAATGAAGATATTTTTACAAACAGTTCATATAGCTCAATATCAAAAAAACAAACAACCCAAACAAAAAATGGGCAGAAGACCTAAAGGGACATTTCTCCAAAGAAGACATACAGATGGCCAACAGGTACATGAAAAGACACTCAACATCGCTAATTATTAGAGAAACGCAAATCAAAACTACAATGAAGAATCACCTCACACCAGTCAGAATGGCCATGATAAAAAAGTTTACAAATAATAAATGCTGGAGAGGATGTGGAGAAAAGGGAACTCTCCTACACTGTTGGTGGGATTTTAAATTGGTACAGCCACTATAGAGAACAGCAAAGAGATTCTTAAAAAAACTAAAAATAGAATTACCATATCATCCAGCAATCCCACTCATGGGCATACATCTGGAGAAAACTCTAATTCAAAAAGATACATGCACTCCAATGTTCATAGTAGCACTATTTACAATAGCCAAGATATGGAAGCAACCTAGGTGTCTATCAACAGATGAATGGTTAAAGAAGATGTGGGGTATATATACAATGAAATATTACTCAGCCATAAAAAGAATAAAATAATGCCATTTGCAGCCATATGGATGAGCCTAGAGATTATCATACTAAGTAAAGTAAATCAGAGGAAGACAATCTCATATGATATCACTTATTTGTGAAATTTTTAAAAATATACAAATGAAGTTATTTACAAAACAGAAACAGACTCACAGACATAGAAAACAAACTTATGGTTACCAAAGGGAAAAGGCAGGGGAGGGATAAATTAAGAGCTTGGGATTAACAGATACACACTACTATATATAAAAATAAATAAGTAATAAGGTCCTACTGTATAGCACAGGGAACTATATTCAATATCTTGTAATAACCTATAATGGAAAAGATCTGAAAAAGTATAGACATAGATATAGATATATATAACTGAATCATTTGCTTAACCCCTGAAACTAACACAGCATTGTAAATCAACTATACTTCAATAATAATAATGAACAGAAGATGTTCTTGATTCCCAGGTCTGCTCTCTTTCCACTGCCCTAAGCTACTGATTTTCACATGGCTCAGTGCTTTGGGGTAGCCTTGGAGATACTCAAACTAGGCATTTGAGTTTCTTAAGCCCAGAGATGTAAGGATCATTGGCAGAAATGAGTTATCAACGACTCTATTAACATTGGTTGAAATAACAAAAAAAGAGACAAAGGGAAAGATGGGATGGGAAATATAATCAGACTCTACTCTTATTTTCTGGGTCTATGGAGGCTAGGGAGGGGTAGTGATTTTTGTAATTATTTTGGACCCTAGCACTGATAGCATAGCATTATCCAGGCTTACACTGCTTTGTGACGTCAGAAGTGTCTTGAAGAGATAGCTGTAGATAACCCTTTCTGTTCAAAGTAGTGAATTGCGTAAACATTATTGTTGAATGAAAACTGTGAATTCAGTTAGAATTCACCAATTTCCGTTGTAAATTATCTTTTAATATCCATGTAAAACAGAAAAATCACTGGATTAACGGCTAGAAAACTAGAATTCTAGGACCAGTTCTATATATTGATGCAACTTCCTTGATTTTCATATTCTTCCTTTGTCAAGGGGTAATATGCAGACTTTACAGGTTTTTTACAAGATGCCAGTGACATAGTGAACTTGGAAACATTTTAGAGAGTATTAAAGACTGTGAGATGTATCATATGGAACATGCGTCAATATGAAAGACTTTTATTATAAATAATTTCTTCAGTAGAGGTCAACTTTTCAAATAACTTTTATTTGAGTTCTTTTCTTATTACAAAAATAACATAGCTTCATGGCACAAAGTGTCAAAGTTACAAGAAAAATAATTAAAAGTCCTCTATGTATTGGTGGGTTGGAGCTGCCTAATACTAGTTTGTGAAAGTCAATTGTTTGCGTCTCTTCCCAATTACTTGTTCAGTGATATTGTGTTGGTAGCTTGAAATCAACCATGATGAGATTGTTTACACCATGGAAATTGGCAAATGTTACAAAGCTGGGCTTTCTTTTCTGGAGAAACAGTTGTTAAACATTTATTAGCGTACCACTGCCCATAATCCTTGGGCTTTATCAGTTTAGTGAATCTTTTTTTTTTTTCAGTTTAGTGAATCTTAAATCAGATTGCTGTCTTTTGTATTAAGTCAAAAATTGAGGGAGATTCAAAAGAAGAACCAGAGAGTCTGTCTTCAGCCTTTAACATGTCATCCTCCAACAGAGAAGGTAAAGTGTATCTGAATAAGCAATGAGAAAACATGCTTTATGAGCCTTAAAGACCTGCATTGACTTAGTCCTTTGCATTAGTTTGGCATGTGAATGAGTTACACAACCCATGTGATCTTTATTTCATCCTCCTCTCATTCTTTCTTTTTCTCTCTCTCTCCTTCCTCCCTCCCTTCCTTCCTTCCTTTCTCTCTCTCTCTTTCCTTCTTTCCTTCTTTCCTTCTTTCTTTCTTTCTTTCTTTCTTCCTTTCTTCCTTTCTTCCTTTCTTCCTTTCTTCCTTTCTTTCTTTCGAGAATTCTAACCACTAAATGCCAACAGTTATAGATCTTTAGAGGCTTTGCTTGTACCCAGGTTGTTTCATTAGTGTCTCATTCTTAATGAGAGCATTTCAGATCTTTGCATTGATGGCCAAGAAGTAGGGTTATTAGCCTTCCCTTAGACATTTGAGTTCCCTGTTAAGGATCCAAATTATGTACAGTTCCAAGACACTATTTTGGTAGCAAATAGGATCTGGAGCACCACCCCCACTTGCCTTTTATCCCTTTATTTTATCGAACTATTTTCCTAGCTGTCACCACACCAGAACATGAGGAACTAATTTTCTAGGGATTTCAGAAGTTCAACGAAGACATTTGAAATATTGGACTTATTTTCTCCATACTTACGGTGTTCAGTCCATATATACAAAAACTTTAAAATGACATTTTGTCCACCAGAGGGCACTCATATTGTTCCAAGTATAGAACTAAGAATTATGGCAATTTGAAGAGAAATCTGAGTCAGAGAAATGAAAGAACTCCCCCAAATTACTCAAGTCTTAACTAAATACCAAACAGAAGAATAAAAGCAAATTTTCTTTATTCCATTTTATTTTCTCTCTCCCTACCCTGTTACCTCCCACCACACACACAAAAATTCTTCTCAAGTATATTCATTAATTCACCAAAGAGAAAAAAGGGAAGGGACCAGGGTGAAGTTCTGTGTTCCGCACTTTCAAAGTGTCAGCTTCACAGGAGGGTATATTTTTCTTTAAAATGTGGGAGTGTTGGAAGTGTGGAAGAATGTCAAGAAATTGGTTTTCATAAAGTTACATCCTTGGTGCTTTAAGATGATACCTCTGAAGTTGTTTTCTACCATGAAGTTGATTAACTGCATGCTTCAGATGACAGGGCTTCTGCCCTTGTCTTGGAACTTTACACTTCTCAGGCACTAGAAAAAGCAGAGGTCACCACAAGATTGCAGTCTAGTGTGTTGACAACCTCAAACACAAGTTATTCCAACTTCTCACAAAAGCAAAATAAACTTGTGATTTCTGAGACATGTTGTGTAGCTCATTAGTGGTTTCAACTAAGTGCTGTTTATTGATCTTAAAATCTCTCTCTCTTCAATGAAAGTAGACTTTCATCTATGTCTCCATCTTTTCCAAACACTCCAGCATTATGAACCCAGCAGTTAGACCCTAGTAACTGCTAAATTTAAGCCACTAGATCTGAGGTAAGGATTCTACCTCATTCCAGCTATGCTAACATGTCAAACATTTGCTTTATCCATTTCATTCTGTTTCTCTGCAGGGGTATTTTTATTCATACCTTTCAAAATTAGGCAGATCAAAAGACCCATCAAGTCATCTCTGCCTTGGAATTGCTCACCAATGAAAAGTCTGAATTTCTTCTCTATTTTAAAAAGTGCTAGGTTAAGCCAGTTTAGAATGACCTGAAATCTAGCTATTTAGTATCTATATAGTGCAAACACACATACCATAAGTACTTTACAAGAGGAAGAAATAATGAGACAATTTAAGTTTTGTGTCTGTTTGGAAAATTGATGTCAAAGTAATGATCAGAGAATTGCTAATGAACATTTATGAGCTTGAACTTTATAGCCTGGCCCAAAGTTGCCAGGTACTGTAAATCTTTGAAAAAAATTGCCCTTCAGCACTGTCAAGACCAAGAGCAAAATTGGCCCCCCTTCCCCAATTCACACCTGGGTTCAATTTGTTCTCAGTTAAAAGAGCTTAACCCATAGTGCTGACTTGGTCTCTGTTCAGATAGGAAAGCAGCAATGTTATATGAAAGGAGCAGAAATAGGTGAATATCTTTTCAAGTCCTCCCTTGAGGGGAAAATCGTGTTTTATTATGTTTGGATAGTCGTTATATAATTGCCTGGTATTAGGGAATTGGCTGGTTTGTTGTTGGACAGTGCCTATTGGGTTTAGATGGTTCTTTTTTGAAGTATGCAGTTTACTGGTCAGAAGCCTTCAAAAATAAAGTACTTTATTACAAGAGCTTTAAACTGAGTAGGATTAAGATGAAGAAAATTAACTCTCTTTCCAATGCATTAGATAAGATACAGAAAGAATTCCATTAATTCAGGTTTAACATGAGAAATATAGCAGATATAAAGTTATTTTTTAATATAGGTAGAGAATGGGAAATAGCAACAAGATTAAGGAAAATGTAAAAGGGCCATGATTCATATTCAGAGGTTTTTTACTAGTTCTTCTCATGAATGTGACAGTTGGCAATTACTTTAAAAGTCTGAATTTTTTAGGTAGATCAACTTCATGTTTGGAAAGATTTATTCCGGATGGGGAGTTATCGTAAGATGCATTATAACTTTACTGACTAGATGAAAAAAGCTGAGTAGGTCTCTATTAAATAACGGTAATGATAGTAAAAAAAAAAAAAAATAGTACCGCATCTCATATCCATTGCCTTTTTCTCCTTGCAATGACCTAGTGAGTACCAACTCCCTTCATCAGATCTCATTTCAATTATCACTTCCTCAGGGACACCTTCAAACATATTGATTAGGTCAAATCCCCTTCTCCCTGCCTACTGTCCTCACCCTCATGATAAGCTTTTAAAGCATCATGCTTCTCTCCTTGTAGGAGTCAGCAAAGTTGCAACTTTACATTTATTTGTGCATTTCTTTGACAAATGTCTATCTTTCCATTAAAGTATAAGGTGCCCAAGGACACAGACTGGTTTAGCTCTCTGATTAGTCACCAGCCTCTAGGACAGTGCCAGGCAAGCAAGAGGTACTCAATGCTTATTTGTTTATTGAATTATGAATGAATAACCAGGCAAGGCAACTGTGAGATTAATGTCATATTACAAAGTAGTTAATAAACTCAAAAACTCCAGTTAGCTAACCCAAGGTAACACAGTCATTTAGTAACAGAGTTGGGTGGGACTCAACCCCTTGTCCTACTTTCTTTTCCCAATGTGTCTTATCAGAAAAACTATAACCAAAGCATTACGACTCAAATCAGTACAAGTATAAACTAACTAACCAAATTTGTTTTCCATCAGAGTAGTAAAATAAATCAAGTGACCATCAGCAATATTCTAGGTGAATGATTATTTGCAAAGTAAACTTAAACATCATTCAACCAAATGAAAATATCTCCTCAGAAAATTTATATTTATTTTTTAAAAGAGAGGAGAAAAGGATTGTATTTTATAAAGTCTGCATCTGCTTAGGTGTAAAGAGCAGACACTTCCTAAAATAGGTAGATCAAATAAATAAGAACAGGGTTTTGATTTTCTTTGCTGTTCTTTAAACAATAACATACATGTTTAGTTTTGATCACTTGATCTAACAGACAAGAAAATCATGACACAGAAAAGAGAATTAAATTGCATGAAGCTTGTGTCAGGGCTTGTATTAATTTGCTAGTTTGCTTGGGCTGCTGTAACAAATGCTACAGACTACGTGGCTTAAACAGAAATTTATTTTCTCACTGTTCTGGAGGCTAGGAGTCCAAGATCAAGGTGTCAACAGGGTTTATTTTTTCTGAACCTCTCTCCTTGGCTTGTAGATGGCCATCTTCCCCATGTTGTTTTCACATGGTCCTTCCTCCGTGTGTGTCTGTGTCAAAGACAAAGAAAGAATCTTGAAAATAGTAAGAGAAAAGTGACTCATCATGTACTGGGGAGTCTTAATAAGATTAACAGCTAACTCCTCATCAGAAGCTATGAAGGCCAGAAGGCAGTGGAATAACATACAAACTGCTTAAAAAAAAAAAACCCAAATTTTAAATTATAAGAAAATTCGATGAGCAATTCTATGTCAAAAAATTAGATAACCTAGATGAAATGGGAAGTTTTCTAGAAAGATACAGGTACCAAAATTCTCACCATAAATTTTGAAGTCCTTTATGTTCTTGTCCATACATAGTAGTCTCATCTATCATCATATCCCCTTTAGCTTATTATACCTCAATTAGCCTGACTCTCATTCAGTTCCTAGCATCATGGAGTACACAATGCTCTATTCCTTTAACTTGTTGATTGTTCCATTTTATCTTCGAGGACTCACTTTAAATGCTATTTCTGCAAAGACAATTTCTTGAACTCCTTATAAGTAACTACTCATTAATGTAATACTATCTGCTTTACCAAAGATAATTTCCTTCATGATACCTTTCCCTCAAATATATACTTGGTAGGTTCTAATCTAGTTTCCAATCAGTTCTATGTTCAAATAACTATGTCCAAACTTCTTTCCTAGATAAAATTCTCAAGGCTGATTTGGGTCTTTGTTTCTGAGCTCCCAGGGCAATATATCTCAACTTAATAGTACATATCTTGAGACCAGATGAAATTAAAAATTTGGGTGGGAAGGCCACACACCCTTAAATCTGATCTTCACTCCAGAGTAGTGTATAAATCAGACACTGCCACTCAAAACCTCTTTAGATCTCATGTATTACAGTTGGGGTTTTGAAGCAGGATTTTTTAGATGACCTAAATTTGAGATTCTCAATATTCCCTTATTGTCTGACAACTGTCCAGTTATTTCAGGATTTATCTTTATTTTTCTTGATGATAGGAGGAAGTAAAAGCCAATTTACATGATTATTCTGAGTCTTTCCAATGACATCCCCTAGAACAGAGTTTCTAAACCACAGCATTGCTGACATTTTATATCAGATAATTATATACTGAAAGGGTCTATCCTACACATTATTAGATGTTTAGGAGCATTTCTGGCCTCTACCAACTACAAGCCTGTAGAATCACCTTCATCTCCAGTTACAACAAACAAAATGTCTCTAGACATTGCCAAATGTCCCAGGGGTACAAAGTCACCCCCAACTGAGAACTGAAACAATAGGCCCACCCTATGCCTTCAAGTTATCACAGGCAGTATGTTTACCAAATATTTGTTCAAATTTATAACATGGGCCTCCATTTTTCGAACCTCAAAAAAAGGTTTCTTGACTGCCTAACACAGAGTCAGAGTTTCTTGACTGCCTAACACATTACTGAAAGGTCAATATCACCTATTTTAAATATTTGTTATAAATGGCACCACATTTCAAGTTTATGTGGAATCATAACTGCAGAATTAGTTTCTGTACAATAATTCTAGATTCAGAATAAACAAATACAAACATTTGTATATTGTGGCAAAATCCAATTTAAATTCATTTCTTACATGTAAAAATACAATTCTGGTATTTGGTGGGTAGCCTTCTATGTGGGATTTTAGAAACCCCAGCTGCTTTCAATGTGTGGTTCTGTCACTTTTAACACATAGCTTCAAGAGTCACCATGTTTATGTGTTTCAAGTCATAAGCAAAAGAACATGGAGTATTATAAAAAGGAGGGTGTTACGGGCTAGACTGGGATACAAGGAAATAGGTTTGATGATTACTCTCAGTGTCTGCTACTTTTACTCATCATTGTTATATCCTCTCATTGTACCTTGTACTTTTTTTCTTCATGCCATTCATCATAATTATAATAAACTAAATATTCGAGCAGCTATTAGTTTAGTATCCAACTTGCCTCAGGGGCAGTACACTCCATAAAGACCAGAACTAGGCCATCTTATTTGATGCTGTATCTCCAGATCTAGCAAAGTTCTGGGCATTTAGTACTTTCTCAATAAAGCTTTGTTAAATGAATGAATAAAAGAATAAATAAATAGATGAATTAATATCATAGATATGGTACTTGATTTAAATATAGTCTAGTAGATCTTCACAACAGTGTATTATTCTTTGTCAGACACAGATCTGGACATTGGTCAACAAGAGATAATGCCTGCAGAACAGCAGAATATCCTAATGAGGGACGGTAAGGATGGTGATGCAAGAAGCAAGCAAAACTTAGAATTCAGTGCAGTAGTCAAGAGCTTTCTCTCCTGATTACATGACCTCATGCTTACCCTGCTTAGTTGGAGTATTTACAGCTGGTTCTGATCTCCACCTTACGGTGAGGAGAAAAAGGGCTCTTTAGCTTCCAGGGCCCAGGTTTTACTGATCGTGTTGGATCCTGAGGCTCCTTCTGCTGCCTGAGATGGTTAATTATATGTGTCAACTTGGCTGGGCCATGGTACCAAGATATGTGATCAGACATTATTCTGGATGTTTCTGTGATGCTGTGTTTGAATGAGATTAGCATTTAAAATGGGACACTTTATGGTGGTCCGATTGCCCTGTGTAACATGGCTGGCCTCACACAATCAGTTGAAGACCTAAATAAAACCAAAGACTGACCACACCTAAACGGAAGGGAATTCTGTAGCAGAGGCTCTTCAGACTTAAACTGCAGCCTTGGGTCTTCTTTGGGCCTCCAGTCTGCCCCGCCCACCCTTCATTTATTGGACTTGCCAAGCCTCCATAATCATGTGAGCCAATTACAAAAAATAAATCATACAATATCCTATTGGTTCTGTTTGGTGGTAAAGTCAAACACACTGCTTATGTAGAGTGTAATACACTCTAATACACTGATTCCAGACTTCACTCTAAATAACAGTATTGCCCTTATACTTTACAAGAATACCTACTTTCAAAGAGTTTGCATAGAGTTGCACTCATGTCTGAAATGGAAAGTGGCCTCTAAAATTATAGGTATTAGATTCCACTTATCTATTCCCAAAGTTTTTTACTTTACTTGGTTTTAAGCCCCTTGAGGGCAAACACTATATTATATCCATCTTGTTTTCCTAGCATCCAGCCCATAGTAGAAGATTTTTTAAAGTGTGCTGAATTAAATAAATAGATGAATGAATGGCTCAATAATTATGTGCTAAAATATAGGTCTCAGTATGGATTAAATTAAATGAGATCAAGAATATAAAGCATTTATCAAAATGCCTGGCCATAGCAAGAGTGCATCTAACATTAAGTTTCTGGTGTTTGTTTGTGTATGTCAGAGATATAATTTCCTTCATTTCCATAGTTTTCTATTTTAACATCTTTATTGAAGTATGATTGCTTTACATCATTGTGTTAGTTTCTACTGTATAAAAAAGTAAATCAGCTATACTTATACTTATATCACCATATCCCCACCCTCTGGCATCTCCCTCCCACCCTTCCAATCCCACCCCTCTAGGTGGTCACAAAGCACAGAGCTGATCTCTCTGTGCTATGCGGCTGCTTCCCACAAGCTATCCATTTTACATTTGGTAGTGTGCATATGTCAATGCCACTCTCTCACTTTGTCCCAGCTTACCCTTCCCACTCCCCGTGTCCTTAAGTCCACTCTCTACGTCTGAGTCTTTATTCCTGTCATGCCCGTAGGTTCTTCAGAACCATATTTTTTTTACATTCCATATACATGCATTAGCATACAGTATTTGTTTTTCTCTTTCTGACTTACTTCACTCTGTATGGCAGACTCTAGGTCCAACCACCTCACTACAAATAACTCAATTTCATTTCTTTTTATGGTTGAGTAATATACAATTGTACATATGTGCCACATCATCTTTATCCATTCATCTGTCGATGGACACTTAGGTTGCTTACATGTCCTGGCTATTGTAAATAGTGCTGCAATGAACGTTGTGAGACATGACTCTTTTTGAGTTATGGTTTCCTCAGGGTATGTGCCCAGTAGTGGGATTGCTGGGTCATATGGTAGTTCTATTTTTAGGTTTTTAAGGAACCTCAATAGTGTTCTCCATAGTGGCTATATCAATTTACTTTACAACCAAGGTGCAAGAGGGTTCCCTTTTCTCCACACCCTTTCCAGCATTTTTTGTTTGTAGATTTTTTGATGATGGCCATTCTGACTGGCGTGAGGTGATACCTCATTGTAGTTTTGATTTGAATTTCTCTAATGATTAATGATGTTGAGCATTCTTCCATGTGTTTGTTGGCAATCTGTATAACTTCTTTGGAGAAATGTTGATTTAGGTGTTCTGCCCGTTTTTGGATTGGGTTGTTTGTTTTTGATATTGAGCTGCACGAGCTGCTTGTATATTTTAGAACTAATCCTTTGTTAGTTGCTACATTTGCAAATATTTTCTCCCATTCTGAGGCTGTCTTTTTGTCTTGTTTATGGTTTCCTTTGCTGTGTAAAAGCTTTTAAGTTTCATTAGGTCCTATTTGTTTATTTTTGTTTTTATTTCCATCTCTCTAGGACGTGGGTCAAAGAGGATCTTGCTGTGATTTATGTCATAGAGTGTTCTACCTATGTTTTCCTCTAAGAGTTTTACAGTGTCTGGCCTTACATTTAGGTCTTTAATCCATTTTGAGTTTTTTCTGTGTATGGTGTTAGGAAGTGTTCTAATTTCATCTTTTTATATGTAGCTGTCCAGTTTTCCCAGCACCACATATTGAAGAGGCTGTCTTTTCTCTATTGTATATTCTTGCCTCCTTTATCAAAAATAAGGTGACCAGATGTGCGTGGCTTTATCTCTGGGCTTTCTATCCTGTTCCATTGATCTATATTTCTGTTTTTGTGCCAGTACCATACTGTCTTGATTACTGTACTTTGTAGTATAGTCTGAAGTCAGGGAGCCTGATTCCTCCAGCTCCGTTTTTCTTTCTCAAGATTGCTTTGGCTATTCGGGGTCTTTTGTGTTTCCATACAAACTGTGAAATATTTTGTTCTAGTTCTGGGGAAAATGTCATTGGTAGTTTGATAGGGATTGCACTGGATCTGTAGATTGCTGTCAGAAGTATAGTCATTTTCACAATGTTGATTCTGCCAATCCAAGGACATGGTATATCTCTCCATTTGTTTGTATCATCTTTAAATTCTTTCATCAGTATCTTAAAGTTTTCTGCATACAGGTCTTTTGTCTCCTTAGGTAGGTTTATTCCTAGGGATTTTATTCTTTTTTTGTTGTTGCAATGGTAAATGGGAGTGGTTCCTTAATTTCCCTTACAAATTTTTCATCATTAGTATATAGGAATGCAAGAGATTTCTGTGCATTAATTTTGTATCCTGCTACTTTACCAAATTCATTGATTAGCTCTAGTAGTTTTCTGGTGGCATCTTTAGGATTCTCTAGGTATTGTATCATGTCATTGGCAAACAGTGACAGTTGTACTTCTTCATTTCTGATTTGGATTCCTTTTATTTCTTTTTCTTCTCTGATTGCTGTGGCTAAAACTTACAAAACTATGTTGAATAATAGTGGTGAGAGTGGGCAACCTTGTCTTGTTCCTGTTCTTAGAGGAAATGGCTTCAGTTTTTCACCATTGAGAATGATGTTGGCTGTGGGTTTGTCATATATGGCCTTTATTATGTTGAAGTAAGTTCCCTCTATGCCTACCTTCTGGAGAGTTTTAATTATAAATGGGCATTGAATTTTGTCAAAAGCTTTTTCTGCATCTATTGAGATGATCATATGGTTTTTTTATCCTTCAATTTGTTAATATGGTGTATCACATTGATTGATTTGCATATTTTGAAGAATCCTTGCAATCCTGGGATAAACCCCACTTAATCATGGTGTATGATCCTTTTAATGTGCTGTTGGATTCTGTTTGCTAGTATTTTGTTGAGGATTTTTGCATCTATGTTCATCAGTGATATTGGTCTGTAGTTTTCTTTTTCTGTGACATCTTTGTCTGGTTTTGTTATCAGGGTGATGGTGGCCTTATAGAATGGGTTTGGGAGTGTTCCTCTCTCTGCTGTATTTTGGAAGAGTTTGAGAAGGATAGGTGTTAGCTCTTCTCTAAATGTTTGATAGAATTTGCCTGTGAAGCCATCTGGTCCTGGGCTTTTGTTTGGTGGAAGATTTTTAATCACAGTTTCAATTTCAGTGCTTGTCCTTGGTCTATTTATATTTTCTATTTCTTCCTGGTTCAGTCTCAGAAGATTGTGCTTTTCTAAGAATTTGTCCATTTCTTCCAGGTTGTCCATTTTATTGGCATATAGTTGCTTGTAGTAATGTCTCATGATCCTTTTTACTT
Organism: Balaenoptera ricei; assembly: GCF_028023285.1. NCBI lineage: Eukaryota > Metazoa > Chordata > Mammalia > Artiodactyla > Balaenopteridae > Balaenoptera > Balaenoptera ricei. Next base: position 83,785,186 of record NC_082646.1, on the reverse strand, counting down.
CTGCAGTGTCAGTTGTTACTTCTCCTTTTTCATTTCTAATTCTGTTGATTTGAATCTTCTTCCTTTTTTTCTTGATGAGTCTGGCTAATGGTTTATCAATTTTGTTTATCTTCTCAAAGAACAAGCTTTTAGTTTTATTCATCTTTGCTATCATTTCCTTCATTTCTTTTTCATTGATTTCTGATCTAATATTTATGATTTCTTTCCTTCTGCTAACTTTAGGGTTCTTTTGTTCTTTTTCTCTAATTGCTTTAGGTGTAACTTTAGGTTGTTTATTTGAGATTTTTCTTGTTTCTTGAGATAAGATTGTAATGCTATAAACTTCCCTCTTAGAACTGCTTTTGCTGCATCCCATAGGTTTTGGGTCGTCATGTTTTCATCTTCATTTGTTTCTAGGTATTTTTTAATTTCCTCTTTGATTTCTTCAGGGATCTCTTGGTTATTTAGCAGCATATTGTTTAGCATCCATGTGTTTTTATTTTTTACAGCTTTTTTTCCTGTAATTGATATCTAGTCTCATAGCGTTGTGGTTGGAAAAGCTACTTGATATGATTTCAATTTTTTTAAATTTACCAATGCTTGATTTTTGAACCAAGATATGATCTATCCTGAAGAATTTTCCATAAGCACTTGAGAAGAAAGTGTATTCTGTTGTTTTTGGATGGAATGTCCTATAAATATCAATTAACTCCATCTTGTTTAATGTTTCATTTAAAGTTTGTGTTTCCTTATTTATTCTCTGTTCGGTTGATCTGTCCATTGGTGAAAGTGGGGTGTTAAAGTCCCCCACTATTATTGTGTTACTGTCGATTTCCCCTTTTATGGCTGTTAGCATTTGCTTTATGTATTGAGGTGCTCCTAGGTGCTCCTAGGGTGCATAAATGTTTACAATTGTTATATCTTCTTCTTGGATTGATCCCTCGATCATTCTGTAGTGTCCTTCTTTGTCTCTTGTAATAGTCTTTATTTTAAAGTCTATTTTGTCTGATATGAGAATTGCTACTCCAGCTTTCTTTCGATTTCCATTTGCATGGGCTATCTTTTTCCATCCCCTCACTTTCAGTCTGTATGTGTCCCCAGGTCTGAAGTGGGTCTCTTGTAGACAGCATATATACGGGTCTTGTTTTTGTACCCATTCAGCCTGTCTATGTATTTTGGTTGGAGCATTTAATGCATTTACATTTAAGGTAATTATAGATATGTATGTTCCTATTACCATTTTCTTAATTGCTTTGGGTTTGTTTTTGTAGGTCTTTTCCTTCTCTTGTGTTTCTTGCCTAGTGAAGTTCCTTTAACATTTGTTGTAAAGCTGGTTTGGTGGTGCTAAATTCTCTCAACTTTTGCTTGTCTGTAAAGCTTTTAATTTCTCTGTCAAATCTGAATGAGATCCTTACTAGGTAGAGTAATCTTGGCTGTAGGTTTTTCCCTTTCATCACTTTAAATATGTCCTGCCACTCCCTTCTGGCTTGCAGAGTTTCTGATGAAAGATCAGCTCTTAACCTTATGGGTATTCCCTTGTATGTTATTTGTTGCTTTTCCCTTGCTGCTTTCAATATTTTTTCTTTGTACTTAATTTTTTATAGTTTGATTAATATGTGTCTTGCCGTGTTAGTTCTTGGATTTATCTTGTATGGGACTCTCTGCACTTCCTGGGCTTGATTGAGTATTTCCTTTCCCATATTAGGGAAGTTTTCAAGTATAATCTCTTCAAATATTTTCTCAGTCCCTTTCTTTTTCTCTTCCTCTTCTGAGACCCCTATAATTTGAATGTTGGTGCATTTAATGTTGTCCCAAGGTCTCTGAGACTGTCCTCAATTCTTTTCATTCTTTTTTGTTTATTCTGCTCTGTAGTGGTTATTTCCACTATTTTATCTTACAGGTCACTTATCCATTCTTCTGCCTCAGTTATTCTGCTATTGATTCCTTCTAGAGAATTTTTCATTTCATTTCTTGTGTTGTTCATCATTGATTGTGTGCTCTTTAGTTCTTCTAGGTCCTTATTAAATGTTTCTTGTATTTTCTCCAATCTATTTCCAGATTTTGGATCATCTTTACTATCATTACTCTGAATTATTTTTCAGGTAGTCTGCCTATTTCCTCCTCATTTGTTTGGTCAAGTGGGTTTTTACCTTGCTCCTTCATCTGCTGTGTATTTCTCTGTCTTCTCATTTCGCTTAACTTACTGTGTTTGGGGTCTTCTTTTTGCAGGCTGCAGGTTAGTAGTTCCCATTTTTTTGGTGTCTGCCCCCAGTGGGTAAGGTTGGTTCAGTGCATTGTGTAGGCTTCCTGGTGGAGGGGACTGATGCCTGTGTTCTGGTGGATGAGGCTGGATCTTGTCTTTCTGGTGGGCAGGGCCACCTCTGGTGGTTTGTTTTAGGGTGTCTGTGAACTTAGTATGATTTTAGGCAGCCTCTCTGCTAATGCGTGGGGTTGTGTTCCTGTCTTGCTAGTTGTTTGGCATGGGGTGTCCAGCACTAGACCTTGCTGGTCGTTCAGTGGAGCTGGGTCTTAGCGTTGCGATGGAGATCTCTGGGAGAGCTCTAGCCAACTGATATTATGTGGGGCCAGGAGGTCTCTGGTGGTCCAATGTCCTGAACTTGGCTCTCCCACCTCAGAGGCTCAGGCCTGACACCAGGCCTGAGCATCAAGACCCTGTCAGCCACATGGTTTAGAAGGAAAGGGAGAAAAGAAAGAAAGAAACAAAGAAAAAAAATAAAATAAAATAAATTAAATTTTTAAAATAAAAAATAATTTTTAATATTAAAATAAAAAAATAAAAATAGTAATAAAAAAAAGAGAGCAACCAAACCAATAAACAAATCCACCAATGATAACAAGCACTAAAAACTAAACTAAGATAAACATATAAATCAGAAACTTGTCAGTCGCATACAGCAAACCTCAAGTCTACAGTTGCTCCCAAAATCCACCACCTCAATTTTAGGATGATTTGTTGTCTATTCAGGTATTCCACAGATGCAGGGTACATCAAGTTGATTGTGGAGATTTAATCCGCTGCTTCTGAGGCTGCACAGAGAAATTTCCCTTTCTGTCCTTTGTTCTCACAGCTCCTGGGGTTCAGCTTTGGATTTGGTCCCACCCCTGAATGTAGGTCGCCCTCTGGCATCTGTTCTTTGCCCAGACAGTAGCTGGTTAAAGGAGCGGCTGAATAGGTGTCTCTGCCTCACTCAAGCTGGGGGGAGAGAGGGGTATGGAATGCAGGGCGAGCCTATGGCGGCAGGGGCCAGCATGATGTTGCAACAGCCTGAGGTGCGCCGTGTGTTCTCCCAGGGAAGTTGTCCCTGGATCACGGGACCCTGGTAGTGGCAGGCTGCACAGGCTCCTGGGAGGGGAGGTGTGGATAGTCACCTGTGCTTGCACACAGGCTTCTTGGTGGCTGCAGCAGCAGCGTTAGCATTTCATGTCTGTCTCTGGTGTCCGCACTGACAGCCACGGCTGGTCCCCATCTCAGAAGCTCGTTTAGGTGGTGCTCTGAATCTCCTCTCCTCGAGCACCCGAAACAATGGTCTCTTGCCTCTTAGGCACGTCCAGACTTTTTCCCGGACTCCCTCCCAGCTAGCTGTGGCACACTAGCCCCCTTCAGTCTGTGTTCACACAGCCAACCCCAGTCCTCTCCCTGGGATCCAACCGAAGCCCGAGCCTCAGCTCCCAGCCCCCGCCCACCCCGTTGGGTGAGCAGACCAGCCTCTCGGGCTGGTGAGTGCTGCTCAGCACCGATCCTCTGTGCGGGAATCTCTCTGCTTTGCCCTCCGCACCCCTGTTGCTGCGCTCTCTTCTGTGGCTCTGAAGTTTCCCCCCCACCCCACCCCCGTTTCCACCAGTGAAGGGGCTTCCTAGTGTGTGGAAGCTTTTCCTCCTTCACAGCTCCCTCCCAGAGGTGCAGATCCCATCCATATTCTTTTGTGTGTGTGTTTTCTTTTTTCTTTTATCCTACCCAGGTACGTGGGAGTTTCTTGCCTTTTGGGAAGTCTGAGGTCTTCTGCCAGCGTTCAGTAGGTGTTCTGTAGGAGTTGTTCCACATGTAGATGTATTTTTGATGTATTTGTGGGGAGGAAGGTGATCTCCATGTCTTACTCCTCTGCCATCTAACATTAAGTAGTAATATCTATTACAGGCATACCTTGTTTCATTGCACTTCACTTTATTGCACTTCACGGATGCAGTGGGTTTTGTCTTTTTTGGGTTTTTCTGTATCACAAACTGTAGGATTTTGACAACTCTGCATCAAGCCAATCTATCAGCACCATTTTTCCACCAGCACTTGTTCGTTTTATGTCTCTGTGTCACATTTTGGTAATTCTCATGCTATTTCATGCTTTTTCTTTTTATTATATTTGTTACGGTGATTTGGGATCTGTGAACTTTGATGTTACTATTTTAATTATTTTGGGGCACAAGGAGCCATGCCCATAAAAGATGGTGAACTTATTGATAAATGGGTATGTTCTGACTGCTCTACCATCTGCTTCTGTTCCCTCATCTCTCTCCCTTTTCCTGGGTCTCCCTATTCCCTGAGATACAACAATATTGAAATTAGGACAATTAATACCCCTATAATGGCCTCTAAGTGTTCAAATGAAAGAGAGTCAGATGTCTCTCATGTTAAATCAAAAGCTAGAAATGATTAAGCTTAGTGAGGAAGGCACACCAAAAGCTGAGATATGCTGAAAGCTAGGTCTCTTACTCCAAACATTTAGCCAAGTTGTGAATGCAAAGGAAAAGTTTTTGAAGAAAATTAAACATGCTATTCCAGTGAATGCATGAATGATATGTGAAACGTCTTACTCCTGACATGGAGAAAGTTTTTAGTAGTCTGGATAGAAAATCAAACCAGTCACAACATTCCCTTAAGACAAAGTCTAATCCATAGCAAGGTCTTAACTCTCTTCAATTCTATGAAGGCTGAGAGAGGTGAAGAAGCTGCAAAGGAAAAGTTTGAAGCTAGCAGAGGTGATTCACAAAGTTTAAGGAAAGAAGCTGTCTCCATGACATAAAAGTGCAAAATGAAGCAGCGAGAACTGATGTAGAAGCTACAGCAAGTTATCTAGAAGGTCTAGCAGAGATAATGAAAGTGGCTACACTAAACAACAGATTTTCAATGTAAACAAAACAGCCTTTCAATTGGAAGAAGATGTCATCTAGAACTTTCATAGATAGAGAGGAGAAGTCAATGCCTGGCTTCAAAGCTTCAAAGGAAAAGCTGACTCTCTTGTTAGGGGCTAATGCAGCTGGTGACTTTAAGATGAAGCCAATGCTCATTTACCATTCTAAAAATCCTAGGGCCCTTAAGAATCATGCTAAATCTACTCTGCCTGTGCTCTATAAATAGACCAACAAAGCCTGGATGATAGCACAACTGTTTACAACATGGTTTACTGACTATTTCAAGTCCACTGTTGAGACCTACTACTCAGAAAAAGGATTCCTTTCAAAATACTACTGCTCATTGACAATGCACCTGGTCACCCAAGAGCTCTAATGGAGATGTACAAGACTAATGCTTCCAAGTCTGCTAACACAACATCCATTCTGCAGCCCATGGATCAAGGAGTAATTTCTATTTTCAAGTCTTATTATTTAAAAAATATATTTCATAAGGCTATAGCTGCTACAGATAGTGATACCTCTGATGGATCTTGGCGAAGTCACATGGAAACCTCTGGAAAGGATTCACCATTCTAGATGCCATTAGGAACATTTGTGATTCAGGGGAAGAGGTCAAAACATCAACATTAACTGTAGTTTGGAAGAAGCTGATTCCAACCCTCATGGATGACATTGAGGGGTTCAAGACTTCAATAAAGGAAGTAACTGCAGATGTGATGGAAATAGCAAGAGAACTAGAAGTAGATGTGCTGGAAGATGTAACTGAATTGTTATAGTCTCATGACAAAACTTTAATGGATGAAGAGCTGCTTCTTATGGATGAGCAAAGAAAGTGGTTTCTTGAGATGGGATCTACTTCTGTGAAGATACTTGGAAGATTGTTGAAATGACAACAATGTATTTCGAATATTACATAAACTTAGCTTATAAAGCAGAGGCAGGTTTTGAGAGGATTGACTCTATTTCTAAAAGAAGTTCTACTGTGGGTAAAATGCTATCAAACAGCATTTCATGTTACAGAGAAATCATTCATGAAAGTAAGAGTCAGTCGATGCAGCAAACTTCATTGTTGCCTTATTTTAAGAAATTGCTGCAGCCACCCCAACCTTCAGCAACACCACCCTGATCAGTCAGCAGCCATCAACACTGAGGCAAGACCCTCCACCAGCAAAAATTTACAACTTGTTGAAGGCTCAGATGATGGTTAGCATTTTTTAGCAATAAAGTATTCTTTAATTAATGTACGTACATTGTTTTTAGACATAATGCTATTGAACCCTTAATAGACTACAGTATGGTGTGAACATAACTTTCACATGCACTGGGAAACCAAAAATTTCAGGTGACTCGCTTTACTATAATATGCACTTTAGTGCAGTGGTCTGGAACCTAAACCTGCAATAACTCTGAGACATGCCCATATTGTATCCTGGAAAGGTACCAAGGTCAAAGGCAGGGTATCAGTCGAAACAGTCTTTAATCAAAAGGTAAGCTAAGAACAAAACTGCACTGTAAATGCTGAGACAGAAGAAGAGATTGAGGAAGCTGAGAAACTGGGATCTGCGTGAAGCAGGCAAGTAGAAAATGGTCTAAATGAGTTCTGAAAACAGAGCATTGTTGTCTGAGGGACGTGATATGTTTATCTAGGTGGCCCTCATTTGAGCAAACCAGTTTATCTAAAGATACTGGAGCTAGAAGGACAGTGACAGTGCCCTAAACACTTTCTAACAAACAATGGATGGGTGGGGCCCAGAGAAATCATCTGCTCACACCAATGCCAGAGCCTCTACATCCCCCAGAAAACTGCTTCCTCCTCGCCATGTTAAGTCTCAGAACTTCCCTACCTCGTATGCTCTCAGTGTCTGACCCGACTGCTAACGTTACAGCATTCATTTCACTGACTCATTAGTGACTACACACCTGCAGGAAACAGATGACAACTCAGCCTGGGAAAATTAAAGTGAACTTAATAAAAGGATTCTTGCCACAATGGTGGAGAACATAGAGGGAAACTACATGAAGTGGTGCACTACCCCAAGCTGAGTGACAGAGGATCAAAATGCCCACCCCCAGGCCTGAAGGAGCCTGACAAGGGAGCCATGAGGGAACCTGGAGACACAGAGTGAGTGGGGTGGACAGAACTACAGCTTTTACTTGAGGGAAACACCCAGCCCAAGGATGTGGACAGAACCAGAGTGATAATCACCTGACCTCGTTCTGCTCCCACCTACTGGTCAGCTAATGCCCCAACCAAACCCAGCCAGAAGCCAGAGGACAGAGGAGCCCAAGGTCAGCTCTGGGGTTCAGAGCAGGGCAGGAAAGGGTAGAGAGTCAACTGGGAAGAGCCACGAACATCAGATATCCGGCACATTACCCCACCTTCCTAAAGCTCTGGCACTGCCTAAGAAGGGACTAACTTCATATGGTTGCCCTGGGATAAAGCCAACAGCCTGTCTTCTCTCATAGCCTCATCCACCTCACAAACCCGTGCACTCAGCTCTTTCACATCAGGGTGAAATCCTCCTGCATCTGGTCCAGCGCTTTTCTTTTCCCAACTACCTTCTTGTTTACTCATAGGAAGAGACTAGTGTGTACATCCCTCCAGGCCTTGGGACAGGCTCTGACATGTCAGAATTGGCTGGACATGTCCATGCTAGGACCTCCATGCTGGGACCTCCATGACACAATAAAGTATGTACTTGGCACTAAAAAGCAACTGATTACAATGGAATCTTCCTTGGATGAGTTAGATACCTCAGGATTTTGCAGGGCCCCAGGTCAGGATTCTCAATGTCAATAGTCATTGCACAAAACTGTATAAAATATTATTCTGTTTTATTTAGGGTTTGATTATTTGCATCCTGGATTAATAGCACTTCACTACATGTTCCAAATTAACAGCTTCTGAAGTTTTTTGTTTTGTTTTTTAAAGTTTGATAGTTTTGTAAACCAGCCTTGAAATTCCTAGTTCTCAATACTGGCCAGAACCCAAAATGGAAACTGAAAACAAAGAAAAGAAACTGTTCTCACAAGTCAGAATTCGGCAGCATCAGAAATCATGAAGGAGGTTGGAAAACATTTTCAGACTGGTTTTACAACTCCTGTTAGCCTAGATAATTGATATCACCACCAAAATTTACCTTGACTGGGCTTTGAAAACTTTTGAAATTCACCTTCCTAAGTGAATGCAATTCATAATTCCATGAAGAATGCTAAGTGTTCCCCCTCCCACCCATTACACTGAATTGGAATTGTATACCATGTTGGAAATCCTAAAGTCAAGTTTGAAGAATCACCTTGAAGCCATTAATTACCAGATAATGCTCCAACCAAAGAAAAGACTTAGAGATGAATAAAAGAACTCACAGGGTGGCCTAACACTAAATTATTTTCTTGGGACCATTGTGGAGGCAACGTCTCCTGGGTGTCAAGTCTGGCACTAGACAAAATGGTGAAGCTGTTTTCAGTCACACGTGCCCCATCCAGTTGCCTTTGTATTCAATAACTTCTATGAGGCTCCCAGGGCCACCTCACCCAGACCTCCCTGATAACTCAGTTCTCTTCCCAGGCAGGAAGGCTTCCTTATTTGGTTGGATAAGAAAGCTTAACGTTCCTATCTTCCTTCCTAGATAATATGCTAAAAAGTGGTTGGTTTTTTAACTCCAGTATGCAGCTTTAAGGAGATTTATCCATGATGGAAAAGACCTGGCCAAGGAATCAGGGGGATTAGGTCCTTGCTTCAACCCTGCCACCAAAGGCAATTGTGATCTTGGCATAATCACTTTATCTCTCTGTGTCTCATTTTCCTCTTCTGTAACATGAAGGTGTTGGATCATGTCAGTGACTTCCAGGCCATTTCTTTTAGCCTTTGTTCAAATGCAGTCTTACATGGAAGCTCAATATGTGAAGCAGAAAAAGACAGAGCTACTCTGATTTGAAGGGAAGGTGATTTCCACCAATCCTGTGCACCTGACCATCACCCTTCCCTGTATCTCTTAAGTTCACTTGGCATTCAAAGTATTACCTTTGGCCCGTGCCTGTGGCTCATGATCTCTGAAGTTCTGATTAAAAAGCAGAACTCTGGGTCCCACACTTAAGATCTACTAAATCAGCCTGGGTAGAGCTGGGGCTCAGGAATCTTCTTTTAAACAAGCATCTCAGGTGAATCTCATGAACACAAAAATTTGAGCACGTTGAAAAGCACCAGACCAGATATTCTGAAATCTTTTTCTATGCCAACACTCTAGCAGTGTTGCTCAATATTTAAGATTTACAAAGCCGTTTGAAATCTGATGAAAGTAATGAATCTTCTGTCTGAGAAAACCGCAAACAAACATGCACGCACACACACACACACACACACACACACACACAGGCACATATGTGAAAGTTGTCTAGAATTACAGCAAGCTTAAATACCCAGTTATGTATCTCCTTGATGTCCATCATGGACACTCTATGGGCCCATAGTTAAAACCTCTGTGATATCCATGACCTAACAGTGGTATTTCAGGATGAATGTGGTGATTCATTAGAGAAGGAGCCCTTCTGGCATTAAATCAAACTCTATTAGTTGCTGATATTGTACTAAACCAAAGGTTGCCTCCAACTTAAAACCTCTAACCCAAATTCAAACTTGTTCAAAGTACTTAGTACTTCCTTTTTGGGTTTTGTTTGTTTTTTAATTTTCTTAATTACCAGGAAGTGTCAGCCTGATTTTTTCTCAAATACTTCACTACAGGTATGAGGATAAAATGGCTAAACTCCAGCAAACCAGCTGACACTTTTCCAAGGTTCTTGCTGTAAGGGCTATTCAGTTCCCAATTGATTTGTTTCTCAGATTGGATGCATAGACAATCCTGCCCATGGAACACGAGGGTCATGTCTTCCAACAGGAATGATGTGGCCACCTCATGACTGAAAGCCCAGGCATTCTTTTCAGAGGACCAAGGAATGAGCTTAGGACTAGTTTTCAACCTGCCAACCAATAAAACTGTGTGGTGGCACCGAGCACCCTTACAAAGGGCTGATCCATAAATATTCACAGACATGACAAGGAGTAGGATGGTCCTTTCCCAAAAGCCTGCCTCCGTTTTCCACATGCCACCCAGATGTGCCATGTGAAGTGGGAACACTAGCATACAACATAGGCAAGGTGTTGAACCACCTATATGAGTTCTTTATTCTTTTAAAAAAAAAAAACTTTCTCTTGCAATTTGAGTGATTTTGGCTTTCATTCTGCCTTTGGCCCAACAGCTAAAGCCCCTCTCCAAGTCAGCTGCCCCGCCTACGTATTCCCAGTCAATAGGGAACCACTTGACTACATGAACATTAACTAATTTGAAGTTTGCTTTTCATCCTAGCACTAATAGGAGAGGAGGAATGTTTTTGTGTTTGCAAGTTTTCCATGTGGGTTAAGTAGAGATTGTTTGCTCAAGTTTGAAGCTTGGAAGAGAAAGAAAAAAACAAGGCCCATGTCTCATCTTGTCCTTTGGAGGTAGGCAGAAGAGCCATTGTTCCCAGTGCAGCTGAAACTTGTGGGCCGAGAAACCACTGGAGCCTATTCTCTGAAGTTTCTGAAAATTCTCCTCACAGACTTATCATTGCCAGCAACCGTGGCGGGCTGTTTTGTTTTGCCTTTCATTCTTTATTTATTGCCAAAGCAAACGGCAATGACAGTTGAGAATGGAAAGAGTGGCAAGACTGAGTGAAATATAGGAATAAGGCATTGATCTAAACAAGAGAAGTTACTAAAAAGGAAAAGGAGTTCCTTCTCCTCTAAAAGCTCAAAGTACCTTTCATATTCCATCAAAGCTGGACCAAAAGCAAAATTATTTTTAAAGGTAAACAGGTAACAAGTGCTCATCCAGAACTCCAGGGTGGATTTCTACTCCCTCCTACAAGGAAAAGGTTGCCTTTTAATTCTTTGTAGGTAAGACAAGGCACAGAACAATGGGGAGAAACATGTTTGAAGGTAAAAAATGGATATATAATACTAAAGGAGAAGCTAGAAGGTCCCTTAAAATATAATCCTACCTTTCATAGTCTTAAGAAAAAGAATACCCTTGGTTTCCCCTGTCCTTAGCTGAGCTATGGCCAAAATAAGGATACTGCTATTAATCAGGGACTTACAGGGGATTCTGCGTTTTTGATCTTGGCTTATTTGTTTAGTGGAATATACAGCATCTTCCATGTTTCTCCTTACATTATAGTTATCGTGAGGAGCCAGCAGTATCTATTCTGAATGCCCTGATTCTGTCCCATTAGGAAAAACATGGCAATATATAGATACAATGTTTCAATGTTTCCCAATAACCAAAACGATAGAATCCTAGGTCTTCAACATGGTTTGCATGGACCTCTATAATCTGATCCTTGCTTATTGTTCCAGCTCCAAGCACTAATATTTTGCCTCTTGAACTGCATGTTCCAATAATTTCAGAAACTTTAATTTCCTCCGAATCATTGTGTTACTTTAAGCCTCTATAGGTTTTCCGATGATATTCTATCTCCCTGGGTGAACCTCTCCCCTTACTCATTCTTTTCCCTGTACCTAATCCAACTTATCTATCCAGACATAACTCAGGTGTCATCACATCTAGGAAGTCATTCTTAACACACCAAACCACTCCCTCACATGAGATTAGGCACCTGGGCATGACATCCTCAGGAGAACTACGATATTTTATTGAAGCTATTTTTGTGTTTATCTCTGCTACTAAATCATGTGTTCCTCAAGGAAAAAGATGATGCCTTATTCCCACTGCCAAGCAAAAAGAAGACACTTAATTGAATTTAATCAAAGAAAGACAGAGTAGTATGAAGTACTAGAGGGAAAAAACATTGAACTTCAATGACAAAGACATGATAGGCAAGCCTATCTTGCCTCTCAAACTCACCAGCTGAAGCTGACTTTGCTGCTGCCATCTTCATCTTCAGTCTTCCTTACATGCTAAGACAGTTCCTTGGTAAGTCTCATGGCATGGTCCATTGTAGCCTGGCTCTTCATGCCCAGTGCCCACTGAACTCCAACTCTGACAGTCTCTGCTCCAATCTTTGAATCTGAACAAACCATTCTCCAATATTCCCACCACCCAGTAACAGCCAACAGCGGGTATCTAGGGCAGCACTGACCTAGGACCAGACAGAAACCACATTCCTGTTCCCTACCAGTTCATTATTCCCTCCACAATTATTCTAAATGACTGTCTTAAATTTTAATTTCCTGTAATAAGAATGAAAGGAATCTGCAAATGATGGTTTCACTTATTTGACTGAGTCTTATTCATCTCTCTTTTTTAGGGACCCAACATAATGTCTAAAACATAGGATATGCTTGATGAGTAGGAATTAATTAAGTAAGTATAATTTCTATGGTCCTTTTCAAGCTTATGATTAGATGCCTTGTAGCAGAGACAAATAATCATCTACCAAGATGTGTGCTCCACTCTTCACAGTGTTAAGTTGGTGCTGGGAAGAGGCTTCTTAGCCAGGGACTACATTTCCCAGCACCCTTCAAATCTATTGTAGCCACGTGACCAGTTTTTACCAATGAAATGGAAGTAGAAGAAACATATGGCTTCTCTAACTCAGGGCTTTGAAGAAGTGTTTATAACTTCTCCATGCTCTTTTATTCCTGCTGGTTCAATGCAAATGACAAAAGGGCCCTAGAGCAAAGTCTGGCAAACTTCCTATGTAAAAGGATACATAGTAAATATTTTATGCTTTGTTGCCATATGATCTGTCACAACTACTCCACTCTGCCTTTATAGTGCAAAAGCCACCGTGGACAACACATAAACAAATATTTAAGGCTGTATTCCAATATGGCTTTATTTACAAAAATAAGTGGAGGGCCATATTTAGCCCACATGACATAATTTGCCAACCCCTGCTTTAGAGGACAGCAGAGCATGAGATGGAAGAAACCTGAATACCTGAATCCCACATGGAGAAAAAGCAGCAACACAGACCAGGATCACCAGTCTTGGTTTATTACATGAGTACAATAGCTAACTTCTACTTTGTTAAGCCACTGAAATTTTGGAGCTTACTTATTAAATAAGTTAGTATTGTCTTTACTAACATATAATCCTAGTATCGAATAAAAGAAATGAGAATTAAATATGTAAACTTTAAAAAGCCACCAAGATGAGCTTAAGGCAAAGCCACAAAATTTTGTTCTCTTGCTCACCTGTTCTCTGAACCATTCTGGCTCCTAGAATCATTTTTTTTCTCATGCTTTTCTTCCTACTCTCCTACCCCTATCTCACACTCTATTATATGGTCAAATCAAAATGAGGTTAAACATGATATATTTTATTCCATAGGTCTATTTTAATACTGTACTGGCTACACTTAACTCTGTACATACATATTATTTCTTTAAACTTAGTAACAAGATGCCATAGATAACCTGATAAAGGAATATAGCCACTATATGTCACACACAAAGGTATTGCTGTCCTCTATGGACAAAGTTGTTTGGTGATCTGTGGGGAAAGTAAAAGGTCTAGCCCCTTCTTTTGTGTAAATGTCCATTAGAGGGCCCTAAAGCAATGCCGCTTGAACCTGATGTGCCCTGAAGTGTAGTAAAACTCTCATTTAACTTCTAATTAGAAAGCTGTCTCAGCCTAGGCATCAAACATGTGTCCAAAGTCTGGAGGGAGTGGGGGGAGATTTGGGAGTTGGTGAAGGGAGGGGGATGGAGTGGTTGACACTTCTGCCAGGAATAAGTTGAAGACACATCCTCACTCTAAGCTCATAATTGTTCCTGCCCCTGATAACTAAAGAATTGTAAGTGGGTATACCTTACCAGGATTTCAGTGTAAGTAATAGCAAATTCAAAATTCAAATCAACCAGATCTAAACAACGAAGAGAATTTGTTATCTCATTTAAGTGAAAAAAGTTAGGATGGGGTTTAGGAATAGTTTGATCCGGGCTATGGCTCTATTTCCTTACAATTCACTTATCTCTGTCCTACATATTATAGCTGTGTCCAAATGTCTCCCTATGTCACTGCAGCAGCCCCAGGCCTTACAACTGTACATCACACCATTAAAAGTAAGGGAGTGGTTTTATTTTTTCTCCAATCATAGATAAAATAATCCCATGTTCTGACTTGACTAACTTGATCAGGTAGATGGCACGTGTTCCTTGGCTAGACCTTGGTTAGACCTGTCATTGCTAGTCCCTGACACAATTGCTGTTCCAAAGGGGATGAGAAAATACTGATTGGCTTTTTCTAATTAGGGCCCACCCAATCTGCATACTAACCATATAACAGGAGAGGGGTAGAGTGGATCTGTAAAGGCAATCACAATGTCCAGCCCACTAAGTCAAGGTCAACACCTCTGGTCCCTTTCCTAGAGTCTCCCCCAGGGCATGCTTCAGGTCCTCACGCAATAGATTCCATGCTACTGTACCTCACCAACTTGCCAGATCCTGCTTTGCTGGCTTATGAGTAAGAAATCATCCCTGTTTTGCTGCTGAAGGAGTTGAGAATCAGAGTTAAGTCATCCTCCTAAGATGTTGCAGCTAATAAGTGGTACAGCAAAGGTACAGCCACAGCTCCACCTGACTCAATTTCATGTTCTCGTGCCCCACCATGATATCCCTCACCCTAACACAATGATAGGTCAAAGTTGGAAGATATTATCACCCCAGCCCGGCCTACCATGTTAGGAGACGTCCCAGCTGAACAGTGGGCTCTGCTCTGCTTTCGTACACTGAATGTTTTCTATAAGTACAGAATCTACAGTCTGTGCCTGAAAAAATGTATTCTGGGTCCTTTAATCGTCTAGGTGTCTAAGTACAATCCTTGCATTGAATAGAAAGTGTGTATATGTGTGTATGTGAGAGTGCACATGTGCATATGTTCTATTTCCCAGTGTTCTTAAAATCTTAACAGTAGGTGGCTTGCATGGGTTTTAAGTGTGAAAAGACTCCACAAGTCTGTGGCACATGGCTAGCCTCCCTCCAGAAACTCTCTAGTGCATCCCATACAATCCTGGGGTTGTTACACAGTACTGACACCTGCCTAACTCATTTCCAAATTTGTGCCCATGCATATACACACTTCACACACAGCCCCTGAAGAAGGTACCTTCAAACCTTCTTCAGTTTTTAACTTCATCATCCTCAATGGTCTGGACAGTTCCAAGATATGTTCAGAGTATGTGAGTACTGTGTAGGGCTAAGTTCAAGAGGTGAAAGTGAGTTGATCCCACATTTGCTACTCAGTTTGCCTACTTAACAACCATGACTTTGGGCAGGTGTTTAACCTCTCTAAACCTCCATATCTCTTATCTGTATAATTGAAATAATAATAATGTATATTCCACATGGTTGTCATGAACACAATGGAGTACTGAAAACACTCAAAAAATGTTCACTGCTACTTCTATTATAATAAATATTGATGTTATTTCTTTTACACTTAAAATTACTAATTAGAATTAGCATTTTTTTAAATGGACAACTTTCTAGAAACATACAGACCACCAAAATTGAATCAAGAAGAAATAGATAATTTGAACAGCCCAATCACTAGAAATGCAATAGAATATGTGATAAAAAATACTTCCTACTAAAACAAAAGTCCAGGACCAGACAGCTTCACAGGCAAATTCTACCAAACATACAAAGAACTTTTACTGATCCTTTTCAAACTCTTCCAAAAGATTGAAGAAGAGGGAAAACTCCCAAAGACATTCTATGAAGCCACCATCACCCTGATACCAAAACTAGACAAAGATACCACCAAAAAAAAAAAAGAAAATTACAGTCAAGCCAATATTTTTGATGAATATAGATGCAAAAAATCCTTAACAAAATTTTAGCAAACCAAATCCAACAACACATAAAAAAGATCATACACCATGACCAAGTGGGATTCATCCCAACTTTACAAAGATGGTTCAACGTACACAAATCAGTCAATGTGATACACCACAACAGCAAAAGGAAAGACAAAAATCACATGATCATCTCAATAGATGCAGAAAAAGCATTTGACAAAATTCAACATCCATTCATGATAAAAACTCTTACCAAAGTGGGTATAGAGGGAACATATCTCAACATAATAAAAGCTACTTATGATAAATCCACAGCCAATATAATACTCAATGGTGAAAAGCTGAAAGCCTTCCCACTAAAACCTGGAACAAGACAAGGATGCCCACTCTCACCACTTCTTTTCAACATAGTATTGGAAGTCCTAGTCACAGCAGTCAGACAAAAAAAAAGAAATAAAAGGTATCCAAATTGGAAGGGAAGAGGTAAAATTGTCATTATATGCAGATGACATGACACTATATATAGAAAACCCTAAAGACTCCACACAAAAACTGATAAATAAATTCAGCAACGTAGCAGGATACAAGACTAACATACAGAAATCAGCTGCATTTCTTAACTCTAACAATAAAATATCAGAAAGGGAATGTGAAAAAAATACCGTTTAAAATCAAACCAAAAAAAAAAAAAAAATACTTAGGAATAAATCTGACCAAGGAGGTGAAAGACTTATATGCTGAGAACTTTAAAACATTAATAAAGGAAATTAAAGATGACTCAAAGAAATGGAAAGATACCCATGCTCTTAAATTGGAAGAATTAATATAGTTAAAGTAGCCATACTACCCAAAGCAATATACAGCTTTAATGTGCTCCCCATCAAATTACACATGACATTTTTCACAGAACTAGAACAAATAATCCTAAAATTTATATGGAGCCATAAAAGACCCAGAATTGCCAAAGCAATCCTGAGGAAAAAGAACAAAGCAGGAAGCATAATCCTCCCAGACTGCAGACAATATTACAAAGCTACAGTAATCAAAACAGCATGGTATTGACACAAAAACAGACATATGGATCAATGGAACAGAATAGAGAGACCAGAAATAAACCCAGATATCTACAGTCAATTAATCTTTGACAAAGGAGGCAAGAATATAAAATGGGAAAAAGACAGTCTCTTCAGCAAGTGGTGCTGGGAAAGTTGGACAGCTGCATGTA
Organism: Balaenoptera ricei; assembly: GCF_028023285.1. NCBI lineage: Eukaryota > Metazoa > Chordata > Mammalia > Artiodactyla > Balaenopteridae > Balaenoptera > Balaenoptera ricei. Next base: position 83,768,034 of record NC_082646.1, on the reverse strand, counting down.
AGTCAACGAAGTTAGAACACACCCTCACACCATGCACAAAAATAAACTCAAAATGGCGTAGCGACTTAAATATAAGACAAGACACTATACAGCTCCTAGAAGAGAACATAGGCAAAATATTCTCTGACATAAATCATACCAATGTTTTCTTAGGTCAGTCTCCCAAGGCAATAGAACTAAAACCAAAAATAAACAAATGGGACCTAATCAAACTTACAAGCTTTTGCACAACAAAGGAAACCATAAACAAAATGAAAAGACAGCCTATGGAATGGGAGAAACTATTTGCAAATGATGCGCTGACAAGGGCTTAATTTCTAAAATATAAAAAGAGCTCATACAACTCAACAACAAAAAAAAAACAACGCAATCAATAAATGGGCAGAAGACCAAAATAGATATTTCTCCAAAGAAGACATACAGATGGCCAATAGGCACATGAAAAGATGCTCAACACAGCTAATTATTAGAGAAATGCAAATCTAAACTACAATGAGGTACCACCTCACACCAGTCAGAATGGTCATCATTAAAAAGTCTACAAATAACAAATGCTGAAGAGGTGTGGAGAAAAGGGAACCCTCCTACACTACTGGTGGGAATGTAAGTTGGTACAGCCACTATGGAAAACAGTATGGAGGTTCCTCAGAAAGCTAAAAATAGAATTACCATATGATCCAGCAATCCCACTCCTGGGCAAATATCCAGACAAAACTAAAATTCAAAAAGATACATGCACGCCTATGTTCATAGCAGCACTATTCACAATAGTCAAGACATGGAAACAACCTAAATGTCCATCAACAGATGAATAGACAGAGAAGATGTGGTGCATGTATACAATGGAATACTACTCAGCCATAAAAAAGAAGGAAATAATGCCATCTGCAGCAACATGAATGCAACTAGAGATCATCATACTAAGTGAAGTAAGTCAGAAAGAGAAAGACAAATACCATATGATATCACTTATATGTGGAATCTAAAATATGACACAAATGAACTTATCTATGAAACAGAAACAGACTCACAGACATAGAGAACAGACTTGTGGTTGCCAAGGGCAAGGGATGGACTGGGAGTTTGGGGTTAGTGGATGCAAACTATTACATATAGAATGGATGTATATTCAATGTCCTGGAATAAACCATAATGGAAAAGAATATAAAAAAGAATGTATATATGTGTATAACTGAGTCATTTTGCTATTCAGCAGAAATTAACACAACATTGTAAATCAACTATACTTCAATTTAAAAAAGGAGAATTAGCATTTTATTCAAATGACCAAATTCATTCTATTTTCTTACTGTTGGATATTAGTTGCATATAATTTCCATCTGCTTCATATTCTGCCTTTGGGAATCTAAGCTTTAATTTAGATAAAGGTCTATTTTCCTCTTTCATATAACAGGAAAATAAACAAACAGATACAAAACATATCTTTTAAGTATCTTGGCTATTTACTTTCTGATTTATGCTATCCAGCAGTGTGCTTAACGTTTTTCTTCCATTTCTTTTTTTGTTAGCTAAAGTAGCAGATCTTTTTACAATTTCCTTTAGTAATTACTTTCGGTACTTACCAAATCTAAGCAACTAAGACACAGGCCCTGTAAAGAAAATGTCATCTCTACACAGTCAATAGACCCAGGTTTCAATGGGCTTAACCTGAAGCTCTGGTCTGCCCAGCATTTTAGTGTTACATCCCAAGGTCCTCAGAGCTAATGGAACAGTTGCAATCCTAATACCTACTTAAGCAAATTGAATGTGGCCATCCAGGAAAATTACCCCGTTGTCATAGTAACTCTTTTACTACTTAGGTCAAGGAGAACAGAATTTAGAAAAAAGAAAAACCTGGCAGCAAATTCTACAACCTAAAATAAAGTTGTGGGAAATATGAGGAAGAGGCAAAGACAAATGAGGGATTTAATTCAACATGGAGGAAAACACCTGAAATGCAATGAGCTCCCCATAATATGCTCTCACTTAGCCTGCTTGGCCATAAGGTTGGGGGGTGTCTCAGCTATAGATTCACAGAATGTGAAACATCGAAGAGCTCTTAGGAAATCTAACTTGAGCCCCTAGTTTTACAAATAAAGAAACAGAAGCCCAGAGAGGTAAAGCAACTTTCACAGTTAGTATACTCAGTTATTGGCCCATGCTGCAACAGCTCTCCTGCTTTCCTGTCCAGCGTTCTTCTTATCATTCTATCCCTGAGATTTAAGGGCGTAGAGGAACCATCCAAAAGACTTTTTGGAGTTTTTGCTATCTTAATTTATTTTTTAAAATTATAAAGGATAGACTCAGTGCAGAAGAAAAAGACAGATTGGTCTTAAACTGGTTACATGACCAGCCAGTTACAGAAACGTTGGCAAGATCTCATCACCAATTACACACTGACCCTGTATTATGCACTGTGCTGGCTCCTGGAGATCTAAGATCATGTGGTCAAGTCACTTAGGCCACTCATAGTTCTTGAAAAGTAGAACACCTTTATGTTCAGACTGAGAGCCAAGAATCTGAAAATCTCCATCTCTGAGGGATTTATTCTCTATTTCACAGACCTTAGAACATATGGCAAACTTACAGTCCTAAAAAGCAACAGATGCAGCCTGATTTTAAATCTATGATGTTTTCAATACTGAGAAACAGTGGAAATTGCAAAACAAGTACAGCGAGGCATTTTAATGTTATTATCATCAATGAAAATGTGGATGCTAGTTGGTCAAAAAAAAAAGGGGACCCAAGAAACTGAGCCAGTACATAGCATGATCCAGTAATATGAAAAAGGACTCCTCTATGTACAACATTTAAAAGATGTGTATGTAGGTCAACATCACTGAACCAGGTCCACCTTGGCTTAATGCCAATTCATTTGATTTGCTAGAGCAGGACTAGGTACTTTGGTCTTATCTTTTAATGGTGGCCTTTGCCTTTCTGGTTGAACTTTTCGTTGACTAGAAAGAATCCTTGGATTCCAACTGCTTGCTAAAGAAAGAAGTCTTGGTACCCCATTCTCAGGCCAGCATTCCTCAAGGCCAGGAGCAATCTGATGATTATCCAGCCTTAAACCCAGCAGGACTTGCAAGAGTTGAGAGGGAGCCTATTTGTTGATGACCATGAAGGGAAGTGAATAAGGGACAAGGAGCCCCCATAGAGATGTGGAAACATCAGTCTAAACATCAGTGAAAGTATGGTTCTGCCATGGAACTTTGTAACGGATTCTGTTTCTCTAATCAGACTTTAAACTGGGCAAAAATAGGTACTAATAAATGTGCCTTGAGTAGACGGATAGGTAGGTAGCTGGAAAAGAACAGAGCTGTGGTGACAAGTGATAGTGTTGATAAATTCTAAAACAGGGATAACTGATGGTTACATTCATGCAGTCAGTCACTCACTTACTGAACCAATATTTATTGGGGAGCTACTATGTATTGATTCTGTTCTTGGTGTTAGAACTATAGCAGTAAGCATGACAAGGTTCTGTCCCTCATAGATCTTATATTCTACTGACAGGAGACATGAAATAAAAACTGACTAAAATAAAAATTCATGTGGTAATCAATGCTATGAAGAAAATGAAGCAGAATCAGGTGGTACAGGATGATCCAGCTGGAGGTAATGACATAAGCAATTCTAGATGACCTCTCTGAGAAGGTGACTTCCGAGTGCAGAGGTCCAGGCTGAAGCAGGGCCTTGAAGATGGAGTAAGCTTGGACTGTTCAACACACACAAAAGACAATTATTGTATGACTGGAGTTGAGAAGGCCAGGGAAAGAGTAGTAGGTGATGAGGTGAGGGCCTGGGCAGAGACCCGACCACGTATCACTTCAGGGGACATGGTAAGGATTTTGGATCTTTTACAATGAGCTGGGAAGCTATTAAAGATTTTGAAGAGGTGAGTTAGGTGATCTGATTTACATTTAAAAACATCACCCTGACTGCTTCATGAAGAATAGACTGAGGAGAACTCAGGTGGAGTGAGGGAGAAATGCATGAAAAAGTTTATGATAATCTGAGGAAGAAGTGATGGCATCAGGAACTGGGAAGTAGCAATTTAAGGGGTAAGAAGTGCTCAGAGGAAGGATCAACAGGACATATTGACGTACTGGGTATGAAGCAAAGGAGTAATTCAAAGATTATTTCTAGGATTGGGAACTAAGCAAAACTAAAGTAATAATGGCCCCATTTCAGAGATGGGAAAGAGTGGTGAAGATTTTTTGAAGATGGAAATCAAGACTTCTTTATTGGAAACATTACGTTTAAGGAGTGTGTTGAATCAAAGAGGAGAGGTCACATAGGTGGCTGGATATATGTCTGGAGCTCAGGGAAATGGCATGGTCTAAAGGCAGAGATTTGGGAGTCAGGAATGTACATGTTGATTGATTGGTAGTGGCTGCTGGAACACTGTTGTTAAAGATTGTGAAGTAAAGTTTGAACTCAGTGGGAAAGAATGCTGAGATTGGTTAGTAATTCAGGTACCAGTAAACCCCATAATTCGCCCAATTTGAGCACAGCAGAAGGGGTAATGGGTTATGTTTGCTACTTGGAAGTCATGCAGCAATACATTAACCCCAAGAAAGATGCTTCATACAATAAGATTTAATCTAGTACCTCAGGTCAGGTCAGGTCATGCTTCAGTATTGAAAGGGGAATGGGTTATAGGGAAGAGATTTAACAACAATAGTTACCACCCATTGAGTGCTTATTTTGTGCCATTTACATCATGATTTCATTTAATCTTTATGATCAGCTTGAAAAATAGGTATTATATATATTGTTTTATAAGGAATTAAATGGGGATTTTGGCAACCAAGTTTATGAAGCTAGTAAGTGGTGACATTGAAATTCAAAATCATTTGTTTAACTTCAAAGTCCATGATCATTCTATTATATCAAAGGAAATATCAGAATAGGGACCAAGTCAGAATAGAAACTGAGCCAATATGGTGAGTAGAAACAACTGTAAGATAGAGGTGATGGGCGCTCCCCCCAACCTGGTGAGGGAGACCCTATGTCACTTGATGACAGGGACAAGAGGAGAGCACACACTAAGTACTCATTTTCATTCATTTATTCCACTAATATTACTAAACTCAGAGTGGCAGCGCAGGGAGGAGGCAAGAGCAAGACTGAGTCTGTGAGTTAGAAGGGCTTAAGTGTGAGGAAGCAAGGTGAGGGTTCCCACAGATGCACAGAGCAAGAAGGGTTCACCAGAGTGAAGGAGCATCATGTCCTTCACCATCTCTTGGCTTTGCAGCCAGGAACTTGCAAAGGGTTAGGCACAGAGGTGTGCACCTTCTTCCCATGGCTCTTAACGAAGCCCTAGGAGTACACAAACAGTTGGCAAATACTAAATTGAGTATCCAACATGTACTAGCAACCACCTGTGATTTCCAGATGAATAAGATATCCTTGCTACCCTCATGGAGTTTACTATTCTGTTACAAAATGATACATATGCACACATGCCTGTGTGTGTGCATGCACACACACACACAATTATAAAAGGCAGAATAGTAACGTCATCATAAAACTACAAAGAAAATATTCTCAGAGCTCAGAGGCATTGAAAACATCCTGTAAGGGGATTAGGAAATGCTTTATAGATTAGTTTTTGGGTTTTTGTTGTTGTTGTTTATAAGGAGGGGAATTGGCTAGACAGAGATGGCCAGAAAGAGAATTCTAGATGAAGAAAAGCATCAGGGAACTACAGCTTATATTTGGGGGTCAGTGAACTCTCCTGCCTTAGATGATTTTTTAAGGAAGATGGTCTGGATTGGCAGGGGGCGGGAGGTGGTATTTCCATATCCTTCTTGATGATTTTTCAGCTTGAAAATCTTGATTGTGAGAATAATGGAGGTGGCAAGACCTATTTGAGAATCTGATGAAAGTGATAGGTCTTCCCTCAAGAAACATGTACCTGGATCCCCAGGTAAGAAGTCACCAGTTACACTCTTTCCTAATTCCTTCAAAAACTCCAGCTATCACCTGTCCAGGAAAAGCCAGATCCAGCCAACTTTCCACCAAGCCTAGCCCCGACTATTTACACCAGAAGCCAATGTGATCAGCTTTACCTGAGACTGGGAATGGCCTTTCCATTTGTGCTGTTGTAATTAACGCACGTCAAACCATGAGCCTGCTTAGTCTGGTGGTGCAGCACGAACTGAACTGGAAGACACTGAACATCCGCCTCCTTAGGAAGGCTCCCCAGTGAATGAGGACAGCTCCACACCGGTCAGAGAAAGAAGGAATTAGTACGTTACATGACAGCAGCTTGCAAATGAAAATTGCTCCATGGCTATTTAAACATTTGAATTAGTTCAAAATCAAATATGTGTACACAGTCATGTCCCCAACATATATACACATTTATGCATCTTGATGACAATCAGTTGAATGCAGTATTCAGCCTTCCCACACTGCACTGGCCCTGCTGCTTACCAGAGATCACGCATAGACTTGGGCCTAACCTAACTAATAATCTGAGTACATTATCCTCAGTTTTGTGTTTCCCCAATGAACCAATTAGACTCCACCAGAAGACCTAGTTAAGAGTGTAAACTATTAGCCTATGGGGCATGTTTGGCTCACAGATTTATTTTATTTAGCCCGTAATTTTTAAAAATCTTGGATTGTCTTTAATATTTTGAAATCAGAAAATTACACATTAAAATCCAGATTTCTGAGGACTTTTTAAAGAATTTGGAGACTTCCCTGGTGGTGCAGTGGTTAAGAATCTGCCTGCCAGTGCAGGGGACACAGGTTCAATCCCTGGTCTGGGAAGATTCCACATGCCAGGGAGCAACTACTGAGCCACAACTGAAGCCCGTGTGCCTAGAGCCTGTGCTTCGCAACAAGAGAAGCCACCAAAATGAGAAGCCCACGCATCGTGACAAAGAGTAGCCCCCCATAGCCGGAACTAGAGAAAAGCCCGTGTGCCACAAAGAAGACCCAATGCAACCAAAAATAAATAAATAAATTTATAAAAAACAATAAAATAAAGAATCTGGAGATCTGACAATAATAAGCATATTTTTACATAGCAACAATCAGTTTAAAATGAATTACAACTGCCCCCTTTAGATAGAGCATGGACTCTCCAGTTTGCCACATCCCAATCCAAAATTGAAATATATCCAAACTGCTTCATAAATTTGTAGTAACTGCCTAGCCCATGAACACATTTGAGGTTGCAATCCTTAATCTAATACTGTAAATGATCAGGGTAGTATAATGTAGTACTTAGGAATATAAGCTATGGAATCAGACCTACCTGGGTTTAACTCTTCATTGGTTGGACAAAATGAGTTACTTAATTCCCAAGATCCTCATTTCATCAGTAAAATGTTGATAATATCTTACAGGGTCTCTGAATAAGGATAAAATTAGGCTGTGCTTAGCACAATGCTCAGTATGTTGCCACCCAGTAATAGTAGTTGAGAGATATTAAATTACTTTTCATTAGTAATAACTTTTCCTCCCTAGAGAATGATCAGACTTTTTTTTGCCCCATTGAAGTCAGGCTTAGTCATATGACTAGTTTTAGCCAATGAAATGTGAGGAGAAGTGAGGTGTGTCACTTCCAGGAATGGCCAGTTTGTACTTTACCACTTTTCCTGGACCACTGATGATACTCCAGGTAGTGACCCATTCAATGCCAAGTCCTGGAAGGAGCTCAAGGAAAATGTGGAGGAGAGCTCCTAGCTGACCCTCGACAGACATGGAGAAGTAATGAGATATAAAATATGTTTCTTTAAGCCATTGAGATTTCAGAGGTGTTTGTTACAGCAATGTAACATAGCCCATCCTGACTGAAATTGTAGTGGTAATTACTATTTTTATCACTACCATTATCATAATTTATGACTGTTACTCAGAGTGCTTTCCTTTGCCAGGCCTCCCTTTCCTTTATTTCCAGGGCTCCTGGCACAGAGACCAGGAGATGCAGAATCTCTTCTCTGTCCTTCATGGTCAGCTGCTCTTTCCCTCCCTATTTCATCACCCACTTTGAGCTTAACTTGCTGTCATCTCACAGCCCTCAACACTCCTAGTGATCACAAGGCTTTGGGGAAGGGAAAAACACAAATCATTCCTCTTTACACTAAGACTGCCTCTCCCCTTTCAATGTGAGAGGAACTACAATTTTATTCACATGTCACAGAGATGTGCAAAGAAAATACCAATTATTTCTACATTTAATTTCATTTTTCTCCAAAGTTCCTATCCTTTTGGGTAGTAGGAGAAAATTATCTTCAGTTGAATCCAAAAATTTAACTTGATTTAATAATATTGACCAAAAGTTGGCAAACTAGCACCTGTAATCCCACTATTTGTGTAAATAAAGTTTTATTGGAAAACAGTTATGCCCATTCATTTACATATTGTTTATGGATGTTTTCAGGCTACAAGGGCAGAGTTGAGTAGTTGCAATAGAGTCCATATTGTTCGCAAAGTCTAAAATATTTAGTATCTCTCTTTGTGGAAAAAGTTTGCTGGTCTCTGATAAAAACTTTATCTTTAAGTAAATGATCAGTCCTTTTGGGATAGAATTCTTAGTCTTTCAGATTTCTCTATCTTCTTTCAACTCCGCTCCAAGATGATATCTTGGTTTTAAAGGGTCTGTGGTCTCTGTAACCACGGTAAAAAGAGAGGGGGAGAGACCAGGTCCTCGGTGCATGTGGTACCCTCTGGGTTCTTGCTCATATCTACTGTAGAGTGGTTGGTATGGATTGTTCCCTGGACTAGTGACCACTGACATGAGACTGGTCTTATTCCTGAGTGTTCTGTGAAATTCACTGTCAAGTTTGCAACTGGTGAAACTCATGCTCTGTTCTCCTTTTGGCTTGTTAGGGTATGGTACCTTCCCTGCTGACTTGACTACAGATGATTTTGCAGACTCCATCGAGGGCCAGCTGGAACTCCCATGCAGTCCTCAACTTCAGGACCACTTTTTCTTTATGCCAGGAATCCCTTCTGGCAAACTCCCCAGACAAAATCTCAAGTAACCTCCATATATGATCCCAGGGACATGTGGAAAATTCTGGGTCCTACACAAGCTTCATGGGAAATAAGGATGCTTTGAGAAGGCTGCATTCATGCTCTCCCTCTGTTTAACCTTACTGTGATGCCTAGTTTCAAGTGGAGGAGGCGACCTATGAGGAAGTCACCTTCCACCGTCCTAAGTAGAAAAGGGAGCAGAAATCTCTCACCCTTCAGCATTCCCTCCTACTCATCTAATATTCTGCTATTTCATTCTAAAGGAGGGAGAGTGGGACATATGGCTGGCCACCTGCTGCTTCCGTCTCTCCCCAGATCCCTCTAGCTGCTATGAGTATTTCTACCTTGTTCTTCCTGTATATTCAGGATGCCTATAAATCTCTATACAACTTTATAATTGAGCCTACCAGTCCAAGTTCTTAATACATTAAAAGGCAAGATGAAGGAATGTGAGGATAAGATATCTAGTATATTAGTTTCTCTCAACAAACTGGGGCACAAAGACTACTGTATTGTTGAAGTTTTGAAAAACCCTAATTGGGGATATTCAGAAGCTGAATATTATCTTTCTTTTCATTCCTGCTGAAACATGTAATAGATGTAGCTCTTGGGCTTACTGGGGAGAAAGACATATACACTGAAAAGCAAAAGAGAAGAGCACGTTCAAACAATGTTGTTCACAATACGTATGCACAGGATCAAATCCATTTGAAGAGATCAAGCATCCACGAAAAATACATAAGAAATTACACATGGAAACCCTACCGCCAGTGCAGAGGGACCACCTTCAAGCCTCGTCTTAATCAAGGTTGTTAGATCCACCCCCAACCCCCAGATGTAGAGTAGGTATTTAACAAGGTGAGATTTTCATTCAAGTAAATGGGCATTTCTTAGCCCATCTCTCCCTCTCTTTAAAATAAAGTGGTAGGATTGGAAGCTGATTGAGGTCACTCTCAGCTCTAGAATCAATTTCAAAAGGAGGCAGTGTAGAATAGTAGTAAGCAGATAGTGTCTGGAGTCTCATGGCCCTGTATTTGAATCCTGGCTCTGCCACTTAGTAGCTGTGTGTAGCCATTCACAGCCACCACCTAAGTTTCTATATCATGGGCCTCTGCTCCTAAGGGATTAGGACCTCATGTGGTATATGATTATTTCCTCCCATCCAGACCACATTTGTTTACATTATGGGCTGGCCACAGGCCAACCACCTGCCCTTTAAACAAAAATATATTTATTACTTTTAACTAAAAGGACAATTGCTCTACCCGGAATACCACATGCATCAGCAAAGTTAGATTCCAATTTGGCAGACTGTCAGAATCTCACCAAATTCCCCTCTCTCCTTAGTTTTCCCAAATGATTTTTGAAGGTCTAGCCCCAGTTCCCGGACTTGAGCCATGCAAAGAACCCAGAGACTGAAGTTCTGGAGGGTTCCCTATATTTATAGTTCCTGATCCCTGAAACTTGCCAACATGTCTTTCTTTGTGATTATTTCATAATTTCTCCAGACTGTGAAGTCACAACTCAAAATGGTGTCTGGTCACTTATTCAGTGGTCACTCTAAGAATTATTTTATCGAGTGCGAAAAAGCTGGGAAGAGATGATGATGCTAGCTATTACCAGGCTTCAGGTCACGGGGAGAATCTGCGACCGGCCACAATTCTGACTGGCATCAAATCTAGGCATGGGCATTGAAAGCCAAGTATTATCCAGAAAGTAAAGAGAACTAAAGGAAAAAATATATCTTTTTTTTCAGCTTTTGCTGAAACATTTCTAACGTTTCTTTAGGTTGGAGATCACACCATTTCCATAGTTAGTTACAAAGACCTTTTTATTATTAGGGAAAAGAAAGGATGAAAGGGCCTCACCTAGAAGTTATAATGACAGTTATCTTGTGAGCATGTTTGCGTGTATGTGTGTATAGTCACTAAATATCTGAAACACTCCTCAAGGTCCCTTTGTGACCTTGGACACAAACTTTCCCACTTTACCTAGCTGGAGAGGACAAGAAAAACCTGGGGGGAACGTCAGTTGTACTATGGAAGGGTCCAAGGTCAGGGTGGGATCAAACAGGCCTGCTTGAGGTGAGCAGACCCATAGGACAGGTATGAATAGGAATCACAGGAGCCAGAGGTCATATGAAGGGCAAAATAACATATACCAGATCTCACCTACTACTCATACCAACCCTGTGACATATGAACAGACAAGCTTGCCCATGGTTATATGGCAGAATCAAGATGTAAAACCAAGCAGACAGACTTCAGACCCTGCCCTCTCCAACACTCTGAATATCTACTCTACCTCCTAGAATGTGGAATACAAAGTCATAAGAGAAGGAATAAGAAGTAGCCAAGATGAGAAAAAGTTGAGAAATGGAGTAAGACAATTGTTAAGGCAAGACAGTGCAGGATGTAGGCCATGCACAATATCTGGGTATCTATGAGTGTTCCTTGCTTGCGGGTACCATGCTGTATCATGAAGAATCTGAAAGGCATCAATAATTGAATATTAGCTATTTCATAGATCATTAGTCCCAGAACAATTGCCTCTAATGAAAGGACACTGGGAAGGAGGCAGTGCTTTTATAAAGGAATGAATCTCCAAGTTATGAAGATACCTAGACAAATTGAGGGAATTTTAGTGAGGTCAATACAAAGGAAAAGGACAAATAGAGTCAGGAAGGAGATTTGAGGGATTTGAGGAATTGTTTTCTTTGATAATCACTAGGATAGTTGCTCAGTGTTTCTGGATATATAGATAATATATATATAGATATATTTAGATATATCTATAGAGATATATATATATATATATATATATATATATATATTTAGATATATATATAGATAATTTAACCAACGCTATTGAATGCCTCTTCAGATCCTTGAGCAAGAGAATTTGGAAGAAATATTAATAAGAAATGATTGTTCCTGTACTCAAAGGGCTTATGATCCAGTGAGATACATATATATATCCTTAGAGAAAGGATATGAATTTTTTTTCTTTAAAAAGGGGACATGTGGAAGGACATTCAAAGTGTATAGAATGTCATTCTCCCTCTTTTTCTTGGCACTGATTGAAATTAAGCTCCTCTCACCCCAACACACATCCTTATATTATAGTTTCCATGGGGACTGAGAATTTATGTTGTGTGACAAAATGTCATTATAGTTAAGAATCTTAGTGCATGAGGCAAACACTAATATTTGCATCCATTGGAGCCACCAGGAGAAGCTTTCTGAAGGGCAGAAAGCTAAAGAAAAGTAACATTTCACTCCACTTTGTTACAATTTGTCCTTTCTCTGAACTCTAAAATACAATTTAGCTTTTTATCATGGTGCCTGCTAAGTGTTCTCCAGTTGTTAACTTTGTGTCATTCATCCCCAAACTAGTTTACAAACTTCTGAAGAGCAGAGATTGAGTCTTCATCTTCCCCTGTACCGCCCTCAATGCCCAGCTCAATGTCAAATAAAGAGGCAGTGCCTGGTACTGGCTCCCTTGAACTGACTTAAATGGGAATCGCAGTCAAGGCAGAGAAGAGGGAGGTTCAGAGGAACTGAGTGAGGAAAGGTTAGAATAAAGCTTGCAGTTTTAATGATCCAGGCTCATATTTTGGAAAGACCTGAATTTTCAGGGAGAGGTATGCAAATTGCGCAAATCAGAAACAAAGTTAAAGGCGGCCTAGAGAGTCAGGGGACTGGCTGAGCCTCAATTTCATGCTTACATCTTTATCTACTGGCACACAAAGGGTGTAATGGCTTTCCCTTAGTGCTGTTTCACTGTAGAAACTATTAACCCAGGAAGGACACAAACCAAGACATTGAAGTGTTCACTGAATATTTGCTGAGCCCCACAGGTGTCCAGCAGGGCACCGACCATGTGCCCATAAAGCACATGGTTGCCACAAAGGTCAGCGAAAGTCACAACCCTTGTCCCTACGAAGCCTATAGATTTAGTGGTGGCTCAGATAGCCCCCGGGATATTCACCTGTGTTTCCTTTGGTCTTTTGCTCACTCATTCTTCATTTATTTTTACAACACAGTATTGAGAGTCAGTTTCATGCCAGGATCAATAATTATGCCACATGACTAAATAACATTAATAAAAACTTTGGAGCCTCCCATGCATTCAGAAGCCAATGTCTGAGGAATTGGTGAGCCATAAGGGAAGAAGGGCAGAGTCCAAAAGAGAAAAAGTATTGCTATATTTGGGCTCATTTCTCAACAAGGAGCTTTTCATGCCTAAATGTATTTTTCCTTTTCACTGAGCTTTCTGGCATAATCTCTTCTTTAGGCCTGGATTGTGCCTAAGTTTTTCTCTAACTAAAGACAGCAGGGATTCTGGTGTGAGGGCCTCACTTGGCTTTCAGAAAGATAGCTTGTTTGGGTTTAACTGTTATTAGAAAAGACTATGTGTCTTTGAGCTTTTCTCCCACCCTCTCTTTTTTCCAAGGGATTTGTCTGGAAATTATTTGAAATACTTGAGTTTTCGGTGAATAACTGAAACACGCGAGCAAACGTAAACTTCCAGGCTCTGACTTGGCAGGAAGATGTACAGAATAATTCCTCATGATTGGATGGGACAAGCCAGAAATGATGTGGAAGGGGGAGGGGGGCAGATTTGCCAGTGAAGACACTCGTCACTAGCCCAGCGTCCACATTAGGGGAGAACTCACAAATTAGAGGGACCAGCCCGACTTTAGTTACTGAAGATCCAGACCCAGTCTTCCCTTTCCCTCCTTTATCCTTTGCTGTCCTCCTACAACCCATGCCCCAGCCCTTCTAAACTACTGAGGGCGTCTCAAAGACCTGTCATGAGTTATCTCCTTTGAGAGATCTCAGTTATCTCAGTGAATATGTAGAACTCAGTTTGGGTATTACTGCTCTAGCTCAGATCCCTTCAATTAAACAATGAGAAATTTAAGATCTTAAGACATTCACCCAAGGACACACATCTAGTAAGTGACAGAAACCAGGTCTTCTGGCTCCAAGAACAGTGTTCTTTCTACTACATCATGCTACTGAAATTGATTCCCAACCCTAGTTCCATGCTACCAGAAGCTGTCCTAGTTATCTCATATTGTGAAAGATGTAACAAAATTCTCAAAGCAAAAGTGATAATTTACTTTAAAATTTTGTAACACCATATTTTTGGTGTTGATCAGAAAATGGGACAAACTTCACAGAATCGAATGATAATAAGATAATGCCAATGCTAGTATATTGCAAATCTGAAAAGGTTGAAGCCCACAGTAATATTCAACCCTGCAAACTACACCCACACATTCAGACTCTGACCTTGAACAACTAATCCTTAGCAAATCCACTATCCCTTAGTTTTATGCAGTTGTATTTGGTGGGAGCAGCAAGTGAGTAGATGTTTTTCAAAACAAGGTAATGAAAGCCCAGTGTTTACTGTACTAACGTGGGCTCCTCTCTGCCCAGAAGTTTCAGAATTTTTAATAATAACCAACGTCAATGTTTAATTTAAAGCTAGAGCACACTGGTTAAGAAACTGCTAAAAATAATCTGCTTCATATTGATGGCTTTGGCTTTGTTGACTCATAAAATGTCAGGGTTAGAGAAAAATAACTTAACGGAAGCTTCAGCTATGATTGTACCTTTAATTATTGATGCTCCATTCTTAGTCTTCAGGGGCCCAAAACTAAGATGCGACATGATGAACAGAGACCATATGATGAACTAAGCTTGGGAAGGCTCACTCTCTATTCTGTCCACAAGACTCCTAAACTTAACAGCTTACAGTAAAAACCACGGAGTCCAAATATCGACTGATTTCATAGCATTCCTTCACATTGGATGGTGGGAGAAGGAGAGGAAGGGCATGAGTTGCCAGATTTGGGAAGCAGAGAACTAGGAGATGCCTATGTCCTTAGTACAGCCAAAAGTGAAGGTCTGTGCTTGTGAATTTACGAGAATGGTTTCCAAATGGATTCCCCTAGTTTACAACAAAGACTCCAGAATCACTCAGGAGATTCAGGACTCATCACTGTTGAGGGGGAACAGTTATGGATTAAGAATCAGCAGAACTGAGTTCTAGTTCTAGCTCTGCCTTATATTAACTACGTATACTTGAGCTGCTCGATCTCATAGTGTGCCTACCTCATCGAGTACCTGATGTACCTAAAAATTCCTTACTGACCTTCAGCTACCAATGACTGAAGCCAGACACCATGCTAGGTGCTTTACATACATTAAATCACAGCATTCTGTACTCACAGAAGGGACTAACGTTTTTATCTTTGTCCCCAGATAATGCGAGTAAATTCCATGAACCCTGTATTTGTTCTCATAAAGTGAAAAGCTTTGATTTAAGAATTGATTTCTGAAAATCACAAATGGAGACATGACATAGGCTTTCCAGAAGGTATCAAAGTGCAAGTGAATCACAAATTGCTCATGACAATGGGGGTCAACATTCAAGGTTTTTTTTGTTTTGTTTTTTGTTTTGTTTTGTTTTGTGTTGTTTTTTGATTTGTTTTGGTCTCCAGTTCCCTTTTCTAAAGTTAATCAGTTTCTGACATTGTCACACAGCAAGAACACAAAGTCAAAGGAAACCTATGCACTCACTACCCCCCATGGAATCTGATTCAATGGCTTGCAGCTTTGAGGTTCAGCTGGCAGACAGAGCCTTTGGACATTTCAAGAGCAATGAGAGAAATGCCTGCCACAACATGTGCTTCTCAACTCTGCTGGCCTAACAAGCCAACCCCAGACCCACCATGGGGTGGGAAGGCATCACAAGCTGCTTCATGGAGCTTCTAGAAGCCAGACTAAGAGGGTGGTTCTGAATAACAAAACTTAGGCTGGCCCCAGAAATATTTTCATGTAACACCAGTGTCAGCTGCACATGGAATTGCTTCTTCCAAATCAGGAAGGACTTTGCCCTGAGCCAGCACACTCTTGGGTTCAGTCACATTTGTTCCATTCATTACCCATCCAATCAACCTTTCCTGAGCGCCAACTTGTGCCAGCCTCCTGGAAGCCTGTACTCTATATAGCAAAATGAGGGGGAGAGGGGAAGTATTAATAGCTAATAGTGGTACCCTGTACTCAATCTTATGTGAATAAAGAAGAAAGGAAAATAAGCCAGATTATGGGGAAAGGGGGTCCAGAGGAGTTTCCCAGATAGGGTTTCCAGATTTAGAAAATAAAATAGAAGGTGTAAGTTAAATTTGATTTTGAATATATAACAAATACTCTTTTTAGTGTAAGTATTTGGGGCCAATATGAAACATACTTATACTTTAAAAAGTATTTGTTTTCTATCCGAAATTCAAATTTAACAGGCATCCTTTATTATATGTGGCAATCTTCTTCCTAAAGGAGTTGCCTGGATGAGTCTTACTTTGGGAAAAGGTTGGAGATGTTTCTCCTGTAGGCTTGACTTATTAAGGATGAGATTGAGGTGCCTCCTAACTGTACATAGGAATGACCTGCCAGACTCTGTCCTTCCACCCTTAAAATTGCTGGTGCCATTTAACCTTGACCTTCAGGTTCAAACCCACCCAGGCTCTGACCCTATCACTCTTTATCAGAAGAGTCAGCCCAGGTGACTCAACAACACTGACCTTGCCATTGGCCCTGCTCAGACCATGCACCTGGCATGACCAAGATAAGTTTTGTAATATATATGAATGAGTGAGGGTCTTAGTTACTACCGGGTTTTTTTCTCTAATTTTTGTATCCAAGCTCCTAGCCTAGCTCCCAGTTTCAGTAAGAGGGCCCCTGCTAGAATCAGGCACATATCAGATATTCAATAAATATTAAATCTTTAATTCAGCAACATGAAAAAACGGGCCAGAAGGTAAAAGCTGGGCCCCAGCTTTGCATTATTACACAACTCTTCCTATCCACTGGCCCTTGGTTTACTCCTCTGTAAAATTAGTGGGCCAAAATATATAGATGATCTGTCTCCCTAGCCCCTTTTAAGTCAAGTCTGAGCTGTTTGCCTATGTGTATATCCAGGCCAGTCCCTATGTATTAAAAAATCCATAAGGTTATTCAATTTCCCTTTTAGGCAGGCCAAGATTTAATGTGTAAAGATAATATTGAGCAATAACTCATTGGGAAATTACCTTTGCTATACTCAGACCATGTTTTAATTTCATAATTCAACACAAATCCCTCCAAATTTCTAATCCTGGGACCAGTTTCAAATCCTTGGAGCATCTCTATCTTTATACAGTGCTCCAAATAAGCCAAGCCTTTTGACAAAAATTATCTATTTATGCATAGCCTTGATCATGAATGCTGTTTCTTTAGCCTTGCTATTTTAAAAAGCAAATATTTTTCTAACAAATAAGGACATTTTTCCTCCTTTAATTTTCTTCAATTTTTTTGTATGTTAGAATTAATAAGCAAATTATGGCTGAGGTTTTCCTCTCAAAAATTTATTCAGTTAACTTAGTGGCACTCAACCCTAACAGCACATTAAGAAACACATGGGGATCTTTTAAAATGATGGAAGCCAGGGTCTCACCTTAGATAAATTAAATCAAAATCCCGGAGGGAGGAGACCCTGACTTGCTAATGATTCTAAGGTGTAGCCAAGATTGAGATATACAGAATTAAGACACCAGAATTGTTTCCATGGCATTAAATGTTTACATTATCCTTGCAAAATATGTGAGGCCAACAGTAGGGCAACTGGTCTGGGAGCACTATAGAGAGATGGGTTTGAGGGGGAAATTAATGTAAAAGTAACCCTAAGGGTCCAAGACCACAGAGGACATTTAGCCATCATGACGACTGGGTGGAGATGAACGATCACTGAGAGGTCTCTTGGGGTTTAGGAAGAGTACAATTCTAAAACCGCCACACCTGCAAAGACATGTGAGCATGTAAGAGAAGAAGT
Source organism: Balaenoptera ricei (assembly GCF_028023285.1). Lineage (NCBI taxonomy): Eukaryota > Metazoa > Chordata > Mammalia > Artiodactyla > Balaenopteridae > Balaenoptera > Balaenoptera ricei. The sequence continues at coordinate 83,750,154 of NC_082646.1, read as the reverse complement.
TGACATCTCCCATGGACCAGATTGCAGCCCCCTTTCAAAAACCTCTCTCAGCCATTTTACCTCATTACTCATCATTGAAAAGATAAGTACAGTTTTGCAAGAAAACTGATCTTCCTCGATCCTTATCCATTGCAAGCTTCCTTTGACTTTCTCCTCTTCTTTCCTCTCCTTCTCTTCCTTCTTCCTCTTCCACTACTACCATTAGCACAACTGCTAGCAATTCTGAAAGGGGACATACAGTGAAGGGGGAAAAGTCAGGAGCAGGGTCAACTACAGAGAGTGACCAGTATACAGAAGTTCACTTTTCTTTCTTCTCCTGGTCTAATTCTGGGGGCATTCTGAGAGTTAACATTTATTGAGCACTGACAGTATCCTAGCTTGAGTTTCTCTTTATTTTCTCATCTTCATCTAATCCTTGCTGCAATCCTCTGTAGAGTTACCAATATTATCCTCACTTTGAATTGAGGAACCTGAGGCTTAGAGAGGTGAGATAACATGTCCAAGGTCATACACCTAATAATTAGCAGAGCCAACATACACCTCAGTTGCTACTTCTCCCATGATCCACATCCCCAACCATTGGTAGAAAGTGATATCTCTCTCTGAGATTCCACAACATTCAGTTTCCCTTTCCAAGCACATGTCCTGTACTGTTCATGTTGTGGTAATTTCTGAACCCCCTCCTAGAGAGCTTGACTCTCTAAAGGTACTGACTTTATCCAGTTTATTTGTGTCCCCATTGTGCCAGTACAATATTTGGCATGGAACATAGCCAATCAATAACAGGTGAAAGTTGAATGGATTTGGAAGTGAAGGAGTATGTGTTTCAACAGCTGACAATTTTCTTTAGCAATTTATGCTCTGAAGTACCAAGGAAGCTTTTGAGGAAAGGATTTGAGACCTGGAAACTCTTGTTTTAAAATTACAAGTTCAATTAATCAAAGATATACACTGCATAGGAAGGGGCTGAGGCACCAATCAAGAGGCCAGTGCTGGAACTGGGTTTTAAAGGCTGTAAATTTAGGAAGGATATTATACTAGCAGCTGCCCAAAGCAAGAAGAGCTAGCAGGATCAGTTCAGAAATGACAAGTTGATTTTATCTCACATATCTCACCCACTGTATTGGTAATGACTGCTTACGGAGCACGATTGGGAATGATCTGAGACTGCATCCAGGCTCAGCAGGAAAAAGAATATGGTGTTTGATTAGCAATGTCTACCCCGGGTAAGGGAAGGGGAGGAAGGGTTGCAGCCATGCCACGTAGCTGTTATCCCGAAGCTTATTCACATTAACCTCTCTTAGTGAAGGTCTTCTTGGCATTTGATTCACTACCAAATACGAACACTGAATCCTAAAAGCCAACAGATCAGAGTTAAGATAGAGAAGCAAGAGATGGAAAAAAGAGGGAATAAGGACAGTAGGTCTAGGAATACCTACAAATACAGTCTTGTGGGGTCAGAGCTATTTAGAGTTAGTTGAAGTATCTGGGTGTATCTGGCTGACTTAAAGGACCGCAATCAGAGTGGATGGAAATCACGTCATAAGAATTACAGTTCCATTACAATACAAAATCCAGCCAAGCTGGACAGAGCACAACCACAGCTCAGGCATCTCAGACTTACACATCCCAGAGACCATCTTAGAACTGAGAATTCAACTCCCCAAATGGCGAAGCATCATAGTGTCAACGATGACATAATGAAATTAGCCCAGTTAATTTTAGTGGGTGTAAATAGATTAGATCCTGGGGAGAGCTAAACTGATACTCATTTAAATTAATTCCAGGTGAGAAAATAGAAGTGACAGAAAGCAACACAACACTCTTATTGCAAAACTGTGGCTTGTGTTATCCTTCAGAGACACAAAATCATTTTTAAATAAATGTAAGAATAGAAAAAGTCAGTGACAGAATTTAATTTGCTATCACTTGTTTTATCACAATTACTTAATATTTTGAATAAGCACAAGTTAGCTCATGAAAGTGCTTCATTTTAAACCTCTATTCTCAAAACTAAAATTTTAAAAGAGAGTAATTTTGCTTTAACCTCAAAACATTTTAAGACTTGTTCCAGAAGAGGAAATGAAAATACTGGTGAGGGAATTCCCTGGCAGTCCAGTGGTTAAGACTCTGCACTTCCACTGCAAGGGACACGTGTTCAATCCCTGGTCGGGCAACTAAGATCCCACATGCCTCGTGGCATGGCCAAAAAAAAAAAAAAAGAAGAAAATATTGGTGAAATAAGAATATTTACTAAGTTGCTAACCCTTATATAAATAAGTGTATAAGGTTAGGGCTACCAGACAAGGTAAGAATATAATTTATGAAACTGCTTTTTGCTCTGTCCTCATTCTGTATACTAGCTAGAGTTCAGATGTTAGTTATGATTCTCCATTGTACCCAAAGGAGTTAAAAATTCTAGCTTTTCGTGATACAAATAAAGATAAGTTGTTCCTTTCTTGTGGTTCCAATTGTCTTAATAAATGTCTTCCTTCTTACTTCCAAACTGTAGACAATTTATCAAAAAGTTTCTAAAATTTCATGCAGTACAACTGTGCAATGCCACAGATAGCCAAGGAAAGGAACTAGAGTGTGAAGGAAGGAATAGAATAAGATGGAGAAAAGAGAAGTGGGTGGGTGGTGATGGGTCACTAGGTAGGGCTAGATTCTAGAGTTATGCCTGTGGTCCTGTCCACTTTCTAGGCAATTGTTTCTTTCTATAACTTTAAAATAAGCTTTTTTTTTTTCTGTTAGTAAAGTGAGACCCATTTATTGTATTAAAATTTTTAATAAAAATATAGGAAGGCAAAGAAAACTGCAATCATATACCTATATATCACTATTGAACAACTTAAGCATATAACTTTAAATACATATAACACATACACTATGTACAATAGATTATACTGTGTATACTAACTTGTAACCTTTTTTTAAATTAAAAATATATCATAAATATCTTTCTAGGTCAACAAATATTTAATATATACCTGACATATTTTTGATTGCATTGATGTACCATAAACTGCTTAATTATGCAAATATGAGCATTTAGTTATACCAAATTTCACTATTATAAATGCTGCCATGAATATCTCCTAGTAAAATCTTTGTGCAGATGAATGATTATTTTCTTAGAATGCATTTTTTAAAGTAGATTCACTTGTTTCAAAGGGTAGGTGTCTTCTGAAGGCCTTTGAAACATGATGCCCTCCAGAAGGGCTGTGAAAATAAATGCAGTGGGTGTTTCACTGTAATCTCACCCAAACTGGATATCTAGGTGTTTTTTAAAATATCTTTGCCAGTTAGATAAAGGGAAATGACATTATATTTCTTCTGTTAATTCACATTTTATGTGTACCTTCTTAGAGGTCTATTTGCAGATCTATCCATAGTCTTCCATGCCAGCCTGTCTACAGCTAGCACTAAAGAATGTGGCCACGGATGACCTAGCTGCGTCCTTTCTCATCCTCCTTTTCTCATGAAAGAGCTGATTCTTCCTGACAAGGTGAAAAATGCCCACGTGCATACTTCCAAGCTGAATGGATAGAGAAAGATAAGTTATCGCCTACAAATTTCTGGCTTGGCAAAAAGACACTCTGAATATACATTTCGGAGAAGACAGCTGAGATTGTAAAAGTTCTTTCAGTCAGAGAGGCTCCCAGCTTGGATTTATTGCCACAGACAATGAGATGTTACTTCCAGCCAACCAGATAGATGGCCTAGAGGGCAAATGGCTACCTCTGACACCAGAAAGGTGCAGCCTTCATTAACAATCCTAGCAGCATCGGGAGAAAGAGAAACAGCGAAAGGCTCATTCTCGTTGGCAGAGACAGAAGAAACTCACAGAAGTCCACTCAGTATCTCCAGGGCCTGTCAATTTCTCTACAAAGTGACAGAACATCTGCCTGAACCAATAATCTAAGAGGGGCAGAGAAAAGAAAAGCGAGGAAAAAAATATTCCGAAGTTCCTCACCTGAGAAGCCAAGCCCAGGTGGGAAAGATTAACACAGGAGCAGGTCCAGGAGAACTAACTCAGCCCCTAGGACCACTAAGAGCTCCCAGGAACTTGCCCGCACCATTCCCCAAGTGGCCTGGGATGTAGGAATGCTCAGGAGTCAGAGTTTCTGGGTTTGAACCTTGCTTTACCATATGATGTATGTGAAGCCATGGACAACTTATCACTTCCTCTAAGCATTCATTTCTCATCTATAAACTAAAACTAATAATACCTTTCTCATAGTGTTTGCTGTGGATTGAGTTGCGTCCCTCCTAAATTCATGTGTTGAAGCTGTAACCTGCAACGTGACTGTATTTGGAGACAGGGCTTTTTGAAGGTAATTAAGATGAGTCATAAGGGTTAGATCCTAATCCCACTGGTTTGGGGGCCTTATCAGAAGATGAAGAGTGAAAATGAAATCTCTCTCTCCATGCACACGCACCGAGGAAAGGCCATGTGAGGACACATTGAGGAGGGAGCCATCGAGCCAGGAGGAGGGCCCTCACCAGAACCCAACCACGCTGGCACCCTGATCTCAGACTGCCAGCCTCCAGAACTGTGAGAAATGAAATCTGTGATGTAAGCCACCCAGTCTATGGTATTTTGTTATGACAGCCCAAGCTGACTAAGATAGTGTTGTCAGGGGAGAACTAAATGAAAATTTGTATAGGAAACACATACCATATATTACGTGTTCAATAAAGTTAACTTTAAACCTTTCCTATTCTCTACCCTCTCTCCTCCCTGTAACCCTCTCACCCATATATTTGCCCAACATGTATTGGAGTTTCCAACAATACAATTTATTCTGCCCCTACCTCTTCTCACTCCTCCCTTGACCTTAATGTTGCCACCCTCATCCTAACAATCAGTCTGAATTTCTGAATGTCCCCTCTTCTTGACCGTTTGGTTTTTATGTTCTTAATGCTGACTCGCACTTGATTTTGACTAATGAATTTGTCATTGGTAAGAAAAGACTTCCAGTACCTTAGAAGAGTTCCTGGCACATAGTGAACCCTGTAAATGTAGTTATTGTCATTGTTACTACCCAGCATCCTGACATTATAATTAAACTATTTTTCTTTTATTTTCTAGCATTCAATAAGAGTAGGCATAGTTAATTATACTGTCCTCCAAATAAATGGCTGAAACAAGAATGCCTATGCCAGCTATGGCCCTTTGATGTGTGTGGGTGCAGAGGGGGGAGTGGGGGGGGGGAGAAGGAGAGAGAGAATTTCTCTTTAGATTGTAAGATATCATATACCAGCACAAACTTTATACCAGGGACCCAGAACCACAGCAAAGGAAAATCTGAAAAGTATTCAAGGATAGTCCCTCTCTAGGCCCCAGCTTAGCCCTCCATCTGCCTGGAAGAGATAGATAAGCCATCAGAGATACCTAAGACCAATGAACAGGTGGAACACTAACCTGAGACATAGGACCACCAGTGGAAGTGACCAGGAGACCCTGAGGCAGGACACCAGACTCTGTAGAAAGTCCTTGCTAAGTATCTTGGGGAAATCCTAGTTGATGTCCTGGGGTTGAGTCTCACCTCTGTGTCTGCCATATCTCCACTCAGAACTATTGAGTTCCCAATAAGAAGAGCAGGGCGTTCTGGTAAAAAAGAAGTGAGTGTGCTGGTGGGAGCCGGCAGAGACAGTCAGTGTCATTATGAAAGTGCCTGTGATGTTGTGAAGCCAAGGGAAATGGAGCCAGGATGCAGAGCCATGAATAGATCCCCCAAAGGAACATCAGACTGGATGGCTAAGTAGAGACTGGATGGAGAATGGCACGGGCGAGGCAGCAAAGGAGCTGGAAACCGCAGGCAAGAGCATTCCACAGAGAGCTCAGAGCTGAAAGCCAAGCAGGCTGAGCATCCCCTGGGATATCTCTTCTCCATGGAACTCAGGGTGTATCACGGGGCAGGGTGCCTTTGAGTTTCCTTAGGGAGGCAGTATTGCCCGTTGGTTAGGAGGGTTGGTTCTGACACCAGACTGCCTAAGTTCACATCTCAGTCCTGCTGTTTACAAGCTGTGTTATCTTGGGCAAATTACTCAAGTTGTGCCTTGATTTCTTTGTATATAAAAGAGGCTAAAACTGCTACAGACTTAATGGGGTTGTTTGTGAGAATTAAATAAAGTACAGGTAAAGCACTTAGAATAATTCCAGATTTAGAGTAAGTACTTAATATGTACTATTATTATTATTATTATCATTATTACTATTATTTTATCATCATCATCATCATATGCATATAAATCCCTCTAGATCCTAGCAGGGAGGAAGAGCTAGGACCTTTAAATTAAAAACAAGATTTATAATCTTGCCCTTATTCAGTTGTCAGTCCTATCATCTAGAACTCTCATTTTAAATATGTACCAATGTGTCATTTTGATACAACTTACAAAAATAATAAGTACCAATTGTTATATACCTGCTTGATACCAGGGACTAGATTTACATATGTTATGACATATAATCTTCATAATAAGTCTAAAAAGAAACACTATTATCATCTCCTCAAGAGTAGGCTTTAGGAAACTATAAATTGCAGCCCAAATCCAGCCCACTGCCTATTTTACAAAGTCTTATAGAACATATTTGCACCAGTCATTTACATATTATCTATGGCTATGTTCATGCTATGGTGACAGTTACTAGCTGAGACAGCAATTTTCAGAAGAAGTTTGCTGACCCCTCCCCCCAAGAGATGAAGACACGGAGACTCAGAAATAAACACTGGGTCCAGGGTTGCATAGAAAAGATTCAGACCCAAGTCGGCCTGAGTTCAAGCTCAGGCTCTCAGCCACTATTATACAGTCTCCAAAGTTATTGGTCTTCATATAAAGGCCCAGAGGAAGTCTCCGTGACTAGATGAAATAAGCAGATGGGGCTACGAACATCAATTAGTCGTATAAATATCCGCCATCAGGCCCACGAGTCAGCAGCATTTCCCTCCATTGCCACCCACCAGATAGGCTGGCTGTCTTCAATCATCTTGTCAAACGCCAGGCAACATGCAGTGAGCTCAAAGCACATAGTTCCCATTATGCCCACTGTATTGCTCCAGCAGCACCAGTCTTGGAAACAAATGGAAAGAAATTCCTATTAGTGCCCCTTCTTCTACAGCTAATACAGTTCCTGGTTTGGGGCTGGTCAGCAGCATTTTTACTCTCACTTGAGTATGCCTATGTGTGAGCAGGAAGAGAGAGAAAAAGGAGAGAGAGGCTGATCTCAGTTGAGTCCCAAATTGGTCACCATCTGATGACCTTTAGATTAGATGGTCCTGGATGATGGCCCAGTTTGGAGCTGGAACTAAGAAGGCAGTGTGCTATATTGGAAAGAGATCTGAATCACAAATTCAAACAGTGCTTCTTGAATTTTAGTGTGCCTAAGAATTATCTGGAGAGCGTGTTAAAACATCGCTTCCTGGGTTCGGTGCCCAGAGATGCTGACTTTATAGACGAGGCCGAAGAACTTGCATTTCTGTCAAACTCCCAAGTGAGGCTGAGCCACGCTGTGCCTAGCACTGAGCCAGAGGAACCGGCTCCGGTCAGTGGCACACTATTCACCACCTGAGAAGTCACTAAAACTTCCTGGGCTGTTTCTCATCTGAAAAAATGGAGCTAATAAGCTAATAATCAATGGAAGAGGAGATTAATGCAGAAGTTGTTTTAATATTTACTAATAATGAAAATCAGGATTTCCTGAGCAGCTACTCAGTTCTGTGCCAAGCATCTTACACCACACATTACCTCTGATCTTCATAACAACCTTCCAAGGGAAATAAAATCACCATTTAACAAGCAAGAACCCTGAGGTTCCAGAGAGGTACCTTGTCTGAGATCCACAGCTAGGAAGTAAGAGGACTACAATTCCAACATAGATTAGAATGTCGCCAAAGCACACTTTTAAATCCTTCAGATAGGCCTAATTAGTCTCCTAACGCTACCAGAAGTTGCTTACGCAGTAACTCGTACCCAGTATGCAGGAGAAAGTGGGGGATCCTGACGACAGGACTACAGGCAGCAGCCACAGCTTCCAGTCATCAGAGGAGTGAAGACAGCTTCCCCACTTGCCCTCTGCTGATGATGTTATTTGATGGAGTGCTTGAGACCAGTGATTACCCGCTCTTGAAAGCAATCATTTCATCCTTCATCCTTCAATGACCAGCAGCAGGGGTGCCTAGGGCTGCGAGAGCTTGCAGCCAAGGGTGAAAAAAAAAAAAACTTTCAAAATCCAGGGAGCTCAAATGAACACCTCTTGAGAAAATATATTTCAGAATTAAACGTTTAATGCTGGGTTTTCATTTCCTAACAGCAACGGGCTGTGGAAACAAGTGCCAAAGAGCAGGAGGAGACTAGCAGCGACCCTCGCCAATAACAGAAAATTATTTGTTGCTTCCCAAAGCGGTATTTGAGCCCAGCGGGCTGCACTGAAGATGTGACCGCATAATGGCTGTGTGGCACACCCCTCTAATGGAGCCGTCACACAAGCTCCGCTCAGCAGCCTGAGTGGCGGCTTCGAAGAAGGTCCTCCACTGCCAGGCTTTTGCTTGGGCTGTTCTGGGCCAGGATGGAAGGAGATCCTCCTGGCCGCTTCAGTGACTCTGGGGGATGTCTCATTGGATGTGTGGGAGATCAGAGAGTAAAATCCAACTTGAGTCTGGGGGAGACATTGTGGTGCTCCCAGCAATTGACACAGTTGGACAGTGGCCTAGCAGAAACCTGTGCTGCCTTTTATGTTCATGGGAAAATCTCTCCATGAAATCCCTACAGATGGAAAAATAAGTGTATTAGTTTCCTCTTGAGCTATAACAACAAATTGCCACAATTCAGTGGCTTAAACAATGCATATGTCTTGTCTTATAATTCCGGAAGTCAGAAGGCCAAAATGGGTTTCCAAAATCAAGGCGTCATCAGGGTTGCTTTCCTTCTGAAGTTAATGTCCACACGGACCCTAAATCAATTATGTAAATAGTTCAAAGGGTATTAACCTTAGCTGACACCTCGATTATATTCTATCAATAATGTGACACTCTCTCCCCAAAACTCCCTATTCATAAGCACATTCCTTGATCCCTCATTTTCAAGATTGAAATTATGAAAACATTCTAAACACCAGCAAAAGAAACCTTATTCCTCCTCTCTCTTCTTCCTGCCTAAACCTCGCCTCTTCAGCCAGGGAAGCCCTGTCCTCCCCCTATGCCACAACTCGTTACTGGGGACCCTGCTCCCATTAAAGGGACAAAGATTCAAGAATCTCTTCAGGGAACAAGACCTATGCATCAGGGAGTTATGAGTGTGCAAACTGGACCCAGGATCTCTTCCTTCGTTCTGAAACTGTTGCAAGGTGAAAAGCTTACAACAAGAAAGCACATCCACAGTCTCTTCTTAGCCTTCAAATTAGATTTATTCACAGCTTGAAAACTGGAGTTCTAAAATATTAAATCTCAAAACAGGGATGAAGATGTGAAACAATAATGATTGCAAAGCCATACCACTGATTGTAGTACCCTTACTCATTTTGCTCTGGGGGATTAAGACTGAGGATACTCTGCTAAAATCAAAGGGCTACATTGAGTGGTATGCTGGAACCAACTTGTTAAATTTCCAGGAATTCAGCGAGCTCATAAACACAGCTCGCCGAATATGTAAAAATTGTAAAAATTTTTATTACATAAATTTATAACTAAGCAATACTAAAAACAAAGTCAATACAGTCCCAAAACCCATCACTCCTAATGAATGATTTTACTACATTTCAATATTATATATGTTCTTGAGGCTATTTATATCTATTGCAGTCGTGAGGTGGAAATACTATGTAATGGCGCATTGCTACCATCCCCTCCCAACCCTACATCCCATGTCATCATGTTGGTAACTTAAAATCAGCCATGGTGGGAATAGTCACGGCACGGAAATCAACAAAGGCCACAAGTCAGGGTTTGATTTATTGTTTTGCTGACTATCTCGACTTAAGAACGTAATGGAGAAAATGTTAATACTGCAGATTACACTTTAAAGCAGGTTGTCTATAATTGTTTGAGGAAATAACCTTCCTGTATTCTAAAACCTTTATCCAATTCAGCAAATAAGCTGTACACATCATTAGCCAATTAGTAAAGTTCCAACATATGCCTTCATTTCTTCAGTTTCATCTTATTAGCTAATGTAAATGAAAATACCAAGCAACATTCATGTCAGAACTACACTCATTCTTCAATTGCAACAGTAGATCGGGTAAGGATAAAAGAGTTCAGCAAAAATCAACAAAAATACTGTGAGAATCAGTTCACTCTATGGAATTTATGATAAAGATGATTGTATATTACATTATTTGTAATGCCCATACTTTGTATCAGTAAAATTTTTAATAAATTTTTTTTGAATTTTTGAATTTTATTTTATTTATTTTTTATACAGCAGGTTCTTATTAGTTATCTATTTTATACATATTAGTGTATATATGTCAATCCCTATCTCCCAATTCATCCTACAACCACCACCCCCCCAAAATTTTTAATAAATTTATAAACATGTATATATCTATATTTGTACAGACACACACACTTTTTTTGTAGAGCTGGTAATTAAACATTTACTGCCACATCACTGGTTACATCTTTCAGAAAGAGAAATTTGCCCACAAAGACTAGTTGCAAAGAAGAAAGAGAATACTCTAAGGCCACATCATTCATCTCTACTAGAGGCTCGTGAATATGGACCTAGTGAAGGGAAAAGAGATTGGAGGGAAACTGGATGGAACCTATATTAGAATTATCACAAAACCTTCTGTGTGCAAAGCAGGCAGAATGCAAGACTATACAAGAATAACTGAATAAAAATCTCAGGGCCCAACTAAGAGGGCTCTTGAGAAAGCCAACAGCCAGCAGCTCCCAGCACTGGATGCCTCACACCAAACAACAAACAAGACAGGAACACAAACCCAACTATCATCAAACAGACTACCTAAAGCCATACTAAGTTCACAGATACCCCAAAACACACCTGACACAGCCCTGCTCATCAGAGGGAAAAGAATCAGCTCCACCCACCAGAAAGCAGGCACCAGTCCCTCCCATCAGGAAGCCTATGTGAGCCACTGGACCAACCTCACCACGAGAGGCAGAGAACAGAAGCAAGAGGAACTACAACCCTGCAGGCTAGGGAAAGGAGAGCTCAAATACTGTAAATTAGACAAAATGACAAGACAGAAATATCTTGCAGGCAAAGGAGTAAGATAAAAACCCACAACACCAAATAAATGAAGAGGAAATAGGCAAACTACCTGAAAAAGAATTCAAAGTAATGATAGTAAAGATGATCCAATATCTCAGAAATAGGATAGAGAAAATACAAGAAACATTTAACAAGGAACTAGAAGAACTAAAGAGCAAACAAACAGAAATGAAAAACAAAATAACTGAAATTAAAAATACTCTAGAAGGAATCAATAGCAGAATAACTGAGGCAGGAGAACAGATAAGTGACCTGGAAGAGAAAATGGAGGAAATAACTGCTGGGGAGCAGAATAAAGAAAAAAGAATGAAAAGAATGGAGGACAGTCTCAGAGACCTCTGGGACAACATTAAGTGCACCAACATTCGAATTACAGGCATCCCAGAAGAAGAAGAAGAAAAGGGTCTGAGAAAATATTTGAAGAGATTAGAGCTGAAAACTTTCCAAACATGGGAAAGGAAATAGTTAATCAAGTACAGGAAGCATAGAGAGTCCCATACAGGATAAACCCAAGGAGAAACACACTAAGACAGATATTAATCAAAATAACAAAAATTAAAAACAAAGAAAAAATATTAAAGCAGCAAGGGAAAAGCAACAATGGAATCCCTATAAGGTTAACAGCTGAACTTTCAGCAGAAACTCTACAGGCCAGAAGGGAGTAGAAAGATATATTTAAAGTGATGAAAGGGAAAAACCTACAACCAAGATTACTCTACCCAGCAAGGATCTCATTCAGATTCGATGGAGAAATCAAAAGCTTTACACACAAGCAAAAGTTAAGAGAATTCAGCACCACCAAACCAGCTTTACCACAAATGCTAAAGGAACTTCTCTAGGCAGGAAACACAAGAAAGAAAAGACCTGCAAGAACAAACCCAAAACAATTAAGAAAATGGTAATAGGAACATACATATCAATAATTACCTTAAATGAAATGGATTAAATGTTCCAACCAAAAGACACAGACTAGCTGAATGGATACAAAAACAAGACCTGTATATATGCTGTCTACAAGTGACCAACTTCAGACCTAGGGACACATGCAGACTGAAAGTGAGGGGATGGAAAAAGATATTCCATGCAAATGGAAAGCAAAAGGAAGCCAGAGTAGCAATTCTCATATCAGACAAAATAGACTTTAAAATAAAGACTATTACAAGAGACAAGGAAGGGCACTACGTAATGATCATAGGATCAATCCAAGAAGAAAATATAACAACTGTAAACATTTACGCACTCAACATAGTAGCACCTCAATACATAAGGCAAATGCTAACAGCCATAAAAGGGGAAATCGACAGTAACACAATAACAATAGGAGACTTTAACACCCCACTTACACCAGTGGACAGATAATCCAAACAGAAAATAAATAAGGAAACACAAGCTTTAAATGATACATTAAACAAGATGGAGTTAATTTATATTTATAGGACATTCCAGCCAAAAACAAGAGATTACACTTTCTTGTCAAGTGCTCATGGAACATTCTCCGGGATAGATCATATCTTGGGTCACAAATCAAGCCTCAGTAAATGTAAGAAAATTGAAATCATATCAAGCATCTTTTCTGACCACAATGCTATGAGACTAGATGTCAATTACAGGAAAAAAACTGTAAAAAATACAAACACATGGAGGCTAAACAATACACTACTAAACAACCAAGAGATCACTGAAGAAATCAAAGAGGAAATCAAAAAATACATACAAACAATTCACAATGAAAACATGGTGACCCAAAACCTGTGGGATGCAGCAAAAGCAGATCGAAGAGGAGAGTTTATAGCAATACAATCCTACCTCAAGAAACAAGAAAAATCTCAAATAAACAATCTAACCTTGAACCTAAAGCAATTAGAGAAAGAATCAAAAAAAAAAAAAAAAAAACCGAAAGTTAGCAAAAGGAAAGAAATCGTAAGATCATATCAGAAATAAATGAAAAAGAAATGAAGGAAACAATGCAAAGATCAATAAAACTAAAAGCTGGTTCTTTGAGAAGATAAACAAAATTGATAAACCATTAGCCAGACTCATCGGGAAAAAAAGGGAGAAGACTCAAATCAACAGAATTAGAAATGAAGAAGGAGAAGTAACAACTGACAATGCAGAAATACAAAGGATCATGAGAGACTACTACAAGTAACTATATGCCAATAAAATGGACAACCTGGAAGAAATGGACAAGTTCTTAGAAAAGTACAACTTTCCAAGACTGGACCAGGAAGAAATAGAATATATGAACAGACCAATCACAAGCACTGAAATTGAAACTGTGATTAAAAATCTTCCAACAAACAAAAACCCAGGGCCAGATGGCTTTAGAGGTGAATTCTATCAAACATTTAGAGAATAGCTAACACCTATCCTTTTCAAACTCCTCCAAAATATAGCAGAGGTAGGAATGCTCCCAAACTCATTCTATGAGGCCACCGTCACCCTGATACCAAATCAGACAAAGATGTCAAAAAAAAAGAAAACTACAGGCCAATATCAGTGATGAACATAGATGCAAAAATCCTCAACAAAATAATAACAAACAGAATCCAACAGCACATTAAAAGGATCATACACCATGATCAAGTGGGGTTTATCCCAGGAATGCAAGGATTCTTCAATATATGCAAATCAATCAATGTGATACACCATATTAACAAATTGAAGGATAAAAAACCATATGATAATGTCAATAGATGCTGAAAAAGCTTTTGACAAAATTCAACACCCATTTATGATAAAAACGCTCCAGAAAGTGGGCATAGAGGGAACCTACCTCGGCATAATAAAGGCCATATATGACAAACCCACAGTCAACATCATTCTCAATGGTGAAAAACTGAAAGCATTTCTTCTAAGATCTGGAACAAGACAAGGGTGCCCAGTCTCACCACTATTATTCAACATAGTTTTGGAAGTTTTAGCCACAGCAATCAGAGAAGAAAAAGAAATAAAAGGAATCTAAATTGGAAAAGAAGAGGTAAAACTGTCACTGTTGGCAGATGACATGATACTATACATAGAAAATCCTAAAGATGCCACCAAAAAACTACTAGAGCTAATTCAAAGAATTTGATAAAGTAGTGAGATACAAAATTAATGCACAGAAAACTCTTGCATTCCTATACACTAATGATGAAAAATCTGAAAGAGAAATTAAGGAAACACTCCCATTTACCATTGCAACAAAAGAATAAAATACCTAAGGATAAACCTACCTAAGGAGACAGAAGACGTGTATGCAGAAAACTATAAGACACTGATGAAGGAAATCAAAGATGATACAAACAGATGGAGAGATATACCATGTTCTTGGATTGGAAGATCAACATTGTGAAAATTACTATACTACCCAAAGCAATCTACAGATTCAATGCAATACCTATCAAACTACCAATGGCATTTTTCACATAACTAGAACAAAAAACCTTACAATTTGTATGGAAACACAAAAGACCCTGAATAGCTAAAGCAATCTTGAGAAAGAAAAGCAGAGCTGGAGGAATCAGGCTCCCTGACTTCAGTCTATACTACAAAGCTACAGTAATCAAGACAGTATGGTACTGGCACAAAAACAGAAATATAGATCAATGGAACAGGAGAGAAAGCCCAGAGATAAAGGCACGCACATATAGTCACCTTATCTTTGACAAAGGAGGCGAGAATATACAATGGAGAAAAGACAGCGTCTTCAATAAGTGGTGCTGGGAAAACTGGACAGCTACATGTAAAAGAATGAAATTAGAACACTCCCTAACACCATACACAAAAATAAACTCAAAATGGATTAAAGACCTAAATGTAAGGCCAGACACTATAAAACTCTTAGAGGAAAACACAGGCAGAACACTCTATGACGTAAATCACAGCAAGATCCTTGTTGACTCACCCCCTAAAGAAATGGAAATAAAAATAAAAATAAACAAATGGGACCTAATGAAACTTAAAACTTTTGCACAGCATAGGAAACCATAAACAGGATGAAAAGACAACCCTCAGAATGGGAGAAAATATTTGCAAATGAAGTAACAGACAAAGGTTTAATCTCCAAAATTTACAAGCAGCTCATACAGCTCAATATCAAAAAAACCAACAACCAAATCTAAAAATGGGCAGAAGACCTAAATAGACATTTCTCTAAAGAAGATATACAGATTTCCAACAAACGCATGAAAAGATGCTCAACGTCACTAATTGTTAGAGAAATGCAAATCAAAACAGCAATGAGATATCACCTCACACCGGTCAGAATGGCCAACATCAAAAATCTAGAAACATTAAGTGCTAGAGAGGGTGTGGAGGAAAGGGAACCCTCTTGCACTGTAGGTGGGAATGCAAATTGTTACAGCCACTCTGGAGAACAGTATGGAGGTTCCTTAAAAAATTAAAATTAGGGCTTCCCTGGTGGCACAGTGGTTGAGAATCTGCCTGCTAATGCAGAGGACACGGGTCAAGCCCTGGTCTGGGAAGATCCCACATGCCACGGAGCAACTAGGCCCGTGAGCCACAATTACTGAGCCTGCGCGTCTGGAGCCTGAGCTCCGCAACAAGAGATGCCATGACAGTGAGAGGCCCGCACACCGTGATGAAGAGTGGCCCCCCACTTGCCACAACTAGAGAAAGCCCTCGCACAGAAACGAAGACCCAACACAGCCAAAAATAAATAAATAAATAAATAAATTTAAAACAAAAATAAAAACAAAAAAACTACAAACTCTAAAAAATAAAAAATTATAATTAGAACTATCATGTGACCCAGCATTCCCACTACGAGGCATATGCCCTGAGAAAACCGTAATTCAAAAAGATACATGTACCACAATGTTCATTTCAGCACTATTTACAATAGCCAGGACATGGAAGCCACCTAAATGTGCATCAACAGATGAATGGAATAAGAAAATGTGGCACATACATACAATGGAACATTACTCAGCCATAAAGAGGAACGAAATTGAGTTATTTGTTATGAGGTGGATGGACCTAGAGTCTGTGATACAGAGTGAATTAAGTCAGAAAGTGAAAAACAAATACTGTATGCTAATGGATACATGTGGAATCTAAAAAAAAACGGTACTGATGAACCTACTGGCAGGGCAGGAATAAAGATGGAGATGTAGAGAATGGACTTGAGGACACGGCAGGGGGGTGGGAAGGGGAAGCTGGGACGAAGTGAGAGAGTAGCACTGACATATATACACTACCAAATGTAAAATGGATGGCTGGTGGGAAGCTGCTGCAGAGCACAGGGAGATCAGCTCGGTGCTTTGTGACCACCTAGAGGGGTGGGATAAGGAGGGTGGGAGGGAGATGCAAGAGGAAAGGGATATGGGGATATATGTATACATATAGCTGATTCACTTTGCTATACTGTAGAAACTAACCCAACATTGTAAAGCATTTATACTCCAATAAAGATGTAAAAAGATAATTTAAAAAAAAAAAGAAAATGGAAAATAAATTTGAAGGCTAAGAGCAGCTTGAGGTTAATCCTCAATAAATTCCATAAAGAAGAGCTGAATATCTTAAAATATAATAATGTACTTTAAAGTGGAGTTCAAGGGTAATGTGTGGGGTCGAGATGAACCTGGAAATTTATGAGGGACTGTTAGTGGAAAATGGTCTCAGGATTGACCCTCCAAAGTGTTTAAAAATGGGATGGGCCTTCTTGTGATGTACAGCAACCTCAATCTTATAGGTTTTTAAGCAAAAAATGGACAAATTTTTGCCAGGGATGCTACAGAAGATATTCTTCTGTTGGATGAAGTGAGAAATGAAGGCTGTTATATTATTTTAAGTGGCAAGACACAGAGTTACATTCAGGCTAACTCATGTTTGTTATAAGGATTATTGTGGCAATAAGGTAAAGAAAAATTTGCCAGATATTCAAGAAAAGAAATTGCAACATGGCCGTACTTAAAGAAATTGGAACAAAAAGTTTTTCTGTATTTGTTGAAGTTTTAGGGACCTGAGAAGCAAAAGTCTGGGGATTTTCTTCTCAGGTAGGCTGTCACTAGTGTGACTAAGCTCTCAGCTACCCTCCCTGCCTGTTTCTCTGTCTCTTGCATCTCCTCTTATTACCACCTGACTTTCTTTTCAATACCATTCTCTACTTATCCACAGTTTTCACTTTGTCATAGCTTTAACTTACTCATAACTTTGCTCACTCATGTCTATCCTAGTCCTTCTCTCTGCTCCCACTGCTTGCAAAATGATTTGTTCTCCAGCACAGGAAAGTGCAGTACAGAAAGGGAATTGATTATCCCATAAAAATCATTGTTTGGTTGAGCTTTCAGCACTAAGCTATGTCATAGACCACCAGTTAGCTGAAGTTTTGCCTACATTTGGGTCAGGTCCTTACATCTGATCCTGGCAGCAGTGTCCAGAGTAGAATGAGGTCGTGTCGTAAAGAACACAGCAGCCCAGAGCTGGGCACTCAACATGCTCTGCAGACAACATAGTTTCTTTTAGGAAAGAATAGTGGGTATCTTGATTAACCCATTTAGTAGAGTGGGCAGGAGGAAAGTGGAATAAAGAAGTCTCTAAGGTCTGTCTCAACACTCAGTCTATAATTCTGACAGCTGGAAGTTAGTGTGCAAGGAAGATGAATACAAGCACCCCACAGCCAAGTTCGGAAGGCAAACTCATATACGATATCAAGTAAGAATTCTGGTGGTCCTGTTAGAGGCACCACTATTGCCTTACCCACCATCTAGGTCATTTTGACAGCAACTAAACACTAAGAAAGTGAGCTGTCACCAATGAATGATAGAAAGCATTCCCTTTTCCAGGGACCAAAATAAAAAGACAATAATCAAACCCCGTAGCCTGATATTTCTGTCTGGATAATATCTCAGGGTGAAAAGGGGGACAGTGGGCTGGGCCTGGCACGTGCTCTCACGCTGAGACAGCAACCCAGGAGTATCTTCCCTAGAAAGCAACCCAGTGGGGAGCCTCTGTGAGAAAGTGAAATATAAATTATTCATTTTCTTTTCTTTGTCTACTACCCCCAGCAAGCCTGTTTCTGCAGAGGCAAACAGAGCACAGAAGAAGGTATCAGCATAAGGCTCCTGCACGAAGCTCAGCTGAAGATCACTGCTTCCCAACAAGTACGCATGCCAAAGAGGACGGCGGGCAGCCTAGATGGCAGCAGGAGGAAACAACTGTCGCTGGTCTGAGAGGCAGGCTCACACATTCCATTGCTCCGCCACTCACTGAATGGGCAAATCGCTTCAGTTCTGTGGAGCTCAGTTTTATTAGCTGCAGGGAGAGAGTCATCTAAGGGTATCCTGGAAGAATTGGTTCTGGAAAAGCACGTGGTCAAGACTGGAATTCCCTCCTGACCAGCCAGCCTCCCTGGCCCTAAGGAATTCTTTAAGTACAGAAAATATCAACTAGAGAGAACTGCAACCCTGGGAGCCCAAAAATGGGCACTCTTCACAGAGCCTAACACTAAAGGGAGTGAAGAAATTCACTCTTGAAGAGCAACTGCTGCCTGCAGAAGCATCTGGACAAATAACGGCACCACTGCAGCAGGGTGCAAGGAGGCATCAGACTATGAAGACCATTTTTCAATAGCAAACCATGTGCTTGCGACAGAAGCAACCTAGGTAGTACCTAGGTCCTGCGACTGGGCTGATCGTTTTTCCAGGTCTCTATTCTTCCTCAGTTTAAAAGCAGGACTGGACTCCTTGGACTGAGTAAGTAAAATTCTTGGACAATTTCTAAAGGAAAATCTCAAATTAATCCAGTGATTAGCCTGAATATTAAAAAAGAATAAGAAGTGACCTTATTCTCACCACCAAGTTGGTGAAGAGGATCATGCAAGTTTCATTAGACAATTCAGAGTTTTAGTCAAGGCAGCCTTAAGGTTTCCACCTACTTTGAGAACCTCTGGACGTTGCTGCAGTCCCTGAAAGGAAGTACAATTGCTAAGTGACCTGCAGACTTCTTGCTAATCCAGCTCCAGTTCAATTACCTCTGACTATCAAAACAATCTTGTTAAATAAGACATAGGGAGGGGATGGAAGAGCTCTGCGCCTTAGTCTTCTGTAATACCAGCTAGTCATGTTGCCTTCATGGTCTCCATGTGTTAGATATGAGGCACTCATTCTGAGATCCAGGACGGTCAGTGATCAAATACTACCAACAGTGTATAGGAGTCTAAAATTGTATTGTCACAACAAACCACTTACCCTCATTTGACATATTCATGTAGAGTTCAGCCTTTACTGCCTGGCCCAATCCTCCACACAGGGAATTTCTGAGTCAACAGCATTTTCAAACCAAATATGAACTTTTCTCATAAAAACGTAGTACTTGCCTGAACTTTAACATCATCCACTCTTCTCTTGGTGCAAGACTAACAGGCTACATCATCCTTGAGTGCCTACAGACTAGAACAGGAGTCTCATAATTTCATCTCTTACTAACCTGCCGTCTACTTTAAGACTGTCAGGCTGTTTGTGAATATTCTGCCAGAAAAGCTGGATTTTGCTGCTTGGGTCACCTTCAGCTATCTTTAGGAGCTTACTTTCTCACACCCATGCATATACCCAGATTCATGAATATCTATTTATTTCTACAATATTTTGAGGGGGCTTGCTCACATTTTTCCATTGTAGTCTTAGTGACTTGTTTTACAGAGGACTTTGCAACATCTAGTTCTCTTGCTAGTTTTCTTAGAAGAGCTTCTAACATGTAGTTTTAGAAAGAAAACTTCATAAACTCTTAAAAAAGTAATATAAGTTCATTATTTAAAATAAACCAAATAGTTGAATCATACTTGCTCTGCTACCTAACAGGAGCATTATAAAAATGCTTTGTAAACTATAAAATGTAATAAAAAATTTTTGGTTATTTTTTGGATTAAAGAAAGGAGATTTATGATTGGAAACTTTAAATTAGTATTTATCACAAGGGGGTAGGACAGGATGAGAAAAATGGAAATATATATTTATAAAATCTATCCCTAATAATTAGAAAAGCACACAATGCTATGGTAGTTTATTCCATAAACGCTAAAGCATACATACATACATATATACATACATATGTATATATGTGTGTATACACATGTATATGTGTGCATCTCTCTATGTATGTGACCATATCTGCCCTGGAGCTCACTGCTTTTGGGGAGGACAGAGAAGGAAAGACGTGACACAGGCTCCTAGAATCTTCCATAAAAGTAGAGTGGAGGCACAGAAGAGAAGATGTCAATTCTGCACTGTGGTGTGGGAATAGGGAAAAGGAAAGGGTGTGGTATTAAAACTTGAGAGAAGGTGATGCAGAGAACTTGAGTCTTGAACAAAACATTGGTTCTCACTAAGCAAACAGAGATAGAAGGCAAACACCCTGCCAGGGTGTAATGTGTAATTAGATGAGTGGGTAAGGCCAGGTCAAGAAACAAGATAACCTTGATGAGGCAAAAGTGAAATTGCAGAGAAGTTTAATGTCATTCTTTGTCTTTTGAAGAACGTTGTATTTCATTTTCGGGTGACATTCTGAGTCCTGACTCTGATTGGCCCATAGTTGCTACTCCAAATGCCATGGTGAGAGGGATTCTGGGACCTCTTTTGAGCTCCAAGAGGAGAAGAGCCATGATTACTCATATCATGAACATGTCCAAGTTTACCATGGATGCTGGAGTGGAGCACGGCAGAACATCTGTCAACCATTGGGCATTACAGCCGAAACAGGTTAGACATGTAACAAATATTCTTTGACTGTTGGACAGGAAAACAACATCATCCAATTTGCTCACCCTAGAAACAGGAAGCCCTAATTATCCAGGATTGGTTTAACAGGCAGCATTTTTGATACTGCAATTTTAACTGCATTCTCCCAGGTGATTTGTTTCATGAGTGTTGGTGGCATTATCACCACGTTCCAGGTACCCCTGGGAATAATTGAAATTCAAGACAAATATTCTCTCCAGGAAAGTCTATTTAAATACCAAAGGGAAAGAAATTCCTAGGTAACCAATACATTGAACAATAGTGTCTACGTACCACGCAGACATGGGTACTTCCAGCCATTTGAGAACCATCTCATCTCAGTGAATGTCATTCACATCACCCTCATCCAATAGCACTACATGCTTTTCCTGGAGGAATTTTAGGCTACATTCTCCTTCCTAATTTAAAACTCGGAGCAGTTTTTTAGCTCATCTGCTTCTTCATCCATTTATCCCCCCACATTTACTTAAAACCTATGATGTGCCAGACTGTGATCTACCAGGTAAACAGATCTAGAGCCTACCCCCCTGGAGCTCAAAGTCTAAAGGGAGAATAGACACTTAAGGAAAAACTTATGTATTCCACTGAATGTTTGGTCTCCAGACCTCTCTAAGGCCCGTGTTAGCTATAACTTCACAAGGATTTCTTGCTCATTCTTCCTCTTTCAACTACAGGAGAACCTATTTCATTTTGTTGGCACTTGGCAGAATTTTTGTTTTCTCTCCTCTTTAAGATCTCTAAAAATATTTTCTTTGCTTTTTAGCCCTTGGAATTACATCCAATCTCTCCTTGAGACTCTCTCTCCAGCTAGTCCTCTAATGGACTTTCTCTGTGTGTGGTTTATTGTTATTGTTGGTGGTGGTGGTTATTACTATTATTATTATTATCATCACAGGCTTGATATAGACAAATGTCAAGAACTTGACCTAAGACAGAGACCTGGGAGGTCAAGAGACGGGCGTAAGCAGGATGGGGAATGGTACAATGTTTTTAATATTTGGATATTAAAATATTGCACATGCTACAGCATTATAATCCCAGGCTTTACCAGAGATGTTAGAGGTTAAACTCAAATCTCTAAAGAGAAGGAGGCAATGATGTAATAACCACATTTTCTATTTTCTGTATTTGGTGCTTTAACAAGTTGGAGCTTTGCTGACTGGAGGGGGATCGCCCCTCCCAGAATTAGCCACCTCCTAGAGACAGTAAAAGACTGGCCTGCAAGCACAGCTTTCATATGCAAACCAACCAATCCAGAACCCTTCCCCAGCAACCACCTCCTTTGTCAAGCTCTCGCACTCAGGGCCACAATCCCCCTGCCCTAATCACCCCAGATTCAGGTAACAGAAAACTAGGCCCAGCTTCTATGCTCCACAGACCACCAAAATTATTCAAACTAGCCAACCCTAAATCTGTTTACCCTGTCTTGCCCGTTCCTTGCCACAGAAACCACAATAAAAGCTCTTGCCCACATTTTCCCCTCATTCCCTCTGCCTCCCGACCAATCCTGGTGCTTCCCCATATGAACCCCATGGCATGACATGCCCCTTCCTCTTGGGATCTGTGAGTATAACAAGTTATTTTTTCTATGGCATCTGTCTCCTGATTTTTGGCCTAGCCATGCCTGCCTTACAATAAAATATGTATTTTAAAACCAATAGTTCTTGAACAGAGCTGCTTTCCTTAGACTTTTTCTATTTGGAATGACCCAGAGATTGCCATACGCTTGGGCTTCTCCTAAGAAAAAAATAACAAATGTCTCTGGCTTGCCCTATAAGAATGGGTTTTGTGGTGGCCATGAGAATGCGCCTCTCAGATCTCTGACTGAAGGGAGTACAATGGACTGGTGGTCCAGATGTTGTGCTCTAAATTCCATCGATCCATTTGCGTGGAGGCCCATGGGCTACACGCAGCCAATGACTGAGGTCTGAGCAAGGCACAGGCCTTAAGGCTGGCTCATTCCTAGGAGACAAGGGACTCCTCTGACAGTCAGCCTTGGCTTGAGGACTCCCTGACTGCCTTGCCTAACTTTCATTAGGATGACACTGCAGTCTAAGATGTTTCCACCACTTTCCTACCTTCCCTCTCTTTTTCACCCAGGGTCAGACCTGCATCTTGTTCAGCCAGTTTAAACAGACTCCCAGTTTTCTCTCAGTTTTTCTCCCGATAAAAGTCTCACTCATCTAACGTCGTATTTGTGTCTGCTCCTCAGAGGAACTGAAACACCCAAGTGTAGAACCAGTAAGCACTGAAATGATTCCAGAACAGCCCATCTTTTGTTGGCTCATCATGAAGAAATGAACTATACAAAATAAATGATCAGTGCCCCATTAGAGAGTCAATCAATTAGCCTGGAGTGAATTAAGTTCTGGTCAACAAGGCATTCAGAATGTTCCATATGTATACATTTTCCTTTCTTGGGGGCACAGAAAAACTCCTGTGTCAAAGTCTGTTCTTAATGTTGAAGTCTTTTAGAAAAATGAAAAAAAGAGAGATAAAGGAAGAGAGAAGAAAGAAATATTAACTCCAACAAGGTAAAAAGGCATAATGCTGTCCAGGTGGTCCAAGAATTTAATTTCCACTGTCAACACTGAGTAATGGGCTCAGAATCCAATGACCCAATGATTATGCTCTGACCCATGCATTTTTAATAAGAGCAAGGGTCCCAGACATACCTTTTATTTCCCTAGGCCAAATTTCTATTGCCACCATCAGGACAGAGGCTGCTTGTTTGAGGTGATATCAACATGGAATTTATTTCCTAAGCAGGAAGAGTGTACGCCAGATAAATCAAGCCTCAGCACACCAGCAAAAGCCTTTCCCACCCACTATTCCTATTGAGGTTGTCATTTTTATTTGAGTGTTTTTTGGGTTTGTATCATTAATTTCAAAGTAGGAGGCAATGTGCATTACTATATCACCATTTCACTTTAGTCACATCTGACTGGAACAGAGAGGGACACCTTTTCCACGTTCAGCAAAGATGTAGGCCAACTAGAAGGCTATGAGGTGGACTTAAGAGTTCTGCCGTGAGGATGAGAATGACAAAACATACCAATCAGATCTTCTCACTCACAACTTTGAATGTAAGAGAGAGAGAGGTAAGTAGTTTATATCTGGAGGAAAAGTCAAAAAAGAAGGAGCATGTGCAAGAAAAGTTGGGTCATGAAATGGTACAGCATCAGTCTGGGGAAGAGGCAGAGGGAATCCTGCTGTTAGAACGGTACTAATCCTCAGAGACATCTTGGTTCTCAAACTACTTTCCCATGCAGGCTGGTTGTAGGATAATTCCCATATTGCCTTAGGCCTTGATGTAGTCAATAACTCACAGTATTCTTACAGGTTACACTTATTCTTACACTTACAGAGTTTGAGTGAGATTCTGCTCTTGAGGGGAGAAAAATCAAACAGATTACAATTACCCGGAGAGGGAAAACTATTAAAAATACAGATTGCAATACTCTCTTCTGGAGATTAAAATTCAGGAGGCCTGGCCTGAAGAACCAAGAATATGTATTTTTTACAGACTTCCAGATGATTATGGTAATAGGCCAAATGTAGAAACTACTGACCCAGCACAATGACTAGTCAATTCAGGCTCCAGAAATAACAAAAGATTCATCAGAAAAGTAAATATGATGGAGAAGTGGAAGGCTGCATGTGCCCCATCCCTAAGTAAATGAGCAGCAACATACTAGTTATAGGTGTCTTCTTAAACAATGAGGTGGTTTGGGTTGTCATTCATAGAACAGGATCCCTAGAGAAAGGTGACACCATTACACAAATCAAAAGTAAAGATGCATTTTCCAGCAAGTATGAGGGTACTTATGGAGGCAATTGTATAGAATATTCAAAGGGGGCTGTCACAGGAAAGTTAAGATCTACTTTCATAGCTCAAAGTCCATGTGCAAGCTGTAAGTGGACCTAATCGTCTGAGGATCAGTGTCTAAGTCATGCAATTAATAGCCTGGGCTCTGTGACCACATGGATGTAAGTTCAAATTCCAGCTCTGCTCCCCACATACAAGATGTATGATTTTAGGCAACTTTCTTAAGTCCTCTTGGCTTCAGTTTCCTCATCTATAAAATAAGAATAGTACTGGTACCTTCCTCATAGAGTTGCTTTGAAAATTAAATGGGATAATCCATTTAAAGCATGTAAAACAGTATCTAGCACATAGTAATTTCTCATTAAATGTTATCCTGTTGTTGTTTTGCTACTATTGTAATATAATAATAACTATTATTATTATTCCTCATGCACCTGCTAGAGTGTGAAGTGAGATACAAGCACTTCTTGCATTCAGGGACTGATCCTAAGTCTCCTTGCTCTTTCCCGTCCTGCTTCTCCCTCATTTCAATGCACATGTGCTTTCGTCCTGTTCTTAGCACCATTGGACTAGGCATTTGTCTCCGATATCTCTGGGATTCTAACTTTTGAGTTCCCTCATGGAATCTGCTTTAGATGTACCCCAACTCACTTCCCTCACCTCATGAAACCTCAGGTAGAATACCTTGGCCAGCATGCCCCTGGAAATCTAAGACCAGCATGGCATGCTTGAGCCCCTGTAAGACAGAGAGTCAGAAATTGGGTAAATTACAGCTTTATTAGCAGATTGATGACTACTTTATTAAATACTTTAAAAGCGATTAAGTCCCCAAACTGATATCTCTCAATGGTGAGCTCCCAAGCATGCCAAGTTTCTCTAGCTCCAGATAGTTGATGTAAATAAGAGAACAGGGGCTTCCCTGATGGCTCAGTGGTTGGGAATCCGCCTGCCAATGCAGGGGACACGGGTTCGAGCCCTGGTCTGGGAAGATCCCATGTGCCGCGGAGCGGCTGGGCCCGTGAGCCACAATTGCTGGGCCTGCGCGTCTGGAGCCTGTGCTCCGCAGCAAGAGAGGCCGCGATAGTGAGAGGCCCACGCACAGTGATGGGGAGTGGCCCCGACTTGCCGCAACTGGGGGGAGCGCTCGCGCAGGGATGAGGATCCAACACAGCCATAAATAAATAAAATTTAAAAACAAAAAACAAAAAAAAAACCCACATACACATCCACATCAAGCTCTCCCCACACACATTGACTTGGAACATATAAAAAAAAAAAAATAAGAGAACAAAGACTTATAATAAATCTATTACCAAGTCCTCCATTTGTTAATTATGGGAACCATTTCTTTTATTCATTGTCTCAATTTAAATTGCTTTTCTTTCCCTAGAGAACTTGTACTTCAAAAAGGCAATATTTTCTCCAAGTTTCTATTGCAAGCCTGTGACTAGCAGGAATCCCAGCTGGACGTTCATGCTTTTTCAACATCTTAGTCTCTTTCACTGTATTTGATCTGCCTCTCCTGAGCCCAACCTTACGTCATTCAGAAAAATCATTCAAATAGCTTTTGCCTCAAAGTGTTTCATTGAGAGTCCCCCCCCCCACAAAGAGAATGAGGTCTGCTCTGATTAGCATAGAATCCAGCCAGTTCTTTTTCTATGATCAAGGACAGTTTTTTCCACCTGTACCAGGAGGTTTATAATCTACCAGCTGGAAACATTTCCTCTAAAAACAACGATGTTGAAGTCTACAGGGGTGGGGGTTATAAAGAAATATCTAGCACTTCCTCAGAGCAGCTTATATTGTATCCAGACCTTGATTCAGAATACGTTATGTTCTATTCCGGAGATGACAAAAGCTTTAGCCAAAAAGCAATCTTGCAGGAGAGGGGAGTTGGAAGGCCGTAACACCCACGTGAAGAGAGGGCTACAGTCAGAAGTACGCAAACCCCAGAAGTTCTTTCAACCACTTGTGCTTAAACCTTGCTTCACAACTGAGTAATGATCAGTTATTCTATTGATTCAGACCACAAAGGGGAACTGGACTATTCCTGAGCATAAAAATGAAAAACAAAATTTTTTTGGTAGCAGCTAGTGTTTAAAGATGTCCCACAATGAATCACACCTTTCAGTATCCATGCCCTTGTGAGTTCCTGTCCCCTTGAATCTGGGTTGGGACTTTGATTTTCCTGAAATAAATAAGACATAGTGCAAGAAATGCTGCAGGTCTTCTGAGGCTGGGTCAGAAGAAGCCTTGCAGATTCTGCCTTGGTCTCTGGTATGCTTACTCTGGGGGAGCAAGCCTCGTGTAACAAGTCTGACCTATAAGGGAAGACGTCATCTTGAATGTCCAGCCCAGTTGGACATGCCCTGATGCCTCTAGCCCCAGGTGCCATCTGACTGCAACACACAAGAAGAACCAAGCTAGAATTACCAGCTGAGGCCATGTGACTGCAGAAACACAAGTGGTAAAAATAAGTTGTTGTTGTAAGTCACTAAGATTGGGGCATGTGAACCAAGATGTGGTTACACCATAGTAGATGTTAGGGAAAATGTTCTAAAAAGTTAGGGGTACTGATTCCAAAGGTTACATGGCATCAGTCCTGCACTGTACAGGAATTTTTAGTTTAAAATCTTAGAAACAAATACATACTGACTTAAGCAATTAAAAAGGGAATTTATTAGTTCAAGTAACTGAAAATCTTAGTTGCAGAAAATCCCAATCATAACTAGATCTAAGTCCTCAAAGATGTAGTAGGAAATTGATCTCACTCCTTCACTTCTGCTCTTTAGTTGGCTCCACTCTCAAGCAGGCCCTTGCTTTGGGTTAACAAAATGGCTACCAACAGTGCTATGCTTGAAGCTTAAACTTTGGAAGCCCCAGTGGAAAGAGAGCTTTTCTTTCTCAACAACTCCAACATTGGTGTATACTGGCCTGGCTTGGGCCACAAGCCCACTCCTCAAGCCAAAGATGAAACAAGTACTTTTCATAAACCTGTAAACCAGGAGGAAAGAAGGAGTAATTCCCTAAACAAAATGGGGCACTTATGGTAGCTAAGGTATCACTTCAGGTTCAGTAGCAGAAACCCAAAATTTATATAACAGCTTAAAACTAAGTTAATTTCTTTCTCCCATGTAAGTTCAAGCAATGTAGCACTTCTCTTTCTTGAGGGCATCAGGGACCGAGAACTTTTTTAATCTTATTGCTTTGTCATTATTAATACATAGGTTCCATCTCTTGGCTTAAAATGGCTGCTCCAGCTCCATCCATTGTGGTCCTATTCCCTCAAGTAGGAAGGGGGAGAAAGTGAAGGGAAGGATGCACTCCTTCTCTTTAAGGGAAGGTTACAAAAATCACACATTAAACTCTGCTCACGTTCAGTTCACCAGAACTGACCATGCATAGCTGCAAGAAAGTCAGGAAATGCAGACTTTATTGATGGTCTTTTGCCCAATTAAAATTTCTGTTACTGTGTAACAAGAAAATTTCTGGGAGACAACTAGCAATCTCTAAAATATGCAATTACCAACAGAAAAGGGAATGGGGGCTAAGTAGAAAAAATATCATTCATTGCATAAATGTTTAAATTTCTATGACTCTAAGATATTTTTAAACACTATGGGATTGTTTCTTTCTTGAAAACTGTTACCAGTTGCATCACTAGTAGTAATGACCCTCCATTTCTCTAATAAGACAGTCTGCAGGGTGACTCCATTTAATTTTTGTTTTCTTTTGTTGCTTTTGCAGTTTTTTGAAGTTTGTGCATAAATTTTCAATTCAAAAATTGTACACCAAGTAAGTTAGAATGTGTTCATGAGCCTGACACCCCAAATTAGGAAATGTTGTTATGGTTTTTTTTGGGTTTTTTTTTGTTTTTTTTTATTTATAAATTTATTTATTTATTTATTTATGACTGTGTTGGATCTTCGTTTCTGTGCGAGGTGTTGGGTCTTCGTTTCTGTGCGAGGGCTTTCTCCAGTTGCGGCGAGCGGGGGCCACTCTTCATCGTGGTGTGCGGGCCTATCACTGTCGCAGCCTCTCTTGTTGCGGAGCACAGGCTCCAGACGCGCAGGCTCAGTAGTTGTGGCGCATGGGCTTAGTTGCTCCGTGGCATGTGGGATCTTCCCAGACCAGGGCTCGAACCCATGTCCCCTGCATTGGCAGGCGGATTCTTAACCACTGCGCCACCAGGGAAGCCCTGTTGTTATGTTTTAATAGAGGCTACAGACCTTTTCTCTTTTTTTTAGAAAATAAAATATTACAGATAAAATTGAAATCCCGTGTCCCATTCCCCTCTCTTCCTGTCTAGATGCATCCTACTTCATGAATTTTGTGTGTATCAATGCACATTATAATACTTTTTCTAATAATAATAGTGAGAGCAAACATAGTGCTTACTATGTGTAGACATTCTTATAAGTGCTCTGCAAATATTAACTCATTTTATCCGCATGATAAACAAAAGGTAGGTAGCATTATTATCTTCAGTTTACAGATGAAATCTGAAGCACAGAGAAATGAAATAACCTTCCCAAGATCACACAACCAATAGTAGTAGAGTCAGTATTCAAATCCATGCATGCTGACTTGGAATGGAGTATGTGCTTTTAAAATCACTAATAGAAAATGGCCACTATGCCTCAAGAATACTAAGTGGTATTGTTTTGTGCGAGTCCTTTCTTTAATTTCAATAAATGTTACCATTTGTAGCATTCTGCAACATGACACCATGAAAAATTTTTTATATTTATCCTTATTGACGTATATAGATCTAGTATTTTCATTTTAACTGCTATGCAATATTCCATTGTATAGTTATAATACAACTATCTATTTCCTAGACTATTTTTTAAATGTTTCTAAAAAGTTGCTATCTGACAAGGTACTAATAGGTTAAATAAAAATTGGGGTTTTTAACAAAAGTTCAGTCTATGTCATGTATCTTCAAGGCACATATGTTACTGAAAAATTTATTTCAAAATAAATAAACAAAAGAAAAACCATTTCCCTCCATTGTCCAAAAAACCAAGCACAGTGACTGGAAAATATCATGTCTAGACAACAGACACTTTGACCATCTTTCCTGAAATTTGTGACCAACCTAAGGCAGTGGATTGTTCTCCACCAAATCAAAAGTACTGAATGCTTTTTGAACAGTACTTGTACACTCAAAATTCTTTTTGTACTTTCCTACATACTGGAAGAATATTTTACACACTAACAAGTAAATGAAAACATCGCTAACTGATAACAATGCTATTATTTTCATTTTAATATCAATAAAATTTAGCATATATTTATTAAGCATATGTAATATGTTAGACACTTTCCCAGCAATATATAATAACTCTGCCCCCAAATTTAGTGAGGGGAATGTCAAGAACAGAGAAAAAAATTAATACACAGAATAAAAGTGTCCCTGGGAATGTGCTTAATTCAAATCAACATTTCTCAAGGTATAATTGCATGAAGCAAAGTTCCCCGGAGTATCTTTCATGACGTATTAAAAGATGTTAAGTGAAGAAAAAAGAGGATATGTTTTCTGGTCAAATAACTGAGGAAACCTGTACAAGCCAACTTTAATACATTTTCTTATTGCACAGATATAACAGTTTTAAATGTGGAAAATAAAGATTCAAAAATCAACAGAACCCCTCTGCTCCCTCCTGAGGTGGGAATCTAACAATTTTCAATTCAGGAATTTGGTGAATTAAGGTCAATCAGTAGTGAGACAAAACGAGTCTGGTTATTACATTAAATACTGGTGACTCAAAGGTAGAAGCCATGTATCAGAAACTGACCTAACTAAATAACATCTACAATATTATTGCCCAAATGGTGTGCCACATAGCACTAGAAATGCAAGATCACACACACACACACACACACACACACACACATGACTAAATAAATGACTAAACCCATGAACTGAATAAACTTGGAAAATAATGTTTACTATATCAC
The DNA here is from genome assembly GCF_028023285.1 of Balaenoptera ricei. Classification (NCBI taxonomy): domain Eukaryota; kingdom Metazoa; phylum Chordata; class Mammalia; order Artiodactyla; family Balaenopteridae; genus Balaenoptera; species Balaenoptera ricei. Next base: position 83,719,377 of record NC_082646.1, on the reverse strand, counting down.
TCTATTAAAATCTTTTAAAAGGCCTTGGAGCTTTTGAAAAGGTTGCATTATGTTTATAAAGTGGCAGAAATTAAAATCAATTCTCAAACTGATCTTCTATCTATTTCCTAAGATTGGCCTTGCATCTGCCATGCAAAATAGAGTTCTACCTGTGAGGGCCAGTTGGGATTCAATCTTTCACTCAACCAGGAATGAATCTTTCATTCAACCAATGATCAAATGCTCATTGATCGAAAGACATTAAGATACACTAAGAGGGGTAAGTGAGATAGGGCCCTGGAATGATATGTAAATTGTGTGCTAAGGCTGTGGCCAGTTTGAATGTCCCTATAAGGAAGCTCCCTTCACTGACTTTGGAACTCAAGGAATTACATGCAAAGGTCCATAATGATCTCCTCTCACCCTCCAGGAGACCTACACTAGGGACCTACTTAGAGAAATTTGAGTGTTCTGGCAATTTACGCCTGCCTATATTATTAAATAATTCTATATTGTGTAGAAATAGAATTTCTTCACAGATTTATGAACAACCCCTTGGTCTCTTAAGATGACATGCACTAGGCTAAGATATTATGATATCAACCTTTATTTGATAAACATGTAATCTCCTTATTTTATAGACTAAGGAATTAAGATGAAGAAAGGCTAAGGGCTTGTCCAAAATTTCCAGAGCCAATTAGAGTCAGAGGTAGGATGGGAAAGAAAGTCACTTGGGGTGAAACAGTGTTAAGATACATGGGGATATTAGCGGCACTGGAAAGAAATGGCTGACTTATCGTTTAAGTATTATGTTGAGAATTTTAAGTGCAATCATTTAAGGGGAAGTTCATGCACAGTCTGCAAGTTAGGTCATCCAGTAGTAAAAGAGCCATTTCCTAGATCTTGTTTTATGCAGAATGGTGAAGTGCAACAAACAAGTATCTATATTTTGGAAGGGAAATTCATATTGTTGGCTCCTTCTCTTTCAAGTCACAGCTAAAATGTCACCCATTCAGAGATCCCTTTCTGGCCATGCCACTAAAATACTCTCCATTGTTCTATATCATATTATCCTCACATTTCCTTCATAGTGCATATTGCAGCCAGAAAATTAATTTACTTGCTTATTGTCTCTCCCCGCACTGCCACGCCCCACATTGGAACATACAATTCTTGTAGTCTCTCTTTTCATCACTGTGTGCCTGTTGCCTAATAAAGCATCTGGTTCAGAGAAGACACTCAGTACCTGAGTGGGTGAAGCCAAATCCAGATGGCAAATGGGAGGGGAGGGACAAGATAGCTACAGACCCTCTGTGATGTATGTAGGTGAGTGACGCAAGAAGAGCATCGAGGAGAACTTCTGGACAAAGGGGCAAAGACCTACTGGAATGTGAGCAGCTGAGGAAAGGTTAGACAACAGAGGCTGTGCCGAGGAGGATTAGACTCATGCAGAGTGAGCGGGGGGCGGGCGGTGGGGGGCAGTTAGGAGTCCTGGGAGCTGAGCTCTTCCTGAGTCAGCAGAGTAGGAGTTGCCTACGGAGGTGTTATCAGCTTGATCTTTGTTTAAACTGAGAACAAAAATGTTTCTGAAACACCAAAATCCTTTTTTCAAATCTCTACATTGCCACTACCTGGGCTCTGTCATCCCCTGCTCTCCTATGCCCTGCCACCCCTGCATAAGCCCACCATGACCAGAGGAAGAAGTCTAGAGGGTTGACATGAGTCCAGCCATATCTCACTTCTCCACAGTGCCTTCTCCATCCAATGTCCTCTGCAGTAACTAGAATAATGGCTTAATGATCATTTAGAAAATTTATCTAGGGAAATCCTTACAGGCAGCCTGCCAGAGTCTGGGAAAGGGAAATTTCAGGCCAGGCCACCAGGGAAGAAATTCATATACACTTTCCCCAAAAAGGACTTAAGATTTTTAAAATGTCCCAAGGGCAGAAAGTACGTCTGCTGTGGTAGTTTTCTGCACCCCCTCCTCCCCAGCAGACTGAACTCCATATATCTTGCCGAGAGGTAAGCCTAAGCTTCGTCAGTATCCAAACTATGGAGTCCAAATACTTCTGTTTTACCCACCTCCAAGGGCATGCTTTCCCCACACCAGCTCTTAAAAGGAGACACTCAACCTGTGGCAGAATAGAGGGGTAACAATTCACAGATAGCTGAGGGTGAATGAGGTTCTGGAGTTTTTGCAAATATGTAGACAATTGGGCGCCTTGTGAATGTATGGAGAGAGCCCAGCACCTTAGTCAGATGGAAACAGTGAGGTTGGGACTAGCTTTGGAACACACAATTACCTAGTGACCGGAGACAATCACCCTCTAAGGCTTTCTTGCCTATGCTGGAAATTGCACTAATGCACCCCATACATCTTGAGGAACAGGGCTGGCCTGCAGTGTGATCATGGTCTCTGTGCTTCTCTTATTAACTGATGCCTGATGGTTTCAGCCAATATTCAAGTGAAGATGACTATTTTCTTCATTACATGATCTCATCCTATTTCTGAACTCTTTATTAAACTGAGTTTAATATTAGAGGTATGCATGGTGGATTAATGCAGGTCAGTAGAAGGGTATCTAACATTGGGGAGATCAAGGAAGCTTCCTGGAGAAGTTGATAACTGAGTTGGCTTTTATAGGATGTGTAGTGTTGAATGAGACAGAGAAGAAGAGGAGGAGAAAGGTTTTCTATGTACAGAAACACATGTAGTTGCTCAAGCATCCATTTATCCACTCATTTAGCTTCAGCCAGTCCATAAACATTTACTGAGAAAGGAAGCATAGCAGAGTGGTTAAGAGTACCCACTCTGGATCTAGATCTGCCTGGCTTCAAATCTCAGCTCTGATGCTTCCTAGCTGTGTAACCTTGAGCAGGTTATTAACCTCCCTGTGACTCTACTTCCTTATCTGTAAAATAGGGATAATAATAGAACATTCCTCTTGGAATTATTGCACAGAATAAGGGAATGAATATGTGTAAAGTGCATTATAGAAGTGTTTGCTGGGCTTCCCTGGTGGCACAGTGGTTGAGAATCTGCCTGCCAATGCAGGGGACACGGGTTCGAGCCCTGGTCTGGGAAGATCCCACATGCCGCGGAGCAACTGGGCCCGTGAGCCACAACTACTGAGCCTGTGCCTCTGGAGCCTGTGCTCCGCAACAAGAGAGGCTGCGATAGTGAGAGGCCCGCGCACCGCGATGAAGAATGGCCCCCGCTCGCCGCAACTAGAGGAAGCCCTCGCATAGAAAATGAAGACCCAACACAGCCAAAAATAAATAAATAAATAAATAAATAAATAAATAAATAAATAAATTTAAAGAAGTGTTTGCTATTATTATCCTTGCTACTCAGTGCCAGACACTTGCTAGGTACTGGAGATAAAAAGATAAATAATAGGCATAATCTCTATCTTCATAAAGCATATAGTTGATTGAGAATATGAAGGTACAGGAAAGGCGGAAGTATGGAGTGCTATCAAATTATACAGGAAGGAGCACTATATTAATAAACAGAGGCTAGATTAAGTCAAGGCATCAAACAACCCCCAAATCTCAGTGGCTTATAACAACAACTGGGTACACTTCATATTTCTGCTAGATGGCTGCAGCTGTGCTCCTGTCTTCTCAGTGAGGGACCCAGGCTAACAGAGCCTTCAACCACCTAGACTAAGGCAGTTGCCTTGAGAGAAAGAGGGGTGGGTACTGCAAATCATACACTGGCTCTTAAAGGCTCCTGCCTGGGTGTGGTACACACTATTTCTGCTTACATTTCATTGGCCAGAGCAAGCCACATGATCACAACACACGTCAAGGTTGAGGGAGCACGCAATCCAACCGTGTGCCCAAAAGGAGAAAAATGAGAGCATTTGTGAATAGCCTTGATAATGGCCACCTAGGCTAGCATTACAGGGTCAGAGAAACTTCTTTTAGGAAGTGGTATTTTAGCTGAAAGCTCACAGTAAAACAGGAATTAACCAGGCACAAGATGGGATGGGGTGATTCCAGGCATGGTGTTGAAAAAGCCAGTTAGGCAGATTCCAAAAGTGAGGTGGCCAGAGAGGAGGCTGAGAGGTTTTCGGATCAGACTGTATAGGACCTAGCACATATATGTGGGTTAAACTGAATGAAAATCATCTTGAAGCCAAGATGGCCACAAATATGTTTGAGCATTAGATTTGCATTTTAGAAGATGGTTCCGTCTGTGATATGTAGAATGGGTTAAGATGACTAGACAGGAGGTCTAGATCCGGGGATACTGGTTAGGAGAATCTTGCTGTTATGCAGGATGAACCAAGAGAGAAGCAGGTGAGTAGAGAGAAACATATAAATCTAAAAAGAATCTTAATGGAAGCAGAAGCACCAAGTATGGTTGCCAAATTTCTGATTTGGCAACCAGTAGATGGTGATACCATTCACCGAAGAGAAAATATAGGATGAAAGGAAAGATGAAGGGTTTAGCCTTAGAGAGATTATATATGAGAGGCTTCTAAGTTATCCAAGTGGAGATGTCTCTTATGCAGTGAATTTGTAGGTGTGGCGCTCAGAAGGGAGGCCTGAGTAAAAAAAAATAGATTTAGGAGTCATCAGGATATGAAAGTTAATTGAAGATACAGGTGTAAGAATACTGTTCTGGAAGAATGTGCAAATGCAAAGAAATAAAGGCATAGGATCCCCTAAAGAACACCAATATTTGAAGGGCAAGAAGGGGCAGAGGGTCTCAGCAAGGAGGCTGAGAAAGATGTCTGGAATGGGGATTGAGGAGTAGGAGACGATAGTACCAAGGGAGTAAAATGAAGAGACTATTTCAGAGGGGAGGGCCATTCGTGTGATGCTGCTGAAAGATTCGAATAAGAAAATAGCAAATAGGTAATTTCTGATGAGTAAATGCCAGTTGGAAATGGCCAGGAAAGAGTTCCTTGGCCGTGTTGTCAACAGCAGTATTAGCGTAGTGGTGAAGGTGGGAGGTAAGATGACATTAAAAAGGTGAGTAAACAGGAGAGAAGGAAATAGAGCCAGTGTGACCAGAACTTCTAGAAGCTTGGTTGTGATTGGGAAGAAGGGTAAAAGGTAAATATTTTATGTTAGGTCATGAGATTAAATCTGGAACATTTTTCTTGCCTTCCAGGAACTTAAAATCCAGTAGGAAATAGACAATATAGCCACAGAGAAAAACAATAAGGCAGTGAGACACTGAGCCAGACAGTTTGGAATTCAGAGGAAATAGTTCTCCCTGGTGATAGGGCCCTCAAGGGGAAGTATCAAAGAGTGAGCAGAACTTGATCTGGCCCCCAAAGAAGGAGTAGACCTTAGAAGAAGAGGGAGTTCCTAGGAGGGAAAAGAACACAATTAAAAGCACAGACATGTGATAGCGTTTGAGGAACAGAAAGTAGTCCAATCTGACTAGAGCAGAATAGTAGATTTAGAAAGGATCCACATTTCATAATTTTCAAAAGGTGCCCTGGGGAGCCCTAAGGTTCTCACAAAGGTGTCCACAAGGAAATATTCTAGATGAGGGGATGGTAAACTATGGGCCATGGGTCAAATTTGGCCTACCAGCTATTTCTGTAAATCACGTTTTATCGGAACACACCTATTGCTTACATACTGTCTATAACTGCTTTCACAGTACAACGGCAGATTTGGGTAGTTGAGACTGAGACCATATGACCCACAAAGCCAAAAATAATTACTCTCTGGCCCTTTTCAGGAGAAGCTTGCCAACTCCTGTTCTAGGTAATGGCGGTCTTTCTGTTCTTATGGTTAAATCCTTTTTACTTATTTTCATCATTATTGGTAGAATCTTTTGTTAAATACTTTAGGAGGTCTTGCACAGACAGATGATGACAGAGTTACATGAACTTAGGCTTTCTGCACCATTTCACAAATAAAATGAAATAAATGCCTTATAGTCTTTCTTTTCTTTTAAAGTAAAATATAATCAAACGTGATTGAACTTTGTTGAGATGATTCCAACATTGTTATAAACTCAAATTACCACATGAGGTTGTAGTACAGGAATGACTTCAGGAAAGCTCTTTAGTGCTCATCCATATCTAGTTTGACACTCCTTCTGGCACAAGAGAGAATTACACTTGCCTTCACCAACCTTGCACATCGACAAGGTTATATGTTTAGTTCTACTCAATGGTAGATGTGTGTGTGTCGCTTTTGGACAAAACACTTAATTGCCAGGAAGGAGGCCCTCCAAGGATAATTTTCCCCTGTCACAGCACTCAGTGATACTGTGTTGAGAGCCAAGTGTTCAGTATGCAGTAGCCTAAACTAGTTAGCCACTACGTGGAGATTACTCACCTGAGAGAGCCACCCAGACCAGAATTAGACCTTGTGGAAGGAATCATCTCTTTTGGTGTTAAGTTCCTGAGATTTTGGTAGTGTTTGTTACTACAGTATAACTTATCCTATCTGGAATAAGGTAATGACCTATGGATTATTTATTGGCAGAAGAATGCTTTCCTCCATGTTATAGTGTTCCAGACTCATATGCTTTAGAGCATTTCAGTATTTGAAACTTTATATTTTCTCTCTTTCTTCGATACCAGGCTATCATTTTAAGCAGTTATCAGTATGTCCCACATTCACATTCACTTATAATTTGCTGCTCCTAATCGTCTATAAACTAATAGAGCACATAACTTATAATCTTTATAATCATTTCTAAAGTAAAATGAATTGCCTCTGAGAGAAGTCCTTGAGGGAATTTCTTGTGATCAAAATGTTTCAGTAGCATGGGCAGGTCCTCTGACATCCATTATGATGATTCAGAGGTCTTTTTTCACTTCCTTCCTTATTTTGAGTGGTGTTCTAGATCAGAGAGGCGATCAAGCAGTAACTTTTGGATAAGACATGAATGGATTACTATATGTTTAACAAAACATCACGGGATTGTTCTGGAAATTTTCAGATTTATCTTAGGTAGGTCTGATATGTATTTTAAAATTATTTTTCCACATCCTCACTTTACATATCTTGCAGGCTTCTCAAAATAGACTTATTACCCTCCCATAACACCTATCTCAATAACATTTTTTACTATCCATGAATTCATCTATGGCAAAACTCTATTGTCTTCTTTGATTCCTCTCTTATCATCCCCCCAACAGACAATAGACCATGAAGCCCTGTTGATTCTACCTCTAAAATATGCTTCAGAAGTCTCAACTGACATACAAAGCCCTTCACAAGTCAGCTCCATCTTACTTTTAATGGACATTTGTCATTGTTCTGGCCAGTATCTATTTCCATCTATTTAGGTAATAGCAACCAAATAGATTAGGGAATTTAACTTACTCCCATCAGTACCATTAATTTGATGGTACTCTCTATCAAGGGGGTCTCCTCTCTTCAAGCCAAGAGGTGTCCAAGTTGTAACAAATCAGATGCCGTCTCACTGAGCTCTGATGTTTAAGGGAATTCACTGAAAATGATTCACCTCATAAGGCTGCCTGAAGAGACCACCACTGGTTTCTGATGCCCCAGTTCCTGTCTATTTTGAATCCTGGCTCTTCAGCATTTCCTACGATTCTGTGAGTAGCACTGTATGCTTCCAGTAAAGTGCCTGTGTGTGCGTGTGCGTGTGTCCGCGTGTGTGTGTGTTGGGGTGGTGATGTGTGTGTGTATGTTTGGCATGAGTTCTTCCATCAGTTTCTGTTGCTTGTAACCAGAGCATTCTAACTGATACTCTGCCTTCCAACATCCTCCTAATGTTCTCCTCACACATCCTAGATTCCAGGACCATAAGAAATTGAACAGTTTCCACAGTGTGTTATATACTTCCATTCCATTTTCAAGCTTTGTCCTTAATTTTCCCTCTTCCCATAATACCCTTTCTTCATTTCTGGAAAATTCCAATTCATCCTTCAAGCATTAGCTTAAGTAAGAAAGGAAGTATTTCTACTTCAAACCCTTCCCCAACTTTAAAGGCAAAATTAAGTGTCCCTGTTTTATATGTATTCATAGCAATTTATACGTCTTTCTAACTTACAACATGGTAGCACAGCTAGTGATTCACATGAGCAATTCTTCCAGGAGATGCTGAAATCCTCAAGGACACACAGGCAAAATTCAACACATATTTGTTGAATTGAATGAACTGAATTACATCCAAAGGGATTTTTTTCAAAAGATGGCTCTCACTTTTTTTGCTTATATGTATGTTTTAAAATTTCCAATCCTCTTCTCTTTTGAAAATTATATCCCATTAACACTTTATAGAATTTAGAATTAATGACTGATGAGACATAGAATGCAAAAATAGTTGTTCTCTTCCCTCTGTGGTTCCCTGTCTCTCTCTTTTCCACTGACACATCACATTTTGATGCCAGTTTTTGTTTCCTTCCAAGTTCCCTTGGCCTCTGTCTTTGCAGAAATTGCAATGACCCATTATGCAATGAGTTACATTGTATAACAAACAGGATTTCCCTCCTCTCCTGAGACCATGTGGAAGAAGAAAAAAAACATGAAATCCTTAATAAGGCTGCTCATGTGAATGAAGGCCAAGGATGCAATCCCTTAGGAAATTCTGGAGATGGATACAGTTTGGCTCCTCCTGGTAAATGACTAGTGAATTATTCAATAAAAACAAAACATAAAGAAGAAAATGCCAGGGGTTCCTGTCTATCTTCCTGAAAAGATTGGTCCAAAGCCCCACTTTGCAATTGTTCAAATGAATTAACTTCAATCAGAGAAGCAAAATGCTAATCAAAACTACAGGGGAAATAAATGGAATTGCTTTTCTCTTTGTATTATCTAATGGTGTCTGTCCTATCTCACCTGCTGCCCTTCCTGATTGACCAGAGAGTTGGTAAATATTTCTTTGGTATTTTATGTCCCCATTATTGAAGAAAAAAAGGAAAGTAATCTTTCTCACTTAACTTCTTGAGCCACTTCCCTTAACCCCTTTGCCTATACAAGGAATTCCAAATTCCTGGCTTTAGCACACGAGGCCCTCCATGATTCCATCTAGCCCCAAACTACCATCTTTCCCACTATCTCTACCATTCTACTCTAAAGCCAGTAACTTTTCCAGTTTATCCAAATACTTTGTTGACACTCATACTTTCAAGCCTGCTCTACCTTTTAACTGGGAAACTTATTCCCCTTTATCTAGCAGGAATATCCCCTCCATCTTTGTTCATTCAGTTCGAAGACTTAGCCCCTCACTACTCTGTGCCCCACGGCACTGTAAACACACCTCCATGTTCTGTGTAATTTATCAGTTGATGTATTTTTCCCTACCAGACTCTGAGCTCCTGGAGAGCTGAGAGAATATACCAATCACAGTTCCCAAGATATAATAGATATTCTAACATTTGTTGAATGAATTAATCATTACTCACTTCCAAAATAAAGCCATGGAGGGTTGTTGTTGAGGGAGAAGTAAATGCCCAGTTAATTGTACACATGCAAGTCTTTCCTTCTTTCTCAGTATGTTAAAGGAAACCAAAAGTTAAGTTTCATAACACAGATCATCTGTCCTGTGCTAGGCACCATGATACAGAGATATAGTCTCAGCTTTGAAAGTTTACAGTCTTGTAAGAAAGAAGCCTGAAACTGGTACATGTTACAAAATAATAAAGGGGTTAAAATGTGCTTATTTAACCTTTCTTATTACAGAAAAATAAACTTGACATCTCTGAGGCTCACTGAAAAACACTTCAATGACACATAAATAAATGGGCTCCACAGTGCCAGAGAGAATTTCATTGGTCTTTGCCATGACAGTTAGCAATCATGGGATCTGGAAATTAACACCAACAGAAACCAAAGGAAATTTCTCTATGCACACATAAAGGCATAAAGCAGCTAATCTATAAAACCATTAAGGACACCAACAATAAATGACAAGGGATAAACATATACTTATCTCCAACTGGTTCTGTTTAGGAGAAGAAGAAAAATGAGGTCAATGCTTCACTCAAAAAGCTATTCTAGGTTAAGCCTTTCTAACATGAGCATAGATAGAAATTGGTTATTTCAGCCCAGATTCCAACAGCTTTAAAGAGCTTTTCTCTTTAGAGGGTAACATCCATTTAAGGGATCTTTCAACCTATACAGTTTCCCAATTCCTAAAATTGATCATAGGAGCAACTTGATTCCAAAAGAAGTTAGGACTTCAATAATGACGGTAGGATAAGAAATAAGAAATTACTACTAACTATTTTACTGGTCTTGAAATTAAAAGGTAATATGGCATTGTGAAAAATGCATAAGCTTTAGAGAGACACAGGTTCTGGTCCTGGCTTTGTCTCTCCCTGGCTGTCACTTTCTGCCTGTAGGAACGTGGGCAAGATTTTTAGCCCCAGTGGACATCAGCTTCCTCATCTGTGAAACTGAGATTTTCAAAAGCCCATTTCATAAAGGTTTGTGAATATTGAAAATGATATTATAAGCCAGTGGTCCCCAACCTTTTTGGCACCAGGGACTGGTTTCATGGAAGACAATTTTTCCACGGACCAGGGGGGCGGGGGATGGTTTCGGGATGATACAAGTGCATTACATTTATTGTTCACTTTATTTCTATTATTATTACATTGTAATATATAATGAAATAATTATACAACTCACCATAATGCAGGATCCGTGGGAGCCCTGAGCTTGTTTTCACTTGCCACTCACTGATAGTGTTTTGGTATGAGTCTGCAAGCAATTGATTTATTATGGTCTCTGTGCAGTCAGACCTCTCCGCTAATGATAATCTGTATTCGCAGCCACTCCCCAGCGCTGGCATCACCACCTCAGCTCCACCTCAGATCATCAGGTATTAGATACTCATAAGGAGCGCGCAACCTAGATCCCTCGCATGCGCAGTTCACAGTCCTATGAAAATCTAATGCCGCCGCTGATCTGACAGGAGGCGGAGCTCAGGCGGTAATGTGAGCGATGGGGAGCAGCTGTAAATACAGATGAAGCTTCACTTGCTCACCCGCAGCTCACCTCCTGCTGTGCGGCCCGATTCCTAACAGGCCAGGGACCAGTACCAGTCCGTGGCCCAGGGGTTGGGGACCCCTGTTATAAAGGACCTAGCCTAGTACTTAACACATAGTTACATATAAAGTAATACATACTCACTGTATAAAAGTATACGGATTATTTAATTAAAATTAATTTAATTATTTAATTACCATTTTGGATAGAGAATACCAAAGTAATGGGAGACACTGCTATTGTCCCTGTGTTTAATAAAGACACAGTAGAGGAGAATGTTAAGGGTGAAGAGCTGAGGTAAAGAACATGACGGAAAGGGAACAGGTAGAGAATAAAAGTAGGAGCATCTTAATAGCACTGGATCATTGGAAGGGAGTTTATAAATATGTCAGGTTGGCTAAAAAGTCCAGAATCCTAGGACTGCATAAAAGAGTGAATTTCTGAACAGTCCACTTGACTTTTCATTCCACTAATGGACATCCTTCCTTTCCTCAATGATAACTCTCCAAAATGTCCTGCAGCTACAATGGTGTAAAGAGAAATATATTTTTCTAACCACAGATGGTCATACAGATGGATGGGAAACCGCTCTGGATAGATATAGGCTACATGTTGTTGTTGTGAAGAGAATCAAAGAAGTAGTAAAGGCAATCAACTTGTGGACCCAAGTGAGATAGTATTCCAGGATTTCTACATGGTGGCACATTTTGTTCTGCTGCAAGGCCCTAGGCAGTTAAGGAACAACAGTTCTAAGACGTGAACACATCACACCATGAACTCTCCAATTTTGACTTGAAAGAGACACAGAATCTTCTCTCCGAGCAGTGGTGTGAAGAGCTCCAGGCTTTAGAGGGAGAAAAGATTAGGTTCAGGTCCCTCCAAAGATAGTTGAGAGCCATAAGATATTGGGCAAGTTTTTTCCATATCTAAATTTCAGTTAAATGAATAGAATAATAACTACCTCATAGAGTTATGGTACAGATTAAACAGTATAATTATATAAATTATGTTTCACAGCCCCCTACTACATAGTAAATACTTAATAAATGGTAGCTGTGCCTGTTATGTGGGTGAAAACAAGAGAGGAAACATGGTCATTTGTCCACTTCTGCATTTGGTACTAAAAGAATCCCACAGAAGATTGAAGATGAGGCTTCACAAAAATAACACCTAAACCTACACTAGTTTCAGTGGACCCCAGTGAAGCCAAAGGATGCATTTTCCACAAAGGTTACCAGAGAATATTGGACTGAAGGAGTTTCCCTTTAAAACTCCCTCATTTTCCCCTGGGAGATGCAGTCAGGTGTCATAATGTTCTGCCCATTCAGGGTGAGGTCTGGCCAGTTGTGGGAAGTGCTAAGTGGGGGCTTTTCAAGGCTCTTATATTCCCAACAACACCAGTCTGGAACTCCAGTATAGCTGATGTATACATTTGCAAAAACTGTCACCTGGAACTAACATCTGTGTCTGGATACAAATTCATATCGTGCTGCCAATCCACCTCACTTCATTATGTTCAGGTTATGGTTTAATGACCAAGCATCACACTTGCCAGTCTGCTGCCCACTGTGCAGTGATGCCCAGGCTGTAGGTATGTACGATCAACCAGCTCCTCCTTATGGCACGTAAGAAGGGCAGAGTGTGGGAGGCCTGCCTGGTGAGGGCCTAACTACCTCAGCTCTGTGTGTAGCTGAGGCACTTGAGTTCTATGGGACATCTAGTAGAAAGAAGCCCCAGACGTAGGGGATCAGAGCACTTAACAGCCATGTGAGCTTTGGAGGACATCAAGTAGCATCTACCAGCTTCAGTTTCCTTGCTTATCAAATGTGGATAAAAGCATTTGTCCTTATCAACCTTCCAGACTGCTTGGGTGGACCAAATTATAAATAGATAAAATGTGTGCAAGTTCGGTATAAACTATGAAGTACTGAGGATTATAATAATATAAGCAATATTGTCATTATTTCTTCTTATAGGTGTTTAAAAGATGTCTTATAAATGCTTGAAAAAAGTATATAATCTTTCATTGAAAGAGGATCAGAAAAAGTGAGGATGGCATCTGTTTATTTGGGTCTTCTCTAAATACCTATTAAACCCATTGGCATGTTGGGCTTACGTCCCAGACATTTGTTTTGGAAGGGATAACAGGGTGTCCCTAGTAAGTCCCTATCAGAATCGTAGGAATGATTTTGTATCTCCATGTTTCCCAGAAAATTTGTCAGTGCCAATATCTTCTCAGTGCATTTCCTTTTTGCTTAAGCCAGCACGTTGGTTACTATAGCTTGCAACTAAGAACTCTTAATGATACACATGGTCTATGTGGAAAGACCTTTGGGACCAGGCAGAGCTGGATTGAAATGCCAGGTCCATCATTTACTAAGCTTGGACAAGTCACTTAACCTCTTTGAGCCTCAGTTTCTAATCTGTAAAATGGGAATGAGAGTCTCTTCCTCACAGAGATTGCATAGATTAAATTAGTGTGTGTAACTCCAGGGTGTTCATGTTATGCTGTATAAATGATGCAGTTATGGGAGTATTCACTTATCTGTTACTCCACAATAAACATGTACTGCTTTGTATTAGTAAAAAAAATTAGCATGTGTTAGAATACTGAGCAGGTGGTTGGCATCCAGAGGGGCTTAACACACTGCAGTTGCCTTTATTCTCTTCATCAATGGTTATTTACCTTTCAGGATCACTCACGCCTTTGAAAATCTAATGAAAGCATTGGGTTTTTGATCCAAAAATAATGCACATATACATATCTACACAACCTCTTTCATATAGTTTCAGAAGTTTGTTGGATCAACTGAGGTCTAATAAGGGCCCCCCACCAAAACCGAGTAACAATTCCTACTATAAGTTGTCACTTACATACATACGTATTTCCACTTTGAGTGTTAAATATCTGCTTTGTCTCTGAGCTCTTCTGCTACTGTTACTATCATCAAGACTCAATAAATGCTTTTACTTTTATAAAGAATAACTACTTAAAAGGGCTTTTACATTCATCATATCACTTAATCTTCAAAAAAAATCCTGTGAAGTCTATGCTGTCATCTTATTCTATAGATTGGAAGAAAAAAATTTATTTTGTATTTCTCCATCATAAATAAGCCTCATGAGGCTATAGCTGTATTATTTTCGTCACCATTGTTTTGTCAACAACTTATACAGTGCCTGGAACATGGTAGGCACTCAGGTGCTCATTCAAAATAAATGAAAGGAAAATGTAAAAAGAGGATTCTCATTTCCTAAATAATGAGACAATACTTTGAGGCTACATCAGCACAAAGCCAAAACTCTATTAGAACGTCCTTGTGAACTTAGCCCCGTACCATCAGAGATATAGTGAACTCTCGGTAAATATTTCATTGATGGATAGGTGGATAAATGGATGAATGAATAAAACCTCCTTTGTAAAAAATGGAACCCTGAATTTCAACAAAATGTTTCTGTTTCCTTTATCTATTACTGCCCAAAACTTAGTAGTTTAAAGCAACCATTTTGTTTTGCTCTCAATCATTGTGGATCAGGAATTTGGGAAGGGCTCAGCTGGCTGGTTTATCTCTAAGCCACATGGTATCAGCTGGGGTGAATGGGGGTAGAAGATCCATTTCCAAGCTGACTTCTTCACCCACTTGCCTGTCCTTGGCTGGAAGAGGTCTCAGTGAGGCTCCTTTCTCTCCCCATGCAGTGTCAGAGTCTCTTTACTGTGCCTCTCTAGCAGCATTGTCAGACTTCTTACACAGCAGCACAGGGCTCCAAGATGAAGAAGCAAAACTTACAATCCACTTAAGTGCTATGTCTAGAATTGAAACAGCATCATTTCCACTGGACTCTATTGGTCAAAGTAGTCACAGGCTGGCTTATGTTTTAAGAGGTGGGGAAATAGATCTCATGTGTTGATGGGAAGGATAACAAAGAATGGGAAGCCAATGTTAATCTGCTACAGTTTCCTTGACCAAGACAGAAAGTTCACAAACATTCAACTGTGGCATTGCTCTTGTTGCCACCTTCAATCAAATTTTCGTCATGGAATAACTTTTATTTCCCAAATATCAATAAATAATCCTATAAACGCTTAGATTAAAATCCAGTGAAGCTTGGATGCATATCTGAATTAATTTCCATGCTTCAGTGAGCGTGTCTCAGGGGTAACATAGGAGTGTCTGTGTTCTAGTTATTTAAGGTAATTCAAACTTCTCCAAATCTGGTGGGATCAAGCAGCCCAAAATAGCATTACAGCTAAAAATTTACTCTACAGTAAAGTGTCATTACAAATCAATCCTGCACTACCCACCTCCTGGGCATGCAAAAAAATCAGCACTGCCACTTTCAGGATATTTTAGCATCTCAACAGGGAGTACAGCTAAGTAAGAGCTAAAATAGCACAATGATCCCAGAAACCATATAGAAGAAAGAAAATACAAATAGCACAAACAAGCACAGGGCATCTTGGACAATCCCAAAGAGAGCTAAAGTTTATTCTCAACAGTTGTTTCTAGAGGATCCATATTTTAAGGAGTTATACTTCTGAAGGTTTTAGCCACCCCCCCCCCCTCCCACAAATTCAAATTATTTCCACAGGCACAAGGATTATTTTCTTATTGTGTCATGATCTTAATCTCTACCTGCCACAAACATTTATATTACACATTTATTTTCAATGACCCAGGGCTTTTGCTATCTATTAACTGATCAAAAAGAGGAACTGGTTAGTTTTGTCAAATGCAAACGTGCACTTGGATTATTTTGGCTCATTGAAACCTTCAGTGTAATGGCTGAGTATATTTGGGAAGAAAATCTTTTATAAATGTAAGGCTTGCCATAACTAAGGTCTATTTAGACACAAATCTAAAACCTTAGAATACAAGAACAAAGGAGAGAATAAACACAATGGGTTTAATGAATGTTACAGATGTTTACCCCAGAAAAGGCATCTGGGAGAACTGTTTTGTTTCTGATGGGGCACAATGGTCCCAGCCTCAGTATCACAATCTTTCATTCTTAAAACATCCACTAGAATGCAAGATCCATGGGGAGCAAGATTTTGGTCTTTCGCTCATTAATGTATCCTAGACATTTAGAGCAACACCTGGCACCTAATGAGCACTCAATAAATGTTTGTTCATTTTTAACAAATGAAGTTCATGAGGATTGGCTGAAAGGGACCCAGGAGGCTAACCGAATGTTGGTGTACTTACTGGAGAGGTATTCATGCAGCAGGAACTCTGTCCATGGCATAAGAGAATGGAACCAAGATACCTGCCAACATTGAGGCAAGTTTCAGGGTCCTTGCCCATTGGATAGTGTGTAATGAGGGTCTCCTCAGTGGTAAACAGAGCAACCAACTGAGCTAAAAAGAGAGGACCCAGGCAGAACCCCTATTCTGTGCTGAAACTGAGGAAAGGGGACAGATATAAGACTGTTGCAACCCTAACTATCACTTGGGCACTCAGATTCCAAGCCTGATGAACTGAAATGGGTATGCGGGCAGAGTGGAGGAAACACCATATGATCTGAAGTGTGATATGTGACATAATTCCAAGATTTACTCTATTCAAAGGAAAAGAGTAATGTGAAGAACATCACTATTCACCCTTTTTCCTTTTAATTGACTCAGGAACTGGGGACCATGCCATGTCAACTTGAAGGCGTGAGCAGGCATAGGTATGAGAAAAAAGCAGAGACTGACATAATCCTTCTTAACCCCTAAAGCAAGACATTCCATAGTCTCTCTCCTCCTGAGATATTCTGAATCTGAGGAACTTTTTAACAAGAAAGCATATGACATCCAGTCTCTAAACTTTTTTAATGCATCAAGAAGAACTGATTTGAAAAATTATCCATGGTAAGTTTTGCATCAGAATTTACACAATATGAAGCTAGAGAAGAAAAAAAAAAATCTCAAAATCCAAGTAGACCACCAGCTAATGAGATTTAACTATTGGTTTCTGTGGCACAAAAAAGAAACCCCCATAAGCTGATGAGATCTAGCCCTTGGTTTCTGTGGCACACACACACACACAAAAACCAACCAACGAAACAAACAACAACTAAACTCTGCACAAAAAAAAAGTCAAGGCCTATGCTCGTCTCATTCAATGTTTTATTACCAGCACTGCCAATAGTGATGAATTTACAGTGAATGAAGGGAGTCTGGCCTTGCACATACAAAACACAGTCTCAGGCTGTCAGAAGTCCTATTCACCAAGTGGTTTGTGGGTAACAGATGCTGTGTTCCCTTTTAGGAGGGAGCGCTCTCTGCATGCTTGATCACCTGCTCTTTGCCAGCCTGCTGTCCTTTCCATGAGTGTACCTTTCTTCCACTGCCTCTTGTAACCTAACCTCACGAGAGAACTACATCCCAGTTGGGCTCCAAATTAAGAAGAAAAGCATTAAACAGGCTGAGATGCTCAAAGTTGATCAAGGAAAAGAACAATATTAAAAAGCAGGATAAAAAAAAAAAAAAAAAAAGCAGGATATACTGTAACACATATACATAGAAAAAAAATCAGAAAATATCCAAACAATACCCAAGGTGAGCAGTGCAATTATGGGTGATTTAAAATTTTTTCTCCTTTATGATTGTGTTATATGTTCCACAAAGAACATACATCATTTTTATATTGAGAAAATATCATAAAACTGAAATATACATGTATATGATCCCATTTTTATTTTCATAAAAAGAGTATGTGCACGTGTGTGTGGGTGAGTGTGTGAATGCATTCATGCATATATGTTTGTATATGTTCAGAAAAAATCTGGAACTTCAGACATCAAAACTATAAATAGTAGCCAAGTTTTGGAAATGTGATTGAGGGTAGGGGGGAAAAACAGAGAGGAATTTTACTTCTTTTCTTTTATTCTTCTGTAATGTTTGAATTTGTATTTTATAGTAAACATGTGTTATTTTTAAATTTAAAAACTAGGTGACTAGAAATGATATTCTAAAGTGTCCCCTTGGTAGTCAGGTCCATGGAAAATCCAACTATAAAATGAAATGTATTACTGCTATGATAATGTGTAGTTATTGATATGATAATATTATTATACCATTATTGCTATTGTAACAATACTTTACATTTGTATAGGTTAAGTTCCTTTTTTTATTCCTTAGGTTAGACTAAAGAAAACATACCTGAGGGACAAGTGATAAAATACAGTTCTCTAAACATAATGAAGGGCTTGTGACTTACATGTGAGTCCTTCCTAAAAACAGAATGAGAAGGAAGCTTAAGACCTGCTCCTTGAGGAAGCTGGCTGAGGTACAGGGAAGATTTCACACAGCGAGGGCAAGCGGCACCAGTCTGGGTTAGCAAGAAGCACACACAGAATTGCTTTCCCTGGAGGACTTTAAAAATAGGCTGGTGTGTCTGGGTGAGTGGAAATGTGTTTCTGCTGAAGGCCAAGCAGATGGACTTAGTGACCCCTCAAGGTCCCTTCCGGTCCTGTGACTCGGGCTTACAATCCCGGCTCAGACACAAGAGCTACACCTCACCCGAGCAGCCTCACCTGTGTTCACTGGCTACTTCATCTCCATGGGCTACAGATGCTCCCCACATCCTGCTACACCTACAATTCTCGAGCCAGCTCCTAACTGGATAAGGAGCCTAATAGCAAATCTCTAGCAAGAAGATTGTTGTTCAGAAGCAAATTCAAAACATGAGGTCTACAAAACCCAAACCGAAAGACATACAATAAGATAATTGGCTTGTAATCTTCAAAAATGTCAATGTCATGCAAAACAAAGTATGGCTGAGACATGTTCCTGGTTAAAGGAGACTAAAGGAAACTGAAAGGAAACTAAATTAATGGAAACTAAATGCAGTTTGTGATCCTGAACTGGATCACATAATGGGGGTCGGGGGGAGGAAGGCTATTAAAAACATTATTGGGCCAATAAATGAAGTTGGAATGTATTGTAACAATGTTCAGTTTCTTGGATTTGAATCACGTACTATGATTATGTAAGAGAAAATCCTTGTTGTTAGGAAATAGACACTAGAGTATTAAGGAGTAAAGATTAGATGAGTAGCTGGATAGATAAAGATATAAATATACACATACACAGATGATAAAGCAAACATGACAAAATGTTCAAAATTGGTGCATATGAAAAAGGATCTAGAGAAGTACTTTGTACTAATGTCTAAACTTTTCTATAAATTAGAAATTATTTCAAAGAAAAAGTGTTTCAAAGTGGGCTCTAATGTTGGTGCCATGACTTAGGCATTTCACTCCCAGGATTCCTGCCTCCTCATCTGTTCCTCACCACTAGGAAACACATCCATCTTGGCTAACCTTGAACATCTGCTTCCCCTTTGGTCCTAATCTCTGGGACTGCCACAGTTCTCCCCTCAGCCTGTCTCCCCAGGTCACACTTTCACATCTCTAACCCCATCCCTTCAGGATTAGAACTCAGGCCAGTTCCTCAGTTCCAGCGCCCACGTGGCAATCCCTGATTGACACTGCTCACATCCTGACATGACAGCTGTCTGCCTTGTCCTGAGCAAAGCTCTAGTTCTTCCTGGCTTGTTCATTCTTATTAATAAAAAAAAAAAAAAAAAGGCAAATATAATCTTTCTTATATTCATAGGAGTTCAGTGAGCCACATGAGAAATGGCTTGTTCACAATTTATTGCCATGTATGCCACAGTGGGAATCTTAACCTAGAAAGGGATTTTAAATTTGGTAGGGAGGATAGGAACTAACATGTATGTGTGCTACCCTCATGCTACGTGATTTACATACACGATCTCATTTAACCATCTCAACACTTTTGCAAGGCAAATTTTATTATCCCTATTTTATAGATGAGAACATTGAGGCTCAAAGATCTTAAGCAATTTGTCCAAATTCATGGCTACTAAGTGATTAAGCCATTAACCAAACCCATGTCTTTACGTTTCCAAGACTCACACTCATCATATAAATGACTTCACAGGGAATTCCCTGGTGGTCCAATGGTTAGGACTCAATGCTTCCACTGCTGGGGGCCTGGGTTCGATCCCTGGTCGGGGAACTAAGATCCTGCAAGCCACGTGGCACGGCCAAAAAAATTAAATAAATCAATAAATGACTTCACAACATGGCATCCCAATTCTGTGGGCGTACAGCAGAGTCACGCTATCTGTACTGACTTAAAATTAGTAATAGCAAATAAACTCTGAACTAATTTACATAAGCTATTTTGTTAAATTCCAATAAATATAAGACACTTTATATTGATCTTTCATTTATATCTCCTATAAAATTTTGAATAAAATTCAACACATTTAGGGGAAAAGATCTCTCTTTATTGTTAGTAATAATGGTGGGAATATATACTAGTCCATTCCTTTTGAAAAACAACTTGACAACATATAGCTACAGCCTCAAAATGTCTGTACCATTTAACCTAGCACCTCCTGGATATCTACCCAGTATTGTAACTATGGAGGTTGGGTAACTTTGTGTGCCAAGATCTTCCTTGCAGTGTTATTAACAATAGTTAAGATAACAGCCTAAATGTCCAATGAAAAAGGCATGGATAAGTAAATCACATTGCACATCCCCATAGAATAACAATGTAGCCATTGAACATTATGTTTATAAAACGTAATGACATTTTAAAACTTCTGGCACTGAAAGTCATGCAACTTCATGAGACCACGAGGAATATATGCAGGTAGGGAAGAGGTAGAAGAGAGACAAGCACTGTCCCTGTTCAATCAGACATGAAGATGAGGAAGAAAACTGAGCAAAGGAGACAGAGAAGTAGCGGCCAGTCAGGTGAGAGGAATAATGAGAGGGCGCCATGCCTCAAAAGTCAAGCCAATTTGTGGGGTATTATAATGGAAATGATCAGTGATGTCAAAAGCTGCTGATAGGTTAAGCAATGATTGTCAGTGAGTGTTAGAACTTGAGTTTGTTGTTGTTGTTTAATTCTGCCTTACTGATAGAAATCAGAACTGTGGTTGCCTAGGGTGGGGAAGGGAGGTCATGGAGATAGATAGGAAAGGGATATCAAGGAGCTTACTTGGAGGTGAAAATGTTTTACATCTTAACTAGGGTGTGGATCATACAGGTATGAACACTTTTCAAAACTCATCAAACTGTACACCTAAGATCTGTGCATTTCACTTTGTGCAAATTATACTTCAATAAAAAAATAAAAATAAATTCTATTTTTTACCTTTCTGCATTTTCCAATATTACTATAATGAACATTCATTACTTTTATAATAAAAAATAAACATTTAGAAACGAAGGTTGGATTACTGCATATGTCAAACTTCTTTGAATTGTAAAGGTAAGAATTAGCAGGATATTATTTTTCCCTCAACCAAAAACCAATGTAAATAATAATTGAATAGTGTACATAATGAAAACTTTGCCATGGATTTCTCAGGGTAAACTCACCTCTGCAAGTAAAAACCTAATTCTTATAGCTAAACCAGGAAACATCTACTTCTTGACAGGTCAAGACTGGACAGTTCAGGCTATGAGTGGTTTTGGCATTTTACAAACGCAAAGCAATGGAAGCTAATATCAAAACATAATTTTTGTCCTTGAGTAAGTCAGCTAAATTCTGTGTCCAGATTTTGTCCAAAATGGCAATTCCATGAGTTAATGATTATGAAATTATTTGGAAATTATAAAGAATTTTATAAGTTTAAGGCCTGGGAAATATTAATACAATCTGAGGCCATGGACAGTTCCATTTATCTCAGTAACCTCACAGAGGATGTTCCCTTTGAAGGTAGACCTCAAAACCTCCTTCTTTCCTGAAAAAAATAGCCCAGAGCACATGTCCCAATAACTATGAATCTGAAACAGCCCCTTTCTATAGTTAGTGAATTTTTGTAGTACAATGAGAAGGCTCATATCTTAAGAAATTGTCAAACGACCACTTACTCTCTTTTTCTATACATCCTCCGCATCTCAATTTTCATTAGAATGACTCTTGTCTTCTTGTAAGTTAGTTGAGAAAGAAATTTTAATTCATCAGAAAGGCATATCAACTTCCATATGTCCAAAATGAAATCTCTTCCTCTCCTCACAACTTACAAAACGTACTCCATTTCCTGCATACAAAGCACCTTAGTACATGTCTACCATTCCCAGAAGTTGCATTTGAGTGATAGAAAATAATTAGTATTTTCCAGAATAGAAAGCTGAACCAAGGAATTAGAGAGAAGACCAGAATAATACCAAGATAAATGGTGTGGGTCTTCTCTTATGGCCAAATGGGTGTCATTGAAGGTTTTTGAAAAGAAGAATAATATAATTTTTTTAAAATAAGTGATGCTTTAGCAAGATGAATCTGGATTCGGTAAGAATAGATTGAAAGGGACCAAGTAATAGAAAAGCCCCCAGATGAAAGTCTATTGACATGTAAACGGCAAGTAGCGGTGAGGTCGTGAGGGCAGTGAGAATAGAACCAAAACAGGAAAGTCAGAAATAGGATAGTCATGAAGAAAATGAAAATATGGTTTAGGACATGATGAGTTTAAGACAACAGTGAGGTCCAACTAGAAACATCAGGCATACACAATCGAAAGTGCAAGACTAGAAAGCAGAACAGTGGCTTCGAACATAGTTTGGGAAGAGTATTCCATTCAGTGTGGTCATAGAGGGTCTGTAGAGTTGCCTTTACCAAAAGACTATACAGATTTTATTTATGTAATAACACATCTAATAATATATCAGAAATACCTTTTCAGCATGTAAACAATATTAAAAGTTATTATGATACTTTACATTCTTTTTTCTATACTCTTCAAAATCTTTTTTCCATAGTCTTTAAAATTTAGCATGGATTTTACACTTACAGAACATCTCAACTTGGGCTAGCCATATCTCAAGTATATTTACATGTACTTGATTTATATTTAAGTACAATTCTAGATGATACCTTCCCACTCCTCATAGCTTAGCATTAATAGCAGAAGGTTGTAAAGGAAGGAAAAACTGATTACCAAGACAAAATGTGAGAAGGTTTATGAAAGTGTGTGCTTGTGTGCATATATGTGATATATATGTGTTTGTATTTATGTGTGTACTTATAATGATATTTAGCAAGTTTTTATTATATACCAGGCAATGAATATAGCATTTAAAATATATTAGAATGGTAGCTAGCTGAAACAACTCTGTAGAGTAAGTACTATGAATATTATTCCAATTTTAAGAGTTAAGAAAGTCTTAAGACTAAGTAACTTTTTTCAAAATTATTCAGCACTTACTATTTAGCCAAGACATGGAAGCAACCTAAGTGTCCTTCAACAGATGAATGGGTAAAGAAGATGTGGTACGTGTACACAATGGGATATTACTCAGCCATATAAAAGAATGAAATACTGGCATTTACAGCAACATGGATGGACCTAGAGATTATCATACTAAGTGAAGTAAGTCAGAAAGTGATAGAGAAATATTATATGATATCACTTTTATGTGGAATCTAAAAAATGATACAAATGAACTTATTTATAAAACAGAAGCAGACTCACAGACATAGAAAACAAATTTATGGTTACCAATGGAGAAAGGGGGAGGGGATAAATTAGGAGTTTGGGATTAACATATACACACTACTATATATAAAATAGGTAAACAACAAGGTTCTACTGTATAGCACAGGGAATTATATTCAATATCTTGTAATAAACTATAATGGAAAAAAATCTGAAAGAGAATATATGTGTGTATATATATATAACTGAATCAATTTGCTGTACATCTGAAACTAACACAATATTGTAAATCAACTATACTTCAACAAAAAAATTATTCAGCACGTAAGTACTTTGAAAAAGTTACCTAACTTCTTTAAATCTGGCCAGTCTAAGCCCAGAATCCTTGCACTTAACTTATATTAAGATTTGTGGGATTTATTTTATTGACCTTTTTTGGTGAAAAAATTAAATGTTAGAGCTATTATTAAATAATAACCCATTGTGCGCAATTTTCATATGATAAATTAATATTCAAATTATGACTGTAATGACTGTGCACTAGCCATAATATGGATATCCAACAATCTATTTAATCATTTCTCTTTCTCTGGACTTTAGTTTCCGACTCACAAGTGGGGCTTTTCTATTTAGCAACACAAATAACTAGCTCACCAGTTTGATTGGGTATGCAAAAATACAGTGAAATAGATGTTGAAAACTAGATTGATTATCATTAAATTCCCAAGCGTGGCTTTCCATGGAGAATAGCAATATAGCTACAGCTCTCCATCCCAGCCCTCACTAATTGCCACAGTCAGGTATCAAAGAGACTTGGCAAAAGCCTCCATATCTGCCCAACTTAGGCACAGTTGACAAATACACAGCCTTAGGAGCAGACCTGAAGACAGATATGCCAACTAAACGCCAAAAATGTTGCCAAGTCAGAACGTTCTCTTATGTCTGTCAACTCCACAGGTGGGCAATGAACCGACACGCTCTGCTAACATGTGGCAAGTTTCCAAACCTAAGGCTTCTCTTCCAATTGAAAACCAATTAGGCTGAAAGTACTTGACAATTAAATCCCTCCTCTCAGAATGTCCACAGTCCTATAAAATTCCAACAGATAATTACAGCAGGAGTAAAAGAGATGAACCTTAACAGTGTTTATAAAACACATCCCCAACTACCCAAGGCTTTGTGATGTTAGTAGGATTATTGAGTACTCGCTAAGACCTTTTCTCCTCTGCCTCCCACTGGCGCCATACACAGGGATAAAGGAGGAAGACAGATATAGAGCCCTAAGTGAAGCACTGCACCAAGTTCAAGTTTAGGCACACTATCAGATATGTTACTCTAAGAGACAAAATTCAGTTAGTCTAAACTGCATTAACTGCTTGGCTTGAGAATGAGTTTTCTTGAGATCTCATGGAGCAGATCTGTCCCACATACCCCTCCATCTCTCCTGTCGATATCCTGGATACATGCCCAGCATAGTGTACTTTCATTAATATTATTAATTTTTTTTTTTTTTGCTAGCAGAAAGCTTAGTGGAAGGATTCTCAGAAATATGTAACACACGATAGGCACCCTCCTGGGATTTTCTAGGAAAGAAGTACCCTTAACAAAATTGGAAATATTCATGCATGTCTTAGTCCTTTTAGGACTTAGTCCTTCAATTGTTCCCTCCACAGATCCTAAAAAAGTTACAAATTATTGCAAAAAAGAAAATGCTTATCCGGCCAAGACTCTGAACAAGGATCCAGAAACTTCTAATAAAAGGTGACAGCTTCCTCTTTTCTGTCCCCACTCGATCCTATGCACACATCCATCACAACACTTATAGCACCTTGTGACATTTTTTTTTGCATTCTGCACACACACACACACAGAGACAATTAATGTTTCTAAAAGTGCGTGTCTACAACCATCAACATCAGACTCGTGGGAGTGGGGTGGTTGATAAAATAGTTTCCTGGTGCCTACTCCAGCCAGGCCAGCTAAATTAGAATATTTGGAGAGTGGAAAGTGGGATTCAGTCAGAAAATAAAGTCTGACAACCATGATGCCTTGAACCCTAAATCTCTCAAAGGCAGGGAATATGTTTCGGCTAGAAAGGAGATATTTGGGACCAAAGGAACGACTTTTGAGATCTACCAGGTTACCCCACCCCACCCAGGACACAGGCACTGGTCCTTTCTGCCTCCAAGGACAAGCCCAGCCCCACTTGGCCTGAAAAGACTTCTGCATCCTCTCCGTCTTGTTAGGAACCCTGAAATATTTCACTGTAAATATGAAGCTCCGGTTAGCACAGTGCACAGTTCCTCATTCTCATTGTCTGGGAAGAGGTCTTCAAGCAAGAGTGAGAACTGGGATAATAATAGAATTGAGTTCCTGGGTCATTTTAAGAAATTACTATTAAAACTGATTACAAAAGAAGTTCCTACTATAATGTAGGCTGGAACTTCTTAAAAGAGGAATAATGAATCTGGGTTTGTTTATTTTTGATTCATTCATTAATTAGTTTTTCATTTATTCATTTTTAATTCAATAAATATTTATTGAGCACCTCCCATGTACCAGGCACTAATATTATAGCCAAGGATAAACAAGATAGACAAAGACTCTGCCCTTGTGTGGTGAAAATTTGGTTCATTTATTTACTCATTCATTTATTCATTTGTTTAACAAATTTACTAAACACACTATTTGGAAGCAACTGGGATGGACACCGTAGAGAATCTTTAGACAAATTATGCATAGGCCATGCCCTCGAGCAGCTTTCAACCTAGCTGTGGTGTCAGAGATCAAAATGATTGATTCTCATACTGGGCAAAATAAAATGAATACTAAGTACAAGAATGAGATTACTTCTGGGACTTCTCTGGTGGTCCAGTGGGTAAGAATCCACTCTCCCAATGCAAGGGGCCCGGGTTTGATCCCTGGTCAGGGAACTAGATCCCACATGCATGCCGCAACTAAGAGTCCACATACTGCAACTAAGAAGCTTGCATGCTGCAACTAAGAAGCCCACCTGCTGCAACTAATAGCCCACATACTGCAACTAAAGATCCCACATGCCACAACTAAACATGCCTCAACGAAGATCCCACACAGCCTAAATATATTAATTAATTTAAAAAAAAATGAGATTACTTCTGACTAAAGCTGACCAAAGAGGAAGGGTCTGAGCCAAGCCATAAATTGCAGCAAATTTTGTGGTGCACATATGAGAACACTCATCTGCTGAAATAACAGGGAAAAGGCAAGTATGCCTATCTAATATCTGAGAAAAGGTGTAACAGGATGGGCGTTTTATAGGGTGGGTTTAAAAACTGGAGAGAGAAACATCTGAACAGATTGAAGAATACCTGACTAAAGATTTACTCTATGTTGCAACCCTATATGTGAAGCTTCTTCTTCCATTTATTCACTCAATTCAAAATATTCATTGAGCACCTTCATCTAATGGTGAAACAATTAGTAAAAATGTCACCTGTTGTAGCTAAGAAGACAGAAAATGTAGTAATGAACTTTTGGATTTGAGTGGTGAGATTTCCAGGCAAAACCTTCAAGGTGCTGGACTGGCTTTTATTGGCTGTATTTGATAAACTTCTATAAATAAGAAGGAGATGTTCTAAAGGAAAACTAGCTAGTTTATAAGCAGAACAGAGAAGAAATATAGAGGGATCATGATTTTCTCACAGGGAACATGGCACTGTTTTTCATCCCTAACCTCTCTGGGAAGCAGAAAATGTCTCAAAATAAAACACTGCTTGGGGACAAAAGATCAAATCACAGATGTGGCCATAAGATCCTTTATAAAGATCTGTGAAAGAATTAAGGCAGGGCCTAGTAGAACTTCTCTGCTATACTAAAAGGCTTATAAGGGTATTAAAGTTGTGGCTTTTAGCTCATGGAGTAAAATTACATCATATTCATAGGAAATCCACAATGTTTTTAATTCAGCTGAAATGGCAATGTTCTGTTCATATAGATTAAAAGGAATTGAGACTGTAGAAAAAATGTCTTAAAATTGTAGAAAGACCTTTGTGCCCCCAATTCTCTATAGGCAGGAAGCAGGAATATTGTCCCATACTCTCTTCAGAAGGAACGAAGGAGGGTGAAAAAGAAATGATATGCTAGAGGTCTTAGCCAAAAGCCATGGAGAACAATGGACTGGGAGCCATTTCCAGGGAGCAGAACTAAAGTCTAACCAAAGAATATTCCCCATCTCCAGAGTAGGGGAAACTGGCAGAATTTGCCCATAAAAAGTTTAGAATTGCTATGGATCAGTAACTGCTATGTACAGTCTATCCTTCCCCCTTTCCAAATGAGAATATTTATAGGTGATTCTGTTCTCATTTCATCACTATACAGTAGGTATGTATAGGGCAGATAACTTCTTTTTCTAGTGTATAACTTTCTGGATCAAGAAGAGTTTATGTGAACCTGATGTAGATCAAAACACCCTAGACTTCAAGCATCATGCCACAACTCGAGTTTAGGAGGGTCTTGGAATGTAAGTGAACATCCTCTGCATATGACGTCATGTTGGTAATTGGGGCCAGAAAGCAAACTATGGTAGATTGTTTGAACCAGAGAGCCCTAGAATTCCATGCCTGCCTATATCCATGTTTTTTGGTCATGTTTTTTCACTCTAACCGTGGGCTTGTTTAGACCGGTGGGGAATAAAATCTGACACCAGCAGAGACTTGAAATAGTTCTTGTGCATCTCTTTTGATTCCTGACACTGCCATTAGAACATATCTGGACTAGCCTCCTGGAGGTAATGAAAGACACATAGAAAAGAGTCAAGTTGTTCTAGCTGAACCTATAGCAGATCGGATGATCCCTAGTCAACGTGCCAACTGACTGCACCTGCCTGAAAAAGCCTAGTCAAAATGAGCTGAGCCTGGCCCAGATCAGCAAAACAATTCAGCCAACTTGTAGACTCATGAGAAGTAATGGACACTAAGTTTAGGGCGGTATGTTACACTGTAAAAGCAAACCGAAACAAACAGTATGTAAAATGGAATCTATTTGCCATCTCAGTACTAAAAGTTCCCTTTGAAGAAGTTTAATTAAGGCAAATTTGAAAGATCCCTAGTTAACAGATTCATTTTATAATGATACCATAAAATCTCAGCCAGATAGACACCTCTAAATTTACAAACAGATTAAACAGAATAGCAGAGAGACTACAATCGATACAAGAATTCAATAAGTCAGTGTCTGAATCACTGAAAAGAGCCATGGTCAGAGATGTGATTATTCTATCACAGCACAACCCAGCCTCTTCAATGCAGGATGATTCCCAGGGAGACCATCCAGTCCTTAGAAATAAGTCTAGTTTAATTACATTTGGTAATTAGATACCTCTAATAAAAATCACAGTTAGGATGAATGGGGGATTCTTAGTGGGATTAGAGAAGAAAGGATTGATCTATGAGACATAATCAAAGGGGAAACCAACTAGTCTTATAGCCTGACTCTGGTTGGGGAAGTATGAAAAATGAGGCATCAAAGATGATCACAACCCAGTAATTAATTTGCTTAAAAACCTTCAATGGCTCTTTGGGAATTTATGTGATATCCCTCCAAAGTCTAAGCTCCATGAAGGACTGGGTCATTAAAAATCATCATCATTATTCTCACAAAAGCTAACATCTATTGACTGCTTATGTTTGTTATATGTTAGGCAGTATACTTCATTAACTGTCTTGTTTATGTTTACAACAACCCTGAAAAATAGGACCTGATATTACCCCCGTTTTACAGACAAGGAACTAAAGTCTTGGGAGCTTGAAGTGACTTGCCCAAGGTCATCCCGCTAGGACACAGTGGAGTCACAGTTCAAACAGAGGTCTGTCTCTTACTTCAAAGCACTTACTCTTAAACATTACCTTATTCTGCTTCTTATAAGACACTTATTAGCTCCCCAATGCCAACTCAGGTTTGGCAAATAGTAGATACAATACATATTTGCTGAATGAATAAATTTTTAAAAAGGAATAAATAAAAAGATAAATGAACAAATGAGTAAGAAATGATAGCACCAATGACAGAGACAAAAAACTGAGAGGAGGACCTTAAGGAAGAGGTAGGAAGACTTTGGACCTTATTTGCTAATAAGAAAATGATAATTCCTCCATGTGTTCTGGAAGAAATTAATAGGAAGGAATTTGAGAAAGAAATTAAATGAACATCGGTTTTTGACATCGTCAATATAAAAGCAACTAGGTTATTTACACAGGAGCGACCTTTGTTTATGTGGAGGTAAAAGGCAAAAACAGAGGGAGAGGAGGTCACCAAAATGAGTAAATGGACAAGGTCTGGGAGTTTACTGCTGAGAAGGAATATTTTCCCAAGTCGTGGTCACATATGATCATACTGTAAATCATTCTTCCCAGGGTGTACCCGCTTCCATGTGCACCGACCCTAATTAGCAAGAATTCATTGATTATGTCCCTATATGTACTATTCACTGTGCCAGACCCTGCATATGCATTCCACAATTTAATTCTCACAGCAACACTGTGAGATGAATGTCATTCCATTTTTATGGATGAGGTTCAGTGAGAGAAAGATCATTCCATTAGAAAATGGTGGAGGGGTTCAAACTTAGATCTTTCTAACACTAAAACCCTTTCTTATTTTCTTATACTATACAAACAGAACTGCCAGTTAACTGACTGAAAGAGAAAAGTGGCCTTCAATGGGCAATGTTGAAGGAGAAACACTTTTCCCTTCCAATATATTTCCAAGGAGAGAAAATAATAAACATGAATGATCATTTCCAGTCAGTTGAATGATTATATCAGTAATTATTGGTCTTTATTCTTAATTCCTTAAAAAAGAAAGACATACACCCAACTTTGATTAAACTACCACAACACCGTGAAGGCTATGTAGCGGAGAAAATAGCGGGGCAGTTTTTCTTTTCCAGCTCAGTGTCTTTATTCTTTTGCATACTCAGTTGCTATCCAAACAACTTATTTTGCCCATGTAAGACTATATGGTTTGACTCAGAATTTGGTCATCTCAATTATAATCCCTTGGATGGCACAAAAGGGCATTCTCCACGAGATGGATGCCAAGTCATATAAGGTTTTGGAGCGGAAAGGTGGAGTCTTTCCTACATCCATAGTTACATACGCGGGTGCTGATGGAAGGATTTCTCCATTCCTAACAAGGGCTGGGAGAGAGTCAAGAATTCTATGATGAGCACCCTGTGGAGAAACAGTTTGCTTGTTGCCCAAAAAGCTATTAGTCTGACTCTTTCCTGGAGTGTCAGTAAGATTTCACTGGACAAAAGTGTCCTCATTCCCCTTTTTAAAGTATTTTTATAATACTTCCAACAATGTTCCAAGGTGCTTCTGTCTCTCAGCCTTCTTCATTTAAGGACACACATTGTGTCCTCTAAGATACTATAGCTTTCTGATGGCAGGGACTCTCTAAACAGGAGTTTGGGTTGTGGCAAGATAAATCTGAGAAGAGAGTCTTAGTTTGAGGGACTTTATTATACAAAATAGGGCGAAGTAAACAATGGGAGGCAGATCTGGCTATATTTCTGACAGTCCAGCAGGGGTGGAATCCATGCAGGGGAGAGGTAGAAGTCCAGGCAGAGGGGGCCAAAAAGTCAGGCAGGTAGAACGTGGTGATGAGCATTCCAGACAAAGATAATATAAATAGGTGGTGAGCACAGAGAGTTAGCATGGCCCCAGTGGGGCCTGGGCTTTAGGAATAGAACTCTAGTCATCAGGCTATGAGAAGGAGGGTCTGTTGATAACAAATGCAGGCCCCATTCTCAGAAGTACCAGGATCCTGGAAAAGAAATAAAGACACAAGGGAACAAGACAGAAACTCTAGCGGTGATTTGACCTCACGAATGGGGAGGAGTTAGGCTTGTTAAGGAGATCATGCCAGATCAGAAGGGAAATTGAAGTCCTGAGCCCCTAAGCCAGATTGAGGGCAAGATGTCTCCCAGAGTCTATGTTCATATTCAGCTTACCTTAGAGAGCCATCTATATGGTTTAGAGGGATTAAGTCAGCCCCTATAGTGACTCGTAGATTATGGAATTTTATATTCCACCACAGGTTTAAGTCTAGAGCCCTGAGCATGTAGAAGACATTTAATTATAACCATCTATACTAAGTGTATTCTATGTGCTAGGCACTAGTCTAGGTGCTTGACATGTGTTACCTCATTTAACTATATCCAAGGAAATACATACTATTATTCCTATTTAAAAGACAAGGATCCTAAGGATCAGGGAGAGGTTTGTTGTATAGGGTTTTGGGGTGGGGGGGGGGGGGTGTCGAAGAAATGTTCTACACTTTGATTATGGTGAGGATTGCATTTGTCAAATTTTGGAGTGAGTTTTACTGAATGTAAATTCAATTTCAATAAACATGACTTTAAAAACTTTTAAAAAAAAAGACAAGGAATCCAAGGCCAGGTAGGTGTAGTAAATTGTCCGAAGTCATGCATTTAATAAATGATGATGCTGGAATACAGATACAAATAGCTTAACAACAAAACCCAATCTTTAAAGTAGATTGCCAATCTTGGTCATACGTTTTTGTACAACAAATATTTGCTAAATTCTTGTTATGTGGCAAACTCTATGCTAGATATTATTGGTACCATCTATGCCCTTAAGGAGCTTAGATTATAGTGGGAAGACAGATGCATTAAAGACAGTAACACTTATCCCTGGACTCTGGTGGAAGACTAGAGGGTGCTATGAGAGCACTTAATGCTGGGACCCAACACTCCCCTAAAGTGAGACCTCCTGAGGGAAGTGATGGAAGATTAGTGGTCATGAAAGCAAAGGATGGAGAGTAAAGGGGAAGAAACAACTTTATCAAAGCCCCAGAGGCAAGAGAAAGCATGATTTCTTTCAAGTTACTGAACAAAGCTTGTGGACAGGAGTGTAGGGTGTATAAGGAGGTGGGAGGAAGAGAGAAGAGATGTCACCACAGAAGTGGCCGAGCCCCATTACACAGGACCAGGGAGGCCGCACCTCCTGGGACTCACCCTGATGAAAAAGCCAGGAAAGGATTTGAAAGTCACATGACCAGATGTGCAGTTGGGGAAAATATTCTGGCCTCTATGTGGAAAGGATGGATGAATGGATGAATAGAAAACCAACTCTTAGGACTTCCCTGGCAGTCCAGTAGTTAATGCTTCATGCTTCCACTGCAGGGGGTGCGGGTTCGATTCCTGATTGGGGAACTAAGATCCTGCGTGTCACGGCGCAGCCCAAAAAACGAACAAACAAACCAACTCCTGCTCTTCAAACTCCATGAAACAGGCCCAAGTAGGGTTTAATTGCTCCTGCAGCCCATCTGCCCCTTAGTCTTCTACTGGGGCCTAGAGCCCAGAAGACAGCCCCCGAGGCTGAGTCCACCATCAGGAATGCTATCATATGGAAATAATGAATGGTTTTCATTTAATGGTTGTTTCCTTTCATACTCTGTATGGCCCCTCACGCCCCCATCCCAGTCAGGTGGCCTCCATTGGTTTCTGAGTCTCCATGCCCAGCTTTTATAGCTCTGACAAGTCATCTACAACCCTCCACCGCTGCTACCTCGAAAACATTTTTCTGCTCTCTCTGCATCCCTGCAGTAGACCCGCAGATTATGGCTCAACACAGAGAAAAAGGAGCACAGAAGAGGTCTGGAATGTTCGCTGTAATCCCAAACACGTAAAAGGTCTTGGCCTTATGTGATAAATCATACCTTCCACATCTGTCAGTGGAAGAATTGAAAGGGGCACATCTCTTCTTCTGTGTGTGGCCAAATGGTTTTCTCCCAGCACTAAACAAGCCCATTTGAAGCACAGGTTGGTAGGGGTCAATTCCTTTATCATTACACACATTTTAACAATCCAGTTGCTCAAAGAATATAAAGCTCTATAACTGCCAACAAAGCGAGAGCTTTGAAGAGCCTTTCAGAAGGAATTATGTACACAAAATTCTAATTGTTGCATTGATTTAATGCCCCTCTTTGTGTTCCTACCACTTTCTTATAATTATGTACCTTCTCTACACTTTTACCCCATCTTATCATTCATGCATAGAACCAAATAGGAGAGAGGGGCCTATAGCAGTTACCCACCTTAGGTACCTGTAGACTAAGCAAGAGGTGATGACTTTAGGTCTTTTTCATAAGACCGTGCAGCCTAGAAAAAGAAAGGGCAAGTGTTTAGAAAGAATAAAACAAGCAATAGGTTAGATATTTTTACTTCTTCTCTGTAAGTTAAGACATTTTTGCTTATTAGCAAGGTTAAAGACAACTTTATAGCCATTATGACTACAAAAGTGATTCAATATTAGCATTATACCAAAATGACAGATGCAAATGCCAGTAGGGAGAACATTCTGAGCAGTTTAAAGGGCTCTAAAAATGCAAAGCATTATGTCTAGGTTTCTCATTAGCCTCATATAGCTATGACATCCCACCTGTAGTCAAAATTCTATCATCCATGTTCAAAATAGGCCTGATTTCAAAAAAACAAAAGAAACCTTCACTCAGTTTCCTGAAGTAGAAAGAGAAAGGAAAGAAGGAAGAAAGGGAGGGAAGGAAGGAAGGAAGGGAGGGAGGGATGGAGGGAGGGAAGAAGGAAAGAAGGAAGGAAGGGAGGGAGGGGTGGAGGGAGGGAGGGAGGAAGGAAAGAAGGAAGGAAGGAAGAGAGAGAGAAAGGGGGAGAGAGTCAGGCTATTGATCAGGCTAAGGTGATATAATACAGCTCATGCACTTTATTCATATAGGAATGTTCCTGAGCTCACGTTTGTAGTCAATTTACTAATATTTTAGGTACAACTTTAATGAGCGTGATTATCTAGTTTCCCAGTCCAAGGTATCCTGGAGGCAGCAGGTCACCTGGGAGACACACACAGGCAGCATCAAAAAGTGACAGCTGGGGAGGACGAGGCAAGATGGCGGAAGAGTAAGACGCGGAGATCACCCTCCTTCCCACAGATACAGTAGAAATACATCTACACGTGGAACTGCTCCTACAGAACACCCACTGAACGCTGGCAGAAGACGTCAAACCTCCCAAAAGGCAAGAAACTCCCCACGTACCCAGGTAGGGCAAAAGAAAAAAGAAATAACAGAGACAAAAGAATAGGGACGGGACCTGCACCAGTGGGAGGGAGCCGTGAAGGAGGAAAGATTTCCACCCACTAGGAAGCCCCTTCATGGGCAGAGACTGCGGGTGGCAGAGGGGGGAAGCTTCGGAGCCACGGAGGAGAGCGCAGCCACAGGGGTGCGGAGGGCAAAGCGGAGAGATTCCCGCACAGAGGCTCGGCGCCGAGCAGCGCTCACCAGGCCCAGAGGCTTGTCTGCTCACCCGCCGGGGCGGGCGGGGCTGGGAGCTGAGGCTCAGGCTTCGGTCGGATCGCAGGGAGAGGACTGGGGTTGGCGGCGTGAACACAGCCTGAAGGGGTTAGTGCACCACAGCTAGCCGGGAGGGAGTCCGGGAAAAAGTCTGCAGCTGCCGAAGAGGCAAGAGACTTTTTCTTGCCTCTTTGTTTCGCGGCGCGCAAGGAGAGGGGATTCAGAGCGCTGCTTAAACGAACTCCAGAAACTGGCGCGAGCCGCGGCTATCAGCGTGGACCCCAGAGACGGGCGTGAGACGCTAAGGCTGCTGCTGCCGCCACCAGGAAGCCTGTGTGCGAGCACAGGTCACTCTCCACACCGCCCCTCCCGGGAGTCGGTGCAGCCCACCACCGCCAGGCTCCCGTGATCCGGGGACAACTTACCCAGGAGAACGCACGGCCTGCCTCAGGCTGCTGCAACGTCATGCTGGCCTCTGCCGCCACAGGCTCGCCCCGCCTCCTCCGTACCCCTGCCTCCCCCCCGCCTGAGTGAGCCAGAGCCCCGGAAGCAGCTGCTCCTTTAACCCCGTTCTGTCTGGGCGGGGAACAGACGCCCTCAGGAGACCTACACGCAGAGGCGGGTCCAAATCCAAACCTGAACCCTGGGAGCTGTATGAACAAAGAAGAGAAAGGGAAATCTCTCCCAGCAGCCTCAGAAGCAGTGGATTAAAGCTCCACAAACAACTTGATGTGCCTGCATCTGTTGAATACCTGAATAGACAACGAATCATCCCAAATTCAGGAGGTGGACTTTGGGGGCAGGATATATTAATTTTTCCCCTTTTCCTTTTTTTTGTGAGTGTATATGTGTATGCTTCTGGGTGAGATTTTGTCTGTATAGCTTTGCTTTCACCATTAGTCCTAGGGTTAGGTCCGTCCGTTTTTTTTTGGTTTTTTTTTTTTTTCTTCTTTTTTTACTTAAAAAAATTTTTTTTCCTAATAAATGTTTTCTTAATAATTTTTTCCTTATTTCCAATTTTTAGAAATTAATTAAAAAATTTTAATAAGTTTTTTCATATTTTTTATTTTTAAAAATTAAAATTTTTTCTTAATAAATTTTTTCTTAATTCTTTTCTTATTTTTATTATGAAAAATTAATAAATCTATTTTTAAAAATTAAAAAAAAATTTTTTCTGAATAAATTTATTCTTAATTTTTTTTCTTATTTTTTATTATAATAGTTTTATTTTATTTTATTTTATCCTCTTTCTTTCTTTCTTTCTATTTTTTTCTCCCTTTTATTCTGAGCCATGTGGATGAAAGGCTCTTGGTGCTCCAGCCAGGCATTAGGGCTGTGCCTCTGAGGTGGGAGAGCCAACTTCAGAACACTGGTCCACAAGAGACCTTCCAGCTCCACGTTATACCAAATGGCGAAAATCTCTCAGAGATCTCCATCTCAACATCAAGACCCAGCTTCATTCAACGACCAGCAAGCTACAGTGCTGGACACCCTATGCAAAACAACTAGCAAGACAGGAACACAGCCCCATCCATTAGCAGAGAGGCTGCCTAAAATCATAATAAGGTCACAGACACCCCAAAACACACCACCAGACGTGGACGTGCCCACCAGAAAGACAAGATCCAACCTCATCCACCAGAACACAGGCACTAGTCCCCTCCACCAGGAAGCCTACACAACCCACTGAACCAACCTTAGCCACTGGGGACAGATACCAAAAACAACGGGAACTACGAACCTGCAGCCTGTGAAAAGGAGACCCCAAACACAGTAAGATAAGCAAAACGAGAAGACAAAAAAACACACAGCAGGTGAAGAAGCAGGGTCAAAACACACCAGACCTAACAAATGAAGAGGAAATAGGCAGTCTACCTGAAAAATAATTCAGAATAATGATAGTAAAGATGATCCAAAATCTTGGAAATAGAATAGACAAAATGCAAGAAACATTTAACAAGGACGTAGAAGAACTAAAGAGGAACCAAGCAACGATGAAAAACACAATAAATTAAATTTAAAAGTACTCTAGATGGGATCAATAGCAGAATGACTGAGGCAGAAGAACGGATAAGTGACCTGGAAGATAAAATAGTGGAAATAACTACTGCAGAGCAGGATAAAGAAAAAAGAATGAAAAGAACTGAGGACAGTCTCAGAGACCTCTGAGACAACATTAAACACACCAACATTCGAATTATAGGGGTCTCAGAAGAAGAAGAGATAAAGAAAGGGACTGAGAAAATATTTGAAGAGATTATAGTTGAAAACTTCCCTAATATGGGAAAGGAAATAGTTAATCAAGTCCTGGAAGCACAGAGAGTCCCATACAGGATAAATGCAAGGAGAAACACGCCAAGACACATATTAATCAAACTATCAAAAATTAAATATAAAGAAAACATATTAAAAGCAGCAAGGGAAAAACAACAAATAACATACAAGGGAATCCCCATAAGGTTAACAGCTGATCTTTCAGCAGAAACTCTGCAAGCCAGAAGGGAGTGGCAGGATATACTTAAAGTGATGAAGGAGAAAATCCTACAACCAAGGTTACTCTACCCAGCAAGGATCTCATTCAGATGTGATGGAGAAATTAAAACCTTTACAGACAAGCAAAAGCTGAGAGAGTTCAGCACCACCAAACCAGCTTTACAACAAATGCTAAAGGAACTTCTCTAGGCAAGAAACACAAGAGAAGGAAAACACCTACAGTAACAAACCCGAAATATTTAAGAAAATGGGAATAGGAACATACATATCGATAATTACCTTGAATGTAAATGGATTAAATGCTCCCACCAAAAGACACAGACTGGCTGAATGGATACAAAAACAAGACCCATATATATGCTGTCTACAAGAGACCCACTTCAGACCTAGAGACACATACAGACTGAAAGTGAGGGGATGGAAAAAGATATTCCATGCAAATGGAAATCAAAAGAAAGCTGGAGTAGCAATTCTCATATCAGACAAAATAGACTTTAAAATAAAGACTATTACAAGAGACAAAGAAGGACACTATATAATGATCAAGGGATCAATTCAAGAGGAAGGTATAAAAATTGTAAATATTT
Source organism: Balaenoptera ricei (assembly GCF_028023285.1). Lineage (NCBI taxonomy): Eukaryota > Metazoa > Chordata > Mammalia > Artiodactyla > Balaenopteridae > Balaenoptera > Balaenoptera ricei. The sequence continues at coordinate 83,681,576 of NC_082646.1, read as the reverse complement.
ATGCACCCAACATAGGAGCACCTCTATACATAAGGCAAATACTGACGGCCATAAAAGGGGAAATCGACAGTAACACAATCATAGTAGAGGACTTTAACACCCCACTTCCACCAATGGACAGATCATCCTAAAATGAAAATAAATAAGGAAACACAAGCTTTAAATGATACATTAAACAAGATGGACTTAATTGATATTTATAGGACATTCCACCCAAAAACAACAGAATACACATTTTTCTCAAGTGCTCATGGAACATTCTCCAGGATAGATCATATCTTGGGTCACAAATCAAGCCTTGGTAAATTTAAGAAAATTGAAATCGTATCAAGTATCTTTTCCGACCACAACGCTATGAGACTAGATATCAATTACAGGAAAAGATCTGTAAAAAATACAAACACATGGAGGCTACACAATACACTACTTACTAATGAAGTGATCACTGAAGAAATCAAAGGAGAAATCAAAAAATACCTAGAAACAAATGACAATGGAGACACGACGACCCAAAACCTATGGGATGCAGCAAAAGCAGTTCTAAGAGGGAAGTTTATAGCAATACAAGCCTACATCAAGAAACAGGAAATATCTCGAATAAACAACCTAACCTTGCACCTAAAGCAATTAGAGAAAGAAGAGCAAAAAACCCCAAAGCTAGCAGAAGAAAAGAAATCATAAAGATCAGATCAGAAATAAATGAAAAAGAAATGAAGGAAACAATAGCAAAAATCAATGAAACTAAAAGCTGGTTCTTCGAGAAGATAAACAAAATTGATAAACCATTAGCCAGACTCATCAAGAGAAAAAGGGAGAAGACTCAAATCAATAGAATTAGAAATGAAAAAGGAGAAGTAACCACTGACACTGCAGAAATACAAACGATCATGAGAGATTACTACAAGCAACTCTATGCCAATAAAATGGACAACCTGGAAGAAATGGACAGATTATGAAATGCACAACCTGCCGAGACTGAACCAGGAAGAAATAGAAAATATGAACAGACCAATCACAAGCACTGAAATTGAAACTGTGATTAAAAATCTTCCAACAAACAAAAGCCCAGGACCAGACGGCTTCACAGGCGAATTCTATCAAACATTTAGAGAAGAGCTAACACCTATCCTTCTCAAACTCTTCCAAAATATTGCAGAGGGAGGAACACTCCCAAACTCATTCTACGAGGCCACCATCACCCTGATACCAAAAGCAGACAAAGATGTCACAAAGAAAGAAAACTACAGGCCAATATCACTGATGAACATAGATGCAAAAATCCTCAACAAAATACTAGCAAACAGAATCCAACAGCACATTAAAAGGATTATACACCATGATCAAGTGGGGTTTATTCCAGGAATGCAAGGATTCTTCCATATACGCAAATCAATCAATGTGATACATCATATTAACAAACTGAAGGAGAAAAACCATATGATCATCTCAATAGATGCAGAGAAAGCTTTCGACAAAATTCAACATCCATTTATGATAAAAGCCCTGCAGAAAGTAGGCATAGAGGGAACTTTCCTCAACATAATAAAGGCCATATATGACAAACTCACAGCCAACATTGTCCTCAATGGTGAAAAACTGAAACCATTTCCACTAGATCAGGAACAAGACAAGGTTGCCCACTGTCACCACTATTATTCAACATAGTTTTGGAAGTGTTAGCCACAGCAATCAGAGAAGACAAAGAAATAAAAGGAATCCAAATTGGAAAAGAAGAAGTAAAGCTGTCACTGTTTGCAGATGACATGATACTATACATAGAGAATCCTAAAGATGCTACCAGAAAACTACTAGAGCTAATCAATGAATTTGGTAAAGTAGCAGGATACAAAATTAATGCACAGAAATCTCTTGCATTCCTATACACTAATGATGAAAAATCTGAATGTGAAATTAAGAAAACACTCCCATTTACCATTGCAACAAAAAGAATAAAATATCTAGGAATAAACCTACCTAAGGAGACAAAAGACCTGTATGCAGAAAATTATAGGACACTGATGAAAGAAATTAAAGATGATACAAATAGATGGAGAGATATACCATGTTCTTGGATTGGAAGAATCAACATTGTGAAAATGACTCTACTACCCAAAGCAATCTACAGATTCAATGCAATCCCTATCAAACTACCACAGGCATTTTTCACAGAACTAGAACAAAAAATTTCACAATTTGTATGGAAACACAAACGACCCCGAATAGCCAAAGCAATCTTGAGAACGAAAAATGGAGCTGGAGGAATCAGGCTCCCTGACTTCAGACTATATTACAAAGCTACAGTAATCAAGACAGTTTGGTACTGGCACAAAACCAGAAATATAGATCAGTGGAACAGGATAGAAAGCCCAGAGATAAACCCACACACATATGGTCACCTTATCTTTGATAAAGGAGGCAAGCATATACAGTGGAGAAAAGACAGCCTCTTCAATAAGTGGTGCTGGGAAAATTGGACAGGTACATGTAAAAGTATGAAATTAGAACACTCCCTGACACCATACACAAAAATAAACTCAAAATGGATTAAAGACCTAAGTGTAAGGCCAGACACTATCAAACTCTTAGAGGAAAACATAGGCAGAACACTCTATGACATAAATCACAGCAAGATCCTTTTTGACCCAGCCCCTAGAGAAATGGAAATAAAAACACAAATGAACAAATAGGACCTAATGAAACTTAAAAGCTTTTGCACAGCAAAGGAAACCATAAACAAGACCAAAAGACAACCCTCAGAATGGGAGAAAATATTTGCAAATGAAGCAACTGACAAAGGATTAATCTCCAAGATTTACAAGCAGCTCATGCAGCTCAATAACAAAAAAACAACCAATCCAATCCAAAAACGGGCAGAAGACCTAAATAGACATTTCTCCAAAGAAGATATACAGATGGCCAACAGACACATGAAAGAATGCTCAACATCATTAATCGTTAGAGAAATGCAAATCAAAACTACAATGAGGTATCATCTCACACCGGTCAGAATGGCCATCATCAAAAAATCTAGAAACAATAAATGCTGGAGAGGGTGTGGAGAAAAGGGGACACTCTTGCACTGTTGGTGGGAATGTAAATTGATACAGCCACTATGGAGAACAGTATGGAGGTTCCTTAAAAAACTAAAAATAGAACTACCATACGACCCAGCAATCCCACTACTGGGCATATACCCTGAGAAAACCATAATTCAAAAAGAGTCATGTACCAAAATGTTCATTGCAGCTCTATTTACAATAGCCAGAACATGGAAGCAACCTAAGTGTCCATCATCAGATGAATGGATAAAGAAGATGTGGCACATATATACAATGGAATATTACTCAGCCATAAATAGAAATGAAATGGAGGTATTTGTAATGAGGTGGATGGAGTTAGAGTCTGTCATACAGAGTGAAGTAAGTCAGAAAGAGAAAAACAAATACAGTATGCTAACACATATATATGGAATCTAAGGAAAAAAAAAAAAGAAGAGGGTCATGAAGAACCTAGTGGCAAGACGGGAATAAAGACACAGACCTACTAGAGAATGGACTTGAGGATATGGGGAGGGGGAGGGGTGAGATGTGACAGGGTGAGAGAGTGTCATGGACATATATACACTACCAAATGTAAAATAGATAGCTAGTGGGAAGCAGCCGCATAGCACAGGGAGATAAGCTCGGTGCTTTGTGACCACCTAGAGGGGTGGGATAGGGAGGCTGGGAGGGAGGGAGATGCAAGAGGGAAGAGATATGGGAACATATGTATATGTATAACTGATTCACTTTGTTATAAAGCAGAAACTAACACACCATTGTAAAGCAATTATACTCAAATAAAGATGTTTAAAAGAAGAAAAAAAAAAAAGTGACAGCTGGCAGTGTAAGAGTTGATGAAGAAGACAGAAAACCTCTGAAAAGTTGATACTGGAACTCCAACACAGAGCCCTGCACTCAACAGGCTCTATTACAGCCCTCTAGAATAATTTATGATTGAGTCATCAAGACAAGATCAAATTAGAATGTTCTATTTAATAAAGCCGGGAAATATATATACATTTTCAAAGATGTTCACCAAAAATAGTTTAAATGAACCTATTTTTATACGTATGAACTTTGTAACCAGAACAACTCATTTCCTTAATGTTCGAGATGGATAGTTAATATTTTACTGTATGTTGGTTATGTCCTAATTTTAATCTCAAGCTACCTGCCCCTCCTGCCTCTCCCGCCCCTCAGTGACCAGGGATCCACACTCAGGAAACACAATGTCATTATACTAATACTACCCTAAACTTAACAAAATTAGGTAGGTAAATTTACTACCACCTCCCCAAATAAAAGCACATATTGCTACCCCAGCCCCAAATATATGACTCCAGAGTTATCTATGCTGCTGCCTGCTGCCAATCATATGCAATATATGTTAGTGTATGTGCTGACCAAATTTAAATTCAATTTTAGCAGGCCACGTAAGAAGACATCCTTCTAATCTAACAGTCTGAGCTCTTTGTGACTCAATTTGTCTTTGAATCCCTTGAGTCAGAATCTCAAGATATCAAATCATTGTCACCCAATTGAGCTTAAACTCTTGAACCTGGAAGAGAAAGACAATAGATTGACTGGGACCTTGAAAATGGAGCAAGAACCTACATAGGTGATGTTTTGCGTGATTCTTTTCACAAATGTTAAAAATGGAAAAATCAGGGCCACCAATGCCAAATCAAACTTGAGATAAGAATTCTGCAGTACTAATGGTCAAGGTTTCTAGACACCATCAATACTTGAAGTAAGAGTGAAAAAGAATAAAAGAGGGAGAATGGTAAGTGTACAAACACCAAGAACCACCATCCACTTGGGGATAGCATGCCAAATTTTTTAGCATAACACAAAGGAGGAAAGAACCCCATGGAGAAAAGCTTTACAAAGCCATTCATAAAAAGTCATGGTCAGTGTTATAGGTTGGAGAAAGGGGGCATATCAGTCAGGATAGTGCTATAGTGATGGACAACCCCCAAGGTCCAAAGCTTAAAACAACAAATGTCTCTTTCTTTCTCATGCCACATGTCCACTGCAGGTCAGCTTGAGCTCTGCTCTATGTTGCCTGCCTTCCTCACTCCAGGATCTAGGCACACAGAACAGCTATTATCTGGTCATTGCAGTTCATAGTGACAGAAGGAAGGAGAGGAAGTACTAAAGCATATGTTGGTCCCTAGAACCTCTGCCTGGATGACTTTTAAGGGAGTAGGAAGTATAACCCTCCTGCAGGGAGGGGCTTCAAATACTGGTGCACTGGAATGCAGTCACTACAGGCAGTAGGGTAAAGTGCCAAGAGGTCCGCCAAAGATCAGGGCTTTTTGAACTTCAGCATACACGGGAATCCTGTGGAGAGCTTTTTTTTTTTTTAAATATACTTTTTAAATTTTTTTTTTTAATTAATTTTTTGGCTGCGTTGGGTCTTTGTTGCTGCACGTGGGCTTTCTCTAGTTGCGGCGAGCGGGGGCTACTCTTCGTTGCAGTGCGCGGGCTTCTCATCGCGGTGGCTTCTCTTGTTGCAGAGCATGGCTCTAGATGCGCGGGCTCAGTAGTTGTGGCATGCAGGCTTAGTTGCTCCGCAGCGTGTGGGATCTTCCTGGACCAGTGATCAAACCCTTGTCCCCTGCATTGGCAGGCGGATTCTTAACCACTGCGCCACGAAGAAAATTCACCCCCAGAGCCAGAGGCCTGTGAGGCAAGAGAAATCGCATCGGAATTAGAAGAGTTTCACATAGATTCCGAAGAAACGGGGCTGCCAGGAACTCAGTTAGCAAGCTTCCCAGACACACATCAACTTGCTTCCTTAAGTGAAAGAAACCATCTTTCTGCAGAGAGAATGTCTTCCAAAGATGATAAGAGATCATCTTTTGGAAGCCCTAGGCAAGACCAGAGTTGGATAGTCTTGGGCCGTAGTGAGGTTGGTGACCCATCATCGGAGACTAGGGACTCAGGGCCTGGATGGTCCGGCGAGGCTGTGGAGCCAGCCTCTGATCACAGCTTGGGCAAGGGCCCCCAAATGCAGATTCTGGGAGAAATGAAGCCTCTAGAATCTTCGGCACTAGAGGAAGCCTCTGGTCTGGGCAGCCAGTCGTGGAAGAGCATGAGCCAAGGCAGCGCTGGCCCTGATACAGTTATGTTGCAGGCTGTCACCCATGAAAATGAATGCGAAATGCTCTCACCACAGTCTTCTCAGAAAAACATAATCCCTGAAACAGAAATGGAGGAGGAGACAGAGTTTCTTGAGCCCAGGACAAGGAAACCAAGAACAAAAGGGCTACTGTCAGAGGATGTGGGAATGGACATCCCCTTTGAGGTGGGAATGCTGAGTCCCAGTGCTGCAGACATGAGGCCTGAACCTCCTAATTCTCTGGATCTTAATGGCAGTCATCCTCAGAGAATCAAACTCACAGCCCCAAATATCAATCTGTCTCTGGATCAAAGTGAAGGGTCTATTCTCTCTGATGATAACTTGGACAGTCCAGATGAAATTGATATCAATGTGGATGAACTCGATACCCCCGATGAAGCAGATTCTTTTGAGTACACTGGGCATGAGGATCACACAGCCAACAAAGATTCTGGCCAAGAGTCAGAGTCTATTCCGGAATATACGGCAGAAGAGGAGCGAGAGGACAACCGGCTGTGGAGGACCGTGGTGATTGGAGAACAGGAGCAGCGGATTGACATGAAGGTCATCGAACCCTACAGGAGAGTCATTTCTCATGGAGGATACTACGAGGATGGCCTAAATGCCATCATTGTGTTTGCTGCCTGTTTTTTGCCAGACAGCAGTCGGGCGGATTACCACTATGTCATGGAAAATCTTTTCCTATATGTAATAAGTACATTAGAGTTGATGGTAGCTAAAGACTATATGATTGTGTACTTCAACGGTGCAACCCCAAGACGGAAGATGCCCGGGCTAGGGTGGATGAAGAAATGCTACCAGATGATTGACAGACGGTTGCGGAAGAACTTAAAATCAGTCATCATTGTTCATCCATCTTGGTTCATCAGAACAATCCTTGCAATTACACGACCTTTTGTAAGTTCAAAGTTCAGCAGTAAAATTAAATACATCAGTAGCTTATCAGAACTCAGTGGGCTGATCCCAATGGCTTGCATCCATATTCCAGAGAGCATGATCAAGTACGATGAAGAGCGATCTTATAAGAGAAGTGTGAGAGACGAGGCAATGAGATACATCTGCGTATCTGAAAACGTGGAAGGAGAATTTTACTCTGTTGACCCCACCGATGATTGAAATCCCTCAGAATCCTTCCGTTTTGGCATGCTAGCTACATCTTCTTGACTACCTTTCAGCCTCTGAAGTGGTCCCCCAACCCTTGGACAGGCTGTAGAGGATGATTTGAGGTTCAGAAAACATAATCACTGCAGATCTATGGTTAGAATCTAGAAGCCAGAAAAACCAGGTTCCTTTCACGAACAGAGTCCTGGAGAGCTTCTTAAACACAGCTTTCTGGGCCCCACCCTCAGTAATCCTGGGTGGAGCCCGGGAATGTGCATTTCTTTATATACAGGCATACCTCGTCTTGTGCTTCGCTTGATTGTACTTTTCAGATACTATGTTTTTAACAAACTGAACGTTTGTGGCAATCCTGCCTCAAACAAGTCGATCGGGATCATTTTTCCAACAGCATTTGCTCACTTCATGTCTCTTGAAACATTATGTCAAACCTTTTCATTATTATTATATTTGTTATGGTGATCTGTGACCAGTGATCTTTGACGTTAACACTGCAAAAAGCTTACGACTCCTTGAAGGCTCAGATGATGGTCAGCATCCTTTAGCAATAAAATATTTTTAAATTTAAAAAAAATGCACATTTCGAACAAACTCCTAGGTGATGCTGATGTTGCTGGCGCATAGACCATACTTTGAGTAGGAATGATACAGAGCTATTGCTGGGAAGCAGCTGTCCAAACAGACATTATGTGTTCCAACCTCCTCCTTGCATCTAGGTGGGGACAAATGACTGGTTCTCACCAAAGAAATATGAGCAAAAGTGATGCGTGTCACTTCTTGAATTAAAGTGGTTAAAAAGAAGTGCCTTTTTCTCCCACTTCCTTCTGCCATATGCTTTCTACTTGTTGATGCCTGAGGCAACATTATAGCTCATGTTTGACGTTAAAGACTTCATCAGCCTAAGCCACCTTCCCCCACGGACAAGAAGAACCTACATCAGATTACTATGGGAAAAAGAATAAATTTCTATCATGTTAAGCCACGAAATATAGGGATTTGTTTTTTACAGCAGGTAGCATTACCTTATCTGACCCTGGAGAGACTGGGAAGAAGATCAAGAGAATCTTGACCCTCTGTCCAATATTTATCATTTTTCTCTCCTTCAGTTACATGAGAAACCTCTCTGCCTCCTTAACTTTTACAAATGTCACCTCCTTTGATCCTCCTTTATTGTATCTGTTTTCTTCTCTAACTCACTGTGGTAATAGATAAAATTAAATGGATTAGGATTATGGGGTGAAAAAACTCAGAATCACTTTAATTCCTGCTTAGGGTACTAGCTTAGTACCTTAATAATTCACTTATTTATAGTTTATTCATTCATTTAACAAAACCTTACTCAGTGCTAACTTACATATGGCTAAAACAGCCCTGTCTCCAAAATTGGCCTGGGCATCACCCCCGGTCCCTCCCATAACCATGGCAGATATCGAAAATTAGAAGTGCTTTTTCTCACTGAGTCCAGAGAAAGCCTCAGAATCCTTTACAGCAGGGTGCTCCAAATAGCCACGACCAATAAATCCATAATGGTGGTTTTGCCATGAAGGAAAAAAAAAAAAAGAGCAATATGTATCCAAGTCATTTCTATTTGTATCATTTTTATCAATAAATGGATTTTTCCAAAGATTTTGCAAAAGGTTTGGTCTCCTGTGGTCACTCATTTCAACCTAATATGTTTTCCTGAGTAATGGAAGCGGTAAAGACCATATTACGTTTGCAGCTAAGTTTCCACACCGATTTAGGTTCCACTAAGCAGATATGCCTACACAAAACTTGAAATGCAGAAATCAGCAATGTGAGATAGAAGCCTTATATGAAGAGACTGGACCTTCAAGCAAACACTACTGCAGAAGTGTTTGGTTCTCCTGAGGCAGCAGTGAGGAAGGTTGTACAGGCCAGGACCTGGCATCAAAAGCACAGAACAGCAGGTGTCTACGGCAGACAGGTTTCTCTTAACAAGTCCCTGGTGTGGTTGGGCAATTCATCAGGCCATTGTTCCTGAACGAGCAGGACCTACGCTTGGTTCCACCTTTAGTTCCAGGCAAGATGGGCTCCTGTTCTGGGACCCATACTTTAGAGGCTCTTGCTCTGGCTCTCCTCTGGCCACCTCCCCTACCCCACAAAAAACAAAACAAACAAACAAAAAACACTGAGTGAGAAGTATGTGGGGTCAACAGGACATACTTAACTGGATTTCTAGCCCCAGATTGTGCCCTGGGAACATGGACCCGGATTCCTTACTCAAATAGCCCTTGGCTTTCTGCAAGGGCCTGTGTGGGCCTCTACCCTGGGGCTATTCTCCAGTGGACCACACTGCCAGTGGGACACCTTTAGGCCTGAGGGCAGCTTGTTGCCAGGGGTATACATAGAGCTTGGACATGTGTGCTACAGCATCCACAGATATGCAGATGAGGGTCCCCTGCAGCTTAGAATGGAGCCAGAAATGGGAAGAGAAAGATTGGGAACCTGGATTGGGGGCTGGGGTCATGCTTTTCTCATGCCACTATGCTTTGTTGAGCAACCCAAAGGAGTCTGAGAATTCTAGTCAATCTTGACCTTCCAATGTCATTTTGAAGGTAAATTTCTCAAGGTGGGAACATAGCACATATTTCATTTAACAGTTCGAAGCTTATGTTTAAGTGTTAATATTTAGAGATGTTATGTGAGTACCTACTTGTACTCTTGCCCCAGATCCCACAAATTCTAAGGACTACTTAGTTCTCTAGCCTCTGATGCATTCTGTAAGCTACTTCACGCTCTGTAATAAACCCCTTTCTGCCTAAATTATTCAGAGTTTATTTTGTTCTCTAAAACCAAGAACCCTGGTTGTTACACTTCTCTAGATGTTTCGAAAGGGGCTGTATTTTCCTCTTCTTGTAGATAAGTCTACATGAAGTCCAAGAATATGGTTTTCTTTCAGTATCAACCATAGCTTCTATTTGTTGTGACTCTTCCTGATCCCAAGGCTCTGTTACTATAGTAGAGAAGAGTATTCAAGGTTGAATGAGAGCCTGGGTTGGAGACAGCTCTAACACTTACCAAGTGTGCACTTTGAACAAGCCATTTTTAACCTCTCTGAACCCTAGCTTCTCATCTGAGAATTGAATAAGATAGTGTGTGTACATATACTTCATTGAACAGCCCTCTGCTGATGTAACATTGTCATTACTGGAACTAAAGAAAAGAGTTAATAATAGCTGACTCCAGGGGTATATTCCCTGTGGTGTATTCTCAGATGTCCTTTCTTATGTTTACTTCAAAAACCTCTGCTCCAATCACTTCCCTCTGGAAAACCAATTCCACTGTCCTAACTTATGACTCCATTAGGAAATGTTTCTAGAAAGTCATTCAAATGTTTCCATTTGCCAATCCCATTTTGGTACTTCAAGTTCTGACTCCTTATGCTGCAGGAAACCATTTTCTTCCTTGCTTGCTATTTAAATTCTTCAACACTTGTCAAGCATTATTATATCATACTTACCCTACTCTTGGATTTAATCACACACTCTATCCACTTCAAGACATATTCATTTTCTGGAGTGTCCAATGACATGATCCACAATATCAGAGATAAGGATTCAAGCATTTAAGTTCCTCTTGGGTTTTCTTGCTTTTCTGAATCTTAAAGAATCTTTAGAGTTAGTCCTACAGTAATGCAAGTTTAAAAGCTTTCACAGCATGATGTATTTCCTTTTCATTACATTTTTCAGATTAAGAAACTACTACAGCAGTAGCCTATGCTGGCAGAAAGATAAGATTTTTGTGGCTCATAAACTTGGAAAATGGAACATATCAAAAGTCATTTTGTTGGCATATTTCAATTAAATACCTAAAAATCCATGATGATAAAAGCAAGAACTGCATTAGGTCATTTCTATTTTTAAAGAATTTTCTAGTTTCTAATGGTCAGTCCTGTAAAGTTTCCCCCACCAAAAAGTAACTGATTGGAATTGTGGAACCATTGAGACATGGCATCGAATAGTTGAAGCTACATACAACCTTTGAGAAAGTGCTTTCCATTTTGGAAACAATCACTGTACCTATAGGTTCTGTGGCTGGGCACTTAGGAATATTGTCTCCATTCCTTGTCCTTCTTCAGCTCAGCTCTCTACTAGAGGAGGAGCCTGAGCCAAGCAGTCTGTTTCCCAGGATCCTATGTCAGCTGTCTTCTGGCTGAGTTTTGACAAAGGAAGACAGTGGAAGGAGATTGAATGGGGTGGAAGAGAAAAGCCAGGACATTTCTCCTCCTGTGTCTCTGCTGGAGGCAGCTTATCAGCAGTTACTTCTCCTCTGCGGCTCCAACTCCTCAGTTCCATTGCTTGACAGGTTCATTTAGTTCCACCTTCCATCTGATGACCCTCTAGGCAATAATACTGCTAAATGTTTCATCTTTCTAGCCCACAGATGGTAGTGGTTTTCTGTTGTTTAACTTTGGATTATCTTATCACTCCCTCTATGGTTCTTAGAAATTCCATCACCTGTGTAATAATTTCCCTAAATTAACTTCAATCTGTGGAAAAATCTTAAAGTGGTTTCTGCTTTCCTGGTTAGACTCTGATTGATAGTATAAGGCACCTAATTTTGAAACAATGCACATAACTATTAATGTACCAATAGGAATGTTAATGAACTTGGATACAATAAGTCACCTTATAGACTTCTCAGGACTTTATGGGAAGTAAAATATAAATTGTGGAAAAAACTGCCCCAGCAAGAAGAGACCAATGGAATTAGAGGTATCAATGGGATCTAGAGACTTGATGGTCATTTTTTTTCCCTCCAGGTGAAATAATATCTAGGTGAGTAGTGAATATAATAACAGTTACTGACCTATTTAAAATTCTGACCTTGGGCCAGTAGGTTTCTTATCTAGTATGGACTGCTCTAAGATGTTTAAAAAAAGATGATCATTACAACAGTTCAGGGTAACACTTGAAAACATTATGTCTGGTTTGTTAACAAAACAAATGCCAAATATGATATAAACCAACATCATGGAAATATTTGCTTTCATTTTTATCTCGTTCTTTCATTTATTCATTGATTATCTGCCATATGCCAGCCACTCCTCTAGGCCCTATGAATATATCCCTGAGTAAGGAAGAAAAAATATCCCTTACTTGTGTGGAGCTTATGGCCTGGAGGAGGTGAAGGCAGTGTTTGGACCAACATCAACCAAGAGTTGAAAAACTCCATAGAAGAAACAGCCAATCCACACTTAGATTTTTTTTTCTAAGTAATTTGTCATCTTAAATTCTAAAAGGAAAAAGAAAATGGTCTTTTTACTTTCTAAAATATAGTAGTACATAAGGGTACTGGATTTGAAGTTTGGCAAGTTTTGATTTGACTTCAGGCTCTTTACTTTCCTGATTGGTTAAATTATCATGTTTATCAAGGATCCCTCATATAGGATCCTTGAAGTAATTTTAAAAATAGGGAATTGTGTTGAGAATAGAGGTATTTAAGTTTGGAGAACTGAATTAAGTGAATAGTTCTGCCTCATTTTCATTTTATTTTTGATTCTCAGCAGTTGACCATGATGTGCTTGTGGATTCATTGTTTTTGTTGTTGTTGTTTTTGTTTACCAAATTTGGGAAACTTTAGGTCATTAATTTTTTAGATGTATTTTACTGCCTTATTCAATCCCTCCACTTCTGTGCCTTCAATTACTCTTTCATTAGACCAGTTTATATGGTCCCATGAGTCACTAAGAAAATACCATTTAAAAATTTTTTTTTGCCTCTGTTCTTCAGATTGGTTAATTTCTACTTTTTTATCTTCAAGTTCACTGACTTTTTTTTTTCATTATCCAATCTGCTGTTAATACAATACAATCATTTTTAAAAGTATACTTGTTAGTTCTAGAATTCCACTTGGTTTTCATAGTTTCCATTTTTCTGATGAGATTTACCACTGTACATTTCCTATATAAATCTTTTCTTTTAGATTCTTAAGTATATTTATAATAGCTAATTTAAAATCAGCATCTGCTAATTCCAACATCTGAGTCATCTGGGAGCTGTTTCTTGTGGTTGCTTTATTTTCATGATGATTAGTCACATTTTTCTATTTCTTCATATATCTAATATTTTTTATTTTAGGCAAAACATTTAAGATAATACATTATAGTGAGTTTGATTATATCATCTACCTAAATAAGCTATTAAGTTTTGTTCTGGCAGGCAGTAAAACTTCTCCTTTATTAAAAAAAAAAAAATCTGCTTTTATGATCTCACAAACTTCCTCTTATTCCTTTAAATACATCTGATCAACTTTTTCTACCATAAAAACTATCATGACTATAGTTAAGGGAAAAAAGGCTGTACAAATGCTCAGCAACTTAGAAGTCATGGGTATTAGAGTTTGAAGTCCATTTCATCCTTTTATTTCAAGGGTGCTTCTATGTGGAGAACCCACTGTACAGAATTGCATATATATTATTTTGTATTACCTATAAAGATCATATTCTATAAGAAAGTAATATAAATCTTTTTTAAAGTATAAATAGTCTTCCAAAATCAATTTGTAAATACATCTTAGTTTTCAAAGCTTAGTGTGTAAAAAAATGATCTTAAGCAATTCCAGGGAAGGAGTCTTATCAGCTTCATGGAAGGCTGAATTAGAGGAAATAAGAACAGCAATTTGGAGGCAAAGGAAACAAAACTACTTGTTAATCTCTGTTTGGATGAAATATGTATGAGGACTGAGCCCATATTTGAACACCTGTCCTTTTCCTGTTTGAGCCAAAGACGGAAAACCAATTATTTAATAGTATTTTTGTTATTGTTTTAAAAAGAACATATTTTAAAAATACTTAAAAGTATAAAAAAATGTTTTTAGTCTTCTCAGAGATAAATACCTGAACATATTAAGGTATTTCCTTCAAATTTTGATATGTAGGTATACATGTATATGTGTATGGGTGGGTGGGTATGTGTCTGGGTGTATGTTGGGTAAAAAATCACATATATAAAACAAAATTGGATTGATGCTCCCAATATAATCTTTTATCTTATATATGTCACTAAAAACATTACATGGGCTTTTCCATATCATTAAGTGGTCTTTGAAAAATGTGATCTTTAGATAGCCAACAGGCACATGAAAAAACGCTCAACATCGCCAGTTATTAGAGGAATGCAAATCAAAATGACGATGAGATATCACCTCACACTGGTCAGAATGGCCGTCAACAAAAAGTCTACAAATAATAAATGCTGGAGAGGGTGTGGAGAAAAGGAAACCCTCATACACTGTTTGTGGGAATGTAAATTGGTGTAGCCACTATGGAAAACAATATGGAAGTTCCTTAAAAAACTAAAAATAGAACTACCATATGATCCAGCAATCCCACTCCTGGGCATATATCCAGAAAAAGCAAAAACTCTAATTCAAAAAGATACATGCACCCCAATGTTCATAGCACTATTTACAATAGCCAAGACATGTAAACAACCCAAGTTCCCATCAAAAGATGATTGGCCTAAGAAGATGTGGTGTGTATATATATATATATATAAATATATATATATAAATATATATATATATATATATATATATATATATATATATATACACACACACACACACAATGGAATATTACTCAGCCATAAAAAGAATGCAATATTGCCATTTGCAGCAACATGGATAGACCTAGAGATTATTATACTTAGTGAAGTCAGACAGAGAAAGACAAATATAATATGATATCACTTATATGTGGAATCTAAAAAATAATACAAGTAAATCTATATGTAAAACAGAAGCACAGTCACAGACATAGAAAAAGTTACCAAAGGGGAAATGGGGTGGGGGAGGGACAAATTAGGAGTATAGGATTAACAGATAGAAACTCCTATACATAAAATAGATAAGCAACAAGGATTTACTGTACAGCACAGGGAATTATATTCTGTATCTTGTAATAACCTATAATGGAATATTATCAGAAAAAATAACTGAGTCGCTATTCTGTACACCTGAAACTAACACAATACTGTTAATCAACTATACTTCAATAAAGAAAAGAAAACTGTGGGGACTTCCCTGGCAGCGCAGTGGTTAAGAATCTGCCTGCCAATGCAGGGGACATGGGTTCGAGCCCTGGTCTGGGAAGATCCCACATGCCGTGAAGCAACTAAGCCCGTGTGCCACAACTACTGACCCTGCGCTCTAGAGCCCACGAGCCACAACTACTGAGCTCACACGCCACAACTACTGAAGCCTGCGTGCCCTGGAGCCCATGCTCCACAACAAGAGAAGCTACCGCAATGAGAAGGCTGTGAACTGCAACGAAGAGTAGCCCCCGCTCGCCACAACTAGAGAAAGCCCGCATGCAGCAATGAAGACCCAATGCAGCCAAAAAAAAAAAAAAATTTTTGTTAAATTTTTAAAAATTTTTAAAAATTAAATTTTAAGTATTAAAAAAAATGTTTAAAAATTAAAAAAAATTAAACTATGATCTTTGATAGCTGTCCAACATGTCATTACAAGGATAATTTACTTATCCATCCCCCTCTTATAAGAGATTGTTGTTTCCAATTTTTCATTATCAAATAAATTAAATAATTGTTCATATATATGATTATTTCCATACAATATATTTCTGACATGGAAATGGTGGGGTGATGGATGAGTTAAGATGGCAGGACATCAAGCCAGTGTAATGGAGAGAGTAAAGCTTGAAACAGAAATAGCGGTGGTTTTAGTTAGCATTGTTTATGTAACTGAATTGGAGAGGAGAGTATGCCGAGGCAGCAGGCTTTCATAAAATAGTTGCTCTGCGTTTCCAACAATCATTGGAAAACGGGAGCTTAGACTGAAGATTTGTAAAGCTACAGCAGAGTTCTTCATAACATGTGCTGCAGAGCATCCATTGTGAGGGATTTTAACAGGCGTTGCATTAAAGAAGTGTTCTGATGTGTAGTGACTTTGGGAAATACAGACTTAAAGCCAAACAAGATTTTCGCTCTTATGTTTTACTGCAGGACTTCCTAAAACATTTAATGTTCTTATATGCTTTTTTTTTAAACATCTTTATTGGAGTATAATTGCTTTACAATGCTGTGTTAGTTTCTGCTGTATAACAAAGTGAATCAGCTATACGTATACATATATCCCCCATATCTCCTCCCTCTTGAGTCTCCCTCCCACCTCCCTATCCCACCCCTCTAGGTGGACACAAAGCACCGAGCTGATCTCCCTGTGCTATGCGGCTGCTTCCCACTTTTTAACACACACCAAACACAGTCTACAACATGGGACATTTCCCAAACTTATTTGACCACAAAATCTTTGGTTCACTAAGAATATTGAGAGAAAAGTGTTCTGTGGAACACCAGACTGAGCAAAAGTACTCTAACAGAATTGAGGAAAAGTACATTACAGTCCAGGCCAGTGGAAAAAAACATATCAGATTAAGTTTGATTAGGTTAAATGGTTTTACGGCAAGCAATGCACATCTTGAAATCTTGCTTTCAATTTAAATTCCTTATTTATCTCTTTTAAAATGCCAAATGACCTATACCTTTCTTTTGTTAGTGCATAACTCTACACAGAAGTAATATTTGGTTGGCTGTGAACTTTATCTCACTATGACATGTTTTTGCAGAGGTCATATAATATAGTGACAAAATCCCAGCCTAGGATTTGGGACAGAGTGTTTGGCTCGGCCACTAACTAGCTTTGTGATCTTACAAAATTAACCTTTTTTGGCACAGGTATAAAATGAATCATCTGTTCTATGAATGATTTGAACTAGATGGTCAGAAGCTTTCAATGGTTCTCACCTGTTGTCACTCACAGGCTCCAGGAAGATCTAACCAGCCTCTCTCTCTGTGATTGGTCTCACAAATTCTAGGTTGTGATGGTAATCTTACTCTCTATTTAAGATCCACA
Organism: Balaenoptera ricei; assembly: GCF_028023285.1. Taxonomy (NCBI): domain Eukaryota; kingdom Metazoa; phylum Chordata; class Mammalia; order Artiodactyla; family Balaenopteridae; genus Balaenoptera; species Balaenoptera ricei. The sequence goes on along the minus strand of NC_082646.1, from coordinate 83,664,374 downwards.
GCATTTTTAATAATGATGCTATATTCTAAAGATATAAACCTAGAGAAAAACAGATAGTTATTCAACTTCCTATCAATAACTTTAAAGTAAAAGCAATTCTGTTCCACCATTTGCTTTCACAGACATTTGTGCCCCAGAGATCAGGGAACTTGTTCACTTACACTTTCTGCATTTTCTTTGTAGTCCCAGGTTGGCCAATGGTTTATTTGTCCTTACAATAGAGATGTTTAACCTGGGGTTAGTAGACTTCAAGGGGTCCATGAACCCCATGAAACTGTGCATAACATTTTCTCTTTAAATGTGGGAACATTTATCTTTCTGGGGATGTACTCTACAGCTTTCAATAGATTTTCAAATGGCATTTTCAATCCCTCAAAAAAGTTAAAAATTATTGCTTATAGATTTCTTAAGTTTTTTGAAGAGGTATATGAAGGAAAAAACAAAGCACAGATTAATGCTCAAGTTCAAAACACTGATCTAAGTTATTGCTAATTTACCCATCATCAGAATGTGTGGGAGTAGAAACCTCAGGGAATAGGAATCAGCATGATTGCAAAAAGGAAAAACAAAAAGTCTACTTAGAGGCATTTTCTCCTTTTTTCTTTGCCTCCTCAGGCCCTAACCACTGCATGGGGAAAAAAAAAAAAAAAACTGCAGGAAAAATGTCTTAATGCTATGTTATAAAAACAATGATTAACCAGATAGAAGTGACATCATTGGCAAAAATGGAGATAACAATATTTACCCATTTATTAACCATGTTCTTAGAAGCCTTTAAAAGAAACATTGCTATAGGATTGTCCAGCGTCAGTGGAGTGACTATGACATTGCCCACTGCGATTGGTCCTTTATGGAAAGGATTCTTAGGAAAGCCTGCCTGCAGGATAATTTGGCAATTTTTAACCTAATCCTGATTAGTTCAGTCGTACACTGTCTTCTGCATGCTCTCGGACTCCAGGTTTCAATTTATTAACGCCTCTTCTGGATTAAAATCACACATGTATCTCCATTCACCTCTGAGCATCACCATTCTGTGACAGTGATGGTGATAAAAATGTGGACAATGATGAATATAGCTAATGTTAATCTAGTATTGATATTTAGTATGTGCCCCACAGAAAGCCTTTAAAGTAGTGAGTATTATTAACACATTTACAGACAAAGAAACTAAACTATAGAAGGTTAAGTAATTTATCCTGGATCATAGAGCTAGAAGATGCCTAAAGCAGGATTCAAGGCCAAATAGTCCTATTCCAGAGCTTATTATGCTGTTTGGCCTCTAAGATGTAATTCAGGAATTTGGTCATATACTCCTCAGTTTTCATCATCCCAATTTTTTCCATGTTTGTTCTCCCTCAGTTCTCCCACCCAGAATGCCCCCAAATTACTTTTAGATTCAGAAACGGCAAGCATTTTCCCCTGGCCCCAAAGGTGTGGTCATCTCAGTTCATGACATAGGATGACTTTGACAGACCTTGATGGTCATACCCCTTGCTGGCCAACTGTGGCTGAATCCAGTCTTTTGTGGCCAGAAATGGAAGCATTTATGTTGCAATGGCCTTATCGAAGTTAGAGTTAAACTCTGAACAGTCACATTTTACAGATTATATGTAGAGGTTTTACAGATCATATATAGACAACTGAATGTCCTGGGCTGGCCAGGAATAGACTCTACATTGTACAAGATTGTTTCCTAAACTTTGGCCATTCACATAAAACCTTCATGATTTCTTTCAGTCCTGTGCTATCTCTACCAGTATTTATGTAATATTTTGACTTAAATATACTTATTGTTTTTTAGTTAAATAAATGAAAGTTTATTTCATCACAAAAATTGAAAACTAGTATCATCTAACCTAAATAGAGGGCAATTCAACATGGGGAGGGGGAAGGGTAAGCTGGGACAAAGTGAGAGAGTGGCATGGACATATATACACTACCAAATGTAAAACAGATAGCTAGTGGGAAGCAGCTGCATAGCACAGGGAGATCAGCTCAGTGCTTTGTGACCACCTAGAGGGGAGGGATAGGGAGGGTGGGAGGGAGACGCAGAGGGAGCAGATATGGGGATATATGTATATGTATAGCTGATTCACTTTGTTATAAAGCAGAACCTAACACACCACTGTAAAGCAATTATACTCCAATAAAGATGTTAAAAAAAAGGTTTAGTGGTTACCCTTGAGTTCACAATGTACATCTTTAATCAGAGCCTACCTTCAGACAGTATTATACTACTTCATATATAGTATAAGACCTTACAATTCTTAATTCCCCCAACCATTCTTTGTGCTCTTGTTTTGTGCATTTTATTTTTCATGTGCTGTAAAAATGCATTTCTATTTTTGCTTTAGACAGTTATTTTTTTTAGAGTAATTAAAGATTTCTTAGTTAAAAATAAAAAAAAAAAGCAAATATGATGAAACAAAACCATGTTGCCATGTTGTTAAATTCTACCTGGATTTCACTGCTTTCTTAGGCTCTAATTATTGGGGTGTTAAAAAGGGAAATTATGTAGTATTAGAGAAAATCTAGTACTAAACTAGGATTTCTCTTTGATCTAATCAGAAGTGTTAAAGGGGAATGAACAAGAATAATTTTTTTATACTATATGATTTACTCTTATTTAATGCCCTGTTTGCACATTACCTAAACTTCATCTTGAGCAAAACTATCCAGCAGAAATAATGCATATCATATATAATTTAAAATTTTCTACTAACTATATTAAAAAAATAAAAATAAAGAGGAGAAATTAATTTTAATATTTTAACTCATATCTGAAATATTATTTCAACACTTATAGTCAATATAAAACTTATTTATGAGACATTTTACACTGTCTTTTATATCTGGTATGTATTTTACACTTATAGCACATCTCAGTTCATACCAGCTACGTATCAAGTACTCAACAGTTACACGAGGCTAGTGACTACAGTAGTACAAAACACAGAAGTCTTACACTGCACACTGCAGGAAATACAGGCTAGAATCAGGATGCCTAAGGTCCAAGATCATTTGTGGTTGACATGGTTATGACCCCAACAGCCAGTTAACCTTTCCAGACCTCAGTTTCCGTGCCTTAAAAATAAGAGGATTTCACTGGCTGTCCCTGTGGTTTCAAGCTGTCCTGCTCTACTGTGATTGCCATTTGTTTCTTCCCTGTTGAAGCTGTCTTTAGAACCTCATTCCCACTATCTCGGAAACCTTCAAACAGCAAGATGCGTCATTGGCCTCCAACATGGTTGGTGAATGTTGCTACAAGAGAGCAGATACAGAGATGGTTTATGTCTGAAGGTTATGTGCCTGAAAGCAGCCTCCAAATGGGAAGCAAAGCACATCAAGAGTCAGTGTTCATCTGTTTGTTCATTAATTAATTAATTAATCAATCAATCCATTCAACAGACATTCATCGAGGCTGTTCTGTATCAGGCCCTTTGCCAGGTGTTGGACACAGAAAGCTGAATAAGATATAATCTATCAGTGGGAGAATGGGTTGGGAGGAGTTTGGTGAGACAGGGTGATGAGTACTGTTGACTGAAGCCCAGAGCTTCAGGAGCACAGAGGCAGAACACCTAACCCAATCTAGGTCTTCCTAGAGAAGGTAACATTTAAATGGCCTCATGAAGAATGAATAGAAGGTAGCCAGGCAATGAGCAAGAGAAATGTTTTAGGCAGAGGAAGCAGCAGGTGCAAAGGCAAGAGGCATATTTGGGGAACTCGAAGCAATTGTCACCAGATTTCAAGGTGAGAAATGACAGTGGAGAGATAGTAATTAGGGTGTAGATCTGGAAAGGTCTTGGGTGATATTTAAGGATTTAGACTTTATCCTGAGATCAGAGGAGCACTGGAGATTATAAATAGGGGGCAGGTAGAAGTGCATAATAATATTTATATTAGATTCATATCTCTCTGGCTGCAGACCAGAGAAGGAAGGAGAGAGCCAAGGCTGAATGATAGCAAGGGGATCAGTTAGAAGGCTGCTGCAGCAGTCAAGGCTGAAAGAAGGAAATGTATCGGAGAGAAACTTAAGATGCAGAATCCATAAATTGAATGGACTCACTGCTGCTGGTGAGGGACAGAGAAGTGGTAGAATGAATGATATTCCAGGCTCTGGCTTAATAACTGGATGCTTTCCTTAGGTGAGAGTTATACATGTTTATTTCATGTTCATTGATGAGGAAACAAATGGATCATAATACAATAATATGAAGCTTTACTTTATAGTTTAAAGTTATAACTTTTTTCCATAGAGACTTTGAAGCATATTGAAAACAAGATAAAGTTGTTATAGCAGTAACTTCTCTGAGCTATCCTTGAAGTATCCTCCTCTACCGTAATCTGGCCTCTAGAGTTTATGGATTATAAGGGAGCAGGGTTTTTTTTTTTTTTTAGTCTCTTTTAGCCAGCCAAGATGAGGATTGAGATCTTCATCAAAGCCAGAAGAGAGTCAGGAAGGGCCAAGTTCAGGTCTGCAGAGCACTATGAAAGCATTCAGCTATTTGTCCCCAAAGTGTGGCACTGGCTGCTTTGTATGGGTTTCAACGGGTTTTGCTGTTTACAATCCTCATTGCAAAGACAAATTAGAAAAAGATGTTAAATAAATGACACAGCAATCATCAAAATGATTACACAATAAAAGAGCAGAGATAAAAAAACAGTATGGTCAAAGAAAAGGAAAAAAAAACGTATAAATCAGACAAAACATGAGAGAGGGTCAGGAAGTTCTCTAAATTTGAAAAAATGAAAATGATTTTAAAAAATCCTGAGTGATAATTAACTAAAAATATAGGTGAAGGTATTACTTCTTAAGGGAAATCTACAAGTAAAGGTCCCCAAAAGGATCACCCAGGCAGATATTCTTAAAGTCATAGTCAGCTGATTCTTCTTTCAGGCAAGTAATAATAATACCTGTGAAAATAACTGATTCCCTAACTTGGGCATTTCATTAGATCGAAACCACAAATATGGCAGTCTCACATCCACTTGAAATCAGTAGATTTTTGTCAAAATTAAAATGACAAGACACACCACTGAGCATGTCATTTATTGGGGGGGGCAATTTTGCCAAATAAAAATCTATTGTTTGCTGTAATGAAAAGTTGTTGGCTATTTTTAAAACAGAGATTAGAAATGACTTCCTCTTGACAGCTGTTCACACACCTTAATTTTTGGTCACCTTGGTCCGATGGAAATCTTGCAGTTAAAAAGACTTCACATAATTCACTGCTCTCAAGTGTTTCCAATTCTGTTCAATTCAATGGTGAGTGAAGCTGTTTAGGGGGGAAACTCTTGTATTTCCAAATTTAGTGTTCTGAAAACACGTTGTTGTGTGTAGTGAGCATTATACGAGCCATCTAAATTTAGCAAACATTTTCATTCCCTTGCCCAAGCCCACCCACAGCAGTGGATGAAACTTTGATTTCCTCCACACTCATCTGGGTAATGTAAACCCCTCAGGTTCTACAAAGCTTGCTGAGCAAGAAAGCTGAATGCAGAAATGTCAGGAAAATATGTAACCTCTGGACCTAAAGAGGGGTGGGGCTGGGGGCAACTCAGACTCCATTGACTAATTCAGGTTGGTTTTTAAACTATTTCTCACCTTATCCACATCAGGTCTCATTTATTTGCCCTGAGAGCACCTGGAGAGATGCTTAATTAGGGGAAGCCAGCTCACTGTTTATCTGAGGAGCTGGACCTCAGCACTCACTGTGGCTCACCTCTGAGCTGAAGGCCAGTCCAGGATGTCACAGCTCCCCTCCATTTTGATTACTTTGAGTGCAGTCATGCTTTCTTAAAGGTTTAAAAATGTGTAGGCTTAAAGTAGAGCTTGGATTACTGAGGCTGAATGGAAGCTGCCTTATACGGTATAGGACTGCAGCAGAGTAAAGAGGAGACAACTTTCTTTACACAATGCCACACATAGTAGGTTAGCAATAAATGATGGTTGCATAAATAAATTGTGGCCATCTCTAAGCAAAAAGCCAAATTTATGATCCACAATCAAATCTACATAGCAATTTTTATCAAACTTTACTGCTTAAGTGCAGCAAACAATGTGAGGAGGCAGAGAAAAAAGAATGATATGATAAGGTAAAACCAGCTCATTGTAGAAAATTCTTTGAAGTTTTATGTCCTCTCTTAAAAGTCCATGCAAATTTCAAAGTCTATACTGTTCTATATAAATATTTAGCTTATGGCTTCAGGTACCACCTTGACAAATAGTTTGAGAAACACAGCAATCTGTCATTCTCTCTATCATGTTAACCAAAGAAAGTTTAGAAAAAGACTTCTGGGAATTTATATACCCCAATGTTCGTAAAAATTATATGTAAAATTTATTTTATTTAATTTTTGGCATTTTATTATCAATCAGCAGATGCATTTTGACATTTTCAAAGATTAGGAAGATTTTATACATTAATATATTGAGTTCTGTATTATGGGAGAAATAAAGTAAGTACTTACTTGTACTTACTTACAAATAAAGTAAGTACAAGTACTTACTTGTACTTACTTACAAGTAAAGTAAGTAACTTTGTATTAACCCCTTGGTGTGTATATGTCACTACTACAGTACTGAATTAGATATCATAAAAAATAGCTAACTAATATTCCACTATATGTGCTATGAAGACAAATGATTTTTTAAAAACCTTTAACTTTGCATACATTGCTTTATAATAGCACCTTCTGCAAATACAATATGACTGTATTATCTAGAAATTTTCTTCAGAGGGATGAAAATAGAGTTTCATTTTCCCTTTCTTAAAGCAGCTGCTATAGGTAAAAGAGAATAAAATTCTTTTAGTCTTAATGCATTGAAACTAATCCACACTTACACCATAAGTACTGAGTTCTACTACTGATTATACCTTCAATTCTGAGTCTTAGTTCTGAGTTTTAGGCAAGTGTGATAAACACTAAAACAAGTAAATTAAATTTCTATTGTTCAGTTAGGTTATATTTTATTAGTGTTACCCAGAATTCTTGGCTGAAGCTAGTTTCCTCCTGTGAAAGGTTTATATATGTATAAACCTAGAAGTGAAGCATAATATTGATACAGACTTTCATGGGGTTATCCCATAACAATACCCTAAGTATTGTGACTTTCATAGGGCACATTCACCAGGAAGCAGATGAGATTTATTGGGCTGTACTCTCAAGGCCAACACACATGAGGGAGTAAACGAAGCAGAATGAGGTAGGGGAGAAGTCAAACTGCAAAGCAGTCACAATGAAGGCCCAATTGATCCTACTGGGAGCTTTGCAGCAAGTATGATCCTGCAGAGTTGTCCCAAATCAGGACCAGGGGCAGACTTTTATATCTCCATACTGACCTTGGGACAGAACCTTGGGTGTGGCAGCTCCCTTCAAGATGAGCCCAGTCTCCCAGGAGGACTCAACCAGAAGCTATCAGTCACCAACACAGAGCCGATGAGTTAGTGCTTCAGTCCTGAAATAGGTGGGATGGGGAATCAGGCCAAGGCACCACAATGACCACTACAGTAACCTCTGTTCAGTCTCTAGGGGTTATAGAGGAAGTCAGCTACTTTCTCCTAGAAGGCAGACACAGTATTCATTACAGTAAGTCCTCTGCATAAGAGCCTTCTAGTTGCAAACTTTCAAACGTGCCAACGTGCGTTCGCATATCCAATCACGTAATTTAGTTCACGTGTCTGGCGTACATCGTCACATGCGTGTACTCTCTACAAGTGGTTGTGCTTTTGTGTACTTTATTGTACAGTACTGTATAGGGTACAGTAGTACAGTATCTGTATTTCAAGCCCAGGATGTCCGGAAACAAGCATAAAAGCAGCGGTGATGTAGCTGGTACTGCTAAGAAGCGCCAGCTGTTGTACTGTACTACTGTACTTTTCAAGGTACTGTACTGTAAGACTAAAAATGTTTTCTTCATTTTTTGTTTGTTTGTTATGTATTATTTGTGTGAAAAGTATTATAAACCTATTACAGTACAATACTTATATAGCCGATTGTGTTAGTTGGGTACCTAGGCTGACTTTGTTGGACTTACAAACAAATTGGACTTATGAATGCACTCTTGGAACAGAACTCGTTCCTATGTAGGGGACTTACTGTATCTTGCTGTCCTGGTGCCTTAACACAGTGTTTGACACCTAGAAAATGCTCAGTGAAATTTTGATGACTGGCATTCCCCTGAAGACCAGAGTCAGGCTTGTGTTTCACCTGACACTAAACTCCAAAGACAAGAAATCTTGGGTCCCCAAATTCTGAAGGCAGAATAAGGTCTCTTCCGAAGCAGACAGGAATTGTGGGCAAAGGATAATTGCCAGACTATGTTAGATAATGCTCTATATACAATATACATGTGGCAGAAACTCACTTAAATGGATTTCTTTATATTTTACGTTATTGTAACTATGACCGATTAATAAGGATCAGCTCACTGTTTCTACAGATTTCAATAAGTTGTGTGTTTGGTGGGGAAATGTCTGCCAAGGTGAAATCTTAACTATGATTGTTTAGAATAAATGATTTAATTCATTCTGCTTATATTTAGTGCGTCTCTATTGTGTATCAGGCCCCATAATGTGTACATAAAAATAAGTAACACATGACTCTTTCATAGTCCTGGGGAAAGACCAGCACAAACTAATGATTATAGGAAATCAAGGTAAGAATTTTGTTGGAAAAACCATAAGAGCCATGTCCAGATGGAACAGCAAGTGTCAATAAAAAGATGAAGTATCCTTAATATCTTTAATGTGTAAAAGTCTCTTTCAGGGGAGAATAATGTTATAAGAAAAAAATCTAATTTCTCCAGTCCATGTGGACCTCCCAGCATGGGACGATTAGAACTGAAAAACATCCATGAAACATTCTAGGAATTTTTTAGTATTGAGAACTCTTGTCCTCTGCCATCTCCAAGACCATACTCCTTTTTATAACTTCCATCCTCCCCTGCCTGTGAGCCAGGATATGTCAGTGAAATATCAAAAAGAGGACAGAAAAGAAAATTAGATCCAAATATGACTGAATATGATTGTCAGAGCTGTACAGACTGAATGAGGCCAAAGTTCACACACATTCCTCGACATCTGTGTTGATGTGGATGGAACTTTTTCTAACTCTGCCTGCTCCTTCCCAACTGCCCGTACGAAGATATTTTTGTTAACCATCTGCTAATTAATAGAATTGGAATTCTTATGTGTCATGAGGCCTGTGACAACCAAATCTGATTGCTCAGAATTGTCCCTTCCTTCCTTTAACTCCTTGTCTTCTTCCTTTCCCCCTTCCTTGATTAATCTTTGAGAAAAACATGACTTACAAAAATAATAAGGCATGATCCCTACTCACAGTGTATTCCGCCTGATGGAAGTCAGACACATAAAGAGGTAATTATAACACAATGTATATATTAAAAATGAACATATGTGCATATTGTATGTATACATATATGCATATATATGTATACATGTATATGTATACATACACAATGCACATATGCCATGTTAAGCATATATTTTAAATATGTCATATATACCATATATATGTATAATATACATATAGAAAGGCCACCTGCCAACAGCCAGCCCCAACTTGCCAACCATGTGATTGTGCCACTTTGGAAACAAATCCCTCAGCACAGTTAAGCTTTCAAATGGCTCCAGATGACATCTGACTGCAACCCCTAAAAGACCCACAAGGCAGAACTGCCCAACTAAACCATTTCTAAATTCCTGATCCATAGATACCCTCAACAATCATAAATGATTAGCATTGCTTTAAGCTATAAAGTGTTGGGGTAATTTGTTATGCAGCAATAGATAACTAATATAGTTGGGCAGGATTAGGCAGGTGAAGGTCACAGAAGCCACTGGGTGAAAAAGAAAAGGGTAAAGTGTTCAAGGAAAAAGGGAAAGAGCAAAAGTTCAAAATATGTGGGGCTAGAAGTGAAGTTCTAGTACTGGAGTGTTAATTTTAGGATTAAAAAGTAAAAGATGTGGCTTGAGCAGTAGCCAGAGCCAAGTCATTAGGGATTTTGTATGCAGAGTTAATGAACTTGAAGTTGAGCTCAACAAAGATTCTCAGAATGGGCTCTCTGGATCACTAGATTCAGCTGAGTTTGTTGCGTTAAAAATTGCCCTGGGGATTTTTAATAACGACCTCAGCTGATTCTCAAGTCCATGAAAACTTAAGTATGTGCTGACAAATGGGGAGCAACTGACAACTGTTTAAGAAGTGTAAGCAGATAGGGTAGGGGGTACATAGAGAAAGAGAACCAGGCATGGCTTTCTTGATATAAGAGAAGCCATTTTTGGCCTAAGCCATTTTGTGATCTAAGCCTGGCCACAATGTTTGTCCTTGAACAGATCTCAGTAATTAATGATCTTAAGGGAACAAAAGAATGCAGAAACAGCTCCAACCAAAAGACATAGACTGGCTAAATGGATACAAAAACAAGACCTGTATATATGCTGTCTACAAGAGACCCACTTCAGACATAGGGACACATACGACTGAAAGTGAGGGGATGGAAAAAGATATTCCATGCAAATGGAAATCAAAAGAAAGCTGAAGGAGCAATACTCATATCAGACAAAATAGACTTTAAAACAAAGACTATTACAAGAGACAAAGAAGGACACTACATAATGATCAAGGGATCAATCCAAGAAGAAGATACAACAATTGTAAATATTTATGCACCCAACATAGGAACACCTCAATATATAAGGCAAATACTAACAACCATAAAAGGGGAAATCGACAGTAACACAATCATAGTAGGGGACTGTAACACCCCACTTTCACCAATGGACAGATCATCCAAACTGAAAATAAATAAGGAAAAGCAAGCTTTAAATGATACATTAAACAAGATGGACTTAATTGATATTTATAGGACATTCCATCTAAAAACAACAGAATACACTTTCTTCTCAAGTGCTCATGGCACACACTCCAGGATACATCATATCTTGGGTCACAAATCAATCCTTGGTAAATTTAAGAAAACTGAAATCGTATCAAGTATCTTTTCCGACCACAACGCTATGAGACTAGATATCAATTACAGGAAAAAATCTGTAAAAAATACAAACACATGGAGGTTAAACAATACACTACTTAATAACCAAGAGATCACTGAAGAAATCAAAGAGTAAATCAAAAAATACCTAGAAACAAATGACAATGAAAAAACAGTGACCAAAAACCTGTGGGATGCAGCAAAAGCAGTTCTAAGAGGGAAGTTTATAGCAATACAATCCTACCTTAAGAAAGAAGAAACATCTCAAACAAACAACCTAACCTTACACCTAAAGCAATTAGAGAAAGAAGAACAAAAAACCTCCAAAGTCAGCAGAAGGAAAGAAATCATAAAGATCAGATCAGAAATCAATGAAAAAGAAATGAAGGAAATGATAGCAAAGATCAATAAAACTAAAACCTGGTTCTTTGAGAAGATAAACAAAATTGATAACCCATTAGCCAGACTCACCAAGAAAAAAAGGGAGAAGACTCAAATCAATAGAATTATAAATGAAAAAGGAGAAGTAACAACTGCAAATGGAAATCAAAAGAAATAAAAAGGATCATGAGAGATTACTACAAGAAATAAAAAGGATCATGAGAGATTACTACAAGCAACTATATGCCAGTAAAATGGACAACCTGGAAGAAATGGACAAATTCTTAGAAATGCACAACCTTCTGAGACTGAATCAAGAAGAAATAGAAAAAATGAGCAGACCAATCCTTGCATTCTTGGGATAAATCCCACTTGATCATGGTGTATGATCCTTTTAATGTGCTGTTGGATTCTGTTTGCTAGTATTCTGTTGAGGATTTTTGCATCTATGTTCATCAGTGATATTGGCCTGTAGTTTTCTTTTTTTGTGACGTCTTTGTCTGGTGTTGGTAACAGGGTGATAGTGGCCTCGTAGAATGAGTTTGGGAGTGTTCCTCCCTCTGCAATATTTTGGAAGAGTTTGAGAAGGATAGGTGTTAGCTCTTCTCTAAATGTTTGATAGAATTCACCTGTGAAGCCATCTGGTCCTGAGCTTTTGTTTGTCGGAAGATGTCTAATCACAGTTTCAATTTCAGTGCTTGTGATTGGTCCGTTTATATTTTTTATTTCTTCCTTGTTCTGTCTCAGAAGTTGTGCATTTCTAAGAATTTGTCCATTTCTCCAAGGTTGTCCATTTTATCAGCATATAGTTGCTTGTAGTAATCTCTCATGTTCCTTTGTATTTCTGCAGTGTCACTTGTTACTTCTCTTTTTTCATTTCTAATTCTATTGATTTGAGTCTTTTCCCTTCTTTTGTTGATGAGTCTGGCTAATAGTTTTCAATTTTGTTTGTCTTCTCAAAGAAGCAGCTTTTAGTTTTATTGATCTTTGCTATCATTTCCTTCATTTCTTTCTCATTTATTTCTGATCTGATCTTTATGATTTCTTTCCTTCTGCTAACTTTGGGGTTTTTTTGTTCTTCTTTTTCTAATTGCTTTAGGTGTAAGGTTAGGTTGTTTATTTGAGATTTTTCTTGTTTCTTGAGGTAGGACTGTATTGCTATAAACTTCTCTCTTAGAATTGCTTTTGCTGCATCCCATAGGTTTTGGGTCATTGTGTTTTCATTGTCATTTGTTTCTAGGTATTTTTTGATTTACTCTTTGATTTCTTCAGTGATCTCTTGGTTATTTAGTAGTGTATTGTTTAGCATCCATGTGTTTGTATTTTTTACAGTTTTTTTTCCCTGTAATTCATATCTAGTCTCATAGTATTGTGGTTTGAAAAAGATACTTGATACGATTTCAATTTTCTTAAATTTACCAAGGATTGATTTGTGACCCAAGATATGATGTATCCTGGAGTATGTGCCATGAGCACATGAGAAGAAAGTGTATTCAGTTGTTTTTGGATGGAATGTCCTATAAATACGAATTAAGTCCATCTTGTTTAATGTGTCATTTAAAGCTTGTGTTTCCTTATTTATTTTCATTTTGGATGATCTGTCCATTGGTTAAAGTGGGCTGTTAAAGTCCCCTACTATGATTGTGTTACTGTCGATTTCCCCTTTTATGGCTGTTAGCATTTGCCTTATGTAATGAGGTGTTCCTATGTTGGGTGCATAAATATTTACAATTGTTATATATTCTTGGATTGATCCCTTGATCATTATGTAGTGTCCTTCTTTGTCTCTTGTAATCGTCCTTATTTTAAAGTCTATTTTATGTGATACGAGTATTGCTACTCCAGCTTTCTTTTGATTTCCATTTGCATGGACTATCTTTTTCCATCCCCTCACTTTCAGTCTGTATGTGTCCCTGGGTCTGAAGTGGGTGTTTTGTAGACAGCATATATACAGGTCTTGTTTTTGTTTCCATTCAGCCAGTCAATGTCTTTTGGTTGGAGCATTTAATCCATTTACATTTAAGGCAGTTATCCATATGTATGTTCCTATTACCATTTTCTTAATTGTTTTGGGTTTGTTATTGTAGGTCTTCTCCTTCTCTTGTGTTTCTTTCCTTGAGAAGTTCCTTTAGAATTTGTTGTAAAGCTCGTTTGCTGGTGTTGAATTCTCTTAGCTTTTGCTTGTCTGTAAAGGTTTTAATTTCTCTGTCGAATCTGAATGAGATCCTTGCTGTGTAGAGGAATCTTGGTTTTATGTTTTTCCCTTTCATCACTTTAAATGTGTCCTGCCACTCCCTTCTGGCATGCAGTGTTTCTGCTGAAAGATCAGATGTTAACCTTATGGAGATTCCCTTATATGTTATTTATTGCTTTTTCTTTGCTGCTTTTAATATTTTTTCTTTGAATTTAACTTTTGTTAGTTTGATTAATATGTGTCTTGGTGTGTTTCTCCTTGGATTTATCCTGTATGGGACTCTCTGCGTTTCCTAGACTTTAATTTTATTTCCCATATTATGGAAGTTTTCAACTATAATCTTTTCAAATATTTTCTCAGTCCCTTTTTCTTTCTCTTCTTCTTCTGGTACCCCTATAATTCAAATGTTGGTGCATTTAATGTTTTCCCAGTGGTCTCTGAAACTGTTCTACATTCTTTTCATTCTTTTTTGTTTATTCTGCTCTGTGGTAGTTATTTTCTTGATCACTTATCCGTTCTTCTGCCTCAGTTATTCTGCTATTGATTCCTTCCAGAGAATTTTAAATTTTATTTATTGTGTTGTTCATTATTGTTTATTTGCTCTTTAGTTCTTCTAGGTCCTTGTTAAAGGTTTCTTGTATTATCTCCATTCTATTTCCAAGATTTTCGATCGTCTTTACTGTCATTACTCTGAATTCTTTTTCAGGTAGACTGCCTATGTCCTCTTCATTTGTTTGGTCTGGTGGATTTTTACCTTGCTCCTTCATCTGCTGCATATTTCTCTGTCTTCTCATTTTGCTTAACTTACTGTTTTTGGTGTCTCCTTTTCGCAGGCTGCAGGTTCATAGTTCCTGTTGTTTTTGGTGTCTGCCCCCAGTGTGGAAGATTGGTTCTGTGGGTTGTGTAGGCTTCCTGGTGGAAGGGACTGGTGTCCATGTTCTGGTGAATGAGACTGGATTTTGTCTTCCTGGTTGGCCAGACCAAGCCCAGTGGTGTGTTTTGGGGTGTTTGTGAACTTATGATTTTAGGCAGCCTCTCTGCTAATGGGTGGGGTTGTGTTCCTGTCTTGCTAGTTGTTTGGCCTGGGGTGTCCAGCACTGTAGCTTGCTGGTCGTTGAGTGGAGCTGGGTCTTAGTGTTGAGATGGAGACCTCTGGCAGAGACTTTGTCGTTTGATATTACATAGGGCTGGGTGGTCTCTCGTGGAGCAATGTCCAGAACTAGGCCCTCCCACCTCAGAGGCTCAGGCTTGACATCTGGCCGGAGCACCAAGACCCTGTCAGGCACACAGCTCAGAAGAAAAGGGAGAACAAAAAAGAAAGAAAAAATAAATAAAATAAATAACGTTATTTTAAAAAATTTAAAAATTATTAAAAATTAAAAAATTAAAAATAATAAAAAACAGAAAGAAAGAAGAGAGCAACCAAACCAAAAAACAAATCCCCCAGTGATAACAAGTGCTAAAAACTACTAAAAAAACCAAACCAAAAAGAAATGGACAGAGAGAACCCTAGGACAAATTGTAAAAGCAAATGTATGCAGACAAAATCACACAAAGAAGCATACACATACACACTCACCGAAAGAAAAAGAGGGAAAACATATATATATATTTTTTAAAATGGAAGAGAGCAACCAAATCAATAAACAAATCTATCAATGAAAATAAGCTCTAAATACTAAAGTAAGATAAACATAAAACCAGAAACAAGTTTGATGCAGAAAGCAAACCTCAAGTCTACAGTTGCTCCCAAAGTCCACCGCCTCAATTTTGGGATGATTTGTTGTCTTTCAGGTATTCCACTGATGCAGGTACATCAAGTTGATTGTGGAGATTTAATCTGCTGCTCCTGAGCCTGCTGGGAGAGATTTCCCTTTCTCTTCTTTGTTCGCACAGCTCCTGGGGTTCAGCTTTTGATTTGGTCCCCTGAGGGCATCTCTTCCCCACCCAGACAGAATGGGGATAAATTAGCAGCTGATTAGGGGGGTCTGGCTCACTCAGGCCAGGGGGAGGGAGGGGTACAGAATGTGGGATGAGCCTGCAGCGGCAGAGGCCGGCGTGATGTTGCAACAGCATGAGGTGCGCCGTGCGTTCTCACGGGGAAGTTGTCCCTGGATCACGGGACCCTGGCAGTGGCGGGCTGCACAGACTCCCAGGAGGGGAGGTGTGGATAGTGACCTGTGCTTGCACATAGGTTTCTTGGTTGCGGCAGTAGCAGCCTTAGTGTTTCATGTCCATCTCTGGTGTCCGCACTGATAGCCACGACTCACGCCCATCTCTGGATCTGGTTTAGGCAGTACTTTGAATCCCCTCTCCTCATGCACCCCGAAACAATTGTCTCTTGCCTCTTAGGCAGTTCCAGACTTTTTCCTGGACTCCCTCCCGGCTAGCTGTGGTGCACTAGCCCCCTTCAGACTGTGTTCACGCAGCCATCCCCAGTCTTCTCCCTGGGTTCTGAGCTCCGAAGCCCAAGTCTCAGCTCCCAGTCCTCACCAGGAACAGACAAACTTCTCAGGCTGGTGAGTGCTGGTTGGCACTGATTCTCTGTGCAGGAATCTCTCCACTCTGCCCTCTGCACCTCTGTTGCTGCACTCTCCTCTGTGGCTTCAAAGCTTCCCCCCCTCCCACCCCCCATCTCCACCAGTGAAGGGGCTTCCTAGTGTGTGGAAACTTTTCCTGCTTCACAGATCCCTCCCAGAGGTGCAGGTCCCATCCCTATTATTTTGTCTCTGTTTTTCCTTTTTTCTTTTGCCCTACCCAGGTACGTGGGGAGTTTCTTGCCTTTTAGGAAGTCTGAGGTCTTCTGCCAGCGTTCAGTATGTGTTCTATAGGAGTTGTTCCACATGTAGAGGTATTTTTGATGTATTTGCAGGGAGGAAGGTGATATCCACGTCTTACTCCTCCACCATCTTGAAGTTCCCCTCCTGATTAATTTTTATTGTTATCATGCTTTGGAGAAAGTTGCAAGCCTGTTGTATTTTTTTTTAAAACTGATTTTGTAACAAATTACCACAAATATAATGGCCTAAAACAACACCTTTTATTATCTCACAGTTTTGGTAGGTCAGAAGTAAAGCATGATATGACTGTATTTTGTGCTTAGGGTCTCACAAGGGTAAACTCAAGGTGTCAGTCAGGGTTGCAGTTCTCTGCCTGTTGAGGCCCAGGATCCTCTTCCATGCTCAATGGTTATTGGCAGAATCCAGTTCCACGTGGCTGTAAGACTAAGATTCCCATTTCCTTGACATATGGTCCCCTGTGTCTTCAACCCAACAATAGCACAGAATCATTCTCATGTTTTGCATATCTCAGATTTCCCCTCCTGCTTTAAAGGGATAATGTAATCTCCCTATCTTAAGGTCCACTGATCAGTAACCTTCATTACATCTGTGAACTCCCTTTTGCCATGTAACATATACATGGGTGTAACACCAGAGAGAGAAAAAGTCATGGGGTCAAAATTCTGTCTACTACACCTGACATATGTATACTATTCCTCTCTCTTTGCTGGTTGATTTCTTTGGAAACAGTACAAGAAGTGCCCTTAGAGAGAAGATGTACTAAACTATAAGGCAATGCCTAATGAAATAAAGATTTCGGACTTCCCCGGTGGCACAGTGGTTAATAATCTGCCTGCCAACGCAGGGGACACGGGTTTGATCCCTGGTCCGGTAAGATCTCATGTGCCATGGAGCAATTAAGCCCGTGTGCCACAACTACTGAGCCTGTGCTCTAGAGCCCATGAGCCACAGCTACTGAGCCCACGCGTCACAACTACTGAAGCCCGCGTGCCTAGAGCCCATGCTCTGCAACCAGAGAAGCCATCGCAATGAGAAGCCTGCACACTGTGACGAAGAGTAACCCCCACTTGCCACAACTAGAGAAGGCCCACACACAGCAACAAAGCCCTAATGCAGCCAAAAATAAATAAATTAAACTAAATAAATTTAAAAGAAAGAAAGAAATATTTCTTTGCACTAGGTCAGATGATCAAAGTCACTTAGTCCTAATTTGTGGCTTACTTTCATTCAAACCTCCCACCACATCTTAGTGTAGTCAGTGAACGTAGAGGTGGACAGGGAATCCTGGGATGGGAACTCAAGACTACGTGGCTTGAGAACCAGTTTCTGACCACTAATGCTGGTTCTGCCAGTACCCAGAGACATTATACATCAACTACATGAGAAAGAAAAAAGAGAGGGAGAAGGAAAGGAAATATTTATGTGTCAAACACATTCATACACACTATTTTATGGAATCCTCAGAAATACTCTATTTAGTGATATCTTCTGCACTTATAGAGGAGAAAATCTCAGTCACGTTAAGTGATTTTGCAAAGATCGTAGAATTTGTAAGTGGTAAAGCCAGAGAGCCACGTGTAAATCCAAAGTCTACTGTCCTTCAGTCTATTCTACCAGCCTATAAGTGATATACTCCTTCCAAAGTTGTAAGCAAAAGTTCTGCCTACCAGAAGCAGGACATGAAAAGAGAAAAAATGTTCTGTTTGGAGTGAGCCAGGATGGTATTAGCAACTGTGAGGTTCTGGACATGTCCATGGAACCAGGCCCAAGTGTGGAGCTGAATGTGCCCAGTCTCCTCAAGAAATGAGTCCTGAGGCCAGCATACCGGGGCCTGTGTCAGCTACAACCATGCCAGGTAATGCCTCTTCTTCCCAGGAGCACATCCTGGTTCAGCCAGGATGCCATCTGGGTCTCCGATTAATTTGAAGATGACAAATTATGGCTTAAAGGTAGTTAGCTCTAAATACCAAGAGATGCTGGTATTAACCTGTGAAATCATTCGAGATAGCTCTACAAAATGACATCATTAAAATGATACTTTTGTTCCCAGCCTTTTGGTTTGGCATGGTTCATCTGGTCTGAAACGCTCTGCCAAATGAGAATTCATGTCACTGCTTTGACAGGAGCCACCTTTGGGGTCAGAGAATGCCAGGCCATTGTACACCTCAGTCAGAGCTTCTGGCTTGGCTATCTTTCTAAACAAACCCTGGCCTTTAGAACCTTTCCTATAGGGGGACCTTTCTCTTACCTCCGTTTTATGCCTTCATATAAATATGCCTGAGTAATTTCTTCTCAGAAAGAGCATAAACTACTTTTCTTTACTTTTTTATTATTTTAAAATGTTCAATCTAACATTTGTAATTCATTCCACAAACACGTAGTGAGTGTCTAATGTGTGCCAGGCACTGTATTAGCTATCCTGGGCACTGCAGTAAACAAGATAGATAAGGTTTTTTATCTCAAAGATCTTGAAATCCAAATCGTCAGGGAAATGCAAATCAAAACCACAATGAGATGTCATCTCACACCTGTAAGAGTGGCTGTTATCAAAAGATAAGAAATAACAAATGTTGGTTAGGATGTAGAGGAAAGGGAACCCTTGTGCACTGTTGGTGGGAATGTAAACTGGTGCAGCCACTATGGAAAACAACATGGAGGTTCCTCAAAAATTAAAAATTGAACTACTGTATGATCCAGCAATTTCACTTCTGAGTGTTTATCTAAAATAAACAGAAAAAACTAACTTGAAAAGATATATACACCTCCATGTTCACTGAAGCAGTGCAGCATTATTTACCATAGTCAAGATATGGAAACAAGCTAAGTGTCTATCAATGGATAAATAGATAAATAAAATGTGATACACACACACACACGTGTATACATACATACACAGTGGAATATTATTCAGCCATAAGAAAGGATGAAACCTCGCCATTTGCTACAATAGGGATGAGACTTGAGGGCATTATGCTAAGTGGAATAAGTCAGAGAAAGACAAATACGGTATGATCTCACTTACAAGTGGAATATAAAAAAGTAAAACAAAATGAGCTCATAGATACAGAGAACAGATCGGTGGTTGCCAGACGGAGGGGGTGGGGGGAATCAGAGAAACGGGTGAAGGGGGTCAAAATATACAAACTTCCAGTTATTAAATAAATAAGTCATGGAGATGTAATGTACAGCATGAGGACTATAGTTAATAATACTGTGTTGCATATTTGAAACTTGTTAAGAGACTAGATCTTAAAAGTTCTCATCATGAGAGAAAACAATTTTGAACAATGTATGGTGACAGATGTTAACTAGATTTATTATGATCATTTTGCAATATATACAAATATCAGATTATTACGTTGTACACCTGAAACTAATATAATGTTACATGTCCATTATGCTTCAATGAAAAATATCATGAAATTCAGTGGGAGAAGATAGGTAACAACAAAGTAAATACATAAATGGGCAACATAATTACAGAGTGTAAAAAATGGTATGAGAGATACAAGCAAGCTTGTGAGATACCAAATATCCAGCAAAGGCAACTTAGACAGAAGGCAAGAAAAGACCTCACTGAGAAGATCATATTGAGAGGAGGCCTGAAGGATACGGAGCAAAGAGGTAGAGGGATAAAAAATTACATGTAGAGAGAAGAACACTTGCAAAGGCCCTGGGGTGGGAAATAGCCTCGTGTGTTTGAGGAAGAGAAAGGCAGCTAGTGTGCCAGAAAGGTAGTGAGTGAAGGAAAAAGATGGTGTGAGATAAAGTTGGACAGGTAGGGAGAATCCAAAGTATGGGGGCCCCTGTAGCCCATGGTATATATTCTTTTGTTTTGATCCTCCCACAAACCTGTTAAGTATTAGTGGGTTTTCTAGCAATGAAGAAACCGATGCTCAGGAATTTTAAACAACTGAATGATGGATTTCCTCCAAAGACCAAGAAGGCCTGGCCTTGCAGAGCTAACTTTAACCTACAAAATAGTTCCAAATTGCCACATAAATGAAATTCTTCCAATGGAATTCTTCAATGAAATTTCCAGGTCCTTAGATTGACAGGGCCCAGAAAATTTCCAGAATCTATTGAGAAGTATGAATTTTTGCAAAATGTTTCAAGAGAACCACCTTTAACACAGTGAACTAGGCATGAAATTATACTACTACATTTATCTAAAGCCAAAACTGAAAACAGGTCCAGGGACAGGCAAACAAGGTCATCTCAACCACCTCTGTGCTGATGATTTTTTAAATCTGTGCTCAGTCTCAATATTCCACTGAATTCCATGTCTCCTATTCCCTTCCGCTGTGGTTCTCAGCACCTTTTTCTTGGCAGCATAATTTGGCAAACTCAAAACATACATGAAGGGACTAAAAGTTCAAAACTGATTTTAAAATAAGTTTTGTAAAATTGAAAAGAAATGTACCCAGTTATAGCACCACTCACTGATTTCCCTTAAGCTCTGTGTCACTGAATGGGTAGCAATGTTTACTGCTCTGACCCTTCTTGCTTCTGTTTGTTGAATGAGCTGTAGTAAGAAGGAAAGCATAAAGGCAGTTTTGTTTTTATTTCTACTGCTGCCCTCAAACCATTCTACTAGGTCCTTTTTCTCTGTCCTCTCAAGCCAATTCTATAGCTTTTCTGGCCATTTCTGGATAATAATAGAACAGCATCATTTTCAAATATTAAAAATCAATCTAAAATGACATCCAACCTCTCATCCAATTTTAGGCTCCTCTCTTCTCTTGTATGGAATGACCCAAGAAGTCTATAACTTAGCAGTGGGAAAAGGGACATGGTCAACTTCTTTACTACTCCAATATCCCATTCTCCCTCTGTTCTCTCCTCCCGCCTTGTGTTCCTGTAGGAGTACCAAAGTAAGAGAGCCATGTGGACTGATTCATGAGTTAACCATTTTGCCTAAACAGTCCCTCCTCCCAAAAGAAAGATCAGGCAGCATTTTCTCACCTGTGCTGTGAAGAGGTGGAGGTTAGGTCCTGTGGCTTCGCTAAAGAATTCAGATTCCCAGGCTCAACTTGCAAAGAAATGAAGTTCATTTAATGTAAATTGAATAATAAATTACTTCACAAAGAATTACACTATCTATTCCTTATCCTCTGTCTCATAATGTTCATCTACAGAGCCAGTTTCACCTTTGTAACCATGACGTCCATGTGAGGGAAATCAAGGCAAAGAGAACAAGTAACTTGCTTCGTGGCTCCAGGCCAAGTGAGCCTTCCAACAGAGCTTATAAGACTTAGTCTCTCTCAAGCTTTGGCTTTAGAGCCTTCTTAACCATGAGTTGCCTATATTTAAGACCTCTCAAGGCTGCCTATGATAATTCTGCTGTTATAAATTTCCTGTCATGCCTCATTCACCATTATACATGACTGGTGAATACTGTTCTGTCACATTAAACTGCCTTAAGTTTACACTTAAATGATACTCAAATGCAGGGACATGTGTTATACTATGTTTTTGTACAGCAAAGTGTACAGACTTATGAGGATTGTACTCCTTTACACTTGGATAGTTGTGCCATGCTTTACAAAACACACACTCTCTCTATCGTTCTCTCTCACACACACCCACATACACACACTATCTCATTGATCCCAGTTAGGCAGATACTGAGATACTGTTATAGGGAAGTAGGGCAAAGAGGTAGAAAAAAGATTCCAGATGTTCACGTTGCTTATTTATTTGCGTTGATAAATGATTGTTTCTGAATTTATAGCTTTAAGTAGTCTGTCTCAAATTTCATTAGGTTTTACAAGTAAAGTCGATCCTTCTGACATTTCCCTATTCTCTGTAAAGAGAAATCAGTAGAATTTATTCCACTTTGCAGAATGGCTAAGCTTTTCAAATTCATGTAGGATATGGGAATTTAGTGATATGTGTTAATAAAAGTTGCTTGGTAACCAATGACCTAGTGTGAATATATTTTAATAGTTAATGTAGGAAATGTTTATGTGGGAGTTTATAATCCCTATCTCTCAAAAGTATTGTAAAATTAAAAATTTTAAGTGTAATTTATTCCCCTAAGTAGAGCATTTTCTCTGTGGGAATATGGCCCAGACAGTCAGGGAATACCTGTTGATTGGTTGACAGCATCACTTTGTGTTCATCTTTGTGCCTTTCACAATGTGCTAACTGCAGTACAAAACTGAGTCAGTTGCTGGACAATAAAAATATACCAAGGCAAAAACAAGTAGAGTAAAAGAAGGAATGTATCACCATTTAGCTCTTATCCAAACAATTTCAATCCAAATTAATTTTCTTTCTAGCTGGATTTTACCATGGGAGGAATAACTGTGTCAGCACATTTGGATTGATATGGTGTTTAATATGCTTAAGTTGTAGAGTATGGTTGGCCCTTTTATTTTGTTAATGCCAGACGTAATTTTATAATAAAACAATTTGTATTTATTAAAAACCGTATGCAAATTATGAAATAGGAATTCTACCCTCTTTGCTTTTCCTTTTTTTCTCATTTCTTTCAAGTGCCTCTGAAATTGTCCTCCTGCATATCCATGGATTTGTGAATTTTGACCATCATCCATAAGGTGGCCACAAGAATTTGTGGCCATATTTGTAAACAATTCCATGGATCAGGTTATGCTGATCATCTCTATTTTGGGTACAGGCATTGTTTCTTATTTATCTACAGCCCCTGGATCACATAGCACATAGTAGGTATATAATAGATGTTTAAAGGATGAGTACATATGGAAAGAGTAGAGTGGGAAGGCCATAGCTTGAATAGCATTGGTGGTCATCTCCGTCACAGCAACAGCAACATTTCTAAGGCTAAGATGTCCATGAAACAAACCATTGTGGCCAAACTCCCAACATTTATGCAATGTCTTCTGTGCTATTCTATACTCCTCACATCATCTTTACCATTTATAATCTTATTAAATTTATTAACACTTTTATTTTTCCTTAAAAATATTTACAAAGGAAGCAAAGCCAATTCTGATATAAATCAGAAGAGTGGATGCCTATAGAGGGTGGAGATTGACTGACAACTTCTAGGGAGATGAAAATGTTCTACATCTCAATCTGGTATATATATAGAACTGTGCTGATTAAAATTTGTAACTTTTGGGCTTCCCTGGTGGCGCAGTGGTTAAGAATCTGCCTGCCAATGCAAGGGACATGGGTTCGAGCCCTGGCCTGGGAAGATCCCACATGCCGCGGAGCAACTAAGCCCGTGCGCCGCAACTACTGAGCCTGAGCTCTAGAGCCCGCAAACCACAACTACTGAGCTCACGTGCCACAACTACTGAAGCCTGCGCTCCTAAAGCCTGTGCTCCACAACAAGAGAAGCCATGACAATGAGAAGCCCACGCACCACAACAAAGAGTAGCCCCTGCTCACCGCAACTAAAGAAAACCCGCGCACAGCAACGAAGACCCAACACAGCCATAAATAAATACATACATACATACATAAATAAATTTATTAAAAAAAATAAAATATGTAACTTTTTCCTCATTTACAAATATATTTAAAGGAAAGAAATAGATCAGTAACTTTAAACACAGTCACAGTTAAAGTGTTAACAATGTTATTAAATTCTAGATAGATATGATTCCTTACAGAAGACTCTAAGACTGAAGACTGCTCTCGCCTTTTTAAAACAGAGATTATTTTAAAAAAATAAAATAAATAATAACCCTTCCTCCCCAAAAAACAGAGATATAGTGTTAAAAAAAAAGAGCATAAAGAATGCTAGCAGCTATGTATCTTGTTCTCCCCTTCCCCTTTGTCCCTTTCTTTTCTTTAAAAAAATATTTATTAGCATCCTTGCTTCTGCTGTCAAATAGCCATGAGTCAGGCCTGACAAAGTAAGCTGCAGGCCTGTGCAGAGGTGGCCAACCTCAGCACAGGGCAGGTCCATTTGCAAAGAGGGTGGGGGTCTAGCAGTATCAGAAGATCGGCTGCATCCAGAGAGAGTAAGCAAATAAATAAATACATCAAGAACAATGATGAGTTGGGTTTCTCACTATTGGGACGGGGTTAGAGATATGGAAAAATATAAAACGAATAAACCCAGCCGGCATTGGATTAGAATTGGATGTACCAAGGTGAGAAATAGTTATTACAGATAGATACAGAAATAAATATAAATGTAAATGTATGTGTAGTTCCTAGCCATCTGCTAAAAGGGCTTGGAAACAGTGGCATCCCAGTAGTAATGAGCACCTAGTGATCATATCTTGGTTTCAAATAGTAAAATGAACAGGACTCCTTGGAGAAATGACTGAATCCAGGGCTGGAACTGGGAAAGAAGATGATGAGCCTGGAACATCTTTGGTAACAGAAAGTAAGGAAATGCTCAAAGAAGGGTGAGGGTGTATCAAAAGAACACAGAAGCAAACTTGAAGGGACTCTAACTGGCCAAATAAAAAATAAAAGTATAAGTGTTAACAAATTAAATAAGATATTCTAAAAAACAACTGGCTTATCTTTAAAAATGCCAAGATGATGAAAGCTAAAGTAAGTAAAATATGGGTGCAAGAGGAGGACACTCTAAATTCTGCTCGGAGATGTCAGGGAAGGTTTACCAAAGGAGATGATATGCATGTAGACTTGTAAAATGAAGTTGTTATATAACTAGAGAGGAAGTCATTTTAGGCATAGGAGACATTTTCAAATGTGTATAGTGCTGAGCACTGTAGCGAGTTGGGTGTCCCTAGAACACACAGAGATGGTAAAGGCAGCTGGGGAGATGATGTGGGACCAAATTATGATGGGCCACTTCCTCTTCTTCTTTTGTACAGTGTTATGAGCACATGCAGTTTGAGAAACTGAAAGAGCCATTTGAGCTGATGTATTCGTCCAGGCCCTCTGAGAAGCAGACTCCAAGCCAGAATTAAATGTGCACAGAGTTTATTAAGAGAACTGCCTGCATGAAAGGAAATAAGGAGGAAGCTGAAGAAGTCTGGGAGAGCCATCAGACTGTGATGCAAGTCTGACGCTGTGTAAGGAGATGTAAGGAAGTTTGGATGGAAGTTTCAGCAGAGCCATTTGTGAGTCCTTCAGCCAAAGCTGACTGTTGAGTACTCCCCATCTCTCAGAAATGGGTCTGTATTTGCATTCCTACCTCACTCAATTATTGGTGGGAAGCAGCCCACGGTAGGCACAGCCTCAGTGCAAAGGCAGGGATGAACTTCAGAGAGCAGCAGCTTGGACCCTTAGTCAATTATGCTCCCTGTAGTAGGAGGCAGCCTTCTCATGGCCAGAACATTTGAGTTTTGGATGATGAAAAGGATTTAACTGGCAGAAGAGGTGAAGGTTATTACAAAGAGAGGTGTGAAGGAGCTTAAATTCAAGCATTTAGTACTTCACCTCGTTCTCTTTGAAGTATCAATTTTCGTTTAGTTACTAAGGAATCTGGCATTTTTGAGCTGAGCTGTGAGCATACTTATCAGTCTGCAGTAAATAAACATGGACAGCTAATCCTGGAGAACCCACCAACTTGCTTTGGCTTCTTAATGTAGTTAAGTCTTCTGTGTTTTGTCTGGTCCATCTGTGGAGGCTAACTTAAGTATCACATGACTGTGGTCATTTTCTCTGGAATTATTTTGATCCATGATTGTAACACACATTGTTTTACACTCAGCAGAAGCTGCTTTGCAATTGTATATGCTTTTCACTAATAGGGAAATAAATTTTATTTATATTTGGTAGAAAAACACATTTTTTTTCTTAAACATTAGGTTCATGTTGTGGGAAAAGCTGGTAATGAGGAATAGCAAAAGGGTCTTTGATTTTTTTATATATAAATTTTTATGTATTTATTTTTGGCTGCGTTGGGTCTTCGTTGCTGTGCACAGGCTTTCTCTAGTTGCGGCAAGTGGGGACTACTCTTTGTTGTGGTGCGTGGGCTTCTCATTGCAGTGGCTTCTCCTGCTGTGGAGCACAGGCTCTAGGCGCGTGGGCTTCAGTAGTTGTGGCTCGCAGGCTCTAGAGCGCAGGCTCAGTAGTTGTGGCACACGGGCTTAGTTGCTCTGCGGCATGTGGGCTCTTCCCTGATCAGGGCTCGAACCCATGTCCCATGCATTGGCAGGCGGATTCTTTACCACTGCGTCACCAGGGAAGTCCCAAGTGTCTTTGATTTTGAAAAGGTTGGGAACAATTGAAATCAACTGACCCTGTTGAGGTCCTGTTGAGTTCGAAAAGACTATGAATCCATGATGCATTTTCAGGTTGCTTTAACCTTAATTGCAAATTTCCTAAACCTTATTAAAGAAAGGAAATTATTTTTCTAGACTCCTTTTACCCGGTTTGGAGTCCCCTCATTCTTTATCAAGTGCCTAAAAAGTTCTCCAAATTGCATAAGTAACAACTATAAAATATGACTCATTGCATTTCTTTCAGTGAGTAATGCAATTAACACTACAATATTGTAGCCACTATTTTAAAAAATTCTTATTAACGATTATTAACTGCTAGCATGAAGGTTTTTTTTTCCCTCTGAGAAAAAGATTCAAGATGACCATTATAGCTTTTAACAAACTTAACAGTGTGTCCTTTCCTCAAAGGATGATGTGTCTGTTCCAAATGATGCCATTTAAAAACACAACAGGGCTTCCCTGGTGGCGCAGTGGTTGGGAGTCTGCCTGTCAGTGCAGGGGACACGGGTTCGAGCCCTGGTCCGGGGGGATCCCGCATGCCACGGAGCAGCTAGACCCGTGCACCACAACTACTGAGCCTGCGCTCTAGAGTCCACGAGCCACAACTGCTGAGCCTGCGTGACACAACTACTGAAGCCTGTGCGCCCTAGAGCCCATGCTCTGCAACAGAAGCCACCGTGATGAGAAGCCCGCGCACCACAGAGAGGAGTGGCCCCCGCTCGCCGCAACTAGAGAAGGCCCGTGCAGCAACGAAGACCCAACGCAGTCAAAAAATAAATAAATAAATTTATTTTTTAAAATAAATAAATAAATAAAAAATAAAAACACAACAGAGCACTTCATTGGATTAAAAAAAAAAAATGGTGCCTGGAAAAATTTGGGGGAATTTTTTCCATTTGATGGCAAGAAAATTGTTATTCTAAAAATGAAATGCATATAAGAAGTAGCTTAACTGAGGAATCATGCTAAAGATGTCTCTGTAAAATAGCTGCTGCATATGAACTGCAGTTTTGGCATTTAGTCTTCAAGACTATTCAGGTAAATGCTCTATAATACCTGAATAAGATAGCAATATTTTTTTTGTGTGGTGAAGGGGATGGGGAGAGAAGAATCCCCATCCCGCTTTAAAAGAATAATCATTAACTTTAAATATCTTTCGTTATAAGCACCATTCTTGGTTTCACATATGCTGTGGTTACTTGCTCCTCGTCAGGAATGCACCAATTTACCCAGAATTCACACTCAACTTTTAATGCTGATCTGAACGGCAACCCTGGTAGAGTCAGGCTGAAGCAATTTTTAGAGAGGATGTTAGAATGAATTTGCTTGATTTTGGATGTGGGTACAAAGATCTGTTTTGGTTAGTTTATTTTTAAGGCTGTTTTGTAGCTGCACCAAATCCACTGGCCCATTACAGAAGAGGAATGAAAAGATGTAGCTTCTTCATTGTCAGGGTCACTGCACTGCATGACTTCAGGGGGTATGGCTTATATCCTCCTCCATGTGTGATGCAGTACAATAGAAGAAACTGTTTATTCATTTATTACCAGATAGTTATTATGGGGGAGAGGGTTTTTTGAAAGGTGAAAAGCTGATCACTGATATAACAAAGCCAGATATACAGAAAAATTGACATTTATTCCAGATTTAAAACTGTGCTGTCCAATATGGTAGCTACTAGACACCTATAGCTTTCAAGAACCTATAATTCTTGAAATGCAGCTAGTCCAAATTGAGATGTGCTGTAAAACACATACTGGATTTTAAGGACATAGTATAAAAAAAAGGAATGTAAACTACCTTATTTTTATATTGATTATATGTTAAACTATATTGGCTATATTAGTTTAACTAGATTATACTATTAAAATTAATTTCAATTATTCTCTTTTACTTTTCTCAATGTGGCTTCTCAAAATTTAAAATTACAGCGTGGCTCAAATTGGTGGCTTGCATTATGTTTCTAACAGACAGCACTAGTCTGGAGTATTTGATCTACTCAGACCCTCAGAAATCATTTCATCCCTTCTATTCCTTGTGTCTAGCACACAACTCCTACAGGAGCCCAGATTAGCCTTACTGGGACACTGCCCGGGTTGGTTGATGCCAAGATTAGGATCCTCTAAAACAAAGTAGGAAACTTGAAGCATCAGGAATGAATGGGCCAAATGAGTTTAATAGGTAGAAATTGTCAACATTTATCCTTTGACTGTCACAGGGTCAGATTTGGGAAATGTGGCTTGAATCGAGATGTTTCTCTAGTGCAAAAGTCATTGAACTGGAGCCCATCATAGACATGAGGGTGTTTTATAAACCCCTTGATATTATACAAAATTAATGTATATGTGCTTTTTCGTATAGAGAGACTCTAATTTTAATTAGATTCTCAAAAGAGACAATGGCTTCAAAAATACTAAGAATTCTAATTCTAGGATGAAATGGCTCATTCAGATAGGTTATACCACAATTACTGTTAGGTGGCCATCCATGTCTAAGAATATTAGTCTTCTCAATAATGTGCATGCACAGGTCATGGAAATCAAAGTTCATAAAGTTCAAAGAACAAGTATAACTAACAATAAGTGTAAGGCAGGAGGACTATTAACGACATTACAAGGAAAGGCCACCTGATATTATGTCCCAGGAAACAAAGCTATTGATGATTCAGCACACAATTCCTATTGCTCTCACACTAAAAGGATCAGTTATACATCCCTTGGTATCTATGGGTGATTGGTTCCAGGACCCCCACGGATACCAAAATCTATGGATGCTCAAATTCCTTATACAAAATGGCATAGTATTTGTACATCCTCTTGTATACTCTAAATAATCTCTAGATTACTTATAATACCTAATACAGTGTGAATACTATGTAAATAGTTTCCTGAATGAGGCAAATACAAATTTCGCTTTTTACAACTTTCTGGTTATTTTTTTCCCAAATATTTTCGACCCAAGGTTGGTTGACTATACAGATACAGAACCCACAGATATGAAGGGCTGACTATAAATCCAGTTCTGCCTGGAAGAAGAAAACTGCATTCATTTATTCATTCCTTTGTGCTCTTATAGAATTTTAACTTCTATTATAGTATTTAGCCTGTTATATTCTAACTTTTCAGAACTTACATAACTGTCTCAGTTTATACCATAATGTGGTTCTTCAAGAACAAGGGGCACACCATTTCTTTTCACTTTTACCCCCAGCACCTAGCAAACAGACACTCAATAGATGTTGCTGAGTCAAATAATAAATTAATGGTTGTCTGATTTCTACATATCTCAGAAAAAAAGATAAGTGAAACAAATACAGCTTTAAAGATTACAATTTAATGGAGAGCTAAATAAAAGGCAAGTGCCATGTAGTTTTAGTCAAATGACCAGATTTTACATTTGACCCTGTTCAATGTTCACAAATTGAACTAACCTGCAGAACGACTGCACACAGATTGCAGCTGTGATACACTTCTCCCAGGTCTAAACAGCACTGATTCATTCACCACAGTTCGTTTGCAAGTGAAGGAAACAAACTTTTAAGTTAGAGAAATATAAGCAGTCTTAGATCTGGGAGTCATCAGGAAATGTTTGGTGCTTTAAAGAACTGACTGAAAGTTAAACAGGTTAACGTGACATTTCAAAGGGATTTTGAAATTCAATAGCTTTCTCTAGCAGCTGATGTTTATTCTCTGGTTGTAAGGCAAATGTTGAATTTCTTCAAAGGAACAATGATAGATTCTAGAATAACTAGACAGGTTCCACATTCATGATAGTTGGTTTTTTCCCCTTCTCCCTACCCCATGAAAATCATATATGTATGTACATAACAGAAAATGGGAAAGTCATCTGGCTGGCTCTTAAACATGGTTTTCATCATCATCAAAGAGGTTTCTGTGTGAAAACTATATAGATTCAGAAGAAGTAGGTATGGTGCCATTAAAAAGAGAAAAGCAAAATCATAAACAATATATGTAAATCCAAGAAGAGGACATATTCTTTTTTTCTTACCATATCAGCACTGTGCAGAAATGTAAGATGTTTACTATCGTTTGAGTGAAAGTTCCATGAGTTGAATAGTCCCCTTCAGTAGTACATTTTCTTTCATTTTTATTATTTACTTATTTGAAGTATAGTTGATCTACAATATTATATTAGTTTCAGGTGTACAACATAGTGATTCAATATTTTTATAGATACTTCATTTAAAGTTATTAAAAATAATGGCTATATTTCCCTGTGCTGTACAATATACCCTTTTTGCTCATCTATTTTATACATAGTAGTTTGTATCTCTTAACCCCATACCCCTATCCTGCCCCTCCCTCATTTCCTCTCCCTACTGATAATCACTAGTGTGTTCTCCATATTTGTGCATCTGTTTTGATATATACATATTTATTTTTAAGATTCCACATATTAGTGATAACATATAGTATTTGTCTTTATCTGATATTTCACTAAGCATAGTATTCTCTAGGTCCAACCACACTTTTGCAAATGGCAGAATTTCATTCTTTTTCATGGTTGAGTAATATTCCATGTGTGATATATATATATACACACACACACACACACACACACATATCTATATATCCACCTCACATCCTCTTTATCCATTCTTCTGTTGGTGGACACTTAGGTTTTGTCCATATCTCGGCTATTGTAAATAATGCTGCCATGAACATTGGGTGCATATTTTTTTTGAATTATTGTTTTCATTTTTTCAGATATATACCAGCAGTGACATTGTTGGATCATATGGCAGTTTTACTTTTAGTTTTTTGAGAAAACTCCATACCGTTTTTCACAGTGGCTGCACCAATTTACATTTCCACTAACAGTGTATAAACCTTCCCCTTTTTTCACATCCTTGCCAACATTTGTTATTTGTGGTCTTTTTTATGATAGCCACTCTGACAGGTATGAGGTGATATCTCATTCTGGTTGTGATATGCATTTTTCTGATGATTAGTGATGTTGAGATGAAGCAATTTGAAAATGATAGAAAGAAATGGATTGGAAGAATTAATATTGTTAAAGTGTCCACAGTACCCAAAGCAATCTACAGATTTAATGCAATCTCTATCAAAATACCCATGACATTTTTCATAGAACTAGAACAAATAATCATAACATTTATATGGAACCACAAAAGACCCTGAATTACCAAAGCAATCTTGAGAAAAAAGAACAAAGCTGGAGGTATCACACTCCCTAACTTCAGACTATATTACAAAGCTACAGTAATAAAAACAGCATGGTACTGGCACAAAAACTGAAACACACATCAATGAAACAGACCTCTTAAACTCATACCTTTGGTGAGTTCTGTTAATTTTACATTCTCAAGACTTATGTTTGCATTCTGTTCCATAGCAATAATTCCCATGGTTGTTTACTCTTAGTTCTGTATTTACATGCAGTCGAAGCTTATCCTAGTACATTTTATCAAACTTCTCCCTTAACTGATATTTTGTTTTGTATTTTGGTTTGCTGGATTCCATCAGTACCCCCTCCCCTCAAAAGCTCATGTGAGCCATATTCCCTGAGAATGTCCATTGCCTATGATTTTGGCTTCCAGTGGGTTTTAAGATGCTGTTCCTAGGAAGTTTTGGGGGTCCTTGAAACTGTAATTTGATGTCTTTCATCAGTTTGGGGACATTCTCAGCCATTCTCTATCCAAATGTGGCTTCTGTTCTATTTTATTTCTCTTTTCTACTTTTGGGATTCTAATTGCACATGAATTAGACTTCTCATTGTAACTCCAATGCCTCTTGTACTCTTTTTTTTTTTTTCCTTTTGTCTCCATGCTTTATTATGGATATTTCCTTCTGAAATAACTTTTAGCTCACTATTTATGTTTAGCTGTGTATAATCTGCTCATAAACCAGTCCACTGAGTTCATAAGCTTGGGTACTATATTTTTCAGTTCTATAATTTTTGTTTCATTCTTTATAGTTTCCAGTTTATTTTCCTTGAACATATTTATAGCATTTGTCTGAATACCTCCCTACCCTAGTGTGTTTTATTACCTGGATTTTTCTCTCTTTTAAAAATCATGCTTTGTCTCTTCATGACTGACTAATTTCTGATTTAGTGATGGACACTAAATATGAAATATTACTGAAATGATTTGTGTGTAAGAATTTGTTTTTCCCCAAAGAGTATTTAAAATTGCTTTTATGAGTCATTTAGGGACTCTAGCATCCAGGATCAATTTAATCCAATTCAAGGACTAAGATGATTTGAAACTGAGCTTCAGTTCCTTCAAGGTCCAGTTGGCTTTGAGTTCACCTGTACTCCCTAAAGACTGTCATCAGAACTTCTGTTTAGTTTCTCAGCTGCCACTTCTGGAATTGGCAACTGGCAGCTACAAATGCTGGGCTAACCTCTTTGGGTTTCCTTCTTCTCCTGGATATTTTTCACTGCCTTATTAACCCTCTGGTGCTTTCAAAGAGAATTCTTATTAAAAAAATCTTTTCTAGGCTTTCTAGTTGTTCTGAGTGGGATGGTTGGTCCAAATTATTGTTTGCCATTACCAAAGCTGAAGTCCTGGTTATTAGTACACACCTTACTTTTTAAAAAAAATTTATTTATTTAATTTATTTATTTTTGGCTGTGTAGGGTCTTTGTTGCTGCACACAGACTTTCTCTAGTTGCGGCGAGCAGGGGTTACTCTTCATTGTGGTGCGGTGGCTTCTCTTGCTGCAGAGCATGGGCTCTAGGTGCACGGGCTTCAGTAGTTGTGGCACACGCAGGCTCAGTAGTTGTGGCTCACAGGTTCTAGAGCACAGGCTCAGTAGTTGTGGTGCATGGGCTTAGTTGCTCAGCGGCATGTGGGACCTTCCCGGGTCAGGGCTTGAACCCGTGTCCCCTGCATTGCCAGGCGGATTCTTAACTACTGCATCACCAGGGAAGTCCAGGACACACCTTACTTAATTTGATGTCAATTTTAACTTCCAGGAAGACTCCAATCTCTGTTATTTCCACTGTCTGTTATCTTGGCAGGATACTCATCTCTCATCTACTCCATGGATGATCATGGAGTAATTTTCACAGTACTGCCTTCACTAAATGCACATCCTTAGGACTACCTATACCTTGTGAACAACTGACAGGAGACATGGTCTGGCTTTACGGGACAGAGAAAGAGGATTTAGTCAAGGAATCAGAGTTAGAGAGAAAAAGCTACAGGAGTGATTTTGGAGAATGCAATGGAGAACAGATTTTTTTATGGAAGGATAGATTAACATTATCAAATGCTGAAGAGATCAAGAAAGTGAAGAGGGAGATTAGGATACAGGGTCTGGTAATTAAGAGGTCACCATTAATACTTAAGAGAATAGTTTCTATAGAGAGTATACTGGAATTGGATAAGTGAAATATAGATGAAGAGTTGGAGGTAGTGGAGACTTTCTTTAGGAGGTCAAGATATGAAAGAAAGCAGAAGGATGGCGGGTATTTTGGTAAGGAAAACAGAGTCAAGGAGAGATTTTAGTCATTATGATTTGCTTTTAGCGTGGTTCACTTTTGAATATGTTTGTAGACTGAAGGAAAGATACCAGTGGAGAATGGATTAAAGACTGAAGAGGGCAAGAAAATTGACTGAACTAAGTCCTAGAGAAGACAGAAAGAAAAGGAGCCAGGATAAGCTCTCTGATGAGAAACAGGAGTACAAAATGGAGATAAAGGAATAGATTTATAAATTCTGAGACAAAGGTAAGTGAGTGGGAATTACATAGATCCAGTTCTAATAATATACGTTTCAGTGGTGCTGTAAGAGAAGATCATCAGCTCATTCTAAGTGTGAACTGTCTATTTACGTTTCATGTTATTTTCCCCTTAACACCTGCAACATACACACTTTATTGGTCCTTTAGTCTCTCCGCATTGACTTTAGAGTGCAGAAATAGGAAACTTTTTAAATACTCCTTTAGAAATCTTCCATCTCATATATCATAAAATACTCATTTTCCCTCCTCAAAATGTATTTTGGAGAATCTTACTACAAGGACCACTTAGGTTGGACACTTACTGATATGGAAGTGTAGGACAAATAACATTCTCTGACCGAAATTAATGTCAAATAACTTGAGCAACTGGTTCTTTTCTTCCCAGTTTGTTTTCTTATAAATGGAAACTCCACAAGGGCAATGACTGTGTGTTTTATAGGTCTTGTCAAGGTATAGCAAACACTGGGGGTGTTAAATAAATAACAAATAGGAATAAAATTCCCAAATAATAAACCGACTATAAACCCAATCAACTACTGCTAGTGATGCAGAGGCTGCACTTAAAACTACCAGGAAAAAAGTACATACCTCCTTAACCATGGTGTCCAGAAATGTGAGTTACATTTTGGTAATTATGACTTTCAGTTAACTCATAAATACTTACTGAGTATTTTCTATTTGATTCATAGTAACCTGATGAGAAAGTACCAATACTGTCCTCATTTTGAAGTGAAATAAATGAGGATTCAGGATACTAAAGAGCTATTCAGCTAATATATTCAAACCTGGAATTCAAGCTCCTTTTTCTGACTCCAAAGCCAATGGTTTTATTTACAAGGCTATACAGCCTTTCGCTCAATTTAGCACTTATAAGAGTTGGATGATAACGCTTTTCCACGTGAAAGAATGAGGAATCATACCATTTGATTGTTTAACAATACAGATCCTCACCTTGTGCACGGCAGACAAGTATTACCGGCCAAGCATAAAGATAGAGTTTAATGAACAGAAGCTATTACTCAAGAATCAGAAATGGAGCATGTCCTCTTGTTTGATTACAGCTTTGTATTCTAACATCTGGGCAGTGATATATTTAATAGGGCATATGCTAATGGCAGAAAATTTGTACTTAAATACCCTGTATTTAAGGTAAAGAATTGCCTAAGGAGATGTTACATTACCAAAAAGGCAAACTTCTACTTTGCATAACAGAGCATTACATTATATTCCTTTACTTTGATGTCGAACAATCTTGGTAAATTATGTGAGAAGAGAGTGAGGTGGCCAAAACCTCTGTGAAGAATTTTAAGGCCCATCTAAATGATAAGTATTATGAAATATCATCACTGCGTCTTGCATTAATTCTATTGAAGTTTTAATGCTTTTGAAAATTTAGGCTGTAACAAGACAAAAAAAATTTATATTTAAACTATCTCTTAGTATTCCTGCAGATCACGTTGTGTTACCAAATATTAGTTGGGAATAGTAGCTATAAACAGACGAAATTTGAGAAAATAATATAAAAATAGTTATGCTTGTTATACAATCTAGCTTCTTTAGAATATCATGCTGAGTTTTACAAACCATACTTTATTCAACATTGAACATATGGCATTGTGGTTCTGAGAAAAATTTATCTCTAATCAGGATTTCTGTCATTAAATTTATATTTGTCAAGAACCTCACAAAATTCCCTTCACATTTTAATACTTATCTCTTTCTATTATGGAATGTTGTTTAGACACAAAAAGTCTATCAGAATACTGCAGCACTCAAAAAAAAATGCAATAGAAAAATAGATACATTAAAATAAAAATTACAGATTTTAACCAGAAGCAATTTTTAGTTAATCCTTACCCATTACTAAGAATCTAACATGTAGGGCCTAGTTTGTGAGAGTAGATGCTAATATTGCATAATATTTCTTTTTCTAGAGTAAATGTGAAATATAAATGAATGTCATCTCCAATGGCATAAGAAATTCACATGTAAACAGAGAGAGGGAAAGGGAAGGAGTATAAAAAGAAGGAAAGAATTGAGAGAGGTAAAAAAAAAAAAAAAAAGAATTGAGAGAGGTGTTTTTGATTTCTTCCTAAATGGTCAGGCTTTAATCTATACTTATTGAATGAATATATCCAAGTATTTATCTTCTTTAACCAAATGAAAGTGCTGCTATAAATTTTGTATCTGTTGTACATTTTGAATTTTTCCATTAAGAACTGTCTCATACTTTTTGAATCAGATTTCAAATGAAATGAAATTATTAAAAAAATTCTACAGTATAAATTCATTACTATCTCTGCTTCTCATTTAAAAACAGAAATTAGAATAAAGAATTTTACAAACCTCTGAAGATATGTAATACTCTGCAAAGACTAAAGAAAATACGATTTTCAACTATTTGCAAGAGAATTTTAAGAGATTTTAGTTAACCTCAAAAACCTAGTTAGAGAGATTGGTTCAACACGGTGGAGTAGAAGGACGTGCTCTCACTCCCTCTTGCAAGAGCACCAGAATCACAACTAACTGCTGAACAATCATCGATAAGAAGACACTAGAACTCACCAAAAAAGATACCCCGCATCCAAAGACAAAGGAGAAGCCACAATGAGATGGTAGGAGGGGTGCAATCACAATAAAATCAAATCCCATAACTGCTGGGTGGGTAACTCACAAACTGGAAAACACTTATACCACAGAAGTCCACCCACTGGAGTTAAGGTTCTGAGCCCCACGTCAGGCTTCCCAACCTTAGGGTTCGGCAACGGGGGGAGGAGGAATTCCTAGAGAATCAGACTTTGAAGGCTAGTGGGATTTGATTGCAGGACTTCGACAGGACTGGGGGACACAGAGTCTCCACTTTGGAGGGCACACACAGTAATGTGCTCATCAGGAACCAGGAGAAGGAGCAGTGACCCCGTAGGATACTGAACCAGACCTACCTGCTAGTGTTGGAGGGTCTCCTGCAGAGGCTGGGGGTGGTTGCGTCTCACAGTGAGAACAAGGACACTGGCAGCAGAAGTTCTGGGAAGTATTCATTGGCATGAGACCTCCCAGAGTCTGCCATTAGCCCCACCAAAGAGCCCGTGTAGGCTCCAGTGTTGGATTGCCTCAGGCCAAACAACCAACAGGGAGGGAACACAGCCCCATCCCTCAGCAGACAAGTGGATTAAAGTTTTACTGAGTTCTGCCCACGATAGCAACAGCCAGCTCTACCCACCACCAGTCTCCCTCATCAGGAAACTTGCACAAGCCTCTTAGATAGCCTTATCCACCAGAGGGCAGACAGCAGAAGCAAGAAGAAATACAAGCCTGCAGCCTGTGAAACAAAAACCACATTCACAGAAAGACAGACAAGATGAAAAGGCAGAGGGATATGTACCAGATGAAGGAAAGAGATAAAACCCAAGAAAAACAACTAAATGAAGTGGAGATAGGCAACCTTCCAGAAAAAGAATTAAGAATAATGATAGTGAAGATGATCCAGGACCTCGGAAAAAAGAATGGAAGCAAAGATCGAGAAGATGCAAGAAATGCTTAACAAAGACCTAGAAGAATTAAAGAACAAACAAACAGAGATGAACACTACAATAACTGAAATGAAAAATACACTAGAAGGAATAAATAGCAGACTAACTGAGGCAGAAGAACGGATAAGTGACCTGGAAGATAGAATGGTGGAATTCATTGCTGCAGAACAGAATAAAGAAAAAAGAATGAAAAGAAAGGAAGACAGCCTAAGAGACCTCTGGGACAACATTAAACACAAAAACATTTGCATTATAGGGGTCCCAGAAGGAGAAGAGAGAGAGAAAGGACCCAAGAAAATATTTGAAGAGATTATAGTCGAAAACTTCCCTAATATGGGAAAGGAAATAGCCACCCAAGTCCAGGAAGTGCAGAGAGTCCCATACAGGATAAACCCAAGGAGAAACACGCCAAGACACATAGTAATCAAATTGGCAAAAATCAAAGACAAAGAAAAATTATTGAAAGCAGCAACGGAAAAACGACAAATAACATACAAAGGAACTCCCATAAGGTTAACAGCTGATTTCTCAGCAGAAACTCTACAAGCCAGAAGGGAGTGGCATGACATAATTAAAGTGATGAAAGGGAAGAACTTACAACCAAGATTACTCAACCCGGCAAGGATCTCAATCAGATTGGATGGAGAAATCAAAAGCTTTACAGACAAGCAAAAGCTAAGAGAATTCAGCACCACCAAACCAGCTCTACAACAAATGCTAAAGGAACTTCTCTAAGTGGGAAACACAAGAGGAGAAAAGGACCTACAAAAACAAACCCAAAACAGTTAAGAAATGGTAACAGGAACATACATATCGATAATTACCCTAAACGTGAATGGATTAAATGCTCCAACCAAAAGACACAGGCTTGTTGAATGGATACAAAAACAAGACCCATTCATATGCTGTCTACAAGAGACCCACTTCACACCTAGGGGCACAGACAGACTGAAAGTGAGGGGATGGAAAAAAGATATTCCATGCAAATGGAAATCAAAAGAAAGCTGGAGTAGCAATACTCATATCACATAAAATAGACTTTAAAATAAAGAATGTTACAAGAGACAAGGAGGGAAGCTACATAATGATCAAGGGATCAATTCAAAAAGAAGACGTAACAATTATAAATACATATGCACCCAACATAGGAGCACCTCAATACATAAGGCAAATGCTAACAACCATAAAAGGGGAAATCGACAGTAGCACAATAATAGTAGGGGACTTTAACACCCAACTATCACCAATGGACAGATCATCCAAAATGAAAATAAATAAGGAAACACAAGTTTTAAATGACACAATAGACTAGATAGACTTAACTGATATTTATAGAACGTTCCATCCAAAACAGCAGATTACACTTTCTTCTCAAGTGCTCACATAACATTCTCCAGGATAGATCACATCTTGGGTCACAAATCAAGCCTCAGTAAATTTAAGAAAATTGAAATCATATCAAGCATCTTTTCTGACCACAATGCTATGAGATTGGAAATCAATTATAGGCAAAAAAATGTAACAAACACAGACACATGGAGGCTAAACAATACGTAACTAAATAATCAAGAGATCACTGAAGAAATCAAAAAGGAAATAAAAAAATACCTAGAGACAAATGACAATGAAAACAAGACCATCCAAAACCTACGGAACACAGAAAAAGCAGTTCTAAGACGGAAGGTTATAGCAATACAAGCCTATCTCAAGAAACAAGAAAAATCTCAAATAAACAATCTAGCCTTACACCTAAAGGAACTAGAGAAAGAAGAACAAAGAAAACCCAAAGTTAGCAGAAGGAAAGAAATCATAAAGATCAGAGCAGAAATAAATGAAATAGAAACAAAGAAAACAATAGCAAAGGTCAATAAAGCTAAAAGTTGGTTCCTTGAGAAGATAAACAAATTGATAAACCATTAGCCAGACTCATCAAGAAAAAGAGGGAGAGGACTCAAATCAATAAAATAGAAATGAAAAAGCAGAAGTTACAACAGACACTGCAGAAATACAAAGCATCCTAAGAAACTACTACAAGCAACTCTATGCCAATAAAATGGACAACCTGGAAGAAATGGACAAATTCTTAAAAGGTATAACCTTCCAAGACTGAACCAGGAAGAAATAGAAAATATGAACAGACCAATCACAAGTAATGAAATTGAAACTGTGATTAAAAATCTTCCAACAAACAAAAATACAGGACCAGATGGCTTCACAGGTGAATTCTATCAAACATTTAGAGAAGAGCTAACACCCATCTTTCTCAAACTCTTCCAAAAAATTGTGGAGGAAGGAACACTCCCAAACTCATTCAACAAGGCCATCATCACCCTGATACTAAAACCAGACAAAGATATTACAAAAAAAGAAAATTACAGACCGATATCACTGATGAATATAGATGCAAAAATCCTCAACAAAATACTAGCAAATAGATTCCAACAGCACATTAAAAGGATCATAAAGCATGATCAATTGGGATTTATCCCAGGGATGCAAGGAGTCTTCAGTATATGCAAATCAATCAATGTGATACACCATACTAACACACTGAAGAATAAAAACCATACGATCATCTCAATAGATGCAGAAAACGCTTTTGACAAAATTCAACACTGATTTATGATAAAAACTCTCAAGAAAGTAGGCATAGAAGGAACTTACCTCAACATAATAAAGGCCATATATGACAAGCCCACAGCAAACATCACTCTGAATGGTGAAAAACTGAAAGCATTTCCTCTAAGATCAGGAACAAGACAAGGATGTCCACTCTCACCACTATTATTCAACATAGTTTTGGAAGCTCTAGCCACGGCAATCAGAGAAGAAAAAGAAATAAAAGGAATACAAATTGGAAAAGAAGAAGTAAAACTGTCACTGTTTGCAGATGACATGATACTATACATAGAGAATCCTAAAGATGCCACCAGAAAATACTAGAGCTAATCAATGAATTTGATAAAGTTGCAGGATACAAAATTAATGCACAGAAATCTCTTGCATTCCTATACACTAATGATGAAAAATCTGAAAGAGAAATTCAGGGAACACTCACATTTACCATTGCAACCAAAAGAATAAAATACCGAGGAATAAACTCACCTAAGGAGACAAAAGACCTGTATGCAGAAAACTATAAGACACTGATGAAAGAAATTAAAGATGATATAAACAGATGGAGAGATGTACCATGTTCTTGGATTGGAAGAATCAATACTGTGAAAATGACTATACTACCCAAAGCAATCTACAGATTCAATGCAATCCCTATCAAATTACCAATGGCATTTTTTACAGAACTAGAACAAAAAATCTTAAAATGTGTATGGAGACACAAAAGACCCTGTATAGCCAAAGCAGTCTTGAGGGAAAAAAAATGGAGCTGGAGAAATCAGACTCCCTGACTTCAGACTATACTACAAAGCTACAGTAATCAAGACAATATGGTACTGGCACAAAAACAGAAATATAGATCAATGGATCAGGATAGAAAGCCCAGAGATAAACCCACGCACCCATGGCCAACTAATCTATGACAAAGGAGGCAAGGATATACAATGGAGAAAAGAC
This sequence comes from Balaenoptera ricei, assembly GCF_028023285.1. Lineage (NCBI taxonomy): Eukaryota > Metazoa > Chordata > Mammalia > Artiodactyla > Balaenopteridae > Balaenoptera > Balaenoptera ricei. Next base: position 83,623,003 of record NC_082646.1, on the reverse strand, counting down.
AGTCTCTTCAATAAGTGGTGCTGGGAAAACTGGACAGCTACATGTAAAAGAATGAAATTAGAACACTCCCTAACCCCATACACAAAAATAAACTCAAAATGGATTAAAGACCTAGATGTAAGGCCAGACACCATCAAACTCTTAGAGAAAACATAGGCAGAACACCCTATGACGTAAATCACAGCAAGATCCTTTTTGCCCCACCCCCTAGAGAAATGGGAATAAAAACAAAAATAAACAAATGGGACCTAATGAAACTTAATACCTTTTGCAAAGCAAAGGAAAATACAAACAATATGAAAAGAGAACCCTCAGAATGGGAGAAAATATTTGCAAATGAATCAACGGAGAAAGGATTAATCTCCATAATTTATAAACAGCTCATGCAGCTCAATATTAAAAAAACAAACAACCCAATCCAAAAAAGGGCAGAAGACCTAAATAGACATTTCTCCAAAGAAGACATACAGATGGCCAAGAAGCACATGAAAAGCTGCTCAACATCACTAATTATTAGAGAAATGCAAATCAAAACTACAATGAGGTATCACTCACAGCAGTTAGAATGGGCATCATCAGAAAATCTACAAACAATAAATGCTGGAGAGGGTGTGGAGAAAAGGGACCCCCCTTGCACTGTTAGTGGGAATATAATTTGATACAGCCACTATGGAGAACAGTATGGAGGTTCCTTAAAAAATTAAAAATAGAATTACCATATGACCCAGCAATCCCACTACTGGGCTTATACCCAGAGGAAACAATAATTCAAAAAGACACATGCACCCCAATGTTCATTGCAGCACTATTTACAATAGCCAGGGTATGGAAGCAACCTAAATGCCCATCGACAGATGAATGGATAAAGAAGATGTGGCAAATATATACAATGGAGTATTACTCAGCCATAAAAAGGAATGAAATTGGGTCGTTTGTAGAGATGTGGATGGACCTAGAGACTGTCATACAGAGTAAGTCAGAAAGAGAAAAATAAATATCATATGTTAACACATATATGTGGAACCTAGGAAAATGTTACAGATGAACCGGTTTGCAGGGCAGAAATTGACACACAGATGTAGAGGACAAACGTATGAACACCAAGGGGGGAAAGCGGTGGGGGGTGGGGGTGGTGGTGTGATGAACTGGGAGATTGGGATTGACATATGTACACTAATATGTATAAAATGGATAACTAATAAGAACCTGCTGTATAAAAAAAATAACATTCAAAAATTCAAAAAAATAACTTAGACATACTGTATTCTGTTATAAACTATTGGTTGTAACATAATAAATAGTTCAATATAAATGAATTTAAGCACAAACCATATATCACACATTACATGAAATAGAAAAAAAATAGATATCACATATTACATGAAATAGAAAAAAATATATAGATATGATATAGCCCCAAAATTACTCCCTAAAAATTACCCTAGAAATTTCAAAAGGCAGATTACATAACTAACATATAATTATCAAAACAAAACGAATATACAAAATAGGGATATCAATTAAAAATTGTGTGCAGTTATTAAATTTCATTTCTTAATAAGCAATGAACTAAAACCTGTTAAGAACTGATGTCCTACACAATGGGATGGATGCTATATTAAAATGATTGGTAGAGAGCAGTCGATACAAAGATTCTGAAATGTAAAACAACTGCTTGTATTATATAGTTTATATTTTATTGGAAAAGTAATGTACTTTTCCAATAAAATGTACTAAAATGTATTCATTTCAATAATCTGTTTTATTTTGTACATGTATTGTATGAATTTCCCTAAGCCATTCTCCAGAGTTAACAATTTGCAACTCATTCATGTATTTTATTATGCATCTTACAACTAAGACTAAGAGGCAGGTAAGAATGATTGTGGCAAACAGCCTAATTACAGAAAAAAGCTAATATATTTTTACACTACAACATTTTGAAACCAATTTTGTGTTTATTGAAGCACGATGTTTTCTTCATGCATATTTTTTAAGATTTTTTTTTTTTTGTCAGAGTATTAGTTCCTTAGGGCTGCCGTAATAAATTACCACAGATTGGCTGGCATAAAATAGCAGAAATTTATTCTGTCACTGTTCTGGTGGTTGGAAGTCTGAAACCAAGGTGTCAGCGGAGTTATTAGTTCCTACTAAAGTCTATGAGGGAGAATCTATTCCATGCTTCTCTCCTAGCTTCTTATGGTTGCCAGCAATTCTTGGTGTCCCTCGGCTTGTAGATGTATCACTTCAATCTCTGCCTCTACCTTCATGTGGCATTCTTCTGTGTGTCTCTCTCTTCTCCTCTTCTTATAATGACACAGACATATTGGATTAAGGGCCTGCCCTGGTCCAGTATGACTTCCTCTTAACTACTTACATCTGCAATAGCCATATTTCCACATAAGGTCACATTATGAGGTTTTGGAAAGGACATGAAGTTTGGAAGGATGCCATCCAACCCAGGGCAATTTCCATTTAACATTAATGAAAAGATTCCTGTATTATATAGCATCCAAAAATGATTGATGAAATAGGTGAATCATTGTTGAATATTAGATGCGATCTTTTATATTCTGATCAGATACTCAGATGAGCACTTACCTTTGGGAATCATTCTCATTCACAAATATGACGTACATACAAAGAACTTACAAAATTCTTCAGGGAGGACTGAGGAGATTAAGCTAGGTACTTTCATTTGTTTCTAATTTGAGCATACTGTTCCCTAGAATATTTTCTAATTCTGATTTCACTGCAGAATTGTTCAGATCTGAATAAAGTCTGTAAATTACAAGTGGTGAACAAACTTGGGAACTAAAGTTAAATATTACAGAGGTAGACAAAGTAAGTCTGAGGTAAATTCAAGTATTTAATTCTTATCTTTTGCCCATATAGTTATGTTGATATTTTATTCATTGGATTCACCAGCTTAGAGTTTGTAATCATAATTGAGAAGATGAATTTTTCCTGTATTTGAATAAATAGTTTACTGAGCAAATTAATAGTATAAATGTGACTTCAAGGGAAACTACTTAAGAAAACAATCATTTACATGCACCTTTAATGAACATGCCCATGTATCCTTTTACTAATTACCTCTTATTCATCCTTCAAGTCACAAATCAAGCACCATGTTGTCAGACCTGGTTTCCTTCAGTAGATGAAACCCCTACTAGACGTACTTATGGTACCTTGTACTACTTCTTTATAGCCCTTACCGCTTTGCCAATTTTATACTAATATTTATGATTATTTAACTACCATTGCTCTTCTCGGCTAGACTATAAACTCCACAGGACTGATACTATGGGCTATGTGTATTTTACTCGCCTTTGTTTCTTTGCCTAGTTCAGTACTTGCTGCATAACTGAATAAACTAGAAGTGCATATTTATGTATAAAAAGTTATATGAATACTGAATCAATTTCATTAATTTGTTAAAGAATTTGTTTATTTTGTAAATAAAATCATTACATTGATTTTAGTATCTGGAAGAGATAACATACTTTTCCATTTCAAATAGACTTTGAATATTTCAAATAGCCCAATTTAAAATTGCAGGATTCAAATGATGAGAGATTTTTATTTATCAAAAGCATTCTGGGCTATTATTAAAATAAACACAATTGACTTTAAATATAGGCTTTGTGAAACATTCTCTGTGAGAGCTATTAGAGCAATTCTACATTTTTAGTTGCTAATATATGAAAACATGGCACATATCATACTGAAAAATCCCTTTAAAACAATGAACACTGTAATTTCAGTAATGAAATTTATCAGTATAATGTATTTTTAAAATAATACTTGAATATTTTAAATTTTCATAGTGCCTATATTTGAGAAAGCTATAGCAGTAATTAATTATTCCCAAGTAGGAAAATTAAAATTCATTTTATGATCATTATTAATTATTTGAGTTATAGACAGTCTGTTGCAAATCTGAATATCTAAATTCAGAATTTGGGCATGCAGATATAATTATAATCTCTCTTTTGACAGCTTGAATCTACATAGTTAAGTAAATACACATATTCTTCTCTTCTCCTTCTTCTTCTTCTTTTTAAAAAAATTTCCTGGTTAGAGAAAGGACTGCATTTCAAAAGTCAAATATAATGCTAAGATAAACAATTTTTCCAGTTTTGAGACACTGCTGCATCTTGAATTGAGCTATCTGTGTCATGCTAATATTTCCTACATTTTCTTTTTGAGAAAAAAATGCTAAATACCCCTTATTTCCACACATATATAGTACATATCTCTATATATCCCACACTTTCTTATATTAGGCTGTTCAGGAATATTACACGAGAAACTGTGAGGAAGAACTTGAAGAATCAGATGATGATAACTTTCTCATAATTTGATAGCTGCTCTAAGCTTGGCTGAGCGTCCTCTGGGGTTATCTTGGACATCTTGATCTTCCGGAGTAAGCACCTTCTTATGCATCACTTTCCACATTAAAGGGGCCCTTCCTATAGAGACTCCTTCCGTGTTTTCATGATCTGAATCCAACTGTGATTTTTGTATCACCTTCTGTCTAGCACTTAGGTTAAACCTTTCTGTCATGCTTATCCCAAGCAGGAATCGTTTGATGATGCGATCCTCCAGTGAATGGAAGGAGAGGGCAACAAGGCGACCACCAGGTCTCAGAAACTTCTGAGCTGTCTTCAGTCCTGTGTAAAGTTCATTGAGCTCATTGTTCACAAATATGCGAACAGCTTGGAAAGTCTTGGTAGCGATATGGGTAGATCGTTGTAGCAAGTCTTTTCGTGCATAAGTAGCAGAGGGAGGAAATGCACCTACAAACAGATTTTGTAAAAACAGGAAAAGAGGACAAATAGGTAACATTAATATTTTCCACTGTAAATTTACTGGGTTGTGTTGTGTGTATATTTAAGGAACTAAGTTTCCTTAGAAAACTGTGTCATTTCATCCATACTTCTCCATTTTATTTCTGACCCTTCCATCAAAGTTTAAAACTGTTCTGTCAGAAACATCTTTCAGAAATCTTAAGGGTAAATGGAGTCAAACAAGAGCAGAGAAAGAGAAAAGGGTGAACAAATATTTGAAGAAATAATAATGAAAAACTTCCTAACTTTGATGAAAAATATTAACTCTCAGCTACAAAAAATTCAATGGACCTCAAATAGAACAAACAAAGAAAACTGCACCTAGATGCATCATGATCAAACTACTACAAGCTGAAGATAATAAGAAAAATCTTGAATACAACAAAGAAAAACAATATATTACATAGGAGAACAAAAATATGATTAACAGCTAATCTCTCATTAGGATAATGGAGCCTATCAGACACTGGAATAACATTCAGATTGTTAAGGAAAAAAAACCTGTCTTCCAAGAAAGCTATTTTAAAACCATTCTTCAAAATTAAAGGTTCAAAGACATTTTCAAATAAATTTTAAAACGAGAAAATTCATTGCTAACAGCTCTAAATTTAAGAAATGCAAAACGAAATACTTCAGGCTGAAATAAAATAACATCAGGTGATAACTTGGATAGAGAGAGGGTAATGAAAATACGAGTGATATGATATGAAGAAAAGAAATAATTCTCTTAATTTCTTAAAAGACAGGACTGTCTTTCTGTCATTCTTAATTTCTTTAAAAGGCAAGACTCTAAGTAAAATTATAACATAATATTCTTGGTTTTATAATATAGATATAGATATGTATTGTATATGACAGCAACAGCACAAAGGATGAGAGTGTGTAAATGAAACTACACTAGTACAAGGTTCCTATATTTTACTGGAAGTTAACGTTGCATATTGTGGTCCCTAGAGCAATAACAAAAAATAATGCAAAGAAATAAAGCTAATAAGTGAATACAGAATAAAAATAATCCACAAAATATTGTTTAACACAAAAGAAGGCAGAAGAACAGGAAAATAAAAATGAGACAAAGAGAAGACAAATAGCAAAATGTCAGACAATAAATCCAAATATAAAAATAATCACATTAAATGTAAGGGTACTAAACACTCCAATAAAAACGCAGAGACTGACTGAAAACTAGCAAGACTTAATTATACATTGTCTACAGAAATGCACATTAAATATAAAAACACAAATAAAAGTAAGCAAGAGGCTGTGAAAAAGTATACCATGTAGAGATTAAGCATAAAAAAAACCAGAGAGACTATACTACCATTAGACAAAATAAACTTTTAAAAAGAAGAACTGCTAGACCCCAAAATAAACATTTACTATTGAGAAAAATGATCAAGACAGCAGGAAGATACAATTACAAATGCATATGCACCAAATAACATAGTTCCAAAAATTTACATGTCTCAGAAAAATGACCCACATTTATATAGGCAATTATGTTTTGACCAAAATGTCAAGTTAATTCAACGGAGAAAGAACAGATTTTCAATGAAAGTGATTATTTGTACAAAATGAAATGAACTTCAACCCTTACTCCACACCATACACAAAAATTAATTCAAAATGGATCATGGACCTAAGAGTAAACACTAAAACCATACAATATATATCTGACAAACCTCTCTTATTCAGCACATATAAGGGAATCTCACAATTTAGTAACAGTTCACATTTAGGAATCTGTAGCTCCAGTAGTAAAGTACATTAAGACACATCTGATTAATCTTCTTAGGAAACTGGATCAGAGAAGGGGAGAAATAATATTTTACCTGTACCACAGAGCTGAGAACCCGGCAGCCTGACGTTAACCAAATCAGCGTTATAGGTTCACCCTTCCCTCTACAAAATCTACTTTGCTGAAAGGCTAGAAAACGTTAGACATTAGGGAATTTATCTTCCAACAACCAGGTCTCTCAGAAACAAAATGCCAAAGTCAAAGCTGAGGAGGGAGGTCAACTTCTTTCCCTTTGCTATTCAATTTCTCCATTTTCTGGGAAAGAGTTTTGGTCACTGGGCAATGTATTTCAAAACATTCTAAGGATCTGAACAAACATGCAACTGTTCATGATTTAGAGCTTGGATTTAGAGAACGCTTCAAGAAGGTTGCATTCCTGAAGTCCTTACGTGATTTAAACCTTGCCTAATTCAACGCTAATTTTTTCAAAGGAGAAATGTAATATAAAATACATTTTAATGTATATGGATTTTAATGTAAAATAGGAGGTAAACATTCATGGAGCATATGGATCAACAAATACTGTAGGATATTTTTGCTTTAAGGTTTAAAAAATTGTTTTTCTTATCATCTCTAATATTTTGTAGAAATTAAAATCATGGTTCAACATGGTAACTGCTTAGCTTTCTTTGCATTTTATCACATTTCAAAGATATATATTTGAGGATGTGTTTTTTAATGTAGCACCCTGAATTAGCCATGCCTGGATATGTGTTAACTAAATTGATGAAATGATAGAAAAGCAGAGAGCTTAATTAACAGTTCCTTGATATTATCTTTAAATGTTTTTGAAAGCTAATAAAAATAGGAAATGTTAAAATAACGAAGTAATGTCTGAAATCCCCACAGAAATTCTAATATAAACAACAGCATTGGTTCATTTGACATGACAAAATATGGTAGGCATTTCTGTTTACCAGCTAAAATGGCACCTTCCTCTGCTATAATTATAGTTTATAATTCATTCAGCCAGCTAGTTATAAAACTATTAGATTCCTGACTGATTCTTTTAATTGAAGAAATCTGTTTTTATTTCAAAGTATTCACATAAAGTGAGACTTTATTAACATTTTATATTATGCAATGTCAAGTTTATATAATTCATGTTCACATTAAGTACATCCACACTATCTATGAATCTGGAGCTCACAAATTAACACCACTGTGACCAGATAAGCTTGTCTTTCTAAGGTCTAATTAGGCCTTGTCAATATCATATCATGGAGAAAGAAAATAAGAGCTTTTGTTTATATTTAGGAATGGATGATCCTGAAGATAATAGGATAACTACATTCCATGAAGCTTTCCTTCTGGGGCTTTCTTACTTTTGTTTAGGGAATTCTAATATGGACTATGTCCACTGGATTTCTTGGGAAGGATTTCTAGGTGTGGTCCTGTCAGCCTCCTCAAGTCCCATTTTTAGGGAGATGACAAGGGCCTGCAATGGGCAACGTGTTTCGTGCAGCTTTTTGGTGCTGCTCTGGGGATGAAAGGCACATATCCTCCCTTCCTTTATACTGGCACTTTTGTGTCTGTAATTTATGGGAAGAGAGGTTGACAATGCAGATTGTGTAAAATGAAATAAAGAAACAAAAGTATATAAAATAGCATATGGTAATGAAAATTAATGTAGTAAAAACAAAACATCAACAGGCATTGTTACAAACAGACAAGAATATAAGAAAAGACAATACTGCTATCAAGAATTAAGCAAGATTCTTTGTCTGAATTGGAAACTTTAAAGACAATGAGTAAATGTCCTGTGCCTCTGAGGTAGCAAAAAAGTGTTTCCTTGTGAAAGTCACTGGTCAGAGAGCAACTCTGCCACAGAGTTCTCTTAGGTATGCATAGACTAGGTAGGAACATTTGCCTACAGGTCATCAGGAAAAAAAGATTCAAAAACTATACCAGAACCAATGCCTACCTACGAGCTGGAATCTGATTTAGGCCATAGGAAGAAAAATATTAGTGATACATGCTCCCTGACTCTGAGGAGTGGGCTGTTTTGCAATCCTTCACTGCTTTCTCATCTTCCATATCCTGTTATCAGAAATAGAAACTGGTCTCTCTGTTTTTCCATTTCCTGAGCTTAATCACAAAGTCTTGTATGGCTAATTCATTTGATTAAGGCAGAGAGCAGGTAAGACAAAATATGGACTCAATCACAATTTGGGTCATTTGGTTTGGTACTGAGAGAAAATCTCCTTTTTCTGGTTTATAGTCCATCAACAGATTTACTTCACACCAGGCCAATGTATATTAGTTCTAAGTGGGAAGAGGTGTGCTTACTCTTCCAATAGTACTTATCACACTACTGTGATTACTAGTTTGCTTGCCTGTCTTACTCGACTCTGATCTCCTTGTGAACAGGAACTATTTCATGTTAACTCATATCCCTCCTGCTTAATAGAGAAGCTTATGATTCTTAACCTTGACTGCACATCAGAGTCACCTGTGGAGCTTTTGAAACAATAAAGATGCTTGGCTGAAGTCCAGACCTATTGAATCAGTTTCAGGGGTTTATTACACAGGAATCAGTACTTTTAAAAAGCTTTACAGAGGATTTTGACTTGCAGCCAAAATTAAAAACTACTGTAGTAAACACTCGGTAAATGTTTGTTAAAAAGATAATGAATAGATAATGAACAAAAAATATGTATAAATGAATAAAAATCCAGGGCCATAACTACAAAGTTTCATTCACATCATTGGATGGATATATGAAGAGTATAATATCTAGTTACATCAATAAGTGACTAAATGAAGAACATAATATTTTTAGTCAGAGAAAACATTATGAATAGAATTTTTAAATAATGTCATGAAACAAACCCCATCCTATATCCTACTTTTTGGCCATATATGATTGTGCGTACCAAATTATGATTTTAATGGGACAACTGAACTCTTAAATTTGCTAACAATATCATTGTCTCAATACAACTGTATGCATGTATTTAATGATACCTGATACTGACTGGGAATGTCCTTAATGAATCAATCATTTGCACATGCAGTGGAGCAACTGCAAATAATCTGAACCTTAGGCCATGCAAGCTTGAAAGTCTTTATTATCTGAAATGGGCAAATGTGCAAAGTGAACTTTATTTTTGCATATTCTTTTACAGAATAAAATAAGACATGAGAATGTATTGGTAAGATCTGGAAATTTACAGTAAAAAAATTCATCAAGATCTTCAGTGGTTTAAGTTCAAATTCCCCCCCAAAGATTAATGCATTAATTAATTAATATTATAATTGAGATTAATTAATATTGTTGGGATTTTTAGGTTAACTATTTCACTTAACACCTTTGAAATCCTAAACGACAAGTTTTCTCAGTTCTTCAAAATAGCAGAACTGTTTTCCTCTTAACACCTTAAAATAGCAAAATTATGTCAGTAAAATTCCTACAAAAGGAAATTAAAAGCTAATATACATTCAATACCAAGTTAAGATGTTTTCAAGTTAAGTACACTTTTAAAAAAATGTGTATTTAAGAATAAATGAACATTAAACCCACTATGGGATAACAAGTTCTAATTTCAGTATAACCTTAAGACATTAATTGGCACTTACCTCTCTCACAGTAATGCTGGGAAAATTCGTAATATAAGAGATCGACCCTAGCTATTCAAGAAAAGTTTTGAAGTGTTCTGCCTCACTAGAGGCACTCCATTCTCACATTCCAGATCAGGCTCGTTTGCAGTGGTATTTTACAATGCCTGACAGTTTCATATCCTTATTCTTTTCTTCCTCTCATATCAGCAAATTCTGGCGACTCTTTATCTGGAATGCATGCAGAACCCTACCACTTCACACCAGTTCCACTGCTGTCACCCTACTCCAAGCCATCATCATCTTTTCCACACAGTCATCAGACAGGTCTTTTGTGTACAAAAACTGGATGTCATTCCACGGTTCAAAACCTCTAGTATCTTCCTATCACATGAAATAGGAACTGAAGTTCTTCTTACCTTGGCCAAATGTCCCTATGCTATATACAATTTCTGCTTCTCACCACCCCCATTTCTCTGAACTCATCTCCTGATCTCGAGCTCTGTAATCTTAACTAATTCATGGCGTGTTCATCCTGGGTCCTTTGACCTGTACCAAGAATATCTATCTGCCTATATATACCTGGATGGGTTACTCCTTACTTCACTCAGGTCTCTTCTCAAACACTGCAGAATTAGAAAAGAAAAATAGCACCCTGTCACTGGAGTCCCCTTACATGGTTTTATGACTTTTTTTTTCATAATACCTTATCAGGGATAATATTTATTTGTTTACCATCTGTCTTCCTCCACTAGAATATACACTCAGTGAAAACAGAGACTTTGTTAACTGCTATAAATCTTTTACAGCAAGAAGAGTTAGTAGATTGAAAGAATGATTGTATTTGTACTTTAAAGTTATAAACATAGTCATTGTTAAAAAAACAAAAACAAAAGCAAAAAGATATATTATCTGTAGTATATGCAGTAAAATGTTAATGTCACTACTCCTTAAATTCCACCCTAAGAGGCAATCAAGAGGTATACTTTCTAACTTTTTTCTTAATAGATATATATGACACTTGTATATAAATGTATGTACATGCATACATATATATATTTGTAAAAAGGGAATGATCTGTACAATATCTGCAACTTGTTTAATTACCTTACTTTTAAAAATAATTTCAGTTGTATAGACACATTATAGTCCATTTTGTTTGTTCATTTAACAAATGTTTATACTGTCAAGAACAGTACCAGCTAACTGGGAATGGTAATTAAGGTAGAGGCAGTCTCTACTTTGGTGGAGCTCATATTGCCACCACAGCAAGAATATTTGGGATGTTTTCTATTTTTACTATCACAAAAAAATGCTGCAGTAAACATGTGAACTGCACATTTTAAAAAATTCTACGTGGCAGAAAACCTCTACAAAGTAAAAAGTCACAATCTGGGAAAAATACTTTAACTGTATGTGAACTTGTGATAGTATGCCTGTAGAATTAGTGTTAGGTCAAAGGCTGTTTATGCCCATTTAAATTTGAATCAATGCTTCTAAATTTACTGTCTAAATAGATTGTACCAGTTTACTTCCACCAATAGTATTTGACAGAGTCCACCTCCCCACGTACTCAACTAGTACTGGATACTATTACTTTTTGTAACTTAGACTAGTCTAATAGTAGGCAAATGATAGCTTATAGTTGTTTTAATTTGCATTTCTTTGGCAATTAGTAGAAGTGGGCATCCTCTCAAATCTAATGACCATTTGATTTTAGCTATGAATTGCTTGAACAAACCCTTAATGTGATGTTGCTTTTTTCTTTATTGATTTGGCAGAACTATTTATAAAATAAAGATATAAAGCATTTTCCTCTCATATATAGTTACAAATATTTTTCCTGGATTGTGACTGTCTTTTTACTTTGTAGATTTTTTTCTGCTATATAAAAATTTAGAATTTTCTGCTATATAGAAATTTTTCATGTTTTTTAGATTTTGTCAAGTTTAGGAAGGCTTTCCTCACTCCAAGATTATAGATATAACCAACTCTATGTTTTTCTGGTATATTTCTGGTTTTATTTCTTACATTTAAATATTTGATTCACGAGAAGTTTAATTTTTAGTATAGTATGAAGTAGGGATCTAACTTTATTTTTTAAAAACCACATAGCTAATTGCCCTATTTATGAAATAGTATGTTATTTCCCTACTCATTTGAAGTACTGCTTTGATCATATACTACACTTTTAGATACAAATCTGCTTCTGGATTCTCAACTGTGTTGCACTGACGTATTTCTCTATTTTTCTGCTAATACCAGGTTATTACTGCTTTAAAAAATTTTCCAGTACGTTTTGCTATCAGGTGGAGTAAGTCCCCCTTTCCCATGCCATTATCTTTCTTTTTAAAATTTTTTTGGGTATTTTTATTCACTTATTATTCCAAATTAAATTTAGAAATAATAAAGTATATAATGATAAACATTTTGATTGGAATTACAGTAAATTTCTAAACTGATCTGGAAAAATTTACATTATCATATCAAACAATCCATCCAAGAAACAGTATTTCCATTAATATTTTACATGTCCTTCATTAAAGTTGAATAGTTGTCTTCACTTAAGTCATGGTCAGGCTATTTGTAAGTACTGTGTTTATACATACACATTTTAACCATCCCTATGGAAAAGCATAAGAAATGATAATATTATATTAAGATGACATGATGTAACAGAAATAGGGCTAAACTTTAGAAAGGAGAGACTAGGCTCAGTATAAGATCTTTTACATTTTTATAGCTGTTTGATGTGGGGCAATAGCACAACTTCTGAGTTTGTTTCCCCACTAGAAGATGAGGTGATAACACTTCTCACAGGATTATTCTGAAAATCAAATAAAGAAAATATTCAGGAGCACCTAGTGCACACTTGGCATAAAGTAGTCACTTTATGAATGTTATTCACACATTTATTTATTATTCTCAGTTGTAAAATGGAATAAGTGATGAGGGGATTTGATAGGTTAATTTGAGTTTCTGCCAAACTAATTTTACTTTCATCCTGAACTAATAGCACAGTAGGTAGGATAGAGGGCTGCTGAAAACCCCTGAAGCATCTGAGTAATGCTTATTGGATTTAGGCATCAGACTAAAACACCTCAGCATCCAGAATGAAGTTAAAATGTTCCTTATGTACAAATTAATGGCGTACTTCTAAGTTTACTAAGCAGTATTTAGGCCTTAAAAGTATGAAGACTTAGCATGGCATAGGAATGAGAAATCATTAAAAGAATTTTTTTCCAGTTTGACCTTGACTTATAATAACTGATGCTAAGAATTAAAACCCTAATTTCATTAACCTAAACCTTCCAGATTGCACTCACCTGTCCAGGAGATTATCTTCCATAATTACACTCCTAGATTCCTCTTGCCACCTAACTATACAACTTGTATTATGGCATTCTAAGCACATAATATTCTTTCTCTGTTCTTTTTTTATTTCTTTGCTTTAGTTCTCATGGAACATTTTTCTGCACAGGTTATCTGCTTTCTCAGGCACAGTTCCACAAGGATAAAATATATTTGGAGTCATTTTAAACCAGGCCCATTGTTTTCACAGCTCCAAAAAACCCAGTAATTACATCCTGAATGATGTATATCAGTAATTACAGCATCATTCACTTAGCCAATATTTATTATGTACAATGTAGTAAACGCTGGGGATTAAAATGTTTATGAAGACATAGTCCTTGTCCTCAAGAAATTCAAACCCAAAGAAGAAAAGATAAATAAATAAATATTGGGAAGAGGGTTATAAAGGATTGTACATACTATTAAGGGAAGGAGGAGGAGGAGGAGGGGGAGGGGGAGTGGAGAGGGAGGGGGAAGGGATCTTTGGCCCTCATATAGACAGCATTTTCCAAACTACTGTTCTGCAGAACAGTGATCTTGTAAACTATAGCACTTGCACCCTCAACCAAACACCAATGTGTCTGTTGTAAGTCTGAGAAACACAGCATGCTATACTCCTCTTTTGGAGACTCACAGTACCCATTAGCATGGTAAAGCTCTGAAGGCAACCGTTTAACTTTGTTTACCTAGCATGTCCAAACTTTTTGAAACAGAACTTTTGATTTTTAATAACAACTATCTATTCCATAGAACTCGTTTGCTGGGTAACACACTTTGGAAAATATTGAAAATAGGTTTTGTGTTAATCACTTCACAAATATCTTAATTACATCGTTAAATCCCTATAATAATCCTGAGAGGTAAGAAGTAAATATCCTTATTTCCATTTAAAGGTCAAAAACAAAGGTGTAAAATGTATCTTCTCAAGTTCACAGGAATCAAATGGGAACTCAGATTCTTTTAACATGAAGTGTATCCTAACATCCCCTTTTTTGAAATACTGAGTGAGCCTAACTTCCCCAGAAGAAAGGCATAACATTTCTGGCGAGTTCTCTGAGAAACACATTCAGGGAAGCCCAGATCAGCATTAGTTCATCTAAACAGAAAAAAACAAAAACCCAAAAAACCCTTACATTATTATATAGGTTTGTAATTTTAAAAATTTCCTTAGGATGTTCTTGAGTTTTTAAGTGTGCCCAAAACAAGGCAACAATTTTAAGATTGTATGTTCACTAAACTATCTCATCTCCTTTTTCCTGATTAGAATTTAAGGAAGTTAAGATGAAATCACATGGTTTAGAGTGATTTCCAGAAGCTCTGATTCCATGTCTGGTGTTTATATAACAATCTCATTTTCTGGGAGAAAATGAGTGTGGAATCTTTACTCTAAGCCTGAATAGCCTTTTACTGAGAGATGTTGTAATGGAACCCAAATCACTTTGCATCAAGTTGCAAGAGTTTGGCTTTCTTTCCACATTTCCCTTGGGGAGATGTGCATTGTCAAGCCTAAAGACTGCGCATGTGGTGAAGGCAGCAACTGCCCTGATCTCTTACCCTGGGAACAGTAATGAATACCTTCGGCTTTTGTCCTTTTCGTTCCATTGAAAATAATATATTGTTAGCTCAGGTTATTAGACTGTGCATTTGTCTCTTTTTCATCAGCTTTCTTGATAGTGGGTTTAAAAAAGAAACAGTTGCTACTGCTGCCATTATAAAAAGACTTTTGGGCAGGTACTGATTACATGTTTTTGATTAGGAATCTAGACTCATCCAATGCAGTACATACTGGGCTTTTCCTGACTCACTTGCTAGGAAGGGAGCCCTTTACAGTTCTTTTTATGTTCTAAAAATGAATACTTAATATTCTCCAGCTAAGCAAAATGAGGGGACAAGCTTGTGTACAATTAGGAATTATGGGCTCAGATGGCTAAAATCTTGGGAAATTAAACCCAGATCCTTTTATTTTTTTTCTTTAAAGCTTCCTGAAAAATGTTGAAAGAAGACTGAAAGATTTTTCCATACATTTGTTATTATGCATTTCTTGTAAATACACAATTTTACCGATGACAGGGCAGCGCTCCTTGCTCTCATTCTTAGTCTAGAATGTCCTTTTCCCTCTTCTTACAGTTTATGTCTACTCATCCTTAATACTCACTAAGGTGCAGTCTTCTCCAGGAAGCTTCTGCAATGACCTTTTAATAGATATTTTTATCAAACTATTTACTACTCTATACTATTTATCTATTAGCCCTTACTAGGCTGTAAGAAGTCCAGAAACCTTTTCTTATTTTCCTTATATCCCCAGTCCCAGGTCTAGGGCCTGGTGCACAGTAGGTGGCAAAGGGGAAAATCCACTAAATAAGAGATATTCTTCCAGTCCCAGATAAAGATCAAGATGTACCATAAATGGTATTCTGAATGTGGAAATTCATAAAATCCCTGAAATCTTTGTAAGATTTTGTATATACACGCAGATCTATGTGGAGACACTGCAGGGCTTCTATCAAAGGCTCAAATATACCAGGGACTCCAAAGTAGGTAAATTCCTGGTGAAAACATATTGAGTTTACTGAGTTTTCAGCTTACAACTTACCATCTTTAATAATACCACCAAACAAGGCTCTGCATTTATCTAGTTTTGGTTTGTTATATTTTTCTTTAACTCCAGGAATATCACCACTTAGCACCATCAAAAGCGTTGGTTAAAAACCCCCTTTACGCATGACAGCAGAAGTTGGAAACTATAGCAGTGAATATTCAGTCTTCCTCTGACTCACAAGGAATTTCATATTAAAAGAGAAAAGCTTGCTTAGTAACAGGCTGCACTATATATAATAATAGAACACAATTTGTATGTGGAAGCGGTAAGATAGATTTCATTCATAAAAAACACCATGCTTCTGGCTAGATAAATGACTTGAGGTCCCAGAGAGAAATTATCATTTTTAGTTCTGGGATACCCTTATGCTACTTACACTTTTTAAAATTTAATACATTCACATGTTCAAATGTATTGAGATTTTTAAGCTCGTGAATGAAATTAGCAGTGTGCTGTGGCTGTCAACGTGATGCACTGCAATTCCTCCTCAGTGGTAGGGTTTAAAAATTAATTCAGCTCTTGCACCTGTTTGTCAGCATTCGTCTGTCGAATTTCTATCACATTTAATAAGTCTCTGTGACGCAACTCGTGTCCTTTTGCCTGGGCTCCTTTAATGTAGGGTTAAATTCTCACCCATCTGAAATTCATATTGTTAATTAAAATCTGTGAACTTCAGTGGTTCTGGATAAAATTGTCTTTACTCAGTGAGGTTCTTTTGAAACTTCTTCAGAGTTTCATCTAATCCCCAACTCCTACCAGGTTAAGTCTGATGACAACATGATCTCACTCTGGGTGGTTGAGATTTACAAATCCTCCTACAATAGGGAAAACATCGAGTTGTAGGCTTGAACAAAAAAGGTAACAAGGAACATTACCTACTGAGAAGAAATAAAAAAGATGGCTCAGAATTAAATTAAAAGAATATCAAATTAAAGGATTGATATTTTTCTCACATTATTTTTCAATAAAGCTAATTCTATACTACCTGTGTCTTAAAATGCTTAGCATAGATGGGGTAGCTCAAAATGAATCATGATTCCTATTACCTATTTAGGTAGTCAACATTAAATTTACTTATTGCATCTTCAAACCAGGATTGAGGACTATTTGCCAGATACTGTGAACACAAAGCAGTCTAAGCAGGAAGTTCCAGCATATTAAAGACCCATAATAAGATACTTCATTTGAACCTTTAGGAATAGTCTATAGGGCATACAGTACTACTCTCAGTTGGGCCAGTCACACTTTCCAGAGCTGGGAGACGGTAACAGGAAAAGATATTTAACAATGCCCTCTTTTTCTTGTGAGGTTAGCACATACGCATAATTAATCCTCATGCTCCAAGGTAAAGTTGTTTGCCCTCCTGTAGCATACTTAATCTGCAATGGAACACTTCTCAACTGTATTGAAATTATTTTAAAAAATTTAAAACTTAAATATTTCTGCCACTGAAATATAAGCTTCCAGAAGTCAGGATCGTGTGTTACTCCCAGAAGGCAGGGATTATGTATTTTCCTCATTTTTCTCATAACAGGCTTGATGAAAGACTAATAGACTGTCTTACTGAGTTAAAGAATAGATGATTAATTTCTCCAAAGGCCTATAGCACATGGATTTTAATTAAATCATAGATTGTAAGTATCTCCTTTTTCTCCCTACCATATCCCAATCTAATAGTGAACCCCTCCCCCCGCTCATCTTTTATTTTTCTGCCTGCTCTATCCTACTAAATTGTTCTAGGAGCAGTGCTTTGGATAATGTCCAGTGAAGGCTATTGGTTTCTAGAAGAATGTATGTTCATTCTGAAAAACAATGTTTCAAGGACTAAAGGCATATATATATGCCATTAATCTCACCTAGGGGATTTAGCCTATAAAGGAAATACCCCTCTCGGCTCCAAAATCCCTTAAATATGCATAAAAGCATTTATTAATTATATAGCTTTCAATAATAGCCTCCACTAGGAGGTAAGCCAAATATCTAATAATGATGATATAATAAAATAAATTATGGTATTTCTTACTGATACTTAGTATACGGAGATAAAAAATGAGTAACATGATAAAACACTAAGTGAATGAACTCCAAAATTATATCCTTCCAACCATTTCAACTCAAAAAATGCAATAATAAATAAAAATAAAGAGATAAAGAGAATATGCAAGATTATATGTGTGCTATGGTGGTAGAGTGGTATTACAGGTTTTTAAAGTTTTCACTTGAATTTCTTAATGTTGTATGACATAAATGGGAATGCTTTTATAATAAAGAAAATTTTACATTTTTTCTATGATCATGAATTTTAATTATTTTTACATGTATTTGTGAAGAAGATTCTATCAACAACTAGATAAGGTAAATTCTTCATATTGATTAGCTTTTGTCAAATTCTATCATATGCCTAGCACAAGGGTAGGTAGTTTTAAAATGTAATTTCTAATCATCACAGCAATCTTATAAGTTAGGAAGCATTATCCTTATCTTAAAGAGGATTGGAATGATTATGTAACTTGTCCAATTTCACACATCTAGTAAACAGCAGGGCTAAAATTTGAATCCAAGTTTTTGTATAATTCCAAAATGAATTTCTTTTTCCATTACTCAGTGACACAATAGAATGAAGAGACATGAACCCTGACTAATAACGCAAACAGGTAAGCAATATAGCAATACAGCATACTACTGGCTTGTTAATTTAAGTCTGTCATCAAAGTCCATTTTCCATCTAAAGAGTACAGAGATGAAGTCAACAACTTATAAATCCTACCTGCTAGATTATCATTCTCAGCTTCAAATTCTGAGATAGGTCTGAAGCACACAGGACTCTAGATCTTAATCTAGAGATTAGCTTTCCAGTGGACTTTACATAAATGTTCACATTCTTTTTTTTTTTAAATAAGAAATTGTAGTACCTTCAACATCATTGCCATGATGCTGTCTCTAAAACATTTCACTGAATAATAATAATTGGGCAACAGAGATCTTCATTCAACAATAATAATTTATATTTGTTTAAAAATAACCCACATTCTCTTTTCAAAATCCAAGCCTATAGCTTATTGTGTGAGGGCTAACTTGTCACCTGGTTAATGAGATTTGATTCACCTTGAATGAGTTGGCAGCCAGCCCATCTTTAGAGTTCTTTAACTGATGAAGAAAAGGGGGGAAAGGTAAAGTAACAGCAGGAAATAATGTTTTCAATAAAAAAGGGATGCCTTCCCCAGTCTTGGCCTTTCCTCACACTGCTTCTCAAGCTTCAGGTTCCTAGTTCATTGACTGCTACATCTCTGCCTGCTGACATCTTAACCATCCCTTCAAAAAGCAAGACAGCTGCTGCTTGTATAGGAAATCTCTCCTGGTGAATCCATTATAAAATTTTTTACAGCATTTGTTCTATTCACTCAAATGCATTTACTCACTCAATAACCTGCTCACTCACTTATTTTTATGTGTTCATTCAACAAAACTTAAAAAAAAAAAAGTCTACGAGAGATGAGTCTCTATTGGGCATTTAAAATACATTGTCTGATTTAGTTATCCAAGAATCCTGTGAGGTAGCTATTATCATTCATATTTTTCAGATTAAGAAACAGAGATTTAGAGAAGGTAATAAATGCCCAAATTTACAAGGCTAGTAAATGACAGAGCCACTTCAAATCTCCCTGATTGAATAGTTCTTGCTTCCTCTAACCTAGTCTTTTGTTCTTTAACTCATTCGCTAGGAAATGGGTGCTGAGGCCACTCTGGTAAAGTTAGATATGGTTACTCTACACTTGAAGAGCTCACACAGTCTATGAAGGAGACAGAGTGTAATGAAGTAAATGCTCCTTAGATAAATGAACAACATGTGGGAAAAGTGAGCAACTTCAGGAAGATGGCGAAAAGGAAAGTTCAGGAAAGCTCTAAAGTAATGTCTAGTCTTGAAAGAAGTAGATACATTTTTTTTTTCTTTTTTTGAGGGGAGGGAGGAGAAGTGAGGAATGACATATCTTGCAGAGAGAGATCACATACAAAAGGACGGAAGTAAGAAAGCAGAAAGTGAGTCCTGGGACCATGAATGGTAAGCAGTTTGGTGTAGACATGGAGTGTGGTGTGGGGGAAAGGTGGTGAAGAAATTAGGTTAAAAAGATAGGCAAAAGCCAGATCATGAAGGGACTTGGTTTTCATCTTAAGGAGTTTAGGTTTTGTCTTACAGATAATAGGGAACCTACTAAGGATTTTTAGGAGAGGTGTGATAGTAGGAGAGTTGTATTTTATAAATATAACTCTGGTAGAGCTTGAGATGGTGGGGTTCGGAGAGACAAGGTATAGAAGTTAGAAGACTAAGGTAAATATTCTGGCAAAGATAATAAAGGCTTATAATAAAGCAATGACAGTGGAAATCGGGGTGGGGGGACACAAAGATTTAGGGAGGCAGAATTTAAATGTCTTAGTGATACACATTTTCACTTCATATTAAGGTTGATTTGAGGGTTTTGATTTGGGCTTTTGGGTAAATGTGGTTAGGTGCATCAGAAACAAAAAAAGATGCAGGGTCAGTGGCACTAAGCAAGGTGAGATTTGGAACACTGAGCTTTATATGCTTGTGGGATAAATAGTTGATATGTTCAGAAAGTAGTGGCATATATTGGTCTAGAGTTCAGAAGAAAGATTTGAGTTGCACATGGGCATACAGATGATATCAGATCTGTAGAAATGGATGTAGATGCCCAGCATCATATGTACAGTGAATCAAGAACCAGGGATTGGGCTTCCCTGGTGGCGCAGTGGTTGAGAGTCTGCCTGCCAATGCATGGGACGTGGGCTCGAGCCCTGGTCTGGGAAGATCCCACATGCCGAGGAGCAACTGGGCCCGTGAGCCACAACTACTGAGCCTGCGCGTCTGGAACCTGTGCTCCACAACAAGAGAGGCCGCGATAGTGAGAGGCCCGCGCACCGCGATGAAGAGTGGCCCCCGCTTGCCGCAACTAGAGAAAGCCCTTGCACAGAAACGAAGACCCAACACAGCTAAAAATAAATAAATAATTAAAAAAAAAAAAAAAGAACCAGGGATTGAACTCCCAGCAAACAATAACATTTAAGGCAAAAGCAAAGGACGAAAAATTAGTACTGAAAAAGTACAAGCAGAGAGGCAGGAGGGAGAATATGTCATCATAGGAGTCAAGGGGGGTGAGGGGAATGGTAAAATATGAGATAAAGGAAATGGAAAAATATTCTGCCTCATTTTAGAATTATCTGCTTAGATGTCAACATCCCACTATAGTTTAGACTTCTTATGAACATATAATAAGGATATATATAATATGTGGCATATATAAATTTTTCAAAGATATATATTATATATACAGATAGAGATATAGATATGTATCTTTTTAAAAAATTACTGAAAGAAAAAGAAAGTAGAAAAAGGGAAGTCATCAAAAGGAAAGAATAAAAAATATTAGAATTAAAAGAGCAGTGTTTATCCTCATCTATTCATATTTCAGTGTTTTAGCAGCAAAGGTTAGTCAACCACTAGAGCGGTATAGCTAACAGATACACTAAATTGATGCTTGCAATTATCAAGATTATGCTATAAAATGTCACAAAAATAGGGCAATGAGAATTAAACTTACTAATAGAACACAAATCATGACATGAAACATGAAATGTAAAAACAATGGGACTGAATGAAGCAATACCTAAGAGAGGAGAAGAGAAAATACTAGTGATAAAGTAAGATGCAGGAGGGCCTCAGTGCCTTTGTTTATGCTTAGTTTCTTTGTCTTGAGAACGCTTCTCCTAGACTTGTCACTTGGCTACTTATTCTTCTAGATTTTGCTTAAAGGCTACTTTTTCAGGGAAGCCTTCCTGAAACCCCTAAACCAGGCTAGGTCCCCATACTGTACTCTCTGTAAACCTTGTAAATTTATACTAAACCCCATATGTTAATACTAAACCCTATATGTTTACTTCATAACACTTATACAATTTATAATTATCTATTTATTTGAATGATTATTTGCTTATTAACTGTTTCTCCCTCTGAGGCCTGGAAAGATTAAATAACTTGGCAAAGTTACACAACCACTAAGTAGCAAAACTAGGACTTGAATGCAGCTCTGCCTGACTCTAAAGCCTATATTCTCTTGTCATGCCACATTGCCATAATGAAGATGAAAGATGAACAAACTGCTACAGTAGTTTAAATCAAAGGTCATACCCAACTTGGGAGATCAAGGATGGAATAATTAAAAATATAAAGTGTCATTTAAGTTGGGCTATAATGGTGGAGAGGTTTTCAGCCAGTGGAGATGGAAGGAGAGGTTTTTTTTTTCCAGGTAGAAGACATAGCACAATAAAAAACATAAGCAAAATATATATAAGGCATGCTTGGAGGGAAAAGAATAGAACAGTTAGGCAAGAATACAGATGATGCTGAGAGAAGTGTGAAAAGAATGTCTTGGACCAGAGAATGGACCCAAATATATTATATCAAGCTTAGGAGTCTGGGATTAAATGTATCAGCAAAGGACAGCCATTGAAAGTTTTTGAACAAGTAAATGACATGATTAGTAAAGCCGTGATGTCCTACGGGGTTGACTGGAGGTTAAAGAATGGAACAAAGTCTACTCAAATAACTTAAGATAAAAAATAATCATTAAAAGGAAATGTATGAATCACAGGAAGTCAATTACAGGAAATAGCACTAGGCCTTAAAGGAACTAGAAAGCTATCAGACAAGCACTCCTTCCACACATGTGTTTGTGCATGCATTTGTTTCTGTGTGTTTCTCTGAACATCTCCACTTTATAGATGTCTGTTCTTTCTGCAGACTAATCTCCTTCACTCTGTTCTTGGTTCCCAGTTCTCCTAACTATGGCTTTCACCTTGCTCTTGATTGAAAGAGAGGCAAATCTGGTCCTAATTCTACATCCAATACCATATAATTATAGATTCTGGTTTTCTTGGCTCAGAAAACTACTAAAAAACATCTTTATTGGAGTGTAATTGCTTTAAAATGGTGTGTTAGTTTCTGCTGTAAAACAAAGTGAATCAGCTGTATGTATACATATATCCCCATATCCCCTCCCTCTTGCATCTCCCTCCCATACTCCCTATCTCACTCCTCTAGGTGGTCACAAAGCACCGAGCTGATCCCCCTGTGCTATGCAGCTGCTTCCCACTAGCTACCTATTTTACATTTGGTAGTATATATATGTCAATGCTACTCTATCACTTTGTCCCAGCTTACCCTTCCCACTCCCCATGTCCTCAAGTCCATTCAGTATGCCTGCGTCTTTATTCCCGTCTTGCCCCTAGGTTCTTGAGAACCAATATTTTTTTTTTAGATTCCATTTATATGTATTAGCATACGGTACTTGTTTTTCTCTTTCTGACTTATTTCACTCTGTATGACAGACTCTAGGTCCAACCACCTCACTACAAATAACTCAGTTTTGCTTCTTTCTATGGCTGAGTAATATTCCATTGTATATATGTGCCACATCTTCTTTATCCATTGACCTGTCATGGACACTTAGGTTGCTTCCATGTCCTGGCTATTGTAAATAGTACTGCAATGAACATTGTAGTACATGACTCTTTTTGAATTATGGTTTTCTCAAGGTATATGCCAAGTAGTGGGATTGCTGGGTCATATGGTAGTTCTATTTTTAGTTTTTTAGGCAACCTCCATACTGTTCTCCATAGTGGCTGTATTAATTTACATTCCCACCAACAGTGCAAGAGGGTTCCCGTTTCTCCACACCCTCTCCAGCATTTATTGTTTGTAGATATTTGGTGATGGCTATTCTGACTGGTGTGAGGTGATACCTCATTGTGGTTTTGATTGCATTTCTCTAATGATTAGTGATGTTGAGCATCCTTTCATGTGTTTGTTGGAAATCTGTATATCTTCTTTGGAGAAATGTCTATTTAGGTTTTCCACCCATTTTGGGTTGGGTTGTTTGTTTTTTTGATATTGAGCTGCCTGAGCTGCCTGTATATTTTGGAGATTAATCCTTTGTCAGTTGCTTCATTTGCAAATATTTTCTCCCATTCTGAGGGTTGTCTTTTGGTCTTGTTTATGGTTTCCTTTGCTGGGCAAAAGCTTTTAAGTTTCATTAGGTCCCATTTGTTTATTTTTGTTTTTATTTCCATTTCTCTAGGAAGTGGGTCAAAAAGGATCTTGCTGTGATTTATGTCACAGAGTGATCTGTCTGTTTTCCTCTAAGAGTTTTACAGTGTCTGGCCTTACATCTAGGTCTTTAATCCATTTTCAGTTTATTTTTGTGCATGGTGTTAGGGAGTGTTCTAATTTCATTCTTTTACATGTAGCTGTCCAGTTTTCCCAGCACCACTTACTGAAGAAGCTGTCTTTTCTCCATTGTATATTCCTTTGTCAAAGATAAGTTGACCATATGTGTGTGGACTTATCTCTGGGCTTTCTATCATGTTCCACTGATCTATATTTCTGTTTTTGTGCCAGTACCATACTGTCTTGATTACTGTAGCTTTGTAGTATAGTCTGAAGTCAGGGAGCCTGATTCCTCCAGCTCCATTTTCCTTTCTCAAGATTGCTTTGGCTATACGGGGTCTTTTGTATTTCCATACAAATTGTGAAATTTTTTGTTCTAGTTCTGCGAAAAATGCCATTGGTAGTTTGATAGGGATTGCTTTGGATCTGTAGATTGCTTTGGGTAGTATAGTCATTTTCACAATGTTGATTCTTCCAATCCAAGAACATGGTATATCTCTCCATCTGTTTGTATCATCTTTAATTTCTTTCATCACTGTCTTATAGTTCTTTGCATACAGGTCTTTTGTCTCCTTAGGTAGCTTTATTCCTAGGTATTTTATTCTTTTTGTTGCAATGGTAAACGGGAGTGTTTCCTTAATTTCACTTTCAGATTTTCATTATTAGTGTATAGTAATGCAAGAGATTTCTGTGCATTAATTTTGTATCCTGCTGGTTTACCAAACTCATTGATTGGCTCTAGTAGTGTTCTGGTAGCATCTTTAGGATTCTCTACGTATAGTATCATGTCATCTGCAAACAGTGACTGTTTTACTTGTTTACAATTTGGATTCCTTTTATTTCTTTTTCTTCTCTGACTGCCGTGGTTAAAACTTCCAAAACTATGTTGAATAATAGTGGCAAGAGTGGGCAACCTTGTCTTGTCCTGATCTTAGAGGAAATGGTTTCAGTTTTTCACCATTGAGAATGATGTTGGCTGTGGGTTTCTTATATATGGCTTTTATTATGCTGAGGTAGGTTCCCCCTATGCCTATTCTGGAGAGTGTTTATCAGAAATGGATATTGAATTTTGTTGAAAGGTTTTTCTGCATCTATTGAGATGATCATATGGTTTTTATCCTTCAGTTTGTTAATATGGTGTACCACATTATTGATTTGCATATATTGAAGAATCCTTGAATTCCTGGGATGAACCCCACTTGATCATGCTGTATGATCCTTTAATGTGTTGTTGGATTCTGTTTGCTAATATTTTGTTGAGGATTTTCGCATCTATGTTCATCAGTGATAATGGCCTGTAGTTTTTTTTTTGTGACATCTTTGTCTGGTTTTGGTATCAGGGTGATGGTGGCCTTGTAGAATGAGTTTGGGAGTGTTCCTCCCTCAGCTACATTTTGGAAGAGTTTGAGAAGGAAAGGTGTTAGCTCTTCTCTGAGTGTTTGATAGAATTCACCTGTGAAGCCATCTGGTCCTGGGGTTTTGTTTGTTGGAAGATTTTTAATCAGTTTCAATTTCAGTGCTTGTGATTGGTCTGTTCATATTTTCTATCTCTTCCTGATTCAGTCTTGGAAGTTTGAGCTTTTCTAAGAATTTGTCCATTTCTTCCAGATTGTCCATTTTATTGGCATATAGTTGCTTGTAGTAATTTCTCATGATCCTTTGTATTTCTGTAGTGTCAGTTGTTACTTCTTTTTCATTCCTAATTCTCTTGATTTGAGTCTTCTCCTTTTTTTCTTGATGAGTCTGGCTAATGGTTTGTCACTTTTATTTATCTTCTCAAAGAATGAGCTTTTAGTTTTATGGATCTTTGCTATTGTTTTCTTTGTTTCTATTTCATTTGTTTCTGATCTGATCTTTATGATTTCTTTCCATTTGCTAACTTTGGGGTTTTTTTATTCTTCTTCCTCTAATTGCTTTAGGTGTAAGTTTAGGTTGTTTATTTGAAATTTTTCTTGTTTCTTGAGGTAGGACTGTATTGCTATAAACTTCCCTCTTAGGACTGCTTTTGCTGCATCCCACAGGTTTTGGGTCTTCGTGTTTTCATTGTCATTTGTTCCTAGGTATTTTTTGATTTCCTCTTTTACTTATTCAGTGATCTCTTGGTTATTTAGTAGTGTATTGTTTAGCATCCACGTGTTTGTATTTTTTACAGTTTTTCCCTGTAATTGGTATCTAGTCTCATAGCACTGTGGTCAGAGGAGATACTTGATACGATTTCAATATTCTTAAATTTATCAAGGGTTGATTTGTGACCCAAGATATGATCTGTCCTGGAGAATGTTCCATGAGCACTTGAGAAGACAGTGTATTCTGTTGTTTTTGAATGGAATGTCCTGTAAATATCAATTAAGGCCATCTTGTCTGTGTCATTTTAAGCTTGTGTTTTCTTATTTATTTTCATTTTGGATGATCTGTCCATTGGTGAAAGTGGGGTGTTAAAGTCCCCTACTATTATTGTGTTACTGGTGATTTCCCCTTTTATGGCTGTTAGCATTTGCCTTATGTATTGAGGTGTTCCTATGTTGGGTGAATAAATATTTATAATAGTTATATCTTCTTCTTGGAATGAGCCCTTGATCATTATGCAGTGTCCTTCTTTGTCTCTTGTAATAGTCTTTATTTTAAAGTCTATTTTGTCTGATATGAGAATTGCTACTCCAGGTTTATTTTGATTTCCATTTGCATGGAATATCTTTTTCCATCCCCTCACTTTCAGTCTGTATGTGTCCCTAGGTCTGAAGTGGGTCTCTTGTAGACAGCATATATACCAGTCTTTTTGTATCCATTCAGCCAGTCTATGTCTTTTGGTTGGAACATTTAATCCATTTACATTTAAGGTGTTTATCGATATGTATGTTCTTATTCCCATTTCCTTGATTGTTTTGGGTTTGTATTTGTAGGTCTTTTCCTTCTCTTGTGTTTCCTGCCTAGAGAAGTTCCTTTAACATTTGTTGTAAACCTGGCTTGGTGGTGCTGAATTCTCTTAACTATTGCTTGTCTGTAAAGGTTTTAATTTCTCTTTCGAATCTGAGTGAGATCTTTGCTGGGTAGAGTAATCTTGGTTGTAGGTTTTTCCCTTTCATCAATTTAAATATGTCTTGCCACTCCCTTCTGGCTTGCAGAGTTTCTGCTGAAAGATCAGTGGTTAACCTTATGGGGATTCCCTTGTATGTTATTTGTTGTTTTTCCCTTGTTGCTTTTAATATTTTTTCTTTGAATTTAATTTTTGATAGTTTAGTTAATAAGTGTCTTCACATGTTTCTCCTTGGATGTATCCTGTATGGGATCCTCTGTGCTTCCTGGACTTGAATGACTATTTCCTTTCTCATATTAGGGAAGTTTTCAAGTATAATCTCTTCAACTATTTTCTCAGACCCTTTTCTTTTCTCTTCTTTTGGGACCCCTCTAATGGTAATGTTGGTGCATTTAATGTTGTCCCAGAAGTCTCTGAGACTGTCCTCAATTCTCTTCATTCTTTTTTCTTTATTCTGCTCTGTGGTAGTTATTTCTACTATTTTATTGTCCAGGTACTTATCCATTAGTCTGCCTCATTTATTCTGCTATTGATTCCTTCTAGAGAATTTTTAATGTCATTTATTGTGTTGTTCATCATTGTCTCTTTGCTCTTTAGTTCTTCTAGGTCCTTGTTAAATGTTTCTTGTATTTTCTCCATTCTATTTCCAAGATTTTGGATCATCTTGACTATCACTGTTCTGAATTCTTTTTCAGGTAGACTGCCTATTTCCTCTTCATTTGATTGGTCTGGTGGGTTTTTACCTTGTTCCTTCATCTGCTGCATATTTCTCTGTCATCTCATTTTGCTTAACTTACTGTGTTTGGGGGTCTTTTCACAGGCTGCAGGTTAGCAGTCCTCATTGTTTTTGGTGTCTGTCCCAAGGGGCTGAGGTTAGTTCAGTTGGTTGTGTAGGGTTCCTTGTGGAGGGGACTGGTGTCTGTGTTCTTGTGGGTGGGACTGGATCTTGTCTTTCTTGTGGGCAGGGCCACATCCAATGATGTGTTTGGGGGTGTCTGTGAACTTAGTATGATTTTAGGCAGGTTCTCTGCTAATGGGTTGGGTTGTGTTCCTGTCTTGTTAGTTATTTGGCCTGGGGCATCCAGCACTGGAACTTGCTGGCCATTTGGTGGAGCTGGGTCATAGTGCTGAGACAGAGATCTCTGGGAGAGCTCTCGCCAACTGATATTATGTGGGGCTGGGAGGTTTCTGGTGGTCCACTGCCCTGGACTCAGCTCTCCTACTTTGGAGGCTCAGGCCTGACACCTGGCCGGAGAACCAAGACCCTGTCAGCCACACAACTCAGAAGAAAAGGAAGAAAAAAAAGGAAGAAAAATAATAATAATAAAATTTTTAAAATAATAATTTAAAAAAGAGAGGAACCAAACCAATAAACAAATCTACCAATGATAACAAGCACTAAAAACTAAACTAAGATAAACATGATAATCAGAAACAAATCAGTCACAGACAGCCAAGCCCAAGTCTACAGTTGCTCCCAAAGTCCACTGTTTCAATTTTGGGAACATTCGTTGTCTATTCAGGTATTCCATGGATGCAGGGTATATCAAGTTGATTGTGGGGATTTAGTCTGCTGCTCCTGAGGCATGGAGAAATTTCCCATTCTCTTCTTTGTTTGCAGAGCTCCTGGGGTTCAGTTTTGGTTCTGGCCCTGCCTCAGCGTGTAGGTTGCCCTCAGGCGTCTGCTCCCCACCCAGACAGGAGGGGGTCAAAGCAGCAGATGATTAGGGCTTCCTTGCTCTCTCAGGCTGGGGAGAGGGAGGGATATGGTAGTCATAACTGGAATGCAGGGCAAGCCTGTGGCGACAGAGGCCAGTGTGCCATTGCAACAGCCTGAGGCGTGTCACATGTTCTCCTAGGGAAGTTGTCCCTGGATCTTGGGACCCTGGCAGTGGCATTCTGCATAGGCTCCTGGGGGTGGGGGGGGAATGTGGGTAGTGATCTGTGCTTGCACACGGGATTCTTGGTGGCTGCAGCAGCTGTGTTAGTGTTTCATGCCCATCTCTGGGGTCTGAGCTGATAGCTGCAGCTCATGCCCGTCTCTGGAGCTCACTTAGGCGGTGCTCTGCCTTCTGTGGGCACAAGGAGAAGGAATCCCCTCTCTTCATGCACCCCGAAACAATGGTCTCTTGCCTCTTCGGCAGGTCCAGACTTCTTCCCAGACTCCCTTCTGGCTAGCTGTGGCGCACTAGCCCCCTTCAGGCCGTCTTCATGCAGCCAACCCCAGTCCTCTCCCTGGGATCTGACCTCCGAAGCCTGAGCCTCAGCTCCCAGCCCCAACCCACCCTGGTGGGTGAGCAGACAAGCGTCTCAGGCTGGTGAGTGCTGGTTGGCACCGATCCTCTGTGCGGGAGTCTATCCGCTTTGCCTTCTGCACCCCTGTTGCTGTGCTCTCCTCTGTGGCTCCGGTTTCCCCCCTGCTCACCCTCCATCTCCGCCAGTGAAGCGGCTTCCTAGTGTGTGGAAACTTTTCCTCTTTCACAGCTCCCTCCCAGAGGTGCAGGTCCCGTCCCTATTCTTTTGTTTCTGTTTTTTCTTTTTTCTTTTGCCTACCCAGGTACGTGGGTATTTTCTTGCCTTTTGGGAAGTCTGAGGTCTTTTGCCAGCATTCAGTAGGTGTTCTTTAGGAGTTGTTCCACGTGTAGATATATTTTTGATGTATTTGTGGGGAGGAAGGTGATCTCCACGTCTTACTCCTCTGCCATCTTGAAGGTTCCCCCGGCTCAAATTTTTGAGACAAGAATCTAATTTCCATGACTCTTTAATCAGCTGCTTCTGGGGTAACCTGGTATAGTAAACATGGTTATGTAGGTCCTACCCTTTCTTTATCAGGTATTGGGAGTTGGTAGGGAATCTATGCAATTGCAAGGAAAGAGTGTGTAGGCTGGGCAGACACTCCAAAATATGTGTAACCGATGGATTTGAGTGAGGAGAGTGAAAGCAGGTAGATCTTTAAGGAGGCTATTGTAATAGTCTAAACAAGGGATAAACAGCGGTAGTGATAGGGGTGGAAAAGAGAGGAGTGAATCAAGAGCCGGGATCAGGATAGAATTTAAAAACTGATCACATGGAAAATTGTGGGTGGGGGGCTTAGAAAGAAATGATTCAAAGATATCTCTGAAGTTTCCATGCTGTAGGCTAGAAAAATGCCTTTTATAGTTTCATAAAACATTAGAGATTGGGAGGTCTAATTCACTCTCCTTTTACAACTGAGACCAGAGTGAAAAATGACTTGTCTTGAATAACAGTCAATTAGTGGCAGAGTAGAGAATTAAGAGTCAGGGAATTTAGACTTGGACAGTGGGTGGTGATAAAAATCTGGACCTTGGTGGGGTGGGGCGGTACTCCAAGATTCCCAAGGAAATGGACAAGAACAATATTGCATGAGAAGAGTTAAAGATGCAAATGAACGATACCTGTGTTAGTAACGGAAAGATGGAAGAGTAAGAAAATTGGGCCCTGAATGGTAAAAGATGAAGCAGAATCTGGTCAGGACTAGGGTTAGCCGTAGTTAGGCAGGTATAGAACGTGAAAGAAATCAAGTTAGTTGGGAACCAAGAACAGTCTAAATAGAAGGCTCATTAGTCATCAGTGGTAGTGTGAGTCAAAAGCCAGATCTGCATGGTCAGCCAGCTGGTTGGCAGCAACTGAATGGAAGTCAGGTACTATCATTAGCACAACAAACACAGGAAGGAAAAAAGGTTTTGTTGGAGAAAATAATTAATTTGCCCTATTATCTATTTTGACATTGGGGTACTAACAAGAAATTCAGGTAGAAATGTCCTGCAGGCCACTGGAAATGTGGGAGTAGAGCTTAGAAATGTGATCTGAGCCAGAGCCATGTCTGTCTGTCTGTCTATGTATCTAACTAAGTGTCTATCTATCTATGTATCTATCTATCTATCTATCTATCTATCTTTCTATCTGATGAACCTGCTAAGGCTGACACTATAGAGAGAAGGAAAGAAGTTTCAATAGAAGTAGCCTTATATTTGGTGGTAGGTGGGAGGATCTCAAAACAAGGCCATTTGTCTTGGACAGAGAAGCAATTTCACTGCCACTGGAAATTCTGGGAAACTGTAAATTTTATCATGCTTTGGTGACACACTAGAACTGTTATACAATAGTTATACAATGAATCTCTCAATACTTGTTTACAATAGGTAGGCACAAATAGATCTTTTTTTTTTTTTTCCTTTGGCTGCACAGCGTGGCATGTGGAATCTTAGTTCCCTGACCAGGAATCGAACCCATGCCCCCTGCAGTGGAAGTGCAGAGCCCTAACCACTGGACATCCGGGGAATTCCCAAATAGACCCTTTTTTTAAAGGCAAATAGACACAAATAAACCTTTCTTTTAAATGCAACCCCCCCCCCAAACAAAAAACTTACCACTAGTTATGGACTTTTTCAGGAACTACTTTTTCTTTGAAGCATTATTTCAATAATTTTGACTCTGAGGGGGCGTCATACGTAGAAGACATGAGGCAGTAAAAATAGATTAAAAGATCTGAGTAAGCAGAAACTAGTAACCCTAAAAAAAAAGTTAATCATAGAAGTTGGAGATAAAGAGTAGCCAAACCAAAATAATGACAATTTACGAGAGCACAGAGCCAAAGCTGTTTCCTGTTGAGGCTACAACGTGATAGTCTAGTGTGAAGTTGTGTAGTATCCTGAACAGCTCCTGAGTCATCTTCTAGTCTCTCAGAGACCAGGCTATGTCGCTTAGATAACTTTCTTATTAACATGAATAGTCTTATAACAATTCCTTTTAATTATCAGGCAAAGCTTAGAATAACAACCCTTTATTACTTAAGTTTGCTTAAATGTGTCTTTGACTTCAGCAACCTAAAAGAACTTACTAACATGACACTTTTTGTTTGTCTGGTAGGTGATTGGGTAGGAAAGAGGAAGGGAAGAAATGAAGAAGGAGGCATTAAATCACATGCAGGGTTCCCAAAGGGGATATGTGTGTGTGTGTGTGTGTGTTTGTGTGTCTAAAATCAGCAGATGAAACAAATAGGAAGAACTGGAGAAAATAGAAAAAATGAGCATGAATATGATATAACTATATATATTTATATATTTAAAATAAATTAAGATTTTAAATAATCAATAAAGGCTATAATGAAACAATAAGAACAAGAGTACTTAGAAAAAAAATTAGAACTTTAAGAAGCAACTACTGAATTCAACAAATGGGTTAAACAGCAGCTTAGATATATCTTAAGAGAGACTTAGTGGACCAGAAAAGAATCTTACCTAGATTGTAACATAGAGAGACAAAGACATGGGAAATGTGAGTGACATGGTGAATAACTGCTGCATAGGAGTTGGGAGAATGAGAGAAAGTAAATATGGGAAGAAATAATGTCTGATATTTCCAGGATTGAAGAAATATTAAAGAAGTTCATTCTGTTTCATTAATGACCAATAAAAATTGAGTCACAACCAACCACATCACAATTAAACATCAATGAGAGGACAATCTGAAAGGTAACAAGAAAAAGAAAAGGACCAACTATAAAATAATGACAATTAGACTTTTTCTCGACCATAACAGATGTCAAGAGACAATGGAATAATATCTTCAAAGTATTAAGTGAAAATAACTATAAACCTCTTGATTCTATACACAACTAAATTATCATTTAAAAGTTAGGGCAAAATAAAGACAGATTTAAACAAAGTATGAGAATGTATCTCTCATAGATCTTCACTGAAATATCTCAAAATATGTACTTGGGTAAGAAGGAAACTGCTCAGAAAGGAGTGGGAATTGTAGCTAAGGGAAAAAAAAAGTAAACATGTTGATATATCCAAATAAGCACTAACTGTGAAGACTATTAACTAGGAAAGATCATTTTTTTTGTTAATTCTTAGAAGATGAAAGCTTTGTCTTAATCATTCATGTGACTTCATTAGTGCCTAGCACAAAGTGGACTCACAACAAACACTGATGATTAAATTAATATATAATGTATATGTGAAACAGATGTCTCATCTCAATGTTAGTTCAAATTCTCTGCTTTGCTAATGAAGAAATTGAAAATATAGAAGACTGACCCAGCATTGTATGGCATATTGAACCCAATTCACCCTTTAGAGAACAGGAAAGATATTACAAGTGTCAAAAAAATTATTGTAGTTTCTCTTATCATTGTAGGTCTGAGTCTACCTAACAATAGAAAGTGCCTATATGCTGAAGAAATTAGTTGGTTATAAGACTTCTATTAGTTGTCTCTAATCTCATCTATTTTCTAAACATCATAAAAACTATAAAGAAATGGACATTAATTTATTCATTCAAGAAGTATTAACTGAACATGTATTATAAGCCAAATACTATATTAGGTCTTGAGGATCACGCAATAAAGAAGATATATCTAATCTTTGTTCTTATAGAGTTAATAGTCCAGCTGATAAGAAAGTCATTAAATGGATAATTTTACATTAGAATAATGTAGGAAGTCAGTAAATATTTTCTATTGCTTACTGAGTGCGATATGCAGATGGGTACTACATACAAATGTAAAGGGAAATTATCTGTTCTCCAGTTTATAATATGGTAGCAGTGATTCCAAGTAATAAAAAAATATGTGAAGCAACATATAGCCACACAAACATTAAAGGGATAAAATAAATTAAAATGTTTGAAAAATGGCAAAACTGTTAATATTCTTAACAAAAATAAAGGGATGAGGAAAAGATAAGAACATATGAAAAGTTAGTATAGATTCCTACTATTTTAAATTCGAGGAATACCTTTTCCAAATATTCTATAATATCTCAGTGTTGGCACAAAGCAAAAGATATCACAGAAAATAATTTTGAAGTATTATTCTTAATTTTTAGTTATGATTAAAGTTTGGACATCAAAACTACTATTTCATTCACTATTTCTCCTCCCAGCCCTAGAAATATAATTGTTGATCTCTGTCAACCTATTAACATTTGGGGTTCTCTTTCTTTGACATTCTTTTGGGATGATTTGAACATTTTAAACTCTGAAAATGAAAACAGATGCTTGTCTTCAAAGAATATTCCCAACATATAATCACTGACATCTGAAACTACTACTTTTAGGAATGGTGCTGCATACTGTTGATCCTCTTAGTACTTTGGGGGTGAAGTAAAGACTTGTTATTATACTTACAAAATACCTAGACAAGATCTGAATCATGTCAATCTCAGAAACAAAATGGTAGTACAATTAATATATAAGACTGCTTGATCTTGATTCTCAAATAGAGAGCTCTCATATTTACCACCAAATTTTTAAAACTGCTCAATAACTAGTTACAGGAACAAATAACATTTCTTCTTCTTCTTCCTCTTCCTCTTCTTTTCTCTTTTTCTTTTTTTAAATTTATAGAGAGAAGGACAAAATGGCCAGGCTATTTATATGCATCCTTACAAAATTAATACCAATGGGAAAACTGCTATAATGCCAGCATATCACTTTGATTTTCACTTGCAGAAGCATACAAAGTATAAAATAATAAGAAATGGAGTAATGAGGTAAAAGGATGCATTTCCCTCCTCTTGTCCCATAGAAGCAGTTTGAAATTCAGCTATAATCAGGAAAACCTTGAGGACCTGGTTATTCTAAATTAAGAATCTGACCCAATTCGAGGTCACATTTAGGATAGAAGATCCCAAGATAATGGAGAATCCCAGGGATTTGAAGTGTGTTGGGTCCTGGGATAGGACCCTCAATTGCCTGTCTTCTGTTCCTCACAGCCCTCTGAAATCTTACCTGCTTCTTCATTTATTTGTTCATTGATTTTTTTCATTTCTGTAATTAATAAGTTTCTACTGGGGCCCAGGTTCTTTACTATAAACAGCCATCACTCTCCCCCTAAAAGGCCCAACTCAAACATCTCTTTGTCTATAACTTCTACCCAAACCCTCTCCTCAATAACTCAAACCTTCTCAGCACATCAAAATCAGTTGCTCCTTTCTCTGGATTTCCACACATTTTTGTTCTTGACTCTGTTATACATAGCATTTATTACAGGGTGACAGAGTGAGTTGCTTACATGACTGTTTCCTATATGAGTGTGTGAGATCCTGGAAGACTGAGCTATCAGCATTCTCCAGCAGCAATTCATGCTGTACCTTAATCATAAGAAAGGGATTTAGAGTAGTGTCGTAAATAAGAGCACAGGGTCTAGAGTGAAATTACTAGCTTTCAATTCCAGCTCCACTTGACAAGAGACAAGTTATCTAGCCTCTTTGTGCTTCAGTTCCTCATCTGTAAAATGGGGATAAAAACAGTACTGGCCTTATGGGTAGTTGTGAGGACTGAGTTAACACTGGAAAATAATTTAGGATAGTTTCTAGTATTTGTTCAAAAAGTGTGAGCTAGCATTATTACTATTAAATTATGGTTGGGCCACAGTCACTTGGGATTGGCATTTCCTGCTTCTTACTTGGTACTTCAAACTGAGGATAGCTAGATTTTTTAGGAGAAAGATTTTAAGGTTTTAGTCTTTCTTTTTTTTTCCACATTTCATTTCATTCTCTTTTGAGTTGGACTTCTTGTAAAGAATGTCTCTCAGAAAGATTACTTATTAAAATAAGAAATAAGTTTACTGGGCAGACTAAAAAAAAAATGCTTTCACTCCCTCTGGTGAGAGCACTGGAATCACAACAAGCTGCTGAACAATCATCGACAGGAAGACACTGGAACTCACCAAAAAAGACACCCCACATCCAAAGACAAAGGAGAAGCCACAATGAGACTGTAGGAGAGGTGCAATCACAATGAAATCAAATCCCATAACAGCTGGGTGGGTGACTCACAAACTGGAGAACAAGTATACCACAGAAGTCCACCCACTGGAGTGAAGGTTCTGAGCCCCATGTCAGGCTTCCCAACCTGGGGTTCCAGCAACAGGAGGAGGGATTCCCAGAGAATCAGATGTTGAAGCCTAGCTGGATTTGACTGCAGGACTTTGACAGGTCTGGGGGAAACAGAGACTCCACTCTTGGAGGGCACACACAAAGTAGTGTGTGCATCAGGACCCAGGAGAAGGAGCAGTGACCCCATAGGAGACTGAACCAGACCTACCCGCTAGTGTTGGAGGGTCTCCTGCAGAGGCAGGGGCGGCTGTGGCTCACCGTGGGGACAAGGACACTGGCAGCAAAAGTTCTGGGAAGTACTCCTTGGTGTGAGCCCTTCTGGAGTCTGCTATTAGCCCCACCAAAGGGCCTGTACGCTACAGTGCTGGGTTGCCTCAGGCCAAACAACCAACAGGGAGGGAACTCAGCTCCACCCATCAGCAGACAAATGGATTAAAGTTTTACTGAGCTCTGTCCACCAGAGCCACACCCAGCTCTACCCACCAGCAGTCCCTCACAACAGGAAGCTTGCACAAGCCTCTTAGATAGCCTCATCCACCATAGGGAAGACAGCAGAAGCAAGAAGAACTAAAATCCTGCAGCCTGTGGAATGAAAACCACATTCACAGAAAGACAGACAAAATGAAAAGGCAGAGGACTATGTACCAGATGAAGGAACAAGATAAAATCCCAGAAAAACAACTAAATGAAGTGGAGATAGGCAACCTTCCAGAAAAAGAATTCAGAATAATGATAGTGAAGATGATCCAGGACCTCAGAAACAGAATGGAGGCAAAGATTGAGAAGATGCATGAAATGTTTAATAAAGAACTAGAAGAATTAAAGAACAAACACCGAGAAAAATTAAAGAACAAACAAACAGAGATGAACAGAACAATACAATAACTGAAATGAAAAATACACTAGAAGGAATCAATAACAGAATAACTGAGGAAGAATTCACTGCCATAGAACAGAATACAGAAAAAAGAATGAAAAGGAATGAAGACAGCCTAAGAGACCTCTGGGACAACGTTAAATGCACCAACATTCGTATTATAGGGGTCCCAGAAGGAGAAGAGAGAGAGAAAGGACCCAAGAAAATATTTGAAGAGATTACAGTCAAAAACTTCCCTAACTTGGGAAAGGAAATAGCCACCCAAGTCCAGGAAATGCACAGAGTCCCAGGCAGGATAAACCCAAGTAGAAATATGCCGAGACACATACTAATCAAATTGACAAAAATTAAAGACAAAGAAAAATTGTTAAAAGCAACAAGGGAAAAACAAAAAATAACATACAAGGGAACTCCCATAAGGTTGATAGCTGATTTCTCAGCAGAAACTCTACAAACCAGAAGGAAGTGGTATGACATATTTAAAGTGATGAAAAGGAAGTCCTACAACCAAGAATACTCGACCCAGCAAGGATCTCACTCAGATTCGACAGAGAAATCAAAGCTTTACAGACAAGCAAAAGCTAAGAGAATTCAGTACCACCAAACCAGCTCTACAACAAATGCTAAAGGAACTTTTCTAAGTGGGAAACACAAGAGAAGAAAAGGACCTATAAAAACAAACCCAAAACAATTAAGAAAATGGTAATAGGAACATATATATCAATAATTACCTTGAATGTGAATAATTAATGCTCCAACCAAAACACACAGGCTCATTGAATGGATACAGAAACAAGACCCATACATATGCTGTCTACAAGAGACCCACTTCAGACCTAGGGACACGTACAGACTGAAAGTGAGGGGATGGAAAAAGATATTCCATGCAAATGGAAATCAAAAGAAAGCTGGAGTAGCAATACTCATATCAGAAAAAAGAAACTTTAAAATAAAGAATGTTACAAGAGACAAGGAAGGACACTACATAATGATCAATGGATCAACCCAAGAAGAAGATATAACAATTATAAATATATATGCACCCAACATAGGAGCACCTCAATATATAACGCAACTGCTAACAGCTATAAAAGAGAAAATAGACAGTAACACAATAATAGTGGGGGACTTTAACACCTCACTTACACCAATGGACAGATGATACAGACAGAAAATTAATAAGGAAATATAAACTTAAATGACACAATAGACCAGATAGATTTAACTGACATTTATAGGACATTCCAACCGAAAACAGCAGAATACACTTTCTTCTCAAGTGCACATGGAACATTCTCCAGGATAGGTCACATCTTGGGTCACAAATCAAGCCTTGGTAAGTTTAAGAAAATTGAAATCATATCAAGCATCCTTTGCGACTACAACGCTATGAGATTAGAAATAAATTACAGGGAAAAAAACGCAAAAAACACAAACACATGGAGGCTAGACAATAACTAAATAACAAAGAGATCACTGAAGAACTCAAAGAGAAAATCGAAAAATACCTAGAGACAAATTAAAATAAAAATACAATGATCCAAAGCCTATGGGAGGCAGCAAAAGCAGTTCTAACAGGGAAGTTTATAGCAATTCAAGCTCACCTCAAGAAACAAGAAAAATCTGAAATAAACTATCTAAACTTACACCTAAAGGAACTAGAGAAAAAAGAACAAACAAAACCCAGTTAGTAGAAGGAAAGAAATCATAAAGATCAGAGCAGAAATAAATGAAATAGAAACAAAGAAAACAATAGCAAGGATAAATAAAACAAAAAGCTGGTTCTTTCAGAAGATAAACAAAATTGATAAACCATTAGCCAGACTCATCAAGAAAGAGGGAGAGGACTCAAATCAATAAAATTAGAAATGAAAAAGGAGAAGTTACAACAGACACCACAGAAATACAAAGCATCCTAAGAGACTACTACAAACAACTCTATGCCAGTAAAATGGACAACCTGGAAGAAATGGACAAATTCTTAGAAAGGTATAACCTTCCAAGACTGAACCAGGAAGAAATAGAAAATATGAACAGACCAATCACAAGTAATGAAATTGAAACTGTGATTAAAAATCTTCCAGGAAACAAAAGTCCAGGACCAGATGGGCTTCACAGGTGAATTCTATCAAACATTTAGAGAAAAGCTAACAATGATCCTTCTCAAACTCTTCCAAAAAACTGCAAAGGAAGGAACACTCCCAAACTCATTCTACGAAGCCACAATCACCCTGATACCAAAACCAGATAAAGATACTACAAAAAAAGAAAATGACAGACCAATATCAAGGATGAATATAGATGCAAAATTCCTCAACAAAATAGTAGCAAACAGAATCCAACAAAACATTAAAAGGATCATACACCATGATCAGGTGGGATTTATCCCAGGGATGCAAGGATTCTTCAATATACGCAAATCAATCAATGTGATACACCATATTAACAAATTGAAGAATAAAAACTATATGATCATCTCAATAGATGCAGAAAAAGCTTTTGACAAAATTCAACACCAATTTATGATAAAAACTCTCCAGTAAGTGGGCATAGAGGGAACCTACCTCAACATAATAAAGGCCATATATGACAGACCCACAGCAAACGTCATTCTGAATGGTGAAAAACTGAAAGCATTTCCTCTAAGATCAGGAACAAGACAAGGATGTCCACTCTCGCCGCTATTATTCAACATAGTTTTGGAAGTCCTAGCCATGGGAATCAGAGAAGAAAAAGAAATTAAAGGAATACAATTGGAAAAGAAGAAGTAAAACTGTCACTGTTTGCAGATGACATGATAGTATACACAGAGAATCCTAAAGATGCCATGAGAAAACTACTAGAGCTAATCAATGAGTTTGGTAAAGTAGCAGGATGTAGAATTAATGCACAGAAATCTCTTGCATTCCTATACACTACTGATGAAAAATTTGTAAGAGAAATTAAGGAAACAATCCCATTCAGCACTGTAACAAAAAGAATAAAATACCTAGGAATAAACCTACCTAAGGAGGTAAAAGACCTGTACTCAGAAAACTATAATACACTGATGAAAGAAATCAAAGATGACAGAAAGAGATGGAGAGATATACCATGTTCTTGGATTGCAAGTATCAATACTGGGAAAATGGCTCTACTACCCAAAGCAATCCACAGACTCAATGCAATCCGTATCAAATTACCAATGGCATTTTTTACAGAACTAGAACAAAAAATCTTAAAATGTGTATGGAGACACAAAAGACCCTGAATAGCCAAAGCAGTCTTGAGGGAAAAAAACAGAGTTGGAGAAATCAGACTCCCTGACTTCAGACTATACTACAAAGCTACAGTAATCAAGACAATATGGTACTGGCACAAAAACAGAAACATAGATCAATGGAACATGATAGAAAGCCCAGAGGTAAACCCACGCACCTATGGTCAACTAATCTATGACAAAGGAGGCAAGGATATACAATGGAGAAAAGAGAGTCTCTTCAGTAAGTGGTGCTGGGAAAACTGGACAGCTACATGTAAAACAATGAAATTAGAACACTCCCTAACACCATACACAAAAATAAACTCAAAATGGATTCGAGACCTAAATGTAAGACCAGACACTATAAAACTCTTAGAGGAAAACATAGGAAGAACACTCTTTGACATAAATCACAGCAAGATCTTTTTTGATCCACCTCCAAGAGTAATGGAAATAAAATCAAAAATAAACAAATGGGACCTAATGAAACTTCAAAGCTTTTCGACAGCAAAGGAAACTATAAACAATATGAAAAGACAACCCTAAGAATGGGAGAAAATATTTGCTAATGAATCACGGACAAAGGATTAATCTCCAAAATATATAAACAGCTCATACAGCTCAATATTAAAAAAACAAACAACACAATCCAAAAATGGGCAGAAGACCTAAATAGACATTTCTCCAAAGAAGACATACAGGTGGCCAAGAAGCACATGAAAAGCTGCTCAACATCACTAATTATTAGAGAAATGCAAGTCAAAACTACAATGAGGTATCACCTCACACCAGTTAGAATGGGCATCATCAGAAAATCTACAAACAACAAATCCTGGAGAGGGTGTGGAGGAAAGGGGACCTTCTTGCATGTTGGTGGGAATGTAAATTGATACAGCCACGATGGAGAACAGTATGGAGGTTCCTTAAAAAACTAAAAATAGAATTACCATATGACTCAGCAATCCCACTACTGGCCATATACCCAGAGAAAACCATAATTCAAAAAGACACATGCACCCCAATGTTCACTGCAGCACTATTTACAATAGTGCCAGCTCATGGAAGCAATCTAAATGCCCACTGACAGTCGAACGGATAAAGAAGTTGTGGTACATATATACAATGGAATATTACTCAGCCATAAAAAGGAACGAAATTGGGTCATTTGTAGAGACGTGGATGGACCTAGAGACTGTCATACAGAGTGAAGTAAGTCAGAAAGAGAAAAAAAAATATTGTATATTAACACATATATGTGGAATCTAGAAAAGTGGTACAGATGAACCGGTTTGCAAGGCAGATATAGAGACATACATGTAGAGAACAAATGTATGGACACCAGTGGGGGAAAGCAGGGGGTGGGGTGGTGTTGGGATGAATTGGGAGATTGGATTGACATATATACACTAATATGTATAAAATAGATAAATAATAAGGACCTGCTGTATAAAAAATAAATTAATTAAATTTTTAAAAAAAGAAATGTTTACTTATGAAATGTCATTTGCTAATTTAGTTGGCATGAAGTTACCATACCAATACACACAGTGTATAACAGATTGAATTCAAGAAATTTAAAATGACAGAAGAATAAGTGTACTATCATAGGCAGTAGCAATGACAACTATGACTCAATGGCAAGCCATCCAAATTCAGCTGTAGGCTTGACCATACCGTTTTCCACTAGAGTGATAATTGAACTCTGACATCTTCATTTATTCCTTAATTATGGCAACATTAATACAAAGAGTGCTTTTT
Source organism: Balaenoptera ricei (assembly GCF_028023285.1). Lineage (NCBI taxonomy): Eukaryota > Metazoa > Chordata > Mammalia > Artiodactyla > Balaenopteridae > Balaenoptera > Balaenoptera ricei. The sequence goes on along the minus strand of NC_082646.1, from coordinate 83,580,825 downwards.
GGGGAAGATGGAGGAAGCAACATGTAGGTTATTAAAACAGAAAAGGGATGGCAAACTAGTCTGATTAGCTTTATCAGGAAAAAGTTTCTGTTCCACTAAAATTTGACAGCAATGCCCATTTCTTAATGAATGCTTTATTTTTTATTTCAAAGGTTTCTCTCTGAATTAACAAAATTTTGCTGGGAAAAGACAGTGATTTCAAACACAAGTTGAGGCATGAGCCATCAATGCTACTGTGGAAAGATACACCTTATATTTACCAATGCAGAAAAAGATGATTATTCTTTCTAAAACTCACATAACCTCTAAGGGAAGAACAGCTTGGAATGAAGCAACCAGCCTATCAGAGATCACACTACTTGGCTGTGGACAGGAATTCCAGGGTAGAAGACCACACTCAGGGTTCTAACTAGTGCACTTATTTGCTCTCTGGATCACCCTAGTTCTGGATAGAGAAGAGAATAAAATGCTTACAAGTATATTTACACTTTAAAATTCACAGAGAACTTTCCAAATATCATCTCATTTATTGGTCATAGCAGTTACTAGTTATCCCTCTTTTCCAGATGAAAAAATAAGGATCAGAGAAGATAACTGACTTATTTAAATTCACAAAGCAAATAAATCGCAAAACCAGAAATAGAACTTCAGGATTTTTGATTCCATGTCTTGGGGAGTCTCACCTATTCCTCACGCTGCTTTAACTGATACTGAGGACTTTGATGCTTAGGTCTCTCACTCTTCAATGTGAAGGGCAGAGTACAATTGATTCTCAGTAACACCTAACAATTTACAATTTTTTTTCCTGAATTTTTATTTTACTTTGGCTGAGAACGTATACATCTTTTTATTGATTTATTTGTTCAACAGGCATTCATTAAGCTCTGGCCATGTACCCAGTACATGAGTCAGAATAAAGGTTACATAAAAGTTTTAGTCAGGGAATAATGTCTATACATTTAATCAACAAGAATCAGACATATCTAAGAAGCTTCCTCCCGTCGCCTTTTTCCCATTGAAAAATTGATAGTATAAGTCACTGATAATCAATGGATTAATTATCTATTTTGTGAATTTGAATCTAAATCCCAACGACCTGAAAAGTGATCAGTATACTTCTTTGATTTTTGCATGAGCTTGGAAACTGCAAGTGAATTTCAATATTCATTTAAGTAAAATATAATTAGTAGGGTTATGTTTGCTAAATAACAGTGATCATCATCATAAATATTATTCACTTCCATTTCAAGATGAGAAAGATAAGGTCTAGAACTGTTCAAGTTTACACAGAAAGCAAGCTGTAGAACCAGGACTTGAACTAAGAACTTCACATTAAACTAGATTTAATTTAATAATTAAGGTTATTATTTTTTTCAAGTTTATCACATACATTTATTTTGATCTAGGATGAATTCTAAATCATTTTGAAAATCATAAACAATTAAATGAAGTCTTTCATTTCACCTACTGAATTTAATATTAAAGGACTTTTTTTTCCCCTGATGTATCCAGAGAATTGAAAGAGAAATGGAATACAAAATAGCTCTAATGAAATATGAACAGCTTATTGAGGAAAATAATCAGACCTTATTATTCAAAGGGATATCCAGAACCAATACCATTTTTAAGCCTACACAAATCGGATATACATTAATTCTGCAAAATCTAAAACCACAGCCATTTTGTCAAAATTAAGTGCATAAATTTCTTTCCTGAGGAGCTTGAGTATTTTTATATGTACCATTTCCCATCTTTAAAGATTCTTATTAGTTAAAATATTTTATCAGAGTATTATTTTTCTTCAGAGTATCCCAAAATTATAAGGGAGGGCAATGTGTGTTTTCTAATTTACCTGAGTACTTTAGTGTTAACGTTGTTAGACCATTTTGGTATGGGAGATTCACTGTTTCCATTTCAACATATAATGCACGTAAAATTTTTTGAGACATATTAAATTCTTTATTCAAACTAAGCTTCAAAATCTGGTGTGTAGTTTGCATATATGGCACCTCTCAATTTAGAGCAACCACATTTCAAGAGCTCCACAGACACGTGTGGCTAGTGGCAATTGTATTGGACAGTATAGGTCTAGAGGAAAAGATAAATAGTAAACAAGCAACAAGAACAGCATAAATGCTGTGACAGGCTAATACAGTGCTATGGGAGCAAAAAGAAGAGAATCTCAACTAATTTGTGTAGGACTGGAAAAAACTTCTAAAGGAAGTGACATTTCAACTAAGCTCAAAAGGAAGAGCTGACATTAGCCACAGGAAAGGGTAGGTGTAGGGAACTTTAGTGAAGGGAACACTATATACAACACTGTATATGTGTTATTTATATGAAAATTCCTGGCTAGGAGTTCTGAATAGTGCATATAATCAGTGAAGTCCTTCAGGTTGTTTTCGGAATTACCTTACAAATTGCTGACTTGGTAATTTACAAAGAAATTCATGGTAGTTGTAAGTGTTCTATTCCATCCTAGAGCCCCAAACCTGTCTTCTGGAGCTCCCATGATCTGGAAGAATACTAGAACTGTAGTTATTTGTACTAGCAAAAGGCACTAGGCTTTAGGTTTTATAAATACAGCTTAATCACTTTAATTATTATATAATTCCACTAAGTATATTGTGATTACAAGTGTGGTGGTCCTTCTTGTTCTGATAGATGATTAGCTTTTTGAAAGCAAAGGAAGTGATTTATATTTTCATCCATACGTGCCTTTTACTATGTGTCAGGAACAGTGGCATATTTCCCAAAGTGCTTGATAATAATGAACATGTTTAGTATGAATTTATTAAGAACCAGAAAAGACATTCAAATATAATCACTGAATATTATAGCCTGCTAAAATACATGTTTGTTAAATAAAGATATTGCTTAGGAACTGTATGGGGTTGAACAGTGTCCCCCATAGTTCATGTCCACCGGAAACCAGTGAGTGTGACTTTATTTAGAAATAGGAACTTTGCAGATATAATCAAATTAAGATGAGTATATACTGGATTAGGGTGGGCCTTATATCAAACATGACTGGTGTCCTCATAATAAGGGAAATGTGGACACAAAGACAGATGAACAGGGAGAACACCATGTGACGATGGAGGCAGAGATTTAGTGATGCATCTACAAGCCAAGGATACCAAGGACTGCTGGCAACCACCAGAAACTAGGCATAGTCAAGGAAGCTCTTCCCCTAGAGCCCTGTTGATACCTTGGTTTGGGACTTCTAGCCTCTAGAACTGTGAAAGAATAACTTTCTGTTGTTTTAAGCCACCTAGTATGTGGTACTTTGTTACAGCAGTACTATGAAACTAATATAGGAACCTTCTTGGGCCCTCCATTGCTTCCCATATTTCCTTATGAAGCAGCTCTCTTAAGAGACTTCTATTTAATGTACTTGACAGATTAATCCCTTTCTCTACTAAACAAATTGTATTCTACTACCTAGAATTCCACATAGTCCTGCTCCCACCAAAAGAACTGTATGTTTACAGCCCAGAGCACTTATATTGTCAATACATAGTTTAATGAAATATCACATGAACTGGTGAAATATGAATGCAAAAGGAAAGACTGCTGCTGTTTCCATGAATACTAAGTTGAAGACTTTGGAAACTTTTCTCTTATAAAGATGAGTCACATAAAAATGCAATCAAATTAGATGTGGGTGAGGTAATTATTAAGACAAAAATAATGAAAATCTAGAAAATATGCTCATTCAGATTACTTTGTAAGTATCTTTAAATTCTTACTTCATTTTAATAAAAATAAAATTAGAGCTTATAGAATATATGCCATGGCATCATCAAAAAATCTACAAACAATAAATGCTGGAGAGAGTGTGGAGAAAAGGGAACCCTCTTGCACTGTTGGTGGGAATGTAAACTGATACAGCCACTATGGAGAACAGTATAGAGGTTCCTTAAAAAACTAAATATAGAACTACCATACGACCCAGCAATCCCACTACTGGGCATATACCCTGAGAAAACCATAATTCAAAAAGAGTCTTGTACCACAATGTTCATTGCAGCTCTATTTACAATAGCCAGGACATGTAAGCAACCTAAGTGTCCATCAATAGATAAATGTATAAAGAAAATGTGGCACATACATACAATGGAATATTACTCACCCATAAAAAGAAATGAAATTGAGTTATTTGTAGAGAGGTGAATGGACCTAGAGACTGTCATACAGAGTGAAGTAAGTCAGAAAGAGAAAAACAAAGACTGTATGCTAACACATATATATGGAATCTAAAAAAAAAAAAAAAAGGGTTCTGAAGAACCTAGGGGCAGGACGGGAATAAAGACGCAGACGTAGAGAATGGACTTGAGGACACGGGGAGGGGGAAGGGTAAGCTGGGACAAAGTGAGTGAGGGGCATGGACATACATACACTACCGAATGTAAAACAGATAGCTAGTGGGAAGCAGCCACATAGTACAGGGAGATCAACTCAGTGCTTTGTGACCACCTAGAGGGGTGGGAGGGAGATGCAAGAGGGAGGAGATACAGGGATATATGTATATGTATAGTTGATTCACTTTGTTATAAAGCAGAAACTAACACACCATTGTAAAGCTATTATACTCCAATAAAGATGTTAAAAAAAAAAAAAAGAATATATGCCATGGGTGTGGTTTATGTAAGAATGGATTTCGTGGGACTGCAGTTAGGACCCAATCATGTCCCTATATATATATATATTTATATATATGTATGTATAGTGTATATATACATATATGTGTAGGTTCTATAACTCTCCACTTGAAGCAACTCTTTCTATTAGCCACACAATCATAACTTCAGACTACAATAAATAAGAGTGTTTCTACTATAAGTACAAGTTTATTACCCCATGTTTTTATTCCATCATTTATTAGCCTGTAAGTTTCATGAACACAAAGGCTCTATCTGATTTGCTCCCCATTCTACCTTCAGTACTTAGTAAAATGCCTGGTATATAGCAGCCTCTCCCAAGATATTTTTTGAATAAATAAGCACAAAATGGAAAACCATTTTTTTCTGTTTTTCCCTTCTCCAAAGAATTATATTATCATCAATAAAGTTGTATTAAAATGGGCTGATATGAGCCTTAAAAATGGATTCATTATAGAGAACTCAATTTTTTAATGGCATTTACAAAAATTGGGTTTTATCTACACATACATGAAAATTCTCATTTTTAGTATATCATTTTTCATAGCCCTAATATGCTTTTCACATCATAATCTTTCTGAAAATACTTATGTACCTATTCTACATCTTCAAATAATTTCTATCTAATACCACAGTGTTATTTCGCCAAGTTTACAGATTAGGGTTCGGAGACAGAGAAGTTAGCTTAATTTCTTAAAGGCAGATTCCTAATGATGCCTCAAATTCACGAACTTCCAAATTCTAGATCAGCATTGACGTTGCCACTGTACTCTCGAGGAAACTGCTCACCCTCCCTCAGCCTTAGTTTCTTCAGTTATCAGATGAGGCTTTTTGACTGGATGATCTCTAGGATGCCCTCTACCTCGAGTCCTCATTTTCAGAACAGAAAATTCTGGATTTTCTTATCAATAAAAAAAAAATGTGACTTCTCACTGCTCTTCTTTCCAAAATGGGAGACAGAGAACATAGCTAGTTAAAGAATGACAGAAAGGATAAGGTGAAGATGTGTTAGTGAGTATGGAGTAGGAAGAAAGGAAGGGACAGAAGACAGGGTGAATGTGATGTCAGCCCGCTAGGATAAACGTTTTGGCGAAGAAAATCATGGAATATTTTATGCTCACATAACCTGCAAGATTTTACTTGTACTTTCCTACAGGAATCTCAGTGGTAGGTTGGAAGGGCTTTGAGGCCTTGAGGTATGCAGCTTAAAAAATTAAAGACTTGGTCAACTCTTAATAACTAAATAGAATATAGTTTTATTAAATTGTTATAAAATAGTTGCTTTATGACCTCTAAATCTCAATCTGAGTGAATTTATAATTAAGTTTTATTCCTTAAACTATGTATAATATTAAGATAGAGGCAACTAATATTAGGTTCTTTTTATAAGCTATACAAATATTCCTTTTTTCTACATCTTTAGCTACTTAACGTAACTTAATAGGAACTACTAAAAAAAATCTTATTACATTTGGTAAATAAAAATGATGTAGAGTTTCAGATGGTCCAACAAGATGAAGAATTTACCACTGGAATTCTGTTAAATAACTGCAGGAGTTATATTTTTGCCTTGGAAAACTTTCATCATGGAACACAGCTGTGAAACAACTTTGGCTTCAGACAGAAAGGCTATAATAAAGCACCTCCTAGCTATACTTAGGTTCAAGAGGTTTATGGTGGTGAACAGCAGAAAAGATGAAATGTTTCAATAAGCCCCTCAGGCTGATTTAGTTAGCATTCACAAAGTGGAATAACCTATACATCACATACCCTTTGTTAGCTGGTTGTTTAGAATAGACGTATGAGTCACTGGATTTTATTTTAGCAGTTGGGCAATGCAATTCTCCTTTTGCCCAAAATATTAAAATGCAGAATTGTGAAACTAAGAGAGGTAATGTCAGATCTTATACAGGATGCTTATCAACCACTGTAATGGATAGAGAAATTCTTCTGCTCTTGTCATTCCACGTTTCACCTTGGTAGGCACAAATGATAAATCACCTCATGCACAAAAAATTTCTATTATTCAACTAATCAGCAAACTACAGTATATTTTTAAAAATTGTGTGTGGGGGAGAGGTGTTGGAGGGGGGAAGCTTGCAAATCCAAAGAAAGGTGGCATAAGAGAAGGATAGGCAAGATTCTATCCTGCATGATTTCAAGTACAAATGAATCCCTCTGGGAGTTTGGGGGGATTTTTATATATATATATATATATATAGATATATATATATTTTTTTTTTTTTTTTGTCTTCTCTCAGACACTGTTCAGAATTAATGAGGGTACCTGCAACAATGCTGGCAAGCTGCTGGGTTCTGGTGATGGGGTAGATGCTGCGTGCCTGAACGATTGCTGAAGCGATTTTCTTGGCGTGCTTCTCCTCCCCGTATGTTCTCAGGATGGATGCAAGTGCCTGTTGATCTAAAGCGTTCACAACATCAGCTGCGGTGGGCATGTCAGGGTACCTACGCAGAAGAAGAGCCAATTAGTTCACTGACGTCAGTTTTCATTGACAAGAGGTGAAACTTCAGAGTACTGAGACATAAAGTCAGGCATACACACATAGTCTAAGAGGTCTTCTGAGGTTTTTAAAGTCACAGACTGAAATCTTACACAAATGAAATAGATTTTCCATTTCAAATACCCATAATTATTGCAAGTGGGACTGTGTGTGACATTCATTAAGGTCAAGGGCAGCAGAAAGTTAAAATGCTTTACTAGCCTTTAATTCAGAAAGAAGTTATTATTGCTTATGAAGATTTCTCCTAAACTAAAATAATGGAAAATGTTTTGGATTTAGTTTGTTCAAATTTAAATTACTGCTTGATTTTTTTTTTTTTTTCAGTATAGAAGATACAAGGCTTACTGACTGATATTTAAATGAGCCTAGATATCAGGAACTTAACTAAATCTAAGACTGTAAAGTAACCAACTATTTATATGAGGGTACAAATTGAATTTAGAAAGTCTAAAAAAGAAGATACTGCTGGTCAGTTTCCCTCACAAAAACTAGAACAACCTTAATAGTAATAACATATATTATTTCAAATTGTTAACCATATGGGCTTATACACCCATGACAAAAGCCACCATGGGGTAAAATCTGGTAATTAACAAACAATATTAAACAGGCCTAGATGGTAATTTCAGGTGGAGGAGACAAAGCAATACCAACCTCTGGTCAAATAGAATAAATTATAGTAACAGGAAATAGCATTCACTTTGTCAGGCCATTCCAATTTACCTCAATTTAGGGAAATGCATCAAGGAATTTTAAGTGATGAGCTAACTGAGATCTTAATTATTAGAAAGATAGCCTTGCTAATAGTACAGTTCTCTCTCCTGTAGTTAATATGTTGGATTGATTGTTGGTACTATACTGTAATGACTTTAAGTAACAAGGATATGGTAGCTTTAAGACCTGACCATCAATCAGAGTGGGGTTGCCAAGGAATAGCTGAATCCGTCCTTAAAAATACTACACTGCACCTTGTTAACATGTCTAGTACTACCAGGAAAATAATTTTGTTGTTGTCCTTTGCGTGTCCCCTATTTCGCCATGACCTCCATCTCTCTTCTCTCTCTCTCTCTCTTTGTGTGTGTGTGTGTGTGTGTGTGTGTGTGTGTGTGTCTGTGTGTAACCTTGTTTTCCAGATCCTGTGATTCTTTTTTTTTTTTCTTTTTGGCTGCCATGGTACTCCCAGATCAATGAACATCCTATAAGGTAGCCTATTTCCATCTCAACAGGCTTTGCTCCTTCAATAACAGCTTTAAGGATAAAGATTTGGTCTATAGAGTCAGATCAACCTCGATTAGAATCATAGCCTTGCTACTCATATTGTGTAAGCTTTTGAACCTACTGGAGCCTCAATTTCTAACCTGTAAAATGAAAGTAACAATGTTTACCTCACAGAATTGTTGAGAGAATTAAGGGTTCACGCGATTATAAACTAGATAGTATAATGCCTGGAACAGAGAAACTCAATGAATGTCACTGTCCTTTAGAGCTTGTCCATTCCTAGATTTGCCAAACATCATTCTTGGCCTAACTGAAAAATCCCTGTTAGATCTTACCTAGCTGTTAATTCAACTGCCCAAACCACCAAGCATCAGAATGAAACTTGTTAGTGATGGTAAATTCAGACTCATAGAATATATGTACAGTTCTATCAGGACAATTCTAAGATTAGTATGGATGTACTCAGCAGTTTTTTTTTTTAATACCTTTCTACTTTTAAGTAAGAAAATTAAAAGAGCATTTTGCTCAAATACAGTTCAGTGGATAATAGGCATAATTTTATTTTACTCTCATGTTCACATAGAATAGCAGTGTATTGGGTTAGCCAAAAAGTTCCTTCGGTTTTTAAGTAAAAATAAAAGACATTTTTCATTTTCACCAAGAATGTTATTGAAGAACGTATTCACCATTTTGTTCCACTACCTTCTGCCATTTTTCTTCATAATTCCATCTTCCCAAAACTTTTTTATCTTTTTGAGCAAAGAACTGTTCCAGGTGCCTTTTACAGTCTTCCAGGGAATTGAAATTTTTTCCCTTAAGAGAATTTTGTAAAGACTGAGATAAATGGAAATCCGAAGGTTCAATGTCTGGTGAATACGGCAGATGAATCAGAACTTCCCAGCCAAGCTGTAACAGTTTTTGCCTGGTCATCAAAGAAACATGCAGTCTTGCGTTATCCTGCTGGAAGATTATGCATTTTCTGTTGACTAATTCTGGACACTTTTCGTCAAGTGCTGCTTTCAGTTGGTCTAATTGGGAGCAGTACTTGTTGGAATTAATCGTTTGGTTTTCTGGAAGGAGCTCATAATAAGAGTTCCCTTCCAATCCCACCATATATCACCTTCTTTGGATGAAGACCGGTGTTTGGTGTGGTTGGTGGTGGTTCATTTCACTTGCCCCACAATCTCTTCCATTCCACATTATTGTACAGTATCCACTTTTCATCACCTGTCACAATTTGTTTTAAAAATGTAAGTTTTCGTTAGTTTCAGTAGAGAATCGCATGCAGAAATATGGTCAAGAAGGTTTTTTTCCGCTAACTTATGTGGAACACAAACATCAAAGCGATTAACATAACCAAGCTGGTGCAAATGATTTTCAGCGCTTGATTTGGATATTTTGAGTATGTCGGCTATCTCCTGCGTGGTATAACATTGATTGTTCTTAACTAATGTCTCAATTTGATTGCTATCATCTTCAACTGGTCTACCTGACCACGGAGCATTGTCCAGCGAGCAAGCTCCAGCACAAAACTTTGCAAACCACTTTTGACACGTTTGATCAGTCACAGCACCTTCTCCATACACTGCACTAATCTTTTTTTTGCATTTCAGTTGTGTTTTTACCTTTCTTGAAATAATAAAGCATAATATACTGAAAATGTTGTTTTTTTCCTTCCATCTTCAATATTAAATGGCTACACAAAAATTCACCAATTTTGATAAGTTTTTTTTTAATGCATGGTGATTTGACAGCTGTCACAATACAATCTAACAAAATTGTTTCGAATGAAGTGAAAGACAACTAAGGGCTACTAGAGCCATCCTACGGAAAAAAACGAACAAACTTTTTTGGCCAACCCAAGTTTCCATAGGGCTACAAGGCAAAAGGGGCAATAGTCTGGAAAACTGATAGGCTGTTAGGAGGCTTCAGAATAGGCATTCAAATAGTGAAGAAGCTAACATACAAAATCTGCCCCTCCAAATTAAGAGTTAAGAGATCTTGTCAGTCCTCCAGAGATCACCAACTTACAAATGACTACACTCAGGAGAGAAAGAAAATATTAACATAATTTATTGCATAAATATTGCCATAATTTATGGCAGTTCATTTATTACCTTCTAGTGAAGAATACAACTGACAACAGAGCTAGACCTGCAAGTCCTTGAAGCTGGGAACTTCTTTCTGCTATATGAGAACTTATTATAATCTGAAAGCTACTGTTGAACTTGGGGTAGTACAGAATTAACTATGCTGTAAGATTCCACTGTTAAATGGCAACAGGTTAAGGAAGCCTCTTGCACCCATCTTCATCACAGGGAAATATCAGCTTCCAGGATCTGACTGGCCAAATTTATTGGCTTGGACTCCCTCTTCCCATAATACCACTTAGATTAGCATTGAACATATTTGCATCTCCAACTTTCCCTTGTCTATGAATTCATGTGAACCAACTCCTCCTTTCTGAATGCCATGAACTTTCTTCAGATATGTTAATATCTCTGATTAGTTTACAGCCTATGCTATCTACCTGGAAGCCATCCAGCTTTTCGAGATACATTTGCTCAATAGTATTATTATCCATTACATATTGACTTAGGGTTTAATTCTCAAGGGCTTATTTTCATGTTCGTAGGGGAGAACCTCAGGAACCCTCATTCATAGACTACAGTTTGATGATGTCTCTACATTAACAATATGGGGATTTATTACTATTAACCAGAAGCTTTGTTCACTGTATTTCAGAAGGCATCCTTAGTAAGACATAGGAACAGCAGAAATTTGCTTGACATTTTATTACCTCTGCACAACAACCTCAATCTCCAAAAATGAGAAGATATTTGACCTTTACTATTAGTCATTGGTCTTTAAAGGATTTTTATTATTTTCTTTTATGACATTCTTCATTCCATGAATGCCAATTTGTGCAAATGAAGGTATAAGACTCAGAACAAAAAGGTTCCAACAAGTATGAATCACACTCTAAGTTAACAGGTCATATCGAAATATGGGGAAAAGGCTATATGTGAATAATTACCATGAGACAAAGAAGTTTGTGGGAAATAAAAGTCAAAGTCAACTCAATATTAAATTGTTGACTTAAACTGGACATTAAATTTCTCATATAAAGGTCCTTCTGACAGATTGGAAGAAATGTTGAAAAATACATTTGTTTCAGTAGAAATGTTTGTGCAGGTCTAGAATTGCAGATTAGTAACAGAATAGCTTACAAATTTAGATAGAAGAAAGATTAATGCTCTTTTAGAAAGTATGCTTCCCAAATGTAGGGGCCATGATAAATAATTTGGTGGAGGGGGTGCATAAAATGAGAAAAACACGCTTAAGCTTTGTTTCGTAGGTACAGGCTATTCAGTTCCTGGGCCAGTGTTGGGCATAGAGACAAGTGCTAATCTAAGCTTTTAAGATTAATTTAGATTTAAAAGAAATTATCCTATACTTTCCTAGAATGTGACCCTCTTTGTGTTATTTAATATATGTTACCTATTTAAATGATGGAGAACAAATGTATTTCCAAGGTGGTGAGAAATGAAGAGGAGGTGTAAAGCTGTCTTACACACAGTACGGTGTCTGATTTAGTATCATAAATTTTAGTTTCTCTGGAGAAGGTTGAATCCAAGTGACTGTACAAGAAACAGGACAAAATACACAATTGCTGACCTCTAGGATCTTGCCTTTTATGCAGTATTCAAGAGAATATGCATTAAATATAGTTCCTTTTACTTTTCACAAAAGGCATAGTTGGGCCTGCACCAAAATGAAACCATTGCTTCAGTATCATATTAATATTGTTAGTAGTCTAAAAGATCACATTGTATCTGTAAAAAAGAAAATCAGTATTAAAGTTATCCTCTTCACTACTCTGTGTAAAGACTGCAATGATTTTTCTTTTAGAATCCCAAATCTAGAGAAAGACTAAAGCCTATAATGAGTAGCAAACAAAACTGATTTATTATGTATGGATAGTGTTAGGTGTGGGCGTGTGATGGGAATTCTACAGTCTTAAAAGGAAATTAAATTCAGAGTGTTTTTGAGAAATTGATTTCTTGTTATGAGGAGAAATGCTTTATCAATACTCACCTGCAACCATCCATTCTCATGTCCAAGGGGCCATCCTTCCGAAGGGAAAAACCTCTTTCAGGGGCATCAAGTTGCATGGAGGAACACCCAAGATCCAAAAGAACTCCATCCAAAGTCCCTGGCTGCACTCCAGCTTTCATTAGTAAGGCTTCTGCCTGGCTGAACTGGCTCAGGATGGCTCGGATCTGTTTACTGGGGATAAACCCAGGAGATGGAAAAAACACTTATGTCATATTAAAGCCTTTCTTAAGGTCTAGGATCAATGAAAGGGAGCACATTCTATTATTAGCTTATTTAACCAACATATGTTTACTAAGTGCCAACCACATGCTTTATACTATATAAGGACATACAGATATGGAAACTCTGCATCTTTGGTTTCAACACCAGAGGTGGTTTAACATAATTTTATTCTTGCTAATAAACACAATTTATTTTATACCTTGTGAAGGTATATAAGTTCATGAATTAGAAAAATTTGCTGGTCGGACCAGTCTTTTTATTATTTTTTTTTCTAAAAAAAAATTTTTAAATCTCTGGGCTGGGAAAAGAAACATATGCCATTCTATCAAAAGAATAAACACCTGTGCCCTGTTGGTAGGAGTGTAAACTGGTATAGCCACTATGAAAAACAGTATAGAGGTTCCTCAAAAAATTAAAAATAGAACTACTATATCATCTAGCAATTCCACTTCTGGGAATATATCCAAAAGAAATAAAAACACTATGTTGAAGCGATATCAGCACACTCATTTTCATAACAGCATTATTTACAATAGTCAAGACATGAAAACAACCTAAGTGTCTGTCAATGGATGAATGGATAAAGAACTTGAGATGTGTATATATATATATATATATATATATATTATTCAGCCATAAAAAAGAAGAAAATCTTGCCATTTGTGACAACATGGATGGACCCTGAGAGCATTATGCTAAGTCAGACAGAGAAAGACAAATACTGTATGATCTCATTTATATGTGAAATCTTGAGATTGAAAGAGAGACGGAGAGAGAGAGAGGGAGGGAGAGGGGGAGAGAGAGAGAGAGAGAGAGAGAGAGAGAGAGAGAGGGAGAGAGAGAACCATGCTCGTAAAAAAAGAGATGAGATTTGTGGTTACCAGAGGTGGGGGATGAGGTAAGGTGAATTGAATGAAGGTGGTCAAAAGGTACAAACTTCCAGATAAATAAGACAAATAAGTACTAGGGGTGTAATGTACAACACGATGACTATAGTTAACACTACTGTGTGTATTTATGAAAGTTGTTAAGAGAATAAATCCTAAGAGCTCTCATCACTAGGAAAAAAAATTCCTTTCTCTTTTGTGTTTATATGAGATGATGGCTGTTAACTAAACATTGTTGTAAGCATTTCATAATATATGTAAGTCAAATCATTATGCTGGACACTTTAAACTTGTACAGTGTTATATGTCAATTATTATCTCAATAAAACTGGAAAAAAGTAAATTTAACTTTTAACTAGTAAACCAATTTAAATATCTTTTTTCTTTCTGTTTTATTACTTATTATATGTCAAACACCTTCAAGCCAACCATTTTAGCTTTCTCCATATTCTTCACATAATTCAGGATAGGGGTGCTGTGTAGCTGCACACTTGAAGAATGAAACTATGCCTAAAATAAACGCCTTCTTACAGAAGCAATGTTTTAGCTCTCAGCAGGGATTCTGAAGTGAATGGAGCGTTCAGAATTAACAGACAGGCAAGGAGTTGGGATCACCTTACAGCTATATTAATTCTCCTTCCTACACAAAGTGAGATGCTGCCTTCAGGGTTCTTCAGAAGCCCTAGGGCAACTGGCATGCATTTTGGAAGGGGAATGAGAAGAGAAAAATTGGGCAACACTCCCAAGACCTCATTCCCTCCATCTACAGGTGTATGGAGTGAGGGTGGATTTCAACAGTGTTGGGGAATTCATATCTATGATATTTACTTATATGTTATGTTGTTTAAGGAGAATTTCACAGCTCATTGGTAATTTTTTCTCAAATTCCAATGGAGAAAGTGATTTTCAGATTCACTCACCAAATACTCACTAAATATCTGCTATGTGTCAGGCATTATGCTATTCTGAGGTATAAACAGATTAATAAATCATGGCTTTCCGAGCTTTGAGCTGAGAGAAAGGTATATAAATAAACAGTTTGCAAAACAATCTCATGGGTGCTAATAGTAGAGACAGACAAATTGCTGTGTCTGTATTTGGAAAATATAAAATGAATGCTAATACTAGCATTGAAAACAGAAATAGTAGAATCTTGGGATTGGAAGGCAACTCACAAATCATTTGTTCCAATTATTTAATTGATGTTTGAATCTTTTCCCTTTCCACCATCACTGCTGGGGGGCAGGGTGGGGAGGAGACTCATTGTTTTAATATCTCTCATTCACCCCATTGGTGAGGAAGGGATTCCCATTCTAAAATTATGGAAATGGTCAAGTGAACACACAGCGCCCGACACTGGACAGATGAGACTGACAGGAGTTTATTAATCACATCCACTCACAGCCCAGGGGAGGAGGACACCAAATGCCATGCATGGCTACATGGGTGCCGCACTCAGGAACAGAGTGGACCGACAGGCTGTGAGGAGCAGATTTTATGGTATCAATAGGGTAGGGTGCCGCATGCCCAAGAAAGGATGTGTTGGCTTGTTTGAATAATTCCACGGGCTGGCAGGGAACTGAAACCTGCTACTCAGGGATAAGCAGGTATTATGCCTGATCGCTTTGATAAGGAGTGTTGTTTGGCTAGGAACCTTCTCTGTGGAAGCACAGTGGGGAAGAAAAGTTGTGGTTAGGCCATTTAAGATTCTTCCAGCTTTCCCTAAATGTCAAGAACACATAATACTGGGCTTAAATTTTAGGCCTCACCTCACAGTCATTTAGCCCGTGTTTGAACATTCCCAGTAAATAAAAACTCACTATTGGCTTTTGGTTTTTTAAAAGTTTTTTTAGTCAGTTGTTTTTTAGTGAAGTTGCTGGCTGTTTCCTCACTATTTCTATAACTTTTGTCCCAGGTATCAGTCCATGGAAAACAATTAAAAACCCATGGCAGCCTGTTACATATCTATTGTTAGTTATTGTAAGCGATACTTGTTGGCTACCTCTTAGTTGCCAGTCTCTTTTCCAACAGGACGTCAAAATTTCAGCCTTGTATCTTGGGAGAGAATGATCATATCCATGATTGTTTATATGTCAACTTGGCTTGGCAAAAGTAGCCAGTTATTTAATCAAACAATGATCTAGGTATTGCTGTGAAAGTTTTTTTAGATGTGGTTAACATTACAGTCAGTTCCCTGTAAGTAAAGGATATTACCTTCCATAATGTGGGTGTGTGCCATCCGATCAGATGAAAGGCCTTAAGAGCAAAAAATGAGGTTTCCCAGAGGAAAAGGAAATTCAATCTCAAGACTATAGTATCATCTCCTATCATAGTTTCCAGTCTGCTGGCCTGCCCTACCATTTCAGACTTGCCAGTCCCCACAATGCAAGTCAATTCCTTGGATAAATCTCTCTCTCTCTCTCTCTCTCTCTCTCTCTCTCTCTCTCTCTCTCTCTCTCTCTCTCTCCCTCTCTCTCTCTCTCTCTCTCTCTCTATATATATATATATGATGTGTGTGTATGTATATGTATGTATATCTCCTACTGGTTCTGTTTCTCCTGAGAATTCTATCCTAATGGATATAATATCTCTGCTCAAGAGGTGGATTTCTGATTAGCTAAGCTAATTTGCACACATGACCACCACGGCCCCTATAATTTGTTCTAAGATTGGCATGTGTCACACCTCTGGCCAATAAGATACAAGAGATATTTCCTAGGGACTTGGGGAAAGAAAATTCTTTTCTTCCATTGAGCTATGGGAAGAAAAATGTTTTTCAGACTCTCACTTGATATGAAAAAGCACATAGCTCTGATCATTGCCAGCAGATATCTTGGCCCAAAGAAGGGAGAGGGTAGCAGCCAATTTGGCCAAAACTCTACAAAGCAGAGAGAAAGATTAACCACGCCATTAGATTGAACCTCACCTAAAATCCAACTTGTCTCTGAACTTTTGAGTTATATGAGCCCATAAATTACCTTTGTTATTTAAAACCAGTTTGAGTTGTTTTTTTTTTTTTTTTTACTTGCAATGGAAAACATAACTATTATAGCTATCATGCTTCTCAGGTGTTCATTTCTCTAAATCATACAACTCTTGTTTCTTCTGCTATTCTCTACGCAAAAAGTCTTTCACCATGCAAGATGCTCTTTTCTGAATGTGTCCCGGTTTGCCTATGTCCCTAGATCTGAACTCCATAATGATCAGCACAGAATAAAGTAAATTCTTTCCTCTTTTGTTCTAGTTATTATATTAATACAGCTCAAGATCATAATAGTTTTAGAATTTGTTTCACACTGTTGACTTATACTATCTAATACCATTGTACACCACTGCTAAGCCTGTTTCCTCCACACTGTACTTGTGCAGTTTTGTTTTGTTAATTATTGTAGATCTAGTACAATCTCTAACCTACATATTTTCTACAACCTTTAGGATCCAGGTATTATCTTGAACCATAGAAATCTTCTTTACACTGCAGCAAAAGCCTCAAACAAATCACTATTGCCCAGTCTTAATTCCTTAGCATTAGAGCTATATCCTGCTTAAAGCTAATAATATAATTGTAAAATAAAAATAATATCTTATAGGAGATGTTTGCATTCTTGGACACCTTCAAACATAACTGTTTAACACTAACATTCAGATAGTTTTAGGCATGACAAAGAGTAAGTAACAAAAATATAATCCTCACCATAATCATATACAAGTATGAGAATATCATATGGGGAAAAAAAAGTAACCATGAGACAACACCACAAAGTAAATCATGTGTTTAAGGCAGAGTCTTCTGATGCTATATCAGTTATGTTTCTAGAATTAGATTATTCTCATAGTAAAAAAAACCATCTAAAAGTATACCAACAAACTGTTGAAAACTTAGCCTTAACTTCAGACCCTGGGGCATTATTTCACATATGCAATTATATTGAGGCTAATTTTCCTGGGTAGGCAGATTCCACACCCACTTTTTTCTTTCTTCTTCTCTTTTTTCTTTCCTTCCTCTCTCCCTTCCTTCCTCAGGTCCTCTCTCTTCCTTCCTCCCTCCCTACTTCCTTCCTTTCTTCCTCTTTTATTCAAATTTTAAGTTCTTAGTATTTTTGCATATCTATTTTACAAGTGTTATAAAGCAAGTAACAGAAAAGTGTGAATTCGCCAGAGAGGATCATGATGGTCACAAAAACAGAGCCAAACCAGGACATTTAGCCATAACTACACATACAGAATCTGTTTATCATTGTCATCATCATTTGTCATTACCCTAGGAGCCCCAGGATGTAAAGTAAAATGTTGCTTGTGACTCAAAGCACATGTTACATGAGAAGATTCTACAACCCAACGCCAAGAAAAATAAGGCACTTAGCAATAGAGTGCCAGTAATACCCTGGTTCCTGGAAGCCAGTTTTTGAGGCTTTGACCACCATAAGTATTGTTAATCTTGATTCTGGCAAGTCATCTGCACTTGGAGTACAAGTTTTGGGTTTGTTTTATTATAAAGGATCCTAGTACATACTGAGGCTGGTGATGTAAGTGTAGCTACTACGTGATTTAGGATTAAACATGGAACTTCATCATTCCTCTAACTGCATACAGTCTAATGATAGCAGTTAGGGATAGATTACTCAACGAATTATAAAAGTAGATCCAGATTCTTTCTAAAAAGAACAAATCATTTAGCTGTGAAGGAATTGAGGTCTTAGACAGGGATATGGAAACAGATTCAGGCATGAAAGAATAAGTTAGACATATAATTTATTAGAACTGGCTCAGTCACTAAAATTGAGGCATCAAGTCAGTATCAGCAGCGAAGGCAACCTCATGTAAAGTCACCTAAGCCACAGACTAGGCCATCTTCAGTCCATTATCAGGAACCCTGTGGTGAAATCCGAGGGTACACTGAGCTAGCAGATGGATATGCAGAGAACTCTGATCATATGGACCAGAGTGACAAGCAGAACAATGTAAAGAAGAGAAGAAAACTAACATTTCTTAAGAAGATGACAGGAATGTATTCAGACACTTAAAGTTCGTTTCAGGGTTCACTTTGTCATTTACTTCAATCATTCATTTTGTGTGTGCATTTGAGGGCATACCTAGGTGATTACATTCCCTAAGAGGATATGAAGAGCAAAATCCAAATTGTTTTTGCGGGGGTGAAGGTCTGATTACAGTGGATCCAAGCCTTTCTCACGTTAGTATCAGCATTAATCCATGAAATCCCAGTGTGCTACCTGTTTTCTAGTCATTAAATTTTATTGGTCTGTAGGCACAGAGCAGGGGCCTCGGCTGTTTTTATCACTTCATTAGGCACCCCCCAAGCAAGGAATTCAGAGGGAGCCAAAGCAGTGGATGAAAGCATAGCTCATATTTGAGCAATGGTAAGAGCAAACATTTGTAGAATGCTTCCTATGTACTAGACCCTGTGCTAAGTGCTTTATACTTATTAAATCATTTCATCCTTATGATAACCCTATGAGCTAGGTGATATTATAACCCACATTTTGCAGATGAAGAAACAAGTACAGAGAATGAAGTCACTTACTCAAGCCATATAGCTAGTAAGGGCTGGAATTAGAATGCAAACTCAGTCCTGTCTGGCTCCAGAGTCATGTTCTTAACCACTACACTGTAATACCTAGGTTTCTATTTATTTAGTGCCATTTCAGACCTCTAACTCTTCATCATTATAACCTTGTCATGGTCCATAAATTTGCCTAGTTTTTCTGATTTTTTATTAAAATGCTTTAATTGTTGTCAACGTTTGCCATATCTTCATAGCTATAGGTCTGCAGATTCAGCACTCAACAAATATTTGCTGAATAAGGATTATCTACCAGTACTGGATACAGGAATATAAAAATGAACAACAGCACACAATATGGAAAGGTATATACACAAACGTATATAAATCACTGAGGAGATGGTTTATTTCTTCTTTAAACAGCAGTGGTAGAGCAGAAAGGGGAGACTGAATCATAAGGCTTATGTTTAAAAATTGGTTCTGATACTTATTAACCCTGTGGTATTGGACAAGTTATTTAATATCCCTCAGTTTCAGTTCCCTGTGTCTCATGGTATTTAAGTTTTTCCCCTTTGAGGCAGCCTGGTATGGTAGAAGTATCTCAGTAAGTTCTGGAGTCAGAGTGAATCAGATTATTAACTTTTTAATTATTTATCCCTTTACGACTCAGATTCTTTATTTGTCCCATGTGGGCAACGGAGCAATTCCAAACTCACAAAGCTTTGGTGAAGAGTATGTTAATCAGTGTACATGAGGACACCTACTAAGATGCCTAGGCAAAGGAAGGCCCTCAGTAAATGTTACCTCTCCCTCTGTTCCAACCTGCTTCTCTTCCCTTAGAGATTCTTCTTATGATTCGGTCACTGTGCTGCCAACTGAAAGTTGGGAGCAGTAGCAAGGATTTGCTCCAGGCACACCAAATGCAGGGCCATACTGACTATAAAGAATTCTTCTCCAATCTCTTTTATGTGCTGCTACTGGGCTGTATTTCTCCTTCCATTTCACCATGCTCTTGTTATAGTTTGAGAACTGTTCACTTTTTGATATGTTTATGTTTACCATACTACATAAAGGTCCAAGATATGTTGATTTTCATATTAATTGTGATCACTTTTTAAACACTATTAAAAGATACACTTGCTCAAAGAATATTTTCATACACTGTAGAGATGGAACGAAAAGATGTTGTTTTTGTTCTGCATAATCTGCTCAAAATCTTTGATAGCATTATCTTTACTGACCATTGTCTTTTCCTTCAGGAAATACTTGCTAAAAATTGATTTAGTCGTTTATTCACAACTCATATATTGACTTGAATAAAGCACATTTTAGAAATGATGAAATGTAATTATATTTCTATCTTTCAGTTACCCTTTCAAAATGTATTCAATGGAGTAATATTCCTCTGTTCTGGAATAACAGTTTCGGAGGCTATGTTATAAAGTCTTTGAAATTCCATTGTCCAGGAAGAGGTTAAAGTACTAATTTATATTAGACTTTCATAAGACAATTACGCATGTTGTGTTCTCCAGGGTAATCTTAAAAAGTATAGTACAATAAAGTATAACATATGAGCAAACAGAGAGAGAAGATAGAATGATAATAACAATAAAGGTGGCAATAAAGAAGAAAAAAAGGAACAAAGAACAGGTTGATACATAAAAAACTAACAGGAAGATAGTAGACAGATCCAAACCCAAATACACCAGTAATTATATTAAATATTCTGACTAAATACTCTAATTTAAAAAAGATTTTCAAAATCCAATGATATGCTGCTTATAAAAGACAAATTAACTATTAGGACACAGAGAAGTCAAAAATAAGAAGATGGAAAAAATGTTAATGCAAACATTACACAAAAGAAAGGTGGTATCAGATACAGCAGATTGAAACAGTACTAGAAATAAAAAGAGGTATTTTATCATGATAAAAGGGTCAAATCTACCAAATGGCATGCAAATTACAAATCTTTATATCCCTAATAATAAAGCTTCAAAATATGAAGCAAAAATTGACAGAACTAAAAGCAGATGGATAAATATATAACCATAATGGTAGATTTTAAAATATCACTCTTAGTAAATTTTGACTAAGCAGAACAACATATAGGAAATTTGAAACACACAATTATCAAGTTTGATTTAACTTACACAAAAAACTCCATACTCCAAAACTACATGAATGTATATATTTTTAAAGACACAATGAATTTGTAAAAAATAGACTATCTGCTGGGGCTATCAGACTAGTTTCATCAAATTTCAAAGGGCTGATATCATACAGAGTATATTTTCTAAGCACAGTGGAATTTAAGTAGAAATCAATAATAGGAAAAGTCCTATTAGAAAGTCCACAAATGTTTGGAAATTAAGTAATAGGCTTCTAAATAATCCAGAAAATAAAGAAAATTAATAAATATTTTAAACTAAACAATACTTAAAGAGTACAACATAACTTACCACCTAATGAAAATGCAACACATCAAAACTTGTGGAATACTTCTAAAATCATTATTGAGAAAAATCCACAAAATTAAATGTACATAAAAGAATGCTGAAAATCAATGATCTATGCATTCTTGTTTCATAAATTAAGCAATAACAGCAACAATCTATGGAATAGGATAAAAAATGATTTGCAAATGATGTGACCAACAAGAGGTTAATATCCAAAATATACAAATAGCTTATAAAACTCAATATCAAACAAACAAAGAATCCAATCAAAAAATGGGCAGAAGATCTAAATAGACATATTTCCAAAGAAGACATACAGATGGCTAACAGGCACATGAAATTCAACATGTTCAACATCACTAATTAAGAGAATTGCAAATCAAAACTACAATGAGGTACACCTCACACTGGTCAGAATGGCCATCAACAAAAAGTCTACAAAGAATAAATGCTGGAGAGGGTGTGGAGAAAAGGAAACCCGTGTACACTGTTGGTGGGAATGTAAATTGGTGCAGCCACTATGGAAAACAGTATGGAGGTTCCTTAGAAAACAAAAAAACAGAACTACCATATGATCCAGCAATTCCACTACTGGGTAAATATATGGAAAAAATGAAAACTAATTTGAAAAGATACATGCACCCCAAGACATGGAAGCAACCCAAGTGCCCATCAACAGACAATCGGCTTAAGAAAATGTGGTGTATGTATATACATATATATATATATATATATATATATATATATATATATATATATACACACACATACACACATACATACATACAATAGAATGTTAGCCATAAAGGATGGAATATTGCCATTTGCAGCAACATGGATGGACCTACAGGGTATTATGCTTAGTGAAATAAGTCGGACAGAGGAAGACAAATACTATATAATATCATTTATATGTGGAATCTAAAAAAATAATAAAATGAATCTATATACAAAACAGAAACAGACTTACAGACATGGAAAACAAACCTATGGTTACCAAAGAGGAGAGGGAGGAGGGGAGGGAGAAATCAGGAGTATGAGATTAACAGATACAAAGTAATACACATAAAATAGATAAACAATAAGGATTCACTGTATAGCACAGCAAAATTATACCCAATATCTTGTAATAACCTACAATGGACTATAATCTGCAAAAAACAAAAACAAAAACCCAAATCACTCTACTGTACATCTGAAACTAACAAAATATTGTAAATCAACTCTACTTCAATAATAATAATAATGAAAAAGATAGCACCAAATTAAAATCCTAAAAAGAGGCAGAAAATTATAAATACAAGAGCAAAAAAAAAAAATAGAACAATAGAAATAATTAAAGAAAAAACAAAAATTTGTTCTTTGAAAATACTAAGAAAATTGTTTAATCCCTTATAAGGGTAATCAAGAAGAGAGAATGAACAAATTACTAACATAAGGGGTAAATAAAGAACATGTCACTACAAATCTTACAGGCATTAAAAATACAATAGGACATTATCAAGAACTTTACGATAATAAATTTGAAATTTAGATCAAATGAAAAATTTCCCAGAAGAATCATAACTTACTAAAACTGTCCTATGAAGAAATGTAAAATATAGTCTTAAAAGCATTAAGAAACTAAATCTGCAATTATAAAACGTTCCACAGAGAAGACAACAAGTCTAAATGGCTTCACCATGAATTCTTCCAAACAGTTAAAATAGCATCAGTTTGATATAAACCCCTCCAGAGAACAGAAAAAGAGCCATTCACAAAGCCAGCATAACCCTGCTATGAAATTAAACAAGTACGTTACAAAAAAGCAAAACTAAAGGCCAATCTTTCTCATGGGCAAAATAACAAAAGTTAACAAAATATGAGCATATCAAATCCAGCCACATATATAAGGGATGATATCACTAGGTTGATATCCACTTGGCAAGGTCTGTGAAGCAGTTGAACATGCAATGGTACTGAAGCTAAGGAGAGAGGTCAGGGCTGGAGAGACAACTTTTGTAATTGTCTTAAAAGAGTAGGGATTTAGAAAATGTTTATTAAATGAATATACAACAGGATTTTAAAACGGAAAAATTCTTCTGGTCTCAGTTTCAGGCCAATATAATCGGGAAATAGATATCCACTGCTAAAAGAAATACCAAATAAAAATGCAATTTTCCCAAATACATGGCCTAGAGAAGGTTTCATTACACTTGGGCCCCTCATAGAGATGTTTATTTAATTTTATATTATAAAAGACATTAGAAAATGAACAAGAAAGAATTCTAATAAGAAAATTTTCTTGGCAAGAACTGCTTCCTTGCTTAATTTTCTTGGCATCTCACTTTACTTTTTTTAATGATATTCAAACACTTAATCCTTGATTCCATGTAATTCTCACATAAAAATATCTATATCCTCTGTGCTTAAATCACCCAGCCCACCCCCATACCCCACATTCTCTCTCTCTCTCTCATCAAGGACTGTACTGTTCCAATGATTGGTGATAATTTCTTCTTCTAGACTGCAGTAGAGCTTACTTATGATTCATTTGGCACTCAGTACATGCTACTTTGTAATGTTATTTATCTTTTTATCACACTGCCTCTGCAACAAGAACTTAAACCTTTTACGGGTCATATAGACCATGTTATACAGCTTTTGGTATGTGCAGTACCTAAAAGATTGTAAGTGTTCAATGAAAGTTTTTTTGATGATGAAAGTGGTGATGATTTTAAAGGCATTAACATTTTTTAAAGGCATCAAAGATGAGAACTCAGTAATAAAAAACTCAATGTTTTTTCCATCATACTTTGCTAAGAAATACATGTAAGATACACAGTAAACTGATATGGCCTTGGAGGGACAAACAGTTATGCAGTGTGTAGCCTGTAAATTTAAGTCAATACACTCGTTAGAAGGGCTTAAGTTTCAGGCGTTTATTTTTCACATTTTTAAGAGTCATGAGGTGTTTTATGGAACCACCTTATAACCATAGTCAATCAACCTAAAATAGTGTATTTTAAGTTTTTGTTCATGATATTTTGCCACCTACATTATCACGGAAGAAGTTTGTTCATGGTATCTTGCAACCTACGTTACCATGGAAGAACTTAAATATACTCAAAGGAAAAAATGCTAGCATGTTCTATTAACAAAGGAAATAAAATTCACAATTCATACATACTAACCAAAGCCAGGGAATTCAGTTAAGGTTAAATTTAACTCATTCAATAAGGAAGGAAACTTTGAAGTGCTTTAATTTGAAGGCTGGCATTACAATACTATTTAAATAAAATTCCTTTATGGAGTATCCTTTTTTCCCTTCTGGAGCACTTTAAAAAGTCCCAGAAAAAATGCATTTTATTTCATATGTACAGAGATTTTACATATCTACAGAGATACGTAAGAGTGTTGGTTTTCTCTGCATAATAATTATCAGATAGTATTTGCGAAATGACGTTTAAACTGCTCCTTCTATGATTTCTAATATTTCTGACTCCTTATGCTAGATAAGCCCACTCCCTTCATACTACCCTCTTATCCAATTTTCTATAAAGCTTCGTGTGATAATTGGAATAAGAAGTGTCCATCTTTTGGGGGCATCATTTTGTAAAACTTACATGTTCTGAAGTAGTTCTGATGAATTCAACCTCTAAAAAATCACCATGCATATACACTGCCAAAATATCCCATTGATTCTATCAGTTATTCAGGAAGATCTCTCATGACTTAAACATTAATAGTTTTGAATGCTTGGCATTGATGATGCCGGGTGCTTGGATGACTGCCTGAACCCAGGTCTGAAGGGACCAGATGATTTAATCTAATGGTCTCTAATTAAGGGTGAATATCATGATCATCTGGAGAATGCTTACAAATTATGGATGTTTTATTACCATCCTAAAAAATCAACATCAAGACAAACATGCTATATTTGGGGGATTTTCCTGCTTTAAGGAGCAATGGTTAGATATGGCCAAAAAGAAAATAGGTTTAGGTATGTCTATCAAGACCAAGAGGAATGGCAAATTCTTGAGGCTGATGATAGCTTTTATACACTAAGTACGCACAACAACAATAAAGAAAAAGAGTAAGAAAAATTAAATGCTTACTGTTATGGTAAAGGATAACAATTGCTGCATAAGGCAAGGGATGGCAGCTGCTAGGAACGCTGAGGCTTGGGAATATTAGTTGTGTGTCGCCCCCTTCCAAAGAGAAGAGAGAAATTCTACTTACTGGTGATGAGCAATGAGGTCACTGACACAAGGAAGTCCTGTGAGGGCACTAAGCTGTCCTTATGCATCAACAGGTCCTAACTCTAGTGTGTAAGTCTGAAATTACCA
This sequence comes from Balaenoptera ricei, assembly GCF_028023285.1. Lineage (NCBI taxonomy): Eukaryota > Metazoa > Chordata > Mammalia > Artiodactyla > Balaenopteridae > Balaenoptera > Balaenoptera ricei. The sequence continues at coordinate 83,554,885 of NC_082646.1, read as the reverse complement.
GTTCCTACCCTAGTATCTTTTGATGGGTGGACTTAAAATGGCACTGTAAATTTAAATTCAGTTTAAATAAAGAAATAAAAATCACTAAATACAACCAAGTATTTTAAAATAAAGGAAAAATCCATAATGGAAGTCAGTAGTGCTTTTCAAATGAAGAGAGCAGTCATTAGCTAAAAATTCAGTCTGATGTTTGAATTTTTAAATTAATGCACATTTTAATCTACTCTATGATATATCTATATTCATTTTAATATAAAATAATGTTTAATTATAAAACAATGTTTAATTTAACAAGTCAAATTGTTGCTCTAGGAAGACATACCATGTTTTTCCTGTAATCTTGAATACTCACTGACAACACTTCTGACAACATATTAAAATGATGCATATTAAAATAAAGCATCCAGAGAAGGAAAAGACAGCCTGCAAATCTTTGTCCTATTGGTGGTTCTCATTAGTTTCAAAACTCAGTGTGGTTGTTACATAATATAACAAGATTATGGCAAATAGCTAATGGTTTTTAGTTTAAGGAAAAGAAAATATGGCCTTTCTGACCTCTTGAAAAAAGTCATTAAAACTAAAAATTGATAGTGAGATTTTAGTGAATTTTCATTGCTTTTTTAAGTTCAGAGGGAGTAAGAAAAATGCATTCCCTCTGTAAATGCAAATTAATTAGCTGAATATGTGTCAGAAGCAAATTTTTTAGCCATACTATTTTCCAATGAACTCTCTCTGAAAAGGTTTTTCTGTACTTTTCGGTTGCTTAGTTTTATTTCTGTGACTACTGTATATTATTTCTCATTTTAAAAGAATATCCAAGTGTACATTAGCAGGAGATAATTTCCCAAACAAAGGATGAATTTAGTTTATGTACATCTTGAGTGGCATTATTTTGCAAAAGGGTGACTGCGTGATTACGTTCAAACCTGGAACTGATGATTTGTATATGACATATAAGTTAAATTATTCTAAAGTCTGGAGGCTGTGGCTCTAGATGCATAAAAATAATAACAGTTGTTGGCCATAATAGATTTAATCAATTTTATAATTTCTCTTAATTCAAACCCAACATTACATTGCAGAAAGTAGAGCCTGCTGATAACATTGCAAACATAAAAATTATTTTAAGACCACACTACTTTTTATTTTAGGAAATTCCATAGGGATGTTCGACATAATTCTGAGTATATGTGGAATCCAGTTAGAAAATCAAATCAAAAGAATAAATCATCTCGATTTTAAGTTTAAATTTTGAAATGTTAATATTCTTTATGCACAGATAAGATGCTTTTGAGATTTTTAAGGAAATCAGTCTGCTACAGACACTTTCTGAATACTTCTATGTGTCAGATACTACATTAGATACTAAGGTCCCTATTGTAAGAGTTCATAACAGTGCACAACTTTATGATTCACAGAATGTTTTAACTTAATCACATTTTGACCTTCATCACAATTCTATAAATTATATAATGTAAACACTTTTCTCCTTACTTTATGATGATTGAAACTTGAGATTAGAGAATATTTTTCTTATACATCTTTCTATAAGATAATCTAGCACAGTAATAAGGAACAGAATGGGTACTTGATAAATTTTTGATAGAGTGAATTGTTCAAGGTCACATAGCTAGTAGTGGTAAAGCTAAGTACTAAACTTAGGTCAGTTAGTTCCAAGACCAAGATGTCAAAGTATTACTATAGATAGCTTTGAGAGGTTGATTCAGGGCATCTGTTTGCACATCTCTCTGATGAAACTGATTCAACACCTTCTTAATATAGTAATTCTAGAGCTATGTATACATTTTTTTTGAAAAGGTGGAATGGCATGCCAGGAGAAAAAGTCTATTCATTGCTCTACTTTTAGCATCCACCCTTGAGGGGGAGGAGGCAGTAAAGAAATGGAATTATAGAGATCTAGCATCTATGTCACCAATGTGGATGGCTAGACCACTGGCAAGTATTATCAGACTGAAATTATCTGCCTGATGAAAAACTTACGTGCACTTGAGAATAGGAACTATCCAAATATCGATCTTGAATCAGAATTAACCAGGTTAGCTTCATACCAACACAACAAGGTTTCCTGGAAGAACTACATATCTCAACTTTAAAAAGTGCAAAAATAAAATCTGAAATAATACATTTTTGCAGTAAGTACTAAAATGAATTTATTCAGATTTTGGGGTCAATTACTTAGGTTATTTCATTTGTGTTTAAATTAGTTTTACAATAAATATTTATTGAAAGGCATTTTCAAGACTGCTGGGCTAGATGTTAAAATGCCCAGAAATGCTGTGTGTCTTTGGGTAAATCATTTCTAGATCTGGGCCTGTTTAATCATTATAAAATACCAGATCTGGACTTAAAATACCTCTCAAATACCAGGAAGCCCATATTCAGTAATTTTTGTATAACAATAGCTAACATTTTTGAACCCATACTATGTGTCAGGCACTGTTCTGAGCATTCTCTTTGTATAAAGCGTATAATCTTCAAACACACCTGAGGTAGGTAGTATTATATTCCCCCACTGTATAGATAAGGAAACTGAGGCAGCAGAGTTAAGAAACATCTTGAAGGGTTACATAGCAATTAAGCAGCAGAGCTGGAATTCTAACCTAGGCAGTCTAGTTCTAAAGCCTGTACTATTAAGCACCATGTTGTATTGCCTCTGAGACAACAAGAGTTACTAAGTCCAATAGCACAAATGATAGCTACCATTTATTGTTATTATCATGTGCCAGGCATTGAGTTAAGGGCCTTATGCTTGTTATTTCATTTAATCCTTACAAAAACAATAATCTTTGAGGTAGTCATTATTATACCTATTATACAGGTCAGGAAACTAACTCAGAATTTTGAAATAATCTGTTCACTGTCAGAGGTAGTGAGAGGCTGAAATTCTAATCCTGTTTGTTCTGTTTCCAGTGCTTCTACTTTTAACCACTGGGCTATTATGATGTTTTGTAAGAAATATACTACTTTTGGGGTTGGAACTCATCCTATACATTTTGCATCTCAAAAGAGTCTTGGTGGGTTTCAGGAGAAAAAGATGTAGTTGGAAAAAAATTATAACATGCTGAAAGGGTTACCAGTATGGAGCTCTCCTACTACATTTATATATAAGCATTTGAATTTTCCAAGGAAAAACAATCAATATGCGATTAACAGACACACACTAATATACATAAAACAGATAAGCAACAAGGACTTACTGTATAGCAATGGGAACTATATTCAATATCTTGTAATAATCTATAACGGAAAATAATCTCAAATATATATATATATAACTGAATCACTTTGCTATATACCTGAAACTAACATAATATTGTAAATCAACTATACTTCAATTTTCAAATGTGAGTATTAATAAGTAAATACCACATTAAAAATAATAGTACTAATGACTGTTGAATCTGAGGTCTGACACTAAAGTTTGAGAGAATAACTTTCTCTCCTCAGATTAAATGCAGGCATCTCCTTAACTGACACGACTGAGTTATTCCATACACACAATTCTGGCAATGTTTCATACAGGGTTTTAAGAGCAGTTAGGTCACTAAATAAAAAACTGAAATCTTTTTCCTCTTCTTAATTCCAAATGGTGGTCCCTTCAGATCCAATTTGAAATGCACTGGCAGAGCTCAGCATGTAAGCTGGCACTTGGCTGGCTCAGAAGTCAAGGGACTTTAACTCCATGCATGGATGCACAGAGTATATTTTAGTACCTTTGGGAAAAAAGCAGTAAAGCTAAGCAGGAGGAAAACCTGTCTGTAACTGATTATATTACATTTGTACAAAATGGTATCACTCCCATCACTTCTAAAGACTCTACTGTTGCAAGTAAACAAGTGCTAAGGAATCCTCTTGAAATAGAGCAACAGCAATAATGCCAACAAACATGGTAGAACTATGCAGTATCCATATCCATTGTAATAAACAACAATAATAATATGCAACTAATCCCCTTCCATAAAATAGTAATCAGTCATTAAATTAAGAAAAATAAAACAATAATGCTTGGCTTTTAAAAAGAAACTTTTAAAAGGCTTAATATGTATAATGTTAGTATATATATACACATATATAAGCATATTTAAATATATATTATATATCTTAAGAATACAAAGCATATGCATATTATATATACACACATGCATATATATTTATGTATTATATGTAATTTTTTAGTTCTAAGAGGGAAAGAAATCTAACTGGTCAAAATCAGTCATAAAATTTTAACCATGTTTCTGCAAAAAACAGCAGTGCCAAAGGGTAATGCATTGCTAATGGTTTCCAGTAGAATAAATAGCTACTCTGACGTCAAAACTTTGTTACACTCCAATAACTGGCTCACTTGGGGTTTCAGGTACAGCAAGTTACATGTCAGTTTTAAATAAAGTTATAAAAATAGAATGCCTGGTGAACCATATTGTCGCTATGCAACCTGATATGTTATGATTTATATCCAATAAAACGTTAACAAAGGTGATAGATTATACCAAAATAGTATCTGGTGGTTTAGGATGCCCTGCTCCTTAAATTTCAGGTTAAAAAAAAGCTATAATTTATTTTGTCTTTTCCTAAAGTGGTATATAACTGAGTTACCCACTGTTAGCACATGTCAAATCAGAAATATTTACATGACAAAGTGATTCATGAACTGGTAAATCTCCCTTGATAAGATATAATAATAATATTCTAACCAGGGACATGGAACAATAAGGAACAGTAAGCCTACAGAATGCAAAAAAAAGAAGGGTTATTATGTTAGTCATATAGGAATATCGGTCATTTTTCAGAAAAGATATTGCTCAAATAAATATAGGAATTTACAATCAAAATGGAGCAATTGTACCACCTTATCCTAGAACTAGAATTGAAACTATAAGTTGAAAACCCCGAAAGATGTGTTCCAATTATGTATTATATTTAATAATGAAAAGATGCCAATTAACACAGTTTCATTTTAAAGTGGGGGCAAATGAGATCTTATAAGGCTTGAAGAATCCATCAAACAGAATATACAATCAGAATGATAATTGTTTTCTATAACAGTGTCTTGCTATGGATGGCATAGAGAATATATTTGTGTAGAAAAGGGGAATACAATTCCTATTTCAGCAACAGTATTTACGGAAATATTATCAAAACCAAGCAATATATATTCAAACTACTGATGAAGACAACAATTTATGTGCAAGAAAATATTTACGTTCTAGTATTACTCAATTATTATTTCTATGTTAAGATAGAAAATATTTTATTCTTATATATAGACATTTATATGTGTTTTAACCATGCAATAACATAAATCCATCCATACATATGTATTTCTTCTATTCCCTTATTTTCACTTACTTTGTATAAGAGAGGCAAAGAGAAGATTTAGGCAGACAAATCCAAGTCTCTAGAACATTGCCCCCCACATGCAATGTTCCAAGCACTGCTATAGGCTACTGAAAATCATCAGCAAACAAAACAAAGAGTTCTGTGTCATGGAGCTGATATTCTAGTAGGGGTGGGGATTAATAATAAACATTTTAAATAAGTAAATTATATAGTTTAATAGGTGATAAGTGACAACAAAAAATACAAAATAAAGTGGAGAAGAGTAAGATCAGAAGTGCTAGGGTTGTGATTTTAATAAAGTGGTCAGGTAGGTCACTGAGAAGGTGATGTTTGAGCAAAGACTTGAAGGAGGGAAAAGGAGAGGGAAGAACTTCCCAGGCAGAGGAAATAGCTAGTGGAACAGTCTTAATTCAGAGGCATGCCTGATAATTTTGAGAAACAGCAAGGAAGCCCAAGTGACCACTGCAAAGTGATAAAGGGACAGAGAAGTAATGAGGAGGCTGAACATTGTAGGGCTTTGTAAGCTACTGTAAGTTCTTCGTTTTCTATAAAATAGTTACCACTGCAGAGTTTTGAGCAAAGGAATGGCATAACCTGGCTTAAGTTTTAAAAGGATCATTAATGGCTGCTGTGTTGAGAATACACTGAGGAGACAAGAAGGTTGGGTAAGAGGTTATTGAGTAATCCAATTAGGACTGAGGTGGTAGAAGTGGAGGTTGTGCCATCTAAATATTCATAATGTATTTTGAAGTTAGAGGCAATAGAATCTGATGTACTGATATAAGGAGAGAAAGAAAGAGATAAATCAAGGATGACAACAAGGATTTTGGTCAAACCAATAAGAAGGTTGAAGAAGGCTATAAGTAAAGCAAGTTTTAGGTAGATGTCAGTTGTTCAACTTCAGTCACATTAAATTTGAGATCTCTTTACATATAAATGGAGATGTCAAAAAGATATTTAGATATACAAGTCTTGAATTCAAGAGACAAGATCAGTATGAAGATAGTATTTGAAGCCATTAAACTCGATGGATTTACCAAGAGTGGGAATCTAGACAGAGAAGAGAAGAAAACCAAGGAGTTCTAACATTAATACTGAGGAAGGAATACTGATGAAATTATAACTGACATGGTATATATATTAATTGCAATAATAATATTCATTAAGATGCTCATCAGATACTGTATTTGGGCCTTCGTGCATGTGTTTCTAGACTCCAAATAAAAGAAAATAAAGAGAAGGCCTACAGGATTGACACTTTCATTTACTCAGCAAGTCTTTCATGCTTTTCGCAGTTATTTATGTCTAGCCTTTCTATGATGGTGCCAGTGAGCTTCTACCTTAGCAGGGTACGGACTTCATCATCACATTCCATAGGCTATTAATTTTGTTGGATAATTCATACCTTGTAAATTTAGGGAGTTCAAAGGGAAGGAACAGGGAAAGTAAGAAGGGAATATGGATCATACCCGCCTATGATTCATTAAATAGGGCTTGATCTAAATTTACATTTATAGACCATAAAACACCTATTTTGCTTTGTCTCTGTTTTTTATAGCATCAGCCAACTTTGGTAATTTGTATTTACTCCCATTACACAACAGAATTCATTTCACACAAGTCTCTGATTGGCTCATTCCATATTTTGCAATTGCCTTGATCACCATCAATAACAGAGGCTTGTACTTTAAGTGACCAATATTATAGCTATTATTATACTAGTGAAATAGGGTGAAAGAAACACATTTTTTTTCTTCCAGTTTTGTTGAGATATAATTGACATACAGGACTGTATGAGTTTAAGGTGTACAGCATAACGATTTAACTTACATACATCATGGAAAGATGACCACAATAAGTTTAGGGAATATCCATCATCTCAAATAGATACAAAATTAAAGAAATAGAGAAAATTTTTTTCCTTGTGACGAGAACTCTTAGGATTTAGTCGCTTAACAACTTTTATATATAACATACAGCATGTTAATTATGTTAATCATGTTGTACATTACATGCCTAGCAACTATTTATCTTATAATTGGAAGTTTGTACCTTTTGACTACCTTCGTCCAATTCTCCATCCCCCCACCCCCTGCCTCTGGTAAGCACAAATCGGATCTCTTTTTCTATGAGTTTGTTAGTTTACTTGTTTTTGAAGTATAACTGACTTACAACACTATGTTAGTTCTTGGGGCACGATATAGTGATTCCATGTTTCTTTACATTTCAAAATGTTCACCACATTAAGTCTAGTTACTGTCTGTCATTATAACAAGATGTTACATAATTACTAACTATATTCCCCACACTGTACATTTTATACCTGTGACTCATTTATTTTTTAACTGGAAGTTTGTATCTCTTAATCTCCCTCACCTATTTCTCCCATTCCCACATCCCCCTCATCCCCCTCCCTTCTGGCAACCACTTGTTTGTTCTCTGTATCTATGACGTTGTTTCTGTTTTGTTGTGTTTGCTCATTTGTTTTGTTTTTTAGATTCTATATATAAGTGAAATCATACAGCATTTGTCCTTCTCTGTCTGACTTATTTCACTTAGCATAATTCCCTTCTAGGTTCACCCATGTGGTCACAAAGGCAAGATCTCATTCCTTTTTATGGTTGAGCAATATTTCATTGTCCATCTGTTGATGGACACTTAGGTTGTTTCCATATCTTGGCTACTGTAAATAATGCTTCAAAAAAACATAGGGGTGCATATAACTTTTCAAATTAGTGTTTTAATTTTCTTCAGATAAATACCCAGAAGTGAAACTGTTGGATCCTATGGTAGTTCTATTATTAATTTTTTTCAAGAACCTTCATACTGTTTCCCATAGTGGCTGCACCAATTTACATTCCCACCAACAGTGCAGGAGGGTTCCCTTTTCTCCTCATCCTTTCCAACACTTGTTACTTGCTGTCTTTTGGATAACAGCCGTTCTGACACATGTGAGGTGATATCCTATTGTGGTTCTGATTTGCATGTCCCTGATGATTAGTGATGTTAAGCATCTTTTCATGTGTCTGTTGGCCATGTGTATGTCTTCTTTGGAAAAATGGCTGTTCAGGTTCTCTGCCCATTTTTTAATTGGCTTGTTCATTTTTTGATGTTGAGTTGTATGAGTTCTTTGTATATTTTGTATATTAACCGCTTATTGGATATAGCCTTTGCAAATATCTTCTCCCATTCAATACGTGGCCTTTTCATTTTGTTGATAGTTTTCTTTGCTATGCAAAACCTTTTTAGTTTGATGTACTTCCATTTGTTTATTTTTCCTTTTGTTACCCTTGCCTCAGGAGACATATGCAAAAAAATATTGCTGAGATCTATGTCAAAAAGTGTGCAGCCTGTTTTTCTCTTGAAGTTTGATGGTTTCAGGTCTAACATTTATGTCTTTAATCCATTTTGAATTTATTTTTGTGTATGGTGTGAGAAAGAAGTCCAGTTTAATTCTTTTACATGTAGTTGTCCAGTTTTCCTGACACCACTTATTGAAGAGGCTGACTTTTTCCCATTGTATATTCTTGCCTTCTTTGTCATAGTTTAACTGACCATTAGCGTGTGGATTCATGTCTGGGCTCTCTACTCTGTCCCATTGATCTATGTGTCTGTTTTTGTGCCAGTACCGTACTGTTTTGATTATTATAGCTTTGTAGTATAGTTTGAAATCAAGGTGCATGATACCTCCAGCTTTGTTTTTTCTCAAGATTATTTTGGTTATTTGGAGTCTTCTGTGTTTCCACACAAATTTAGAATTCTTTGTTCCAGTTTGGTGAAAAGTGCCATTGGTATTTTGATAGGGATTTCTTTGAATCTGTAGACTGCCTTGGACAGTATCGACATTTTAACAATATTAATTCTTTTAATCCATGAGCATGGTGTATCTTTCCATTTGTTTGGGTTGTCTTCAATTTCTTCCAACAGTGTCTTATAGTTTTCTGAGTACAACTATTTTACCTCCTTAGTTAGATTTATTCCTAGGTTTCTTTTTTTTTTTCTTCATTTTGATGTGATTGTAAATGAGATTGCCTCCCTAATTTCTCTTTCTTACAGTTCATTGTCAGTGTATAGAATGTGACAGATTTCTGTATATTAATTTTGTATTCTGCAACTTTATCAAATTTATTGATGCGTTCTAACAGTTTTTTGGTGGCATCTTTAGAATTTTCTATATGTAGTCATTTGCAAACAGCAATAGTTTTATTTCTTCCTTTCAATTTGGATTCCTTTTATTTCTTTTTCTCGTCTGATTGCTGTGGCTGGAACTTCCAGTACTATGTTGAATAAAAGTGATGAGAGTGAACATTCTTGTCTTGCTCCTGATCGCAGAGAAACAATTTCATATTTTTAAAAGTTTCCAAAAAAATAATAAAACAAAATAATAAAAATAAAAATAAAAGAGTTTCCTTCTTACAATGTTAAACACAAGATTTGAATGAGGGTTACAATGGTAAGGGTCAACCAGCTATGAAACTTAGGCAAAGTTATACAAATTTTCTAGCCCTAACTTTAAGGTTCTATGTGGTTAAATGTAGCTGAGAATTCAAGCATACAAACCTATTTGCCATGTGTGTAGCATTGTCCTGAGCCCTAGGGAAGATGCACACAAGTCATATTACATGACTCTTGCCCTCAAATCACTTAACATCTTCCTGGGACAATAATATGTTCTGTTCACATTAAAAGACAATATATTACAGAATATAACCATACATTTATGTGTAAAGAAAATAGAAAGCATAAAGGAAAAAGAAAGTCAAAAATGAGGCCAACCAACTAACATACATATATATAAAGAGAAGGTTTTTTTTTTTAATTATTGTTTTTATTAACTTTGATAGAGTTCTTTTAAAAATAAGCCTTTGAATGATTGATCAATTTAAGAAAAGTCCATGAAACAAAATGGATGTCTACTGAGTTCCATAAACTGGGCAAGATACTATGGATTGAAAGACAAAAAGACATGGATGGTCCTTTCTAATGGGAAGAAATACAATTATAATAACAAGTGATTAATTATATGTTTCAAAATTCAGAGACACATTCTTGTCCTACTATCTATAAAAATAAATCAAAACATATATTCAGGTGTCAATAAAACTGGAGTTTAACAATATATGTATATTTAACTGTTTTTCTCCAAGCTCTAGTTTTAGTAATTTATCCAGCTCTTTCCTTGACTATAAAACTAACTGTATTTCAAGTTTAATTAGGTCCCATTTGTTTATTTTTGTTTTTATTTCCATAACTCTAGGACATGGATCCAAAAAGGTACTGCTGTGATTTATGTCAAAGAGTGTTCTGCCTATGTTTTCCTCTAGGAGTTTTATAGAATCTGGTTTTACATTTAGGTCTTTAATCCATTTTGAGCTTATTTTTGTGTATGGTGTTAGGGAGTGTTCCTTTCATTCTTTTACATGTAGCTGTCCAGTCATCCCAACACCACTCATTGAGGAGACTTGTCTTTTCTCCTTTGTATATTCTTGCCTCCTTTGTCCTAGATTAGGTGACCAGAGGTGCGTGGGTTTATCTCTGGACTTTCTATCCTGTTCCACTGATCTATATTTCTATTTTTGTGCCAGTACCATACTGTTTTGATTACTGTTGCTTTGTAGTATAGTCTGACATCAGGGAGCCTGATTTCTGTTTTTCTTTCTCAAGATTGCTTTGGCTATTTGGGGTCTTTTGTGTTTCCATACAAATTGTGAAATTTTTTGCTCTAGTTCTGTGAAAAATGCCATTGATAGTTTGATAGGGATTCCATTGAATCTGTAGATTGCTTTGGGGAGTATAGTCATTTTCACAATGTTGATTCTTCCAATCCAAGAACATGGTATATCTCTCCATCTGTTTGTATCATCTTTAATTTCTTTCATCAGTGTCCTATAGTTTTCTGCATACAGGTCTTTTGTGTTTCTATACAAATTTTAAAAATTTCTGTTCTAGTTCTGTGAAAACTGTCATTGGCAATTTGATAGGAATTGCATTGAATCTGTAGACTGCCTTGGGTAATATTTTGCACATCAAAGGAAACCATAAACAAAACAAAAAGACAGCCTACAGAATGGGAGAAAATATTTGCAAATGATGCTTCTGAAAAGGGATTAATCTCTAAAATATAAAAACAGCTCATACAGTTCAATATCAAAAAAAAAAAAAAACCCAATCACAAAGTGGGCAGAAGATCTAAATAGACATTTCTCCAAAGAAGACATACAGATGGCCAAAAGACACATGAAAAGACGCTCAACACCACTAATTATTAGAGAAATGCAAATCAAAACTAAAATGAGGTATCACCTCACACTGGTCAGAATGGCCATCATCAAAAGTCTACAAATAATCAAGTAATCAGGTAATCAAGACAATATGGTACTGGCACAAAAACAGAAACATAGATCAATGGAACAAGATAGAAAGCCCAGAGATAAACCCACGCACCTATGCTCAACTAATCTATGACAAAGGAGGCAAAGATATACAATGGAGAAAAGACAGTCTCTTCAATAAGTGGTGCTGGGAAAACTGGACAGCTACATGTAAAAGAATGAAATTAGAATACTCCCTAACATCATACACAAAAATAAACTCAAAATGGATTAGAGACCTAAATGTAAGACTGGACACTATAAAACTCTTAGAGGAAAACATAGGAAGAACACTCTTTGACATAAATCACAGCAAGATCTTTTTTGATCCACCTCCTAGAGTAATGGAAATAAAAACAAAAATAAACAAATGGGACCTAATGAAACTTCAAAGCTTTTGCACAGCAAAGGAAACCATAAACAAGACGAAAAGACAACCCTCAGAATGGGAGAAAATATTTGCAAACGAATCAACGGACAAAGGATTAATCTCCAAAATATATAAACAGCTCATTCAGCTCAATATTAAAGAAACAAACACCCCAATCCAAAAATGGGCAGAAGACCTAAATAGACATTTCTCCAAAGAAGACATATAGGCGGCCACGAAGCACATGAAAAGATGCTCAACATCACTAATTATTAGAGAAATGCAAATCAAAACTACAATGAGGTATCACCTCACACCAGTTAGAATGGGCATCATCAGAAAATCTACAAACAACAAATTGGAGAGGGTGTGGAGAAAAGGGAACCCTCTTACACTGCTGGTGGGAATGTGAATTGATACAGCTACTATGGAGAACAATATGGAGGTTCCTTAAAAAAACTAAAAATAGAATTACCATATGACCCAGCAATCCCACTACTGGGCATATACCCAGAGAAAACTGTAATTCAAAAAGACACATGCACCCGAATGTTCATTGCAGCACTATTTACAATAGCCAGGTCATGGAAGCAACCTAAATGCCCATCAACAGACGAATGGATAAAGAAGCTGTGGTACATATATACAATGGAATATTACTCGGCCATAAAAAGGAACGAAATTGAGTCATTTGTTGAGACGTGGATGGATCTAGAGACTGTCATACAGAGTGAAGTAAGTCAGAAAGAGAAAAACAAATATCGTATATTAACGCATATATGTGGAACCTAGAAAAATGGTACAGATGAGCCGGTTTGCAGGGCAGAAGTTGAGACACAGATGTAGAGAACGGACATATGGACACCAAGGGGGGAAAACTGCGGTGGGGTGGGGATGGTGGTGTGCTGAATTGGGCGATTGGGATTGACATGTATACACTGATGTGTATAAAATTGATGCCTAATAAGAACCTGCAGTATAAGAAAACAAACAAACAAAACAACTAATACTAAAAAAAAAAAGTCTACAAATAATAAATGCTGGAGAGGGTGTGGAGAAAAAGGAACCCTCCTACACTGTTGGTGGGAATGTAAACTGGTACAGTCGCTATGGAGAACAGTATGGAGGTTCCCTAAAAATAGAGCTACCATATGATCCTGCAATCCCACTCCTGGGCATGTATCTGGATAAAACCATAATCCAAAAAGATACATGCACCCCATTGTTCATTGCAGGATTATTTACAATAGTCAAGACATGGAAGCAACTTAAATGTCCATCAGCAGATGAATGAATAAAGGAGATGTGGTGTATATATATATATATATATATATATATATATATATATATATATATATACATACATACACACACACACATATATATAGACACACACACACACATATATATAGACACACACACAATGGAATATTATTCAGCCATAAAAGAATGAAATAATGCCATTTGCAGCAATATGGATGGACTTAGAGATTATCATACTAAGTGAAGTAAGTTAGAGAAACACAAATATCATATGATATTGCTTATATGCAAAATCTAAAAGCAAACGATACAAATCAACTTATATACTCTACTTCACTTCGTTGTACAGTAGAAACTAACACAACATTGTAAAACAACTATACCCCAATAAGAAAAAAATTAAAAAAAGAAAACAGCATTGTAAATCAGCTGTACTCCACTATAAAAATAAAGATAAATTACAAAAAACAAAACAAAGCAAAACAAACAAACAAACAAAAACAGAAGTAGACCCACAGACATAGAAAACAAACTTATGGTTACTAAGGGGGAAAGGAGGGGGATAATTAGGAGCTTAGCATTGGCATATACATACTACTATATATAGAATAGATAACCAACGGGGACCTGCTGTATAGCACAGAGAAATGTACTCAATATTTTGTAGTAACCTATAAAGGAAAAGAATCTGAAAAAGAACAGATATATATGTATAACTGAATCACTTTGCTGTATACCTGAAACTAACAAAACACTGGAAATCAACTATACTTCAATAAAAAGAAAAACTAATTGCATTGCATTTCATCCATGTTATCTATGTCTATAAGGCCAAGAGATAAAAGGCATGACAATAAAATATGAACTAGGGGGGTCTCATTTTAGATTATAACACCTAACTTGGCAGAAGTGGGTATAGCCAATAATAAGTTTTACTGTATATAAAATGAATAAACCACATCTCTTCATATCTTGCTAATAAGAGGCTTATTTCCAGAGGATGGGAAGACTATGACACTGTATTCTATTGATGTCTGTGTGTGCGGGGTTGGGGCAGGCGGGTGGTCAGAGCACATACTATGTTCAGTTCAGAGTACCGCATTTCAAAAGATATACAGACCAAGAGATCCATGAGGAAAAGCATTTGGAGGTCAGGTCTTAAGAGGTTAAAAATGGGAGGAAGTAGAAATAATAACTGCTTCCTTCATAAAGATTGAGGCACTCGAGAACATTAAAAATATTAAAATCTCAAGATTCATAAGAATAAACCTTGTGGATGCAGTTTTGAAGTTTCATGTATGCAAAATTAGAAAGACTAATATTTTGATGACTCTCTGCCTTTCTTCTCTATGACCTGGAAGAAGCCAGAATAGCAAGAAAAGGGTCCTGAATATGAAAGAAACTGCAGTGCTTAATTTTTTACTCCTACCTCTAGAAGACCTACAAGAAATATTAAAATTTTATGCAATGCACTCTCTTCAAAATGGAGTAGTTATCTTAGTTAGGAGTGGTAATATGAAATATTTATCCCTTAAATGATTAGGTAAAGATGAGCAGCTCTCATGAAAAAAATAGCTACATTCTTCAAAGAAGTACTATTTTAAGTATTTTAGATAACTATGACATACAAAATAGGGAGCTTCTGATATAATATTTTTTTGGTTTGGCTGGTATTCTATTTTCTTTGAGCCAAAGAAAATATAGGTCTAGGACACTTGGGATTTACTGTATCCTAATTTTCCTGCAAGGAAATAAAAATATCAGGGATTCAAAGGTTCAAGGAATCCTCAGATGCCTGTAGGGAGTTTGGGGGTGCTCTTTTGTGTCTTTAGTCTTCTCTGGGAATCAATCAGTTAACAAAAACTTGTTGATCACCTACCATGTCCCAAGGCAACAGAGAAGAAGTAAATAAGGACAACAGGTCCTTAAGGAGTTACAGTAAGGGAGAAAAAGATACAAGCCTTTACATACATAAATAAAAAGGATAATTTCAGATACTGGTAAGTGTTATAAAGAACATAAAAAAGGGGATATGGAGAACAGTGATGGTGGAGATGAGGAAAGGGGCTACCTCATCTTTAGATGAAGGAAAAGTCTCCATTAAAGGCTGAAATGTTTAGCTTGACTGATGAGAAAGAGGCGGCCACCCAATAAGGAAGAATGTTCTAAGCAAAGGAATAGCAGGAGCTAAGTACCTGATATGGAAATGAAATTGAGTATGTCTTCAGTACAGAAAAGACAGTATGGCTGGAACACTGTGAACAAGGAAAAGCTTAGAGAAAGGTGAAGTTGCATAGATAGGCAAGGCCCACTTAAGGCAGACAGAAAAGTTAGAAGCCTTCTGTAGTAAGCCAGGCTAGAGGTGATGTAGTTATACTAAACTTACAGCATTTGGGATGGTGAGAAGTGGCAGACTTAGGACTATATTTTGGAGCAGTCAAGAGGTATTAGTGATGCAGAGGAATCACGGACGACTTCTTGTTTGTTTGGCCCAAGCAACTGGGTGCCATTTACTGAGACAAGAAATAAAAGATCATTTTGGTGGGGAGGAAATCTTATTTAGGGTTTGGCCATGTTAAGTGGCAATTTCAAGCAGCTAATTGGACTAAACCTGAGTTGAGTTTAGGGGAAAGGTAGGGCTGAAGATAAAAATTATAGGGCCTCAGTGAAGAGATGGCCTTAGAAACCATGGGACCAAACCCTGAAAGAATGTAGATAGAAAGGAAGGCCAAAGACAAAGGCTAGAGGCACTCCAAAATTAGAAATCTGTTAGAGGAGAAGGAGGCCAGGAAGTGGAGTCGGTGAGGAAAACCAGTGACTCTGAGGTCAAGAAGCCTAGAAACAACATACCAAGAAAGGAGAAATGGTTATTTCAGTAAAGTGAGGACAAAGGCTCGATTGCAGTGGTTTAAGGAGCAAATGGGAAGTGAAGAACTGGAGGAAGGGAAGGACTGGAGGAAGGGAAGAATATGGAGAACATTTTCAAGGAGTTTTGCCGTAAAGGGAAGAGAAAAATGAAGCAAAGCCATAAAGGAATTTAGGATCAAGGTTTTTTTTTTTTTAATTGTGATATTAAAAATGTTTGTTTACTGAGGAGGATGCTTCCATGGAGAGGGAGAGACTGATAATGCAGGAAAGGGAAAATTTCAGGAGCAAAGTCCTTAAGAAAGAAGAAGAGACTGGGATTCAGTGCTTAAGTGTAGAGGCTTACTTAAAAGAGGTATTTCTCCATTATAACCAAAGGGAAGGCACAGCAGGTGGGAACAGAGACAGGTAAGATGGTGAAACTGTGGTAGAAATATGATACAGTTCATATTTTATTTCATCTCTTAATCTGTAGGTGGCAAGGTCATTGGCTGAAAGAGAGAGAAAAGGAGCTAGAGATTTAAGAAGAACAGAGTATGAAACAGTTGTCTAGAGGATGGGAATTTACTGGCAGTAACAAATGTCCATTTGAAATTAGTGATGCCTTCTTTGTTAGCTAAAACAGCAATCCTTCCCCTTCCTAGCATCAACACTTCCTATTCTTCTTCCCTACTGTATATTCTCCTTAGCGCTTGCTGACAAGATATATTTTACCTCCCACTAGACTGTATGCCCTAAGAAGGAAAGGATTTTTGTATTTTTCCTTCACTAATATACCCTCAGCACGCCTCACACACAGTTGGTGCCCAATAATATCAACTGATTGAATGAATTTGTGGTAATAAGTTTGAAATTAGTCCAGTCACTACAATTATATTCTTTTCTCGAATAATGTTCAGATGCAGGTGTGGAGTAAGTTGGGTTTAAAGAAATTTGGGGGTTATATGAGGAAATATGACAGAGGAAGAAAGGGGAAAAGATGAGTAATGACATAAAGGGGGTGATGGATAGTAAAAAAGAATTATAGTCATTGGACATTGACTAGAGGCTGGAGCTCACCAAGGAGGTAAAAAACAGTGGGAATATTTGAGTAGGGGATCTAGAAAGACAGGAAGTCATGGTTAGAGAGTGTGATATTTGAAATGGAAATTTTAGAGATCTAGGGTATGATCATGTGAGTAAATGGCTGAGGTGGATAAAAAAATCATTAGAGTTAAGGAAGCTAGGGAACTGAGAGACAAGGATGTTGAATGCAATTCAGACTGGTCAGTGACATATTTCTGATGCTGATTCCTACAGCACTCGGTACCTAGTATCTATGAAGCATCTAGGGCTTTGTGAGTTGTTACAAGGAAAGTCTATTATAGCATTATATTATTTCTGAATGACATGGGGAATCTCAGAGCCCTGGAGTAATGACTCATTTATACAAGAAAACTGATGACCTAGCAAGAATAAAATTGACCTTCAATATTTTCTTGAGGGAGAATGTTATGAGTTTCGAGTTAGTTGAGAGGTTTGGTCTCCTCAAAGCTAGAAGCTTTATTAATTATAAAATATACTGCTGAGAGGGTTATGTGTGAGGAATGAAGCAAAATTCTGGCCAAAACATTAAGTTTGTAATTTAGCAACAGAGAGCTTGGCCAAAAAATGATCATTCTCTTTCACTCTTTGGCTTGAGAAAAGTAGATACAGTGGGGTGAGAGCATGGTATGAAAAGCAAAGGTAGTAATTTGGCCATCTTTGAATCTACTTCAAATACTCCTCTAGTTAGTAAAAATATGAGAGATCTGCACTACTGAGAAGCAAATGGGAGGCTAGAAAGTCACAGAAACTTAAAGAAAAAGATATATTTCAGATGTGACTGAGGGAAGACTTTGTTTAAAAGGATAAAAGAAAAATCCAGATCTGATGGTGATTTTGATTCAAGAATCATCCTTTTCTCAAAATATCTCTAGAAATTCCTGAAACTCCTCTCTCACACTCCAACCACAAATAATGCAAATGGGATAGGAAAGTGAAGAGCTAAAACTGACAAGGTGGTTGACCTGATACATTTTATTAGTGATGCAGAAATAACAATGTTTTGAATGCTACTGACAAGTCAAAGGTCACTGATAACAAGACAGAAGATGCTTTTTCTGGCAGGTGAAAAACAGAATTGAAGGTGAATTTCTAGAGAAGAAAACCAACTAAGAGAAGGATGCTTTGGCCTTTGAATCAATAATTTATTTTGCTGAATCAGCCATGCATACTGGCCAGAAAGTTACATACTTAGGCTCCTCTGCCCCTCTTTTATGAGCAAGAAGCAAATGAAGCAAATGACGTAGGAGAAACATCATTTTTTTAATGGAAAATAAGTTCCAAAATATCTCTTTAGTGTTGTACCAAATTAGTGCAACATCACATAATAACATCATTTGTTTAATAGGACAAGGAAGCTAAATTATACAACATAATAGTGTGCATAAGGATGAGCATTACCTGTTTAATGATGTAAAGAAAGGACTTATCAATGAATGAACATTTACTGAACCTCTTACAAAATGCAAAGCAACAAGGAAATACCAAGATTTAAGCATAAACTCATCCCTTATAGAAAATAAAACCTAATTCAAGAAATGATATATTTACATGTTATAGTATTAGGTGGAGTACCAGAGGGGTATTTTAATTTTTAGCTTAGTACCTAATGGTACCCCAATTTTTATTCACCTAGTAACAGAGCTTCAAAATACATGAAGCAAAAACTAATAGAACAGCAAGAAAAAAAAAAAAAAGAGATAAATCCACAATTATGGTCAGAGATTTCAACATCCAACAAACAAACAAAAAACAAACACACACAAACTGGCAGGAAAGAGTATCACAAAGCTTATTAGGATGACTGAGAGAAATTTTTGTACTTCTTTCTTTGACTTCAAAATGTCTTCCATTGGTGTGTATTATGTTTACAATAAAAAAATAAACTAAAATTAGAAAAGTTATATAATATCAGTTAGCTTCTCTGGGTAAAAGGTACCCTGCTTTGAATTTAAAACCATCTGCAGTTGATCCATTCCCAAGTGGAATGCCTTATTCTCTGATTTATTCCTTGTCACACATCTATTAGATCCTTTTTACACCACTGTTTTAAACAAAGAGAATTGAAAAAAAAATCCTTATGTCCAGATATTCAAATGTAGTAGATGAGACAAATAGGTGAAAGCTCTATAATTATGAGAGAGATAAAAAGTAGATGCTAAGGGAACACAAAAAAGACACCTTATTTGGACTTGGGAAGCCAAGGAAGGCTTGCTACAGTGTAGGAGTTTCTTAGGTGAAGGAGCAGGAAAGGTGTTATAGATATAATAAACAGAAGAACTGCAGGCTAGAATAAAAGAATAGGCTATAAGAATGGAGCGGTAGACAGGGACCATCTCATAAATGGCTTTCAACCTCTGACAAAAAGGCTTTGAATTTCATCCTTAAAAGATGAGAAGCCACTTAAGGCTTTTAAACTTATGAAATTTGTAGAATAAACCAATGGTGCTCCCTCTCAAATACTCTCATGCTGTCTTCAACTTAATATAAACTACTGAGAATTTGATAGAAGCTCTTGTCAAATTCAAAAATATTATTCTGAACAAGTTAAAAATTTTAAAAATTATTATTATAGTTACCCTATTTTAATTTATTTTAACCAGCTATTGTTGGTTAAAATAAGCTACTTAGCAGTTTTCCTTTCATTATTTTTCTGGTTGATTTCAACCCCTTGGATAACTTGTTAGAAAATGATTTGAAAGTAAGAAGTGATGTAAAAAGCCTTGTAAACGCTTATTAATTGTTAACGTGCTTTACCTTTAAGCCACCTGCAGTACCTCTAAAAGTTGATTATGGGACGAAGACGTCAGCAACTGACTAAGGAGAGAATGAGTTCTTAGCTCCAGATTTCCAGCATAGTATTTTCTCTCCCCCTTAGGAAATTCTGTTTGAATTACCAATCAATCTGAAAATGTTCTCAGGTTCTGGCCTTATGTAAGGCTTGATTAGTGGGTCAAATTACAAAAGATGCTAAACTGATATTTATGGAATCAAAGTATGAATCAACTCACTTCATAAACCAATTAAAAGGTGTACTTAGGTAAAAATACTTTTGGGGAAAAGTTCCTTTTCTTGAACAAATTTAATGTCTTAAGAAATTAACAAAACCAGTCACAAAATAAAATTAAAACTCTATTATAAATTGTAACAATTGCGGCAGTATTTACCATAATTCAAAATACGCATACTTTTAAATTCACATATGCCATTTTCAATAATTTTTGCTCTTGAGAAATTTTAGGCATGTACAGAGTTATATGAAAGAATATGTCCATCATGGATAACTTAATCAATATAAAAATTATTAATGAATCTTTTACATTCTATTTCGCTATAACAAGTCTTTGAAATCCAGTGTGTATTTTACATTTCCAGCACGTCTCAATTCAAGTGCCAAAATTTCAACAGAAATGCTTGAGCTGTATTTAGATTTCGTAAAATTTACAGTTGAAAGAGTAAATTCACATGCCTAAGTTACTCTTAAGAGTTTCCCAATAATTAAATCAAGTATCGATTTTTTTAAAATTTAAATTTATTAAAATTAAAAACCCATTTCCTCAGTCACAGGAACTTCATGTCAAGGGCTCATTGAGCTGCCACATGTGGCTAGGGGCTACTATATTAGACAGTGCAGTTCTCAAAGATGGTCATCCTCGCTCATAGACATCACCCATTTGCTTCACTAATGTATCTTAGCAGGAGACATGAGCCTGAAGTCCTGAAAGGTGTCCCATAACGATACCATAAAAGCCCCAGGTCAGTTTTCACTGGTTTTAATGGTAATAGTAGTAACAATGGCTAGAGTTGTAATTCTATTGCTCATGTCTTTTGGCCTATAGTATGTGACACACAGTACTTATTACTTGCTAGGCATTTTTAAAATCATTTGACATTTATTAGCTCAGTTAATCGTTTTAACAATGATATGAGGTAGGTAAGAGGTTACCAAACTTGCTTGGCTCACTGCACCCTTAGTGCCTCAGTAATTTTTTCACAACATCTCCAGAACAAAAAAAATTTCTAAAAGTTCCATATTAAGTAGTTAGGGCCAAGCAACTTAGTAAGTATTTATGTCTTAAAATTTAGAGCCACTTGAAATATGCATTAATTAAAAGAAGAAAATACTATTTTTATTTTATTCTTAATCACAATTACTTACTAAAGGTATATATATGCCTGTTAGACAATGTATAACTTTTCAAATCTTGGCATCAGGTTGAACACTACCACCCTTACTTATTGTTTCATATTGATTTTCATATCTTACTTGTTTTTTTAATCAAA
This sequence comes from Balaenoptera ricei, assembly GCF_028023285.1. NCBI lineage: Eukaryota > Metazoa > Chordata > Mammalia > Artiodactyla > Balaenopteridae > Balaenoptera > Balaenoptera ricei. Next base: position 83,533,291 of record NC_082646.1, on the reverse strand, counting down.
ACAACCACTAAAAATCAAGCTTGGCAAAGATATGACATTGTTGAAAGAAACAATGTATAATGTAATGCTGAAACTGTGAACTACCTTGAACTAATAGCTTGGCTGTATACAACAGGTGTTGAGTATCACTGTTTCCCTTGAAAATGTAAAATATACTTTTGTACCCACATGAATTCACTTAGCCTTCTTCGTGTACAGTTTCAGAGGTGGAGAGGTAGTTAATTATTCTCATCATTTTACAAATGGGGAAACAGGAATGGAGGTCAAGTAATTTTCCCAAAGAGCCAAAATGAGTGAGGGTGGCGCTGGGTTTTGAGCACAATGACGTTGTGTGAGTCCATCATCCGTAATTTTTAACTATTCTGCATTTCTGATTTCCAGCCCAAAGTATAAGAAGCCAAATCAGTTAAGAAGGCATATCATCCCCCATCTAGCTGGACATCAGTTCAGGTCCTAGACCGGCTTTCCTTCAGATCTATCCCCTGCTCTGCTTTGTATTTCAGGGGGGCTAAACTCTGCAGTCTGCACTCTCAAGATATTGACAATAGATCAGAAGGCAGGAGGAAGAGAGAAGCCAGGATATCTACTTCCTCTCAGCCTCTTTTCTACAATTTCAGCTCTGGCTAGGTGACCTGGGTTCTTGAGCTCCAGAACTAGCTCCTCACTTTTGTCCCTTCAGCCCAGGATTAGCAGTGGCTACTGGCCTTGCTAATCCCTAGACAGCCTCCCTGTTTGGCTTCTTAGATGTTCAATTACTGTGTTCAATTCACTGAGAAAGTCTCCTTTTGTCCCCGAGTCCTTCTGACACTTGCTTATAAATACTCTTTCCAGTAAGTATAAGATTTGAATGACAGATAGAGTAGTTCTCAAATCTGGACACCTCAAAATAACCTGGAAGAGCTTTTAGAAATGCAGATTCTGGGGCCACAGCGAAAACAACAAAAAAAATAGGAGTTAGAACCTAAGAATTTGTATGGCAGGGGGTTGTGGGGGAGGAGGGAGAAGCAAACAAACAAATTAAAAATCATCCCCAATAATCTTATGTAGCTGAAATCAGAACTACTTAAATCCCACAGTATATGCAAAATGAATATTAAATTGACTCTTATGTAAACGCTATCATGTTAAAATTCAGACAGAGTAAAAAATTTAGGACAAGAAAATAACGGTGGTTATGAGAAACTATTCTTTTAAGATTAAAGAACAATAATAAAATGGATAGCCTTACATACACTCGTCAGGTAAAGAAATGGAAAATTATCTTAACCGCCTGCAATCTGATATCCTTGCCTAACAAGGTATAGCCAAGATCCTGAATTCTGCACTAATTATTCCCTTGCTTTTCTTCATAGTTTTTTTAAAATCTATGAACACATCATCATATATTATTATTTAGTTGCCTGCTTTTGAACTTCTTAAAAAATTTGTTTTGAACTGGCTATCCTAGCCATTTCCAGCCATTTAAGCAATCAGCTGAGGCCTCAGTCATTATGGAGCAGAGATGAAATATCCCCCATTGTGTCCTGCCCAAATTTCTGATCCATAAAATTACGAATATAATAAAATGATTGTTGCTTTGTTTTGTGATGGTTTGTTATGTATCTATAGATAACTAAAACAAGGTTTTAGTAAAAAGTTATTATTTGTTCTTTGGATATAACATTTTCCTAGGGAATACAGATGAGGAAACAATCTTCTCAGAAATATATGTTCTCAACTAGGTTAGGCTATACATAGTTAGGATGAGTTTTCAATGGTTAGTAAAATTGATGATTTGCCCCTTACTTTATATATTGCTACCATAACCCACCGGGAGATCCCAGAGTGCTATTCTTAATTTGAATTAAACTTTAATACTAATTGCTTAAGCATCTGAATGCTGTAACATTGGCCAAAGGAAGGAAACTAGAATAAAACAGTTTTCCTCTCAAAAAAGTAACTGAAATGTCAACAGTATGCTATATATCATTTTATTAAATCAGGTAGGAAGATAAAAGGGCCTTCAACCACAGCAATGCAGAGAAGCAAACACATCGGTTTATGTTTTTAGATATTCTTTCCCACTTGAACTATTTTAACTGTACCAAATACCACGTTGCATAAACTTCTATTGCTAAGAGAGAAAAAGTGTGACCAAAAGAAGTCATGAGACTAATTCTAACCACAGCAGTATTTCTATAGCTAACTGAATACTCCACTTGGAGCACACCTGCTGGGAGACTGTTTACTTACACCAATGATGACATCAAGACTCCAGACATTTTAGGAACTCCTCTTTGGCATTTATTTTCAAAATCATCCAAAAATCCCTCTAGAATGCCAGTTTTAAAATATACTATTTTTACTTTCACACTGGTTTTTTTTCTTATCTTTCAATGTGGCACAGAATTATATTTTTTTCTCAATAAGGTCTCCTTATAGTAAAGAAATTATAAAAATACATATAATCATTCTCAGCTGTAAAGTTTAACCCATATTGCTCCTTTCAGAAGAACAAGCACTCAATAACAGATACCTATGTTAACAAAATTATTAAAGCAATATGATGTCTAGAAAACAATGTAAGAAATTTGGTGTCTGCCAGTAACCAACTCTTACAGAAGGTTGGGCTAGATCTGTGAGATTTGGTTCTCTGCCAACTTAGCACACCCCTCCCCTTTAGAGCAGCCTCAAAGAAACTCCAGGGTTCACAGAGAACATTTTGAAAATCACTAGTCAGATCAACTCTAGAGGTCCTTTTTCCCTAATTCTTCAAGACAGTTGTTAATATTTATTTTATCATTTGGAAATTAAATAGTTATAGAAAGTTCAAGTAAGGTAAAACTGGAGTTTTATCTACGAAAAAAGTAAAGACACGGATGAAAGTAAAAAGCAGTAATATAATGGACACAGAAAAGGAAACTACCATATTACTTTATAACCTGATGAAATCCTTTTTCTTACATTTGAAGAAATGAGCATTTTTATACTCTAGAATGATGCTTACTAAATTATCATTGACTAAAGATTACTATTTGGAAATGACCTTTAGCTCTTTCCCTCTCTTTCTAGGATAATTTTGGCGTATTAACAGTATATTGGAGCTGTTCTAATTTAATTCAAGAAACAAATTTTGAGCACTGAGAACACAGAGGTGAATAAGACATCATTTCTGTCTTGGAGTTGCTCATACTCCAGAGTAGAGATGGTGCAAAGCATGAGAGGAAATCAATAAATCTAAAAATAGTAACAAGAATTTTAATATGAATATTTAAGAACAATGGACAAACACGGGCATGCTAATAACATGCAAACATATGTATAGCTCTTCTATCAAATACCTGGTCCTGATATTCTCACAATTCTAGTGAAGATTGGAATTTTAAACAGAGTTTTATTGATATTATTTTAATAGCCCCCCTCCCTGTTTTAGCTTCCTTGCTTCTGCCCTTTGCCCCTTGAGAGTACTCTCAACATAGCAGCCAGAGCGATGCTTTTAAAACATGTCAGACAATGTCATTCATTCCTGTGCTCAAAATTCTGCAATGACTTCCTATTCCACTCAGAATAAAAGCCAAAGCTCTTTCAACTACCTACAAAGCTCTGCCTTATCTGTCATCTGAGCACCACCACCCTCCCTCCCACCTATTAGCTTTCTGATATCATCTCTCACTCTTAACTCTTATTTGCTCATTATCTACTTCCCACATGGACTTTCTTGCTTTTCCTTGAACACACTGGGCATTTGTGGTATAACCTTCATGCCTTTGCCCTGCCCTGGCTGCTCCTCTGCTCAGTGCTCATTTTCTCAGGTCTATCCTGTGCTAATTTCTCACCTCCTCTGAGCCTTTGCTCAAATGTCCCATTCTTAACGAAACCCTCTTTACCCTACAGAAAATCGCACCTAGCTTTGTCTACATTCCCCCACATTCTCAATCCCCTTTGTTTTGTTCTGGTAGTTTTCCAGGGCACGTATCACATTTTTTACATAGACAATTTACTTATTATATTTATTATGGGTTCTGCCCTGCTAAGATTAACTTCCATGGGGGCAGGGCTCTTTGTCTGATTTTTTCACTGATTTAGCCCAAGCACAGAGAAAAGTGCCTGGCACATTGTAGGTGTTCAACAAATATATGTTGAACAAATGAACAAATGACCATGTTTCTAGAATGTATTTCAAGAAAATATTTCCAGAGTATTTTACTATTTTGAGAAATCTGATAAGCTCTTTAAAAATACATCTTTCATTTTCTGACAATTATCTTGCTAAATAATTCCATTTGGCTTTTATTATTTTTCAAGTTTGGAACACATCAGCAGATTAATAGGGTTGTCCATCATCTATTTTCTCACTCAGGTATCTTTTCACTCATCTCTCTCTAACCATACCAAGCACACTTGGAATACTGAAAGAATAGGAAGGAGGCTGGGAGGCCAGTCAGGCTAGAATGGAGTCAAATGGAGGTGGGCACAGAGCAGAGTGACATGATCTAATTTGTTTTTAAAAAAGGATAACTTGTCCTGGTGCTGAAACTGACTACAAAAATATTATAATGGCAGAAGCAGGGAGACCGCTTAGAAGGGAAAAATCCAAGAGATGATGGTGGCTTGATCTAGGGTGGTATTGCTAAGGTGGTAAATAGGGGCCAGATTTTGTGTATATTTTGAAGGTACAGCTAATGGGATTTCTAGACAAAATTGTATTGCATATGAAAAAGACAGAATACTCTTTTTTTTTTAATTAAAAAAGTATTTTATTTTATTTTGCCTGAGCAAATAGAAAAATACAATTGCCCTTAACAGATGGTTGGATTCAGGGAAAAGCAGGTTTTAAGGGGAAGATCAAGAGCTTTGTTTGGATGTGTTAGATTTGAGATTTCTATTAGACAGCCAAGTGGAAATGTTAACTAAGCAACTGGATGAATATGTCTAGAGATAAAAATATGAGAGTCATCAATGAGTAGATAGTTTTTAAAGCTCTGAGACTGAATAAGATTACTGAGGGAGTGAGTATAAATAGAGAAGAGGCCTGTAGAATGATTCCCAGAGAAGAGGCCTGTAGAATGATTCCCAGAGAAGCACAAATATAATGGGAAGATGAGAAGGAACTTGTAAAGGAGTTTGAGAAGAAGCTAACAGCTCGGGGAGAAGAAAAACTAAAGAATCCAAATAAAATAGTTTGAAGGAGGAGGAAGTGGGCAACTACATCACATGATGCTGACAGTTTAAGTAAGATAAGAAAGGAGAATTCACCATTGAATTTGGTAATGTGGATATCATTGGTGTTTTTGACAGGAGGAGTTTTGGTAGAGTTGGAAGGCAGAGCAGGTGAAAGCTTTTCTTGGGTAAATCCAAGAAAGAATGGAAGGAGGAGTTCAAAAGAGTGAATCTAGACAGATGATGGAATAACTACAACAGAGAAGTGAACACACCAATCACATATTTGTACTTGAATGTTAGCTGGGCGACTGACTCCAAAATAATAAAAACAGAAGATGCAATTGCTATAGTAACAACAATTAAGATTTATTTAAATAATTAAACATTATTTTCTCACTTATGATCATGAAGATGAGGTGACTGACACATAAAGTAAATTGCCCAAAGTCAGATAGTTAATGGGAGGAAAAAAACTGAAGGTAGTCTTGTCTTCCAAAGAGACTTTTACCCTTAGGTTAAAAAAAAAAAATCATCCACAATCTATATGAGTATCTGGATGCCATGGTGGGAGAAAAACTTATGGTTCAGATGGATATAGAAATTTAATATCCAGATGTCATTATTTATATGAGCAAAATTATTTTAAAAATACCTTTTCTTATTCTCTATAATTATTTTGCTTGCCTTTAAAGAATTCTACTAATATTAATATTCAAAGTTTTAGTCTGGTTTTAATTATTACTATCTACATTATTTAACCAGTAAAGAAAATACTTTGTCTCCTAATCTAAAATAGTCAGAAGCACAGAATAGAATGGTGGTTGCCACGTGCTGTAGGGAAAGGGAATTGGGGAGGTAATTAGGCAAAGGGTACAAAGTGTCAGTTATACAAGGTAAATAAATCCTAGAGATCTACTGTACAGCATAGATTCTACAGTTAACAATACTGTATTATATATTTTAAAGTTTGCTAAGAGGGTAGATCTTATGTTAAGTATTCTTATCACACAAATAATAATAATAAAAAGGATGAGAATAAACTTTTAGAGGTAATGAATATGTTTATGGCATAGATTGTGGTGATGGTTTCATGGATGTATACTTATCTCCAAATTCATCAAGTTGTATACATTTAATATGTACAGCTTTTTAAATGTCATTCATACCTCAATAAAGTGGTTTATAAAAAAATACTTTGTCATAAAATCAGGTACAAAGAAGTACTCTTCACTTATAATGTGCTCCATTTTGTGTATTTACATTCATTGCATTTGATAATATAAGTATAAATTTTAAACCACTTAAAATAAAACTATATTCATGATATCAGATGTGGTTCCTTAATGTGAGAAATTTAGATTGTTATTAGGGGTATAATAAGAAATAAAGACTAATTTTGTTTTCCACTTGAATTTCTTCCATATAGGTAGATAACTTTGAAATTCTAAGCTTAGACTAGCTTATTCTATTTTTCCTCATGATGCGTATGCTGCTACTTTAATAAGGGGAGAAAAATGGGTCAAGCCCTGTTAGATATTCAGAGTGTGGGTGGAAATCCTTTGACGAGCTTTCTGGGGATGCCTCTAACATGGGAATTGCTGTTGAGATTCCAGGAGAAAAAGATAAAATTCTGTCAGTAGCGATATCTCTTACAAATAAACCCTTTCACACCGACTAAAAAGGTTAGAAAGGTGCCTGAAATCTAGCAATTAACCAATATCGTTGTAAAGTTTTAGTGCAGAAAATCCTACGCTGAGCCTACACATTGCACACAATATATTCCTTTTAATATACTTGCTGATATGAAAAATAATTCTCCAAGATATAAAATAAGTAAGGGCGTCAATACAAAAAGCATTTTCTGAATTACTATGTATCTTGATATCTTTAATTATTACATGATAATTTAATGTCATATAATTAGCTTTTGTTTCTTTAAAAGATATGATTATTTTTATTTATAGGAGTTTGACATTTTAAATCTGAATTTTTCAGTTTCAGTAAAAGGAAAACAGACGAGCATTAGCAAAGAATGGAATAACGTTTCTTATAACATATAGTATCTAAAGATCTTTTCATAATGGGAATATGTATATTCCCATATAGGTTCCTTTGGTGTGCAGGACCCTCAAGTGGAAATAGATGATAACTGGTTTTTGTATAGTAAAAGCTGGTAATAAGGGCTCTGAGTTCACTGGAAGGTATATTATATCTAATCAGAGTTTATCTCCTAATATTTCTGTGAGAAGTTCTGTATTTAGTGAAGAGTTGAGTCTGCAGTTAGCCCCTTAATTCTCTCTGGAACCTAAATCTAGACTAACAACATTATTTCAAACAGTGGTTTGGAGATTTAAAAGGGTTCTATTTACATTGTGAAAATGGAAAGCAAGATAAACTCAGCAAATCGCGTCGAATTTCTTCTTCTACACATTTGATGCAGAAAATGGAAAATCATCATCCATTCATTTATCCATTCATCCATATGACCTTAATCCAGTATGTACTACAGAATTTTGAAGAAACAAAGTCAGGTAAGACACAGTCATGCTTGAAGGAGCGTACAGTATATGGAAGTAAACCAACAGAATAGTGTGTTAAGAGCTTGGATAAAGATTGCACAGGGTGTGATGGGGGAAGAGAAGAAGGATATTAAATCACACTGGGAGAGTCACTGATGACTTCCTAAAGAACATGGCACTTAGTGGGGTAAATAATGCTCCAATTAGATGAACAGCATGTAGACACAGAGAGTGGCAGGACAAAACATGATGAGTTTATTATGTAAAAGTAGTTTAATACTTCATGGAGGGTATGAGGAGACTGGGCTGGAGTCATAGGTAATAAATCTAGAGAAAGGACATGGCCAAATCCTTAATGGCCTCCTGTGGTAAGCCAAAAAGTTTAACTTTATCTGGAAAACTATGTTTCATCATTGAAAAACTATAAGAATTTTACCATGGAATAAAGCCTGCTGTATAGAAGTATTGCTTGAATAGCTCATTTAACTTGATCAGTGATATCTTGTTATTACAAACATTTTACTTGTCCTATGAAATGTCCATAATATGTCCTATATAATGGGTATCCTTCCTTCTCATAAATATTTAGAGTAATGGTATTTTATTTAAATAACATAGTCAGTTCTTCCATGTTATAGAAGCTTATTTCTACAATATCTATGAGTCCTGACACTCATTACTCTGTATTGTAAATACCTGTTTAATATCTATCATTTCTGGTAAAGTAGAAAGAGATTATATTGCTCTTTTTACCCAGCTATATCTCAGAATGCAGTTGAATATCTGCCCCAAAATAGTTTCTTGAAATGAACTAAATGAGTAACAAACAATACTTACAGTGAAAATAAGAACAGATATTCTAAAAATAATTTAAGTTTGGGTTTAGAATACATTTGATATTTTCCCTTCCAGGAGATTTATCTACCTGATCTCGTTAGTGGTTTACCTATCTATTAGATAATGATCTGTCTCATGTGGTACAGAGACACAGAGCCCTTATCTTGGGCTTCTGAGCATTCCCCATCCCCAGCCTATTTCCCTATACACAGCAGGCTCTAAAATGAATGTTGAATTGTGCATTAAATTTAGATTGTATTCTCTTAGGAAACAAGAATAAAATACTAAAGTAGATAATCCAATCCAGCAGCTGTTTGTTTCAGTTTTACTTTAAATATCAGGCAAAAGTGGGGGTGTAAAGAACAGGAGGATTATACGTGTAATTATAGCAAACGTATTTTGATTTAATTAGTTTAGTATGTTAGAGAAAATACAACTATTGTTTTCATTCTTTTAATAACTCAGAAGCCCAAACATAAAGGATTTTACTAAAAATTTCTCATATGTAATAAAATATGTCTCTAAATATGTATTGCTTACACAAGATAAAATAAAATGAAGGCTTTCTAGGTATAGTCATTCTTGTGCTGAACAAGCTGCTATTCTTATCCTGGTACCATATGGTTATGTTCAAATGACGTAGGCAATAAAAATGGATTATCTTAAGTTTGTGAAGAGGTAATTCATTTTCTCATAGTTATGATAATATGAAACACCATTTGCATTTCAATATACATGTTGACTTCCATGAATCAGTTTTATAAACTTTAAATTAAATATTCTAACTGAAGAAATAAATCTATAACACTACTTGGGAATGGGTGTAGAGGTGTTAATTATACAGGTCTACGTAAGTCTATAGTTTGTATAGTCAGAAAGCAAAAACCAAAGAGTTTATCTGAAATAAACACTTGCAGACTCTGTCTACTTATGTCAGTAATAAGCTAAATAATAAATAAGAAGAACTTAAATCTACAGAAAATGAAGACAACTCAAGAATCAGCCTTCCAGAATTTTCAGGTTTCAGAACAAGAAGGGCTAAAAATTAAATATGGAAAAACTTCAACCTTCTTTAATGAGGAAAAAGTAGCTTCCGGGAAGCCAGCAACATGTGAATACAGAAGGAGAAAGCCAAAGAATGGGAGACACATAGGAAACATTTTCTGATTGGTTGATGACATTCAAAAAATATTAGTTATTTTGTCCTGAAGCCAAGAGTTGATGGCGAAATCAAAACTTACAAAAAGTAAGTCTGGGTGGGAGGGGGAGGAAGACAATGATACAGTTCATTGGAGTAGTGCTTGGATGTAGTTTTCAGTATTTACACTGACAGAGGTAGTCTTCAGTATTTATACTGACAATGGGAAAGAGAGCCTGTAATAAAAGGCAAATGCCAGAACACTTTGCAACGTGAAGGAAGTTGGATGCAGTGTTCCACACTTTAAATCTTAAACCAACTCTGATTTGTGCATGTTAAGGAACCAAGCAGACAGACAGGAAATAAAAGCCAATCATCCTGGTATACACCAATGAAACTTCTCAGACACTTAGAGTTATGATGATAATAATTAGCATAATCATATATTATCTTACATAATAATTATTATAACAAAGCAATTATAGCTAGTATTAATTTTATGCTAAACAATTTAATTACATAATTTAGTCCTCATAACACAGCATGAGATACGTATGAATAGGAACTCATTTTACAGATGAGAATAAAAACTCTGAAAGGTTAAGTCACACATCTAAAATCCTACAGCTAAAAGAGGCAGAACTAAGACTCTAAACCAAGACTGTTTGATTCCAAAATCTAGACTGCTTCTCCAACAGTGTGGATGGATATTTGTCTTAAGTCAGATCTGGATGAGTCCAAAGGGGAAGGATCCAGCTAAAGACAAAGAAGGTTCTTTGTGAGTCTGCAAAGTTTCTGGAAAGAAAAAAAAATAGCACATCCAAGTATGGAAACTGAAAAAACTTTAATAAAGAGACTATTTACAAGCACATGACTAGGTTAAGGAGAGGCAAAAAGGGATGTGAGAAGTACCCTGAAGCTAAGAGGTGAAGAGGCAAGAGCAAAGAGTGGTGACTGAAAGCCCAAAGAGTCAGAGCTGCATCTAGTAGGAGAGGCCTATGAACAATAAACTTTGAAGAGGAATGTGGCCACTGCTAAGACACATTCTGACCTCATCTTCTCTGTCCTCTGATTTCCTGCCAGTGTCACCCATTTGCTGAACCCAAGCAGAAGCCAGGAGATAAATGTTGTCGATAAATCCATAAAAGTCATCTTCCTGGGATCGGTGTAGACAAGGGCAGAGAGAGGTTCTAAAGACAAATGGAGACTATCCAGCACACCAGGTAGGAATTCAGAAGAGTAAGGGTTGACTTAGAAAACTGAGAAAGGCAGTTCATTTGGTAAACCTGGGATAAGATACATTTTTGAGCCTGTTCATCATTCCTTCTCTAAGGTACTATCATAATCCCAAATCAGGAGAAAAGTTAAATAATTTTCATACACTATAAATGTTTTTTTAATGAGTTGATTAAAATGTTTTAATCACTTATCTAATATAAATCTAAATGTAAAAGATCTGAATCTAAAAGAAATAATTTTAAAAATCGAGATGCCATTCACTTACCATAATGTTCACCCTTTTAAAGTGTACAATTCAGTGGTGTACACTGTAAACATTTTGAGTACAGACATCTCTTACTCTGAAACTCGATTCCACTCCCCAACCATGTGTCCTTTCTTTGTAGTCAGTATCTATATTTCACATTCTGTTTCATTCATTGCAAGACAGGCAAAGTACAGTTTAAGAGATGGCAGTTTTCAGGGGGTTCTAATTCTCTAGGCATATTGGGGTTTCCAGGCAACAGGATCCTAGAAAGTATAACTGTCATTCACACCACTGGTTTCTGTTTTGTTTGAACCATAAATAAACACTTGTTAACTTCCATATATATTCCAAGCAGAGCTAGGTTTTAGGGATATGAACATACATTAGACAAAGTTTCTGCCTTCAATGAACATTTAGTACACAGTGTGAACAAATATGTGGGAAATAGCCATATAGGATAGGTAGTTTTCAAAAATTTTTGATCAAGATACATAGTCAGAAATATGGTTTAATTGCAATCCCATATACAAAAATACAATATATACGTATATATATGTACACATATATATTATTTCACTGGAAATGATACTTAATTTAACTTCCATTATGTAACATGATATTTCCTATTCTATTCCATTCCATTCCATAAAATGCTGATCAAGACCCCCAAAAAATGATTTCATGACTCACTAAAAGAATATGCTAAACAGTGTTCTAAGTCTAATCCTCACAACATTCCTAGGAAATAGATACTATTATTATTCCCATTTTAAAGATGAGAAAACTGAGAAACAGAGAGGTCAAGTTACTTATCCAAGGTTTTTCAGTGAGAAAATCAGAGCTGGGATCAAAAAAAGAAGGAGTCTGGCTGCAGAACTTTATAGTAAAGAAGAAAAAGAGAGGCCAAATATTAAAGTTGCCAAGACCTGAGGGAGAACTAAAAGACCCTCACTGCTGATTACACACAAGGGGCAAGGGAAAGGAAATAGTTAAATAAGACTAGTGCCTGAGCTCATTCACCCAAGAAATGATTATGAATGTATGTTTCCCAGTTGGTGCCATTCTTCCAGAGAGTGACAAAAGGTGGAGCAGATTCTGGAGGAATGAAAATTACTGAAAGTCTTCTGTGAGAATGCAAATACTCTGCAGGAATTAGGAAAATGGCAGGACTAAATGTACGTATCCCTTTTCCTCTTCCTTATATTGGCCAAGTCAGACGAGTGGGAATACTTGAAGGGTCTTTTAAAATTTAGAGATACAATATTAACATCAGTTTCACCTATAAGCATGCAACATAATTTTACTTTGGAATGAATTATTTTACTCTTTTAGAATGCTAGTAAAATGGGAAGCTAGGGACCATTAAAGCAAAGTAAAATTTCTAATAGGAAGATCAGGAAAAGAAAATCTTCAAGTCCCAATCACCATCAGTTTCCAAGTAAAGTGGCAATTCCTAGCCTTCTAAATGGACTTACTGAATCCTTTCCAATTTTACCCTCCTCCAACCCATTCTTCATACAGCAGGCAGAATAATCTCTTAATGAAAATATGATCATGTCAGTTCCCTGTTTCATTGGTGCCTTTTCACTGCTCTTAAGATAAAGACCAAAATCTTTAACAAGGTCCTGTGTGGTCTGGCCCTAGCTTACCTCTCTAGCCACTCCTCCTACCATCCACTCACATTGCTCACTTTACAGTCCCTTCAATATAACATTTTCTTTCCTGCTGAAGATCTTTAAATATTCTGTTCTCACTAATACAAATGCTCCCTCTCGCTCCACCATCCCTCCCTCTTTACTGAGCTAACAACAGTCACTAGTCCTTCAAATCCTGACTTGAATTCACATACTCAGGTAGTCTTTCCAGATGTTCTAGACTAGATTAGAACATATTGCTCTTAGAGCATACTGTGCTCACACTGTTCTTAAAACATATTAAGTATGTCCATATTAAGTAAGAATTAAGTATTCGTTCTTAGCCATAATCCCAATTGCATTTAAATCATAAATGGTGAAATTATCTGTTTGCTATCTATTTTTGCTTCATCGTAAAATCTGTGAAGACATACATGGACTGTACGTCCTAATCCCCTTGGAACCACTAGAACTGTCAGAATGCCTGAAAACTACTTAGTACAATGCCTATTTTCTCAAGCCTCGGAACTAAATGTTTAGTAAACCAGAGAGTCAGGTACTTTCACCTCCTCAAACACCTTCACCTTGCAAGATTGGTATCCCTTGCACAAGGGTTATATTTAAAAGTATTCAGTGGAGCAAATACAATATTCTGTTTTAGTAATATTTGTATTACCAAAAAGAGTGAAAAGGTGACAGGCCATCATCAATAATTCAGAAAGATCTAATTAATTTTTCCAGGTTGTCTTTTTTTCATGCTTGTTTATATTTATAAAAATTCTTTCACTTTGACTATGCATTAGCATAACTAGCATCCTATCACTAGTAAGATTAATAAGAGCTGTGTCTCATATCTTATCCTTGCAGTCTAAATTTTAGGTAGATAGGGCTGTTTAAGACTATGTGTGTTCCTTTACATGATTTCTACATTGGTCCTGGAGACAAAATGCCTGGGTTTGAGTTCTGGCTCTGCTAAAGAATGTGACTAAATTGCTATTTTACATATACACATATGTATATATAAAATAGTGTGGTAGAAAGAACACAAGCAGCGAACCTGAAGCCATGAGGTCAAGACTTGCCTTTGCCTGGGTTTCCTGTGTGAATTTAACCAAAAGTAAGAAATGGTGCCTGAAAAGGTAAATGGTAAAATTCAAGTACTAGAGAACAGATGGCACGACTTGAAACAGATCATATGTGTAATTTAGAATAGATCATATCATATAGGTAAACATACTTATAACTTCCGAAGTTAATGACCATGGAACAAACTTTAATAGAAAAGATGGAGGCCAGCTATTGATACTTACTTTTTCTGAAAACAAACAAAACAATGGAAGTTCAAATAATATTATTAACTTAATGTTCCTCAAGGATGGCAGAATATAAGAAAAATATCTCTTCTTACCAAAGGTAAGATTAGACCCTGATTAAAGGCAGTAGAGTCAGTTAGTTATAAGGTTAAGAATGTTTCATTCACACCCCTTGGCTCAGAAACACGAGAGCACCTCAGACACAAGAGACACTTAAAGTGTGTAGACAGGAATACTCTGAGGATGCTGGGGTCATTTTATGCCACCACCTCTTCATATCCAGCCACCAGTATCTTTATCATTACATCTATTTAGGGATTGTAATTCATATAATGCAGTAACACCATGGGCAGAAATGGATAAGTGCTGTCAAAACGTGCCCTGGATATGAAGAATCTCTCTAGTATGGGAAAGCTGGAAGAACCACAGAATTAAAACATTATGGGAGCAGTAGCTTTAATGAACTGCATTCTCCAGTAAGGAAGTAGAACCATCCTAGAAAAGGAGTTCCCAGTGCTAAAATTTTTGCAATAAGAGACTATATATTTCAAATAATTTTCTAGCTTCATATCTGAGGTAAAGATTCCAGCACCACATGACTGAACAGTTAGCAGGTCAAAGGAGAATCTACACACATAAATATACAACAAAGACAGGGCCTATGAAAAGATCCTGGAAGAGAAAAGAAGAAGTCTGTACTCAAGATACAGAGCAAAAGTATACTTTTGAAAAGGATTTATTATATATACAAAAAAAGTTTAGAATGTGTATACTTTGGATTCCATAAATTTCAAGAAAGGTCTGCTGACTATGAAATAAAGCATTAAAATGAGATTATAAGACAAGAGGAAATAAAAAGGAATTGGCAGAAAATAACATGTCAACAAAATTAAATAAGACTACAAGAAAAGAAAATTTCCAATAGCTGAATTAAAACTTGAACAAGAGGCAGTAAAAACCATAATCAACACTGTAGAAAACCAAATCTGTAACACATGGAATAAGTCTGAAGAGATCTCCTATAATACTGAGGCAAAGTAAAAGTAGCAGAAAACACTAAGAAAGGAAATAAAAGACATGTGGGACAGATAACACTCCAACCAACAAATCATAAATGCTCATAGGTTAAAAAAACCGAAAAAAGAGTAGGGGATAACTAACACAAAAACTCCTTTGTAGAGAAAAGACCTGATCCATAGGCCAAAATTACTCACAGATACATGGAAAATTGATAAAAAGAGATTAATTAGTAATATTTCTTAGTGAAATTTATGAATGTCAAAAATATTCAAAGAAATATATCTAGTAAGCATCCAGCCTAATAGTGGGAGGAAGGAGTGAGAAACAGATTACCTAGGAAAGGAAAAAATAAACTGGGTTGACCTCAGACTTCTCCACAATACTACATGTCAGAAAAAAAAGAGTAATATCTATACAAATCCCAAAGTGCCATCCTAAATCAACTGCTGCCCATGTAAGAAAGCATTAGAAACACAGTGTTGGGTAGATAAAGGCATAGATGTTTCCCTTTTGCATATTTATAGAAAAACTAAGATGTAATCAATTGGTAGAGAAATGAGCCTACATAAAGAACTTGAAAGGGGACTTACAGTGTTATAAAAAGGCTAGTGGGGTGCACTGAAATGAATTAAATCAATTTAAGTATGATTACTTTAGATATTACTGCCAAACAATGCAAATGCTAACTAATAATTATCATAATAGTAGATATTAATGTCTAAAAGCCAAAATCATATTTTAAAAGCCAAGAAGTGGGAAAAGAGAGGGAAATAAAAATTCAGGAAATAAGTGCTCACTTTACATGGGGTGGTTAATCAAAAAATATTTCTTTCTGCATAGTTAACAGTAAAAAATATTTAAGTACATTTAATCTTAAAAAATACTAACATCAGCCAGTAGTAAATTAAAAAAATTTTTTAAATGTCATTAAAATTGCTAGAGAAAAGGCAAAAACAAATATGTATACGTGGATAATGGACAAAAGAAAATTTAAATGCCAAAGATAATTTCAATAAACCACAAAAATAGAAAATATAAAACAAGATGACATAGAAAGAGTAAGCATATCCTGATTTAATTACCCTTTACAAAAAACAGATTTGTTTACACAAAGTAAATACATCTGGTATTTGTTGTTTATAGGAAGTACATCTAAAATAACACAGCATAGAAAGACTTAAAACAGCAGTAATATGGATAAGGATAAGACTATATTTTGAATTAGAATTCTAATAAATTAAGTTATAATTACATAAAGGAAATATTCTGCAACCAATAAAACTATTCTTTAAGGTAACAATGAAATAAGAATGTGCTGATAATGTATAAATAGAATCAAATTTTGTAAACTATATATGTGTATATGTATGACTATATATATATATGTATGTATGTGTGTGTATATATATATATATATAACCAAAAAGATTAGAAAGAAGTATACCAAACTGTTAATTTTGGTGGTGGTGGACTATGAATAATTTTAATTTTCTTCTCAGCACTTTTCTGTACTTTATCATTTTAATTAAGAAAAAATATTAGTCAGAAACATAAATACTGTAATCATGGAAAAATACATCATCATCAATGAAAAATATATCAAGACTTCAATTCTTTCTAAATTAGTTATGTATTTAATACAATTGATCAAAATGGTTTTTTTTTAAATCTTATTTTAATTAATTTATTTTTTTATATATATATATATATATTTTTTGGTTGTGTTGGGTCTTCGTTTCTGTGCGAGGGCTTTCTCTAGTTGTGGCAAGCAGGGGCCACTCTTCATTGCGGTGCACGGGCCTCTCACTATCGCGGCCTCTCTTGTTGCGGAGCACAGGCTACAGACGCGCAGGCTCAGTAGTTGTGGCTCACGGGCCTAGTTGCTCTGTGGCATGTGGGATCTTCCCAGACCAGGGCTCGAACCCGTGTCCCCTGCATTGGCAGGCAGATTCTCAACCACTGCATCACCAGGGAAGCCCCAAAATGATTTTTAAACTTGGCCATGATATTCCAACATTTTAGAAGTATAAAAAAGTAAAAACATCCAAAAAGTTCAAACAAGAAATAGTACATACAGTATAATGAAATATTGGCAATTAAAAAGATGGAATGGGGAACCCTCTTGCACTGTTGGTGGGAATGTAAATTGATACAGCCACTATAGAGAACAGTATGGAGGTTCCTTAAAAAACTAAAAATAGAACTACCATATGACCCAGCAATCCCACTACTGGGCATATACCCTGAGAAAACCATAATTCAAAAAGAGTCATGTACCACAATGTTCATTGCAGCACTATTTACAACAGCCAGGACATGGAAGCAACCTAAGTGTCCACGAACAGATGAATGGATAAAGAAGATATGGCACATATATACAATGGAATATTACTCAGCCATAAAAAGAAACGAAATTGAGTTATTTGTAGTGAAGTGGATGGACCTAGAGTCTGTCATACAGAGTGAAGTAAGTCAGAAAGAGAAAAACAAATACCGTATGCTAACACATATATATGGAATCTAAAAAAAAATTGGTTCTGAAGAACCTAGGGGCAGGACAGGAATAAACATGCAGATGTAGAGAATGGACTTGAGGACACGGGGAGGGGGGAGGGTAAGCTGGGACGAAGTGAGAGAGTGGCATGGACATATATACACTTCCAAATGTAAAACAGATAGCTAGTGGGAAGCAGCCACATAGCACAGGGAGATCAGCTCGGTGCTTTGTGTCCACCTAGAGGGGTGGGATAGGGAGGGTAGGAGGGAGACGCAAGAGGGAGGAGATATGAGGATATATGTATATGTATGGCTGATTCACTTTGTTATAAAGCAGAAACTAACACACCATTTTAGAGCAATTATACTCCAATAAAGATGTTAAAAAAAAAAAGATGGAATGAAATACACAAAATCATTACTACTGATTAAGGTGGTGGAATGGTAAGTGAGTTTAATTTTTTTCTATATACTTTTCTGTATATTATAAGTTTACCCCAATGAGAATATCTACTTTTATAAACTGTTGAAAGTAACAGCTTATTATATTTTTATAATCTGCTTTACCTATAGTCAAATGATGGAATCAGTTATAATTTTCATTTTTTCTTTATACATGTCTATATTATCTAAACTCAGTGTATGGAGCACATATTATCCCTAAATTCAGAAAACAAAAAATTGTTTAAAAAAATTGTCTTCCAATACCCATCTTCCACTGTGGTAAAAGTCAGCCAACACCCCACTGCTCCAATTTTAATGTGTTTCCTCTTGTACAGTCTTCAGAGGCAATAGGGAAAAGTTTCAGTTTTCAAACAACAGGTGACCTGACATGTCATCTTTTCTGAAAGAGCTAAAATGGGTTAGCCTAAAATTCAGCTTTCCCATGAATTGCTTAGTTTTCTGTGAAAATGTTAGTTTCTATTTTTGACTTAGTTTTGACAGAGAGAAGAACATGGGATTTTTCAGGAGAAGCATAGGCTACTCTTTGACAACAAAATAAATAAATAAATGAAAGAAATTACTATCTTTTCTCAAAAGATGTACACGTTGAAATGACAAAATGTTTCCTTTTTGCACACTTTACTGCAAGTTGTAATTACATGTGTATTTTTTTATTACTGAATCACGTGTTCAACTTTACTATGCAGTGAAAAACAGTTTTAAAATAAAAAACAAAGACAAATAATGAACAATGTTATTGATGATCTTCTTAAGAATACACGTGTTATCCTAGATATCAATTACAGGATTACATATGTATTTTTAAGAAGATAATCAATTTATCTGATTTGTCAGTCCTTCCAACAAACCATCCATCCATTTATCCATTATCCCCAGAAATAATCCCTAGCCCAAATTTGTGTTTATCTTTGTCATGTATATTTTTATACTATAACTATACATGTAGATATTTATAAATAATATATAGCATTACTTGGTTTTTTCTACTTTACATACACATGCGGAGATGCGTCATATAATCTCTAGGTTTCTTTCTTTTAACCATTGTTTTCCCTTTCTCCATACTTCCCCCCACCATTAGTTCCTTCTTTCTCAAGTTCTCCATGATTGTATATACAAACAATGCATATACAATTTTTTTAACATTAAAAGATATCCATGAAAAATAAGTATCATTTCCCCCATGTGCTCACTTTGAAAATTGTTACGTCTTCCCAGTTTGATAAGTATAAAGTATTATACCATTATTATTTTAATTTCATTTTCCTCCTCACTGCTACTTATGTGGAGCATCTTTGCACACACTGATCTTCTATGATTGACCCTTCTATCCTGTACCCACTTTTCAAATTGGAATTTGTTGTCTTATCAAGTTTGAGAGAACTCTTCCTATATGATAAATATTGATGGGGTTCAGGAAAAGCTACCTCAAAATATGGCAACTTGGCATAGTGAATATTTTTAAACTGAAGGAATTTGAGAAATGGCACATGTAGGTCATAAGCTCTTCATGTGAGAGATGCCTGCCTAAACCCAAAAAAGCTTCCTTATCTCTGAAAATGAAGGGACGAGAGGAATCTAAATAAATGGGACTTGCTAAATTTTGCCCACATTACTATCCTTAGCTCATACCCTTTGTCCTATCAAATTTTTCTGTAACTTTCCACTCTTCATCAAATCTAATATAAAAATGCTCCAGTTTTACTGTATCTTTGGGTCTTCATTTCCTTATGAAGTCTCATGAGTCATGTAAAACAAATAAATTTATATGCTTTTCTCTTATTAATCTGCCTTTTGTTACAGGGATCCCAGTTGAGAACTTAGAAAAAATATATTTTTCCTCTTCTATAATATCAATTCTTTTCCTATCCTTCATATTACTAATATATCTTCTCTAAGTTAACTGTCTGGAAATTTTACCATACAATTTTTGCCATATATTTTAAAAATTTTTATATAAATAGATATTTCTATTATTTATTTTTATAGATTTATGATTTTGAGTCTCAACTAAGACAGTTTCTTACCTTTAGATTGTATATATAATCTCCTCAATTTTCTAATAGGACTTTTATTTTCAATTTTTTCATACATTTTTACTCTATCTGGAAGTTACTTTTGAATCTGATTTAAAATAGGGGTCCATTTTATTTTCTTCAAGTTTGATAGGCATTGTACCAACACCATTTATTTAATAATGCACTATTTTCTCAATGAATTAAAAGAACTTTATCTTCTATTAAATTCTTTTATGTAGTAGAATCTATATCTGGATTCTCTGCTCCACTAACCTACTTGCCTATTCTTATGCCAGTATAATATTGATTTCACTACAGTGACTTTATAGTGTGATCTGACATCTGGTAAGGCTAGTTTCCTCTCAATTTTTTCTTTTTCCCAAAAGACCTTGTCACTCTTCCCCCCATATCTACTCAAGATTATATTACCTAAGTTAAAAAAAAACACACATCAGTTAAGGTGAAATCAATTAATATACTTCCTGGAAGTACAATAAATGCATATATGAATTTGGGGAGAACTGGCCTTCTTTTATAATAGTAATTTGTTTTACCCCCAAACACATATGCTTTCTCTTTTGTTCAGATCTTTTATGTCCTTCAATAGAATTATATTGGTTTATTTTTATTTGGAAATGTGTCTTTCTTGCTAAATTTATAACTAAATATTTTATAAAGTTTTAGGTGCTTTTAAGAATAGAGTATTTTTTCCCATTTCCCTTTCTAGGTATTTACTACTTGAGTAGATTTTTAAATTTTTATCTAACCATTTTGTATCATCTTATTAATTTTACAAGTCCTTTTGGGTTTTTAAGTATTCAGTCAAACCATTATAAAAAAAAGACTATTTTAACCTTTCTTTAGTTCTTTAATTACATCTGCCAGACCTTCCAAAAACATTGATTAAAATATATATAGAAGTTAATCCATATTTACAACCTGATTTTTGACTAGATTGTTACAGTATTTCACCTTTTGGGAAAATAACTGCTATTTGTCCTTGGTTAATAGGATATTTTACGTTTAAGTAGTTGACTTATATTTCCATTTAACTTAGAGATTTTAATAAGAACAGCTAGTTGATCATTGTGATGCTTATCAACCTATCATTGATTGACTATCTGATATGGAGCCATCCTTGTATTCTTGAATTAAACCCTATTAGGCCATAGGTATTATTCTTTTAACTAAATGAAGGGTGAATTAGATATGCTAGTATTGCATTTTGAATTCTGCATTTATATACTTCAGTGAGGTTGGACTTTTTCTCTTTTTCCTTTTATACTATCTCTAGCAGAATTAGGTATTAATGCTGGATTCAATATAAAATGAATTTTAAGAGCTTTCTTTATTTACCATGGTCAGGACTAGCATAAAAGGCAACGTTCTTTCCTATTCTTTTTTAAATTTATTTATTTATTTTTGGCTGCGTTGGGTCTTGTTTGCTTCTTTGCTTTGTGTGCGGGCTTTCTCTAGTTGTGGCAAGTGGGGGCTACTCTTCATGGCGGTGCGCAGGCTTTTCAGTGTGGTGGCAGAGCACAGGCTCTAGGCACGTGGGCTTCAGTAGTTGTGGCATGCCAGCTCAGTAGTTGTGGCTCGCAGGCTCTAGAGCGCAGGCTCAGTAGTTGTGGCACATGGGTTTAGTTGCTCCGCGGCATGTGGGATCTTCCCAGACCAGGGATCAAACCCGTGTCCCCTGCATTAGCAGGCGGCCACTGCTCCACCAGGGAAGTCCCTTTCCTATTCTTTATAAGAGCTAGGTAACAATTGCAAATCTGATCACTGTGCATTTTTCTATGTACTTTAGTTACCTTTCTAATCTCTTTTATGGTAATAACCTATTAAAGTTTTATAATTATTGAGTCAATTTTAATAATTTATATTTTGCTAGGACATCATTCATTTATCTAGGTTTCACATGTTGCCACAGAATTACAGTAGTATCATCTTATAATTTACCTTGTGTCTATGGTTGGTCTTCTCTCTCAAACTTAAACATATATTTTCGCTCTCTTTTTCCTTTAACAATCAGTGTGAAAAAGGATTTTGCTATTTTCAAAGAATGCAAAGAATGATCTCTTGGGATTTCTTTCTCCTTTTTTTTTTTTTTTTTTTTTTTTCACTTTCTTTGATTCCCGCTTTTATCTGTATTAATTACCTCTTCCTGCTTTATTTTGATTTATCTTATTGTTTTTTAATTCATTTATTAGGTTAGGCAAAGGAATTATTTTGTCGATGAACTAAAAATATCTCAGTAAGATTTGAGACAAGATAGTATAATTTAATAAAATGAGATTATTGGGTGATGGGTGAAATACATCCCATCTCTATTAAGACATGTATACCTTTTAGCAAACCATTTAATATGTGTAGCTAATAGTTTCCACATCTGTAAACTGAAGAGAATACAGAGCCTCAAGATTCCTGTTAAGTAAAAAAATTACGCCTGATAAAATTGATAATTTTAAGCTCCATTTAAGAAACTAGGGTGTTTGAAAGAATAAGAGACCTTGGGAATCACTGCCTTTAGAAATGATAATATCTAAGAAAATTCAGGTTGTCTATGATAGTGAAATATAATGGAGACCTATACTCACTCTATAAATGTTCAGGTCATAATCAAATGAACTCCTAAGAAGCTGCACAAATATGAATGCCCTAGTACAAGACCTTCTTAAAGAAGGTGCATCTAAGTTACGTTGCTTAAAATGACAGAAAGATTAAAAAACAAAAACAAAAAACTACTATGCCATTAAACCACATCCTCATATTTTTCTTAGAAATAAAGAACCTGGGGTCAAATGGGTTTCCAGGGACTCCATAAACAGTGTGATCTTGCAAACAAAAATCTAGGTATATTTATTTACACTTTTATTGGGAGATTTAATCACATTGATGGATTTGCAAAGAGTCTGGGACCTGAGAGAGGTTGAAAAAGACTATTCTAGATTAGTAATCCAACTTTCTACCTTTAGTCTGTGATTAAACTATTCTATGGTCATACTTTTGCTACTTCACCAAAGAGACCTTTTCTTTGTTGGATAGCTACAACTTGTAAAAACTCTAGTTTACGTCAAGTCAAACTTTACCTATAAAATTCTCATCTACTTTGTCGATTTCAGTCTCTGGAGCTTCACACAGTAGAACAATTCCCCATTACAGAAAACAGCCCTTTACATACTTGGAGATTGCCATCCTAATTCCAAGATATTTTTCTTTTTCAGGCTGGTGTCTTTTAAACAACATAACATATGGACATAACTCATTAATTCAAAAATTTTTCTCTATAGGAAGATGCTTTTACAACTCATGAAGACAATAACTTTATATTTTTTAAAAGTTTCTAGTAAATGCTCACTAATTCTGATAAATGGATAGAGTGCTCTACATTTACTTGTGAATTTCAGAAAGATTTCAAAGAAAGCAATTGCATTATTGTTTCATGAATTCTACAGAATTCTACAGAATTTTTACATATTTATTAACTCCACTAAATTCTTAGAAACTGTAACTCATAAAGTACTTTAAAAATGTTTTTAAAGTATGGGTTATTTGTCAGAATACTATTCATGGATGGATTTCAACACATTTTCAAATTTTAGCCAAAAGTAAGTTTTTGTATTTACACTTACTTACAAAGGATAAATGCAGTAATATCATTATTTTAAGTGGTTCTAAAAATATCATTTACATCAATTCTTTTTGGATAAAAAGGGAGGAAATACTTAGCGGAGTGACGTATAGTATCATACAAGGGAGAACAAATTCCAAGATGGACTAAGCTCCATAAAACTTAGCAACAAAATTAAATAACCATACAAGTGTATTACTTACGGGTACAATTCTGAAAGCTGTTCAGCTATTGCATAAGCTGTTGGGTCTCTGTCTAAGGCATACAGAGTAATATCTGACTCCTTCTGTAGAATAGCTCTCGTGTGTCCTCCTGAACCAAATGTCATATCTAGAAAAAACTAGCCAACACAGAAAAAGAAAATTACCACTTAGCATACAAAATTTATCCTTGCCAGCTACCTTATTTCTAGACACACATAATGCTTTTCAGAGCTGATAGCAAATAGAAAAACAAATTACTTTTTTTTTTTTTTTTTTTTTTGCCTAGAGTTCAATTTGTTATACATGAGGTCTGGATCAATTATGAGTGATCAGTCCAAAAGAATTTGTCAGAGTAACAGCAAAATGATAATCTTTGTCACAGGCTGGCCAATTCAAGGCAAATTTGCATTTCCCCCCATAAGTTCAAATTAGCCACAGTGTTGCGCTGCTAGCTTTTTACTGCTTTCAAGCACCTGACTAAAAATGATATTTCCAACAATTTCTCATCATTTGGAGACAGCTTACAATTGGTGTGGCTCACTTTATCTCAAGTTCTCTAAATGCTTTATATTAAACATAAAAATATTCAAGAATACAGAGAAAGAGAGAAAGAGAGAAAGAGATTATACCTAACAGTAGTCATAGGACAAATATTTAATTAACAAATCAGACCTGAAAAAGCCCAGGGCTTAAGTCAAAACACCTGGGATAAATTATAGCCTTGCCACTAAGTAGCTACATAGCTTTGGGAAAGTCATTTAAAATTCCAGGGTTTTTAGATTTCTCCAGAGTTTAAAAAGAAAAAGAAGGTCTAGAAGAAGATACCCCAATACCTGCCTAATTGGTAAGGTGACATATAATTTCTCATCTAAACCAAAACACTTTTGGTAGTAAAAGATTTGCCAGGACAACAGGATACAAGGTATGGGAGTACATATGTTTAAATGCTTGGATCATTGAAGATACACAATGAAGTTAATTGGATCTGAATCAATTTCTTAGCTATTTTATTTGGCCACACTTAAAAAAAAAATGCTGGCCCACTTAAAAAAAAAAAAAAGCCAGCTGGCAGTTGGGCAAGAAACTAGACTTGGACCATAGAAACGTAAGTGTAAACAAGGTAGTTGATTGTAGTTGGTTTGCAAGTCAAGACACTCAGCACATCCTCTCAAAGTTACGCTCTTAGTTTAATGTGCTCTCTGAATAAGCCTCACTGGTATGATGAAAATAAAAACAATTATTCCAATAATACTGAATGCTGTGACAAATAACATATACTATAAGTCAGACTGGTAAAAATATTTAAACATATAACTTTTTAAAAGTTCATGTGTACATTGCACAAAGGAAATTCCTGTAATGGATTTGAACATTTCCCTGCCCGGAATGTTACAACTTATTTCAGGGAGAGTGGTCAGAGACAAGGCACAATTATGCTTTGATTTTTTTTTTTTTTGGCTACAAGCTACCATGCTGAGTCCTGTCCTCTGATCATGTCCTCAGAAAAGTTAGCCTACTAACTTTTGGAAGAAATCTTCTGATCAAAATTGAGAAGAGGAGGGATGTAAAATATAAGATGTAAATGTGGTTAAAAAAAAAAAGGTACAAGCACTGCTTCTTAACATAATTTTTTTAGTATAACTTAACCTTGCACTTCTATCACTGTCAGCACAAAAGGTATGGCTACATATATTTTTCACCTTTTAAACAGTAACTTTAAAACAACACTTAAAGTCTTATTATTGGTATGGCTGTTAAGAGTACATATTTAATCTCAGAATTGAATAATTTCCTCTCCCAGTCTGTATACTTATTTTATGTATCTATGAGGGTAAAAATCTTCTACCATAGCTCGCCTCAGTTTTAAAATTGCTAGAGGTTTAGCATGATTTAAACAAAGAACTTTTCCAGGCAAAAGTATATACCACTTTCTTGTTATACCCCGATATCAAGTCTTATATAACCCTGGACTTAAACTAAGAATATATCAAATAAAATAATTTGCATATGATTACCTTATCCCAAGCCAGGAAAGTCTCAATCAATATTTAAAAAGAAAAATCCTTATGATTAAAAATATTCTGAAAAATGTGAGATGATTATAATTTACATGATTATTTTTTAATATATCATGATTATGCCCTTGGAGATGTACTGACAATCAAGGAAGTTTCCATAGGAAAAAAATAATCTATTATTACCAGTCAAGTATAAAACAAAGCAAAAAGTGGGAGACAAATGGGATTTATGAAACTAGAACTGAACCCCACAATATGTTCTGGGTTAATAGGTGATTGGAGCCATCAACTTCCATTTTTAAAATTCTAATGTACACTGTCCATCAAATATAGTAAGTGACATCTAGGCCTTATGAGTCACCCAGCACTACAATTGAAAAGGGAGCCAATTAGTTTTTCCATTCTCCTGGGTCACTAACTTGACATAAGACCACATTTTTTAATTTGTACAACTTGAAAATAAAATAAGGTGACTGGATGATTTTTTTTGCTTAACAAATGCACAAGAACAACATATCTGAATGTTTCAAAATAATCCTTTTATGAGTCTCAACTATGTATATATGCAAATGTTTATCTTATGCTCCAAACATATATGGAATTCTTTCTTTGAAATTACCTGATATAATTTATCTAAAAAGCTGAACCCATATGATACCAAGAGTTTTTTCTGGTAATTTCACTCATCACCTTTATAACCCTGGCCAGATCATTTTAACTCTCTGAGATTCAACTGCTTCATCTAAGAAATGGGGATAAAATGTACCCTTGTTTACCTCAGATATTTATAAAGGTTATCTTATTTCTTCCTTAAAACAATGAAGTAGATGTTAGTAAATTTTACACACACAGAAACTAAAATTACACTAAGCTAGTAAATGGCAAATGTAAGAATTGAATACAGGTGTACCTGGCTCTAAAACCCGTGTTCTTTCTCCCACTGACTCTGCATTAAGTCAACAGAGTCTATATCTGCACACTGCTTTATGACTTTCCAAGCATTAATGTTTTCCTACTTGGTCTAACAAATACTCTGTAACAGAGTATGGAAAAGTGGCATTATCCCCATTTTTACAAATAAAAAACTCAGGTTCAGAGAGATAATGTGACTTAAGATCATATTAATAGTAAGTGAGGGAAAGAGAATTCTAAACAAGGTCTCACCAACTCTGAATTCTGTGATTTTTCTGAAAAAAAATAAAAAGAAGGGAGGGAGAGAGTGAAACAATAAATAAGAAAAAAAACAAGGGGATGGTATAAGAAAGAATCATGGCAGAGATGGCTTTACAAAAATTATACAACAAAAGTTTAGTGTTTTATAGATGACCCATTCCCACTGGAATTAAGGCTCTTGAAAAGCCATCTTTCTGTATCTTTCTCTCTCTCTCTTTCTCCCTCTTCCTCTCTCTCTGTTCCTCTTCTCCTGTTTCAAGAAGATGCCTAGGTATCTAGAGCTTTAGAATATATGTTCTTTGAGGATATTTGCATGGAAGAAAGAAAAAACTTTCTATCTTTCCTATCATTTGAAGACAACCACTTTTGTATCTTTTAGTTACAAACAACAACACAGTTCAGAAAGAGAGAATGCTAGTTACCCTGGGTAGGTGGTATCTTTAAGGAAAAGAGATGAGAGACTTCTTTGAAATTGGGTAGAAGAGAGATGGAAAAGATGAACAAATTCCAGAAAGGCGCAGGACCAATAAAGTGACTGACAGGTGGTAAGATCTCAGAGCAGCTGGCTAGATGATGGACTGAAGGGGAAGGACCCTCAATCACAGGGTTCCCAATGTTACCAGAGATTTCCATGCCTCTCTATGGCACAGAAGCAGCAGAAACTTTGGTCCCAGAGGGTCTACAAAGGTTAAAACAAAAGGCATCTTAGGGGAAATTAAATGTGACATGAGGTGAGTAAGAAGGTGCAGGGTCTCTGCATAGCTCTGGATGGTGTGTGGGGTCTGGGGGATAAGTGAAATTGATGGCTTCTCAGCACAGGGAGACTGGGGATCAAAATCAAAATGAAGGTGATTTAAAGAAAATAAAAACTAGCATTTGAGGAAGAGGATTCATCACGACAATTCTCCAACACTGCCTCCAATTCAGTATGGTAGCATCAGTGCACAGTAGTAGGTGTTTAGTGTATATTTAATGATGTGATATGAAAAAAGAGCTCAGTCTCCCAATGTAACTATGATAAAGATTGCAACACTCATTTGTGCATATGAATTCAAGATGTAAGACTCATTATGATAGGATCACATAAAATAGTCACAAGATGCCCAACTTTTAAGTCATTTAACGTCAATGTATTCCTAATATTAGCAATTGATTCATTAATGAACAGAACTTTTTCAGAACGTTAATAATGATCTGTAATTATATAACTCTATAGCACCATGTTTTTATTTGCTGATCAGTCTCCTTTACATTTGAAATAAGAAAATGAACATTTCTTATCTTATGTTAGCTCTTTTAATCAAATACAACTAAATGACATTTTATCCCATGGTCTTCTAAATATCATAGAAAAGATTAGATTTTACTTTTCACCATGATGAGTCACACTTGAGTAGTTGAGCTATAGCTGTGGATCTGATATGGACATGGTACAGACACAGAATTTCAGAGCTCAGAGGGACATAACAGACTATTCCACCCCCTCATTTTACGTATGAGGAGACCAAGGCCCAAAGAAGGTAGCTGGTAGCTAGTTGAGGGCAAAGCTAGTACTAAAACTCAGATCCTGTGCTCTTTCCACTTCATCTCATAATACTCCCCCATTGAAATTATATAATCACACTGAAATAAAAACAATCGTTCTTTGGAAAAGCATTTTCTTAATATGAAGATATATACAAGTGGGAATTCTGCACCTTAACCCTCCAACACAGTTAAAAACAACCACTGTTCTACCATTTTAATTTTAAGACTTTATGATGATAAATCTGTAGAATTAAATTCCAAAGACAATTATGTTTTATATGTGGCCTGAAAAAAATGTCTGCCCATTATGTGTAATAGCAACTGGTGAAGACTGACTTCTTGACAGGTTACAGTTTTCAAATTGATCTTGAAATTAAAAACAAAAAATTAAAACACCTAAAATCATAGACTCATGGGTGATTAAAGCTAGAAGGGCCTATAGAAGTAATCCAAATATAATTCCGTCATTATATACCACTCTGTCTTTCTAGAGTATATCTATATCTCTTTTATACTTCTCAAATGTGATATCCTTTAAGACAGCTAAGGCTGCTCTCTGAAGTGGGGAGACTGACAGAAATCAAGGGATTTGCCCAAGATCACCCTGCATAGACTAGATATTTAAATGATTTGTTTTTCCTAATATAAGACCTCTAATCATTGAAATTTTCACACTGGAACAACACTGTTAAAATTGGACAGTAAAACATTTTTGGCCATGAACAATATGAGGGCAGATCTTCCAATTACATTTTTCTAATGTTGATTAGTCATTTCCAATCTGTGAAAGATTTTTAATAGTAAGTTCTCATCTGAATTTGGAAACAATATGGCCTTATTTCACTTTTAAATTTCTTCCTATGAATATTTTCTTTTCTGGCAATTACTAATTTTGAATTTTTTGAATGAAAGTTCTTTTGAAAGAATTTTAGTTAAACTTCACCTAATTGTAACTAGCTTCATTTTGAAATACTGAAATGTCTCAGGCATATACTTAACTTTCTAGAGTTTTTTCAGGAGGTAATTAAATTAAAATGCATGGCATTAATTAATAATCTGTATATTTACAGAACATCCAATATAGATAAGGCCATAGAAGGTAATACAAAGATAATAAGTTATGAGCCTTCCAGCTTGGTCAGAGAATTTAGACATGCACACAAATAATTATTAGTAAAAAGAAATCAACAATATAAGAAAGGTGTATATAATATTTTACAAGGAGTAAAAAAATATTAATTTTAATCAGTAGTGAGATGAATGAAATTGAAGTAGGTTACAATTCAGCTGGGCCTTGAAGGCTGGGCAGAACTCAGAGCTCACCCTTTCTTCTCACTCTTCATATTCTCCAAATCAAATTAGTTACCAAGTCCAGTTGACTTTACCATACAAATATATCTTAAATCTTTCTACTCACTTTTTTAATTCAGGCCCCTATATTTCTTTGCTTTATTATTGCAGTAGCCTCACAACTCATATCCATACCTCTAATCTCACTTCTAATTCTTCTCGCTACACTGTTAACAGGATATCCTTTCTAAAATAAAATTGTAGCATGTGAAATTCCTACTTAAACCGTCTCACAGGCTCTCCAAAACTACATGATAGAGTCCAAACTTCTAGGCAAAATGGACAATATTCTTCATATTCTGGCCTCCTCATTTCTTTCCAACATTATCTCTCACTACTCCCAGACATGAATTTTACAACATATTCTCTAACCATACAGAAGTATATGCAATAATCAAACATGCCAAGCTGTCTCATGCCTTCTCTCCCACTTTTCCTTGTTCCACCTCTCTCAAATTTTATTCCCAAACAATTATGAGAATCCTAGTATGTCCACAGCTCTATTCCAAGAGTTAGAAATACAATAGCAGGCCGAAATAGACATGGGTCCTGCTCTCATGTAGTTTTCAGCCTGGAAGCCTGAGTATCTCTAACATACTGTCCTTTCTTTCTAGAATAACCTCTGAAAGATGCCCTAAACATTTGTGTCCCTGGTGCCAAACAATAAATAACACACAGAATATAACCAATAAATATCTGCTGGATAAATAAAAACAAGGAGAATTAGAACTTAAAAAAGGCATAGACATAGGAGAGGATATGTCAGATATAAGGAGAGCAAGTTTGACCAGAATCCAGGATTTATTAAAAGAAGAGGGTGGAAAGGATAAAAAGGGAAAAGAGAGAAACGTAAAAATGAACAACTTTCATGTATGTTCCAGATACTGTTTTAATTTTTGCAGTATGTACCCTCTCTTAATCCTTGTAGTAGCAATGTAAGATAGACAAACTAGGAGCTCATGCAGGAAAGGTAGTGTGAAATCAAACTGCAGCAGTCCTAAAAGGCTAGGGTAAGTAATTTACACCATATTTGCTAGACACTGGACAGCTTTGAAGACTTCCTTTTTTAACGTACAAAAAATAATTTAACTGCCAACAGTACTAGATGGATGGTACAGTGTGAGAATATAGTGGTGACCTGGTGTAGAGCACCCAGGTAAGAGGACATAAAAGCTTGAACTGGCAATAGGAATGGAGAGTGATAACAAATGTATGCACATTTATTTCGTGCTTATTTTATGCAAAATGTAGTGCTAAACATTTTATCTGTATTATTCATTCATTTTATATATAGGCATAAATATACCCACATACACATTTAGTTAATTGAACGTGATTCTCAAAACCACACTCTGAGCCAAGTTACTATTATTATTATAATACTATTTTACAGAAGAGAAAGGGGAGGTTTAGAGAGGGCTAGGTAAGTTGTCTGAGGCACAGCTAACGAATGATGAAACCTGATGTCAAAAACAATTCTCTCTCCTGAACCTATACTACTAATTACTTTGCTTTTTTTATAGAGGTAAAATAGTAACTAGATGTGGTGAGTGGAGAAGTAAGAAAAATTGTTTCAATGATCACAAAGCATGCTATCTAGGTAACTAAGAGGATAACAGACACCATTTACTATGCAATTACGTGCCAATGCTAACTATGCCACACACTTTAAAAACTTGATCTAGTTTAATTCTTACCACGGCCTGTACGTTAGGTAAAATAACTCCACTTGACAACAGATGAACGTGTTGGAGGCATTTACTCTGGAAAACGTGAATGGGTGGTACAATTAGAGACAGAAGCAGAAAGAAGCATTTCTTCTCCCTCCCTTCCACACTGCCTCTCCATGCCCTGCCACCTCCCAGTTAGTGTTAGAAAGGCCAAGGAACAACTTCTTACTCCAGAAAAGAGAAAACTGAAAGTATGTGAAGATACAGGCAGCTTGATAGAAAGAACAAAGAGGTTTAAGAATTTCATATAGGAATAGAATAACTCTTTGTAGTACACTTGAAACAGTGAAGTGAGGGACATGGCTGAACAGAGATTCTGAAGAGAATAAAAAAAAAAAAAACATACAAATGTAATAGGCCCAATTATAATAGCAATAATCCATAGAGGGAGCAAGAAGTTTGGTTCCTGAAAATGCTCAAAGAACATTAAGTTTTAATTGTATTTTTAAAAGCTCATCCTAATCAAAAACATTGATACATGTAAAAAAAGGGTAAGATAAATTATTTTCATTATATATCCAAATTATACTATGCAGCCTTTGGAAATTTGTGCCCCGAATACAGTGTACCTGGCATACATTTACCAAAGGCAACAGAGGGGAGCTCCTTTGATGTAACCAGTGAGACAAATGTTAAGAGAGATGAGCTAGTTATTTGGATATGATATAACGGATATTCTGATAAAAAATTACTAGAAAGTAGTCTGCTTTATAATGTCACTGAAATGTTCATAATTGCTAAGGCAAATTATTATTCTACCATTGTGTGCTTAAATCACTCAAGACTATCAGCGACTTCTCTCAGGCTTTACTTATGTTTTCTCTCTAATCTGTGACAGGTAGACATTTGTCACACTGATGCATTTGGAGACCTGAAATAAATTAGAACATATAACTGTGAACATAGAAGGCCACCAACCCCATAGTCAGCTAACATTCTGAACAAACATTTGTCCTACAAAACCCCTTGATTTATTATTGTCTTGTCAAGGTCTGTTGAGTATCCGTCTGCTACACGCTTATTTTATTTGTAACTATTACATGAGCTAATGTAAAAGGAAAAAACTCTCAAAAGAACATAAAAGTTACACCAAAAACAAAACAATCAATGCATTGCAATAAATTTATCTTCTTTCTCATTTTATCAAGAGTATTGGTGTTACTATGATGACTCATTCTGCCTAAATTCTGCAGACATTTCATCTTGTAGCTTAAATTCTATCTTATTCACAAAAGGAATCTTACTTATCATAACAAAACTTATTTTTTCTTTTCTTTGTAAAGTACGTTCTTCGATTATATTAAATAATTGGAGTATTCATCCTTCCTGGTGATGAGTAGCTTTTACTCTTACCTGTAACATGGAATAAATTTCAATCGTTAAGTCCCAGTGTTGTACAATGGACTGCCATTTGATCTGTTTTCAGATACAATGGTTGAATTAACACAAACAGCTAAAAATAATATGGCTTGGGTGGTTTCAATAAGCTTAATTTCACAAAGGTCTCAGGCCCAGACAATGCCAATCTGCCTGCATCTTTTTGAATAAGAAAAATAGTTTTAAATCAACACCATCAAGAAATTCAGATAACATATTCTGGACAAACTTTTCTAGGAACACCACACAGCTACTGAGAATGATAGACAGTTATTTTCTTCTAAGAATTATTAAGTATATAGATTGTTTAAAGTATTTGGAAAAATAATGTGAAAATAATACAATACTGAACTCTTTCATCAATGTGTTCAGCAAATGCTCTTCCCAAAAATTTTTGGTGGGGACCACAAGTCATTTTACTGATGATGGTTTCAACATGGTTCTAAAATTAAATCCTTATCATCATTAAAATAAAACCAATGATGGTAAGATTTACTATTACTTGGCCTCCAAATAACATTAATTTTATACAAGTCAAAGCACAGCTATATATATAAGTATTGGTGTCCAATCCACTGTGCGTATATGTGCCTATGTGTATGCATGCATATAAGGGCAGGTGAGTAGGAACTTCCATATTCCTTAACTCGTTTAAACATGTGATTGAAGATTGGACAAGTTTCAGACTCAGACTCAGGATACACTACACCACCATTAAATCCTTGTGTGGAGTAGATGTTAGAAAGTAAAACTTAAGGAGTGACAAAGAGTTTCATAAGTTAGGAAGAGAAAAAATAATCAGAAAATGTCTTTAAAATAATTCAAAATAATTAGAAGAGGCAAGTTCAATAAAATATCTACATACTTTTAGAACAAACTGCTTTTGTGACTTTCAAGTATTACATGAATTGAAAAACAAGATCTAAATGAGGCAGCAGGGTATAAAAGAAAGAGAATGAAGGTCAAAATATCTGATTTCTGATCCAGAATCTATTATTTAATTGCCTTAAAAGTTGGACAAGTTACTTAACTTCTCTGAACCTCAATTTCCTCATGTG
Organism: Balaenoptera ricei; assembly: GCF_028023285.1. Taxonomy (NCBI): domain Eukaryota; kingdom Metazoa; phylum Chordata; class Mammalia; order Artiodactyla; family Balaenopteridae; genus Balaenoptera; species Balaenoptera ricei. The sequence goes on along the minus strand of NC_082646.1, from coordinate 83,499,156 downwards.
TAAATGGAGATAAATATACAATTTTAGTTCACATCACTTTATTTAGTCCACCACATCCTTATTAGGATATGCAAATAAGACAATATGCATGAAGGAAATTTGAAAATGGTATAGTACTACATAAATAATATTAGTAAAATGTATTTTAATTAAGAAAATAATTATTCACAAAAGGCCTAAATTCCATAATAATTTATACTAAATACAAAAGTAATTTAGCATACAAAAAATATTTCACAGCTTCTTAGTTTGAAGAAACACTAACAGAACCTTTAGTTGGCAGATCGTCTTTAAAAGAATCCTCTCGATAATGTTAACATTTCTAGAGGGAGAAGTTTCAAAGAGTTTTAAATGCAATAAAAATCACCTATGATATATCTAAAATAAGACAATTTCATAATTACTCTGACTTTGCTATGTCTTAAAACTAAGAAAATATTTTTGAATTGTCTTTTTTAATTCAGCCCAAATTGAAAAAAAATACAGCTTACTAGACGATCTTTTAAATACTTACTCTTTAAAAGCAAATGTTTAAAATGTAAATATTATTATTACTTTTCTTTTTCAGATAGTAATACCTTTAAAGATTTTTATTATTGCCCTTTAAAATTTTATCACATGGGGACTTCCCCGTGGTGCAGTGGTTAAGACTCCATGCTCCCAATGCAGGGGGCCTGGGTTCCATCCCTGGCCAGGGAACTAGGTCCCACATGCATGCCACAACTAAGCATTCACATGCCACAACTAAGGAGCCCACATGCCGAAACTAAGGAGCCAGTGAGCCACAACTAAGGAGTTGGTGAGCCGCAACTAAGGAGCCCACCTGCCGCAACTAAGACCTGGTGCAACCAAATAAATAAATAAATATTTAAAAAAAAAAATTTTATCACACTACTAATCATATGCGTAAACATGGTGCATAAACAACTCCATGTAGGGACAATGAATTGGACAGTGGGGCTAATTTAACTACACTGGTATTCTGACATATTACTAGAAACAAAGCATCCAAAATTTCTCTATTTTTAACTGACCAGGAAAACTTTACACAACTTTCAATGTGGCCAGTTGACTGACAAGAAGTAACAGTCATATTAAAATCAATTATCTAATTACCTTGATAATAAAGTAAAAATTACACATTTATTGTATAAATTCTGTATGGAGAATACAGAATTTTAGAGTATAAGTTTTACATGTAGATACAAAGAATTATAAAATATACTCCTAGTGTCCTAATGGACATTCAGTCTACTTGGAGAGACCAAACATGTATCCCTGAAATGATTAAATAAATTCCAAACATGCCAATTTTTTATTGTGAACTAAAATTGTATACTTATCTCCATTTACACATGAGGAAATTGAGGTTCAGAGAAGTTAAGTCACTTGTCCAACAAAATTCCAGACATGCCAAATGCCAGTGTATAATTACATGTCAATGTTAACAAAGAGTAAACTATGTTTTACAGAAGCAAATACTCTATGCAGTCATGGTCTGAAAAGTCTCCTTCATCAAAGAAGATGGCCTCAAATCAAACCTCAATTATAACTAGCTAAGTATAACAGAGGAAAGAATGTGTCCCAGGAGGCAGGAAAAATCTGAAACAAAGGCAAAGGAACATTATTCTTGAATCATTAACTGATTTAATTGTATAGCATACAGGATTTGTAAAACGAAATAGACCAGGTTGAATATAAGGTTGTTTAACCTTTCTGAGTCAGCTCTCTTAGTTATAAAATGAAGTCAGAAACACTGATCTTATAGGATTACAATGAGAATGAAATAAATTTGTGTATATAAATTGCTTAGAATACTTTCCGGCACATAGTGAGTGATTAAAAATAATAATAATGATAATGATGATGATGATGATAATAATAATACCTACTACTTCCACTGACAAGAAGCACAAGAACAGATGAGAGCCCACGAAGTATAGGACTTGCACTAGGATAATGACAGGTAGAAAAGGAAGGGTTCATATGAGGAGAAATGACAGAAGGAATGCTACCATGAAGAAGTACTCATAAGAACCAAAGCTTAGTTTAGATACAAATGATAAAGTCGGAAAAAATGTCAAACTTGTCACAAAAGTTTCAAACCTATTTGCATTAAAGAATGATGACAGCACTGACCAAAAAAAAAAAAAAAAAAAAAAAAACCCTGGTATCATCAGAGGAGACAATCTGTTTTTCTGGGAATCAACATGATCCTCTCAAACTGTGACCCTCTCAAAATCTAAAGCACCAATTTATAAGCGGCGGCATATTTCCTTCATACTGACGACCCCTTCTAATTTATCAATATAGTTTTACATTTAAATCAATGACAATAACAGGTTAAGAATCAATTCAAGATCACTAGCAGGGAATGGGTCATATTACAGATGGACCCTCTTATTATTATTAAAAATGATAACAAAGACTAATTAGATTCTTTCTACATGTGCCAAGCTGAGGGCTACTTTACATAACAACTCTGTGAGGTAGATGCTATTATTTCCATTTCATGTGGAGAAGCACTTGCCTAAGGTTGCATGGTTAATAAATTACAGAGTTATTTGAACTCATGCAGTCTGTCCTTTGAGTCTATGCTCTTAACAAAACCTCCTATAGTTTCCTATAATTTATTTTTGAGTAGCACAAATATCAGATCATGTCACTCCTCCTCTGCTCAAAACTTTCTAATGGTCTTCCATTTCACAAAGCCCTTCAAAATTTGCCCAGCAAACCTCACCTAACTTAACTGACTCCATCTTCTACTCCTCTACTTCTGGATCACTCTATTCCCATCAGGAGAGCCTTGTTACTGTTCCTCAAACAATGCCTGTCATAAAGCATTTGTACTTAACGTCCCACCTGCCTTCCCCATCACAGCACAGATATTCAAGGATGGAGCATTTGTTCTGTCTTCTCTTTCAGGTCTTTGCTTAAATATAATCTTCTTAGTAAGGCTAAAAACTAAAATTTTTTTCACCATCAACACTCATTTCTCCCTATACCCCTCCCTTGCTTTACTTTTTCTCCACAGAACTTATCTAATATAACATAATCAACCTCATATCCTTCTTTTTTATTGTGTTTATTGTCTGTGTCCCATCACTAGAAGATAAGTTCTATGAGAGTAGATACACTTTTGTATCTCTCATACCTGGAACAGTACCTGTCACATAGAGCTGAATAGATATTTGTTGAATGTATACATGAATAAATGAATACAAATACATTGGTAACTAAACAAATTTTGCTTTCAAAAAAATAAAGGAGAAAAGGGAATAGGAATTAATATTTATTGAGCATCTAACATGCGCCAGAAAGTCTACCAGGTGTTTAGCATCCATTAACTCATTAAACACTCATCTAATTCTCCTGTGAGATAGATATTTTTTGCCCTGTTTGCGCAGGAAACAGACTGAGTTTAAGTGGTTTTTCCCAAAACAAACTGCAGTAAGTAATGAAGCCAAGGTGAGACAGTGGCCTTTTTGATTCTGAGGGTCCATGAGCTTCTTGCTTTATCACCCTGCCTCCTGTAAAGTATTTTAGGTAGTAGCTAGGATTTACACATCTAATCTAGCAGGAATCTTTAAAAACATTTCCATGAGTAAGCCTCATCATATTCAGATGGATGGGTGCAATTCTAGTAACTTTTCAGATAAACAATATTGTGATGATTAGTTTATGTGTCAACTTGTCTAGGCTACAGTACCAAGTTATTTAATCAAACAGTAATCTAGGTGTTGCTGTGAAGATATTTTGTAGATGTAGTTAACATCCAAAATCAGTTGACCTTAAGTAAGTGAAATTACTCTCCATAATGTGGATGGGATCTCATCCAATCTGTTGAAAGCCCTTTAGAGCAAAAACTAAGGTTTCTTGGAAGGAGAAATACTTCTTTAAGACTACAGCAGTGCAGATGAACTGGTCTGCAAGGCAGAAATAGAGACACAGATGTAGAGAACAAACGTATGGACACCAAGGGGGGAAAGCAGCAGGGGGTGGGGGGGGTGGTGTGATGAATTGGGAGATTGGAATTGACATGTATACACTGATGTGTATAAAATGGATGACTAATAAGAACCTGCTGTATAAAAAAAATAAATTAAATAAAATTCAAAAAAAAAAGAAGAAAAAAGAAAGATTTAAGTCAAAAGTCTTCATGTTTGCATTCTGCTGATAAACTATTGACATTCAGTGAGAAATTTCAATGCAAAAACAGAAATGGTAACTCTTCCTCTAAAATTCGTCTGCTTTTGAAATTGTCAGCAAATAATAAAAGTGGACATTTTGCTAATGGTGGCATGGAGTAAAGACCCTCTTCCATATGAAGTAAATTGTAATTGTACTACTTAAAAAAAAAAGACTACAGCAGTGGCAACCATTTTGTAATATATAAAAATATCAAATCATTATGTTGTATATCAGAAATGAATATTGTAAGTCAATGGTTAAAAAAAAAAACACCCGCACAGCTTTAACCCCGGTATGAGACTCCAGCCTGCTTACCTGCCCGACAGACTTCAGACTTGCTAGCCCCCACAAATGTGTGCGCCAACTCTTGAAAATAAACCTCTTAATACATAGGTATATACATTATTGATTCCATTTTTTTCTGGAGAACCCTGACTATTACAAACACTGTCTTCAAGTCTGAAACAATAAGTAAGGCAAAACAGAAAATCCAGATGTAGACTTCCAGCAATGCTATGAGTATAACAGGTAACAAACATTTGTTAAGTTTAGATAAACAAATAGATGGCTTACTTAAAGGGAAAGGAAGAGAGAAAGCCTATAAAATTCTTAAAGAAAATACTCTGTCTGTCAAGAAAAACTGTTTTTTTTTTATGCTTAATAAAAATTTTATTTCCATTTTTTCTTTGTTCAAAGGTATCCAAACACTGGCAAACTTCTTAAATTGAAAGGAGAGTCGTCTAATTTATTCAGCTCATTCAACCATCAATATTGAATATTTGTATTTTTTCTTACACATATTTCTTGTATTCCAATCGTGACATTCTAGAGCACAGTGAGCACATTTATAACTTATTACTGCATTACTACCTTGGCTATTCCTTGACCAAAATTTACTTCATACAACTGCCAGCCTAATTAACCTACTAAGAAAAACTGTTTTAATAAACTTTAGATAGGTATTAAACAAAGATCTTGTTTAATTTGTATAGGGTTATCCAAATTCACTACAGATAGCTGGAATTAGCATTAATAATTTTATTTGGTTTGAATCTTAGATTTTGGCTTCTTTAAGGTGTTCTTTGTTATGGTATTGGCATAAGGTATAATTCTCCACCCAACTATTTCAACAGAGTCCTAATGCAGTGCTAGAAAACCACATGGGTGCCCTTAAGACCACTGAAAATGAAGTTAACAAATGGGGTTCATTTAGAAAAGGGTCTCCACTCTATGACCTTGGAAAAGTCATTTAATAAAGGTGAGTCTTAATACAGTTGTGTGAAATAAAGAGATAATTTATATGAAAATACTTTGTACACTGTAGATCAGTACACAAATATTATTTTTGCTATTAAACATTTGATGGTGACAATAATGGCATGACATCTAATTCTATCTCAAATGTGTTTAGAAATACTGTCTTTCAAAACACCATAGATCCAAAACCAGAAAATTAATTCAGACAGTCAAAATTATTTATTGCTATGAAAAATAATTAGGGAGCTTGAAAGTCTCACTATAACAGATCTACCACCTGTTTACTTTGACTGCATTGGGAATCTCAAAAGCCTATATCATGGTCTCTGTTCTTGGACCTGTGTTCATGAAACCTGTGTTGTGTGCCTCCTGTACCTCCCCCAATTATGACCCCCCCACTTTCAAAAAGTATGGTTGGAGTACTTGAAGCAATAACCCAGAATAATACAAGTATTTCAGAGTTACAAGGTACTTAAATGCCAAATATGAGCATTATTGCAGAGACCATTTAGGTTTCTAAGCAATAAGTATAACATGAAAACTAGTATAAGGATATTTTTAAGCACCAGGACTATATTATGTTAGAATACAAGGGGAACAACTTCTTAAAACAAAACAAAAAACTATAAATTGCTATAACAAAGGGAAGCTAGTCTTCCCTATATATCTGCTTCCACTTTTCAAGTGCTTCTTCTGAGTTAGTTCTATTTATTAAACAACAACCAAAAAAGTCCAATATTTCCAATCCACTCTAAATTAAATCATCTTAAATCATGCTTTCTGGATTTGAGGAGGAAACACTATTAAGCTACACGAAAAGTCAATTTTTCCAATTATTCCCACCTAAAATTAAACTTCTACCCTCAATTCTCTACCTTCAATTCTAGATTTATGTTGCAATAAACATTACTCCAAAATAAGTTGATAACCACTTAAAGCCTGGAAATCTTTTAGTTATGCCAAGTTGTGTGTTACAGAATGTGTTATCATTTGTTGTGAGACAATATTATTTATGTCTTCATAATGCAAAGTATCAAACCTATTTGACACAATCTTAAGAGAAGATACAAGATAGAGAAAATACGATCTTTGAATGAATACCTGATCCTAAAACAAATACAAATAAGCAAAGAAGGAGGTTGTTTCCTATGTTTGAAGTAAAACATAATACCCCAAATAACCTCAGATGATCCAGTTAATCATTTGAAAAAGGCTTTAAATATATAAACACTGACTATACCAAATGAGATCAGGAACAGGCTAAGGTAAAATAATAAACATTAAAATATTAAACCAGATCAAGAAAATTCTTCTTACTCTCGCTAGAAGGAGAAAATTAAGCAAAAACAACCAGCACTTTCTGTTAATCAGTTAAGATATTTTACTGTCAGAACACAATGCTAAGCTATTTTCTGACTACTAGTTTCCACAACAGGCTTAAAAATAAATCAACTTTGCCTTTCAGGAGTTTGTCTTATTTCAGACATGTAATTGTTGTTACTTCTTAAAATGTTTCTGAGCCAAAAGAACTCTTCTATATCACCACTTGCTTTTTTGTACTTGGAGTTCATAATTAAACACTAGAATACTACCCGCAAAATGTGAAATATACCACAGATTTACGTCCATGTACTATTTTTATAAAAAATATTTTAAGTTGTAAAAAAAGTACTATTGACTAACTGTTCTACTAAAAAAATTTTTTTTTTTACAAAAATGATACAGTCCTTGAAAGGTAAATTTCTTTATGGTAATATAAAGTTTAAATAATTTAGATCTTCTTGCCTCTTTAAACCTCTATTCCAGCTTTCTTCTGCCTTCCAATATTAGTTAATTGTTGAATTTTCAAAAATATCCCACAAAGTACTGAAAACTATAACACAAGGAGAAAGAAAAGCAATGTGAATTACTGTGATATCCAAACCAAAGACATTATAAGAAAAGAAAACAGTCACCAATTTCACCAAATTATATAGAGAATAAATATTTGCTTTAAAATTTCAGATGAAATTTAAAATAAAAGCATTGTCACCAATTTTAAATTCTACAGGCAAGTGTAAAGACATTTGTGCTAAAGTTCAATTCTACAAAACAATTTATAATTTCAGGGGTAACTTTAAAATATAAACCTTAATATGATAATCATATGAAAGAAGCATCACTTGCCTTCTGGTAGATATATAGTAACTCTCTGCTGTCAAGCAAAGTTATTATTAGTAGGTTCAATGTTTTAACTTCATTATACAATATAATGTAAATGCAATCTAGGATAACTCTCATTAGTGCCAGTCTACATCTATTACTTTGGCTGAACAAGTTGTAACTAAAGCAAATGAGCTAAGTATAGCAAATATTGACTTACTCCACCATTAAAAATGTTTTTTAAAAAAATCACTTAATTTTGTTAAAATGTTTTAATTTGTACTAATTCACATTATAATTCTACCTAATGTAAACATTAATTCTGCATCTTCTGTCATGATCATTTATCCAGGTTTTGAAACACATGTAATTCAACAGATAATTATTAAACACTTAATATATAAGCAACACGCTAAGCTCTTTATATAAAAATGTGGCTATATGACTTCAGGCAAGTCACTTTACCTCTCTAGGCCTTAATTTTTTCAATGATAAGTCAAGAAGATTAAAAGAGATGATCTCTTCAAGCTCAAATATTCTGTAATTCTAAAATAAATAGCATCTAAACATATCTGACTATAAATTAAGAGACAATTCCTTTGCATTTTTAAGACAGTTAAGTAAACTTGAAATAACTCTATTATAACTTAATATCATGTCACGTGAGCTGGAAATTTAAACCCAAAGAATAAGTATCAAAATATTGATAAATGAAACAATGAATTTTTTCCTATAATTTCTGAAAATATTAGTTGATCTTTATCATCTAAGAAAATATGAATTATCTTTGTTATTGTTAGTCATGGAAAAAAGGTTCATGTGAGGAATGGATTTTATCTATGTTCTAGGATAAATGAGAAAAGAGGCCATCTATTTTCCTTCTCCAAATAAATGGTTATAGTCACAGACAAGAGAACTATTAAAGGAAATTAGAAACAGGAGGTTTCTCTTTATGAGAAGTAATCTTAAAATTATCAGTAATAAACAGTATTAAATCAACTTTTGAATAATTATTGATCATGGAAAAAAATTAAAGCAGTCAATAAAGTATAATCGACATTTAAGAGCAAATCAATTGCATTAACTCAAAATACAGAGCACTACAGGAGGCTCTAGCAGGAGCCCTGAAAAGAAAAATTATAAATCAATAGTATTGCAAATATATATAAAATCTGTTTCAAAGAACTTTGTAGTAATGGCTTCATAACTAAGTGCTGTTGCAATGAAAACACAGCTGATTGTGATCTATTTGGGAGTCTTTCATTTTACTGAAATTTCCATTACAATGTTATTTGAACAAATCACAAAATACTCTTGTATGGCATCCTAGTGATGTTTTATAAAATGTGAAGTTTACTGTACTGGCTAGCTCATCACCACGGGGAATCATCAAATGGAAATGATTCATTCATGTAAGCTGACTCCTATAATTGTTAACCACTTGTGCACTCCAATTGAAGGAGTACTGATAGAGTCAGGAGGTTTTCAAACTGGTCTCTGTTATTTACTACCACTTGCTCCATGGTTAATTGAGACTATAATAAATTGATCCAGACGTATTTACATTTGCCAAAATAAGAACTCAAGGTATAGATGCAAGGAGTTTATAAACAAAACTAAACAATTTTAGAATTGAATTTAGAACTTGAAGCTTTAGGAAAAAACCTTGGAGTTTATTGATGGTCTCTTTCTGCACAAATAATATTTGATATTGACTTTAGACACGATCCTCTATCTATTATGACATTCTGTAGGCTTTGTTTCTTTCTTTGGGAATAAAAAATGAAGATACACAGGACTGAATGACATTAAACACACAAAAATCTCATTTGGTAGTTCAAGTTATTAGCCACTTTGCAGCAAGGCTTATATCCCGAAATTTCAAAATAGTATTTTAAAGAAAGAAAAGAAACTTGGAATTATGAATCCACACTAAATTATTTAACAATTCTTGTGGGCTTCTGAGGGAAATGAAAATTCAACAATATACTTACTAGCACAGTATTTCAGTTTATAATATCACCCATATGCTATATTTTATTACAAATTCAAATGGATTCTAGGAAATAAAACAACAATAAAATAAGCCATATACCTAAATTACACATTGAGAAGATTATGGTAAATAATATTTCATGAATGTAAACATTAAAAATAAGCTAAGATGAATGGATTACTAAGAAACAAGTTTACGTATTTTTATACTATCTTTTATATGAGCAACCACAGTTTCCTTTAGGAAATAAACATTATTATTTTACACCAAAAGAAGTTACTGATGACTTTTCCCAATACAAAAGAGAAAGTAACAGTAATCTATAATTATATCATTTATGTTGACTTTGGGGAAAATATAATAATCATGCTTCAAATGGCATTCTAAAAGGTATGGCTCAGCCAAGAGTATACGGGCAGCAACAAGACTGAAAGTAGGTAGCTGAATGTAAACTTAGGTGAGTCCTAACATAAGCTTTGCAGTTAATAATACGCGTCACTTTTTAAAAGACATTTCATATTCTTCTGTTTCTTCTGTGCTTCTACTCAACGATTTATTGTAATGAACATTATAAACTAGTAAGTTAACATTTAGGCATGAGTCAATTTTTTAAACATTTGCTTGATATCATTACATCATTAACTTTTAATCCATAGTAAATGAATTCCAGTAAGTGAATAATATCTTACATGATATTTTCATCTCTAAATAAATCCAAACAAAAGATCAAAGTTATTTAATAATTTTCATTGTTAAAAATCACAAAGAATTAAATACCATCCATGCCTTGGTTTAAGACTCTGTCAGAATATTAAAATATCTTTCCAATGATATATTTGAATTTATTTTCAAATAACATATGTGATTCATATGTGGTTTGGTGAATCAAACGCCAGAAATAGTCTGAGTCAACTATGATATGTCCCAGAATGTCTTCCCACTTATAAAGTTAGTTGTATACAATTTTGTGATATGGTATTCATTGTATTCTCAAATGCCACGAAAACTAGTATAACAAAAGACAATGAACAGAATATTAACTCAACCTGGCTATGGGCCTGAATTGCGGAAACCTAAAAAGAGAACATGGCTAAAGATGAAAAATATCCAAGACAGCCATGCTTGCGTGTCTAAATTATATTATAAATACTCAAAAACTCCCATTTTATAAAATCAAAGGTATATTTTTCCATAAACTTGATCACTTACCTGTGTGGCGCAAGTTGAAACCTTACACTTTCTTATACACAAACAATACAGTAAAGCTATTCCCCAAAGTATATGTGTGTGTACACACACACACACATATAATATATATATAAATAAAGTATATAGGTCCACATGTATGAAGTGATGAAACTATCATCTCTAAAGATCTTTCCATATCAGAAGAGATACTTCTTTCTCTATTATTATTTCTCAAATTAGGAAATACTTGCTATTTGGAACACTTCAAATGATAAATAAGAATGAAAAGTAAATTAAATCATAACTTAAATGTATCATAAATAAAAATAAAATTATACTATATATCTAATGCTGCAACTATGAGGTGACCATGTTTTTATTATTTTAATAAGATGGACATCCTTCCATGTTAAAAAAAAAGTTAACATTTATTGTGTGCTTCCTATGTTCCAAGTTCTGTCTGATATATTCTACCTTTTTAATCCTCATAATGATCCTGAGTTATACTTATTACTATCACCTACCTCCCCTACCAGCCCTACCTCATCCTTTCTAAGAGCTGCATGGTATACCGATGTGCAATCTTACCATCTATTTATGCATTTCCTGAATAGTACATTTTAAAACATTCTAAAAATCTCCAGCAACCTAAATGAAAACATATACTCAGAGTTCAGACAGGATTTATTTAGCTAGTCAAAGAGGACCATGGCCAATATGAAAGTTTACAAACTCACCTACTTTTGTTCAGAACAACCTGTGGGTTTGTGGATAAACCTTAGTTACTTTTATATTTCTTAATTTTTATTTCTAAAGCGCTATCATATCTCACAGACTTCATAAGCGTTATATTATGTGCTTCTAAGAAGTTTCCAGAAAAAAATTATTCAAGGTTATATTGTTTAAGCTCATCAAGAACAGCATTGTTTTATATTTTTATGAGGTTTCTTTCCAAGTGTATTAACACTATGTTCATTCTATCTGATTACTGGAGTGAAAATATGTGATTGGTAAAGTGGTTTATTTCCGAAATACATACTTAAAGATTAACCAATATGAGTATGTGTTCACAGGTTCCACCATTCTAGTCTATCCAAGGAATCTGAATCTCCTTGCTTTTGACAAGTGTACTATACACATGGATTAAACTTACTTAACCACAGTATCGTCTTCCTAAAAAAAATTTTAACTCTATCTTACTGTGGTATTGGGTAAAATTAAGCAGTAAAGGCAATTACTAAAGATAAACATGTATATTGCATTTTGAAAAAAAATTTACATAGAATTATTACCCAACTAAATATGATCAAGCTTGGAGAATTTAAAAATTTTGTGACACTGTAACCTATGCGATTTTCATCCATAATATAAGTACTATATATTATTGTATAGACTGAAAAGCTAGACAATTATGGTTATTTATAATTAAGTCAAATAAATTTTATAAAACAACATGTTTTCTTCAAGGGGGGAACCAGTAAAACAATTTGTTTTATAAATATAAAATCCAAACTCGCAAAATTACACTTCCAAAAAAAAATCAATCAGTAATATAGATTGAAAAGAAAGATTATTAAGATTTTTAGGAAAAGAAATCTTAAGCATGTGAACATTAAGAAATCATGTATTTTTTATTGACTGTAAAATATTTTGTAATTATTGACAGTAATACAGAATTCTGTGAAGTAGGTTTCCTATATTTGCTGTCCCTATAACATTTTCTCTTCAACCCACTTCAATCAGGTTTTCAATTCCAACCACTTTCCTGAAGCATATCCTTACAAAATCACCAATGGCCTCTATCTAGGCAAAACTCAGTTCATATTTTACTTGACCACAGCATTGCACACAATGGATGATTCAGTTCTCAAATTATGTCTTCCCTGGCCATGGTATTAAATACCTTCTATGGCCTAGCTTTTCAATTGTTCTCTAGACTCAAAAACCGAAATGTCATATTTGTCATTTCTACTTGGATTTCTACTATGCACCTAAAATTTAACATGGGCAAAACAGAATTCTTGATTCTACTATATTTTAAAAAATATATATGAATACATAAATATCTATGTTAATGTATATATAACATATAAATGTGCATATTTTTATATATTTATTTGACTGTGTATTAATTATGTCTCCCTCAATAGATCATAAACTCCATGAAAACATGGATGTTTCCTGTTAACTGTTATATCCTCAGGGCTACAAACAGTACCTGAAACATAGCTAGAGCTCTATGAATATTTACTAAGTGAATAAATAACATACAGAATTAGAAAAAATGATTCTTCACTTTGCTTTTACCTTGGGCTTTAAAATAATATGTAAAACAGTTTTAAACCTAAAACCATTAGCAGGTAATAATTAATAGATTATTTTGTTTCTAAATGGTTTCAGAACAGAGTTAAGTTGATCCTGAACTATCAATAATAAAAATACTAATGATGATAGCTACTAATTGTTCAATGGCTATTATGTGCTAGTCACTTGAAGATGCTTTATGTATATTTAATCCTAATAACAATTCTCAAAGATAGGTATTATAATCCTCCCAAATGCAAAGAATAAAGACAGATATAGAAACTAAGGCTCAAGATGAAGCAACCTGCCCAAGCTTTTAACAGATGGGGCTGGGATTTGAGCCCAAATCAGTCTGACTCAAAACTCAATACTTTTACAGGGAACTATACTCAATATTTTGTAATAACCTATAAAGGAAAAAGTCTGAAAAAGAATTTATATATATATATATATATATATATATACACATTTATATGTATATATATGTGTGTGTATAACTGAATCACTTTGCTGTACGCCTGAAACTAACACAACATTGTAAATCAACTATACTTCAATTTTAAAAAAAGGAAAAAAAACCTCAATGCTTTTAGAAGAAATCTGTATTCTGGCTGCCTTTCTTTTTTAATTCTAGTGTTTATTTATTTTAAATAGAATTCAATTTAATAAAAAAAAAAAACTGTCAGTCAACTGCTACAACGTCTAACACACTGCAGGACAGTAAACAAATATAGAAAAGATATGATCCCTGATCCTATGGACCTTATCATAAATAATTTCAGATGATTATAGATAGATTTCAAATCAGAAAATATTTTAAGACTATATAAAGTGGTTATTTTATGCTTTTTAAAAATGCAATATTCCCTTTTCTTATAATACCTATTCTAAAATTAAAGACATTAAGTAAAATGTGGATTAAGTAGGTCTAATCATTAAAAGCAAACTTCCAATATATCTCCTTTACCCAGGGACTCCCTAACAAAGCAGTCTGTTTTTCTCTGACACATTTGATGGAAGATGGCTTTCACAGGTTACACAAACTTCTTGGAGTCTACAGGGAAGATCAGATAGACTGTGGGTTTGATTCCTAATCAGTACTTATTATTTACCCTGTCTCTCCCCTGTGACAGTGTATATGGGCATATTTGCAAATTATTAAGTCACACATTACAATAACATAAACTTGAATCAGCTATAATTTTTAAAAGTTTAAGTAAAATATAGCAAAATTTTGGTAGTAATGATAATAAGAGATAATGCTAGTTGAGAATTATAAGCCAAGCACAGTCCTAAGTACTTAAATGTATTATCTTTAAATATTATTAGCAACAAATTACTTACAATTGGTTATGACTCACCAGTGTGTCTCTGCACATAAGTTTGAGACCATGTCTTTATATAACAGGTTAGTTATTCATGCCTGTGGGCATGAATATTTTCTTTATTATTTATCTTGCATTTTGGCCATTTTTTAGCACCACAGGGCAAACAGAAAAGAGGGAAAATAAACTTACATCAATCAATGTTATTACCTCCAGTAGCTATTGTCAGAGTTGATAGGAGGAAAACAAAACCTAGTGAAAATATGAAAGATTTAGTGTGTACATGTAAATTTCATTTATTCATGCTTTTACTTTCTTTACAAAAATAACTCAGGAAAAACTGGTAACAAATACTCAATAGCAATTTGTCAGAATTCATTTTTCTTACTCAAGTCTTGAAGACCACAAGTGGAAGAAGAAAAGGCCCCAAAATTTAAATAAAGTACAAAGGAACTGGGGAAATTGGTGTTTAAAATACGTTATTCTTTTCATTTGTATCGCTTATAAAAATCATCTTGTTTCCACCTCACTTTTCAACCTCAAACAAGAAACCTTAAGAAGTTGAATGCTAATTCTCTAGTAGAGAGGAGACATACAAAGAGAGGATTGCCATAATTTATATTAATATGTCTCTAATAAACACTAGCATCCTTAAATGGCAGAGGTCCCAACCCTTCTTAATCATTAAATAACAACCTTACTGATTGAGCCAAAGTAGTAAAAAAGAAAATAGAAAGCAGAAAACTAATCATAGTTTCAGATTATGTTTATTTAACAGACTTTATTTTTAGAGCAATTTTAGGTTTACAACAAAATTGGCTGTATTACTTTTAAGTCAGTTTCGCTGAATCTAGGATCATGGAAAGATCAGGGTAACAGCAGTGATATCAGAGAATAAACAAGATATTTAAAAATGTTTCAGATATACAATTATCAAAACACATCCATTTGAAATGAAAGGTGAGAAGAGTCAAGGATTCATTTGTTCACTTATTCACTCAGCAATAAAGACTTAATGTGTACTCTTACAGAGCACTATAGTCTACCATGGTACACAGAGAAGATATCGCAAGCTCCTCATTTCAATAACCGAGTGGGATTATGCTTCCATTAGCTGAAAAATGTAAGATATGAGGTAATGGAATAAGGACTTGATTTGGGACTATTTGAGTTTACAAGAGTTTTTAACATCATTAACAACCAAAGAAACACAAATTGAAACCAATGAGATACCACTACACACACACCAAAAAAAGCTAAAATTAAAAACACTGACAATACCAAAAGTGTTGAGTTTGTGAAGCAATTGGAACACTCATACACTGCTGATAGAAGTGTAAAGAGATTAAACCACTTCGTAATACTGTTTAGCAGTACCTACTAAATGCTAAATATATGCTTGCACTATGATCCAGTGATTCTACTGTTAAATACATACCTCAGAAAAATGACTGCATATGACTATTCAAAGATATGTATAAGAATGACCACATCAGCTTCATTCATAATAGTCAAAACTGGTAACTACGCAAAAGCCCATTAACAGGAGAATGGACAAATAGATTGCTTTATGTTCACGGAATAGAATAGTGTACCATAATTTAAAAAAGAATGGAGTACTAATCCTATCAAAATGTAGATGACAGTTACTAAGATGTTGAATGCAAAAAAACAGCCATAAGTTGGTATATACTTTATGATTTCATTTAAATGAAATTCAAAAACTAGGAAAAGGAGGTAATAAAGTGAGGATAGTGATGATACTCTGGTGCAGGTATGTTCTATATCTTCACCTAGGTAGTAATTATGAGCATATATTAATTTATAAAAATTCATGGAACTGTACACTTAAAATGTCTGTATTTTCATGCATGTATGCTACTCTTCACTTAATAAAAAATGTTATTGGAAAAAGAATATATAATCAGAAAATTAACAAGGGATAAATGTAATAATAATATATATCTAAGCCATCCAAACAGAAAAAAGGGGAAGATTATAGATTTCAACCCACAATTAACAGTGATTATATTAAATGCAAATGAACTAAATGTTCCAATTAAAATATTTCTAGATTGGTTTTTAAATACACATATACATGTGAGCACATGTGCACACACACAAAGCTAAATCAGTACAAAAAGGTTTTCTTTTATCATACACCGGGTAAAAATAAATTGCAGAGGAGATTAACCAAGATGGCGGACTAGAAGGACATGCTCTCACTCCCTCTTGCGAGAGCACCAGAATCACAACTGGCTGCTGGACAATCATTGACAGGAAGACACTGGACTTCACCAAGGAGGATACCCCACGTCCAAGGACAGAGGAGAAGCCACAGTGAGACAGTAGGAGGGGCGCAATCAGAGTAAAATCAAATCCCATAACTGCTGGGTGGGTGACTCACAGACTGGCGAACACTTATACCACAGAAGTCCACTCACTGGAGTGAAGGTTCTGAGCCCCACGTCAGGCTTCCCAACCTGGGGGTCCAGCAATGGGAGGAGGAATTCATAGAGAATCAGACTTTGAAGCCTAGTGGGAATTGATTGCAGGACTTCGACAGGACTGGGGGAAACAGAGACCACACTCTTGGAGGGCACACATGGAATAGTGTGCGCATTGGGACCCGGGGGAAGGAGCAGTGACCCTGGGGGAGACTGAACCAGACCTACCTGCTAGTGTTGGAGGGTCTCCTGCAGAGGCGGGGGCTGGCTCTGCTTCACCGTGGGGACAAGGACACTGGCAGCAGAGGTTCTGGGAAGTACTCCTTGGCGTGAGCCCTCCCAGAGTCTGCCATTAGCCCCACCAAAGAACCCAGGTAGGCTCCAGTGTTGGGTTGCCTCAGGAAAAACAACCAACAGGGAGGGAAGCCAGTCCCACCCATCAACAGTCAAGTGGATTAAAGTTTTACGGAGCTCTGACCGCCACAGCAACAGTCAGCTCTACCCACCACCAGAGCATCCGATCAAGTCTCTTAGATAGCCTCAACCACCAGAGGGCAGACAGGAGAAGCAAGAAAAACTACAATCCTGCATCCTGTGGAACAAAAACCACATTTACAGAAAGACAGACAAGATGAAAAGGCAGAGGGCTATGTACCAGATGAAGGAACAAGAAAAAACCCCAGAAAAACAACTAAATGAAGTGGAGATAGGCAACCTTCCAGAAAAAGAATTCAGAATAATGATAGTGAAGATGATCCAGGACCTCGGAATAAGAATGGAGGCAAAGATCGAGAAGATTCAAGACATGATTAACAAAGACCTAGAAGAATTAAAGAACAAACAAACAGAGATGACCAATACAATAACTGAAATGAAAACTACACTAGAAGGAATCAATAGCAGAATAACTGAGGCAGAAGAACGGATAAGTGACCTGGAAGACAGAATGGTGGAATTCCCTGCTGTGGAACAGATTAAAGGAAAAAGAATGAAAAGAAATGAAGACAGCCTAAGAGACCTCTGGGACAACATTAAATGCAACAACATTCGCATTATAGGGGTCCCAGAAGGAGAAGAGAGAGAAAAAGGACCAGAGAAAATATCTGAAGAGATTATAGTCGAAAACTTCCCTAACATGGGAAAGGAAATAGCCACCTAAGTCCAGGAAGCGCAGAGAGTCGCATACAGGATAAACCCAAGGAGAAACACGCCGAGACACACAGTAATCAAAGTGGCAAAAATTAAAGACAAAGAAAAATTATTGAAAGCAGCAAGGGAAAAACGACAAATAACATACAAGGGAACTCCCATAAGGTTAACAGCTGATTTCTCAGCAGAAACTCTACAAGCCAGAAGGGAGTGGCATGATATACTTAAAGTGATGAAAGGGAAGAACCTACAACCAAGATTACTCTACCCGGCAAGGATCTCATTTAGATTTGATGGAGAAATCAAAAGCTTTACAGACAAGCGAAAGCTAAGAGAATTCAGCACCACCAAACCAGCTCTACAACAAATGCTAAAGGAACTTCTCTAAGTGGTAAACACAAGAGAAGAAAAGGACCTACAAAAACAAACCCAAAACAATTAAGAAAATGGTCATAGGAACATACATATCGATAATTACCTTAAACGTGAATGGATTAAATGCTCCAACCAAAAGACACAGGCTTGACGAATGGATACAAAACCAAGACCCATATATATGTTGTCTACAAGAGACCCACTTTAGACTTAGGGACACATACAAACTGAAAGTGAGGGGATGGAAAAAGATATTCCATGCAAATGGAAATCAACAGAAAGCTGGAGTAGCTATACTCATATCAGATAAAACAGACTTTAAAATAAAGAATGTTACAAGAGACAAGGAAGGACACTACATAATGATCAAGGGATCAATCCAAGAAGAAGATATAACAATTATAAATATATATGCACCCAACATAGGAGCACCTCAATACATAAGGCAACTGCTAACAGCTATAAAGAGGAAATTGACAGTAACACACTAATAGGGGGGACTTTAACACCTCACTTACACCAATGGACAGATCATCCAAAATGAAAATAAATAAGGAAACAGAAGCTTTAAATGACACAATAGACCAGGTAGATTTAATTGATATTTATAGGACATTCCATCCAAAAACAGCAGATTACACGTTCTTCTAAAGTGTGCACGGAACATTCTACAGGATAGATCACGTCTTGGGTCAAAAATCAAGCCTCAGTAAATTTAAGAAAATTGAAATCATATCAAGCATCTTTTCTGACCACAACGCTATGAGATTAGAAGTGATTTACAGGGAAAAAACCGTAAAAAACACAAAACACATGGAGGTTAAACAATACTTTACTAAATAACCAAGAGATCACTGAAGAAATCAAAGAGGAAATCAAAAAATACCTAGAGACAAATGACAAGGAAAACACGACAACCCAAAACCTATGGGATGCAGCAAAAGCAGTTCTAAGAGGGAAATTTATAGCTATACAAGCCTACCTAAAGAAACAAGAAAAATCTCAAGTAAACAATCTAACCTTACACCTAAAGAAACTAGAGAAAGAAGAACAAACAAAACCCAAAGTTAGCAGAAGGAAAGAAATCATAAAGATCACAGCAGAAATAAATGAAATAGAAACAAAGAAAACAATAGCAAAGATCAATAAAACTAAAAGCTGGTTCTTTGAGAAGATAAACAAAATTGATAAGCCATTAGCCAGACTCATCAAGAAAAAGAGGGAGAGGACTCAAATCAATAAAATCAGAAATGAAAAAGGAGAAGTTACAACAGACACCGCAGAAATACAAAGCATACTAAGAGACTACTACAAGCAACTCTATGCCAATGAAATGGACAACCTGGAAGAAATGGACAAATTCTTAGGAAGGTATAACCTTCCAAGACTGAACCAGGAAGAAATAGAAAATATGAACAGACCAATCACAAGTAATGAAATTGAAACTGTGATTAAAAATCTTCCAACAAACAAAAGTCCAGGACCAGATGGCTTCACAGGTGAATTCTATCAAACATTTAGAGAAGAGCTAACACCTATCCTTCTCAAACTCTTCCAAAAAATTGCAGAGGAAGGAACACTCCCAAACTTATAATATGAGGCCACCCTCACCCTGATACCAAAACCAGACAAAGACACTACAAAAAAAGAAATTTACAGACCAATATCACTGATGAATATAGATGCAAAAACCCTCAACAAAATACTAGCAAACAGAATCCAACAACACATTAAAAGGATCATACACCACGATCAAGTGGGATTTATCCCAGCGATGCAAGGATTCTTCAATATATGCAAATCAATCAATGTGATACACCATATTAACAAATTGAAGAAGAAAAACCATATGGTCATCTCAATAGATGTAGAAAAAGCTTTCGACAAAATTCAACACCCATTTATGATAAAAACTCTCCAGAAAGTGGGCATAGAGGGAACATACCTCAACATAATAAAGGCCATGTATGACAAACCCACAGCAAACATCATTCTCAATGGTGAAAAACTGAAAGCATTTCCTCTAAGATCAGGAACGAGACAAGGATGTCCACTCTCACCACTATTATTCAACATATTTCTGGAAGTCCTAGCCACGGCAATCAGAGAAGAAAAAGAAATAAAAGGAATATAAATTGGAAAAGAAGAAGTAAAACTGTCATTGTTTGCAGATGACATGATACTATACATAGAGAATCCTAAAACTGCCACCAGAAAACTGCTAGAGTTAATTAATGAATTTGGTAAAGTTGCAGGATACAAAATTAATGCACAGAAATCTCTTGCATTCCTATACACTAATGATGAAAAATCTGAAAGAGAAATTAAGGAAACACTCCCATTTACCATTGCAACAAAAAGAATAAAATACCTAGGAATAAACCTACCTAGGGAGACAAAAGACCTGTACGCAGAAAACTATAAGACACTAATGAAAGAAATTAAAGATGATACCAACAGATGGAGAGATATACCATGTTCTTGGATTGGAAGAATCAACATTGTGAAAATGACTATACTCCCCAAAGCAATCTACAGATTCAATGCAATCCCTATCAAATTACCAATGGCATTTTTTACGGAACTAGAACAAATCATCTTAAAATGTGTATGGAGACACAAAAGACCCCGAATAGCCAAAGCAGTCTTGAGGGAAAAAAACGCAGCTGGAGGAATCAGACTCCCTGACTTCAGACTATACTACAAAGCTACAGTAATCAAGACAATATGGTACTGGCACAAAAACAGAAACATAGATCAGTAGAACAAGATAGAAAGCCCAGAGATAAACCCATGCACCTATGGTCAACTAATCTATGACAAAGGAGGCAAAGATATACAATGGAGAAAAGACAGTCTCTTCAATAAGTGGTGCTGGGAAAACTGGACAGCTACATGTAAAAGAATGAAAGTAGAACACTCCCTAACACCATACACGAAAATAAACTCAAAATGGATTAAAGACCTAAGTGTAAGGCCAGACACTATCAAACTCTTAGAGGAAAACATAAGAAGAACACTCTATGACATACATCACAGCAAGATCTTTTTTGATCCACCTCCTAGAGTAATGGAAATAAACACTTTCTATCCTGTTCCATTGATCTATATTTCTGTTTTTGTGCCACTACCATACTGTCCTGATTACTGTAGCTTTGTAGTATAGTCTGAAGTCAGGGAGCCTGATTCCTCCAGCTCCATTTTTCTTTCTCAAGATTGCTTTGGCTATTCGGGGTCTTTTGTGTTTCCATACGAATTGTGAAATTTTTTGCTCTAGTTCTGTGAAAAATGCCACTGGTAGTTTGATAGGGATTGCATTGAATCTGTAGATTGCTTTGGGGAGTATAGTCATTTTCACAATGTTGATTCTTCCAATCCAAGAACATGGTATATCTCTCCATGTCTTTGTATCATCTTTAATTTCTTTCATCAGTGTCTTACAGTATTCTGTATACAGGTCTTTTGTCTCCCTAGGTACGTTTATTCCTAGGTATTTTAGTCTTTTTGTTTCAATGGTAAATGGGAGTGTTTTCTTAATTTCACTTTCAGATTTTTCATCATTAGTGTATAGGAATGCAAGAGATTTCTGTGCATTAATTTTGTATCCTGCTACTTTACCAAATTCATTTATTAGCTCTAATAGTGTTGTGGTAGCATCTTTAGGATTCTCTATGTGTAGTATCATGTCATCTGCAAACAATGACAGCTTTACTTCTTCTTTTCTGATTTGGATTCCTTTTATTTCTTTTTCATCTCTGACTGCTGTGGCTAAAACTTCCAAAACAATGTTGAGTAATAGTGGTGAGAGTGGGCAACCTTTTCTTGTTCCTGATCTTAGTGGAAATGGTTTCAGTTTTTCACCATTGAGGACGATGCTGGCTGTTGGTTTGTCATACATGGCCTTTATTCTGTTGAGGTAGGTTCCCTCTAGGCCCACTTTCTGGAGAGTTTTTATCATAAATGGGTGTTGAATTTTGTCAAAAGCTTTTTCTGCATCTATTGAGATGATCATATGGGTTTTATTCTTCAATTTGTTAATATGTTGTATCACGTTGATTGATTTGCATATATTGAAGAATCCTTGCATTCCTGGGATAAACCCCACTTGATCACGGTGTATGATCCTTCTAATGTGCTGTTGGATTCTGTAAAAACTTAGACTTTTGATGCCCTTCATCTAGCTATTTTACTTTGGCAAGAGTAACAGGTAAGATTTATTAAGTGTATATTCCATGCCAGGAAGTTTTCTAAGGTGGTGTTTTATACGAATGCTTTAGTTTATTTTTTACAAAAACCCTACCCAGTACTATCATAACCCCATTTTACATGTAAGATAACGATCTCACAGAGGTAAGGTCAATGGCTCAAGGTCACATAGGTAATAACTAGAAGCACTAGCCAGGTCCACTTGGCTACAAATACCAGACACTATACTACCTCTTAAGATTAGATATCACATGATGTAATACTATACAGTAAAAGACAATTAATACTTAGAAGAATTGTGGATGATAACAGTAATATCAAATACTTATTTAGAACAGGCAGTGTTCTAAATATTTTCCTTATTTAGAACAGGCAGTGTTCTAAATATTTTCCAACATTAACTGATTTAACCCCTATTATACTCCTATTATTTTATAGATGAGGAAACTGATGCACAGAGGAGTGGAGTAACTTGCCCAAGGACACAGTAAGTTGTAGGGCCAGGATTCTAACCCAGACACTCTGGCTCCCGAGTCATGCTTTTAATGAAGACACTATAGAAAAAGATATTTAAATTTTTTGCTAAAGTACAAAAAAGTATGAATAGTATGATTCCAATTCTGTAAGAAAAGAAAAATCATATAAACACAGAAAGAGTTTGGAAAGATATATGCCAAGAGGATTAACAGTGGCTATCCTGAATTACAGGGGATAGTTTTGGTCTCCTTTAAACTTCTCTGTATTTTTAGAATTTTCTAAAATTAATATATATTTATTTTGTAATGTCCAAGTACAACAAACATTTTCAAATCATGATTTCCTTCCACCAGTATCACTATTCTGATCTTCATTACGTTCTATCTATTAACTAATCTCCCCATGTCCGGTCTTCTTTCCCACCTGTAAACTCCATACTAGCACTAAATTAACCTTCCTATAACAAAAGGCCGAACTTCGATTATATTATCATCATCTGAAAAAATATATGCCTACATATATTTGTTTACCCATTTATTTTCTATTTCCTTCACCAATATGTGTTCTCTTTTCAGGTAAGAAATTTTCTTGTTCATCAAGAACAGATACTGTATGGTGCTACTGCAATGATCTAAGAAAAAGATGGTAGTGGTATAGATTAGGGCAAAGCCCAACAGAGCAAGTCGAAACAAATATACTTGAGACATATTCTAGACTTAAATTCAACAGAGCTTAGTGATTATTTATCAGGTGCTGGGAGTAAGAAAGATAGGAATTCAAAGGTGATACCCAAGTTTTTTACTTGGACAATTGGTTGGCCATACCATTCACTGAGACATAAGGAAGTACAAGTTTGAGAAAGCTAGTAAAGAGTTGTTTGGAAAAATTTTAATAGGTGCCTGCAAGAAATCTAAAGAAAATCTCCAAAACAGAGACAGACATATGATTTGAGAGTTAAAAATGGATGCTTTGAAAAGAGAGGTAATTAGGAATGGATATCTGAGTGCATATTTCATAATGTATATATTATACTAAATTCTAAATAGTATTGCATATTTCAGTAAATTCCAAATAGATTCAACATTTAAAGGTAAAAAATAAAAACGCACCACATTAAATAAAACTTGGTTATAAAAAAATGAAGCGGGAAAGTTCTTGCTTACTATGACTCAAAATCCAGAAACAATCCTCTTTAAGCAAAGTCAAAAGTCCAATGTTAAATGGGGGGAAATATACTAGCAACTTATATTACTAACAAAGAGCAAATCTTCTTAATATATAAAAAAGACAAAGATTTGTAATTGCTTGCATATATATTAAGAGTCTCAAGAGGGTATACAAGTTACAAAGATATTAATTATTACCTTTTTATAATTAATGGAGAATTCAAATATTTAAATTAAAAATGGTAAACTTTTAAAAGTATAGTAGCTGGATAGTGAGAAGAGGAAGTATAAAATAGGAAGAGAAAAGGTGCTAGAACCTAGGAAGAAATCCCAAAGGACTTTAATATGTAAGAACAGACAAAAATTAAAAATACAGCAGAGACATCAGTATGAACTCATGTTTAACTTAATATAGATAAACACAGGTTACATACAGAAATATTTATAGATATGTGTATATAAACAGGTTAGTATACACACACTTATTTCCCTTCATTGTTCTGTCAGCTGAGTGGGCAAGGACACCCAAGTAGCATTGAACATACCTAGCACCCAGATATTGGTTTCCAATACCATTCTCCAAAAAAAGAATGGATGCTTCTAGTACTCAGGCAGGACACATACAAAATGAACCTGGAGCATTTCTAGTACTAGAAAGTAAGAAATTACTAAATAAAGAAACAAAAGTCAAAAACCTTAATTAATGGAGGTATGTCAAAGGGACACAGGAGCCAACTGAAAGAGCTACCAACAGCCAACTAAAACAATTTGAACAAAATAAATACTGGATTATATCCCAAATATAAAATAAATATCCACAAGTCCATACTGATATAAATAAATGACTGAACAAATAAAAAATAAGGAAAAAGAGAAAAATATTCTATGCAGAATAATTCCAAATAGTTTATGCAGATACTCCACTCCCAAGGAAGGGAGCATAACTCCCCCCGTACCCTCCTCCCCAACTGTGAGCTGCACGTAGTGACTTCCTTCTGAAAGTTACAACATGGAGAAAGGAAAAAGAGTAAGTTAATAATGGTGGAATCTAAAAATCCTAACTCAGTCAGGTGAAATTTAAATCAACAGTGTTAAACCATGCTGATAGTACTTGCTCTTGACATGATGTGATAAAAACAACACTTTACCTCTGTGGCCTTCCTCCCCAAAACCCATGAGCTCAGTCTAACCATGAGAAAAACACTAGACAAATTCCAATAGACAGGTATTCTACAAAATACCTGATTAGTAGACCTCAAAACTATCTAGATCTTCAAAAACAAGGAAAGTATGAGAAACTGTCACAGTCAAGAGGAACGTAAAGAGACAGAACAACTAAACGTAGTGCGGTATCCTGTATGAGACTCTGGAGCTGGAAAAGGACATTAGGTAAAAGCTAAGAATATCTGAATAAAATATGGACTTCAGCTAATGATACTGTACCAATACTGGTTTATTAATTATAAATAATGTACCATATTAATGTACAATGCTAAATAATATGGGAAACTGGGTGCAGGTTACATGGGAACTCCCTGCAGTATCTTCACAAATTTTCTTTAAATTTTCAAACCTCTTTATAGAGCCTAGGTTCAGAAGTCTTTAAGATTCTTCATGTTCAAATCAGCTATCCTAATCACTCATTAATTTCTTCTACACAGTTTCATAATAAAGATGCAAACTAAAGTAAAATACCAAAGTTGGAAAGGAGGGGAAAAAAAGCAATCAACAAAAGAGATTTTCTTCATAATTTGCTCTTCTTTCCTTAGGCTGAACAATTTTCTTACAGTCCAATACTGCTATTTTCTGTTTATTTCTTTCAGAAGTGCATATAGGTCTGATATTGGAAGACAATCAGAAATCAAGAACTGTTCTCAACTCCTTCAGGAGGCTGGTAGTACCTAACACAGTGTCTGAGACAATGGAAAAACCAACTAGACCTCTCTCAGCATCAGTTGCCTCATCTCTAAAACGAGCATTTAATATCTACTGGGCCATTATGAAGATAAAATGTAAAACAGAATGT
The DNA here is from genome assembly GCF_028023285.1 of Balaenoptera ricei. Taxonomy (NCBI): domain Eukaryota; kingdom Metazoa; phylum Chordata; class Mammalia; order Artiodactyla; family Balaenopteridae; genus Balaenoptera; species Balaenoptera ricei. The sequence goes on along the minus strand of NC_082646.1, from coordinate 83,472,907 downwards.
AAGGCAGTTAGTAGAATGCTGAAACATGGTATAATAAATGGAAACTATTAGGAATAATAGGAAAGTAGAAAATAGTGATGGAGTAAATAAAGAAAATTTGTATTCTCTAACACAATAAAAAAGTAAAAAGGTAATAACATGAATTTTCATCATCAAATTAGGGACCTGAGATACAGCTCCTATGATGCTTTTGAAAGTATTATATTCAGTAAACTAATCATCCCCAGTATAATACAAGCTACCAGAACAATACGAAAAAAGGAACTGATCTAGTTATGCTCTCTTAAAGTAGATAAGCTCCAGTTCATTTAGATGGGCTTTATGATAAAATTGTGCTGCACACCTTTAATTAAAAGCAGATTACCAAAACTGAATAAAAACATAAATATATTTGGAAATTTAATTGCTTTCATCTATATTTATGATCTGAGGAATGTAGACTTTCTTATGCTGCCTAGAATCCCAAATATGCACTAAGGAAGAAAGCAGTTCATTTTATGCTGTAACATGTTGCAAAGGTAACTATCTTTCCAGATAGTCTGGCCAAAGTGTATATTTCTTAGTAGTAAATACTTCTTCATATGCCTAGAAAATATAATGAAAAAGAAAAGAAAAGGCAAGACAAGGCAGGGCAGGCAGGCAAAACACAGCGCCTTAGAATATTTAAGTTTCTTCATTTCCAAAGCCATGTTTGTTTTGTGATGAAAGATAAAATTGCATCTTCCTGAATCAGATATATTAATTTCTATGATTATGGTCAAGGTAAATTTAAAAAGAGCAAAAATTTGAAAGTTTCTTAAAATATGTAAATACTTAGTCATGAAAATACTAAAGAAAGAAACCTTAAAGAGTGAGGTTTTGAGTTAGGAACTTTACTACGTCACTATATTTAGCATCACTCCAGTGATGCTAGTTTGCTAATGATAAGAATCAATTAATAAAATATCACATAGTTTAGAATATTATTCATTCTCATTACTATAAACTGAGATTAAAATAATCTCAGAATTACCTACAGTCAGGATAAAGTTCTTAATCTCGTTTTTCAGTTATGTAAAAAAAAATCTAAGAACATTTGGCAAAACTTTTCACATATATTTTCTCTTATGAGCCTCACAACAATACAAAGGGGCAGGTAATATTGTCTCTATCATGCAGATGAGGAAACAAAGGCTGAAAGAAGTCAAGGCACTTACCTAGTGTCACACTACAAGTCACATAGAGCCAGGACTAAAGTCAGTTGACTTCAAGTTTAGTGTGCTTCGCATACTTCAACTGTCATTCTTTACTTATCTTTCTCTCATTTTAAAATTAATGCACATTCCCTAAACTGGATTTAAGAAGCTTTATTAATAAATAAAAAAGGTATAAACTCCCCAAAACAAAGATAAGAGATGTCAATAACTGGTCAAATGACAGTGCAAATAAGTGGAAACTGACTTGTCAGAGCCTAAGAAGCTGAAGTAGGTGCCAGCTTCCTTAGAAGGTGGGGAAAGAGATAGGATAGAGAAAGCAAAAGCAGTTGTAATCTGCATAGGGGCAGTCAGAGCCCATCTTTCCTCCCATTACCCTTTCCAAGAGATAGGAAATACATTTTCTAGAGAAACAGTCCAAACAGATCTGGGATGCAGGTCATGAGGCACAGAAGAGAGCAGAGAAAGGTGCACACTGAAATCAAGGCAACTGAGCACAAGTCCTCATCCTGTGCCCAGAGACCCCAGGGACTCTCCTCTACTCAGCTCTGAGCAGGTGGGAGATGGGAAGATTCTTCTCTAGAAAAACTGACCAGCCCAAGAGAAAAGACTCAGCACTTCTGATACTTGAATTCTCCCAACAAAATAACCAGATCTTAGATTGGTCACGCCCTACAGAAGCCCAGTGAGCCCCATGCCTTACCCTCACAATCAGAGCAGCCCCACTCAACCACCCAAAGACAGCCCAGGGTCACCAGAGTGGGAGAAAATCGTTAGCAAACAAACAAGCATGAACTTTGCTTCTGCTCAGATTTTAGGAAATATGCTCAGAAATCACTTTATTTAAAACAATCACTACTCTGCTGCAGCAGTAAGAGAACAAGTAGAATTATTCTCATCTGGTAGGAGTTTGCACTGAATTTTGGAAATCATACTTTTTCCAAAAAACACTTATATCGACTTCAAATCATTAATATTATTAACAGTCGTAGATTTATGATTAATGTAATTATCGAAGATTTCACAAACCTAGTTACTAACTTAGACCAAGTTTAATTTTAAAAAACATTATGTTCGGGACTTCCCTGGTGGTGCAGTGGTTAAGAATCCACCTGCCAATGCAGGGGACAGGGGTTTGATCCCTGCTCCGGGAAGATCCCACATGCCATGGAGTAACTAAGCCTGTGTGCCACGACTACTGAGACTGCGTTCTAGAGCCCAAGAAACACAACTACTGAGCCCATGTGCCGCAACTACTGAAGCCCGCGCGCTCTAGGGCCCACGTGCCACAACTACTGAGACTGCGTGCTGCAACTACTGAAGCCTGCGTGCCTAGAGCCCGTGCTCTGCAACAAGAGAAGCCACCACAATGAGAAGGCCACGCACCGCAATGAAGAGTAGCCCCCACTTGCCACAACTTGAGAAAGCCTGTGTGCAGCAACGAAGACCCAACACAGCCAAAACATAAATAAAATTAAAAAAAAAAAAAGAAATGGATGCTGAGGACAGACCAATCAGTCATACCACCACAGGGAGCTTGTTGGAACTTCCATTTCACAGATAAGGAAACTGAGATTCAAAAAATTTAAGTGACTTGCACAAGACTTCAGCGTTAAATAAATTGAATTACCAGGAATAAAACCTAGGAATGTCTAAAAAAAAAAAAAAACAAAAAAAACAACAACAACAAAAAAAAGACCATTATGTTCATTATTAACGTAAATGACTAAAAAAATTTTTTAATGTAATAGAAATCACCTCCTCTGATTCTACAGCCAGTAATTTTAGTATATCACCTTTCAGATCTACAAACCTACATCAATGTTTTAATGGCTGTATAGTATCCTTCTATATCACATTTGCCTTGAATTTATAAATTAATTTTTAAATGTACATTATAGAAGAACGTAAGTAGGAAAAACCCTTACATTATAAATATCAGTTTTAAATCTGAAGCTTTCAAAGATTTGAACAGCCAAGAAAAGAAACATCTGGAGAATCTTTCTTCCATGAAGTTTTCAAAACACATAAACTGACAGCCACATCTGACTTTCCTTGAACCCTAATATCCACTTATCCAATCCTTCGAATTCCTCCTCAAAATTCACTTGCTAATCTACTCTCCGCTCTCCATTGTAACAGTAATTGCATTAGTTAAATTCTCAGAATCATTCACCTAGATTACTACATAAGCATTTTCATTAATTCTACCTGTCTCTCCCCATTTTGGTCTAATCTCTGCTTTGCCTTTTGAAATATTTTCTTAAGAAAACAAATCTAATAAGCATGTTACTCCCTGTTTAAAAAACGCTAGTGGTTGCCTTGTTGCCTACAGGTTAAAGTCCAAACTACAGTTGTCCTTGGAGGAAAGGAGTTGAGGATGGAACTGTGAGTGTTTGTTAAAGGGGACTTCAGTTGTATCTATTAATGTTTTATTTCTTTAAAAAATTAACTAAAGAAAATTAAGACAAAATGTTAATTCAGGGAGACGGGAATATGGGTGTTACTTGTACTACACTTTGTGTTTTTCTATATTTTAGAATTTCTCTTTAAAAGAAGCATTACTGGGCTTCCCTGGTGGCGCAGTGGTTGGGAATCTGCCTGCCAATGCAGGGGACACGGGTTCGAGCCCTGGTCTGGGAAGATCCCACATGCCGCGGAGCAACTAGGCCCGTGAGCCACAACTACTGAGCCTGCGCGTCTGGAGCCTGTGCTCCGCAACAAGAGAGGCCGCGATAGTGAGAGGCCCGTGCACCGCGATGAAGAGTGGCCCCCGCTCGCCACAACTGGAGAAAGCCCTCACACAGAAACGAAGACCCAACACAGCCAAAAATAAATTAATTAATTAATTTAAAAAATAAATAAATAAATAAAAGAAGCATTACTTGGATTACTGAGTCTAAAAAAAAAAAAGTGAAAGCAAGAAGATTATGCTTCTTAGTTATCCTACCTATATATGACCTACATAACCAAAATTTCTTATTTTTATAGAATTTTTTTCATTTCTAACTTATAACAGTAATCACTTGCATTCAGTTTATATTCACACCCACGTTTCTCCACTGGTCAGGCTGAGTGTGTCATTGTCTTTTTTTTTTTTTTTTCCAAGACATGCATGCCTGAACATAGAAGTGCTCCATAAATATGTGACAAAGGGAAGAAAGGACAGAAACAGGATGAGAGGGGAAAAGGAGGAAAGGAAGGAGAAAGAAAGAGTAAAAAAATTGATGTGAGTATAGGAATCTTTCCTCAAATGTAGGCAAAAATTAAAGGTTTTAGTTTTCATTATGATTGGCACATTACAATCTTCTAGAATATAAAGAATTTTCAGAGATAGATGGTAACCAGTTTTTCTCCATGTTTTCAAGACCAAAATGAGGAAATAAAATCATTTAAAAAATTAACATACATTGGATAAAAGAAAATCTAAGTAGCAGATCACGGTGATAAGATACTGAAATAACATGTAGAGTTTTAGCTTGTTGTTAAAGTATAAATTTGATTTTTTTTATATCCAGCATCAAACAATGTCCTATGGGGGTGAATCTCCCAGTGTGGGCTTTCTTGGAAAGAAGCGTACTCCATCACCTCATACGTAAGCTGCAGGTACCAGATGATCCCTTCTGCTCTCATTCCCTGGCAGTAAGTGACCTGGATTCAGACAATTACATGTTCCACCTGGGATTTTGAAGGAGTAATGCTAAAATGCAGGGACACTTAAAAAGTTATGCATGCGGGGAATTAGTTATGTATACCACTAGACTCAGAAAACACTGAAATGATTATAATCAAGTTTTTCAAAGCAAAAGACAATCATATATGTCTAAATTTGGGGAGACAACTATAAACTATGGCACAATGACTGTGTTACTCTCTTTCAAGCAGAAACATACGTATTCTTTCCAGATAAATACATTCTACAGTACCAATGCTGGAATTAAAATGGTGTTTATAAGGTAATCATAAACTATGGGATTAAAGGCAATGGTGAAGTATTTCTTGTTTTATGATCTCAAGAGAATGATCGCATCATCATAACATCACCCTCTGAGTCTTTTGGTTTAAGTAATTGTTTTGTTCATAGATAAGCAGTTTTTAAATGCTTGTCTTGGTTTTAGATCAGTAAAGATACAATAGTGAGGCTTTGTGTGTGTGTGTGTGCATGTGTGTGTGTGTGTAATAAATTAAATGTCAAAATAAAGTACCAAGGAAATACAGTGATTTCATTTTGGCAATGATTAATCCCCAAGGGTAATTAATGTTTATGTTTAAAGAGCTATATGTATGATATTTTGATGTATGTGTTTTATTCAGACTTTACAATTACCTCTTCATATTTAATTTTTTTAATAAATTTAAGCCCATTAGAAAAAAAATTTTGGCTTTGTTCTTTAAAAAAAGAGCCTCTCCTAAAGAGAGATAAATTATAATTTGGAAAATGTATTAAAATTATAATAAATAATAAATATTCTAATAAAAGATGGGATATATGCTAGTTGCGGCAAGTTTTCAAACTGAGGTCCTTATTTTAATGGACAAGGAAAAGGCATCCAGACAACAGAAAGTAATGAACACTGAAGAATTAACAAAACAGCTCACTCAATTTTAGTTAAAGATAATTAAGTTCCTAGAGAATAAGCTATTTTGGGTCAGGTGATTCTGGGAAAAAATTATATAAACAAAATTATTTTACCTAAGTCACTAAAGGTGAGAAAATGCATTTGATTGTATGTATGCTACATGTATGATGATTGTGTGACATGTATATGCTACATATATACTTGTACATAGTTTTATACATAGTTACATTAAAAAAGCATCGTATTAAAATTAGATAACCCAGTAACAGCATGTGGAGAGAGTCATGAGAAGAGAAATCTGGAACAGATTTCAAATGACAGCAAAAGCAGAGCTGCCGTGGAAAGAAGTTCTGGCAACAGGTGCAGAAAGATGAGCACATGGGAAGGCAGCCATGAAGCCTGACAGAATTCTGGGAATAAAATAATAATATTTAGAATTTATGCCATACTTTTTTTTTCTTCAAGCATTTTACACACATCAACTAATTAATCATCAAAACACCCACATGAATATTTCTTCCTCACTATCACACCCAGGAATGATGTTACTTTTTCTTAACTACATAATACAAATCATACTTAAAATTTTTTTCACTTTTCACACTAAACTTTACTGCAATATTTGCCTTTACATCTAGAACTAATTTAATCATAGCTTTTGGTATCTTCAACAGATTCTATTGCCCCAAACAAATCCAAAATTAGATTGCTTGTTTCCAATAGATTTCCTTTGAGAGTGACATCAGGATTTATTAAAAGAATGGATACACCATGGTTGCTAAGGTTCACATTCAATCTGATAGAGTATATTAAAGTTCAGAATAGGTATTGGGCAAATAAATAGAATATTAAAAACTTCCAGAAATTCTGAAAAAAAAAAAAAACATGCTCAGGTAATTTTCTTGGACTTTATAACATTACTAAATGACTATTTTCCAAGACTTACTAATCACCAAATCCAGTAGCCTTTTCTAAAATGCTCTTAAGTCTGTGATATTAACTACCACACTTTTGCCCTTGGCCTTCCATGACAATGTACACTCTAATTTACTCTCTTCATTAACTGCTATTTCTTTCTTTTAACTGCTGCCTTTAAAATGAATGAGCCCCTCAAGAATCCCCTTTGTTGGAAGTGGGTTCTTGAGTCAGATTGCCTGAGTTTGTATTCAAACTCTTCCACTTACTAGCTATGTGAACTAAGGCAATTTCTCTTGTGTGTTAGTTGTTCCATCTGTAAAAAGGAGATGTTGGTAATAGTTGTACTATACCTATTTTATAGGGGTTGTGTGAGAAATATGTGAGAAAATATATGTCAAATAGACATACAGTGCATGGCACATAATAAACATGAACAAATGTTAGCAGTAATGATGATGTTAATTTCTATTATTACTATTATCCTCTTTATTTGTAATATCATCTAATCTTATAGCTTCAATTATTCCTACTTTGCGAACGATCTTCAAAAGTAAATCTTGTTGATGTAACCTTTTTCTAGAATTCTAATTCTCATTTTCAACTACCTGCTGAATGCTGCATTATAGTGCCCTGCCAACAGCGCAAATTCAATAGGCACCAAACTGAACTCATCACCATCCCATCGTTCTGATGCTTTTTATCTAGTCGTAGAAGAATTTCAAAATACAAGTTATATTTCATTACTATACCACCCTAACTTACAACCTAGACAATTATTTTAATATTACACTTAAAATAAGGCCCAACTCATTTTCTCCAATTTGGCAGTACATAATTTGTCTTCTCACGTTTTCCTACTTTGACTAAAATTATTACACTTTTACTTAAATCTAAAACTAAGAAATGTGGTCTGTTAAAACTTATTCTAACACACTTTTTATTCTAGTGTCTTTTTGTACATTAACTCTTTCAACTTACTTTCTTGTATGGAATGATATATAATCTCTGATATCTCTTAACTCCAAACTTTCACTATATTGTTGTTTTCTAACATTTACATATAATGGTTAATGTTTACTATGATTCATTTCCCTTTTATTTTTTTATATTACAGTTAGTACATTACATTGATTTTTTTATTATATATATTTGGTTATATGTTCAGAATAAGAAGGGATGATGCAAAACATTCATAATAAAAAGGGGATGTTAGGTCTGATAGAATTGAGAATCAATGTACTAAATGAAGAGCTACATCAGGGAGTTTTATTGACTTGCTGGGTTTATTAAAGGAAGGAATGGTTTGTTTATTTTAATATTTTGACCATTTAGTACATTTTATTTACAAGGGGTAGGGCAATGATAATCATTACCATTATCATACTACTTTGCATATGCCTGTAGTTTATAATTATTGCAAAATCTCACTCACCATATTAATTTCATATGTACATATTCTATGCCAGAATTAAGTATATCAACTCCAGTATTTTTTTAAATGCTTTTAGAAAACAACAAGGGTCACTTTTAAGAAGCCAGGGTCACACTAAGAATAAATTCAGCAGATCGGTATACAACCATAGACTTATTTAAAAAAGACATCAAGAAAACCATTCTTAAACAGATTAAATTCTACAAAAATCCTAAGTCTGAAACTTAAGCCAGATCATTAATTGTAGAATCCTACTGTCTTAACACAAGCAATTCTGAAAGTAGTATAGTAACCTGATATTAAGAGAAAGATCATGCCATCATCTCCTCCTTGATTACTTCCCAACAACAGACCTGTAGTTAAGAATCATTACGTCTTTCATGAAATGAGGAAATGGGGGTTTATAATTTCAGGAACAAGGGCTAAATATCATTTCTCTTATATCTATCACAGATTAAACAACCATGTTTTTTCAGAAACGATTTAAAGTGTCTGTTTTTGTAGAATTTTGGTAACAAGGACACTTTCTATTCTTTTATTTGTGTTTGAAGGCCAGTATCTTCTGGGTGGAGTCATCAGATTTGCTGGCTAAAGCTACCAGAGAATAAAAATAATTGTCTATACTATCATTTGTAAGGTTTTCAGTAGATATACATAATTTTATAATAGAAGAGGGGAAATAAATTTGTCTACAGGCAAGTTTGACAACTCATAAAAATTATTTTTTAGAGTTTCTATCATTTAATAAGATGATCTTGTACAAATGTTTTTTGGTTGTTTTATTCCCTCCCCCTTCCCTGGGAATAAAGCACTGATAATTTTTAACATTTCAGAAAGAAATAAGAGTGACTTAACACATCTAGAAAGTGATGACATAAATGTTTATGAGCAAAGATATTTATCTATTTGAAAAGGTCATTTTTAAAGACTTCAAATATTCTATTGTAACGAATATCCACAGTCACGAAGAATTATGGCATACTGTACTGAAGATACACTTTCCTAATACATTGAGATCTGTTAAAAACCATAAACATAAAATACATTTATGACATGAATAGAAAAATGAGTTTCTAACCATTCTAGCTATTTTGAAGATAGAAAATGTTTCCATGTTGTATATGCCTTAATAGAAATCTCAGGTCTTCATCTCTTTTTTCTTCTTCAACTAGGTACCATTCCAAGATCATGTCTCCCATAAAGTACAAGGGATGAATGAGATTGTCTATGAGGTCCCTTCCAAATCTAATTTCCTATCCTAGGGTACACTTTAGACCCTAAAGAATAAGAGTAATAACACATTAGACACACATAGGAACACACAAATTTTTCCAAGCAGAATACCTTCCTGAAGAGGACCTGGAGCTTATTTAGTCCCTCATACAAAATAAATGAAATAAACAAAGCCCAAGGATATAAGGTAACCTACCTAAGATGACATAACAAGTTAACAGCAGGGCAGAAACCACAAATTGCTAATATTTACTGTGAACTTACTACCCTGTAAGGTAGGTATTATTACAAAGCACATTTTATAAATGAGAAAGGTGAAGCAAAGGGAAGGTAAGTGGCTTGTGTAGATCATAAAGTAACAAGTTAGAGGGGGAACAGAGGTTTGTCCTCAAATAATCTGCTTCCAGAGCCTTGTTCTTAACCACTATGCTGGAATCTGCCTTTTAATTGCAAGTTGGATCTCCTAATTCCCTTTCCAGCTCCCTTTACTGGAGACTTAATAAATAAAAATTCCTGCTTGAAAATAAGATAAACTTTGTTCTTATGAGTTACACAGAAAAGAATCAATAGCAGAAACATCAGATAAGAATCCTAGTTTGAAACTTCAAATAGCTCCATTATTTCAACTGATATTAGATATTTATATGAAAATGCAAATGAGTCAACTTATGGAGATTAACAGAGGATCAAATTTTAAACCAGAACTTTCTCAAGCACTATTAATTTCTGCACTTAGCTCATGCTTGCAGCTCTACCACATGGAAGTTTGTTAAACGAGCCTAACGATTAGAGCCTCTGTCCAGAATCATTCTAAATTGGGACCTTAATTGTTTCTGTTTCATAAGTCAGTGGGTGTAATATTTTATCTGTTGGATTTTCTAAATGCCAGTTCCATCATGTTCTGAGCACACTCTTTTGCCCACTCAATAGACTGGGTCATCAAGAAAAAACTTTGGGATAACAGGATAATGAAATTTTCTAATTCTTTAATTATTCTCTCTTACAAGCAACCAATAGACTAATGTTTTCATGGGCTTATCTACAACCCTCTCTCTCTCTCTCTTCTCTCTCTTCTCTCTCTCTCTCCCAATTTAACCAAGCCCAACTGTATAAATCACACATTAGAATATTTATTTTTAAAAATTATTTTCCAGAATAAAAAAAAGTCCCCCAAAGGCTGTAAATTAAAAATATATAAATAAAGGTTTCATAACATGTTTTTTTCCCTTTTGCTCTCTGGGTGAACTGTCAAACTATAAAAAGAATGTGGTATGACCACCATATGGCTAACACTAAAAATATAAACAAATCTCTTTCATCAAAATTGACTGGAACGAAAAATTTTTTATCCTGAACCCCACTTCCTTCCTGCCATCCATTTGGAAATGAGAAATGAATTCAACAGAGGGGAGGTTACAAGGCAATTTTAGAAAGCAGCTTAGGCATAATGCTTGTGAACTGGAAGGGAACCAGCAGTGTGGTGCAACAAAAAGACATGCATAAGCTTTGAGGCCACATAAAACTAATTCTATCACTTCTTTGCTCTGTGAAGTTGGGCAACTCATTTTGCTTCTCTAAACCTAAATTCACTTGTCTAGAAAGTACATAAAGTAGCAAGTGTGGCCAATGGGACAGAAAGAAACTCTAAATGTCTTGGGAAATAAAAGCAGAAATACAGATACAATAACCAAGGTTATATAATGTGAATAAAGCAGAGACTCATGCCACAGGCTGACCCTATTTCAAAGGCAAATAACTATACCGATAATTGAAATCTGAAGAAAGAGGGTGGGATCAATAATAACAGAGGTAAAAATTAGAAATTAAAGATTCCTTTTCAAGGGGGAGTACAGAAAATACAGGTTTTAAAGAACAGCCATAAACCTACTTGCAATTCTAAACTTGTTGAGTGGAGACACAGAAATTTACAAGATGCAGGAGGAGGGGTAGTAATTCAATGAACAGTCATTGAGTGAGGCACTGAGTTAAATGTTGGGAAAATATAGAGTAAGCATGACCTCTCCAGTTTAAAGAGGAAACAGGTAAGTTAGCAGACAATTACAAAAGTGTAGTAAATGTCATCCTGGAAGAAAGAACAGTGTAATAAATGCCACCATGGAAGAAAGAAGGGACAGAAGCATGTGCAAGGTAACAGAGACCCAAAAGAACCTCATAGGTCTGAGGTGGATGGCAAGTAGGGCATGTGAAAGAAGAGGAGGTTGACAATGTAGAATGGGCCGGGTGGTAAACGAACTTGTACATCTGCCAGGAATTTACAGTCCATTAAACTGAAAAGTAATATGATCAGATGTAAAGCTAAATCCATTTAACAGCAAAGTGGAAGATGTACTGAAAGTAAGTGATAAATTAAGAGGTTCTTGCGTCATCCTGGTAAGAGATAAGAAGGTGGTGAGGTGGTATTTTAAAGTGGGGGACGGGTGAAAAAAATCCAATCAAGAATACCTACTGGGTTTTGAATTCACATACCAACCAAACAATTATATAGTAGAATATTTAGAGCTATAAGTTTGTTTTTAATTGAGTTCCAAATACTTATTTTGAACATCAGGTCCAAATATTTGTCTTGTGAAAACAAATAATTTCTTCCAATGAAAAACCTTCATCCACAAAAAGCACATCTCAAACAGGGAAATCTTTTCTTATTACCTATTTTTTGATCACTGTTCTTCTGTCTGAACAGATGGGAAATTCTTCCTCTTAATCCAACTGAGGGCAGAAACTTCAAATGGTAAGAACTTTCTGGCATGGTTTTACAAAGAGTGCTTAAATCTATTCCAACAACATCATGTGGGAGTATTTCAGCACAGGTTGGAACAGTTTCAGGTTCATCATTACCTCCTGAGAATACCTTTGATAAATAAGGCCTTAAAAGAAAGTAAGGCTAAAGTCTCAACTCTCCTGAATAGATAGAATTATTCTCTTCTGCTTTCAACATTCCAACCCTTATGGGTAGAACTCCCAAACTGCTGATATCTAGAAATGATAGCAATGTATGCCCGTCCTTTATAATGAAATTATATAAATGTTAGGGAGTTTTTGTTTCGTTTTTTTCCTCAGGGGGTGTGTAGGGAGAGGATCTTTCATTTTTTTAAATCATCCCTACTTCAAATTCAGTAGAGGTATTCCTAAAGCACCTTTCCCAACTCAGTATCCTCAAGCTTCTCTTTTATTTTTGTTCTGTCTCCAACCTCTCCATATCCAAAATAATAGATATTGGTTTATTTGTGTGTTTGCTTATGGAAGAGGTGTTAGCGAGAAGATACTAGTCCAATTCTTTTGCTCCCATAATATCTCTAACACAAATCCACCTCAATGCCATGAACCAAATAGAGGTAATAAGAAAGAAGAGAGAAAGAGGCAATAACAGGAAAGGGAAGACAAAAGAACCAATAATAGTAAAATATGGACCAAGCTGAAGAAAGACCAGTGCTATACTAGTGTAGTATAATTACCAAACTGAAAAATTAAAATTTTTCTAGTCCAACTACTTTGTTGAAATTTTGAGGCAAAAGAGCACTGTAGGAGAGGGACTGATTAAGCATTTCAAACCTAATCTGGCAAGGAGTTTAGGACTGCCTGCCCAAGAGATTCATCCTAAGCAATAATAGGCCTTTAATCTGTATATTTAAAATTTGAAGAGGCTACATTGCTCCTAGGTGTGTGAAGAGTATAAAAGTATCAGATATTACCCAACTTCTTTTTCTAAATTCCTCAGTTGTCTCAGTGAGTAGTTTCCACTTGTAGGAAAGTGGAAACTACTTTTCTTGCCTCAGAATTTTATTTATTGACTCTCAATATGAGAAATGCAAATGTACTTTAAATGTGCTTTAAGCTCTGTTTTGCTATCGTGCTTTTTTGTATAGGTCCTTTCTCTAGTTAAAATAATTTTTCTGTTGGAAGCAGATGAATCCTGGACAGTCATTTACTAGTTTGGTTTGGGTAACCCATCAGAAATACTCCAATCAAATAAGAGGTGGCCCTACTCTCATATTATCTTTAAGCCATCCTCATCCACTACTTGCCTAACCCCCCAAAATTATATATTTTAAATCTAGAATCATACCTTTTAATAATTACCTAATTCAAAACAATTATTTAATCTATAATAGACACAGTAGCCTGGAAGGGAAGGTGATCTGCAAAGTCACATAGAGTTGGGACCAGAACCCAGGTCTCCTGATTTCCAGTCTAAAACATGAAAGCTACAAGAATGGCCCTGGCTAAGCTTCCTAGACGAGAAAAGATTGTGTGGTTTCACCAACCCACCTCCCCACCCCCTAACACACACACCTTGGCTACATCCATATTCCAGTACATTTTGTCACATTATTGTCATCTCCATATGTACCAAGCACTGTTTATGAAATGCTTTATGAACAATGTCTAATCATCAGAAAATCCTGACATAGGTTCATCAGAGTAGAAAAGGCTAAAACAATCAGAAGGCTGAGACTGAAGCAAAGAAGATGTGCCGGTAACAAAGCATCAAGTTACTTGAAATAAATTCAAGTGTTTAGGCTAAATAAACAGCAGGATAGGAAAAGTGAAGTGTATTACTCCCCTGCCCAAAAGCTATCTTACCTAGCAGCGTCTTAGCCTGGCGGTAAAATTGCTAAACAACCTGGCACCAGTCCGCATTTCTAATCTCATCTTCCATATCCTTTAATGCAGTATTATACTGCTTTGGGTCCCCTTTATATGTTATAAATTCAGTAAGTTATGAATTAATGGCTTTTTTTGTCACTGAGATCATAGGGTGCTTAAAAATACAGAGTATGTAAACTCCCTAATGGCCACTACAGTTCTAAAAACATAACACAAACTCAAGAATACTTGCTGACAGGAATGATGACAAGTACCATAGGTAAGAAAGGAATAAATTGAAAAAGACTGCAATAAAATCAGTATACTGAATGCCTTGGTGACTGAAGAAACATAGTCATCTATTGGCCAACAAGAAGACTGGTAAGAAGAAGCTAGTTTAGCTTAGGTATAAAAAGCCAAAGACTTAGGCAGTCTCTTTTGTACAGAAGTGCTAAGAATATGGCTCCAGAAACAACATTATTAAAATGAAGAACATACAGTAATTGGGAAAAGTGTGACCAAATATTACATGATTAAATAATCCTGACAGAACACATAATTTCTAAGTAAACTGACTCCAGATTTAGAGAGAGGGCAAAGGGAAGTGGGGAGAGAAGAAGAGGGGAGTCAGGAAGTAAAGAGATAAACAAGAAAAATAGCAGGGAATGGAGATTTACTCCTTCTTAGTGAGTCCTTGAGGATGAAAAATGTCATACCTTTGAAGAGATCAGCATAAGATATGGTAATTAGGCTCCCATAATCTCCTGAACTTTAGATGTCATAAAATGCCAGAAAATGGAGTTTTTCCTTTGTAATTTATACATTACTAAGAATTCTCTAGCTGTTCAGAATCTCTAATAAAACTCCAAACACCCAGTTAATAAGATTCAAATATCACAATTTTGTTAGCAAAAGAGGAAAAACTATATACCAAGATATGACTCAAGGAAAAAAAAAAAAGACAAGGAATTGGTAAAGTGGTGTGGCCAAGTCATGAGCAAAAAAATAAAAATAAAATGAGGTTGGGTAAGAAGATTGAAAAAAAAAAAAAAATCCTTTAGGTGGGGTTGGGGAAGAGTGAAATAGGTGAGGGAAACTAAGGCACAAACTTCCAGTTACAGCATAAATGAGTCACAGGGATGAAATGTACAGCATAGAGAATATGGTCAATAATAATATAATATCTTTTATGGTGATAGATGGTAACTAGACTTATCAGGGTGATTATTTTGTAATGTATAGAAATATCAAATCACTATATCGTGTAACGGTAACTAACATAGTGTTGTAGGTCAATTATACATCAGAAAGCAAACAAAAAAACTCATGGGAAAAGAGATTAGATTTGCTGTTACCAGGGCCGGGGGAGGGGCGGTGCTGGTGGGGGCAGGTAACTGGATGAAGGCAGTCAAAAAGTACAAACTTCCAGTTACAAACTGAACAAGTACTAGCGATGTAATATACAACATGATTAATATAATTAACATCACTATATGTTACATATGAATGTTGAGAAAGTAAATCCTAGGAGTTCTGATCATAAGGAAAAATATTTTTTCTGTTAGTTTGTATCTGTATGAGATGACGGATGTTCACTAAACTTATTGTAGTAACCACTTCATGATGTACGTAAGCCAAATCATTATGCTGTACATCTTAAACTTATACAGTGCTGTATTTCAATTATATCTCAATAAAATTGGAAGAAAAAGAGAAAAATCTGTGGACCCTCAGAAAGGTTAAACTCTAACTGGTGATAGTGTTAGGCAAAAGAGTATGTAATCCAGCACTTCTCAACATTACATATGCAGAGATTAAATTCTTCAAGCATATTCACAATGTTCTTTGAAAAACAGACAGGTAAGAAAGAGGTGGGGTAGTGGGAATTCTTTGGTTAAATAAGTTTGTACAATGGGTACACAAAGTTAAAAATATTTTGCTTTTTTTACCCCCTAGGATTCTTACATGCTAGTGTATAATAAGAATCTCCAAGAGAAGTACAGATTATGCTATGTTTCTAAAACTTAATTAACCATAGAATTCTTTAAAGCCCATCTCATTAGAATAGACTTAAGGGAAAATGAATGAAAACCCAAAAGGTCAAATGGTTGCCTTTGTTCTTAAACGTTTCTAAGGAGTGAAAAGAACAGGGACCATCTACTATATTCCAACAAATCTAAGATCATACTGATTATAAGATGAAGCATTAATATGTACTATGAAAGAAAGTTGCTGCCAATTAAATTATGACATGTCATCAATTGTAAAATGTGTCTCAATTTCAAATAGCTTCAAAAGTAATATTTAAGAGTAATGATTCAAATATGTGTAATCCATTTACTGTCATATAGATTATCTATTGTATATCTAGATCAAATACTTTTCCTAAATTTCCTTTCCAAATCTGGCATGAGAGCACACTAATGCGCTGCCATAAACTGTCTAACGTGTTTATTATACAGATATTGTTGAAGACTTTCAATAAGTTACTCATTAGCTGAGCTTCAAGTTCCACATTTGATTATGAGTTCTCTTTTCTTTCTTCTTCTTTTATTTCTCCCCCTCAGTAATTAACCCTAGCACTTTATCATCTTGCCAGAACACATTTGATCGCTTCAGCCAAAATACCTTCCTGGTCTTGATTTCTTGTTTAATCTTCTGTAAACATGAAGAACACCTAATAAATCCCCCCTTGCAGAATCCTTTATACAAATAAAAGTACTTTCAAACAAGTATGAGCACAATGAAGAAACAGAATCTTTGAAAAACATGTCATTTTTAATAAGTTTACTAAGGTCAAATTAATGCAATTTAAAGGAAGCTAAGCATGCCATTTAACTTCCGACATAATGTTTAGTCGGAGAGAGGGCTCTTATTTGACAAATCAATATACTATTATTGTATGAACTAGTTTCTGTGGAGCATAAAAGAGTTCTCTCATGGACTGATAAATTAGCAAGCTAAAAAGAGAAGGAATTGCATTGAATAATTTTTAAGGGAAAAAAAAGCATCAAGCAAGGGAGAAATTAAACACAAATGACACAGGGTTCATAAAAGAGCTTTAAAAAAAATCAACATGGTAACGATAGGTCTATTCAACAGACCAAAAAAAAAAAAAAAAATCATAAAGCAAAACAAAAACCTAAATACCAAAGAACAATTAAGCAAGTTGCCAAAAAACAAAATACTTTGGTGGGATGTCAATCAGTAACAGTGAGCTGACAACTGTGCCTTAATTAATTTTGAAACTGTTTCCAATTAGTTAGTATAGAACACTAGAGGCTTCATGCTGCCTATGACTCAGTGCACTGACTCATCCACCAAAACTTTTCTTACAGAAGAAATATCCAAGCACCCGCCAGGATGCAAGATCAAAAGGAAAGAAGGTTCACCAGCCTTCTTAGTTAAAGGCCTGTGATAAATTTAGATGACCGGAAGGATATGGAACAACTTTCCAGAAAGGTTTAATAGCCAGAAATAACTTGAAAAGTTTGATTTGTTAACAAAACAATGAAAATATATTCTTTTAAATTGCTACTGCAAATATCTCTATAAAGAATGCTAGTTGTTTTTTAAACTATATAGAGGATATAAGTAATAAAACCAATATTAAAGTGTTTAATTAAATTCACCTATTCATCATATATAAATATCCCATATTTCCTAACTTCTTAAAATAGCAGTGGAAACAAAATTTAGATATGAATAAAAGCCTAAAATCATCATATACATTTAGCCCATTGAAAGTTTCTTATATTTTTTTCAGATTTAGTTTATCCTTAGTGTGATCCAAGATTACTGACCTTTCTAGAATTAATATAAATGCCTTAAGTGGTTCTTCAAAATAACTACAAAAATAAAAATAAAAAAGAATGCAAGTAACTACCTTTCCTTGCTTTTATCATAAAATTTATCTCTACCTAACATTTTGTCTCTACCTCAAACATTTTATTAAATCACAGTTGCAATATAGGTAACTATTTGTAAAACAGTTTAGGAATGTTTTGGGGTTGGGAGAGAGAGGAAAGAGGAATGAAAGACTACTCCCTGCAGAGAAAACAAAGAAGACCCTTCATTCAGAAACTGGAATCTAGGAGAGGGGGTGCTCCACAGGACTCAGCCAGTCTCAATATCCCAGAGAGCCTAGGGGATCCAAGGAGAGAGGTCAAATTAATACCAAGTCAGTTCCTAAACAAATTGCCAATAAGAGATCCATTACGCTGTGCAAGTCTATATGTAATTTTTTAATGCTTTATGATTCAAAAAAAATTAAGATGACTTACAAAGACAAGTTAGTACAGGAAGTAAAAAAGTAAAGACATGGAGATAGGAAGGGAATGAAGATGGCAATAAAGATAGAAGAAATAAGAAGGTAAAATTAAAATCACTAGTAAGACTGTTACTCAAAACATAGGACATAAAATGTTTATGTCCTTTGATAAAGGAAGACCACAAAATTTATGAGTTTCCTAGGAGCCACTGCAAAGAGAGAAACATATGCAGTCACATGATTCATCATATCCAGAAAAACAAACACACACACACAAAAAAAAAACCCTAGTCATTCAAAATAAGATTTCTTACTACTACTGTACCTTGAAAACAAAAATCTCCTATCAGTCCTCATAAAGAAATCACAGAAAACCACCTTCTCTTCCACCCCTACAGTGAATATAACAATGAGTTTTAAAGTTGTGTTACTTTTAATATCCCTCAATATAAGCGATGGAATAACACTGAAGCACAATTGAATTAAACTAATTCTAATGTGAAAACCATATGGTACAAGTACACTGCAGTCCCTCATAAATTTTATTTCCCCCAAACTTTTTATAGGTATTAGGTGGCCGAGAGTTCAAAGTCATAATCTAAGACAAGAACCTGGAGTCTAGCTACATTATGTTGTTTGCTAAAGAGCAAGTCTATATATTTTGACAGTAAGCAGGAAAAGAAACGTGGTTGATATACACATAAAAAGCCTAATGAGTCTAATGAGAATACCTGCCTGAATTAAACAAGTGCTTAATGAGTCCCATTACATAAAAGATAAGATAGTACTTAGTGGGGATACAATGTTGAACTTGTCTACCACCCTTCCGTAGCAGAGGTTAGAGTGCTGGGAACCACATGCAATTAAATAAATAATTACAGCAGTGATAAGGACAATAATAAGATTGAGTGGCTGCCGGAGAAGAGCCTAACCTGGAAATGAAATGTTTAAAAAGGCCTTCCAAAGAAACCATTATCTAAGCGAAGACCTGAGACCTGAAGCAGCAGTTAGCTCAGAGGCTCCAGACAGAAGTTAACACAGATCCCAATCAGTCCTCCTCTAGGCTCATCTTCCTTACCCCAACCATTAAATGATGGAGCTACTTAAGGATCAGGACACTTTCATTTACTCAAAGACAAGGAAAAATACTCTAAGCCCATGGCTTCAATTTTTACTTAATGCTGAAAACTAGGTGACATGACAAAAATCAGTAATGTGTCACTGTTCTCAGAGGTGTTCCATGACTTTCTTCTCCCTAAGTCATCAAAAGAGTACCTGGCTTTGAGCTCCCAGTTTCTTTCCCTACTCTCCACTGCAAGCAAGGCCCGATGTTGTCAAAACAGGAAAATACAGTTACATCAATTTAAATAATGAAGAGCAAAGAAGATGAAGGATGAATTAGAATAAAAGTTAGCCTGGATGGGAGTAGAAGGGTAGCTTCTTCAGGAGCTTTGAAGAAAGGGGTGGTACAAGAGCTGCATTTGATGAAGACAGAAGATGAGGAAAGGAACAAGAACAATATTACAAAGTACTGCTGAGAATTAAGAGTTCCATTCATAGTTTTGACAAATGCATAAAAAACTTGCACTATTTTGAAATAATTTTTGTTTTAATGAACTGTGTTCTTTTGACCACACACTCCTCAAAGACTGCATCACATGAATTATGACTTCATATGAAATAAACCTGACAAGTTTTTGTCTTATGCTCAGACCTTTCCTCTGAGTTCCCAAACAATTTATCCAACTAGCTCTTGAAACTCCATGTTGACTATGTGAAAAGCATCTAAAAACATGTCTTCCACCAAAAAAAAATAGAAAACCTTCCTTAAAAAATTTGAGTCTTCATCCATCCAATGACAAGGCTATATACCTACCTTAACAGCTACATTTCTTTTCACCTCTCACGTCTAACTCCTCATCACCACATTCTGTTTATTTTTAATACAAAACCTCTCAAATCTGCCTACTTCTCTCCATCTAAACTGCCACCACTCTAGTCCAAACTATCAACATCTCTTTAGATAAATTCAATTACTTTCTAACTGGTCTCCTTTCACCCACCCTTACACAACCTATTCCCAACCTACTACCTCTAATCTATTCTCCAGAAGGCTATCTGAATGTTCTTTACAAAATACGTATCTAGTCTAGTTACCCCACATCCCCTGCTGAAAACTTTCCAAAGGATTCCCACTGCTTTTCAAATAAAGACCAAAATCCTTAATATGGTCTTGAGCCTAGCGTTTTCTGATGCAGACTTCATCTCTTTCCATCTCTTCTTTGCTGTCTACACTTAGCCACACTGGTGGTCTTTAGGTTTCTCAAAAGTGCCCTGTTTCTCCCACAACAGCATTTCACATGCTGTCCCTGCCAGGAATGTTCTTTCCTATTCTTTAGATCTAAGCTCATAAGCCTTTCCCAAACACCCATACTAAATCAGAAGTCTGTTTGCCACTCACAGAGGTACAGACCTTTCTCTAACGGCAATTATCACAGTTGAAACTCTGTTCTTATTTGTGTATATTATTCCTCTGTGCTGTTACGAATTACCCTAAATTTAGGGTTTTAAAACAATAAACATTTATTATCTCACAGTTTCTATGGATCAGGAATATCTGGCTTGGGGTCTCTCACAGGTTGCAATAACAGTGTCAGCCAGGGCTGCATTCATCTGAAGGCTTGTTGAGGCTGGAAGATCTGCTTCCAAGATAGCTCACTCACCTGGTGCTGGTTGTTAGCAGGAGGCCTCAATTCCACTCTATGTAGGCCTCTCCATGGGCTGCTTAAGCTTCCTAATGACATGTTAACTGGCCTCCCAGAGCAAGCAATCCAAGATACAGCACAATTTCTTTTCTGACCTAGCCTTTGAAGCAACTAGCATCATCATTTCTGCGACATCTTATTGGTTACACTGGTCAACCCAATTCCTTATGGAAAGGAACTATGAAAGAACACGAAAACCAGGAAGTGAAGATCAGTGGAAGCCATTTTGTAGACACGGGCTATGATAGTATGTTAACTGATCTTTTATTCAATCTTCCCTAATGATTAAACTCCAGGACTTAAGTGACTATAGTTAGCCTGCAATTACCTTGAAGTCTTGTGCTTAATCTTAGTCACAGCTCCCATCTCGAAGGCACCCTATTTCCTGCCATGATCCAAAACATCCTCTGGCTACCTTTCAACCACTATTTCTAGCCCTACTACTCCAAGAGACATTTTTTCAATTTTTCTAAATATTCCAAGAAAGGAAAACTTACAAAATTTCATATCCTAAGATTTACCTTTTGTCTTTTTCTTAAATCAGATTACTCTTAAGTAACATTCCCAGATAGGATTTTGTTATGACATGATATATTTTAACAATTTTGTAAGATTTAGAAGCTGCATTTAATTTCCTTATGCATCATTATTCCAATATGTCTGTGAACTTCCAAATCTGAGATGAAAATTGAAAATTAAAAAATACACTTTTCCCTTTAATCATATCAAACTTTTGTTGATTTTTGGAATAAGTACTAATTCAATACTTTATTCAAATAAAACATACTAAAATTATAGTATAAGGCAGTGGGGAAATAAGAGGTTTTTTGTTTTTTTTTTTTTCATTTGATTTTCACAAAACTTTTCAGGAACCTTGTTTAAAACAAACAAGCAAAAACACTACATTGTGTGTCAAAGAAAGAAATAATTCTCATCTAATGTACCACATGACACACCAAAGTGAATTTTCAAAGGACAGATGATTGAACAACTCACTTTAGGGCAAATAAAAACTCAATTTTAGTTTATGAAAATCTCATAGGAACCCCCCCCCCTCCACAGGATGAACTTAAAAGCAGGTGAAATTAATCTGTTAATTGATTTAATGGATTCATTTTTGAGATTATTAAGGGCCCATGATAAAATAAGAAAAAGAGATCGAGAACAAATTATTTTCTACCAGTTTAAAACATAGACTAAGTAACATATTAAGGTTAAGGGACAAGAACAAATTGGATTTTATGAAATATCTAACTTTTCTCACATAAAAATGATATATATTTTAATATAAAAGAATGTAACTTAATAAAGAGATGCTACCCATGCATATAATCGTGATATAATTACATAGCGCCATTTAAATCAGCTATGTGACCATTACAGTGCTCCATTTCTAGACCCATGTCTTGTTGCTATGACCTTTACAAGGCAGGAAAAAAAAAAAAAAAAAAAAGGGTTCAATTTTTACAGCTCTGGCTTCTCTGCAGGGAGACCCAAGAAGCTTAACAATTAATGTTAATCACAATGATTTCCATGGCATGGGCATATACCCCAGGAAATAGACTGAAAGTAGGAAAATATTTCACAAAGCATGTATACTTCGGGGACTACTCATCTTCACTATCAGGTTTTACTTCGCAAATGAAGCTAAAAACCTTGTCAAACCTCGTGTAATTCCCTGGGCAAACATTATTTTTATCATGCTAAATTTTCATTTACAATGAAAAATATTGTTCAGTATTACAAAAATCACCTAGTTTAAAATAAGCACACTATCTAAATAGCACAACTTGGCTAGATTTTCAAGATTAATCTTTTAAAAGCAATACTTCTGATTGATGAGGATCACCAGAAGTAAACTACTGCAAATGATTCTTCCAAAAATAACAAACCCATTAACACTGGACAAGGGTGACACTATTAAAAGTTTATCAGTTTGAACAAAAGATGAAACTGCAATAATTCCACTGCATTTTAGTGCACATTTGGATATGTTCATAAGCAAACACAGAAATTCAAAGATTATATTTTTATGCAACGTATTTACTGACGGCAAGAAAAGATAGAGAAATAAACATTTTAATGGGAAAGATCAGGTATGTGCACCTGTCTTCACATGGAAAAGGAATGCTTGGAAGTATAGTAGAAAGGGAAGAAAATGCTAAGGTAGTTAAAAGAGAAGTTATGCTGAAATTATTCTTCACCAAATCCAGTCAAGAATTCTTACTGTACTAGGCCACTAAGTGTTAATTAACCTGGCTACCAGCTACATCTAAGCTGGGGTGCCTTGGGGGAAGGAGTTAACAAGAACAGAGGCTGAGATGGTAAAGAAACTTTACTACCTTGCAACACTGCAACTTTATATCAGGAGTCTACTGAAATTTTGTTGCCAGGTAATTCCCTGCTTCACATCTCTATCACACTAGGTCACTGTGCAAAACAGGACCCTTTTCCTTGGTTCTAATCCACATGCTACTTTGTGCCGTCTTTCCCCTAACCCAGTGGTGCTCAATGCGGGCATTGAAAAAATGTGTTCAGGCTATTACAAAGAATTGGAGGATGCCACCAGCATTTAATGGGTGAGGTACAAGACTGCTGGATGTCCTGCAATGCACAGCACAGTGCTTCAAAATAACCCAAATTCTATATGACACACAGTTCACAAAGCGGGGGGAGGGGGAAAGGGAGAACAATGATCTAAGCCTGAAACCAAATTTTGTTTTACATCTCATACAGTACTTTTTACAAAGACTGGATATACATTGAATTTTCTAGGAATGGAACTATTGTGTAAATTGAGAGGAACTTTACCAAGAATAGCTCTCCATTTCAGAAAATTACATCACGTTCAGCAATGCCACTTGTCATATTTAAGTGGTCAATACAACACCCCTTTGTTGGTCTGCATGTGCAGATTTGCATTCAGTCATTCTGTTTATAAGTACAAACCTCTGATACTTCGACAAAATGTCCATCTCAAATCCAATGACCTTCACCTCTCACAGTCAGTTGCTAGAACTTTTCGTTGGCTTATCATGTTCTAACTGAAATTTTAAATTCAAATACTCTATTCTTTAACCACAACTACTCCAGTTCTCACATGGGCATATCCACTTGTGTTCTTATTGTCTGTCTCTCCCTTCCCCAACCACACTACTTTCAACTACTTTATCCCCCACATTTCAAGTAGATATTAACACTTGAAAAATATCGGTAAAAATCAGAATTATAATTTATAGAGTATTTACTATGTACCAGATATACTTTACACATATTTATACTTAAATATTTATTAACCCTCACAGTATTCTAATGAGGTAGGAACTATAATTATCCCCTTTCTTAGATGAAAACTGAGGCACAGAAAAATAGTATAATTTGCCTGTGGTCACACAACTCATCAGTAGAAGAGTTCCAGAGCCCAGGCTCTTAACCACCACACCACACTGCCTCGTGTCTCAATGACTATTCTAAATTTTCAACAACTTCCTTGAACCCCCGCTTCAGTAATCTCTTCAAACAACTTTCTGATTTACAGACAACATTGTCTTTGATCTCATCCTGAAAATAAAGGCACTCAGACTAGATTCCTCTCAATTTTTCTGGCCCATTACCTACAAATTTATCTTCAATCACACCCATCCTCACTTAAAGTCTCTCCTCTACTCAAAGCCAACCTTGTACCTGTGCTCTTGAACCAAGACTCTCCTCCAGCTTTCATCAGACCTCCCCTCTCCTGTATCTTCAAACTTTCTCTCTGGCCTACTCTATCCTCACAGAAATAAGGAGTATAACTACCTACCTACCTGCCCTCCTACCCACCCACATACATACATACACACACACACACACACACACACACACACACACACACACACACACATACATACATACATAAAACTCTTTCTTGACATACTACTATCCATATTCTACCCTCCTTTACTCATCCAAATCTTTTCATATCAATTTATACTTGCTCTCTCTTCCTGTCCCTTCCATACAGGAATCTGATTTCCAATGAACCATTACTCCATTGAAACTGCTCTCCCTAAGGTAATCATTTAACCGTCAGCTCTGAAAAATATTTTCTAGCCTCTACCTTTCTGAAATTCGGGTGCATCTGCCATTGTTGATGGCTTGTGTCTTAAAACTCTATTTCCTTAGCTCACATGCAACCAGAGTCTCCTGGCTCTCTGCATACCTCTTTAACCATTCCTTCTCTCTCTTTCCTTAGGTCATCTTCTTTGACCAAATTTGTAATACATTAGTTTCCTCTGCATTTCCATCCGTAAAAAAAAAATGAGGGACCTCATTCTCTTTTTGGCTTCAATACTGCCTTGCTGATGACTCCTTAAATTATTTTTTCTAATCTGGTCTTCTTCCTGCTTCAGACTATTCAGTCAATCAACTACCTTCTGGACAGGAAAACCTAGATGTTCTTTAGGCATCTCAAACACACAAGCCCAGAATTTAATTAATCAACGTCCCCCAAACCTAATCCCCCTCCATTATTCTCCGTATCATGAAGCAGCATCACTCTCCATTTGGTTAGTCACACAAAAAAGAGAGTGATGATAAGTTTTTTCCCCTTCATCCAATCCACTGCCACAACTGCGGACTTTTCAACTCCTTCCTTCCACACACTGATTATTGCTGCTTTTGTTCAGATACCTATTATCTTTTATCTAATATAAAACATCAGCCTCCTTGCCTACAAATTCTCCCAACATATAGCCACTGAGTAGCCTATAAAAAATGGAAATTTAAGCAGGTCACTCCATATCTTAAAACTCTTCAAAGATTCCCCATTGCCACAAGAAAAAACTCCACACATCTTGATCTGACTAGCCTAATGGTATTTTCTGCCAGGAAAATGACCTAAATAAAATTGTTCAGCTCTCACTTGATTATAAAGTGAAGAAAAGGGGGCACATACACATGCATACATACACACATCTCTAAAACGAGTAGCATACAATCCAATAGTAACTACTGAAAATTAACATATTAGTCAGAGAGCTTATCATGCAGTCCCTCACAGAATATTTTCATTTTACAGAGAATCTTGATGACACTTAATGGTAATAAGTCCTTAAGATACAGAGATTGGTAGCAAGTCATTCCAAGAGAATAGAAAGCATTCAGTCAGTTCTGGCAGGGGGGAAAAAAAAAAAAAAGGTGGCACACCCAAACTTGGTAATTTGAGAATGATAGTTTAATTAAGGAACTATTTATAAAGATGTAGAGAAAAGCAGCCAATTCAAGGCAACACAAAGGAGTACGATGACTTCACTTTCCCCTCACCCTCTGATCTCTAGCTGGTATCTCCCATTGGTATAATCCAACCAGAAGCCAAAGGGCAGGGGAGCTAGATGATATAGTTGGTAAAGGTCATCCTCCCAGGACACATACAGGGTGGAGAAGGATAGAAAGTGGTTCTGGAAAGGTAAACAGAAGATATCCAGCCCTTTATAAAGCCAACTCTGACAATTACAAATAATGTTATGTTTGTAAGAGACCTTAAAGAGGATATAGTTCCAAAATCTTCATTTTCCATATTAGGAACTGAAGCTTAGATAAGCAAGTGACGTTTCCAAGGTCACATCATTACTTAGGAGTAACACATGAACTGGATGCCAGGTCAGGTGATAATCTCCATTTTGGTAACCTCTTGGTCCCCCAACACAGTGCTAACTAAACACATAAAAAAACATTCAGGGACTTCCCTGGTGGTCCAGTGGTTAAGAATCCGTCTTGCAATGCAGGGGACACCAGTTTGATCCCTGGTCAGGGAACTAAGATCCCTCATGCCACAGAGCTACTTAGGCCATGAGCCACAACAAGAGAGCCCACGTGCCTCAACTACAGAGTTCACGTGCTCTGGACCCACACACCACAACTGGAGAAAAGCCTGTGCACTGCAACGAAGAGCCCACTGCAACAAAAGATCCTGTGTGCGGCAACTAAGACCCAATGAAGCCAAAAAATAAATAAATAAATACTAAAAAAACAAAAACAAAAACAAAAAAACATTCAATACATACTTATTGGATTGAATTTTGTAAAGTTCTTTTAGAGAATACAAAAGAACCAAAAGTAATTTGATATGACTTGAAAATTTCCCCCGTAGTCATTATGTTAGAAAGAAAAAACTACAAAAACAAATATCAAACTATATGAGTGTGCCTTTCTTCTGCAATCTAGCAAAATCAATATATAAAATGTTATGAAAATTGGGGGAAAATCTAAACAATTTCAAATGTTCAAAATAACCACATGTACCTATTCATAGACATGTTGACCTAAAGTCTACTGACCTGCTGTGTAAACAAATAGCATCTAAAAGATCTCTCGGGGCTTCCCTGGTGGCGCAGTGGTTGAGAATCTGCCTGCCAATGCAGGGGACACGGGTTCAAGCCCTGGTCTGGGAAGATCCCACATGCCGCGGAGCAACTAGGCCCGTGAGCCACAATTACTGAGCCTGCGTGTCTGGAGCCTGTGCTCTGCAACAAAAGAGGCCGCGATAGTGAGAGGCCCGTGCACCGCGATGAAGAGTGGCCCCCACTTGCCACAACTAGAGAAAGCCCTCGCACAGAAACGAAGACCCAACACAGCCAAAAATAAATAATAAATAAATAATAAAAATAAAAATTGAAAAAAAATAAAAAATAAAAGATCTCTCATTTCTGAGTCATGAAAATAAATTAGCATAACAAAAAAGAAAACCATCAAAGGCTAATTGATGTAGTATAGACAATTTAATGTTTTTGTATTCTCCTAAAACATCATTAGAACTACTTTAAGTTACAGTCTAAAAAATTCTGTTGATGATCAACACATACCCAAATCATCTAAGTTAATTAAATAATAAAGCTTTACCTATAAAATCTTAATAATCAGAAAACTCATTTCAAAGAATTTAGTTTCCCCACTCACACTTTTACAGGAAATTACATATACACAAATTTATCAAAGAGAATAACAGTGAATGAATAGTTTCTGCTCAAATTTGAACTTTTATGCAAAACATTAGAAAATAAAACCACAATGAGAGATTCATATAAAACATCCTTACTAAAAAAAAAAAAAAGCTTCTAACTCTATTACTGACATTTTATTTGAGGGAAAACTATACAAAGTATGTCCAATTTTTAAGAATCTTGAAAATAAATGTTTATAGCAAGCATACACATTTTATGTTAATTTTTAGCAATTGCAATACATTTACAAAAACCGTACTCACCGAATGCCTCATTTAAACATCATGCAAACTCTACTTTCAACTTTGAACATTATGTAGATTTAAGCTAAACTATTCTTATTTAAAATATTCTTATAGACTATGAGTGTGGTATATAGTACCTAATTGCAACATCCATTCATCTAGAATTCATCTGGAGATTATACTGTTATTCCCGGTTAATTATTTTTCTACTCAATTTTTTTTTACCCTATCTATTTAATACCATCAATACATAAATATGAAGAAAAGGTTTCTGCCTTGGTTAAAATAGTTGCCATAAGAAAATACCTGCAGAGCATTCAATGGAAACTCACATGGAAGAAGATCCTTCCCTCTTTTCCTTTAGGTATGAACACATATAATTCATCAAGTAGATCAGGACAGATAAAATTAAGAAATCACATTCACAACTCAAGTGGGTATTCTCTGTCACTTAATTTTTACACCAAACACAGGTCAGTCTCTGAAAGGTAATAAGCCAACTAACAGGCTGAATATTAGCCCAAGACATTGAAGCTGTAAACACATGGAAAGAAATTCAGCAAAATTCAAATAATTGACCAGAGATAGGTTTTCTCCAAGCTGGCACACTTTGAACTGTCAGAGCAATTTCTTTAGTATACTTTTTTGTAAACGAATCTGTCAGGATTAGTACTAATAATAATATTAGTTTGATTAGTTGGATCTATGTTGTAATGTTTATTCTACATAAAACAACAGCAATGAAAAGCTTTCAAATAAACTAAAGTCACTTTACAACATTTAGGTTTCTAGTTGAAATACAATAATGCATATGTTGTGGACTACCAAGTGGGTGTTTTAGAGTTTGGATGAAATACTGTTAATTATAGCAAGGGAAGAGTTTATCCTAAATACGAGTAAGAAAACTGTCTAGGTATGAAACGTATAAAAAATCATTTTTAGCTTTTATTTGATCTATTCACAAAGCCAGAAGACAAAATTTTCCTTAAACTCCTAGGTCAATGGGGCCAAAGTAATGAGGCAGATTAGACGTGGCAGCCATTCATATTTCAACTTACTTTATGTATTTACCAACTTCTCTTATCTCTTCTTTTTCCATCTCCCAAATTCCTTTACAGCTTTGATATTCAATGTAAGTGTTATCCAAGGTTTCCTTCCTTTTGCCTTGACAATCATATCTATTCTCAAGGGTTTAAATATCACCTGTGTGGTAAATTCAATCTCCGTATCTAATTTCTAACTCTAGTCTCTCATTTCTGTTACTGGACATTCACGTGAAAGCCCCCTCTTCAAACACAATCATCCACCTTTCCATCTCTATTCCCAAATAAGCTTCAACTCCAGAAATTCCTTGTCAAACCTCAGGGCACTGAGAGAAAGTATCAAGGCTCCCTTTGTCCAAAAGGTAAAGTCCCATATCATTAGCAAGCCTTACAAATTCCTTCATTTTCTGAACATTTGCTTACCTGAGCAAATGCTGCTTTCTCATGACTTTCTGCCTTTGCACAAATAGTTCTCTCTACCTAGAATTCCCTTCCTCTCCACCTAGAATTCCCTTCCTCTCCTTATCCACTTAGAAAACTCCTTGTTATTTCTGAAGATGCATATTAACCTTCATCTCCTTTGTGAAAACCCAGGTAGAATAGTTTCCCTCACTATTATATCAAAGCAACATACATACATACATACACATATACATACATACATACATATATATATATATATATATATATATATATATATATATATATATAATGGAATGTTTTATTCCAAATAGCTCTTCTATTACAGGCTATTTCTTTTTTGTATCCCTTGTACCTAATAAAGTGTCTAACATGAAAGTGGTGTTTAATTCATGTCAGCGTCATCCTGTACTTTTTAATTCCTAAATATCTCTCTCAAATCTGTGCATTCCTCTCCAAATCTACAATTATCACCACTCATTATCTTTGGTCAAAAGTCTCATGATTAGTCTAGACCAATCCATTCTCAATAATGTAGAGAGAATAATCTTTTTCAAATGAAAACTTAATCATCTCTGACCTCCACCTTCCTCTCCAGCCTCATCTTTCAAACCTCCCCTTTGCATCTTCAGCTCATTCAGTGGCTTGTTTACAATCTTTCATTCTTGCCATACTCTTACCCAGCATAAAACCTTTACATATGTTCTCTCTTCTCTCTGAAGTGAATTCAACATCCATTTATGGTAAAAACTCTCAACAAAGTGGATATAGAGGGAACATACCTCAACATAATACAGGCCATATATCACAAGCCTAAAGCGAACATAATACTCAATGATGAAGAGCTGAAAGCATTTCCTCTGATATCAGGAACAAGACAAGGATGCCCACTCTCACCACTTTTATTCAACATAGTATTAGAAGTCTGAGCAACAGCAATCAGACAAGAAAAAGAAATAAAATGAATCCAAATTAAAAAGGAAGAAGTAGAACTGTCACTGTTTGCAAATGACATGATACTATACATAGAAAATCCTAAAGACACCACCAAAAATCTATCAGAACTCATCAATGAATTCGGTAAAATAACAGGATACAAAATTAATATACAGAAATCTGTTGTGTTTCTATACACTAACAATGAACTATCAGAGAGAGAAATTAAGAAAACAATCCAATTTACAATCACATCAAAAAGAATGAAATATCTAGGAATAAATCTAACTAAGGAGGTAAAAGAACTGTACTCAGAAAACTCTAAGACACTGAGGAAATAAACTGAAGACGACACAGAGAGATGTAAAGATATATCATGTTCATGAATTGGAAGAATTAACGTTAAAATGACGATCTTGCCTAAGGCAATCTACATGATTCAGTGCAATCCACATCAAAATACC
Organism: Balaenoptera ricei; assembly: GCF_028023285.1. NCBI lineage: Eukaryota > Metazoa > Chordata > Mammalia > Artiodactyla > Balaenopteridae > Balaenoptera > Balaenoptera ricei. The sequence continues at coordinate 83,441,823 of NC_082646.1, read as the reverse complement.
AATGGCATTTTTTCACAGAACTACAACAAAGAATTCTAAAATTCATACGGAAACACAAAAGACCCCAAATGGCCAAAACAATCTTAAGAAAGAAGAACAAAGCTGGAGGTATCATACTCCCTGATTTTGTAACAGAGCAGGGCCCTATGGGTTTTCCTGGGACAGAGCCCTCCCCACAGGTCCTCTGGTTTAGCTCCTCTCTGAAGTATCTAATGAATGTAAATTGGTGCAGCCACTATGGAAAACAGTATGGAGACTCCTCAAAAAATTAAAAATTGAACTACCACAGGATTCAGCAATGCCACTCCTGGGTATTTATCCAAAGAAAACGAAAACACTAATTGGAAAAGATATATATACCCATATGTTTATTGCAGCATTATTTACAATAGCCAAGATATGGAAGCAACCTAAGTGCCCATCAATAGATACATGGATAAAGAAGATGTGGTGTATATATACAATGGAATCATACTCAGCCATAAAAGAATGAAATCTTCCCACTTGCAACAACATGAATGGACCTAGAGGTTATTACTCTAAGTGAAATAAGTCAGAGAAAAACAAATACTGTATGATTTCACTTAAATGTGGACTCTAACAAAACAAATGAATAAACATAATCAAAACAATCTAAAAAAAAAAAAAACAAATGAATAAACATAATCAAAACAGACTCATAGATACAGAGAACAAACAGGTGGTTGCCAGAGAGAAAGGGGCTCAAGGGAGGAGAGAAATAGATGAGGGATATTAACAGGTACAAACTTCCAGTTGCAAAATAAATAAGTCATGGGGATGAAATGTACAGCATAGGAATATAGTCAATAATAATGTAATATCTTTGTATGGTGAGAGATGGTAACTAGATTTATTGTGGTGATATTTTGAAATGTATAGAAATATTGAATCACTATGTTGTATAACAGGAACTAACATAGCGTTGAAGGTCAATTATACTTCAAAAACAAGCAAACAAACAAACTCATGGAAAAAGAGATCAGACTTGTGGTCACCAGAGGTGGGGTGGGGGAGGGGGAACTGGAAGAAGGCAATCAAAAGGTATAAACTTCCAGTTATAAGATAAATAAGTACTAGGGATGTAATGTACAGCATGATAAATATAATTAACACTGCTGAATGTTATATATAAATGCTGCTAAGAGAGTAAATCCTAAGAGCTCTCATCTCAAGGAAAAAAAATTTTTTTCCATTTCTTCAATTTTGTATCTATATGAGATGATGGATAGTCACTAAACTTATTGTGGTAACCATTTCATGATGTAGGTAAGTCAAATCATTACAGTACACACCTTAAATTTATAGTGCTGTATGTCAATTATATCTCAATAAAACTTGAAGGAAAAAAAATGGTGTAGTGTTTTCATATAACCTAAGCCCATGCTCTCATATACTTTAAATCATCCCTTGATTACTTAGAATACCTAATACAATGTGCACACTATGTAAATAGTTGTAAATACAATGTAAATGTTTTGTAAATAGTTGCCTGTGAGCTGCAAATTCAAGTTTTGCTTTTTGGAACTTTCTGGAATATTTTTTCTGAATATTTCGATCTGCAGTTAGTTGAATCTATGGATGTGTAACTGCAGATATGGAGGGCTGACTGTATTCTCCTTCACAGCTGTGGAAATTTCACATTCACCTTGATAATTATTTGATAAATGCCTGCCTCCTCCACTAAATTATAAGCTCCTTAGAGGCTAAGATCATGTCCAGTTTTGCTCCACATTGTATCCCCAACATCAAGAGCACTGCACCTGTTACATAGAAGCTCAATAAATATTTATTGAAAAAATGAGGAAATGGTCTCATTTTCACACAGAAACTTAGAGCTAACAGCTCATTGTCTTTTATGTCAATTTCCCAAGGCTTTCTTCACTTCACCCAATCACTTGCCATATCTACCTTCTTAATGTTTCTCTTACCAGTACCTTTCTTTTCATTCTTCTTTTTGATAATTATTTCAACAAATATTTATAGGGTACTTTCTAGATGCCAGTCACTGTCCTGAGCATTGAGGATACAGCTGTAAAGAAACAGAAAAAAACCCAAGCTTTGTGGAACTTAAATTCCAGGATGCCATGGAGGGAGGGTGTGAGGGAGGGGCAACAGACAATTAAGAAGCAAGATGAAAATGAAAAAATATAGCATGTTACTGATAAGTATTAGGGATAAAGAAAAAAAGCAAGGAAAGGGGATATCAAACATTGTGGGATGGTAGTTGAAATTTTAAATAGGGTGGCCAGGGATGATATCTCTAAAAAGGTGTCATTTGAATGAAGACCGGAAGTGAGGGAGCCAGTCAGGTGGATACCTGAGGGATGACTATTCCAGGTTTTCTGACTTAACAGATGTGCTATCTACTTTCACCTAGAAACTCCAGTTTGCTTAGATTAGCTCTATTGGAAAATTTGGTGGTTATGACCTTGCTATAAGTGAGCATACTAAGAAATGAGCACCAGCAGAAAAGATTAAAAATGCACCCAGAAATATACAGCCATGTAGGGATTTAGGGAAGGAAGAAATTAAGGCACTTAGAAAATCACTGTTACATAGAACAGAAAGGAATGGATATTCAAAATTACAACCTTAAGTCAATTTTAAAAAGTTTAATTTAGATGCGTAGACTCTAAGGTAAGTAAGGTTATACTTTAGAAAGATTTATAAGACTTTTTACCCCAAAACCAATATAAAACAAAAGTAATGAACAAAAACATTTATAGAACTTAAAGTAGTAACTGGAATATGCAATCATCCTAATTTACAATCAAACATAAGTGTTAAAAATGATTTATTGTTTTCTCATTTAACTAGTTAATTCTTGGTCTCCCATAACCACAGAAGTAAAAAAGTATCAGAGACCTGCAGTACTGTGGTTAACATCCTAAACTGACATAATGAGCTAGAGTAATGCTGTAATGAATCTTATTTAAAATGCAAATTAATACCTTGCTTTTCATATCATAATGCAAATGAATATCTGCCTTTTTATATCATAAAATCCCTACTTTGTGGATATAATTATATATATATTATAAACTCAATTAGAGTTTGCTCTCTCTCAGCAAAATGAGCATCCATAAAATGGATTACCTTTGACCTATCATTTACTATTAGTTCTGTTAACAATATTAATAGTTTAGTTACTTATCCTGCCATTCAGGTTGCCTTTCCCTTACCTCCTTTAGGAAATTCTAAGCTATTTTTGGTGGGTGCCAGACCATATTCTTTGTTTCTTCAAAAATGAAAGAAAAATTTGTACCCTGTGGTAGAATGAATGTCTGTATCCACCCAAAGTTCATATGCTGAAATCCTAACCCCCAAAGATGATGGTATTAGGAAGGGGGGCCTTTATGAGGTACCTAAATCATGAGGATGGAGTCCTCACGAATGGGATTAGTGCCTTATAAAAGAGGCTCCACCATATGAGGACACAGCAAGAAGACACTTGCTATGAAACAGGAAGAGGGTTTTCACAAGAACATCTGGCACAATGATCCTGGACTTACAACTATAGACTGTGAAAAATAAATTTCTGTTGTTTGTAAACTACCACCCACTTGGTGGTATTTCCTTATAGCAGCCCAAATGGACTAAGACATACCCAGTGGGTGGTCAGTAAATATTTATTAAGTTAGCCATGAACAAAGAACATTTTGATTTATATGGTTACATCTTCAGAATGATAAAACTCATTCATTAATCATTTATAAAAAAACAATTACTTTTTGAATTTTTTTCCATGTGTAATTATAAAACCAAATCTGTCAAGTCAGTTACCTTGTATGTAATAAAAAAATTCAGACCAGAACACACTGAAAACAAAAAAATTACAAAAAATGTCAGTTGTAGTTGGATACTTGTTTACCTTTATCCTTTATCCTTCAGCATAACCGAATCAGAATTATGTCAATCCATAAATAGATTTTACAGGAAATGGAGAATTTGACACTAACACCACTTCTCACCCCTGGCTTTCAGAAGGTATAGTCACATTAAGAAGAACTGACTGAATATCCCTAATATAAGTTTCTCAAAGAATTTCTAACACTTACTTTGAATAAATTCTGAAATAAAATATTTTATTTTGTATGTTATCAACCATGCATTTAAGCTAATGGCTCTTCAGGGGAAAACAATAACTTTAGAAAAATCTCAGCAGTTTCTATTATGAACAAGATGTTACAAAAATATTAAACCAAGAAAACAGTATAAAACATTTCTCTCTCATAGTTGTCTATGTCTCACTTAGAAATACCTGAAATATTCTGAAATATCTCACTTTGTATTTAAGTTCTAAAGTAGTCCTTAGCAAGAAAAGTTGGCTTCAGGTTCATTCATTAAGGTAGTTTGCTGCTTTGATCATTTTAAATTAGAGCAAAATCAAGCCTTTCTATTCAAAAATGTTGGTTTCACATGTATTACTCAAAGAAGAAATCATCTTGATGACAATATTCCGTACTAGTGGAAAAGTTAGTCTTCATTAAGACCATTTTGAAGATCATTTCTAAAATGGGAGGAAGGATGGATGACTGAATTTGCTTTAATTATTTCATGATTTCTGCTATAAAGGAAGGTAAAATCAAAACCACAGAGAAGAGACATAAGGTAGCGAGGAGGCTGGAAAAAGAAGGGAAAACATATAGAGAAGATAGAAATTCATGAAGTTTGTCTCCCTTTTTAGTATTAAGTTTCCTGAAAACATCCTCTTACAGTTCCCTTCCCTTGACAGCACCCTTTCCCTCTATCTCCATCTCTAAAAGCCTCAGTCACTTGATGGCTCTAGTCAATTTATGCTATACCTTTCTTTGAGTTAAATTCTTTTACTTTTCAAAAAGAAAAAATATACAACAGAAGAAAGAATTGGCTTTTTTCTGGAAATTTAATTATAAATACAGAAAAATACTGTATAGCACACAGAGCAAATGAATATGACAAGGATAAAATATATCCTTAAAATTATTACACAATGCAATATAACATCTCATACATTAAAGACTCAAGCAAACCAAGTGAAAAGTTTATAGGGAACAAGAAAAATTAAGTAGCCATAAAAAATGCATATAAATACCTTCTGAAACAACATTCATCAAAGTAAATAAAATCTTTAAATGTACATTACCTTCTGATAAATAATATTTGTTTCACCCAAAGGAGACAAAAACTAGCACCCACAAAAAAAGAAAGAGAAAAAGAGTTCACAGATCATTACAACAAGATGAGTCACCATAAAGCTTTGCAACTTCGTTTATTATAAAATAACATTTAAAGTATTCTACTTACAGCTAAGTAGTTTGTTATATGAGGAGAAGGTAGTGGAAGAAGAGTAAAATAAAATGTTCTGAGAACTCACAAGGTCAAGGTACACTTCCTACCACTTTTAACAAAAATAACATGGGACCTAGGAAAAAAACCACTGGACTTAGCCTCTTGCAGTAACTATGATTAGACTATTGATCAGGGACTAGTGCTGACCTAAATAGACAGTAACCGGTACTCAGAATGACTCATGCAAATGTGCTTTGTGAACAGAAAAACCTCACCTGTTTCTCCTTTTTCTTTCTCTGAGCTTCCCTTACAGAATGGACCTTTGTTTTCTTCCTGAACTTGAAGAATTGCTCAAATAAATTTTAAAGTTCAGTACTTACGTCTGACTTTTAGAAATGGAAGATCATTTTCACAACCATGGAATCACATATATTTGGGGATTATCGCTGAACCAAAAACTGTAATTTCTAATTACCTTTTAAGTTAAATTTAAAACAAAAAAAGAATCTTAAATTCTCATATTTGAATAGCAAACATATAGGAAAGATTCATCTTCTTGGCTACAAAAAAGACCAAATTATAAGAAGATAATTTAAAGACACTGGATAGGTAAAAGAATCAATTAAGTTATTGGTCTTATTTATCCAATGTCCTTTATAATTTGCTTCTAAATTCTAATGAAGATAATTATATACAGGGATAAAAATGCATTAAGCCACTGATAGAAAAGCAAGAATATTCTCACAGATACTAAACTTACTAGAAAGGGTGGATATACATTCAAGAAATACACAGCAATTATTAAAGATTTCAATATGAAAACTAATGTAATTATACATAGTTATTTATTTAAATAAATGTGTATAAAAATACATAAATGTAAAATAAGTATTTTAAATAGTACCACATCTTTAAGGGAAAATAAGCATGAACAAGTTATTCTCCTTTTAGTTATAAACGATGTATATACTTCTAAAACGCTAAAGAACTGTTAAAGAAACTAACATTTTGGGCATGATTGAGTAGCTCATTTACCTAAAGACCTTATTTCTTTACATATGCCAAATAAAATTTGAAAAAATAACCAGAAAACTCATTTTTGCATGAATTTTTCACATTTCTTATAACATGAACAAACATTTTATAAATAGCATTAAATATACACATTCCCATTAGAGAAAATATGCTAAATTTATCATTGGGATCCATACTCCCATATGCCCCACCCTAAAACTCTAAGAGGAATTTCTATATTTGATACTTTGAGTAAGATGGGTTTAACTAATACACATTAGAGCTGATAAACTGTAGATTTTACAACAACAAATGAGTGATAAAAATTTTAATTAAATGATCAGATATAAGAATTCAATATTTAATTGTCTAATTGTTTTGTGTTTATTACTGTTGACTCCCTGAAAGATTTTAAATACCTTAACAACAGTATGTAAAATGTTCATCACATCACCAGGTAGTGCAGGCTACATATAAATGCTACTAATAGCTGAAATATCAGATAACATATTAAATAAATACGGTACTAATAAAATATTGCATATAATAAACACAAAGCTAATCATGATATTCAATACTAATGGGATTTTAAAATATATATTAAAGATATATTTTAGAAGTATACATAGAAGAAATCTGCAAGAAATACAGAATCTGCAACAGTAAAATAAAAAAGCAACAATATTTCTTTTACTTGAATGTTGGCATATAATTATAAAACAATCATCTATTTCTAGAAGCCATAATTTAATATAAAAAGAAGTGTTTTCTCAAAACAGTAACTTGCTCTTTTTTAAAACAAATTTTTATTATGCTAAAATACACATAACTTAAACCCACCATCTTAACCATTTTTAAGTGTATTTTTCAGTGGTAGGTATTAAATACATTCATAATGTTGTACAACCATCCCTACTATTCATTTACATAACTCATTTTATCTTTTCTATTAAACAATAACTCCCCATTCCCTTCCCCCGCAGCCCTTGGCAGCCACCATTCTACTTTCTGCCTATGAGTCTGACTACACTAAACGCCTCATGTAAGTGGAATCATATAGTATGTGTCTTTTTATGACTGACTTATTCACTTAGCAAAATGTCTTCATAGTTCATCCATGCTGTAGCATACTGCAGGATTCCCTTCCTTTTTAAGGCTGAATAATACCCTATTTTATGTATAGGCTGCATTTTTCTCCTCTCTTCACCCATCAATGAACACTTAGGTTAATTCCATGTTCCAGGTATTGTGAATAATGCTGCTATGAACATGGGTGTGCAAATACTGCTTCAAGACCTGTCTTTCAATTCTTTTGAGTATATACCCCAAAGTGGAATTGCTGGATCATATGGTAATATTCTATTTTAAATTTTTTGAGGAACTGCCATACTGCTTTTCACAGCATCTGTATCATTTTGCATTCCCACCAGCAGTGCACAACAGTTCCAATTTCTCCACATCCTCACCAACACTTGTTTTCTGATTTTTTTGACAGTAGGCATTCTAATGGGTGTGGGGTGGTATCCCATTATAGTTTTGAATTGTATTTCCCTAATGATTAGTGATCTTGAGCATCAATTTCATGTGCTTATTGGCCATTTGTATATCTTCTTTGGAGAAATGTCTGTTCAAGTTCTTTGTCCATTTTTGAATCAGATTGTTTGTTTTGTGTTGTTGAGTTTTAAAAATTCTCTATATATTCTGGATATTAAACCCATATGATTTGCAAATATTTTCTCCCATTCTGTGAGTCACCTTTTTAACTCTGTGAATAGTGTCTTTTCATGCACAAATTTTTAAAATTTTCATGAAGTACAATTTATCTATTTTTGTCTTTTGCTGTCTGTCCTTTGGTGTTATATCCAAGAAATCACTGCTAAATCCAATGTTGTAAAGTTTTTGTTCTATGTCTTCTTCTAAGAGTGTTACAGTTTTAGGTGTTATATTTAGGTCTTTGATCCATTTAGAGTAAATTTTGTATGTAGTATTAGACAAGAGCCCCACTTCATTCTTCTCTCTGTAGATATCCAGTTTTCCCAGCACCATTTGTTAAAAAGACTGTCCTTTCCCCGTTGAATGATCTTGTCACCCTTGTCAAAAATCATTTGGCCATATATGTGAGGGTTTATTTCTGGGTTTTCTTTTCTATTCCATTGGTTTGTATGTCTGATTTTACGCCAGTACCACACTCTTGATTACTGTACTTCTATAGTAAGTTTTGAAATTAGGAAGCATGATTCCTCCAGGTTTGTTCTTTTTCAAGATTGTTTTGACTATTCAGGGTCCCTTTAGATTCCAAATGAATTTTAGGATGGATTTTGCTATTTCTACAAAAAACATCATTGGGATTTTGGAACAAATTTCATTGAATCTGTAGACTGCTTCAGGTAATATTGACATTTTAACAATATTAAGTACTCAAATCCATGAACACAGGATGCGTTTCTCTTTTTTAAGTCTTCTTTAATTTCTTTTAGAAATGTCTTGTGGATTTCATTGTACAAGTCTTTCAACTCCTTGATTAAGTTTATTCCTAAGCATTTTATTCTTTTCAATGCTATTTTAAATGGAACTATATCATAATTTTCTTTTCAGATGTATAGTGATTTTTGTGTGCTGCCTTTGTATCCTGCTACTTTACTGAATTTATTTAGAAGTTCTTTAGGTTTTGTTTTGGTTTGGGTTTGTGTGTGGGATCTATAGGGTTTTCTACATATAAGATCATATCATCTGCACAGATAATATTACTTCTTCCTTTCCAATATGGATGCCTTTTATTTCTTTTTCTTGACTAACTGCTCCAGCTAGAACTTCTAGTAGTATGTTGAACAGAATTGGTGAAAGTGGGCATCACTGCCTTGTTCCTGATCTTAGGGGAAACACTTTCAGTCTTTCACAGAGTATGATATTTACTGTGGGTTTTTCACATAAGGCTTTTATTAGGTTGAGGTAGTTTCCTTCTATTCTAGTTTGTTGAGTGTTTTTATCATGAAAAGGTGTTAAAGTTTGTAAAACGTTTTTTCTGCACTGATTAAGATGATTACATGTTTTATTTCCCTTCATTTTGTTGATGTGGCATATTACACTGATCGATTTTTGTATGTTGAACCATCTTTGCATTCCAGGAATAAATCCTACTTGGTCATGGTGTATAATTCTATCAATGTGATGCTGAATTCTGTTTGCTAGTATTTATTGAGGATTTTTGTGTCAGTGTTTATAAGGGATATTGGTCTGTAGTTTTCTTTTCTTGTAGTGTCTTTGTCTAGCTTTGGTATCAAGAAAATGCTGGCCTCATAGGATGAGTTAGAAAGTATTTCCTCCTCTTCAGTTTTTTAGAAAAGTCTGAGAAGGGTTAATATTAATTCTTCTTTGAATGTTCAGTAGAATTCACCAGTGAAGCCATCAGGTCTGGGGCTTTTCTTTGTCAAGAGATTTTTTGATTACTGATTCAATCTCCTTACTAGTTATAGGTCTATTCAGATTTTCTATTTCTTTTTTTTTTTTCTATTTTCTATTCCCTATTTAGTCTTGGTAGTTTCTGTTGTTTCTAGGAATTTATCCAATTAATCTAGGTTATCCAATTTGTTGGCATACAACTGTTCATAGTACTCTTATATAATCCTTTCTATTTCTGTAGAACTGGTGGTTATGTCCCCATTTTCAGTTTAGTAATTTGAGTCTTCTCTCTTTTTCTCTTAGACCTTCCAGCTAAGACTGTCAACTTTGTTGGTCCCTTCAATTTGGTTCCATTGATTTTCTCCATTGTTTTTCTTTGGGTTTCATTATTCTTCTTTTCCTAGTTGCTTAAGTTGTAAAACTAGGTTGCTGATTTGAGAACTTTCTTGTTTTTTTTAATCTAAGCATTTATAGTTATAAATTTCTCCCTTAGCACTTCTTTTACTGTGTGCCTTCAGTTTTGGTATATTGTGGTTTTGTTTTCATTCATCTCTAAGTATGTTCTAATTTCCCTTGTGATTTCTTCTTTGATCCATTGGTTGTTTAAGAGTGTGTTGTTTAATTTCCACAAATTCATAAATTTTCCAGATTTTGTTCTGTTATTGATTTCTAACTTCATCCCATTGCTACTGGAGAAGATACTTTAAAAAGTATCTTTTAAAATCTATTGAGACTGAATTTATAGCTTAACGTATGTTTTATCCTGGAAAATATCCCATGTGCACTTGAGACATGTGTATGCTGTTGATGTTGGGTAGAGTGTTTGGTAAATGTCAGATCTAGTTGGTTTATTGTGTTAAGTCCTCTATTTCCTTATTTATATTCTGCCTGCTTGTTCTATAGACTATTGTGAGTGGGGCATTGAAGTCTCTAACTATTATTGTAGCACTGTCTCTTTCTCCCTTCAATTCTGTCAGTTTCTGCTTCATGTATTTTGATGGTCTGACATTAGGTGCATAAATATTTGTAATTGCTTTATCTTATTACTGTACTGAACCTTTAATTTTTTTTACTAAAATGGCCTTTTTGATTTAATTAAAATTCTCTTACTACTTCTACTTAATTAAAAATTAAGGTGAGGTTCCAGGAAAACTGTTTAAAAAACAGTTACATTTTTATTATTTATTTACCTGTGTGAATCCAAATTGTGCAAAAAAAAAAAAAAGACCCTGATGTTAATTTCAAAGTTTTTGCACTCAACAAAATGTCTCACTGTTATATAATGCATAATGGACTTGATAACAAGTAAATTACATAAACAAATTCATACTATACAATACCATTTTTAATCTGTTTTATATTTGGGATGGATTGTTTATTAGAGAGAGAAAAAAAGAATACCACTGTTAAAAAGTAGATGAGAACAGTATTCTATGGCTACACCATGGTACCTCCAGGATAGAGAAACATAAAATATAGGTCTTAACGAGGGAATGTCAAATAAGCTAAGGGAAAAATTTACAGACTGTACTAATTTTCAGAATTGTCAGGCAAAAATTTTTGCCATTATATAATCTACAGATATCTAATGGCATCAACCATGAGGGTCCTATCCAGTGTTATTCACAGTAGCTAGAGAGAGCCAACTGTACATATTTCTTCCTAATGCTACATTCAGTGACACCAGGTTAGAAGCTTGAAATGTGCATGGTAGGAATTTGTATTTCATGGAAATCTGCAAACAAAATAAATCAAGGTTTTTGGTTTATTTTAAATCCATACCCCACCCTGATCCACACACCAGGTGTTAAATACTTACCAGTACAACACTGGAAATATCACACTCCTGAAGGTATTTTGATACATAGGTCACTTAACTAGCTACACAATGCTTTAAAACAGAAACATTTTTCAAATAAACAATGGTAGAAAGAAGTGTAAAATAAAAATTTGCTTCCAAGAAAGCTATATGTTAAAAAATAAAGGAGAGGACACTGCATCTTGACACAGTCCATTCTATCTGAAATTTATTAGTTCTTTCTTTAGGAAAAAAATGCATCTCCCTACATATGCTATAGCACAGGTCCTGTCTCATATAAAAGTTCCTAACTTTCTCAATAATTTGAGGTTAAACAAAATAAACTCCTCCTTTCTGTTATCGATCAGCCTTTAATATTTAAAGACAGTAAACCTATAGTCCCAGGATTTTCTCTTTGATGTTCACTCTCTGTTTAAAGATTATAAAGGATTTAAAGTAAAACAAGTGAAATACTGAAATTGATGTTAAGAAAAATCCATTATATAGAGCATAGGGCGTTTTTTAGAAAGAAAACTATCATATCTTGTACCATGACAGCTTTGGTAAATCAAGTAATGATGAAATTAATATTAAATGTTAGACTATCAAAATAGATAAAATACTTATTTTGAATATTTAGAAACCCAACCTTAAAACCTTAGCCTGACATTTATCATAATCTATTTTGCATCAGTAAGGTACCAGCTCATTTTCTCAGTCCTCATATCTGTTCCTTCACCAGATTTCTCCAGTTACTTCATCAGACTGGGCCTGCCACACTGAGGCTGGAATCATATAAGTCTTGAGCCTGAGAAGCTACCATAGTACCCGAGGGACATTCTTTTTATCTGTGCCTCACATCTGTCCTCCAGTTTACTCTGACTTTTATTCATTCCCTTAAAAATCATTACAAACCCACCATGTTACAGTCCTTATGCTAGGCCCTGAAGATATAATGATACAATGGTATACAAGATAAACATGTCCATGACTTTCATGGAGGGCAGTCTGCTAGGAGAGCTGTCCACTGAACAAATAATCTCATTAGAAAATTATAATTATAAATTATTATAAGTGCTATGAAAGAAAAGTATATGACTCCATGAATGTATTAATCAGGAGACCACCCTCCTCTGTAGGCTCCAGAAAAGCTTCCCTGAGAAAGTGAAATTTAACTCAAGACCTGAAGAATGGTTCAGGCAAAAGAAACGGCACTTTTTCAGTTACAAACATGTTGGTTCCACCTTTCCTGCCTCCTGGCATTTTTCTCCTGAATTTTATTGTATCTAGCTACCAATGCTGACCTTCCTAATCCCCATAATAGTATCAGATAATGTTTATTGAGCTCATACTACTCAGAAGATATCATTCTAAGCGACTTACATAAATGAACTCATTTAACCCTTACAATGACCATACGAGATAGGTTGTATTTCTTCATTTTACAGATGAGAAATCTGAGGCAGAGGCATGATAAGCTACTTATATGAAATTACACATCTACTGGTACTAGTCCTTGCATGACCATCATGTCCCTCATAACTTTTCACTCCTACAGAAACTCTAAGGCACCAAGCTACATTAGCTACATTAGCAATACTACTGGGCAAAGAATACCAAGACTCCTATATCCTTCAAACTGCTATCATTTTCAACTAGACAGGATCATGCATATTTTCTCCAGCTTTCAGAAATAAGGAATAAAAAATTGGCCAAGGTAGCCTACACTAAAACATCTTCAGGAGCAAGAAAAATGTCTTTAGAACAAGTAATACTTCCTTACAAAAATTATTCCCCAGACTATGAAATAATGAGAACGGGGCAAGGAGAAGAATTATAATTTATTTAATTCCTTCTGTACCTCCCAAGGAAGAGGAAGAGGAATTTTTTTCTTTTAATTCAAACTCATAAATATTTTGCATGTATTTGCAAAACTAAGTTAATATGTAGTGAGTTGGCTATGAAGAAATTACCAAAATCAATTATTTTCTTTAAGTAAGCATCTTTTAAATATTAAAGAAAAGGAAATAATTATTAAATGACTGAGGCCTCACTCAAAACTACATTTAAAGTTCCTGTTATGATCAAAGTTTCATTTGTAAATTTATCATTGAAGGTGATGTGAAAAACAGTAATTAAGTAGGTGATTGATACAGGTGAATGTATGACTCATAGTTTGCAAAGGAAAGTGATTTTGGAGAAAAGGCTCAGGAAGAAAAGCAGAAAATAATGGGTTCTGGAAAAAATGAAGACCTTTACTGTCCAAGGACTGTCAGTAGTTCTTTATTACTTGAAGATTAAGGGAATAGTGAATAAAGCTGTCTGCCAGACAGCAGAAATGGTAAGAAATAACATTGTCTCTAAGTGTACCTCACGTTAAAGTTCTCATAAATAACATTCATAAAATTAAACTTTCTATAAAAAGTTACTAGAAAACCCAACTCAAATCAGAACAATGGAAATGTCAAAATAAACCAACATTACAATTGTCATGAACTTGAACAGAATGAAACAGCAGGGTAGGTCAGGTTGTAGAATCGCCTAATTTTATTCCACTTGGTTTTTGAAAAAAGGCAGATCCAATACTGAATTAGGAGGAGATTTAGCCAGGTTTGTTTTTGTTTGGTTGTTTTTCTACTTCATGGGTTATTGCAAAATAAATATTTGGTTTTTGCTACTAGGGTTCAGCAAATTTATACAATGAATTTGGTTTCTGGTTCCAGAGATCAAATTCAAGCCATCAAATCCAGTTCCACATTTTTACTAACTGCCCCTCCCCTCTCATATATATCTCAAATATATATATTTATACATACATTTTAAAACTCACATTTTGGTATGAGTATTAATTACTATCCTTGCCTATGAATCTTTAAAGGAAATGAAGAGAATTTCATTTTGATGAAGTCATACTTAACAGGAAGTTTTATCCAATCTAATTTTTTAACTTACATTTTCATGTATATTTTGGAGTCCCTACTATGTGACAGCATTTAGCCAGATACTTTAAACACATAATCTCATTTAAGGATACTGGGTTTATTTCATTATATATATATTGCCTGAGGATAAGGTAAACAGAATATTTTTTATGATAAAGCAACCTAAGTCCTATCACTGATGGCTTTTTAAGAGCTGTGTGTATGTGTTCACACACACATGTGTGCTAGACAATGGGTTCAAACCTATACAGTCTTGTTATAGAATCTTTGCTCTTAACTACTAAGCCACTATATGTTGGGAAAAGAAACAAAGAATGGCTTTTAAAATGAATATAACTGATTTAGGTAATAATAGTAGCTTCTAGAATAAGAGATCATAGTTCTGAAGTCAGTATGCTAATTACCATCAGCATAAAGTTATAAACAGACATTTAATGAAAATTTACTATGATAAAAATTTCTTTTCGGGGGCTTCCCTGGTGGCGCAGTGGTTGGGAATCTGCCTGCCAATGCAGGGGACACGGGTTCGAGCCCTGGTGTGGGAAGATCCCACATGCCGCAGAGCAGCTGGGCCCGTGAGCCACAACTACTGAGCCTGCGCGTCTGGAGCCTGTGCTCCCCAACAGGAGAGGCCGCGATAGTGAGAGGCCCGCGCACCGTGATGAAGAGTGGCCCCCGCTTGCCGCAACTGGAGAAAGCCCTCGCACAGAAACGAAGACCCAACACAGCCATAAATAAATAAATAAATAAATAAAAATTAAAAAAAAAAAAATTTCTTTTCCTTTTGTAAATGTGATTAATTTTCAGAAAGACTAGTTTTTTCTTTTTGGATATTATATCACCTAACATTTTTGTGATCTTTTTATAGATTTTAAAGATTTTCATACCTAAGACCTTATACAATCCTGTTAGCAACACTATAAATAAGGCAAGTATGATGGATAATTTTATATGTCAACTTGGCTGAGCCATGGTGCCCAGATATTTGGTCATATATTACTCTGGAAGTTTCTGTGAAGGTATTTTTTAGATAAGAATTAACATTTAAATTGCTGGACTGAGTAAAGCAGATTACCCTCCAAATAATGGGTGGGTCTCATCTAATCACTAGAAAGCCTTAATAGAACAAACACTGACCTCCCTGGAACAAGGAGGAATTCTGCCAGCCAAGCGCCTTTGGACTCAACCTGGAAATCTTACCTGGGTCTCTGGCCTACCAGCCTACTGTGCAGATTCTGAATTTACCAACCCTCTATAATCACGTGAGTTACTTCCTTAAAATCAAACAATCTCTCTTTCTCTCTCTCTCTCTTTATACACACATACACCATACACCCCCCACCACACACACACACACACACACACACACACACACACACATATCCTGTTGGTCCTATATCTCTGGAGAACTCTCAGTAAGACAGAAAGGTAGCTGAAAACTAAGCCTAAGAAAACAGGGGACAGGAATTCAGATTTTTATCTTTGTCTCCAGTCATTCCTAAAAAGATACGAAAATTCTCAAGAAGCTATACTAGAATTCAGTTTTCATACCCTAACCACATAGCCGGAATAATGTTCTTTTCCTTTTAAAACTGTTATTTGACAAAACTAATCAACTCTGGAAAACAGTTTAGCAGATTCTCAAAAAGTTAGGCATAAAGTTATCATATGACCCAGCAATTCCACTCCTAGGTACATGCCCAAGAGAACTGAATACATGTCCACACAAAAACTTGTACATGAATGTTCATAGCAGCATTACTCAGAGTAGTCCAAATGTGGAAACATACATCTCATCAATTGATGAATGGATTAAAAAAAAAGCCGTATCCATACAATGGAATGATTCAGGAATAAAAAGAAATGAAGTACCGAAAAACGCTAAAATGTGGATAAATATTGAAAGTAAGTAAAATGCTAAGTAAAGGAAGGCAGGCGGAAAAGACCACATATTGTATGAATTCATTGATATGAAATGTCCAGATTAGACAAATCCATATAGACAAAAAATAGATTAGTGGTTGTCAGGGGCAAGAAGGGGGTCAATGGGGAGTGAATGCTAATGGGTATGGGGTTTCCTACTGAGGTGATAAAAATGTTCTTGCATTAGACAGTGGTGATAATTGCATAAGCTCGTGAATATACTAAAAAACACTGAATTGTACACCTTAAAATTGTGAATATTAAGTGAATTATATCTCAATTAAAAAGTGTTAGAAAATATAAAACTAACCAACTTACCTGCCCTTTTTGTGGTGCCAAACAACGAACAACTTCTTCCACCATCACTGGAATATGTAATTTAGTCATCGCTTCAGAATCTCTGTCTTGTAACTCCTGAGCTCCAGTTTGATCTGTTTGCTCCTGGGCTTCATATTCATTATATCTTTCTGCTGTAGCATGTATTTTTTTTGGCCAGACACCCAAATTAAATATGCCAGATTCCAACCAGCACGAAAGAAATTTTTTATAGATTCTACAAAAATATGGGTATTGAAGCATTCTGTAGATCAACAAATCTAGAAAAAAATTTAAAATATCATGATTGTTGGCTTTTTTCAAAAGAATGTTATAATACTTGGGGGAAAGCAAATTAGTATGAAATATTTAACACAGGAAAAATATGTAAAATTCATCATCTCAGACAAGTGAAGGTGATTACCCTCCTTATGCAAAGCAAGGAACCCAAGAGAACCCCAGAAACTATCTGAAAATACAATTTTTAATGTGGCCTGATAAGCTCTGAGACCATTAATGTTTTAACCATCAGAGATGTGAATATTGATTAATCAGTCATCATTTTTCTGAAAAGGATTAAAAACATTATTCTATTTTAGGTTCACATGGTCTTTTATTTCAAGCTCTTCTAACTGTTTTTCTCATAATGCTAAATCTTCATTTTCAATTTAACTTTGTTTGAAAAATTGTCCCTGAAAAAAGGCTATGCATGTACAACCAAAAAGAAAAGGAGGTTATCAGTTTGTGAAAATCTTACAGATTTGTCATGGATATGCTCTGATGAAATCACCTCACCATGGCTTATATCAGTGAAATACATATCATTTTAAACTATAACTTTATAAACATTCCACTGAACACACTTTGGCACTTCATATCATTTTAATTATCTGCTCCCTGCCCCATGCCCCCAAAAAAGCAAGTAAATAACTGATATATTCCTTCGTTTTCTCTTACTTGCTCCATTTTATTCTGTAATCTGTAATTCTTTAAAATGGAGAGGAAAAAAGTAATTTATGAAATATATTAAGAGAATACCCTTTGAAAACATTATGTTCTTTACCCATTTGGATGCAAGCAACATTTTTTATATTATTAAAGTAAATAACAATTTAACACTACTCTTTTCCTTCCTCATGGATTATGAGTTATTTAAAAGTAAGAACCACACCTTTATATCCACGAAATCAGATGCACACTAGGCGCTTAATACGTGTTTTCTGGAAAAAATAAAAATATAAAAGAATGGATGGATAAATTCCAGATTCTATAGAATTAACCTTGCTTTAGAAAATTTTACCTGTCTCACTGACCCTACCAAAAACCACATTCTCAAAATATTTAAGAAACATATATCTTGATTAAATATGCCTTCCCTTCCTTTTGCATTAGAAAATGAAGAATAATGTTGAAAAGTCAATCACATGTAATGACTGGAAAATCAATAAAAATACATATTTGATATTATATAAATATAATATCAGTAAGATGTAACCTTGAGGATACCAAAGACATAATTCACAGAATTATGTTGTAAATGTGACAGAAAAAATATGGCAAAAAAAAAATTTTAATGAGAGTTTTAAGTAAGATTTTGGCAGTAACAAATTAGCCAAATTATGAATTATGCCTTATGTTTTCCAGAAAGTTTACAAAAGTAAGCCAAACTATGCTCTAACTTAGCATTTCTAACATATTTCAAAATAAAAGCTAACATTTATTGAGCACTTACTAAGTACCACTTACTATTCTAAGCACACTACATGTACTAACTCATTCAATCCTTACCCCAACTCTTAAAGGTAGGTACTATTATTATTTCCATGTTGCAGATGAGGAAAACGGAGAAGTAATTTGCTGAAAAGTCACACAGCTGGAGAGCCATAAAGCTAGAACTGTAACATCAGCATTCTATCCCCAGAACTTTTTCTCTTAACCTATATGCTATAAACACAGCCCACTGGCTCTATTTAATACACTCATGTAATTGAATGGTACTTTGATTACACTATGACTAGGTATTTGTAGTATTCCATGAATTAGATTTTTTTTAAGGAGCCAATATTTTATTGCTTGGTCCTACTCCACTTGGAAATATAGTATACTGTGGGGCACCCAACAGAGGACACAGGAACGATGTACAGCCCTAAATAGTGGAATATGGAGTATTTAAACAATGCAACCAATAACTTATTCGATTCTTTTGCCTATCCAATATATGTAAACAATCTATACTGTATGTTCAGATTTTGATTTTTTTAAAAAAACAAGCAAACAAACAAATAAAAAGCCCATCAACTCCAATATCAGAATCAGAACCACACAGGAAAAAGCAAATAGGGTAGAAAAAAATGCTTCTTTCAACAGCGCTTAATTTTCTTCTGCATTCAATTTCTTTGTATTTACTCAAATATATTCAAGGTACAAAGCCTGTAGATATTAGTATACACTAATTGGCTACTAATGTGGGTAAACATGGAGAAAAGGCCTCAATAATTAATCTTCCTTTTTGGTTGTGTCTTTGAATACCTCCCTAAAAATGGAAGGGGGCAAGTTCTAAAGGGAGTTCCTTCCCTCTCTTCTGCAGCCCCATATCCCACCAGATAACCCAGAGCACTTCCACAGTCCGCTAAGAACTAGCTCCCCTAAACGATTTAAGATAGTTTAACTTCCCTCTGTTCACAGAAAAGAAGCAGGATATCAGGAAACCTAAACTCTACAGCCAACTCTGTGGTTTCCTAGGCAAGCCATTTAACTTTTCTCTGCCAGCAAAATTCAGTTTAAACTGCTGAGACCACGGAATTAGCCAGGTTACTCTTTTAAATGTGGGAACACAAAGGTGAGCGATACCTCTGAAAACTACTTGCTCACCGGAGCTACCAATTACCATCATTGCAGTCAGCTCCCCCTGCAGAGAAAACCCTTCGGAAACTTAATTCCTAAGGCCAAAAATTCGACCTGGGGGCTGGCACCCGAACACAGAGAAAGTGAAAGAGGTCCTAAAGAAAAAGTTAGAATCCATTCTTTTGCGTAAGAATTACACTCTGACAAGGGAAACTGTTTAGAAACTTCTGAACTCAGGATTAATGAGTGTTGAGGAGAGGAAGCGGGAGAGCAGAGGCGCGAGTTTCCTCTGTGCTGGGTGAATCCGGCAACCCATGGAAGTTCCCCCAAAGGTGAGGGGGGGCTCCAAAAGAGCTCCCGGGACTCGGCCACCTTCTCCTCACCTGAGGCACGAAGATTTCTCAGTTGGCCTCTAACTCGGGCCTGCGACGACCACAACGGTGACAGAGAACCTGAATTTGCCGCCCGCACAAGTCCCAGCCCTGGGGGAAACTTGCGAGAACGGACAGATTGGGCCCACGTCCGCCCCAGCAACAGAGGACCGTCTGCCTTTGGTTCCGCTGCTTCCAGGCCCCAGCTGCCAAAGGGTCCCAGGAGCTCGGGGTTCCAAATGGTGTTCCTGGGGGAGGTGAGGGATATAAGTTCCTAGCATTGCCAGGTTGAAATTCACTTTTACTTTTTTTTTTTTAACGTCTGATGAAACCTCAAATCTCACTTTCCATTTTATCCTTCTCTCCACTCTTTTCAGTTTACTCTGAACCTATGTTAAATTTCTATGTTTTAAATAACATGGCAGTTAGTATACTCTAATTTCTAACAACAGGTGGGAATTTCTGTCTCCTTAGCACTACGTGTTTGGAAAGTTTTGGTTCTTTTCCCTACGTTTCGTTACAAAATACGCCAGTTTCTTGTCCTTTCTGTTGTATGCCTTAATGTCTTGCCAAACTAAAGAGAAGCCAGCTGGCATAGTAAATCTACAATTCCTTAAAAATATGGACTTCAAAATCTGAACACTGTTAAATGGCAAGTGTAAGGCAGAATTTAAAGTTAAATGTAAAATAAGCATTTAGATTAGGTGTGGAAACACCTGTGAGACTGGTCAGCCTTATACAATGTGGGTATCAAAAACGACGAAATTTAAACACTTCTACTTACTTATTCACCAATGATCAGTGCACCTTTACAAGAAATTGGTAATATATGCCTATTTTCAGACTACATTAAGATAGCATCTTAATATCACTTAGTCTAGAAAGTATTTCAGAAACAAATGACTCCATTCTGAATTCGCTGGGTTGTACCCTTCAACAGAAATATTTTCCTTTAGAGATTTTCTGAAAACTTCAGTTTTCTCTTCAGTAAAATGAATAGTATCTACATCTCATGGACTGTTTCGAAAATTAAGTGACCAGATAACATATATAAAATTAATAAATGTCCAGGACATCAAAGGTAAAGTACTATAGAGTGAGTGCATATTTGAAATAAAATTAAAAGGCTTCTCAATTTCATTACCAAACCAAGCACCATACAAATCACTATCTCATTAGCTAAGATATATGTAATACAGCCAGCAATTAGTAGCTTTATTGATGCTCTATCCAGTGTTCAGAAAGAATCTTATAATATGCATCATATACAATACATAGTGCTTCTGATTTTCAATAGGAAATAAATGTCTATAATATGAGCGTTTCCCCTACATTGTTTCACTTATAATACGCTGCATTTGGTATTGTGCCATCCTGTATATATGGTGATGTTGAATCACTAGAGCATAAGCTCTGAGAGCGCAGGGATTTTGACTCAATTGTGTGCTATTATGTCCTTAAAATCTACAATCAATAACTGCTGAATGAATGGATACAACAGTAGTAACATAAAGAACAACAATAAAATTCAGATCATACTATTAAAAATATCCTGATAAATAAAAGATGAATTCTCTTAGCGAACACATTTCCCATTTTTTTCCAGGTATTTTTTTCTTTTTAAAGTGTACATTCTAAAATACTACCGACAACCCAGGCTTAAAAGCCCATTGCATCCAATAATGAACTAAGCCAATAAATTTAAATAAATTTATTTTGTAATGCCATCATTAGAAAGAAATGTAAAAAACAGCCATACAACAAATAATTTCAGAGTCAGCACTAAGGGAGTAGGCCTGGGGTTCCTGAGAAATGAAGCCTGGGGCCTCAAACCAAAGTCCTGAACTTTCAATTAACTGAGGCGAATTGACCCCAGTTCGGTCCAACTGAAAGTGGTTGGAACGAACAGGTCCATATACCTTCCAGATCATGGGACCTGTGCCTTGGAGGCCTCACTACTCAATAGAGAAAAGGAGAAAACAAATACCCAGAACCCATTAATCCACACCCAACAGGCTCCGCCTCTCCCCCTAGCAGAGGGCACCGCCAACCCCTGCCCGCACCCGCCTCACTCACACCCAGAACCCTGGGACCGGAGCCCGCGCCCACGGTCTGAAGGCTGCCTGAAGATCCCAGGTGGCAGCTCCGGCCTAGCCCCGCCCACCTCGGCCAACGCCTCCGGAAACTGCCGTGCGAGTTGCCACGGTGACACGGAGCAAGGTAGCTTCCACGGCAAGGGGCCGCTGAGACGCCGGGCGCCAAACTGCAGCGCGCCACGGCCACGTCCGGCGTGATGACGTCACGAAGACGGCAGCCAATGAAACGAGGCGCTGAGAAAGCAGGCTTGGGTTTGAATCTCGTGGCTGAGTTTGAATCGCTGAGGGGCGGACATTGAAGTGAAGCGTCTCCGTAACCTCTCCGGGGCCTGAGGTGAGTGAAAGGCAAGAGAAGAAAACTCTGGTCTCGGGGACGTTTCTTCGGATGACCCGTCTCGCAGGGAGCGGAGGGGTCCCGCCGCCTCAGGGATAGAGGACCAAGTGAGCTTGTTGACAAATACGGAAGCGTTAGGTGGGGCGGTGGGGGTGGGGATGGGGGTGGGCCTGGTTAGGGTCCCAGTGGAGAAAGTGAAAGGAAGAAGGAACTCGAGAACCCACTAGAATGTGGCTCTGCCTCATCGGGAGACCTCGACTGCTCAGCAGGAAGGTCAGGGATCTCCTGCCTGAAATTCTCAGGAAGTCGGAAGTTTTAAAGGTCATCTTGGCCCCTTTCCCAGACTTTGGCAGAGCACTTTAACTGTCCGGCACCTTACGGTGTAAAGTTCCTTTCGGACTCCAAATTCAGAGTGTTTTGTTTCAGACACAGATGTAAATGTAACTCTGAGCTTAACTATCAAGAGGAGCCTTGGTTCACCAGCTTATAACCTTTTTGTCCAGCGAGGTTCTGCGTTAACCTGACAAAGGTCACTTGGGAACCTTCCCAGACCCCAACTGTAGCATCAAAATAAGACCTGCCAGCACTGACTAACGGGATTGCTGGGGATCAGATGAGCTATGGAAGAGATACTGGTTGACAAAGTGCTCTGCAAATGAAAGGGACTTAAAGCACTGAGAATCAGTTCTACCGTCTGTTCGTAGTTTCTGCGAGATTCGCCTTGAGGAGTGCTCATTAGGCACTCAGTTTCAGAGAAGTCAAGGCTGACTGCTGTTTACTCTATGAGATTATTTGACCAGAATTGAATAATTGTGCTGTATAACGTATAGTTTAGGTTACTAACTATTATCGGGTAGAATGTGT
The DNA here is from genome assembly GCF_028023285.1 of Balaenoptera ricei. Taxonomy (NCBI): domain Eukaryota; kingdom Metazoa; phylum Chordata; class Mammalia; order Artiodactyla; family Balaenopteridae; genus Balaenoptera; species Balaenoptera ricei. Next base: position 83,418,631 of record NC_082646.1, on the reverse strand, counting down.
TAGGCATTCTACAGGTTTTAGTTGATAGTGTTATTCTACCACGGTCAGCGCCCCCCGCCTTGGATTTTGGGAGGTATTTTTGAACTTTGTTGCGGGAGAATGTAAGATCCAAAGGCTAGATACTGCTTGTTATTAAGCTTCTACTATTTTATAAGAATTGTATATTTCGGTACACAAAGATTATCTGCCTTTAACGGTAGCAATTGTCTTCTCTTCTGTTACTAAATAAGTATTTACAAGTACACAAAATTTTCATTTTAAAAATGTATCTTGTCGCACTATAAATATACCTTGAATCAATTAAGGTACACAATAAAATGACTTTTATGCTGTGAACTCTGAAAACTAGGAGGAAAAAATAGCCCAGATGTCAGTGCTGCCCTTCCCTCCATTTGAAATTTTCGTTCTTCCTTGATGCTTACAAGTTAATGGAAGCAGTGGCTCTAACACTCAAGTTATTTCCAATAAGAGGTTTAAGTTGCATAGAGACTATACATGATAGAGTGGAGGATAGTTCCTGGTCCTAACAAATGTTTATTGAATCTGAATCTAATTCAGATTTGAATTTGTATTTAAGAAATCATTTATAACTGTGTTACTCCACACATTCAAGAAAATTTATACGACCTTTCTGTTCCATTGTTTGAAAGCCTTCTGTTTTGATTCCAATAGACCAGAGTTGTTAAGAACATGGACTTTGGATTTGGACCTGGATTCACATTCTGGCTTCTCACTTACTCTCTCTTGTCATCTTGGAAAAATTCCTTAGCCTAAAGCTAAGTCTCTGTTTTTGTAAAATGGAGACAATAATAGAGTCTACTTTATCTTTTTAAGGATTGAATGAGATGATGAATGTCAAATGTTTACCATAATGCCTGGCATATAGAGTGTGCCCAAATGATCATCGTTGTTCATTATTACTAGTTATCACCGTATCTACCTAATCCAAGAGTTCTCAATTAATAGCATATTTTCTGAGAATAGATAGCTGTGTGTGTTATCCAGCAAGCACAGAGAAATCATGAATTTTCAGTTTTATTTCAACATTCATTCAGGAGCCCCAGTACTAGGCCCTGAGAGGTTTCTGTCAAAAGTAGGCAAATAGTTTTAACTTCTATCAGAAAATTTCTGGGGGTTATATATTTACATCATGGAGAGTGATGATTAAATACTTGAGCTTTAGATTCAGTCAGTCTGAGTTCAAATTCTACGTCTTGTGCTTCCAATAGTGTGACTTCAGCCAGTTAACTTAATCTGTCTATACTACAGTTTCTCTATATATAAAATAGGTATGATAATAATACCTATATCATAGGATTGTTACAGGGATTAAATGAGAAGTATGTAAATTGCTTAGCACATTTGTATTTGTAGAATAAGAGCTCAGGAGAAAGTATTCCATAATTGTTACTAAATGAAAGTTTGTGTTTAAGGTAAATTTTAATCTTGTTTTGTTTTGCTTTTTTTTGAAATAAAAATACCTAGACTTGTTTAAAATCCAAATAATACAAAAGGATATAAAGTAGAAAGTAAGCCTGCCTGTCACCCAGGCCCTCATATTTTCCCATCATCAAGCAACTGGTATTACCAATTTCCTCTGTTCTCTTCCTGAGAGAGCCCATGCATGTACAAATATGTATATATCTTTTGAAAATACAAATGTTTGAATGCCAGGTCCACTATTCTGCACTTGTTTTTTGCACACATATCTTGAAACTCTGCATTATTTCATTCAGTTATTCAACAAGTATGTAATAAATCATAAATATCTGACAAGCCCTCTTCTAGGTTCTGGAGTGCAGATGAAGTTCATACTCTCATAGTGCTTACATTTTAGAAGGTAAATAAGCAATAACTATGTAACCAAATAATATATATTTTCCAAGTAGTCTAGATACTAGGAAGAAAAATAAAGCAGATAAGGGATTAGAGAGGCAAGGGCACGGTGATACGGTTTTGAATGGAATCTATAGGGAAAGCCTCTGTGAAGTGACATATGAATAGAGACCTGAATGATGAACTGAGATATTAAGATTTGCGAATATCTGAAGGCAGAGCCTTCCAGGCAAAGAGAAGAGAAGGGGCAGAGGCCATGAGGCCAGAATGAGACTGAGGTGTTGAAGGAACACTGAGGACAGTGTAACTGAAACAATAATTGAGAGGTGGGATAACATTTGGAGACAGGGATGGAGAGGTAGAACCCACAAGACCCACAGATGTAGAACCCACAGAACATGGTAAGGAGTTTACATTTTATTCTTATGCTGGGAAGTCATTGGAGCAGGAGAACAAGATGAGGTCCATAACATGATCTGATGGCTTTTGAAGAAGATATCAGTACATACAATCAATGAATTAAATAAAATTTATTATACTTTCATATAATCTTTGACTTAATTGGCTTAAACTTTATCTAGGGAGAACAGTAACTAGATATAAGATAAGAACTTGCCTGTTCCACTTGGTTCATATTCACTTGCAACTATTGAAGAGAATTAGTTTTAACACCTCTTCATTAAACATAACAGAAGAATGAGCTTTTCTGTGTAAGTCAGTCTCCCAGAAAATTGAATGTTACCCTTGTTAAGTGATAGTGTTTTAACCATCTTCAATGATTAACATAAAACATGATCTTGCTTTCCTAATTTTGTAAAGAAATTGGGCACATTATTTAACTATTTTTGATGCCTCGGGGTCCTCATTGGAATTTCTTGTCATTGCCAACCATTGTACTCTACTGTGATATGTTGGTTCTCTTGGAGAAGTATATTACATGTTTACCTCTACTCTAAATGGATTTATTGCTTTCTTGAATTCCATATCTACTTTTTATAACTTATTAATTAATTTATTCATTAATCAAATGTTTGAGAACTTACTATATACCAGGCACACTACAAGAGATAAGGAGGGATATAAAGGTAGAAGCGTACAGTCCTATTAGCTGTTATGTTTTGTCACTTTCTAGTACACTTTTCTAATCATATGCAATAATCACAAAATTTAGAGCTAGAAAAGGACTTTAGATATCATATAGTCCAACCCTGTCATTTTATAGATTACCACTAAAGCCCCTTCATTACTCTCTTTCATACTGTACTTTCTCTAGACTAGACAAATACCTTTCTGTTATAATGAAAATGGCATTAGAAGTGTTTATCCTTAATGTTTTAGTCCCACCAATGAAATCCTACCAGCTTGCTTTTTTGATTCTATCAACAAATACCACTTAAGAGTAGATATGACAAAATTGATCATAGTCTGTGATACTATCTTCTGAATGATCATCTGAAAAGAATTTTTGAATCAACACAGTATTGCACAGGTAACGATATTTAGGCTTTTCTTTTGCCACTTCTTAGTAAAAATGGTTAAGGATATGCTTTCTGTGTGCCTTATTCAGAATCAACTGGATGTCCATCTCTTTTACTTGGCCATGTTAGAAAAGAAAGCAGTCATCATGTTTTAATGTAGGAACAACCTTGTTAATCCCTGAAGACATCAGTATATTTGAACATAATTGAGCAAATTTTTACATTCAGTAATTCCCACTTAACTTAAAATCAAATCTGAGCTCTATAATCTGGCATTCAAATCTTCTAGATCCGGCCCCAACTTTATCCAGTTTAATCTTTTTAATACATCCCTCTCCTTTCCCTTTTCTCTCCAGCTGCAGTCAGGACTGAACAAAGCTAAACTGAGCGTCTCTTTAGATGCTCCAGATAGAATTACAATCATCTAAAACTAAACTGTTAAACAAAATGAGATTTAAGCAGATTCACCATGCAGCCAGTTATGTCCTCTGTACAAGCTGTTTCCTACCACAGGCTTTTGGACTTGCTGCCTGCAATACTCTTACCCCAGAGTGCCGCTTACTTGCTCAGTCCCTCACTTCGGTGTCTGTAAAAAGTTACCCCACTAGACAAGCTTTTCACAACTGCCCCATCTAAAATAGGAGCCCACAGATACACTTCTGACCCTATCTATCCCAAGACCCAGAAAAATGCCTAGCACATAGAAGGCACTCAATAATATTTATTAAATGCACAACTAGTTTTCTTTCCTGAAATTTTTTTTTTTAACCTGGTTAATAACTATCCATCCTTCAGCTCTCAGTTCCAGTCATTCCTCTAGGAAGCTTTCTAAGAATATCAATCTCCTATTATAGTCTTAGGTAGCAAAGTTAACCTTTACCTGATAGCACTTGTCACAGTTACACCTTTGCATATTTGTGTCATTTTATCAACGTCTGTTTCCTCACTAAGCTGTATGTAATAGTAACAATAATGGCAGTAATAGCAAACAGTTGTAATGCATACTCTGTGCCAGGCATTGTTCTAAGTGCTAATCCTCACAAGAACTCTATGAGGTAGGTATTATTATTAATCCCACTTTACAGATGAGGAAACTAAACCACAAGGGGGTTAAGTAACTTGCCCACTGTCACAGCCAGTAAAGTAGTAGAACTGGGATTTTAACAGTTAACTTTTTGAATTAATGATTAATTAATTAACAAGAGATACCTTCCAAGCTAAGATCTGTTTTTTGTTTGTTTGTTTTGGTTTTGGGTTTTTAAAATTTATTTATTTATTTATTTATTTATTTATTTATTTATTTGGCTGAGTCGGGTGTTAGTTGTGGCACGCGGGATCTTAATTGTGGTGCGCAGGCTTTTCGTTGCAGCACGTGGGCTTCTCTCTAGTTGTGGCACACGGGCTCCAGAGTGTGTCGCCTCTGTAGTTGCGGCATGCAGCCCCTCCAGTTGTGGTGCACGGGCTCAGTAGTTGTGGCACACAGGCTTAGTTGCCCCATGACATGTAGGATCTTAGTTCCCCAGCCAGGGATCAAACCTGCATCCCCTGCATTGGAAGGCGGATTCTACCACTGGATCACCAGGGAAGTCCCCTAAGATCTGTTTTGAAATAATCACCTGATGTTTTATATATGTTTTTTTAACCATTTCATTTGTGTGTATTTTATCTATCATTGAAAAAAAAGTGTATCCGTTAAAATCAAGGCATTTGTTGAACATTTCTAAAAGCTTTTAGAAGTGTGCATAGAGGTTAGTTTTTGGTAATACAAAGAATGTGAGACTCTACTAGCCTTTAATAGACAGGGATCAGAAATGCTAAACATCCTCTAATACCTGGGACAGTTCCGAATAAGGAAGAATTGTCCTACCCAAAGTGCCAGTGATAAGCTCATTGGGAAACACTAAAAAGATGGACCAGTATCTTTGGGAAGAAGAGGCAGGAAGGGGAGCAGATAAGGAAGAGAATTGACATTTATTGACTGCCTTCATACACTTAATACTTGTTATCTCTTTCAGCCTTCACAACAGCTATTAGGTATTATTCCTTTTATACAAATGAGAAAACTGAGACTCAGTGAGGCTAAGTAACTTGTCCAAGGTCACAGAAGTGGGGTATAGGTACTCTATGGGGGTTGGCTAGACAGAAGCTCAAGGGTGAAGAAAGAGCGGAGTAGCAATTCACGTGGGACCTCACTGTTAGAATCCAAATGACCATCCTTTCCTCTTCAGTGTTCCAATTTTGGGGGAGAACAGAGTCCTAAAAAGGGGGTGCTGTATCCAGTGTCTTTTGCTTTTAGATTGCTTTGGCCTTATTTGAATTGTTTCCAAAAGTATATGATTTTATGACATATTTTAGCTTTATCATTGTTGTTATTTCTTCCACTTTAGGAAACAAACAAAATATCTTCTTTTAACTCTTTCCCCCTCCACCCACACCATTTCTTTGCTTACTTTTGCAGTAGTACTTCCTATATTTGCTATCTGAGTCTTCTATTCAGGCCTTTGTCCTACCATTCCATTCCCCCAAAATTGCTCTTGTTTGTCTCCATGTTGCCAAATCCCCTGATTACGTCTTAGTAAGTACTTAACCTATTAGCAGTATTTAGCACAATTGATCATTCTCTCCTCCTTGATTTAAAAGTTCCCCCTAAATCTTAATGCCACGTTAAGCTTTAAAAACTTTGAAAAGCTTCAGATGGCATTAAGACTCTGAGGACAGTGTTTACTTTCGTAACAGCTTTCAGCTGCCTTGACATTTCCACCTGGATGTTGATTAAAATTCTCAAATTCAAGATATCCAGAATGAACTCCTGATCTTCCCCCCAAAACCTGCTCTACCCTCAGATATTTCCATCTCAGTTGATGGCTACTCTATTCTTCCAACACTCAGGCCAAGAACTTTGGAGTTATTCTTGAATCATTTCTCTCATTCCCCACATCTATCTATCAGGAAATTCTTTTGTCTTTACCTTTAGCATACATCCTAAATCTGACCACCACCCTGTTCTGAGTTGACAGCACCATCTCTTGTCTACATTACTTCAGTGGCCCCACTAGTTTCTATTTCCTAAAGTATGTCAGCAGTGAAAGTAATCAGATTATGTCACAATACAAAAAATTAAATGACACGCACATACAAAAACTTGATAAATCACTGAAATATTAGTCAGACCCTGGGCTTCCACTTCAACTCAAACTTTGTAGCTAAACCGTATAAACTCACAGGTATAGACTACCCAAAAAGCTAGCTTTGATTTTTCACAAGGGCTCTGATACTATTTTAGTTTGGATCACAGGAATGGACAAGAAAGGATCTCTCAGAATCATATTAAGGTAATGAAGGGAGAGCTTTGGCTTATGAGCTATTTTTAATAAAAGTGATCTTGGCGGCAAATCTCTTGGCAGTGGAAATTGACACAACCAGGCTTATCTCTGCCTGTATCTCAGAGACCCATAGGGTTAAAAATAGTTCCAGGGATGTGTCAGTTAGCTAGCCCAGGTATGAAGGTGACAGAGATAGTATATTCCCCCAACTGTGTATTCAGAGATGCTAATCTCTGAATATAGATCCTAGTCTCTGCTCTATAATGATGTAAGTTTAAGGTACATCAGTGACAGGTTCAAAAAGTATGGTCTGACTATATGACTACCTCACATAAAAACAAGAAAAGTAAGGATAAACTAATAAAGATCAACAATTTAGGAACCTCAACTATCCAGAAAATAATCTAGGATCGAAAAGTTAAGACCAAGAAAAAAAAAGAAAGCCTTTTAGTATTCACTAATTTATTTAGTCATCAAGTATTTATAGTATCTACCATGTGCCAGGCACTGTTTTAGGCTTGGAACGCATTGATAAGCAAAACAGATTTAAAAAAAAGAAAAATGCCCTTAAAGGGCTTATAGTTTAACTAGAAGAGAGAAAGTAGACAACAAACATGCTAAATAAGTAAAAAATACCTATTCTATTAGGAGGTGGTAAGTGCTTTGGGAAAAAGTAGAACAGTATAAGGGCGATTAGGAATTGGGTTGGCAATTTTAATAAGGGCGGGCCGAAGGGGCAACATTTGAGCCAGGACTTGAAAGAAGTGAAGGAGTTAGTCATGTAGTTATTGAGGAAAGCACTTTATGATAGAATGGCTAGCAGAAAGATCATGATTGGGGCACTTGGTGTGTTAGCTGGAATAGAGTGAGCAAAGAGGAAAGCAATGGGACATGAGGTGAAAAATGTAGGCCATTAACAGAACTTCAATTCTGAATAAGGTAACCACTGGACGGTTTTTTTTTTTGTTTTTTTTTTTTTGTTATTTATTTTTGGCTGTGTTGGGTCTTCGTTTCTGTGTGCGGGCTTTCTCCAGTTGCGGCGAGCGGGGGCCACTCTTCATCACGGTGCGCGGGCCTCTCACTGTCGCGGCCTCTCTTGTTGCGGAGCACAGGCTCCTGACGCGCAGGCTCAGTAATTGTGGCTCACGGGCCCAGCTGCTCCGTGGCATGTGGGATCTTCCCAGACCAGGGCTCGAACCCGTGTCCCCTGCATTGGCAGGCAGACTCCCAACCACTGCGCCACCAGGGAAGCCCCCACTGGACGGTTTTGAACCAAGGATTTCCAGTAACATTTACCAGATGAGTGGAACAAAATTAACACCTTTCTTTATTTAATAAGTACTATATACTAGTCATTTTGCATACAAGTAGAATTAATATTAATACTTTTTAATTTCAGAGAAATATTCAACCATTCACGTAAACAAAGGAATCAAGATAATCAACAATGTCTGTCGCTGAGGAAGACCTGTGTCATCACATGAAAGTAGTTGTTCGTGTGCGTCCTGAGAACACAAAAGAAAAGGCATCTGGATTCCATAAAGTGGTCCATGTTGTGGATAAGCATATTCTAGTTTTTGATCCCAAGCAAGAAGAAATCAGTTTTTTCCATGGAAAGAAAACTATAAATCGAGATATTACAAAGAGACAAAATAAGGACCTTAAATTTGTATTCGATGCTGTTTTTGACGAAACTTCAACTCAATTGGAAGTTTTTGAACACACTACTAAGCCAATTCTTCGTAGTTTTTTGAATGGATATAATTGCACAGGTAATTGCTTCAGTTGAAATTTAATGTTTCCATCTGATTTCAGTTTTATATTAAAACAGACATCTACTTGACCCTTTCTTCTAAATATAATCAATTTTAAGGTGCTTGTTTGCTAAAAATTCTTTAGTAGTTCACTGTAAATGTAGATTTTCTTTGAAATTTAGTCATCATATATGACATATATCATTTGTGAAACTTTTCCTGGGTCTTGCTTTGGTTCCTATAGATGGTCATCCTTTCAGTTTCTTATGTTTTAAAACCATGTGCTTCTGGTAATTGATGCCAGATTTCTCACAATTTGTATTCATAAATATTCCCAATGTTCACCTATACAACTGTCTATCCCTGGGGAATAGTGGGACATTTCTGAACATTTGGCAATTTCTTAATAGCACCATTTTTTCTTTGTAGTACCTTGAAGTAAAAATTTTTAAAGCCCATGTTGAGTATCATGAGTATCATGCTGTTTTCGCATATCTTCAGCCCAAAAAAGCATCTTTAGTGCTCTCGATAGACCTATAATAATTTGCCTTTCAAAATGGCTATGTTGATTTCCTAGAAAGAGAGATCTCCAAAATGCCAGTTAATTGAATGCTTACCAGGCACTGCACACCATTATTAATATCTTATTTTCGTAGTTACCATAATTTATGGCATTTTCTTTAAGACACCCCAAAACTGTTACATGTTTCACTGTCTTTCACTGACTCATTCACTTTTATTACAGAAGACTTACCCTCTAGGTCAGGCAAGAATGGAATGTGGTTTATTGATTAGACCTGCTTTGATTCTCATTTTTAAGCTGATATTCTTTTCCTCATTCATGAAACTTCATATTGTCTCTAGAGATTTAAAAAATTTCTCTTGACTCCAAATGAAAAAATCTCTACCAAAGTAATACTGAGTCTTTGGTTTCTTCTTGGTTTTACTTCATATTATCCAGCTATCTTAAGACTTCTTGATGTACTACTAGCTTATAGAAAATAGAACAAAATGAAACATGCATCAGTTTAATCCATTCTACTGAAAAGTATTTTTGTAGTTTGTTAACGAACTTAGCAGAGAGATTTAACCTATAAAAAAAATTCTCAAAGACTTATTGCTTTAACTGAATATTATGTTGGGTATTTGCAATATGTTATTCAGAGTGGTTTTTTTCTTTGTTTTTTGCATTTGAAGAAATGCATCACTGTTCTATTGTACTGGATAGAGTCTTGAAAACAAAGTAATTTGCCTAAAACAAAGATTTTAAAAGGAATTTTATAAATGGCTTTTATCTGGAATTCAGCAGACTTGTATTGAGTACCTGCTTTGTGTCAAGTCACTTGCAAGGCGGGAAGGATACATAGCCTCCACTTTGGTGGAGCTCACCGTTAGAAATACAGTATGATACATGCTAGAGTAAAAGGACGTAAGCATACACTGAGGGCTCAAATGAGAGAGTAGCCACTTCGGCCTAAGACAGTTAGGGAAGGCACAGGAAAGTGACTTTGTGCTGAATATTTAGTGCAGGTAGAAGTTTTCCAGCTGGATTAAGTAGAGGAACTCTCCAGGACAAAGGCAATGGACTCAAAAAGGAGCAGCACATGCGGAGAACTTCAGATAATCTAGTATGCCAAAGCACAGCAAGGAAGAAATAGTCTGGAGAGATATCCAGGAATCTTCCCTTAGAGTCACTAGTAATATTTCTAGGTGAAGAATTTGAACTTTCTCATATGGGACTGTGGAACAATTAAGAAGATTTAACATATTCATATTTCGTTTTCTTAAAAACAACTGTACAAATTCTAAGGGATTTGTTAAAGAAGATTGAGACTAATGGGTAGGGAGACTGATAATTGATTAAAATTTGTGATTGTTGTTGAAGAAAGGGAGCATGTGGGGGGCGGTTGGGTGGGTGAAGGTACCATTCATCAATAGAGAATATAGGAATAAGAGTAGACTTGTGCTGAAATTGCCAGGATTTAAAAATAAGACTATAAATTAATTTGGATCTGTTGGATTTAAAGTTACTGTTCAGGATATCCAGATGGAAGTATTCACTAGACAGTAGATACAGTAATGTTATATGTCATAACAAAGAGCTTTGATCCCTTTTCATAAAAACTCAGTACTTGCATATGGTGCCACTGGAGCTGGGAAGACCCACACAATGCTAGGATCAGCTGCTGAACCTGGAGTGATGTATCAAACAATGTTAGACCTTTACAAATCCATGGATGAGATTAAAGAAGAGAAAATATGTAGTACCGCAGTTTCTTATCTGGAGGTAAGTTGGCAATATCATTCTTTAGATTAATCAATAGTATTGAGAAATCTTTTTCTAAGAAGTTCCATGGTCCATTCAAATTATTCTATCATGCAGAAATTTTCTTATGAATATATAAAATCATTACAATTCCTAGTCTTAGGTATTTGTTATGGATCTTACTCTTTTTCTGTTAAGCATTTTATTTTGCCATAACTTCTGACTTATACAGAAGTAGCAAGATTAGTACAAAGAACTTCCAGATACCCTTCATCCAGATTCCCAATATGTTAACATTTTACTACCTTTGCTTTCTCTCTGTGTGTATGTATTTTTTTTTAACTGTTTAAGTTACAAACTTGTAAAAACAGGAAATTTCTTAAATAACCACTAAATAGTAATCAATATCAGGAAATTAACAATGATACACCTTTATGTAATCTATAGACCTTAATGAGATTTTGCTAATTGTTCTAATAATGCCCTTTATTGAAAAGAAAATCTAAGATCGCAGATTGCATTCATTTGCAATTCATCTGTTTAGTCCCCTTAATCTGGATTTTTTTTTTTTTTTCTCTGTATTTTATGTTGCTGTTGTAAAACTTTTAGTTTGGATTTGTCATGATTACATTCAGGTTATGCCGTGGCAGGAACACCACAAAAGTGATGATGAGTTCTTCTTATATAACATGTCAAGAGTCTTATGTAATTAGTTAGTCCCATTACTGGCTATGTTAACTGATCAGTTTCATTATGCCGGTGTCTGCAAAGTTTTTCCACTGTAAAGGTACTACTTTACACTTTATAATTAATAAGTAACTTGTAGGGAAACAATGTAAATATCCTCTGACCCCTCAAACTTTAATTTGTTAGTTTTAGCATCCACTGATGATTCATGCCTGAATCAATTACTATCATGATGACAGATGATACTGGTTTTTAAATTCCATCATTTCTTCTACATTTATTCATTGGCTTTCTACTATAAGAAAGAGCTTTCCCTTTCCTCTACTGTATCAGTGTAGACTTTTGGATTCTTAACATTATTCAGTAGATTATAATCCCTTTCTCTAAGCAATTTTTGTATGCTCAAATTGTGCCAGATTTGGCTAGGTGAGGCTCCTTAATGCTTGTCTCTTGTGTTTTTTTGACATACCCCGTCATTCTTTGAGACCTCCTAACCTCTTAATAGCTGACATTCAACAAATCATAACTAAGTTACTGGCACTCTAACTTTGTGTTCAGGTAGTGTTTTAGAAACCAGTGCAGAAACATAAATCCCTGATTTTACTGCCTATTTATTTGTGATGTCAGAGAGTGAATTTCTAGTTTTTACTGCTCTTGTTGACATGTTATTGTTTGGTTTCTACTGAGAGAGTGTCTTCACATTTCAAAAATTGATCAAGATTATGCTGCTAAAAATTTTCTTGTCAGTCTATAGAACTTGGTGGTAAAAGAGAAGTAAAACTCATTTTCTATGGTTATGTATTGAAAAGAATTGTTCTGAACTTAATCAGGAAGAGAGCATGGCAGGATTCATTACTTCTTCCTTAGATCCTTTTATAACTGGGAGAATTTTGAAGTTTAATTATTTTTATAATGTTTTTAATTGTTTTTCCTTTTTTTTAATCTGCTTTCATTTTATTAATGGTAAGGCAATATCTAATCTAACGGTTTTCCACTCAGGCTGTACACCAAAATTGGCTATGGGGCTTTTTAAAAATAGACATGCTTAGGCCTCACCCCCTGGACATTTTAATTTAATGGGTCTGGATTGTGGCTGAGGCATCTATGTATTTTAAAAGCTCCCGGGTGATTTTGATGCATAGACCGGCTTGAGAGTAATTGTCTAATTATATATTTTGTATGATTGAAGTGGATAAGGGGAATCATTTAAAGAGTGACTGTTGCTTATCAGAAGAATAATTACCCAAAAATAATTACCAAAATATTATCTCTTCATATTATCATTTTACTACTTCTAAGAATTTATTACATTTAAAAATGGTTATCATTCATTGTAGAAAATTATACCAGCAATGAATTATCGCTCTGAGCTATTTATTAGAACATGGATATAACTTACACAAAATAATTCTTAAAGACAATTTTATATCTGTTTTTTTAATCTTATCATATATGTGTAATTTTCATTTTGTTGGCACGTAGAAAACGTATCTTTAGTAAATTCATAAAATCAAGTCAATTGTACTATTACTGTACGTTATTTACAGAAATTACTAAAAAAAAAAATTTCCAGAGACTTAAAACACAGATGTGTATTCAGTGCCATGCAGTAGAGTGAGGATATCAGCCTCTGATCCCTGCTCTGATATGAGTGCTGCGTCTTCTTGTTCTCATGCTATCCTAGTACCTTTGTGACTGTGAACTTGGACAAATCACTTAAACTCTTAGGGCCTCAGTTTCCTCATCATTCAAATTGGGGGGGGGTCCCATTATGGAATTATCATTATGTGTTAAACTTAATGTAATTGAAGGATAAATGAAATAGATATCATTTATCTTTGAGTATGGGTTTTCTTTAACTTTTAAACTCTAAAATTTAAAAAGTTTGGATTACTTGGACATCATGAAACAATAAATATCTTCTCCAGTAAGAACCATGGTACTTCCATATAACTTACATTTCAGATTCACTAGAGTTTCCTAAGACCGTGTGTCCGTATATTATCAGGAAATAGGAAAAGACAATTCCAGCTATCCTATTTCTGTTTCACTGTAGTCATCAAATTGGGAATTATGGGAGGAGGGTATAATGACTCCACCTTTAAATTTTAAGTTCAAGTGCTGGTAATCAAACTCTTCCATTTTCTCAGATGTTAGGAAAGTAATAGCAATGTGTGATAGAAGGGTTGAGATGAATGGAAATGAGCCGCTGCTTCTCTAATATAACCTTAAATCAGCAATGTGTGCATATTTGTGTGATGCTATCGCTACTGTTTCGTCATCAATGCTAAAGGAGTTCTTTTTATTTTAAGGTATATAATGAACAGATTCGTGACCTCTTAGTAAATTCAGGGCCACTTGCTGTCCGGGAAGATGCCCAAAAAGGGGTGGTTGTTCAGGGACTAACCTTACATCAGGTATGTTTATAAACTTCTTTTTGGCTTGTTCAAATAGCAAGTATGGTTATTTAGCCATTTACTTATTTTAAAATAATCAGGGTATATCTATAGTCTTGTTTTGTTTTCCTTTGAAATAATCAAATAGGCTTTTCTTTTAAAAATCTACTTGAACATTTAATATAGTGTATTATTCTGCTTAATATATTTATATTTTATCTCCTCAGAGAGATTAGATTTTATCTTTTCTTTTTCATATAGCACCAAAGTACTAAGCAAATGATACATAGTCAATATTTAATGGGATTTTAATTTATGGAAAATATTTTCTTACTTTTTATTTTACCTTTAAAAGTCTTCTTGCTTGTTGATGGTTTATTAAAAATTTTAAAGATCAATGGTTAATTTGTGTATTTTTCTTCTACTTCAACTTCTTTAGCCCAAATCCTCAGAGGAAATTTTACAGTTATTGGATAATGGAAACAAAAACAGGACACAGCATCCCACTGATATGAATGCTACATCTTCTCGTTCTCATGCTGTTTTCCAGGTAACAGGTCACTAGACTACAGCTCTTAAAATTGAATTTAAAATAAATGAAGCCAAATTTATGAACGGTAATTTTCACACATATGAAAATATCTCTTCATCTGTGGACTTCTCTACTTCTCAGTGCTTCCTTTACTTTGCAGCTTTGAGAAGATTCTATCAAGAATATTTAGAATTGAGATGATGTAAGTTAGACGTAAATTTTTACCTGTGTGAAAATATGATAGTAAAGTGGTAGTATTAGAGGTTTTCTTTCCTTTTCTTTAAATGGCGAAAATATTTAATCTTTACAAAAGATAGTCTTATATTCAGAGCAGACTTTCTCTTTATAGATCTAGATTTACAGAACCAATAAATTGGGGAGATACTGATTCACTTTTCAAAAGATTTCACCATAGTGACCATGTAAGTAGTTGCATTCCTTAAGGAGGTGTGTGATTCAGTTGATACAGTGCTTTTTAAGAATACCATTCTAGAAAAACCTAAAGCATAGGTTAGTAGTTATTATTTGTAGTTTCTAGTTCTGTTAAAATTCAAATGCTTATACAGCTTTATTCTGGATTATGCTTTGTGGAACTCATCTAATAGAAAGAAATTGTTGTAGTTGAAAGAATTCAAATCAAAGGACACCAAGTCATTCGGAAAGTCTCTAGTCCACAAAATTTTATTAATCTTTTCTCTTCTTACCAATGACTCTTCATTTATCAGTAATCTTGAGAGAAATCTTTATCGGGGACACTGAGATTTCCCCAAAATGTCTTAGACCCTGCTTTTAAGGTTACCAGAATTCAAGTGGCAGTTGTTTTGACCTTCTATCAAGCCAGGAGTTATTTGCCCTCTAGTGCACATATAGGAAGTCTTTTCGTTTTCAAATCTTTCTCAACTTTGGTAATTACTTCTGGTACTCTTGGATATCAGCCAGTCAAGCTATACCTTGTTCAGTATGTCTTTAAAATAAAAATAATTGATTTCATGCTCTTTTAAAAATAAAGTGTATTTCTCTTTTAATTTTGTTAAATCTAATCCTCATTTTCCCTATTCTCCTGTAATTTCAAAAAGATTTATTTGAGACAACAAGATAAAACAGCAAGTATCAATCAAAATGTCCGAATTGCCAAGATGTCACTCATTGACCTGGCAGGGTCTGAAAGAGCCAGCTCTACCAGTGCTAAAGGGACCCGGTTTATAGAAGGCACAAATATTAATCGATCACTTTTAGCTCTTGGGAATGTTATCAATGCCTTAGCAGATACAAAGGTAGGTACTATATGTTTATTTAAGTATTCTGAAATACTGAAATATGTATATTTCCCAGAAAGATATTATTTAATATAATTGTCTTAAAGATCTATTATAAATCAAATTTCAAGAATGTAACAATAAGGTTTACATAAAGAGTAAAGACCTCAGAGAACCTAATATATCAAATAAAACTATGGGGTTTTTTTTGTTTGTTTGTTTTTTATAAATTTATTTTTTATTTATTTATTTTTGGCTGCGTTGGGTCTTTGCTGTGCATGGGCTTTCTCTAATTGTAGCAAGCGGGGGCTACTCTTCGTTGCGGTGCACAGGCTTCTCACTGCAGTGGCTTCTCTTGTTGTGGAGCACGTGCTCTAGGCGTGTGGGCTTCAGTAGTTGTGGCACACAGGCTCAGTAGTTGTGGCTCGCGGGCTCAGTAGTTGTGGCTCGTCGCCGCTAGAGCTCAAGCTCAGTAGTTGTGGCACACGGGCTTAGTTGCTCTGCGGCATGTGGGATCTTCCCAGACCAGGGATAGAACCCATGTCCCCTGCATTGGCAGGCAGATTCTTAACCACTGTGCCACCAGGAAAGTCCCTGTTTGTTTTGTTTTTTAACTTCTAGCTTTATAATCAGAATTGTTGAATGAAAAGTATTGAATATCAGATTGATAGTTAATATTTTATTATACCTTCTCATCATTTATTTTGAATTTGATTTTTTTAAATGACCATTTAATGATCACTATACAATAAGCATGATAATTGAATTGGCATGAAAACAAAAAACACATTTTAGAAAAACTAAACTCTGGTCTGGTTAGTATTTTATATATATATACTATAAAATTGGTTTAAATATTAAAGAGAGTTGATTTTTCCTAAGGAGGAAGAGGAGTTAAAATGTAATTAAATTACCTAATAGGATAATGTTTGCTAGATGCTTCTGGGGCATTAAAAAATAGTTTACATCTACTGTATGCCAGAAGTGCTTACAGGAACACAGCATATTTGATAACTTCTGTATTTGTAAAAATGACTTCCTTTTTTCAAAGTTAAAATATGATAATTTAAGTTCAAACCAGGCTCAGAAGCTTTAGGAAAATTACTGTTAAACTGTTCAAAATGTTGCAATTTGATAAAGTATGAAGTACATTAAAATGATTTGGGAGGTCTTTTTTAAAAGGGCAAGTTTCTGAAATCACATGAATATTACAGAAGCAAAATATATTTTGTATTCTAAGTTAAAATCTCAAAACATATAAGCAGATAGCATGGTATAGAGACTAATTTCCTAAACTTCAGCCATTCATAGTATTTTTTCCATATACTGACTAAATTTTTAGTAATTGACTCCTGTTGAGTCATTTATTAGTCAGTGTTTAATGCATGTCTTGTACATGCAAAATCAATTCAAGTAGCACCAGCTGTGCACATTCCACACTGTTTGGGAAAGACTGCTATGGTGGAAAGCATAGTACTACTGGGAGTTGGGAGACTAGGGCCTGTTTCTAACTCTGTGGATTACCAGCCATGTGACCTGAGGCAAGTCATGTCACTTTTTGCTTAGCTTCATTTTTCTCTTCTGTAATATGAAAGATTTACACTGGATAGCATAAGGTTGTTTTTAGCTTAACATTACACTGCTCTGTTTCTATATGGAAGTGGTAGTGTTTGGAAAATTTTTTACTTTAAAATCAGAACTGTATCTTTTAAGTAAAAGAAAACCTAGAAAAATTAAGTTCTCTTAGAACTGTGGTTGTGCTTTCAGATAAATATCTGTAAGATTATAATTATAATTTATTTTGTATTCATGTTAGATGGTAATTTAAAGAGAGAAGTAGCTCTATGCCATACAGAATTCTTACTATGCCTCTAGTATATTTCTCTAGGGCATATATTACTTTTGTATTTTAATTTCTTTTTAAAAAATGGAGTTTTTTTTAATAACCATTTTGTTTTTTAATAGTTTTAGATACAGGAAAGTTGGTAAGATAATACAGGAAGATTTTATTAAATATACCCCACACTCAGTTTCCTCTGTTGTTAACATCTCACATTAATACGGTACACTTATCACAACTAATGAAACAATACTGATATTTTATGATTAACTAAAGTTCATACTTAATCAGATAGAGATATAATCTTTTAATGAGAAATTTGTTTTATATATTCACTGAATAGCTCCATAAGACTCATTATCATCATTTCGGTCACTAATTATATCATAAGTCTGGGCAAAGTTGAGCAGTGCTTAAATTCTTATAGTGAAATGGTAGCAGGTTTACATTTGAATGTGGAAAATGACATAAGAATTCTTTTTTTGTTCTTTCAGAGAAAGAATCAGCATATTCCTTACAGAAATAGTAAGCTCACTCGCTTGTTAAAGGATTCTCTTGGAGGAAACTGTCAAACTATAATGATAGCTGCTGTTAGTCCTTCCTCTGTGTTCTACGATGACACCTATAACACTCTTAAGTATGCTAACCGTGCAAAGGACATTAAATCTTCTGTAAGTGTGTTTACTCTGCCTTTGTCGTAAGAGTACTGGGTGCATTTTTTTCTTTTTTATACTTCTAGCAAAAGATGAATTAGAGATGTACTTCTACTAATGAGTTAGGAATCAGGGCTAGAAATGTCTTTACTAATCTGGTTAATTGAGCATTCACTGGGACAATTAAATCATTAAGCATCTTCATTACATATATAATAAATACTAATATTTAGTCTTTTGGGGAGCTAGGATGTTTTAGTGACTTTCTTTCTAACCTTTTTCACATCATGGTACGTGATATTTTGATGGCATCCTGGAGTAATTGGTCAAGGCTTTTAACACATTTGTTGCAGGCAAGGCTGATGCTCTTCTGTAAACCAGCACCAGCACTTTCTACCTGAAAACCTTGGACATGTTTGCTAATCTCTCCAAGCCTTAGTTACTTCATCTGTAAAGTAGATATAATATCTGCCTCAGTTTATAAAGTAAATAGCTCTTTTAAAACAATTTATTGTCACATTCATGATATTGATGTAACCAATCTGTGTAGCTAGAGCAATATAATAATAATTGGTTAGGTTGGTATTTTTGCCAATAATTTGGGGTAATTTTTTAAAATGTAAGTCAAACATGATGTATGTGTAAAATCTCAGGGTTGGAATAGACCTAGAGTTCCAACCCAGGATCTCAGGGTTGGAATAGACCTAGAGTTCAGCTGGTATGATGGCTTTTTTTTTGGGCTTACCCCTCTGCTACTCCCATTGAATGAAGATAAGTGGGTTATTATCTTCCTTAGAGAAATATTTATATATTGTTTATATAATAAATTGGGAAACGTTTGTACTGTATTGGGTATACAAAGTTTTTTCACACAAGTTTTTCATGCAGTGCTTATACCAACTCATTGAGGAAGACATTTTTAGCTCTACTTTACAGTTGAGGAATCACATGGTCAGAGTTTTAAGTTAAGTGAAAAGTGGGCAGGGCCTCAAAATCAAGTATTTGGATTACATGTTTAATGTTCTTTCCACTATTCCATAGCTGCCAAGGGGCTCATACTTTTATAAAAAGGATAAAATATATTAAGAACTCATTAAAAACTACTTGAACTTACAAATGGGTGGAAATTTAAATTATCTCTTTTTATCTTAAAAGTCAAAGGACCAGAAAAAGAAAGTGGGCAATTTTTATGTGAATGACTGTTTTGCAAGTTCTTTAAAGTACCTTTTCTCAGATAGTAAGGGACTTTCTTTTATAAATTCAGTATTAATGTGCTCAACATATCCTCTTGTCATAGATTTTTAAACATGAACATAATTGATTATGATTGTCAAATGATCATAATTGTCGCAAATTCTGGATTCATGGAACTGAATTAATGAGGCTATAATGCAATTTTGTTCACGTATATAACTGTGATTTTTATCTCTATATATACGCAATCATAATTTCTGTTTTTTAACAGTTGAAGAGCAATGTTCTTAACCTCGACAATCATATAACTCAGTATGTAAAGATCTGTAATGAACAGAAGGAAGAGGTATGTCTCCTCTTTACATTGTTGCTAATCTCCCTCAATTCCTCATTTATGGGATTCTGCAATCTTTACTGTCTAAAACTTTGATTTGCTTTTCTATTATAATTGAAATCTTGATTGTTCAGTTATTTTTCACAGCTGAAATTTTTCTGTGGCCATGTATAATGGAGACAAATAATTTGTTTTGTATTTTAACTACTGTTTCTCTCTACTAGATTTTAATGTTAAAAGAAAAACTAAAGGCCTATGAAGAACAGAAAGCCTTTACTGATGAAAATAACAAAGTAATGATTTCAAACCCTCAGGAAAAAGAAATTGAAAGGTAAAATTGACATTAAGATCTCAGTTTGAGGATTTTGTGAAATTTAGTCAGCTATTTAAAGTTTAAAATTTAGTCAGATATTTTGTTATCACCATCATTTGTTGTATCTCTTTATATATTCTCAATTGAATTCAGGAAGTCACTGAATTGGTCTTATATTGCACACGTTGGAGGTCAGGTAATGTTAATTGTGATTATACAAATAATGAGAACCAGGTCTTAGGTATAAGATGGAGAAAGTAAAGCCAATTATGCCACTTATGAAATTGATTTTTAGTAGTTTCCATATTTTTCTTCTGTGGTGTCTTACTCCCTTCTGGCTGCTATAACGAAGTACCACAGACTGGGTAGCGTATAAACAAACAATCAAAAAGTTATTTCTTATAGTTCTGGAAGATGAAAGTCCTAGATGAGAGTGCCAGCATGGTTGGTTGAGGACCTTCTTCTACATTGTAGACTTCTCCTTGCATCCTCACATTGCCAAAAGAGAGGGAGATCTCTCTGGAGGCTCTTTTATAAGGGCACTAATCCCATCCATAGGGTCTCCACCCTCATGACCTGATCACCTCCCAAAGGCTCCGCTTCCCAATACCATCAGCTTGGGTGTTAGGTTTCAACATATAAATTTGGGGGGACACAAACATTCAAGCAATCTCATCTGGCGTTATCATTATTTACATGGTTCATGTAAATCGTACCTACCCTTTCCTGACTTTATATAACTCTAATAATCCACTTAATTGAGTTTAAGCTGTTAATTATTTGAAGGGACATCTCTCAGTGATATAAATTGACACATAAATATGATCTGTTCCCTCTAAGCTTTTAGCAGGTAAATTTTAAAAAAAGAAAGCTGTAATACAGTACTTGCAAGTACTTTTTTCCTAAGCAATTAAGACAATTTCCAAGTTGTCCTGATGGGACAATAGTTCAAAAGCTGTAAATCTTGAGTAGTTCTAAGAAGACAGTAAGGAATTCTTGGATCAAGCAAGTTTGAAAATTATTCCTTACTTAAGGAAACTAAGAGATTCCCAAAGTACAGCAGCATATTAAAAGCTCTAAGAGGCCCTGTAGGAAAGGAATCTGTTCACCTCTTATTAAAATTGAGTAATTATTCTCCAAAGCTAATTTTCTATTATCATTAGTATGAGAAACTAACCACATCTTAAGCCACTGATTATTCATACTGTTTTGGAACTCTTGAGTTTGTAGAAGATGTCTTAGGGTACATAAGGAAGACTAGTTGGCAGTGATTTTCAACCTAGTTTCAAGTACAACACTTTTTAAAAATTGGATTTGTGTATTGACGTTTATATAAAATATCCTTGATTTGAAAAAAATCATTTTTTCTGCCTCAGTTGACCCCAGATGCTAAGATAACTTCTTCTAATAAAATAACACTTTATGTTTGTAGCTGGCTTTGTAGATTTTGATGATTTTTAGGCCCACATTAATTTCATCTTATCACTACAACAACTCTGAAATTTGAAGTGGGGTATTGTTTTCTAACTTACAGATAAGAGCAAGAAATATATATCATCTCTTTCAAGTATTAATCCTTTGCTCCCATGCTATGCTATTTTACAAATACCATAAGAAGTAATTAAACAGTTATTTCTCTCTATCAATGACAATGAGTCCATTTTTCATACAGCATAAAGTAGACCTATGTATTGTTATAGTACAATAGCTCTGTTTATACCAGAGATTTCCTAAAGTGTTTAAATTATTTTCTATTAATCCCCCTAACAACCCAAGATAAAGTTATATTTAATAGTCTTACGATGCTTTTTGTTATATTCTACTAATTTTAGTGTCTTTTAAAAAATAACTTAAGCAAAATGATTCCTCATATTCCTTTAATCTTAACAATGAAAGCTTTTAACTCTGGTATATTATTGTGTTATTATATTTTGTTAGTCAAATGTGGGATTGGTCCTCATGCAACCAGATATCTTGTCGTTGATGCACGTTTCTTGAAAATTAAAGCAGTCACCAACTGCTCAAATTTGGTGTCGTTGCTTGCATAAAATTGCTCAGCGGTGCTTAACCAGATGTAGTTACCAATTAAAACCTTACAAATTGCTAGACTTTTCTGGAGTTGATGTGGCTTTAAGTCATTGACTCTTTCTTTCTGGTAAAATGATTCAAGAAGGAGATGGCCTGAGCTATGAAATAAACACTTATTTGGATATTTTTCGCATTTCAACCTGACTTAACCAACAATAAAAACTTTGAGTTTTAGTTCACTCAACAGGTTAAATAATTTACTTGTGTTTATAAGGCAGGTAATAATAAAATTATATACCCCATAGCCTTTGCATTTTCTCACAAAAGTATCTGTCTCTTTAAATAAATATATGGAATGCCTTTTATCATATTGCTCATACTTCACATAGAATTTTTTTAATGCCATGAATTATCAGTGTCTTTAAAAAATAACATTTTTATGAAGTTTAAACAGATAAAGGGAAGAATATACAGTATTTGCTCTCTATTAAAGCTATTTGGAAAGATAATATTCAAAAAATCAAAAGAAGAAAGTACAGTTGTTCTTTATACAGAGTAATTATAAAACTTCACTTGTGACTATACCAAGAAAATTGTCTAGAGTTTATCATATGTCACCTAAAATTATTGGCAAAGATTTTTGTTTTCTAGCTATTTGAATGTTTTAAATGACTAGAAAATAGTTATTATTAGTCAATCCCTTGGGGCTCTCTGTTTTAAAAATGACAGCTTTTTTTTTAAAAAGAGCTCTCTAGAAACCTTTGATACTAATTCCCTTCCTTCCATCCTAAACTATACACCACCAACTAAAATAAATCTGGACCATAACAGTTTGAAATTGACAAATATTTAACTATGTCCTTGGGTGAAGTGTTCCAGAAAAATTAAGAAATTATCTTTGGGTGTAACCTAAAGATAACTTATCAAATCATTTACTGGCCTTAGCCTTGTTGTAATATAATACAATGAAATTACAATGTCCATACATACTTCCTATGAAATATTTATCAGTTTGACAAAACTGCAGTAAAGTCGATGTATTGTGGTTTATATTCATTCTCAATAGTTTCATTAAGAACTACTGACGTAAATTGTCAGTGTTTTTACCACAGATCCTTACAAATATATCTAAAATTCTGGCCAAAGAAACTTTATTTTTAAGCGCATATACTTTGTTACCATTTTATTTTAAAAGCTTCAAGTTAAGTTTTCTTTGAGGGAAAAATTGTTTGCCTATGTGTGATTGTTTATACTGTTACTGTAGCTCAGACCTGATCTGTGACCAATATTCTGCTGACCCTGGAGAATGCAGGATTGCAGGCTCCTTTTAGGGCTTTCATAGAAGTGATTCAGCTTGAGGTCTTTATGCATTTGCAGGAGATGTGAGTCATACTCCCCAACTTTGATTCCCTATATCTATATTGCCCTTTGGAGGAAGCACAGTGGAGGGGCTTTTCCTAGATTTACCACATTGTAAACTTGGATGTTTTGGGTCCTGGCATTGTCAGCTGACTCTTAGCCAGGCTGTAGGGGGTACCTAACCATATGGTGTGTTTTCACTGTAACAAGTTCTAAAGCTAAAATCTGGCTATCTCACTTTCCCTAGGGCGCCATAGAGGCACCATATGATTATGCCACCCACTGCTTATTTCTTCACAGAGAGCCAACACCAAAAGAACACATAATACTGTGTTGCTTCTGAGGCCTTATGAATTGGGAGAGTACAGGTCCACATTATCATCCTTTTCTTACATACAAAATATCTTATTTTTGGTAAGCTACTGGATTATGCAGACAAAATACAGTGTATGACTAATACCATAGGCCTTAAAATACCTATATCTTTTAATAACATGATCTTTGGAGGAGAGAGAGAGAAACCCAGTGCTGTAAAAATAAAGTTCAGAACCCGTTCCAAACATTTTTGTTATTTGATAGGAAACAGTCACTCAAACCTATTTACTGTTTATCATTGAATCTAATTCTATGAGTGTGGTGTATATTCTCTTGTTCACGCATTTCTTTTTTTTTTTTTTAACATCTTTATTGGAGTATAATTGCTTTACAATGTTGTGTTAGTTTCTGCTGTATAACAAAGTGAATAAATGTATACATATATCCCCATATCCCCTCCCTCTTGCGCCTGCCTCCCACCCTCCCTATCCCACTCCTCTAGGTCGTCACAGAGCATCGAGCTGATCTCCCTGTGCTATGCGACTGCTTCCCACTAGCTATCTATTTTACGTTTGGTAGTGTATATGTGTCCATGCCACTCTCTCACTTTGTCACAGCTTACCCTTCCCCCTCCCCGTATCCTCAAGTCCATTCTCTAGTAGGTCTGTGTCTTTATTCTCGTCTTGCCCCTAAGTTCTTCATGATCGTTTTTTGTGGGGTTTTTTTTTCTTAGATTCCATATATATGTGTTAGCATACGGTATTTGTTTTTCTCTTTCTGACTTACTGCACTCTGTATGACAGACTCTAGGTCCATCCACCTCACTACAAATAACTCAGTTTCGTTTCTTTTTATGGCTGAGTAATATTCCATTGTATATATGTGCCACATCTTCTTTATCCATTCATCTGTCGATGGACACTTAGGTTGCTTCCATGTCCTGGCTGTTGTAAATAGTGCTTCAGTGAACATTGTGGTACATAACTTTTTGAATTATGGTTTTCTCAGGGTATATGCCCAGTAGTGGGATTGCTGGGTCCTATGGTAGTTCTATTTTTAGTTTTTTAAGGAACCTCCATACTGTTCTCCATAGTGGCTGTATCAATTTACATTCCCACCAACAGTGCAAGAGGGTTCCCTTTTCTCCCCACCCTCTCCAGCATTTATTGTTTGCAGACTTTTTGATGATGGCCATTCTGACCTGTGTGAGGTGATACCTCATTGTAGTTTTGATTTGCATTTCTCTAATGATTAGTGATGTTAAGCATCCTTTCATGTGTTTGTTGGCAATCTGTATATCTTCTTTGGAGAAATGTCTATTTAGGTCTTCTGCC
The DNA here is from genome assembly GCF_028023285.1 of Balaenoptera ricei. Taxonomy (NCBI): domain Eukaryota; kingdom Metazoa; phylum Chordata; class Mammalia; order Artiodactyla; family Balaenopteridae; genus Balaenoptera; species Balaenoptera ricei. The sequence goes on along the minus strand of NC_082646.1, from coordinate 83,393,733 downwards.
CATTTTTGGATTGGGTTGTTTCTTTTTTTGATAACTGAGCTGCATGAACTGCTTGTGTATTTTGGAGATTAATCCTTTGTCAGTTGCTTCTTTCGCAACTACTTTCTCCCATTCTGAGGATTGTCTTTTCGTCTTGTTTATGGTTTCCCATGCATTTCTTTAAGTAAACTCTGCATTATCTATCACAAAATACTGAGAGTCTATGTGTTTTATTTTTGGTAGATTTCAAGAAATTCTGAACTGCTTGTTCCAGAATCGAGAAGAAATCAGGCAAGAATATCTGAAGTTAGAAATGTTACTTAAAGAAAATGAACTTAAATCATTCTATCAACAACAGTGCCATAAGCAAATAGAAATGATGTGTTCTGAAGACAAAGTAGAAAAGGTATTTAACAACTTTATCATTAAATTGTAGAGAATGTAAAAACATGGGGACTTATAATTCTAGAAATTTGATAGGCGATGTTGCTTAATCACCCATTCTCTACAAATACCTAGAAATGCTGGAGGAAATGTAGAAAACATTGTTTTAAATGTATAGTTAAGTCTACAAGAAAAAAAAATTAAATTCCTAGGTGTGAGAAACGAAAAGGAATCAAAACCCCTAAAATCTCAGTTATAACTGTTGCTTCTGTGAGGATGATGGAATGCTTAACAGGTAGTTAACACACTCAGGGAGAGTTGGGTACCAAGGTGGGGCAGTGAGAACAGTCCACCCCAGATGCAGGCAATAGTTTACAACTTAGACCAATGGGAGGTTTTTTTCCTCCCCAGGGAAGAATATTTTGTCACTGACATTGTTACAGTTTCCACTGCATCAGTGCTAAAAAAAAAACCAGATCAACTTTTAATCAGTTTTATTATTTAATGTAGTAGTGCACTGCCCTTCCCCTTCACACACACAGACCACTTTCACTACCCTGCTTTGATGTACGCCACTACTTAGGTAAGGGGCCCAAGGGAGACAGGGAGTTAGAAATGACAGTCCCCACATAAAGCCAGGAATCTCAGAGACCTTCACTCTTCATTTTGGAAGTACAGCAGGAGAAGACATTTTACCAACTAGCACAGGAAAACAAGGAACCAAGCCTAGGATAAGAAAAAAAAAGTCTCATTTGAAGACTGTCATTATAGATATACTTTTCACTATAGATTTTCATTATAGATTATACTTTTATAATCCATGTGTTTTATTTAGCAAATCCCTAAAGTGAGACATCAGCACAGAAAATGGTATCAGAACAGTGATAATCTATAGGAAACTGAGCGGAAGCAATGCAGAATCAGCCTAGTGAAACAGATCCTCAGTTCAAACCACTGAGAGCTCACTGTCCAAAATTACAAAACCCATGATACAATCCTCCACAAGCAAGTCAGCAGACTTAGCAAATATGACAGAATCCCCAAAACGTCAGATACTATAGCAATCTGATAAAACCTATAAAAATGAATAAAGTCATCAAAGAAGGACTTAACAATAAAGGAATCAAAGAAAAAAAGAACATACATATATGAGAAGAAAACAAATGACACTTCCAGAAAGTAAAGATTTATTTACTGAAACTTAAAATTTCAGTTTATGGGTACAATACTAGACAATGTTTTAAATACTTCACATACATTAACTCATTTAATTCTCAGAAAATCCTGTGGGCTATGTGATATTATTATCCTTGTAATTAAGATGAGGAAACCAAGGTACAGAGAAGTCATTCTGCCAAAGATTACCCAGCTCATAGAGTCAGAGCTATGATTTGAACTCAAGCCAGCTGATTCCAGAGGCTGAGCTCTTATCCCTGTCCTTTTATGCATGTTAGATATAGCTAAAGAGAGAATTAAAGAACTGGGAGATCTGAGGAAATCACACCAAATACAGGATAAAAAGATAGCAGATGTGAACAGGATGTTGCTATGTGAAAGATAGACTAGAAAGTCATGCATTCATCTAATAGATATTCTGAAGGAGATACATTAGTTCAAAAGAACAAAGGATAATGTGCAAAGTCTAAGGCTCAGAATTTTCTAGGACTATTAAGATGTGAATAAGATGTAAATTCAAGAAACATGAGTTCTAAGCAGGATAAAAGAATGTATACTTGGAGGTGTGCAACTCCAGAGCACCAAAGATCAGAAAAATAAACATTTTGAAAATACTGGATTTCCCCCAGTTTGGTGTTCATTGATGATAAGGTTAATTGCATTTTTAAGTACTATTTTATACTTAGTAGTATAGTGCTTTAAAAAACTAACATTTTAGGTTTTTATCAGCCTATGAAATGGGAAAGATGTGATATGCTAAGAAATTAATCATAAAGTATTAATAAATATATCATGGTTATGAATTTATAAGTAGCTATTAAGCTATATTATCAAAATTAGTAATTTATTTTCTGAATATGCATTTATTATGCCTTATTGAAACTATTTTTGTTTTAAACCACTTTATTGAGATATATGATTGATGTATGAAGAAACCCATAAATATTTAATGTAGACAACTTGACGGGTTTGGCGATAAATATACAGTAGTGAAACCATCACCATCATCTATGCTATAAGCCTGTACCTTACCTCCTAAAGTTTCCTCCCACCCTCTTTATTATTAGTAGTATTATATTAATAACAACACTTAACGTAAGACCTACCCTCTTAGCCATTTTTAAGTATACAACAATAGACTATCATTCAGCTTTTAAAAAAGAAGAAAATTCTACCAATTGCAAAAACATAGATGAACCTGGAGGACATGCTAAGTGAAGTAAGCCAGACACAGAGGGACAAATTTTACATGATACCATTTATATGAAAAATCTAAAATCATCAAACTCAGAAGTAGAATCAGATGGTGGTTGCCAGAGGCTGTGGGGAAGGCGAAACCAGGAAGTATGAGTCAAAGAATACAAAGTTTTAGTTATGCAAGACAAATAAACCCTAGAGATCTACTACTGTATAGCATAGGGCCTATAGTTAATAATGTATTGAATACTGAAAATTTCTTTTTAATTTTGTTTATCAAATGCATTTAAAATATTCCTCACATCCTTTTAAGGCAGAAGAAAAATAGAATTTATATCTTTATTTGAAATTTGTTGCTGTAGTTGTACTTTAACTTTCTTGAACTGCAAAATTGTTGCCAGTATTTTTGATGACCTTCATGACTTCCAAATAACAGAATATCTCATAGAATTAATATATCAGTTTGTTGTTGTGAAATCCTTTCATATGTTTGTTAAATGGAATTCTGAAATACTGCTATATTTACCTATTCTAAAAGTTGTATGTATTATCTCAATTGCACTTATTGTAGAGTTATTTTCAGTGGGGATGATAATTCTCAGTTTTGTGTAGGTATCCATTAAATAAATATCAATTATCTGAAAGTGCAATTATCTGATTTATTTCTTGAAAAAAGGCAAGAAATTCAGTCATGTAATACTGATACTGACTTAATATCTCAACTTTTAACAACAGCTTGCTTTGAACACTTTTGTTTATATGCAGAGCACTGTGCTAGACACAATACAGGTTAAAAAAAAAGTATAAGACAGTATATGTACTTCAGTAATTTATAAGCTAGTTGGAGCAATAAAATGCTATAAAAATGACACAGCACTATATGATTGTGATGTAAGGAGTAGTGCTTATAGTATTAATTATAGTATTAATTAGTATTTATAACAAGCCTATGAGGTAGATCCTGTATTATCACCATTTGTGAGCAACAGAGATACTGAGAATTCAAGTAAGCTGTCTAGAGTTATACAGCTAATTAATGTGGTTGAACCAATATTAAACTCTGGATGTCTGGCCTCAGTCTGCACTTTTAATCATTCTGCTATACTATAAGTACTTTAAGTGCTATAGCCATTCAAAGGAGAAAACAGTGGCTTCCAGTTGTTGTGGTGGAGAAAGGCTTCCTAGTGGAGAGATGAGATTTATACTGGGCATTGCATGAGAATATTAGTGGGAAAAGAATAAAAGGAATAGTGTATTCAAATGAGGACACCAGTTTGACCAGAGCACAGCATATTTGTAGGTCAGTGTATGTGGAAGTACATAACTATACTCAACACTTCCTGCCAATTCCCACTGCTTTACCCATAGCAGATATCATTGATTGATTACAGCACTCTTTTTCTCTGAATCTGAAGTTGCCAGAGTTAACCACTATAAATAGATTGGAAATGGCACATGATATAAGACATATTTTGCCATATTGGGAATTAGTCAATTCCGGATAGAATAAAAGGCCAAATTGTGGAAGCTTTGGTTGCCAAGAATTATATGGTCTATTTGTGTAGTCAAAAGACAATCTTTGAAGCAAATGAGTAGTGTATTATCAGAGCTTAGAATCAGATTGCCATTTTTTGAACATTAGAATATTAGTACAATTAGTAAGTTTGGTCTATTTGATCCCAAGCTAATTTAAATCATGGTTATTTTACCCTGTTTTACTTACCCCATTGAATTGTGAATGTGCATGCTTAGAAACATTAAGACATAGAGTAAGGAAATGGCTTTGGCTGGTTTCTTTAATTTTTTTCTGTTTCATCTTTATTCTGCTTTTTTCAACCCACTTGCCTTTTCTGATATCTCACTTTTGGTCATTTCAATCCATGTTCCAATTTTTATAGTTATTCTTATGAGACTAAGAATAGCTAAGTCTAATAGCTAATGAGACTTACCTAAGCAATGAGAATAAAGCCTCTTAAGTTTATTGGTTGTAAACTATTGAAAAACATAGAAAGACATCTAGAGGCTGAGTTTGTTCTCACAGAAGTGTCAAACTGTAGTTTTACTAAACTGCTTGCTAGGTCACGGAATTTTATATCTGTCTTGGACCCTCTCCAAAGAGGTTTACTCTCATAATTGCTGAAAGAATCTCACTGATTAAGCTATAAATGGTTCTTGAGTATGGACTCTGAGAGTAGTATTAAAGTGAAGTTCTGGGGTAATTTTATAGCCATATAAAGATAATACACAAATTATTTTCAGTGAAATAATCAGTTTACTGTGTTAACGGTCAGTTCTTTTGCACAAAGCAATAGTAATACCTAAATTTTAGAATTTCATGCTTATTCTCGCTCAAGACCTTTTGTGGTATTCTGGAGATTTTGTTAATAAAATATGTAAAGCTTTTTTGAAACTTTAATGGGAAACAATTTACTTTAATGTCAGGGTTTAACATACATATTTTAGAATTTATTTCCAAACACTTGGTATTTATTTCAGAACAGTAATTCAATAAGAATTACCCTGATGGAAAATGTCCCCATGGAGAACCATCATAGAGTATACATTTGATGAACATTAGAAGTACAAACTCAAAAAAACATACCCTCTGGGATTTTTAGTCGGGATCTTTTGGTATTAAATATTGACTGCCATCAGACCCGCAGATCATGTCCTGCCCTGGTTTCTAAGAGTACCTACAACATTTGTAAACATTAAAGGAAAATAAAGGTGGTTTGATCTAACTGCCTTCCTTCAGGCAGGTACAATATTTTTATGTTCATTTTTCAGATGAGGTGACTGAAGAGCCACTGAAATTGACTTGCTTAAGTTTTCACACCTGCTGAATAGCAGAAGAAAGTCAAGAAGCCACATATACTACCTTCTGTTGGATACCAGTGGCTCTAAACTTTTCAGGTTTCAGGACCCCTTTCTGCTTTAAAATAAAATATTTAGGACCCCAAAGAGCTTTTGTTTATGCAGATTTCATCTACCAATATTCTATTAGAAATTTAAACTGAAATTTACAAAAATACATTATGTATTAGCTAACTTAAGAACAATCGATTACCCATTGTGTGACAACGTAACACTTTAATGAAAAATAACTAATTATTTTCTAAAACAAAAAGAGGTAGTGAGAAGAGTGACATTATTGCCTATTTTTGCAAATTTCTTTAATGGCTGGCTTTTCCTCAAAATGTCAACTTACCTTTTATAAAAGATAATAAGGAAGTAGGACGTAATCTCCTAAAGAGAGTAGGTCTTTAATCAAGTTCAAATGTAGTTCCTGCTCCTTTTTTCATTTTTTTCTTTTTTTTTTTCATTTTTCATTTTTTTTCATAGGATGTGTTCATCCCTACTTCCAAAACCAGCTGCAAGTGCTTGTTCTAATCTTTGGGGATCTGTTGTCTCAGGTCCAGCTATCATATCTGTTGATTATTGAGTTTAGTGTCTTTTGGCAAATAGTCCAAAGAGGTCAAGCTGTTCTGGCCCACAGTGCCCGTGATAGTGTGCAAGACCCTTGGAGTAAAAAACCAGAAGGCCAGTTTTGATCTCAATTCATGTGTAGGTAAAACACCAAAAATATTTGGACTATCCATTATGTGTCCTGAACCAACCATCAGGCGAGATCAGATGTTTATGACACCTGGATATAAGCTCTATTTTCTTTCATTGGCAACAGCCAATCTAAAGGCCTTGTAGACAAAACCACAACAATAGAATACTTCTTCGCATCTTTCAAACTGAAGGAAAGACAAGAGCAGGACATGTATCTGCTTTGTTTTGAGTAAGGAAATCATGGGATTTATCAGACCTCACATGAACTTTTCAAATGCAACATTTAAAGGAATGTATTTTGGCAAAAAAAAAAAAAAAAAGTGATAGTCTTCAATTTGGCCATTGTATTTCTTAAAGTCATAAACTCTCAACATGTAATTTTATAAAAATGACTCACAACTCAATTTCCTGTTTTCCTGCAAGCAGTAGTATTGTGAGATTTCAAAGGGGAAACAGCTTTAAGTACAAAAGTATAGCCTAATTTAATAGACAACAATAGCACACTTAAAAGGAAATATACTACTGTACTAATATCACATACATCACGTATCATAAAAGATTGACTATTAAATGCATTATTTTTCAGGCCACTTGCAAAAGAGATCATAGACTCGCAATGTTGAAAACTCGCCGCTGCTACCTGGAGAAGAAAAGGGAAGAGGAACTGAAGCAACTTGATGAGAATACTAATTGGCTCCATCGTGTGGAAACTGAAATGGGACTCTTAGGTCAAAATGGTCATATTCCAAAGGTACATATGTGTTTGTGTATTCAGATTTATTTTCTAAGAACTGAGCTCCTTAAACCCATTGTCTTTGTTGTTGAGTAAATATCTTTCATAAGACAACTTTTGGTCCATCTCCTGGAGATTTGACTCATTTTACTGTTTTTAACTGAATATACCTTCTGCCTCCCTGATTACCTACTAGATTTGCCTTTCTTGTACTTTCAGAAGAGTAAAGTTACTTTTAAATGTTATTCTTGAGTGATTGCATCCTTTTATGAGGAGCTCTTAAGTTAGAATGAAGTAATTCTATTTCAGACTGTACTTGAAGTTTCATCATGTAGGTAATTGAAGTTTGTTTTAATACTTGATATTTTGTGCAAAAATAGTTTTAAATGTGGTCAGCATTATTTGTATTATAGCTAAAGAAAGCCAATTTGAAAGCTGTATGCATTTATGTTTATGTACTAAACTGAAGATATTTCCACCTAGAATGGCAAAAGTTTAATTTATAAAGAGTAGCGATGGGTAATGATGGTTAATGGCTGAATCAGATCATAATTGTGTTCAGCTACAATGTTACAGATAGTTTTCTCCCTTAACAATAGTAAGCTACAGAAGTATGCAGTTCATTCCTAATACAGTACCTCCCAAATGTCTTCAGTGTCATCATTATACTTTTCTTTTCATAGTTGTGATAACACTATTCCATCTTTAGTCTTGAGTTCACACTTAGGCCAGAAGAAGAGGAATGAAAGAAAGGGAAGAGAGATATCTGTATTGGGAAAGCAAAAACTTTTCCAGAAATACCTAACAGACATATCTGAATTGACTAGAATTGTCACGTGGCTATCCCTAGATACAGGGGAATCTGGAAGGGTGAGTGTTTTGCTGGACATATTATCATCCTGAACAAAATTAGAGTTCTCTTAATAAGAAAGAAGGGGAAAATTAATATGGAATAAGCGGCTAGCAAACAAACTGCTACAAAGTAACTAATTTTGATCTCTAAATACCTAATACTTTAAAAGAACAACTTTTTTATACTCTTTTTTTAAACGAAGAGTATCTAAGTCTTTAATTTGATGACACTCTTCTGAAAGTCTATATTATGTATCAGCTCTGAAATCTTAAAATTTCTAGAAAAGCATTAAACCGAAAATAAATACAGGTGAAATGGAGTATATAATATTCAGTACAAATGAATGCAGCTAGTGATTGTTAATAGTCAAAGATATCAATTTTTTGTTATAATTTAAAGATATTAGCCAATGCATCATGACTAGGGAAATTGATTTAAATGTCCATCCTTTTAACGCTGAAGCTCAGACTGAAGGGAGAGGAGACTAGCAGGAGTAGTGAATGATGACAGTTCAAGGTAGTAAAATTGGAGCAGTGAGCAGCAGATACCTTGTTTCCTAAGAAGACAGCCAGAGATAAATAGAGACTGAATAGTTCTTTAGTGTGGAAATTCATTGAGGGCCAACCAACAGTTTAATCGACACTCAGCAATCCTAGAAGTCTTCACAATATCTTGATGAAAGTATGCCAGCCAGTTAGTTCAGTAGATTGGGAATTAAATGTAGTACAAAGCAGACTTTAATGAGATTTTATAACTTAACTTAACTGACAAAGCACTTTAGAATATTTCCTATAGCGAGAATGTAAACATTGGAAAGAGGATAGACACTGGAGTTGAAATGGTTGGTAATTCCATTATTTGATAGTTGTGTTGAATACTAACTCTAACACTAACCATATAACTTTGGGCAAGTTGTTTAACTTCACTGTCTTAACTTCTCATCTTTAAAATATATTTAAGGCATTATGAACTTAAATAAAATGCTGTATGCAAAGGCCTAGCACCACTTAATACATAATGAGTGGTTGATAAATAATAGTTTAATATTCTAAGCCACAACATCATAGACATCAATAGCCAAAGAAAGGTGTGCACAAAAGGAACACAGCAGCATTAGCTGTATTATAAAATACGTTTGCTATTTTTCCTCCAGAACAGTGTTTCTGACCTTTTTGGGTCATAGATGCCTTTGAGAATCTGATTAAAGAGCTATATATAGATCTTCTCCTAGATGGACGATTGAGGGGGGATCACATTCATACAATTTTACTTTTTTTTTTTTTTGGTCATTTTTTCCATTAATACAACATTAAGAATATCTGCTCTAGAAGAAAACTAAAGCACACTTATTTTAAAATGCCATATTCCTCTTAAGATTACATAATGGACATATTTACATGACTTAAAAGGAATAAGCAAAAAAAACAATGATTAATCAGTAAATTATAATAGGGATTAAGTAGACTTTCAAACGGTAACATCTGAAATTCCATGCTTGATCTGAGAATCTAAAGCTGTAGAGGCTCATCATAGAATGCAGCAGCCTCCATCAAAGTACCTGTCAGGGTCCCCAAGCCACGGTCTGGATATGTTTTCAGAGAAAACAGCTGATAGCCTGGCCAAACGAGTGTTTTTCACTCGGTGCACAAGAGCTGTTGCTCTTGAAAAGGTAGCAGATGTTGGATGTTTATAGTAGTTTTTGGTTTGTTTCACTTATATTTGTCATGTTTCACTTATTTGTTAGAGACTATGTATATCTAAAGCAGTCTTATTCTCAAGACGATCATTGTCAAAATGACATAAAATAACAAGTATTTTGGTTAGTTTTCTTTACTATTACTTACGGCCATGATATTCTAATAGAATATTTAGCCATTCTAGTCAGCAAAAACTTTCTCATGAAGGGTCTAAAAAATATTTTTGGCATATGGTAAAATATAACATAAAATTTACCAGTTTTAGGTGTACAGTTCAAGTGGCATTATATTCATAAAAATAATTAATATATATAGATATACATTTTAAAATGTTATTTTCATCTCTCAATAGCCTTGCTTAATTTACATTATACTTATAATCTAGTACATTTGTATAATCAACAGTCTAAAATATAGCCCAACTCCAACTAGAGGAGTACTTAAGAACTTTTTAATATTAAAAGAAGCAAAAAAATCAATTGTAGATATTTACTAGTTTGCCTTTGTTTTCCCATATTTATCTTAAGCTCCCAATTTTTAAAATGGTACAGTATTCTTTTTAGTACTATTATTATTGCTATTTTTTTTTTGACTACTTAGTAGCATTTATAAAGTTAATATTGTTCAGGTTATTTTCAATAAATTTAAATTTTTTCACCATGGTCAAATCTAATTTTTCTAATAATCTGTCTTCTATAACTCTTTTAAGCAGGACTTTTCACACCTGAATATGAATCTGGAATTTATTTTTAAATTCTTGTTTTTTAATGCATTTTATTATGAATAATTTGAAAAAATTAAAACTGTTTCCATTCGCATCACCCTAATCCCACCCTCAATTTTTTTTTGCTGTGGATATTTTCACAGCTGAAACAGTTATCTACATATAAGCCATTATTTCTTACATAAACAAACTGAGACACAACTTTGTGAAAAAATTTATCCACAGTTGTACAACTCTGGACAGAGATCCAGTACTGCGACTTTCAAATTGCTGCCCTTTTTGCTATACCCTCCTGCATTATCTACCTCTTAACCTCTCAAATTTATCCACTTCTCTGTATCTCCTGTGCCATTACCCTAATTCAGACTCCCAGCCCCCATTATTGGACTGCTACATTTGACCTTTATGCTTCCATTCATATTCTACTGCAATTCATTCTCTCTACTGCAAGCAAAATGAGCTTTCTAAAAGGTAACTCTGATCATATCACTCTTCAGTACTTTCTCCCTAATGTAAACTCTATTATGATTTCCCAGGTCTGGCATGGCACCTGAAGACCTTTCACGTTTTATATATTACCTCTCATTATATTCTTACTTCAGCTATTACTAACCTCCCCATAGCTCTCATTATAGGCTATGAGCTTCCAATCCGATTCAGTCATTAGTGTATCAAAACAAGAAAAAGATTCAAATTGTAAACTTGGTTTTTCAAAAACAACAAACTAGCCAAGAACAATTATTGACTAAAATAATTATACAATCAAGGCTTGTCTCTTTAAGAGTGGTGCAAGAAGATAAAGCAATAAGATTAACAGAGGGAGTAAATAAAGAAGGGTTTTGGTTTTTTTTAAGAGAAAAGGTGGAATATTTGACAAACATGTTCATACTGTTAGGGTCGTTGAATTTTTTGACTGGAAAAGACTAAAGAGATCATCTAGGCAAGCTCTTAAATTTTAGTCAAGTAAACTGGTCTCCATAAAGACCATATTTTGGGCTCCAGGTAGCATTTGTGTCATAGTTGAGCCATCTCTAAAATCACCTGATTCATAGGCCGGTGCTCTAACCGTATCATCCTGACTCCCTAAAGAGAGTTTGCTCTAAAATACTTGCTGTATTTCTTGAAATATAATTATGAATCATGTGAATAAACAACCCCCAACTTTACTATATCTCAGACACATAGAATTACATTGTTTCCCTGTCATCGTGCCCACCACTGGCTTAGGAAGTATTACAAAAAAGAAAAAGAAAAAAGTAACTTTAAGCTTACAGAGAATCAGTGGCCAACTTCAGGTTGGGAAGGAGTATTGAAAACCTAAAATGGATTATGGGAATTATCTGTAGGAAGTTTCTAGGCACAGCTCCCCTGCTTATAGGATTTTTGTCTCAGCCCCTTCCAATGTCCAAAATATTTCACTCCGTTTTATTTTATTAACTAAAATTTTTCCAATTTAAGATTCTGAGAATGCTACTGGATTATTACCATTCATACTTTAGTGTATCCACTTAGCTGACGTTTTCCATACTTAAGGTTTAGTAGATTTGAGAAAAGATAAGTAATTTTAGGTGGTAGATTAGAGAACATTTGGGCATATGCACATAAGGGAGCCTACAAAAACTTTTTTACACTTTTGGCCTAGAATGAAGCTTATACCAAGACTGGGTGAAGGTAAGAATTTTTTTTTTTTTTTTTTTTGGCCACACCTCATGGCATGTGGGATCTTAACTCCCCAACCAGGGATCAAACCTATGCCCCCTGCTGTGGAAGCATGGAGCCCTAACCACTGGACTGCCAGGGAATTCCCCAAGAGATTTTTATTGTATGAAACTTTTATTGTATTGACATAGCCCCTGTCCTGGTGGTGTACCTTACATTCTAATATGGAGAATCTATGAACAAATAAATAAATGGAATTGTTACTAGTGCTATGGCAGAAACTATCAGGGGTGGAGAATGTCCATCTTTAAATGTAAAGCTTAGGGAAAGCTTCCCTGAAGAAGTGACATTTAAGCAAAAACGGGCCATATTCATGTACTTTCAAAGTATTATGAACAAGTTGGATAGACCAAGAAACTGTCACTATAGTAAAATTTATTCTGAGTTCCTGATGTTCAGTTTCTGAGGAAATTTGAAACTTGTAAGTCATAGACCACCTGTACCAGAACACTTGTTTTTCAAATTGTTCCTAAACATACCACTTCATATTTTTAAGAGTTAAAACTATTGACACCAATATAAAATAAGTTCTATTAAAATTGATTTAATTTTAACATTTTTAAATGAATCTGAGTTATAGTTTGTATTGTTTTCCCCAGGAACTCAATAAAGAACTTCATTGCCACCATTTGCACCTCCAGAACAAAGATTTGAAAGCACAAATTAAACATATGATGGATCTAGCTTGTCTTCAAGAACAGCAACACAGGCAGACGGAGGCGTAAGTACATGGATTTACCTGTTCTAAAAGTTTTAATACTATAGACCTAAGGAACCTGTAGCATAGAAGTTTAGTTTTCCATTGCCAGAAAATTTAATTTTATCCAGTACAAGGTACATATTTTTTTTTAAGTGTCTGCCAGCATCAGAAATCATGCAGAGTTAGAAAACACCGAGAAAGTATAAAGGATGTTGTTCTTCTCCTCTAACTAATTTTTTATAGTGCTTTATAGTTTTGAAAACATTTTTTAATTTATTATTTTTATGTAATATATGTCATGTAATACAAAATTTCAAAGATGCCTCTACAGTGAAAAAGAGTCTGTCTTCTACCTGTCCTCTAGCCATCCTTGTCCCCTCCTAGAAACTACTACTATTAATACCAACTGAATTTTTAAGTAGACAGTTTTTAAGCATTCATAATTCCAGAATGATTTTTTGCTGTCATTAAAATGAAGTTATTAAAAGTGTATATTTTTTAACATCATGTCCCAAGTTTTAAGTGATGCTATAGTAGCTCTTTCATGCTCTCTCTACTAACTCAGTAGGAACACCTTTTAATTTTTGAAATGTAATAGTAAAAAAGTATAACTTGATCTTTATTTTTATTACCTTGGATATGTCAATCAACTCCTTAGGTGTCACTTTCATGCTCTGTAAAAATGAGAAATTTATTTCTCTAAGGGCTTTCTGCCAATCTAAAATTCTACTGGAGTTATTCTAGCGTTCTCAAATAACTGGTAATTAATTTTCCATACTTTTGATTTAAAGGAAATTATATTAGCATATTTATTTTTTAAAAGAAGAAGAAAAAGGGAAGGAAAAACTTTAGGGAAATATTATCCTGTGGATAGAAGCTCACCCTGTTCTCCCCATACTTTCTATATTTATACCTAGAGCAGACATTGAACATTCATTTACTTGTACTCACACCACCTGCAAGAGTTAAAGTTATCAAAGAAACATTAATTTATTTTGACCATACTGTATTTGATATATCATACAAATAGATTAATATATTTAAGATACATTTTTGCCTCAAAATGGGCAAAAAGATTTCTAACTTTGAAAACTGGTGAACCAAAGCATTACAGAGGCAATACAATATAGTAGAAAGAGTATGAGTTTTAGAGTCGGTCTTGAATTCTAGTTTATATGAGCACTATAACCTTGCATAAATTATTTTACCTCACTAACCCTTAGTTTTCTTATATGTTAAATTATCATACTTTCCTTATAACAATTTTAAAAGGATTAAATAACAAAAAATAATGGATGTGACGAACTGTCTTAGCCTGAGCTTATAGAGTGGAAACAAACAAAAAAAAAGATTTAGTATATATTCAGAGTGCTTAAAGAAAAAAATTTTCAACCAAGAAGACTACCTAGCAAAGTTATCATTCAGAATTGAAGAAGAAATAAAAGAGTTTTCCAGACAAGCAAGAGCTAAAGGAGTTCATCAGTCACTTATAAAGCTAATATGAAGGTTAAAAGAAAAAAGCAGTAAAAATAACTAACTACAATAATTCCTTAAGGAATACACAAGATAAAAAGATATAAAATATAACGTCAAAAACATAAAATGTGGTGGGGGATGAAAACGTAGACCTTCAGAATGCATTCGAACTTAAGTGGCTACCAGCTTTAAATAGACTTTTATAAATATGTTGTTATATGTAAGCCTCATGGAAACTTCCAAGCAAAAACCTATAGTAGATACACAAAAGATAATAAGAAAGGAATTAAGCATGCCACTAAAAACAGTCATCAAACCAAAAAGGAAGAGAACAAGAGAAGAAAGGAACAGAGGAACTACCAAACAGCCAAAAAAGAGTTAATAAAATGGCAGTGAGTACATACCTGTTAATAATTACTTTACATGTAAATGTACTAAATGCTCCAATCAAAAGACAGAGTGGCTGAATGGATATAAAAACAAGCCCCATCTATATGCTGCCTACAAGAGACTCATTTCAGACATAAAGACAATTCACAGACTGAAAGTTAAGGAATGGGAAAAGGTATCCCATGCAAATGGAAACCAAAAGAAAGCTGGGGTAGCTATACTTATATCAGACAAAATAGGTTTTAAAACAGAGACTGTAATAAGAGACAAAGATCGGCATTACATAATGATAAAGGAGGTCAATCCAACAAGAGGATATAACATTTGTAAATATTTATGCACCCGACATAGGAGAACCTAAATATATAAAGCAAATATTAACAGACATAATGAGAAATAGACAGCAATACAGTAAGAATAAGGGACTTTAATACCCCACTCACATCAATGGATGAGTCATCCAGACAGAAAATCAATAAGGAAACATCTTCCTTAAACAACATGTCACACTAGACAAACTTTACAGATATATACAGAACATTCCATACAAAAGCCACTGAATATACATTCTTCTTAACTGCACATGTGACATTCTCCAGGATAGATCATATCTTAGGCCACAAAATAAGTCTTAACAGATCTAAGAAGACTGAAATCATATTAAGCATATTTTCTGACCACAGTGGTTTAAAACTAGAAATGATTCCAAAAAGAAAACTGGAAAATTTATAAATAACTGATTAAACAACATGCTACTGAACAACCGGTTCATCAAAGAAGAAATCAAAAGCAAAATCAAAAAATAGACAAA
The DNA here is from genome assembly GCF_028023285.1 of Balaenoptera ricei. NCBI lineage: Eukaryota > Metazoa > Chordata > Mammalia > Artiodactyla > Balaenopteridae > Balaenoptera > Balaenoptera ricei. The sequence continues at coordinate 83,378,336 of NC_082646.1, read as the reverse complement.
CAGAAAAACAAGAATAAAGCCCAAAGTTAGTAGTAGGAAGGAAATAGCACAGACTGGAGCAGAAATAAGTGAAATAGAGACTAAAATACAATAGAAAAGATCAATGAAACCAAGAGCTACTTCTTTGAAAAGATAAAATTGACAAACCTTTATCTAGACTCATGGAGAAAAAAAGAGAGAAGGCTCAGATAAATAAAATCAGAAGTGAAAGTGGAGATGTTACAACTGATACTACACAGATACAAAGGATCCTTAGAGACTACTACAATTATATAGCAACAAATTGGACAACCTAGAAATGGATAAATTGCTAGAAATATACAACCTACCAAGACTGAATCATGAAGAAATAAGAAATCTGAACAGACCAATTACTAGTAAGGAGATTGAATTAGTACTTAAAAACCTTCCTACAAGCAGAAGTTCAGGACCAGATGGCTTTACTGGTTAATTCTATCAAACATTCAAAGAAAAGTTAATACCAGTTCTTCTCAAACTCTTCCAATTAAAAAATAGAGGAGGAGGGAACACTTCCAAACTCATTTATAGGCTAGCATTACCCTGACACCAAAGCCAGACAAGGGTAGAACAAGAGAAGAAAATTTCAGGCCAATATCCCTGATGAACATAGATGCAAAAATCCTCAACAAAATATTAGCAAACCAAAAAAAAAAAACAATATTAGCAAACCAAATTGACCAATACAATACTTTAAAAGGATCATACACCACAATTAAGTGGGGTTTATTCCAGAGATGCAAGGATGGTTCAGCATCTTTAAATCAATCAGTGTGATAACAAAATGAAGGATAAGGCATCATGTGATCATCTCAATAGATGCAGAAAAAGCATGTGACAAAATTTAATATCCATTTGTGATTAAATTTGCAACAAAGGGATTATAGAGGGAACATACCTCAACATAATAAAGACCATATATGACATGCCAACAGCTAACATCATACTCAGTGGTGAAAAGCTGAAAAGCTTTTCCTCTAAGATCAGGAAGAAGACAAAGATGCCCACTCTTGCCACTTTTATTCAACATGTACACACTACTATATATAAAATAGATAACTAATAAGAACCTACTGTATATCACAGGGAACTCTACTCAGTACCCTGTAATGACTTATATGGGAAAATAATCTAAAAAAGAGTGGATATATGTATATGTATAACTCATTCACTTTGCTGTACAGCAGAAACTAACACAACATTGTAAATCAACTATACCCCAATAAAAATTAACTTAAAAAAACAACAACATAGTATTAGAAGTCCCAGCCACAACAGTCAGACAAGAAAAAGAAATAAAAGGCATCTAAATTCAAAAGGAAGGAGTAGAACTGTCACTTTTGCCAATGACATGATATTATATACAGAAAACTCTGAAGACACAACCAAAAAACTATTAGAATAAACAAATTCAGTAAAGTTGCAGGATACAAAAATCAATATACAGAAATCTGTTGTGTTTCTATACACTAATAACAAACTATCAAAAAGGAAATTGAGAAAACAATTCCATTTACAATTGCACCAAAAAGAATAAAATACCTAGGAATAAATTTAACCAAAGAGGGGAAAGACCTGTACACTGAAAACTATAAGACATTCATGAAAGAAATTGAAGAAGACACAAATAAATGGAAATATATTCCATGCTTATGGATTGGAAGAATTAGTATTGTTACAATGTCCATACTACCCAAAGCAATCTACAGATTTAGAACAATCCCTATCAATACTCAATGGCATTTTTCACAGAACTAGAACAAACAATTCTAAAATTTGTGTGAAACCACAAAAGACTCCAAATAACCAAAGCATTCTTGAGAAAGACAAAGTGTGAGGGACCACACTCCCAATTTAAAACTATACTACAAAGCAATAGTAATCAAAACAGTATAGTACTGGCACAAAAACAGACACATAGATCAATGGAACAGAATAGAGAGCCCAGAAATAATCCCATGCATATATGGTCAATTAATTTACAACAAAGGTACCAAGAATATACAATAGGGAATGGATAGTCTCTTCAATAAATGGTGCTGGGAAAAGTGCACAGCAACAAGCCAAAGAATATCTTACACCATACACAAAATTGTATTAACTCAAAATGGATTAAAAACTTGTATGTAAGATCTGAAACCATAAAACCCTGAGTAGAAAACATAGGCAGGTAAAAATAACTGTCATATAATACAGCAGTTCCACTTCTGGGTATTTATCCAAAGAAAATGAAAACACTAACACAAAAAATAAAGCACACCTGTGTTCATTGCTACAAAAAACAAAAACAAAACCCAAGTTTATAGATACAGAGAACAGATTATACAGGTTCGTGGTGGGGTGTTGGGGGCAGGGATGGGGAATTGGTCAAGGGAGTCACAAAGTACAAACTTCCAGTTATTAAGTAAATCATGGAGATGTAATGTACAGCATGGCAACTATGGTTAGTAATACTGTACTGCATATTTGAAAGTTGCCAAGAAAGTAGATTTTAAAAGTTCTCATCAGAAGAAAAATGAATTCTGTGACAGATGTTAACTAGACTTATTGTGATGATCATTTTGTAATATATACCAATATCGAGTCCAAAAACTTAAAAATAAATGAATGAATGCATAAATACATATAAACATACATACATGTACACATAAATACATAAATAACGTATGTCCTGGGTCCCTGAGACCACCTCCATGTTTGATAATTTACTAGGATGACTCACAGAACCCTTCATATAGTTGACTTCATAGTTATGATTTACTAGAGTAAAAGCATACAAAACAAAATCAGCAAAAGGCAAAGGTGAATGGGGCAAAGAACAAAGGAAACCAGTTAGTTGTAAGCTTTCAAGTGTCCTCATCCAGTGGACCCACACAGTTATGCTTAAGTTCTCCAGAAAAAAGTTGTAATGACCCATGTGAAATGATGTCTACTTTGGAATCTCCTTAGGCTGACACTTAGTGTCCTGGATTTTTATTGGGAGCTGGTTGAATAGGCGCCCTGTGCCTAGCAGGGTGAATCAAAATTCTAGACTTTCCAAAAGGAAAGCAGTTGTAAATAATTGTTTTTATTGACTTTCTGATTAATGACTTTTCCCTACAGTTGTTACCTACTTGGCTTAAATGGCGTACTCCCCACTATCACTAAAAAGAAAAATGTCACAGACTATTTATTTGTACTGCTATCTAAATATTTAAGATTCTTAGATAATAAAGCAGTTATTTCCTTAAGTGTTAAAATTAGTGCCTATTCTTTTCCCACTGCCCTATTCCTACTTCAGATGGTTCTATTCTTCTGGATGTTATGAGTCAGCTAGAACACCAGGACTAAGTCATTTCAAGATTATTCATGTTGTTTGATGTCTTCGTTGATATAAAAGTTAGGAACCACTTATAACTTTTTAGTTCTGGCATTTCTTCAATGAACACTCTTCATGGAGGTCTAATACATAAAAAGATGCATTTAGTACTGCTCTGATTGACAGCAATAGGCGAGATTTTGAATCAGAGCCAAGAATCCAATGCCCCATCATTTTCCTGTACCCACCATACTTTTCCACAGTTTTTCCTTTGAATGGCTTTGAAAGCTATTGCTTTAGCTCATGAAGAGCTAACTTCAAGGAAAGTTGACTTTTGTTCATTTGTTATTTTTTAAATCTTATATACCTAAGTTGAGCATCATCGTTTGACAGTGTATTAATATTTCATTTCAATCTCATAGTATTTAATAACAATAACAACACTATTTTTGATTTGTAAATCACATTATACTTTGCATAGTTCTGAAAACAATCTCCTATTGAAAGTAGTGGCTGTCCAGTTGTACCCCACATTATAGAGGAGAAACCTCAGGTAGTGCCTTATCCAAGGTCATATAGAAGCAAGTGAAGACTCGCTGAGACTACAGCCTGGTGCTTGTGATTCCCATCCAACATTCTTTCCAATCTATACTTAATGTATTAAGAATATTTGAGGTATTTGATTGAAATATTCTAAAGGAAAATATGTACAGGGAACCATTTTAATCATCTGCTATTACTTTGGATGTTACATAGAACCATAATAATGTATTTAAAATTTAGTATTTATCTCTCTTTTCTTGTCACCTTCTGTATGCAGAGTATTGAATGCTTTACTTCCAGCCCTAAGAAAACAGTATTGTGCATTAAAAGAATCTGGCCTGTTAAATGCTACTTTTGAGTCTGACTTCAAAGAAATTGAACATTTGGTAGAGAGGAAGAAAGTGGTGGTTTGGGCTGACCAAACTACTGAACATGCAAAGCAAAATGATCTACCAGGGGTTTCTGTTCTTATGACCTTTCCACAACTTGGACCAGTTCAGTCTTCTCCTTGCTGTAAGTACAGCTTTTATTTCATTAAGTAAATAAACATTATTTCTAAGCAGTAGCCTCTGTTATAATATCAGTCAACAGAACAGTTAATTTTTTAGTAGGTTTGCTATTTTGTGAAAATGGGAGAATTAACTTCAGAATCACTTCAATTAACCCGTATCTTTCAAAGGTATAAGAGTAAATATGCTTGATGTTCTAAATAATTCTAGCAGTAGTTATTTTATTTTACCTTTTTTTGATAAGATAATTTTACTTCCACCCTTCTTTAAAACTTAACCTCTATTAAAGAGTGAAGATTATAATTAAGAATATTGTATTCTGTAATACATAACAATCTTGTATGTTCTTAAGATCAACTAACAGTGTAGAATTTACTGTTTTTCTGCTGGCAGATCACTTGATGTCTCTGCTCTCATAAAAGTGTGCATGGGACATTTTAATTGAAAAACTAACATATAATCTTGGTTTTAAAATATTCAGATTCTATAGCAGAATATTCAGATTCTATAGCAGTAGAGTGCCCTCTTCAACTTTTCCCAGAACCTCAATCTTCTGTGCTATCTTAGAGATAAATGCCTATTAACAGTTTGGTTATCATTACAGTGTGTGTATAATATTCGTATTAGATAATTAACTCATTAGCTTTTTGTTACATTTCACATGAATGCTAGCATATTGTATATATATTAAACTACAACTGTTTTTATTTGTTTAGTTTATTATGAACGGTTTTAGGGTACATGCATAAAGAATCTAGCATTTTTTTTAATAGTTGTGAGAATTGATGTACCATCATTTACTTAACCATTGTTCTGTTGGTGAACAGTGCATGTCAGAGAGCATGCCCATATACAGTAGTCCTCCCTTATCTGCAGTTTCACTTTCCACCATTTCAGTTACTTGCAGTAAGCTGAGGTCCAAAAATGTTAAATGGAAAATTTCAGAAATAAAAACTTTATAAGTTTTAAATTGCACACCGTTCTGAGTATCATGATAAAATCTCATGCTGCCCTACTCTGTCCTGCCCAGGATGTGAATCATCTCCTTGTCCATCATATTCTTCCCATTTGTCATTTAGTAGCCATCTTGGTTATCAGATCGACTGTCACAGTATTGCAGTGCTTGTGTTTAACTAACCCTTATTTTACTTAATAATGGCCCCAAAGTGCAAGAGTAGTGATGCTAGCAATTTGGGTTTGCCATAGAGAAGCCATAAAGAGCTTCCTTTTAAGTGAACAGGTGAAAATTCTAGACTTAATAAGGAAAGAAAAATAAATCACATGCTGTGGTTGCTAAAATTTATGAGAAGAATGAATATTCTATCCATGAAGTCATGAAGAAGGAAGAAGAAGTTCATGTTAGTTTTGCTCTTGGACCTCAAATTGCAAAAGTTGTGGTCAGGATGCATGGTAAGTGCTTAGTTCAGATGGAAAAGGCATTAAATTTGTGCAAAAAGATATTTTGAGAGAGTGAGTCCACAGTTACAAACTTTTATTACAGTATATTGTTAGAATTGTTCTATTTTATTATTAATTATTGTTGTTAATCTCTTACTGTGCCTAATTTATAAATTACACTTTACCTTAGGTAGATATGTATAGGCAAAAAAAAAAAAAAAACCATAGTAAATATATGGTTCAGTGCTATCTGCAGTTTCAGGTATCCACTGGTAGTCTTGGAATGTTTCCCCCTGTGGATAAGGGGAGACTACTGTATTCCCATGTCTGCATGTGTACCAGTTGCCTAGGAACTAATTTGCTGGGTCAGAGGACAAATAATTTTTTTTTTTAATTAAAATGATCTGTCAAACTCTCCAAAAATTTTCTTATACAAATGTTTATGAGATTTTACATTTGTTTATGTCTCATCTTTACCTTAACCCAAAGTAATAACAGCAACACTAAATTAATGTATATTCTTTTTAAATTTGCAACTCTTATTTTTAGTGATTTTAATTCTTTGAAGTTTGTGCAGACTTCTTTAAAGCCCAGCATAGAGTTGGTGTAAATGTTTCAATTATGCTTTTAAAGAATATATTAAGTCAGGTCAAATTGGTTGTGTTCTTCAAATCTTGTTCTTACTGACTTATTTTTTAATTCATGTTCTATAATATACTGAGGTGAACTATTAAAAATTTCATTTTTACTGTGGATTTTTCCATTTATATCAGTCTTCTATTGCAATGCTCAAAAATTAACACAAACATATCAACTTAAAATAACACTGATTTATTATATCAGAGTTCTGTAGATTGGAAGTCCAGCAGGCTCAGTTGGTTACTCTGCCTCGAGTATCACAGGCTAAAATCAAGGTGTCAGCTAGTTGGGTCTCCTATCTGGAGATTCTGGGTGAGAACGTGCTTCTAAGCTCATGCTGGTTGTTTGCAGAATTCAATTCTGTGTGGCTGTAGGGCTGAGGTCCCTGTTTTCTTGTTGGCTATTGGCCAGGCAGCTTGAATTCAGAGCAAGTCCAAACTTGCTAAAGTACCTGGCATTGTGCAGGCACTCAGTTTTTAGAGGTCACCCCTATTCCCTAGCATGTGGCCCTCTTCCTCACTTCATCTCCTAGCCAACAAAGGCAGGTCAAGTCATTCTCATGCTTCAGATCTCTCTTACCTTCCCTTCTGCCTCATCTCTTCTACCTACAGTTAGAGAAAGTTTTTGCTTTTAAGCACTCATATGATTAGATTGAGCCCATCAGGTAATCTATAATAATCTCCCTATCTTAAATTTCATAACCTCAATTACTTCTGAAGATGTATGTATCTTACTTATTTTCTTGAAGACTGTTTAGCTGGGTATAGAATTCCAGTTTGGTGTTCTTTTATTTTAGCACTTTAAAGATATCATTTCATTATCTCCTGGTTTTTGTTGTTGCTTTTGTAGCCAGCTTTCATTCTAAGTGTTGCTCCTTTGAATATAATCTGACTTCTGGCTTCCTAAAATGTTTTCTCTTTGTCTTTGGGTCCTAGTAGTTTTGCTATATTGTGCCTAAATGTAATTTTATTTCTACCTCTCTTACTTGGGTTCACAGGACTCTCTGAATTTGTGTGTGCATTATTTTTCAGCAGTTTTGTAAGGTTCTTAACCATTATATCTTCAAATATTGCTTCTGCCACTTTTATTCTCTACTTCTGAGACTCCAGTTATATTACATGGTACTTTCTTATTGTGTTACCTATGCCTTTTACTCTCTTCTGCTTTTCATTGTTTTTTCTCTTCCTGGAAATTTCTTTTCACATTTCTGTAGTTTCTCTTTTCATCTGTGTCAAATGGTTCTTAAATCCATCAAGTTCCCTATCTCAGTTATATTTCAATTCTAGAATTTCCATTTGATTCTTTTTTTATAGTTTCCATTTCTTTGCAGAAATTCTCACTGAATACGGTGGGTGAAGTCTGTGCCTGAGAATTCCCAAGCCTAGAACCCACTGCGTCTGTTTCTGTTCTCTTTCTGCTGGATTTCTTTCACGTGCATTTCCTTGAATGCATGCTAATTTTTGTGCATCCCACATGTATTTGCAGAATCGTTTGTAGAAATCTTTTGAGGCTTCTGAGAACAATGTCTTCCTCAGAGAGGGTTAATATTTGCTTATTCCAGGCTCCTTTTGGCATTAGCAGTCTAAAATCGTTTCAGTCCAGTTTTAGAGACTGAGATAATTTGAAACTGAACTTCAGCTTCTGCGAGGGCCTGCCTACTCCTACTTTACCCTGTGGAGTTTAGCTGTACCCCAACTCAAAATTGGGGAGGGTTTAGGAAGAACTCCCTTTAGTAGGCACTAAATTCCGGTTCCTGCATCCCAGTCCTACAGAGCTCTCAACAATGTTACTAAGCTGTTCTGCCACCTCCAGCATCAGCAAATAACCTTGAGGGGAAAATAGCTGTAAATGCAGAGATTACTTTCCTGAGCCTTCAACTTCCTCCTGATACCTGCCTATAATTCTTCACAATCTTGTTAGCTCTCCTGTGCCTTCAAGCCTGTGTTTTTTATATTTTGTCCAGATTTTTTACTTGCCTTCAGTAGAGAGGTTGCTCTGAATTACCTAGGTCTCTTATTATTAGGTTTCCTATACTATATCTTTACATTAAGATGACAGGCAAGTTGGGGTTATATGTATATTCTTTTTCCCTTAATAAAGCGTTATCTTCATCAGAAGTGACCTCGTTGAGATCATTAGAAGGAAAACTTAAGATTTTTTTCATATTCTCTCATACCTTGGGGCCTTGATTCTTTATTTATAATGCATTCAAGATGTTGGAGAGGAAATAGAGTTTTAACACCAAGATTAAGAAATACTGACCACCTGCTACGTGATGATCATTATCCCTTATTTAAAAATCTGTATTTCACTTACAGTGTAATTGCATAGACTATACTTGTCAACAGTAAAACAAAACATTTATTTGGTTCTGAATTCTTTTTCACAACATATTCAAAAGGAAAGACTATTGAGGTCATGTTACCTTTTATAATCATGAACTTTCTTCTGAAAATGTATCAGAAGGCGAGTTTTGTTTTTATTATGTTTTGTTCTTACTTTATTATTTTAATATTCAAGTGATTTTATAGATTAACTATTTGCTTAGTATGTCATGTTCATTCCATGAATTATGTATGTTATATTCATTATGAAGAGAGAGTCAAAGATGAATAACAGGGAAGGGGTATAAAGTGAGTCCATTTATAAATGTTCATTTTTCTTAGTCTTAGAATATTGAAGTAGTTCATTTTAAAAAGTATAAATAGTGAAATTTACGCTTGCATTTCTAAAGACATGAAGCAATAGCCAAATAGCATATATTGCTAAAATGTATCAATAAATAGTAGTCTTAACAAATTTTAGAAGTAAAATTCAACTCAAGCAAAACATGAGTCAAATGTGTCTCATTCATCTTAAGCTTATACATGTGCCACTGACTTTTTTCCTATACTCCTGTAATGTCAAGTGGTTTTGTTGTTAAATTTCAAAATTACTAAATGCTGTGGGGTTTGAATATTTTATTTCTAGTGCTTTAAAAAGTATTTACTAGATCATCTACATTCTTTGTATTTAAAACACACACACTGTGTTTTTAAAAATCTGATGAGATTAACTATAATTGATATAATCTGTACTCTGTTGTTAGGAATTTAGGTTGTTTAATAAATTTTCATTATTATAAATAATATTGTAGTGAGCAAATATATATATTTATCCTGGTGCTCATGCCTGATTACCCCTATGATAAATTCCTAGAAGTGGAATTTCTGGCTCAAGAAATGTGCACTTCTTTAAAAGTTTCTAATATATACTGCTAAGTAACTTCTCCCTCTCCCTTATGGTTGTACCAATTTTAACTCCCATGAACAGTGTAAGAAAATGAGCTCCTTGATTCTCCAAGCGGGGAGATTGTTAGTAAAGCAGCTGGAATGGCGAACCCGAGCACCAGGAGATGAATAGATGAGGTGCGTTTTAGAAACCTTTCCTGATCACACGGTGTACCATCCTCTGGGTTTCTCATGCATGTTTTAGCTGTAGGAAGATTCCCCTGAACCTGGAGATTTGGGACCCATGGAATGGGTACCACACAGTATTACTTTAAAGGGTCTGCATTTGCTCACCCAACCTCACCAATCCTCTCAGCCCCAAGAGTGTCCAGCCTTATGTCTCATCCAGCTGTGGGTCTAGATGTGGTCAATCCAGGTTGCATCACAGCCCCTGAACGAATTTTGTAAGAATTTCTCTCTCTTTCACTGTCTTTGTTATTTGGGGGTTTTTTTGTAATTTATTTTTATAATGGCATTTAGCTGATTTTTCAAAGCTGTGTTTATGCCGCTTTACACCCACTTGATTCACTTACAGAGAGATATCAATAAATACTTTTTAAGATTAAAAAAAAATAAAAAGAAAAGAAAATGAGCTCCTTTCTCCTTTTAGCTTCACCAGCTGTTGGTGTTAAAATATTTTCAATTTTTAATTTTTAGAAAATCATTTTCAAACACACATAGAAATAAAAAGAAAACTATAGTGAGCCTCATATACTGTACCTATCACCTAACTTTAAAAATTATCTCATGGCTAGTCTTGAGAACCCCATCCTCTTTCCTCCACCCCATCTATATCTACACTGGATTATTTTGAAGGAAAATTCAGGCAACATATCATTTCTTCCATTTACATCTTAGTGTCTCTAAAAGAAAACGCAATGCCCTGTTCATAACTAATGCCGTCAGTGTTCAAATTTCCTCCATTGTCCCGTAGAATGATTTCTTTTTATAGCTTTTTCATATCAGTGTCCAGACAAGGGCCATACTTTGTCATTGGTTGGGATGTATCTATTAAATCCTTTTAAATCTGGGATTCTCTCTCCCTCTTTTGTCTTTGCTAATTACTTATTGATTCTTTGCCACTTTAATAGTCATAAATATTATCTTCTTTCCATTTTTCCTTTGTTTACTAGTATACTTGAGTGCATTTTTTTCCATCTATTTAAGGATATATTTTCTGTGAATGACCTAGCCATCATTTGAACATTTTTTTTTTCACATAGTCATGTATAGCAAAAATTGTTACTTATTTACAAGAGCTTAAGATATGGATATTTATTCATTCATTCAGTAATATTTATTGAACTTTTACGGTGTGCCAGGCACTTATCTGATGGTAAGGATACATCAAAGTACAAAGGCAGATCATGTAGAGCCTTGTAGGTCATTATAAGGACATAGGCTTTTACTCTGAACTAAATGGAACTATGGCATGATCTAAGCAGAGAAGTAACATATCTTAGTCATGTTTTTATAAGATCCCTCTGGTTTGTGTGTTGAGAATAGATTGTCATATGGCAAGGGTTGAAACTTAAGACACCACTTCAGTAACCCAAGTAAAAGATGGTGGTAGCTCGACCAGGTTGGTAGCAGTGGAGTTGGTGAGAAGTGGGGTCAGATTCTAATATATTTTGAAGGTAGAGCCAGCAGGATTTCCTGACAAATTGGATTTGGGGTGTGAGAGAAAGAAAGGGCAAAGTTGACTAAGATTTCTGAACTCTGCAACTGCAAGAATTCAGTCACTTTAAAAGAGATGGTGGAGCAGGTCTATAGGGTAGAGGTGACAGAAGATTAGGAGTTCAATTTGGAGCATTTTAAATTTGTCTAAGATACATCCAAGTGGAGATATCATGTAAGCAGTTGGATATAAGAATCTGGAGTTTAGAAGTCTGAACTGAAAGATAAATTTGAGAATTGTTAACATTTAGATGATATTTAAAGCCATAGGACTAGATGAGATCATCAAAGGATATTAACTCTTTCTTGTAAGATACATGTTGCAAGTATATTCTTCAAGTTTATCATTTACTGTTAACTTTGTTTGAGATGTCCTTTTTAATACTGAAATTTTGAACTTTTATCTAATAAAATAGCTTCATTTGTTTTTTTCTCCCCCTGCCTTTGGAATTATTCCTCAAAAGGCCTCTTCACCCATAAGTTTTTTAATTTTTGCTTCCATTTACTCCAAATTTATTTTGACGTAAGGTAACAGGCAAGACTCTAACTTAATTTTTTTCCAAAGAGCTAGTCATTCTTGTATAATATATTGACAGTCTATCCTTATGGCACCATTAATTTACATACAGTTAAGTAGTCATAGGTAATTCTGTTTATTGGATTTTTATCTTATTCTTTTGCCTATTTGTCTATCCTAGAGCTAGTAACTATTATTTTAAAAACTAATAGTTTATAGTATTTTTTGACATGTAGCAGTGCTGGTCCCCCTTTTTTATTCTTTGTTTTTAAAGTGTCCCTGACTAAGAAATGTCTGTCAGAATCATTTTTTTCTGATTCCAAGGAAGTAAAATCTTTTAAAAAATTTGTAAATTAATTTTGTCTTCACATTTTCCTACTGTCAAATCTTCTCACTCTAGAATAGTTTGCCTCTCCATATGCATACCCTCTTGTATGTTCCTCAGCAAAATTTTAAAATTTTCTTCATATATGTCTTATACATTTGTTAATTAAAGATATCCTTAGTTTTTATATTTTTGTTATATGGACTAATTTTACTTTTCTTATATTAATAAGCCTATATTACTTCTTATTCAAGAAGAAATTAACTTTTTTAATTTTGTTAATTTTAATACTTTACCAATGTCAGTACTTAATTTTGGGATAGATATTTGTTTGACTTAAAATCTTTGCCTGCAAACTACGTGTCTGTTGACTTGGGGTAAAACATGCACCTATTTTGGGTCTGGAAAACAGAGAAAGCACTCACTGAGTGCCATGCAGGGTGGGGATGCCGGCAGCAGGGTTTAATTATGGAACTGATAAAATTTCTGACATTAAATGAAAAGTCAAGATTTCCTCATTATCCATCTGGAAACTCACATTTAGTAATATTTCTGTCTCTAACCTTTCCTTTTCTTAAATTTTGCACCCCATGTCAGTGATTTTATCTTAGAGTACAATAAAAGATACTAGTAGAACCAGTTTCTTATAGTACAGATATTCTGATTGAATATAGGGTTCTTATGTAAGTTTGTTTCCCCTGTAATTACTTGAATACAAAGACGTTTCATTTTATAAAAAAGATCTCTATACTAATTCCTCATATAACAAATATGAAGCAGCAAAATGCTTATAAACTAAATCTTTCATATATCTTCCCATTTGGCAACAAAATTTAATCAGTGCCAATAGACAATGAAAGTCTTTTTTGAAGCCCTAAATACATTTTGTTTGGCCCTTAGTCTCCTTGTACACAGGCATTGTTCAGTTATTCACCTGTAACTGCAAATATTACTATAAATTAAAAGGTTCTTTGCATTGTCTTTTTCTTTTTTCCCATCTTACATAAGCATGAATACTAGGAAAATGAGACTGAGAGGAAAACATGGTATCTGCTATTTCCCATGGAGACAGGTTTCAAAAGGTTATGGTTGATTTATTACTCAGAGTGCTGGATTAATTTAAAGGACTATAACAGTTCTTAAAATGTATTCTCTCTTTGTGATATTCGTAAATAGCTGATATTATCTCTGTAGGCATTAATTACTACAGTAACCACAATAGTGTCTTATGAATACATTATAAAATATTTATTAGTTTGGTTAATTCACTAGTACCTTAAGGTTATATGTCTTTTAAATAGTTAAAATTCATTCACCTGTACATTTGCATCTGTGAATTCCATGAGTCACAAGGCTGTTAAGAAGAATCCAGATTTATGATTAGTACAGTAATTGTATCAATCATTTGTAGCCTAGAAGTGTTTACTGAAATGCATATATTAATATTTGATTTCACTTTAGAACTTTGCCAACTAATTTTAATTTAGCATAGTTTCCCAAAATACTTGCTCACGTACATATTAACATGAGTGCTAGCAAAAGAAAAATCCTTGCCATCATTTTGTACCAAACCTCAATTAGATCTAATCCCATTCATCAGTGTCTCCCTGTCATGAACCTACTTTGCAGCCTGTGACTCATGTTTGCTAAATACTGCATTCTGCTTTTTACACTAACGTACAGCTCTGTAAATCTTTTAACATTTTCAGTCTTAAGCTTTTGATAAATTAGTTCCCCTGGGTAAAATCATTCAGGACACATGATATGGCACATCAAAAGATGACCCCAGAAGGCCTGCCCATTTTTTAAGAGGGGGATTTTTAACTCATTAGTGATAAATTATCTAGTCTCTCTATTTAGAGGAACCATCTGTGGAATATTTCAAAAAGCTGAAAAATAAATATAGACCCCTCCTACCTAAGAAATCACATGAAATTGCCACTTAGTACTTGTGTTTTAGAGATTTATTTAAACAGAGAATAGAGTGATGATTCTTAATGCAGTTTATTTTAAAACATTTTGAGAAGATTTGATGTAAGAAATGAATAATTATAGTGATATCTAGAGTAGTTTCCATTTCTCACCTCTCCCCCTCTACAATCTACTCTTCCCTAATCTACCCTAGAATGATCTTCCTAGCAAAGTGCAGACCCCTTACTTAGAAGAACCTTTAAAGGCTTTCCCAGTCCCATGCAGACTCACTTCCCTATGGCACTCGGTGTCCCAACCTCCTCTTAAACAAGCTTTCATTTTCTTGCCTCTACAGTTTCCAGGCTTTTCCCTCGATCTTGAGTGCTACTTCCTCTCCATCCCACATCCTAGCCCATTAAGATCCTTATCCTCATTGACAGTCCAATTTAGATACTGCCTTCTTTATGAAACCTTCCCATTAATGAGTCCTCCCCACTTTGCCTGCACACACTCTTTTTACATTTCCATTATATTTTTTATTCCATTGTTATAGCAATTATCATATCTTACCTTCCCTCTCCCCAACAAACTATAACTTCATTGACAGTCGAAAACAGTTTTTTCATCATTTTTTAGGTTTATTGCTCCTTTCACTAATGTTTTAACCTCGTTTTGCTTTTTTTCACTGAACCCCTTGTTATACACACATTTTCCTATCAAATATGAATTTAAGTAATTTTTGTTACCTGCATATTATATTTACCTAATCCCCTATTAATGAAGGTTCAGTTGTTTTCCCTTTCTTGCTGTTGCAAGCAACACTCCACTAAACATCTGTGTGTGTGTGTGCATATTTTGCGACTTGTTTAATTATTTCCTTAGGCTAAGACCCCCAAAAGTAGAATAGTTAGGTCAAAGGGTCTGTACATTTTTAAAGCATTTGATATGCATTGTCAGGTTATTCTCCAGAACTGTTATAAGTGTACAGTCCACCCCCATAAAGGGAGGTAGAAGGTGAATATTTTTTTTAACGTGCTTTTGTCCATTTGTATTTCATTCTGAGTTACCTGTATATCTCCTTTGTCTTATTTTTCTATTATCTTTCATTTTCCTTATTTACTTTGTTTGCTAGATAGATGACCACACACGTATATACATAGATATACATATATATACAGACAAGAGCTTTAAACACTTTCCCATATGTGGTATATTTTTTTCTCTTATTTATGGTGGTTTTTAATTTCTATGTAGCGCAACTTTAAATTATAAAGGTATTTATCTATTTAATTCACATTTATGTTTTCTTTCTTCTAGTAGTAGTAGGTAGATGACATCTCAGTTTTGAGGGGTTGAAATGGTATAGTGCCTTCTATTCATATTTTTGGGTCTGTGAAGAAAATTTTGTATTTTTAAGTCTTCATTATAATCATATTTATATATGTTATTACTTTGCATTGCTTGGTTTCTTTACCTGACTTCCTCCCGGTAAATCAATAAGAGACTTCAGTTCTGCCAACAACAAATATGATTGATATATGAGCATATCACTTTTCTTGCTGTGAGCAACAAATTATAAAGTAGGAAAGTTTAAGTGAACATTAAGATCATATAGTGCTAAATTCTGGTTTTGTGTATGAGATGAACCCCACTGTGATTTTCCTGGTGGTCTATAATTAATCAAGAATTAGTATGACCATTTTAAAGTGGAAATTCAGTAAAAAATATATACATTGCTAAACTATATGATTTTTATGACATAAGAATATCATAAAGTAAGGGTTTCTATTACTTGGGCCTTTCTTTTTTTGCTACTATGAAACATTTATGTGTAAGTTTTAAGTTCCTTTTCCTCTGTAATGGGCATTGGTTTAAAATTATTTAGATGTGACTTGTTAATAATGCATTGATTTAAGGGCATTTCTTATAATAATTAAAAGAATTCATTTAAAAGTAAAAATATACTGACATTTCCTAAAACTACTTTTAGGAAAACAGACATAAAACAAGTCTGTTTTTTCTGTTTTCTATTAAAATGCATGTTGGATGATGTATAACAAATTTCTAGTATTCAGCTAATTTTTCTAAACAGTATGCTTACTGCTGTTTCTTAATTCATCTGTGTTTAGGTATTATCAACTCATTCTAAGAGATGAAGATTTAGCTCGTTTACACCACCACTTTATTTCTTTTTCCCTGATCTACTAATGTACTAGCATATTATATAATATATAATTATCTTAAATTATATAATATCCTTGTGTATTAGTGGAATCATATAAGAAGTGGCCTATATTAATATATGTAACATTTAATCCTATGGCCTAGTTAAGGAAATTTTTTATAATAAGCAAAAAAATTAATATTGTAAAAAAGTCTTTTAAAAGTAAAAATATACTGACATTTCTTAAAAACTACTTTTAGAAAGACAGACATGAAACAACTCTGTCTTTTCCTGCTTTCTACTGGAAACATTTTAGAGTCCTAAACCAAATCTGTGGGATAAGCTTCTTGGAGAAATGAAATATTTGAAAGATTGAAATAATGAAGCAAACTAGATTATGCTCACAAGTGGACTTAAATAGCTTAAAGAACAATGCAGCCAGTAAATACATTTTTACATGTTTCTCTTGAGATATAGGCAATTTCTCAAATGTCTTTTTCATATACTTCTTTATGAGACTCTCCTGTATTTCACTAACAAAGTCAAAATATCTAATTTATTGCCTTTATTGCACTGCCATTAGTTGATCATATTCCTTAAAATTTCGGAAGTTTGGGGGAATGATGGCAAATGGCAGATTAATATCTAAACTGTGTTTACTTCTTCATTAACCACTTAACCAATCATCAAATATTTGTTCATAATTTCTTTTAACCACTTAGCAAATATAATTTAGTGAGCAGACAAATTAATTCTAATTTTATTACTATTTTTACTGTTTTTGTTTTGATATTAAGCTGTGGCTTATATTAATAGCATATTTTATTCTATAAAATGCTACACAGACTACACAAATGTTAATGTTCTTATGTTGTAATCTAGGTAACATTGTGTTAGAATTTGGACTACTACTGATGAAAATTGTATTTTTTCACTATCCACAATTTTAGCACTTGCATTTAGAGTTAATTTTGAAAGTGGTTTTAATACTTAAAAGACTTTGAAAGGCTTCTAAACCTTGGCAGTCTCAACAAATGTTTTTTTCTGACTTCCTTTTTAAGTCTCTTTATGGACTTACAGTAAACAAACTTTTTGAAGCGGGAATCTCTAGCCATAATGTAGGAACAGATAAATAGAACACTAAACCACTTTATCCTGAAATGCACATTTTCAGCTGTATATACGATGCCTTAAAGCACCATATAAATATTTTAAGATATTTCCTAAACTATTAATGGTTAAGTACTACAAAGACTAGGATTGGATTCATTAAGCAAATGAATTTAGAAGAGAGGCTTAGAAGAGGGTTTAGAAGAGAGGTTTTTCTATATCTTTCATTAACTCTGATCTGTCTCTGATCACTTTTCAAATCCTGGTCCAAATTGTAGGACATAGTCATTTTGAAAAGTTATATTATTTAATCATATAACTTTCATTGCCTACCCTCTTCCCTAAACCTCTTCCCTAAAGGAGTTGATGAATAAATCTCTAGCATTGTTTATGTATTTTTTGCTAAAAAGGCTTCATAACTGTAAAAACAACAATAGGGTGCATTATATTATTTTATTAATATGTGCCTTCAACTATGTGAAGTGTTAAAAAGCCTTAAGAGATCGTCTTGAATTTCAAGATAACTATGTTAGACCTTTATAAGTAAAGCAATACCAAAGTTATTTTTCAATGAACATTTTCTCTCCAGGAAGTTCCCGAACTGTTCTTTAGAATTATATGTATTCTAGTTAATTTGAAAATAGTAATAGAAAATGTCTTGATCCTTAAAGTGGTATCCTCTCTGTTTAATCATCTGAACATCTCAACAGACCTGTGAAGAAATTAAAGTATATCTTACCTTCGTATGGAATCTAAATGTAAAGATAAAGATAGGTATAAGAAATATCATTAAAGCTAGAGGTCTTTAGGACCCTTAGAATATCTGAAAGCAAACTGATTAAATCCATGTCCTCATACAAAATATATCTTTCATTTCTTAGAATTTTTGCTATCTAAGCTTTATTTTTATTTCTACTATTTATTATGTGCTATAAACTTTAAAGCGTATCAGAATTACACATGCTAACATTCATATTTCACAAGTGGTTTACCTCTTCCCTGAAGAAGAGGAATTTTCCTTCATTCTTGGGACTCATGACTTTAAATCCATTCTGCTCATTCTCACCATATTGAATGATTTATTTTTGCTGATTGATTCACATTTTTATTGGCCCTCTTTAAATTACTAGGTAGATAACTGTCCTGCCTTTCTTTTTGTTGCATGCTAGGGAAAACGTAAGTAGGAGAGTGAGATGGTAAGCCAGTGGAGAATGGGGCTAAATAAAAGATCTTTCCCACCTTCCCTAGGCCTAGAATGTTCATTTTGCCCTTCTATTTGATTGCCAATTCCATTTCATGTTATCTGCTTGCATGTTTCAGTTAGACTCATAGCTTTGGCTAGTTTGACCCCACTCAGAGTCCACAGATTTGGGGTAAAGCTATCCCAGGACAAGCAAGAGATATGATTTTGGACTGCTCTTTCCTTTTATAGCCCCAAATTTTAACCATTTTTCTTTTCATTAAAAGCTTCTGCATGTGTGTGCATGTATGTGTGTCTGTCCGTCTCTCCCCTCTCCCCCTGCCCCCTCCTTTTTTCCCCCCTCTTCACCTCCGCCTCTTAAAATTCAGTTTATATTTTTATAAAAGTAATACCTGCACATAATTTAGAAAGCTAACAAGTACTATAATATTTGTGTAAGTATTCCTTGCCCTATTGCTGCCCACTCCCAATTCTTATTCACCTTTTAGCTATTTCTTTTGATTTTTCCTCCTAATTTCTAAATTTCAAATTTATACTGCTAATTCTTATTTGTTTATATTTTTCCAATTTTAGATATTATCTACTTACTTTTATTTCATTTTATTTTAAAGGATTTAACTCCTTTACAATGCGTATACATTTCCTCCTCTCCCCCTTTTTGCCAAAACAGTTTTTCACCTTTTTAAAAATAAATCTCTAGAGTGTTTTCAAGTAAACATTGTTCTCTGTTGAGCTAAGAAGTGTATAAATTCTCTTTCTTGTACAGCTTTATGGTTTCTGTATGTAGTATTTGCTTTTTTTCCCATCCTCTTTCTTGTTGTTCTCCTTTATTCTACGGAAGTACATCCTCCAATAAATTCTGGAGAATGGGTGCATAGGAAGTAAAATTTTTTTAGACCTTGGATGTACAGCAATATTTTTATTTTCTGATTGACTAGGTATGGAATTCTAGGTTGGAAATAATTTTTCTAAGAACTGTGAAGACATTGCTCCATTGATTTTTGTTGCCATTAACTGTCGTGCCATTTTTATTCTTCATACTTCGTGTGGGACTTTTTCTCCCAGGAAGATTTTGGGATCCTTGGTATTCTGAAATGTCACAATGCTATACCTTGGTGTTAGTCTTTTTTAAGTTCATTATGCTAAACAGTTTGTGGGCCTTTTTCTCTGGAAACCTTTATCCTTTCACTCTGAGAAATTTTCACATATGTATTCAAGCACTTCCACGTGCTTACATACATAAACCTCCATAGTATGTTTCTGCCCTTCTTTCTGTTCTGTCTTTGGAACACTTATTATTCTGATGTTGGATCTTCTGGATTGATCCTCTAATTCTATTATCTGTTTTCCAGTATTTACCTCTTTTGGTTTGTTTGTTCTTCTTTCTAGGAGATGTCTTCCACTTTATCTTAGAACCTTTACTTTTATTTTTTTTTCCTCTCATTTTAAGTTTCTAAGAACTCTTTCTTATAATTCAGTGTTTCTTCTTATAGCACTTTGGTTTTGCTTCATGAATGTAATAATTTCTCATTTCTCAGAAGATATTAATTATGGTTATCCTAATATACTCGTTCATTTCCTCTCACTTTTTTTTCCTGTGCATAGTCATATGTCTTGATTATCATGTTGAAAGATATACTCTCAAATATCTGGTGACCCTGGTTGTGTTCTGTGTACATAGTTAGGTCTTTCAGCTAATGAGCCATATTTCCTTCTGCTCTGTTTTCTGTGACATTTTCCCCCCTTTTTGCTCATGGGGTCTGTATGTACATGCTTTGATTTGGTTTTGATGGGTTTTTTGTTTGTTTTTTTTCAAAATTGGGATCATGCTGTATTTAAATTTCTTTACTGCTTCATTTCATGGGCCATTTTCCCAAATCATCAGATAATCTGTAAAATATGGCTTTAAATAACAGTGTAATTATGTATGTCCCATGTTTTATTTAGCCATTATCCTAATTGATTAAATTCTCCCTGTGGTAGGAGCTTGGTGTAGGTAGAACATGGCTTCTGGATTCTCAGAAGGCCTGAGTTTGTGTGCCAGCTCTGCCACTCCTTTATACTGTATTATCCTTTTACTGGTCCAATGAGTTTCCTCTGTGCTTAGTAGTAGTATGGTTTTGCCCTTAGCTTGCTGATAATCAAGTAGATAGTAAGGTCCAGAGATATGGGGGAAGTGCATTCCTTTTCATGGATCTCAGAGCCCAGGGAGTATAGGAAAGAAACCAGAGCCTCAGGTAGCCTCAGCTAGAGACTTTGCCTCTTTGCCACCAGTGCTGGGAGCAAGGCCCACAGGGTTGGACACTTTCTGTTCAGCGTTCCTTTCTACAGTGAGACAGCTAGACCAGGACTGAATCTTAGGGCCTCTTAGTGCTGCTGTTAGTGTTCACATATTGTCATTTCACTGTATCTCATAGTGTTGTCTCACCCTTTCTCCTCCTACCCTACCTACTCCCTCATCCCTGTTCCTCATTTAAGGAACTTCAGTGACATTCTTCCAGTGCCTTTTACTTCACTCCCAAGGATAGCATTGAAGGATGAAGTGGGGAAATTATAAGTTATTCTCTCTGTGCCTTTCTTTTTTCCAGTTCTAGCTACACAATATTTCTCATAAGGTCCTTTACCGTCCTGGTGTGCAGTTGATACTCTTCTCTTATCACTAACATTAGAGCAAGTTTTCTCCTGTTTCTATTATATGGTCATTTTAAAGGGAATCTGGAAGGGGAGCTACATACCTCTACTCAGATTACCACCTTGGTTAAAACTGGTTTTCTTTTACAAAGTTAACCTTCATATCTCTTCTTGTACTACGGGTGTTTCTAAGGTGAGACATTTAAGGTGGAGCCAACCAAGGACTGGATCTTCTAATGAGAAATTTAAGTATTCAGTGCCTTTCTATCTTCTGCCCCTACCAAAAAGAAAAGGTTCTAATATCATGTATATCATATATTACTTGATTAATGCATTCACTACAAGACCAGATTTTGCATTTTCAAGGCTTTGCTAAACATGGATTTAAAATGCATTGGCTCCTTTTTAAGGAATTGAATGTGCAAGATAATTAACAAGATATTGGGAGTGAAGCAGTCAGCGCTTGTGTCTGAAATCGCAGTTTGTCTATGTCTGGAAGTGAAGATAAATGTTTCAGTTGTTTGAGGGTGTTTAGAGATGAGAAAGTAGAGTACCTGACCTAAAAGGAGATGCCCTTTCCCATCACTCTATTAACTTACGTCTTCCCCTCACATTGCTTTTTGTACAACTTCCTAGGAGCCAAAATCCATTTTCAATAAATTTTCTTCTGTCTGCCACCCTTGTTCTAGAACCATTTCCTACTTAGCCTCACTCTCCTTCCTTCCTTTTGCCTACCCCAGCATGATAATGACACCCATCATCTCTAACTAAGAAATCATATCCTCAAACCCCAAAGAGCACCTGCTGCCTCAAGTCCATGAGTATCCAGACCAGAGAGGGAAGGAAGCAGTTTCTAAGACACCTGAATTCACTTGGATCAGAGCTCCTCAAGGGGACAGGACTACAAGCCTGATGAGTCGGGGCTGGGAGCAGGGAATGTCAGTAAGAAGAGAATGCAAAATTTGAGAGATGATATTTAGGACCTTTTGAACTTTTCTATAATTGTGCATGTCAAATGGTTCATGGTTTTATGGAAAGTTGTCAATTTCTGTTAAATGGTATAAAATTAATATATACTACTCCTTTGTGTGAACTCCTTATCTTTGTTCCTGAGTGTCAGACACCTAATCACACCTATGTATGTTATTACATACATTCTGGATTTACTTTATATAATTTTTATCTGATTATTTGATTACCACACCCTTCCCACATCTATCACTACTACTACCACTCGAGTCCAAGCTCTTGTTATTTTTTGCCTGAGCTATAGCAATAGTCTTGTTACTGTTCTTGTTCCTTGTTTCCTCTCTTACCCATTCATATTCTCTTCTCCACCCAGTAAGCAAAGCAATCTTTTTTAAAATGTAAATCAGATCACATCATAGCCATGCTTAGAATCCTCCACAGATATCCCTTTGCACTTGGAATAAATCCAAGCCCTTATCTTATCCATATATCCTAACACAGGCTGGCCCCTTTCAATATCTCTAGCTTCTCATTTCTTCTCTCCCTCTAACTCACTGCACTTCAATCACACTAGCCTTCTCTCGTTTCCTTGAGCTCAACAAATTTATTGTTGCCACTGGGTCTTGCGCTTCCTGTTTCCTCTGCCTCTTTCCCCAGATCTTTGTAGGCCTGACTCCTTCATAGCCATTCAAGTCTCAGATCACATATCCCATTCTTAGAATCACCTTCCCTGGCCATCATAAATCACACCCTTCCTTTCTCCCATCACCCTCTACTCCACTTTTCTGTCTTACTGTCTTTACAACTCATATATCATTATTAACGTATTAAGATAATTTATTTTTCTGCCTTCTCCCCTCAGAAATGTGAATTCTTAACTGTTTTGTTTGCTGCTATATTCTCAATACCTAGAAAAGGTCTGGAACATGGCAGTGCTTAATACTAGATGAATGAACAAACAGTGAATCTTTTTATGCACATGCAGTCCTCTTAGGTTGTTTTTCTTGTTCCATAGCTGACTACAGCCTTTTTTTTCATTAATCAAATAAACGTTGATACCATATTGAAAATAATAGTAGTCACTTCTTTTAAAGGTCTCGACGTTATGGTTATTGTTATTATTTGGACATGAATTGCAACAAGTCATATTCACATAACCATGGATTATAGCCATTTCAGAGCAAGAGGAATGCAGTATACCTACACTGTGTTGGAGAATTAAAGTTCCAAGACATGGTCTAGAAAGAACACAATTTTTCGGAACATAGGATACCTGCTACCTTCTATCCTTAATATATGATGTAGTAGGCTGGTTCTTTAGATGGAGAGACCCTGGAGAGAAGACTTGCTATCCTCCCAAGCAGCTGCCAATCTTTTCCATCCCAATTTATAAGAGCCTACCTTATAACAATGCATTTTTAACATCCTGTCACCTCCTGTGTGGCACCTCTATTGCTGAGGTGTTTCATTGACTACCATTACCTATTAGAGTCCCTTGTTCTGAAAGTCCTTAACTATATGATTCCTTTTCTCGTTTTATGGGCCCTTTTCAAAGGAATTATAATCTTCCTCCAGGTTCCTTCTTAGTCATTTCCACTCTGTGGGCCAAAGAATTACAGAATCTTGTTAGATAGTATTTTCCCAGGCTGAATCAGGGGAAACTACAGACTCCCCAAGCCTGCTTTTCTGGAAAGTTACTGCTCATCCTCTAATGGAAAAGTACAGCAGATCTCTTTTATAGACATAGACCTAGCATATCCAGTGGTTGTTGTAGCCCCTAATCCAGCACCCTCCAGTTTGCCATACCCACTTAAAGTATTCCATTGCCTAACTAAAGGGGAATGACTATTTATTATATAGTTGTATTTATATATTCTGGATATCGTATTCAAAATGAAATCTCATGTTGTTTATCGTGTTCTTTTAGTCTTCAGGAATAAATGGAGTCATTATCCCCTTACAGTTACAGTGAATTGACTGTTGAATTTTTATTTAAGCCTTTAAATCTTATTTTGCTCTGATTATCTTCCGAACCTTTCTTAGCAACTAGTCAGCTAAGTAGTCCTGAATTGACCATCTATTTTCTACTCTCTTTTTATTTTATCTGTACTTAATAATTGAGAGGATAGAAAGAAAAGAACCCCCTGGATTTGTATTTTGTACATGCTGTGTGTCTGTAGCATCTCTTCTTTCAGGTCCAGAAAACAGTGGTATGTGAGTCCATTATCAGCCACATCTTCATGTTTCTCCTTCTCCTATCAGGAGAGCAGAATTGTAGCTAAAGATAGTGTCATTGTAAGATTACTATTGCTTTCACTGCAAACTGTTACTTAGTCTGATCATATCAAAATTTGATATTGGATGTATGTTTAGATTATCCCAAAGAACAGGTAGATTTTTTTTGGTGTGTTATGGAAGACCCCCCCCCCCCTTTTCATGCTGTTTATAAGCAATAGAGAAAACATGGTCCACCATCATGGGAATTTGCCGACTGCCACTCCAGAGATTATCCCTCTGTAGATATTCACAAGAAAAATAGTTACTCTGGATAATCCTTATCCCTTGAGATTTCATGGTCCATTGTGTTCTAAATTTTAGAATGTTGTTACCACGCCTGCATGTTCAAATAACACTTAGATGTGCCTGCTTTAACAATACCTTTGGTTTATATTACAGTTTATCATCAGCCTTGATAAACTGGATATCTGATAAACTGAAAGGGAAATATATTCAAACAATATATTGTTTGAAATATATTCTTTTGGTGATAATGGTGCGCTGGGTATTGATGGAATACTGGAAAGTAAATTACAGCTAACCCTGTGAACGTCATAATGCTAACAGTTGAAGCCTATATTTCTAGAGCCTTTCCTTGAGCCCTAAGTATTTTATAGATATTATCTAATCCTAGAAAAATCCCTGTACATAGAAAGATAGTATCCCCTTTTTTCTAGGGGGTATTAATGCCCACACTGCTTAAGTGAGTTGCCCAAGGTCACTCAGTGAGTTGTTGGTGAAGCCAGAAATAGAATCCAAGTCTCCTGACTCCCAATTCAGTTTTCTATCCTCGATATAGTTTTCTATCCTCTACATACCCCTGCTCCCTCTCCTGGGAAAAGAAGTTAATCTTCCAGCTATTAATAGCCACCAAATTGGTGGTAGCAGCACGGTGGAGAAAAGTTACTGTCTTTACACTGCAGCATTAGTATAAAAATATCTGGTAATGGAAAATTTGACAAATGTCATGTTAAAGGGAGTGGAAAATTATTTTAAGATCTGGATCTCATTTATCTAGTTCTCAGAAAAGTAAAATTCCTTAGTAGAACAGGGATCATATTTTTCTTCCTGTTTTTAAATTGTATTTCCTAGAGGGTAATTGTCAACCTAGCCACAGCAGAGTCTATTGTCAAGTAATGTAATAAGAATAATGCATGTACTGTTGCTGATTGTTATAAGTGTATTTTCTAAGTTGGTTGAAAGTTTGAATTGCTTTATTGAAATACATAGCACTTATTTTATTCAGCTTTCAGTGTTACTTAAGTTATTATTATATTATAAAGCAATATAACATCAATTGGGAATTTTACTGCCTGATTTGAAAACATGGTGAGAAATACACATTATAGTTTCTTCCCTGGACAGCACACTCCAAGCAGAGTTACTTTGTGTCAGGCACCATGAAGTTTACCAGAATGAAATAGGCAAAGCAGAAAAAAAAAATATATTAATTAAAAAATGCAACATAAGTACACTGGAGCTGATCAAGATTATTGTTATGTATGTAATCAAGTCATTATTTTGTACACTAAAAGAAAGTGAGAAGTCTTTATGTACTTAAATATTTAAGCATGTCTAGTATTGTGGGAGTTCACACTTAAGTTCAAACAAAACAATTTGTCTCCTAATTTTGGAGCAAGGAACAAGAATTCCCCTACTAAAAAATCTCTGGACATTATGTTTCTGTTTCAAGATTACTAAACATCTTTAATCAGGAGAATGACATGATCAGAATTATGTTTTAACTGTAAGTGTAAAAGAGGCAGGATTGGTGAAGATTGGAAATGCAAGGAAAAGGTAAAAATCTAGTTATATGGGACCCACGTGACTGAGAAGGTAGTGGCAAGAGGATAATTAGAAATGAGAGTGTATAGCCATAAAAAAAGAATGAAATAATGCCATTTGCAGCAACATGGATGGACCTAGAGATTATCATACTAAGTGAAGTAAGTCAGAGAAAGACAAATATCATATGATACCACTTAAATGTGGAATATAAGAAAAAAGATACAAATGAACTTATTTAAAAAACAGAAAGACTCCCAGACATAAAAAACACATTTATGGTTACCAAAGGGGAAAGGAGGGGTAGGGATAAATTAGGAGTTTGAGATTAGCAGATTAAAAACTACTGTATGTAAAATAGGTGAACAACAAGGTCCTACTGTATAGCACAGGTAACTATATTCAATGTCTTATAATAAACTATAATGGAAAAGAATCCAAAAAAGAATATATATATAAAACTGAATCAATTTGCTGTACACCAGACACTAACAGTGTTGTAAACCAACTATACTTCAATTAAAAAAAGAAAAAGAAAAGAAATGAGTATAGAATAAGAGGGTCAAGTACAGATCCTCAGAGAAATGTATACATTTACTGGATGCAGTTTATTTTCATAATTGCCCAATATCTCAAGATAGCTGTATCTATAAATTAATATTGATATTAGCTACTTTATCTATTTTCTGTTGTAGAATTTCTTTATAATGAGTTTATTAACTTTAACGTTACTAGCAATAACTTTTTTCTTTCCAACTTATTTATTTTCTTTAAATTTTTATCAATTTGGCAGAGAATATACTTATTATTGGTTTTTTTTTTTTTCCCTCCTCTTAACTGATAAGGTTATTGGAAAGCTATTTAGGCAACATTATTGAACTTCTTTTTAATTTTGTTGAACAGGCACATCTTCGAGTGAATCCAATATGCTTAAAATTCCTCCACAAAAAAGAACCCGAAGAAAATTAATGCCTTCTCCCTTGAAAGCAAAACATCCCCCAAAATCTACACTGTCTGAAAATATGCCGCTCAATGATTCCCTCAGCAGAGAACTTCAACCCATTGTGTATACTCCAGAAGACTGTAGAAAAACTTCTCAATATCCATCTGCAGTGACCTTACTAAAATCGTCATCACATACTACCAGTTTTCAGGACATCAACTCAAATACAAACAGTGATAATTCTCTGAAAATGTTGTGTGAAGTAGATATCCCTCTCAGCAAGAGAAAAGAATGTGGCCAGGAGGATTTGGAGTCTACATTTATTATACGTGAAGACACCAATAGCTTGAAAAGTAAATTACCTGAACAAGAATCACTACCAAACAATAACATTTTACAAAGGTACACAGGACTATTTGCCAATTCTTCTTTTGTTTTATTTACATAGCCTTTAAACTGTTAGCTCTCTTTTTCCTCTGTAGCTGTATTTAAGATCTGTTTCATAGATGAAGTATGCCATCTTGATTACAAAAGTCAATGTTTTTACCTTCATTAAATCTTAATTGTCTTTCTCTCTAAATATTAATCCACTAACACAATATTGTGAAGTCTTTAATTTTAAAACTTAAGTTGATTGACCCTTGTTAGGCTAGAGGAGACCTTAAGATATATTTAGTTTGTTCTTCATACTCCAGAGTTAAGATGTTATAAGCCATCAATGGATGATTACCAATTGTTTATTATTATTCGTTAATATCTTCACTAAAGGAAATACCACCGTTTCTATTGATGTTTAGCAAACCTCAGCTCACTCTGAAATAGTCGTAAGTCTAAGGTATGGTTGACTGCATGTCATCCAAGCAAAAACATATCCTTCTCACTTAATATGTATATTCACAATTAAGCTAAATATGGGAAGAAAGATACCTTCACCTTTCTATGCTGTGGGAATGCAGAAATCTATCTATGGTTTAAAAAAGAGAAAAGAAAAGCCCAGGCAATCAAGGGAAGTTTATAGTATTGAATAATGTTTTCCTTTATGTATTAAGACAAAATGGTGTTCTAATTATGGAAGTGTATGACCCCTTTTTTCTCCATAGTACAAATCAAAATTACTCTTTTTATTTTTCATTATTTAATATACAGGCTTGCCCCTTCTTCATTCTCAACTAAACATTCTCTGCCTATACCAAGCATAGTACCATCCTACATGGCAATGACTGCTGCTGCCAAAAGGAAACGGAAACTAACAAGGTACCTTTAAACATAAACTGGTTCAGGCTTTATACTTATGTAAGATCATCTTCATACTTTGTTTCCTACAGCTCTTTTTATTTCTTGTAATTAGACTGTCAATTCACATTTAAGCATACATATAGTAAACTGCTCTGAATGCAGCACTAGTTTTATTTATTTATTTATTTATTTTTAATTTATTTATTTTTGGCTGCACTGGGTCTTTGTTGCTGTGCGCGGGCTTATGCTGCTCTTCTTTGTGGTGCGCGGGCTTCTCATTGCAGTGGCTTCTCTTGCTGCGGAGCATGGAGTCTAGGCACACGGGCTTTAGCAGTTGTGGCGCGCGGGCTCAGTAGTCGTGGCTCACGGGCTCTAGAGCGCAGGCTCAGTAGTTGTGGCGCACGGGCTTAGTTGCTCCGTGGCATGTGGGCTCTTCCCGGACCAGGGCTCAAACCTGTGTCCCCTGCATTGGCAGGCGGATTCTTAACCACTGTGCCACCAGGGAAGTCCCAACACTAGTTTTATATTATCAAAGGGAGATCTTGATAAAGCCCAGATATTTCACTTGATATTTGTATAAAGTATTCCATATTTCAGATTATTAAAAATAAATTTAAAAGTCTTCTGGCCTTCAAAAAGGTCATTTAATTTTAAGTTTTCTTCTGCTGACAATTTTTACTCATTTGGTATTTCTCCCTTCAGACATTGCTGAATTTCTTCAGTCCTAAAATTATATTATTTTAATGGATTTTGATATATGACTAAAATGTGATGAGTGAATAGACTTCTGTTTCCGGCTGTGACATTGTAGCTTATATCAGACCAAGTTTTCCATCAGGAACAATTATAAAAGCTGATAAAATTCAACTAACAGCTGCTTGAAGGCACTCGGGAACAACCAACACAGCCAGGACTTAAGGGTCTGAGATCCAGAGGAAAGGAAAACAAGTTGTGGAGAACAAGACCTTCTCTGCCTCTTTTTTTCCATTTAGCATTTGCCAGTTCATGGCATCAAATATAGAGGTCAAGCCGAAAATGGAAGCCTATAGCTATCAGCATCTCACTGAGCTAGGGAAACAAAATCTGTGTAGCTTTTGCCCTCAAGGTATTGGCCAATTTCTAAACTCTGTGGAATAAGAGGCCACAAAACCAACTAAAAGTGGCTGCCAAGAGGCTAAAGTAATAAGCAGAGTTTTGACCTTCTCATGGGACCAGGACACAAAAATTGTTGTTTAGGGATCATCATGGAGAAAAGGCCCTGTTAAATGCCCAGGGTTTTATTTGAAATCTTTGAAGACCTATGCTTTAGGTAGGAGTAGAGCAAACTGGAAATAGACTGGCTCTTGAAAGCCTGAAACAGACCTTTGACCAGTTCAATCCCTTTTTGTATCAAGGTGATCTATCTCTATTCTGCCTACTTGCCAGAAGAAAATTAAATCATCTCTGAAGAATATACCACCTCCAGCCTCTACAGTTTTTCATATGCAGTGTTTAGCGCTTAAGCAAAAGTTACCAAGAATGCCGGGAGACAGGATGAAATGACTGAAAATCAAGAGAAAAAAACAAATTAGAGAAGCAGTGATACAGATATTGAGATTATCAGATAGGGACTTTAAAAATTTAATTGTGGGGCTTCCCTGGTGGCGCAGTGGTTGAGAATCTGCCTGCCAATGCAGGGGACACGGGTTCGAGCCCTGGTCTGGGAAGATCCCACATGCCGCGGAGCAACTGGGCCCGTGAGCCACAACTACTGAGCCTGAGCGTCTGGAGCCTCTGCTCCGCAACAAGAGAGGCCGCGATAGTGACAGGCCCGCGCACCGCGATGAAGAGTGGCCCCCACTCGCCGCAACTGGAGAAAGCCCTCACACAGAAACGAAGACCCAACACAGCCAAAAATAAACATAATAAATAAATAATAAATAAAAATTTAAAAAAAAAAAAAATTTAATTGTGATTAAGTTCAATAAAATAGATGATAATTTCCCAGAGAACTTGATTCTATTAAAATGAATCAATTGCATATTCTGAACTGAAAAATAGAATATACTGAAATTGCAAACTCAAATCAATTTAACAGAGTAAGCATGGCAGAAGAAAGTTTAGTGAACTTTAAGATAGGTTAATAGAAAAATATTCAAACCAATTGCAAAAGTATAAAAAGATAAAAATATAGAGAAGAGCAAAAAGAGACATATGGGACACAATTAAAAAGGTCTAGCATATGTGTATTTTGAGTCCCAGAAAGAAGTGAGAAAAAGAATGGGAAAAAACAGTATTTGAGAAGATGCTGGCTAATAATTTTCCAAAACTGACCAAAGATGGCAAATCACAGGTTTGAGAAGCAATGCAAACTGCAAGCAGCATTAATACAAAGAGAAACATACGTAGGTACATAGCAGTAAAACAGCTAAAAATTAAAGACAAGGAAAAAAAATCTTAAATATATTGAGTTATATGACATGAAGCCCATTATATAGTCTTTATATCCTGTAACATAGAATGCAATGACAAGATACAGTGAATGGTTAAACTGTAAAATGGATCTGACTTGCTTTACCTCTTTTT
The DNA here is from genome assembly GCF_028023285.1 of Balaenoptera ricei. Taxonomy (NCBI): domain Eukaryota; kingdom Metazoa; phylum Chordata; class Mammalia; order Artiodactyla; family Balaenopteridae; genus Balaenoptera; species Balaenoptera ricei. The sequence continues at coordinate 83,347,351 of NC_082646.1, read as the reverse complement.
CTTTAACATGTGATTATGGAGAGAAGAGCATACGATCTTAAGATAACTCTTTTTTAAGTTTCCTGTATTCCACCGTGGACATGTTATCATCCAGGCTAGTGCTAACAAATTTACAAACAGCCTATTTATTTGTACCACATAGAGTATCATCTCATAGTTGCATTTAGCATCTGTCCAAAGTACCCTCCAAAGTACCAGCAGAGTCTTGAAATGTTTATGTTTAAAATTCATGGATTGATTTTTCCTGAATGTCTCTGACTATCCATGACATTTACAATTTTGTATTTTGCTGTGTCACAAATTTGAATTGTGCAATTAGTCGTATATAGGAATCAGTCACTTAGCCTAGCTAACCACCATCATCTGTTTTATCTGTCTTGTCACTAATTTTCATTGTGTGAGTCATGTTATTCTTTTCTTTAATTAATGCTGGGGACTTTTCTTGTTCTTCACTGGTAACATGCTCTGCTGTTGTAACTAAGATGTAGCAAAAGTTTATAGCTAAGAATAACTTTTAAATGTAAACATAGTCATTATCAAAACCAAATGATTTTTTAAGAAACGTCCTGGTATGTAAATTGTGTATTTGGAGTGGGTTTAGATGAGTTAAAGGGCTTCCGAAATAATATTAAAGGACAACTAAATAAAGTAAGATTTCTCATAGCCTATTAATTGCTCTGTTACATTCCCTCTGGTACCAATAATTAGATCCTGCCATTAAGTAAGGTTAAAAGAGATTAATGCTAGAAATGTACATAATTACTCTTTAAAAGAATCTTCCTTTCCCCCAATTAAATCTACATGAGCTTGAGAGTAATGGACTCTGGTATTTTCCACTTAACAACTTTATGTACATATTTAGGTGTGTGTATATTTTGTTATGGTTTTTAAAAATGAGGAACGGCTCCATGTATATAATTACTTTTTTTTTTTATCAGTTTTTCTCTCAAAAGAAAAAAAAAAAAATATTAGCATCTAGAAGCACTGGATATTCCAGAAACCTACCAGACTGAATTTTTTAGTAACTACTGAAATTGAGAATATCAGATGTGTAATCATTTCAATTTATATAATCACTGTAACGGACTATTTTAACTAAATGTATCAATTTACCAAATACACAAATATATATGTAAATTTTTACTTATAAATTATATTTATTAATTTGGGATTTTGTTTGCTTTGTGTCTATTTGGTTGGTTGGTTTTTTGTTTGTTCCACAGTCTTTCTTGGCACTCAAAAGTGGTCTCACACCTACATACATTTTTGGTTTATTTTGAAAAATATCTATGATTCCAACTAGAAATTATCTCCACTGAAAGAATATGAGATGCATTATGTTTATCAAGCAAAAATATTATACCTATGTAAGGGAACAAAAGACAAATCTTAACTTTTATTAATAGTTATGGAAATACATTTGGCATACAACTAGAAGATTCTGTAGGTTTCTTCTCAAAACAGTCTTTAAAATAATTTGAATTTGTACCCATACCAATTTTAGGTCTTTTTATTTTGTGATCTAATATAAGTCTAACATAAATTTATAACAAATGTTAAATATTTTATTAGTTGACTATGTTACCCAAATCCTAAAAATGTTTGAGTGTGTTTTACTTATATATAAATACATAACTTATTTGATTAGGCTTTGATTTCATTCCTAGAAATGTGAGTTTTATTCAAATAGATTTATTCAAAACCCTGATTTTCAAATAAAAACAAACTGTGAGTGAAAACAAAGGTCTTAGAACTAAACAAAGTGAAGAATCATACCATAAAATACTAAAGAAAACCTTAAGATATATTGCAGGGAAAACAACCCTCATCAAAAGTAACCAGTGACATTGATCTTTACACTTGAAGACATAAAATCACCAAATGACCCAAAGACAGCTGATATATATATAGATATAGATATATAAAATCAAAACTGTGTGTTTTAGATTCCAAAATTGATTTATAGTAACTTAGTTTATTTGGCACCATTTGTGAATAGAAAATTTCTACAACTGAATTTGTTTACTTTCATAACACAGGTACTTCTCTGTAACCATTTTGGGAAGATATTTGCATTCTTGAACAGAGCTGGCAAAATCATCATTATGAACACCATAATCATTTCTCTTACAGGCTCTAGAAAATTTAGATACATAGGTTGACTTATTTTTCCCAGCATTCACTGTGCTTATACCCATTTTTCTTTGCTAACGTATTAAATTGCCATTTCTGACTACTTTCAATGAGCATATAACCCATATTCTCCTGTTCCACAAACATAAACCCACATCACTTTACCACACGTTTAGAGTTGCCAGAACAAGTTGTTGCCATAAACGGAAGCCTCCAGTTGTTAATCCAACTGACAATCAAATTAATATCAACTTGTAAAATGGTATATAATATCTTGACTAGCCAGAAATTTCCTAAAATTAGCTTATTTGAATCAGTGTGGAAAGGGCTGTTCATCTCCCACTTTGACCTCCAACCCTGCCTGCTAAAACTTGATCCTCTGAGGACTGGGAAGGGTTGGATTGCTATTTTTCAGGACCCAGATCAATCTCATCTCATCCACAAAATCTTCCATTTTTCTTTCTTCTTCTAAACTCAGGAACCTGCGGCTTCTTGTAGTTTGAAAACATGTGGTGCTGTTTTTTTACTCTGCCTTGTATTATTTTGAGTATTTGTCCTATTTTTCCCCCATCCCACCATATATCTATTATGTAAGTTTTCAGGACAGGGTTTCTTTGTGCCTTACTCACTTGTATATCCTGTGACATGAGGCCACAATAGGTGTTTAGTAATATGTCAACTCAAATTGAGTTAGAAATTTGACCCATTAATAACATGAGAGTGATATAAATTTTTGAAGACAAAACAAATGAAAATAGGTCATTCTTTTCATTTCACTTTCTATAATTGCAATAATCAGAGAGAGATTCTCATTCTATTACCATGCTTTGATTTAAAAACAAGGTTTGCAAACAATCTCACCTGTTCATATTCCCCAGATTAGGGGTTTTGTAATCTGAGATTAGTTTTTCACCTCTTGCAATGTGCTCCTTATCTCTACACTTTGAATAACAGTGCTTGCATGCAGTCCAGCACAGCACCCTGAAATGTTCTGTTAAAGAATTGTGACATACACCTCTACTCATAATCTCCAATTTGAATAAACGTCATTAAAATCACACACTGCTGGGCTTCCCTGGTGGCGCAGTGGTTGAGAATCTGCCTGCCAATGCAGGGGACACGGGTTCGAGCCCTGGTCTGGGAAGATCCCACATGCCGCGGAGCAACTGGGCCCGTGGGCCATATTTACTGAGCCTGCGCGTCTGGAGCCTGTGCTCTGCAACAAGAGAGGCCGCTATGGTGAGAGGCCCGCGCACCGCGATGAAGAGTGACCCCCACTTGCCACAACTGGAGAAAGCCCTCGCACAGAAAACGAAGACCCAACACAGCCATAAGTAAATAAATAAATAAATTTTAAAAAATTAAAAAAAAAAAAAAGAAAAAATCACACACTGCTAAACTTCCCTATGGGCCAAAAATTTATTTAGTATCTCCAATTACTTCTATGGGATTTTACAACTTAATATTTTAGTATTTCACTTTTTCTTTAATCATTATTGAATGTAGAATATGTATTTGAACTTAGAGATATAAAAAAAGACTTTACTAAAATAAAAATTTTCCCTTGAAGCTCTACATCAAATACCTCACTAACTGCTGAGGTAAATTCTGGATCTGCCAAGCGTGTTCACCAAGATAATTCAAGTGATAAGCACTTCCAAGAAAACAGACCAACAGTGGGTATGTCTCAGCTCTTATTTTGATATTTAATAACATGATTAACTAACATATGTATAGTACTTTACATATTATTACAGTGTTTTCATGGGAGTCTCCTTTTATGTACTCATCACCTTTATTATTGTACATGGTGAGTGTGGTTACCCCTGTTACAGATAAGAAAACTTAAGACACAAAATAGAAAGCATGCTCACCCAAGATCACAGAGATATTTCATGATGGAGCCAGAACCCAGAACTGGATCTCCTAACTCTATATTCTGTACCCTTTTTGTTATCCATACTGCCTCGTATTGCAGAAGAGTGGGTAAATAATTTAACTAATAATTGAAATAATTAACTATGTTATTTAATAGGTTAGTGATTAAGTATATTTTACAGATAAACTATATCCACTTGAAATTTTTCTCTTAGCCTATTATTTTTAATAATTTGGCCTCTGATTCATTTGTGCAATTATTGTGAGGTTCCAGTCTATACCTAGTTACAATCATATTTTAATTCCAATTAGCAAGTTGAAAAAAAATGCTGATGGTGGTGATTACATCCTCTCAATTGCATATGGAGGTGACATGAGTCCATGGTAAGGAAACATCTTCAGTGAAACTAGAGGTATATAGCACCCACCAATTTCTAGGCCTTTGTGTCCAGACCTATGTTTCTCTGACACTGTAGTTCCTAAGACTTCAATCAGGAAGTATTTATTTACTATGCAGTCACTATGTGCTAGGTTCTGTGATGAATATAAAGATCATTAAGACCCAGTTTGGTTCTTCTCTAAAGGAACTTATAATTATAGCACTTGGAATTTAAAGGGGTTTCATGAGATAACAAGTATGTCTAAGAATAACATGAAAACTATTATTAATGTTTTTTCTGTCAGTGCTTTTTCATTAAAGTAATATAAAATTTCTCAGTAGCTTTGCCAAGCTGCATCGGTAAATCCTTACTTCTTGTGGTGCCCAGTGACAGTTGTTTACCTTAAGCTCAATGGAAATGTCTTTCGTGCAGATTTAAAAATCAAACAATGAAGTCCTGAAAAGAAGAATTTACTATGATTATTTGGTTCAACATACCATATTTAATAATGTTTAGCATTGTGTGTATGCATTGTGTGTATGCATATGTACTGTCCTATTGGTCTTCTGAAAAAGTTCTCCAGGAAGTCATAATCCTGCAACCAAATAATAAATTTATGATAATTCTCAAATAATAGAGACTTATGTTTCCTAATATGCTTATTTTCTAAGAATAGTATAAAATGCATCAAATATCTTATATGTAAAGAGAGATGAATAATCTATAGAGAAAACAGTAGGAGAGAATACTAAACCACAATACTTGCCAAAGAGGAAAGATTATGTCTTGTTAAGGATAATGGAGCACTTAGAAAAAGGTATTAGTTTAAGGGAAGATAATGGTTTATGTACATTAGGATATCCAAGTGAAAATGGCCAAATACACATCAGGAATTACTAGAAAAGTAAAAGAGAACTGGGGCTGCCTTCCTTAGAATGTATTCAACTGACTCCAACTAACTGTGTACAAATTAAAAAGAAAAAAAAAAAGGAACATCGGTGGGAAAGAAGGAAACTCTGTTTACTGAGCATTTAGAGAAATAAGAAATAGTGTCAAGAGAATATGTGCCCCTAAAACTAAAACCTAATGTGACCAAGAAAATGGATGAGAGATTAGACAGACCCATAAAGAAGTCAGTGGCCCCCTTTTGTAACAACACTTCGTTGAGTAGAGCATCATTGTGAACACTGAAGAAGAACCAGAAGAGTGGACATAGAGAGATAGAACACATTTTAGAGGTAGCCGTGAAAGGAAAGAGAGCTATGGGATCAGGGTCAGCACGTTAAGAAGTACTGGACTCAAACGATACTTCTAAATTGGAAAAATATGGAAGTTTGAAAGTCCTAGGGAAATAATCCAAAGAATGAAAAAAAAAATTGATGATGCACAAAAGAAAGGGAGCAATGTTCACAGAAGTAGTCTTTCCTTAGTTCAAGAACAGAAGTAAATGTGGTAGTTTATTCACTGACTTCACTTGATAGCTTTGGGGCAGGGGAAGGGGTGTACGTACATGTGCACTAAAACTTCAGTTTACAATGTGGAGAAATGAATTTCTACTTTCCAACCAAGGGTATTAATGTTTCTTTGTTGGTGTTCTGTTTTAAATCATGTTAATTAACAGCTGTGAAGTTTAACGAATGGTGGAAATTCTTTTTGAATGATACTTTTACCATATTTATATATCTTTTTATTTCTTCTCTAGAATATAAAAGAAACATCCATAAAGTAAAGCCAAGCATGGTTAGAAAATTTGGAAGAAGTATTTCAAAAGGAAATCTAAGATAAGTCTCTTCAAAATCAAGGGGAATGAAATTGACAAGTCAGCTTTTAAAAGGGTTTGTTGCCAGTACCCTTTCAGAAACTTCTTAAAAATCTTTGAAAGAAGACCATCTTAAAAGCTAGGTTTACCCAAATACCTTCAGCAAGCAGAAAATGAAATTCCTTCTGTTTTGTTCTTTTGTATTCTAAGCAAACGTAAAATTTCAACAGAAAACGTGTGTTTTAAGTTTCTAAAATATTTGCTACCCTTTAAAATTCCTAGGTCAGTATGGTGGCAGCTCAGTTTTACTATGCTACAACAAGTTGATTAGGACATTTTAGAAAATAGTAGACTTAAATTATCTTTACTGTTTTTTTAAAATAAGGAGAATTTAGGAGTGATAAATGTATGACCCAGGATTTATTTGGCCTTTTCTTTCCAAAAATACTTTGATGTACAAATGTACGTATATGTGCCCATAAAGTTGTTGTAAATATTATTTAAGGAGTCTTCATGAATAAAATACTAATATTGTTTCTCACTACTAGATACATTAAAGATGTAGATTTTATAGTGCTTGCTTTTTGTCTCGTGACTACCCCTTACACACCTTAAACTATTATTTTTTTATAAAATGTTAATTTTGTATATTTGCATTTCAGATTAGCTCAAGATATGTGGCACTAGAACCAAACCTGAAAATAATCCATAGGTTCCTTAATGATAATGAGAAGATGTTTTAATCATTTTCTCTGCTATACGAAGTACGTGGAGCTGCAACTTAATCTTATGTCCTTGTTCACCTGCTTTGTTTGGCTTGTTTATCTTCTGAATATAACAAGTATTTGGTTAAATGAACTTCTAATTTCATATGACCTAGGACCTGTCCCATCAACGCAAACAACCATTTAACAACCAGCTGCAAATTTTAGACCTTTCCGTTATTAGTCATGTTTTTTAAATCAAAATCTAGTTGAGAGAGTATGAGATGGAATAATGATCTTTGAAGTTCCTTCCACCTGTGACACTCATAATTCCATATTCATAAAAGTATACCTAGGATCTGCTGTAGGGAGAACAACCATAGACAATTTTTGTTTTCCCTTTGTCATTAGGCCTTTGGTTGTGTCGCCTATTTATCAGTTACATTAGCGTCTTTATTATTCCTTTCCATCCATTTTAGGTAATTATATGTTTCAAAAGAAATCTTTTTGCCACATACTGATGAATGGCTAGCTAGCAGGATTAAGTGACCCTACCTCGTGGTCCACCTCACACCATAAGACGTGAGTGATTTTCTTATATGCCATTTTTATCAGCTAGGGATTTCACCTTCTGTAAAAGTTACTAACAATGCCTTTGCAATGCAACCACATTAAGGGGAAATTAGAGAGAATAAATAGTAATGAATGTGGGAAAGGAAAACTGTGGAATATATGAATAAGGAAAAAAATTCATGCATTTAAACTAAAACAAGGTGCTATTTAATAAGTCACTAGAAAGCAATTTTTAAGTGAACTTAGGTAGAAAATAGACCAATCATAAATATATGGCTAAATGAATTTTTACAAAGTGAACAAACCCACTAACCAGCCCTCAGATCAAGGAATAGAGAATTATCAGAATTCTAGAAGCCTCTCTTGTATCCCACCTCCCTCTAAGGGTGACCACTATCCCAGCACCATAGACTGATTTTTAACTAAAATAATTTATCTTTATTTTTGTTAAAAAAAACAATATGTTATTCCAGAAAGAACTGTAAACAATAAAAATGTGCTTCCTCCTCCCCCCCCACCCCGCTACCAATATCATTCCCAGTTGTAACCACTGCTAATAGTTTAGGTACCCTGCCCAGTCATTTATTTTATTCATATACAAACCTATATACTTGGTTTTTTTATACAAAAAAGTATCATACTATTTGGTTTGCAATTTGTTTTTTTATTCTCATTTGAAAGCAGTATGGGCATCTTTGTAAAATTTTTAACTGTGAACTTTATAAATACTGCTACCACAGATTGATTGTTCTTAGTGACAGGTGACAACAAATAATTTTCATGAGGCAAATCAAAGATCAGAGAGAAACCTAGATGATGCTGTCTCTTCTGACTAACACTGTACCCCATTTCTGAGAACATTTTGGAGTATCCGCTAGAACTTGTACATCATGATGTCCAAAGTATAGTCCACAGAACATGGCTCACCTACTCTCTGCCAAGGAAAGGGTTCCATGTCAAAGAAGAGAGGGGATGGCAGCCTGCCAGGACGAGGACCGTGCACACTGACAGTATAAGCCCCTGATGTCTTGCAGTCAGAATCTTACTTGGTTTAACCCAGTGACTCCCAAATTCCTTTGAAACATAGAGCTCTTAAAAAAAATGTTTAATGGAGGATAGTACAATGAACCCTCATATAATCATAATACTGAGTCCAATTACCAAATTTTTCCGCATTTGTCTGGAATATCCCTTTTTTCGTTTGTTTTTCTTCCTTTGCTGGAGTGTTTTAAAGCACCCCAGATATCACTTCATTTCATCACTGTACACTTGTTTATGAATCTGAAAATATGGCCATATTCTTATTTAATACAAAAAAAGAATGCATCCTTTTATTAAAGCACTCCTGGTGATATCCCTAAGAACATCCTTTGAACAATGTCCTGGATTAATAATGGCTATATATACAATGGAATATTACTCAGCCATAAAAAGAAACGAAATTGAGTTATTTGTAGTGAGGTGGATGGACCTAGAGTCTGTCATACAGAGTGAAGTAAGTCAGAAAGAGAAAAACAAATACCGTATGCTAACACATATATATGGAATCTAAGAAAAAAAGAAAGGTCATGAAGAGCCTGGGGGCAAGACGGGAATGAAGACACAGACCTACTAGAGAATGGACTTGAGGATATGGGGAGGGGAAGGGTAAGCTGGGACGAAGTGAGAGAGTGGCATGGACATATATACACTACCAAATGTAAAATAGATAGCTAGTGGGAAGCAGCCGCATAGCGCAGGGAGATCAACTCGGTGCTTTGTGACCACCTAGAGGGGTGGGATGGGGAGGGTGGGAGGGAGACGCAAGAGGGAAGAGGTATGGGAATATATGTATATGTATAGCTGATTCACTTTGTTATAAGGCAGAAACTGACACACCATTATAAAGCAATTATACTCCAATAAAGATGTTTAAAAAAAAAAAAAAATCAACAGAGGATTAGAGAATAGAATAGAGTTATGATGGTAGGGGTTTAACTCAAGAGAGTTATGTGCCAGTTTGGAGCAACCACTTTCCACACACTAATGCTAACTCCACCAGTCTTTCTCTTTCATTTTTACTAAATTTAAGACTTACTTAAAGTTTGGTTTTTGTAGAATAACATATTAAAAAGTAAGTTTATATTATGCTTTCCTACTTTTGTAAATTAGTTGGAGTACTTGTTCTTATGTGCCTGAATATTGTATTAACTTTGTTTACATGCCAAAAGGTAGGTACAGTACACACCAGGTATGATGAACGACAGTTAGCTCTGCTATAACAGGGCATATGTGTTCCTAAAAATCACTGAGCTATGCCTAATTGTGCAATGAAACCACAGGGCTTATGGGGCAAATGGGGTTAGGGGAACAGCACTCAAAAGCTTTGTCATTGGCACAGTAAAAGAAAGTCCGAAACCTAATATAAACAGCCCAGTTTTACATGTGAAGCATTTAATAAATGCATAAATACTACTCTAATTATGACACTTTGCCTTGAAAAAGAAGGGAAGTTTGCTCGTGGAAGTGGGTGTAGGAGAGTTGCAGCATGTGGGTTAAAATGAAATGATGGCAGGCCAGCCGGTGATCTGAATCAGGTAGAAATTTGTAACACCAGATGTGGATGGCTGTGGTGCATTGTTCCTGAGAGGTGTGTGTGTTTTGTGCACTCCTCCGTGGCTTGGTTCACCTGCGTGCAGTTTTCTATGTTCACCTAATGTTTCATTTGGATGAAATCTCTCATAAACAAATGCAAAATGCACATTATGCTCAAATTGTTCCCTGATATAATAAATGGTGTCGGAGCAAAATCATGTTTTCAAAATAGTTATAGCAGAACTAACTATAAATATTGAATTTTTGCTTAATAATCTAAAAATGGATTAGTATTCATAAAAAATGTATTTTATTTTAAATGATCCTTTGGTTCTTTCACATTTGAATAACTTGGATATCTAAGATAACTGCTCAATTAGAGCTTTGGTATTAGTGGAGATGCAAGTTCTAGAATCAGATCAGACATTTTAACCTTGCCTTGAGAGAGACTTCCAGTCACAGGCCTTATATAGTGTCCCATCATTTGTGAAGGAGACATCAGTCAATAGCTCTTAATAATAGTCTTACTTTTTTGGGCTCTTATCATGTGATAATCGCTTTAAGTGCATTTTTCATTTATTCCTCACCACAAGCCTTTAAAGTAGATGTTACAGACTCACAGTCCCTCATTTACAATTCTAAAAATTCACAAATTTTGAAAATCAGAAGTTTTTCGTTTTCGTAATTTTTGGCCATAAAATCTTACGTCCACTAATGTGAGACTATTGATGGTCTTTATTTATCCCACCTAGTATGAACATTTAAAGTTCATACTAAGAAAGTTCATACGGCAGAAATATTAATGTCTGATTATGAGGTGTTGCCTCAGACCCCATAGGTGTTGATATATATGTACACCATGTATATTATATTGCTTTTCTTAAACAAAAAATTTTGAATTTCCAATCTCCTAGCCACAGTTATTTCACATGATGGTTTATAGACAAAATGTATTTATTCTTCTACTCAGAAAAGAAGATGATGACACTTAGAAAAGTTAATTTGCCAAAGATCACAGTAGCAGAGTTGGGACTTGGAACTCAGCTTGGTACAAAAGAGTTGCTGTTATCCCTAGTTGATACACTGCCTCCATCTACAGTGGGGTTAATACTCTGCATAGATAGATAGATAGATAGATAGATAGATAGATAGATAGATAGATAGGTAGATAGATAGATAACTATACAAAAAGCATCTGCCACAGAAACAAATTCCCCTCCCATGGTCATCTGTGATTTGGTAGAAAGATTTATTCAATGCATTTTATAGTTATAATTAAATTATGTTTAGCTCGTATTGTTTATATCAAAAACAAAAACAATTTAAAGTATTATTAGTAAAATATTAGTAGCAGTCTTTAATATCACTGAAGGCATTCACAAATCCTATGGATTGATTTTTCACGGACAATTTTATGTGTGTCTTTTGCAATCAAAATATCACATAGTATTACTTGTTGCATATTCACAACTTGCTCATAAGTTGTTGGCAACTACTCAAGATATATTATAAAATCACTGGTTTATATTCTGAATGTTTTTGCGTTAAGACTCTATAATCAAAGTCTGAAGACACAACTTGGACACTAAGACAAAATACAACCTCGTGTTTCAGGAATCAGCACAGGACAATTGTTTGTGAAACGTATATGTAAAGTACTAAGTTCTTCCTCTCCTGTAACTTCCCCCAAAAGGCAGTAGTTGACAGATAGTCCATACTTCTCAGAGTGAACATCATTTAAGAAACCACTCAAACTTTGCAAATGGCAGATTCTGCATACAAGCTAGTGTAGGGATTAGTCCATCAAAGAGCTGTCAAGAAGGGTTAGTTCTGAGATATTTCTGTCATGTATGTGTATCTAAAGCAGACGTAAGACAAAATAAGCCAGGAGCCATAATAAAAAAAAATTTAAGAATGAAAAAGTAGTTTATTCTCATACTTTCAAAGAGATGGAAGGTGAAAGATGTATGTTTGGTATAATTAAGAAGATTAGTGACATGAGAGGGAAACAGTTCTATGATCAAGACTTTGGACAAAAATACTGTCCTCAGCCTCATTTCTCATCCCTGCAGAATATTCTTATTCTCTACAAGCCACCTCTCAAACATAAAATGTTGGGAATCCTTTTTAATACCACCACCCTCTGCACACATTCCTTTCCCATTCTCCCTTCATGTGGCTGTTTCAGAATCACGTGGGTTTTTTTTAATTATTATTCCCTCCTGTTCTTCCTAATAACAATTATTAATATCAGTTAACTCCCACCCCAATTCTCAGTCAGTTCAAAATGCTACCTGAAAATGTTCCAAGTGCATTGCTTCCCTGAATTCTTCATATCAGATAAAAAATATTAATCTATTTGAACTAAGCCTGAAAGATCATCACCTGACTGCTCTTACTATATGTTCTCCTCTCTGCCTGCTTCCTTTGCTTTCTCCAAATAAATCTACCTTCATTGCACCTCCCCATTCAATTTCAAGTCAGCTGAGCCATTGACTCCCCAGTTAGCTCTGCCCCTACAGTTTGAAGAGAATCTACTCACTCAAAATACATCCCCAGCAGCCAACAACCTTTTTACTGTCTTGTGCTACACAGCACCACCTAAAATGCCCCCAACTGAGAAAAAAGCCCCCAGCTACCACTGAGCTTAATAGATAACTACAGTGGGGTTTTTGCCGTTAAAAAAGATATTTTCCAAGTTTGAGTGTATGTTTTTAAATACTGGCGTCAATGTTAGAGGGCCTCTATTTTTTTTTTCCAAAACTTCAACTTAAGCTATTTCAGCTATCATCATTTTACCTATAAAATTTGGTTCTCTGTATGATTTAAAGACCAAAGTGAATTTCTAACTTTTCGTTATCAACTTCACTTGCGTTGCAGTGTTGTTGAGATTCATTTTGCCACACATCTTGGAACCATATTTCTTGTAGGTCTTTAGTTAATTACCAAATTTTGTTCATTCTTACTAGCCTTTACTTTTCTTCCCCAAAACACATATAATTTAAACCTGTAACCTCTCTTCATTATACTATATAATTATTCAAATGTTTTGCAAGTTAGATTATCAAGTATTTATACATGTCCACAGAGTCGTCATTCTGACATTTCAGTAATATAGCAGACATTTGTTTTGCCTGGTCCACCTAATCTGAGTTTGATGAGACGATCTCACTTTTTCTTTGGGAGATCACTCTTCCTCAGTGAGTTCCTAATGGAACTATCTCTGCACAAACACACACACACACACACACACACACACACACATACACACATTCCCCCAGCGCATCATGACCACTCAGTGTAGTCCATCTTCCTGATAACGATAATTGGTTCCAAGAGGACATCTGATCCAAAATTCAGAGTTTTCCCAGTCTTCCTTGATAAGTGGTACTGGGAGAACCAGACAGCTATATGTAAAATAATGAAATTAGAACATTCTCTAACACCATATACAAAAATAAACTCAAAATGGATTAAAGACCTAAATGTAAGACCAGATACTGTAAAACTCCTAGAGAAAAACATAGAATACTCTTTGACATAAATCGTAGCAGTATTTTTTGGACCCATCTCCTAAAGCAAAGGAAATAAAAGCAAAAATAAACAAATGGGACCTAATTTAACTTGAAAGCTTTTGCACTGCAAAGGAAAACCATTGATGAAAGGCAAATACAACCTACTGAATGGGAGAAAATATTTGCAAATGACATGACCAACAAGGGATTAATATCCAACATATATAAACAGCTCATACAACTCAACATCAAAAAAAACAAACAACCTGATTAAAAAATGGGCAGAAGAACTGAATAGACAGTTTTCTAAAGAGGAAATGGAGAAAGCCAAAAGGCACATGAGAAGATGCTCAACATCACTAATCATCAGAGAAATGCAAATCAAAACCACAATGAGGTATCACCTCGCACTTGTCAGAATGGCTGTCATCAAAAAAGAACACAAATAACAAATGTTGGCGAGGATGTGGAGAAAAGGGAACCCTCATACACTGTTGGTGGGAATGTAAATTGGTGCAGCCACTGTGGAAAATAGTATCGAGGTTTCTCAAAAAACTAAAAATAGAACTACCATATGACCCAGCAATTCCATCTCTGGGTATATATCTGAAAAAAAGAAAAAAAAAAAAACATTACTTTGAAAAGATACATGCACTCCAATGTTCACAGCATCATTATTTACAATTGCCATGATAAGGAAGCAACCTAAGTATCCATCAACAGATGAATGGATAAAGATGATGTGGTATACATATACAATAGAATACTACTCAGCCATAGAAAAGAATGAAATTTTTGCCATTTCCAGCAACATGGGTGGTCTTGGAGGGCATTATGCTAAGTAAAGTAAGTCAGACAGAGAAAGACAAATACTGTAGATTGCTTGTATGTGGAATCTAAAAAATACAACAAACTAGTGAATATAACAAAAAAGAAGCAGACTCACAAACAGAGCAAACTAGCAAACTAGTGGTTACCAGTGGGGATGAGGAAGGGATGGGAGAGTAGGAGGTACAAACTATTGGGTGTTAAGATAGGCTACAAGGATATTTTGTACAACACGGGGAATATAGCCAGTATTTTGTAATAACTCTAAATAGAGTGTAACCTTTAAAAATTGTATAAAAATTTACAAAAAGAAATTCAGAGTCTTCCCTATGAATGGAAGAGAATTTGTTTCCTTCCTGAGTTACAAAGAGTTAGGATCAGGTAAGCTTAGATCTCTGACATCTTCCCCAGCTTCATGGAGAAAACTGTCTGCAGAATGAAGTCAACACAGAAAAGTGAGCAGAGCTGAGAAAAGGAGAAAGAGAGAAAGCTCCTAATGACATCTCTTGAGCTCCTTAATCCAGGTTTGCCTAAAACTAGGTAGATTCAACCCCTGTACTACCCAATTCCATAAACCAGTGTATTCTCTTTTTCATTTAAACCACTTTTTTTTTTTTTTACTCTTTATTTTGAGATATAGATTCACACGTAGTTGCAAAAATAGTACAGAGAGGTTCTGTGTACTTTTCACCCAGTGTTTCCCCAGTTATTCTTACATCACTATAGCACAATATCAAGCCAAGAAATGGGCATTGGTACAATATGTGTGCACAGTTCTATGCCATTTCGTCATGTGTGCTTTTTATTCTAACCGCCGCTGCAATTGAGATACAGGACTATTCTATCACCACAAAGACCTCCCTGGTGTTACCTCTTTCTAGTCAAACCCACCCATCCACCTGCCATCCCTCACCCTTGGCAATCACTAATCTGTTCTCCATCTCTATTATTTTGAGAATGTTATATAAATGGAATAATACAGTATATGACCATTTGAGATTGGCTTTTCTCACTCAGCTTAATGTCCTTGAATTCATCCAAGTTGATACATGTATCAATAATTCATTCCTTTTTATTCCTTTTTTATTTGGTGTCCCATGATGTGGATATACCATAATTTGTTTAACTGTTCACTTCTTGAAGAACATTTTGGTTGTTTCCATTTAGGAGCTGCTACAAATAAAACCTCTATAAACATTCACATACAGGGTTTTTGTGTGTTGAGCCACTTTTAATTGATTTTCTGTCATTTGCAACTGAAAGCGTTTTGAATAATACAACCAGAAAAATGACAGAAGAGAGTAGGAAGAAAATTTTTCTCCGTCTTTACATATTCCTTCATTTGCCCATAAAATAGAAACTTCATCCAACATTTACTCTCTCTGAGAGGAAATAGAGAAACTCTTTCTCCACGTTCTTATTTTTTCTCCCCTAAGAGAAGTGACCTATCTAATCTGGGATAGTAAAATCCCAGCATCCATTGTTCCACATTGTTCTACTGGGCTGGATTAAAGTGTAGAATGGTACTACTCTACTTCATGTAGAGCCTGGCCTCTTGCTACATTCTCTTGCCTTCTCGTGGCCTGTGTTTTCTCATATTTTAGTTCCACGCAGTAAACAGCCGGGGTCAGGACACAAGCCAAGGGCCTCACTGTCCTCTCAGCATTTTCTTTCTTCCTCATTTGCATTCAAAGAGCATTGGGTAAGCCATGTTCCTTCATGGGGTTGACTGGATAAGAATTCCAAGATCTGAACTTGGAGAGAAGTAGTGAAAAGATCTATACTCTTAGTACTCCCATCCAGATCTCATGTCTACTTCTCAGTTGGTTTTGAACCCAGAGGAGAAGAGATGTGAGGGATTAGTTTTTCCCAAACTCCCAATGTAAAATGCTTATTTGTACTATACGACTTCTCGAAGATATGGCCACATTTAAGTGCTTTCCATTATTAAACTGAAATTTCTTTTTTATTATATCAGAGTGATCACTTAAACTCTAATCTGTTCATGTTCGCTCTGTCCCTTCTTTCCTCCTTTCATATACATATAAATATACACCAAAACTTCACACATGGTCCTCTGAGTTTCTGAATTAAATCACTCCCCATGCACAGGTGACCCATAACTACATTATTCAATTCCATCTATCCTCAAGTTTCCATCCCCATTTCAAATACACTTACTCACCTTTATTAGAATGATCAGTGCTGCCACTTTTTTTACATTGTTATCATTACTGAAATGTACAATTTTTACATTACTGTTCTTCACCTATTTATCTCATAGAATTCCATTAACTTTCCCACATAAACATCCTTCCATCTTTTCCAAAAGAAAAAAAGCCAAGTATTAGCATCAACAGAGCTTGCATTTCTCTGCCTGGCCATCACTGGCACAAAAGCAGCAAAGCCAGAGGGGGATATAAGATATCAAAAAGAGATATGCATGCTGGGAAAAGGTAGAACATCCATCAGTAATTCTAGTAACATAGGCCTATATATTTTGGTCATCTTTCATGTGGATTTTTCCAAAATCAGTGTTTAACTCCAAGCTAATGCATCTGCCAAACTCATTTCTTTTGCTGTTAATTGGGTAAAGCCACCCTGAGACTTTCCCACTAGAGTATAAATCATTCAAGCAGTTGGCTGCTTACACTACTGAAGGCCCAAAGTCCATGATTCTAGCTCTTGCTTTCAGAGTCTATAATGAGAGAGGCCTCCCTCTTGCTTACCTTTTCTGTTTTGAAGCAGTGACCAAGCTTATTAGCTCTTTGTGGTACCCAGCCAGCCAAAGGTATTCTCTTAAATAATAATACTTTAAATATTTGGATGATCTTGACTCTTGAAGAAATGTACTGTTGCTATTCTCCATTTCATGGAAAGTTTAAAGACAAGCCTTAAGAATTAATTGAACTAGACAAACTATGCAGATGAATTTTAGTGCTTCTTTTTGACCAACACAATACTTTTTGATTCCTGTAACAATGATTTTCCCTGGGAGACTGCTTCCTTATGACTGACTGTAAGTTTAATTTTGTAGGAGATATAGTGTAATGAACTTTTGGTTTTATTTAGTAGTCATCATAACTCCCTAGATCGACTCATTCTCCCTCCCAAAAAAAGAAATGATGGATAACAATTCGTGATATTAAGCATCTTTTGTAGGTATTGGGTAAGTTTCATCATCTTTCTTTCCCACCATTGAAAGTTAATTTTTAACTAAGGGTGGTGGGAAGTGATGGCTGTCAGAATTAGTTGGAACTCATTTCAAAATTCTCCATCTTTCAGTAGTTCAGCATCATTGCTTATAGTCCCAAGATGATACAGTTGATTGCAGAGAAATGGCATCTCCAGGTGAAATCCATTTACAAAAGTAAACTAATTTACAGCAATGACCTTAATGACCATTAGAGAGAGTTCCTCATCAACCAAAAGCAAGCTGCAAAGGGAAGACGAATGCAATCATTCACTTGGCATGCACCAGACATGAAAATTTTCTAGTTTTTTTCCCAATTCATTTAATGCTCATTTAGAAATATGCACCCAAAAGGACTTGATATTTCATTCTTGTATAAACTGTAAACACATCACAGTGGTATTTGGATATCTTACAGACCTTGTCTGTAAACAGAAGTTGCTTCAAGGCATATTCCAGATACTTACTGGTACAAAATTTTAGATGCTTAACAAGTTCTTCAAATGAATGGCAATAATTTTTAACATTTGGATAAGAAAAGCACATTTGGTACAATGAAAGATGTTATAGTTGTTCACTTTTTAGTGACCATCACAAAAGCTATGTATAGAACACATTTGGAAGATAAATCCTGAATTGTAGGTAGTTTCATGATACCTTGAAACATATCTATATCTGAAACATATTTAAATAAAAATTCAAGATTCTAGATCCTATCATATTATCTAATGCCAGATGGAATTGAACATAATATTGCACAACTTAGCATGACTCAGCAATGCAAGTGGCTTGGATTTAGAAAATTTTTCAATTAGAAGTGTCATTAGAAAGAAAAATGCTAGGGTTGGGGGAAAGAAGAAAACCTATTCCTGAATAACCAATTCTTCAGACTACTATATTGATGAGGTCAGTTGTAGCATTAGCAGACGTGTAGCAAAAAAGGACCTTTTGTATTCAAACATGTCTATTTGTGAAAGGGCCAATCAGCATGTCCACAGGTGTATAGTAAGAAGCATTCATAACTGGTTGAAAAGTTAAAGTAAATGAAAAGAAATCACTGATGCAAACATGAAACTATATACACTTTAGATGAAAACAAAAAGCTGAGTAGAAAAATACCTACTGTAAATATTCATGCAGCAATTAGACTTTGAAACCTTAGATTTGGTATTATAAGATTAACCTATACACATAAGGTTCAGAAATGTCATTTATGTTTATTTTATTTAACTAAAATCAGAGCCAATAGTCTAATAGGTTTGTATAGCGATAAATGTTGGGCAGAACCCATTGGCTTATTTGTAAATAAGCTTGCCTTTCTTGGGAGTGAGCTGTTTCTTTTTAGAGTGTGAAAAACAAGAAAGAAGTTATTTCACTTAAAAAGAATAAATCAGCATTTAATATTCCATCACATGTTAGTCATGCGATGTTCACAGCAACAAGACTATAAGCCCTGTGAAATCATGTCGCTTTTGTTCCCCCTTGCACCTCAACACCTAACACAGTCCCTGATCCTATGTTTTCCTGTGTTCAAGAAATCCAATGGGAGGCCCTACTATGGTTCGTGTTTGGCATTTCCCAGGGGAAAGCAAGCTGCTTAATTTAGGGGAACACAAGTCCAATGCTGTACAAATGGCACAGTGATTTCTTTTTCACCAGCAATAAAAAAAAAAAATGATTTATTTCTTACAACTAAATTTTAAAATATATTCTGACTTCTCCAGAGTGGCCTGGGTCATATGTTCTATATCTCTCAGGTGGTGAGTGAGTCATACAACTTGAGAGGTGTACGCCGTTTCTCCCCTTTGGGCAGTGGGATATGTGGCTATGCCATTCTTGGCAAGGCTCTCATTTTAGCCCTAAACATTGAATTGTTTAATAATAACTTTGGTTGAAATTTTTAAATATCACATCTTAACATGTTGAACTTTCCTGTAATGTCAAGATTATTAAATAATCACCTAGAGTTATAACTGTAATTGTTTACAGGGTATTTTTAGGCAAAAGTAAAGAATTCTTTTGCTGAATTGAAATGCATACTACACATCTATTAGACAGGTTTTATTAATCCTGTGTAAGTTTACCCTTTCAATATGCTTAAAAGTCTAGGTTCTGTACTATAGTTTCATTTTCCTATGTCTATTAACTCATAGAAGAAAGAAAAAAAATCACATTTTTATATGTAAATAAAATGTTTCATTTTTATGAATAGGAATCAGATGAAATTACAATTATCTCTAACTGTGCAGTGTAATTTCAATCAGAATTGAGGAAATGGGGTGCTCTGTTTATTTGAATTTGAAATTTAACCATTTTTTTAAAGTTTATGATTTAAAGCCTTTTTGATTTTGACACTCATTGTTGAAAACTGATAGTAGAACCTTGGAGTAAGAGGGAATATCAGTAGTTTCTCATCTGTCCTTCCATGCAGTTCTGGAATCCATTCTATGGTGTTTCTGCCTCCTCCTGAAAATTTTAATGGATAGGAGATTAATCTCTGCAAGATAGCACACTCCATTAATAGAATGCTGCATTAGAAAGTTCTAATTTATGTTGAATCCAAATCTGACCCACTGAAACTTTGGACCATTGGTTCTAGTTCTGTTCTTGCAAGCAATGAAGCTGTATCTTTTGCTCCCATTTTACCACTTATACTTAATCTAAAATCTTGTGCAGTATCATTAACCATTATTACAAGTGCTTGACAACATCACTGGGAAACATTCAGTTCCTGATTGATTGCATATGTTGTGTGAGTCAGAAATGCCTTCAGCTGCAAGGAAAAGAATGCCCAACTACAGTAGCTTAAGAAGTGAGGACTGACTTTTCGCATACTACAGATCTGGAGGTAACTAATTGCTGATGTTTGTTCAGCAGCCTGGCAATGCTCAGGAGTGTTTTCCCTGCAGTCCTCTAGGTCTTTCTTGTCACTATCTGTATTCAAGGCAGGAAGAAAAGGAAAGTACAAGGTTTTCCCCAGATGTATCTCTCTTTTTCTCAAGAAGACAAAAGCTTTCCCAGAAATACTCCAACCAGACTGTATGGCTTATTTACAGTTTTGTTTGCAGCCCTTAACAGAATGGGGCGCCCAGCAAGTGATCACGAAATGTGAAATTAATACATGAGTCAATGTCTTAACATCAACATCCCCATGTGAATAAAACTCTGACCTTAGAGGAATTCAGACCAGAGAGGGGATAAATATAAAATCAAAATATGAAGCAGTCAAAAAGCTCTCACTCCTCTTTGAAAGAGAAAAGAAAGCCACCATAAAGAAGGTACTATAGTGAGACTTGTTTAAATGTTATGGCTTGCCTGCTTTCTAGTTATTTAAAACTGGCAAAGGGGGCTGTAATGGTACACATTTGGTAACAGTTGTTTTCAAATAAAATAATAATAGTAAACGTAAAATAAATGATCAGTAAGTTATTGTTGTGGAGGTTTTTCTGGGGAAATCTCAAAACACAAAGAATAGAAAGAAAATATTAAATGTTTCTAGGGAGAAAAAAACCTGGGAGCTTGTTTGAAATGCAAAAATCTCAGACCTCACCCCACACTTCCTGTATCAAAATCTGTACTTTAACAAGATCCCCAGGTGATTTGTAATGTGTACATCCTTCCATCTTTTCTTCCTCCACCATCAATTTTTCTTAATTATATTATTATAGAATAAGTGTTCTGTTCTTTTACATAATCCTCCTAAAGAGTCTCAATATTATTAGTATAATTATGTAGATGGCATCCATACAGAACTAAGTATGACTTGATCCAAGTTGAAGGAAATGTAATACTCGACATCAGAGTTTACACTATTAACATTTGGGGCACTATTGGCATTTGGAGCCAGATTATTTTCTGTTACAGAGGGCTGTCCTGTATGAGATAGGATGTTGAGCAGCATTCCTGGCCTCTACACATTTGATGCCAGTTGTGAAAACCAAAAATGTTCCCAGACATTGCCGAATTTTCCCAGGGAACAACATATTCCCCTGTTGAGAAACTATGGTCTATATGAAGACTGCCCTTCGACAAAGAATCTTCCAAGCAGCTTCTCTTAATTTCTTTCTAGCCCTTCCTTTACTTCTCTGTTTATATACTGTAAATAGACTACATATTATATACTCTATTTACAGTGTTTAATGTTGGTCTATTTACTTGGATGTGTCTTTTATTTTGCAACTGTATCCTCTTGAGTAAATTTTTAAATAAAAGGTGTATGGACAGTAAACTTTCTGAGTTCTTACTTATCTAAAAATATCTCACCTTGGCTCTTGGTACTGATTACTAGTTTGGCTGAATATAGAATTCTATATTCAGTATCCTTTACACCAGAACTTTGAAGACATTGCTTTACTGGTTCATGCAGTGTTAACAATGTGAAGTCTGGTAGCAATGTTATCATTATTTCCTATACATTTGGGTGTAAATATGTTATCTCACGTAGGTTGAGTTATATGAAATCACCAATATTTGACCATTTTTTCCTACAAACCAACAATTTTATCTGGATCAATCTAATATTTGCCTTCTCTTTGTCTTGCTTGTTCTATACTTCCTTTTTCCCTCGTGGTTGCCTTCTTTTGGGTTGTATTTATTACATTTTTCTCTGTTAGTTTGAAAGTATGGATTATTTTACTATTTAGTGATTACAATAGAAATTACAGCATGCATCACTGACTTACTAAAGTCTAATGGCTTGGTATTTTTACCTCCTCCCAGGCAAAACACTCTTTTTAGCCCCTCCTGACTTACATGCTTTTGCTTTATATATGAATTTGTCCTATATGTTAACTTGCAAACAAAATTGTCATTGTATACAATGTTTACTTGGATTTACCCTCATCATTTTACATTTTGGTTGATTTTATTCCTCCTGTATCTTCTTGCTCCCTTGATGGACTCTTCTTTTTTTTTTTTTAATAGATCTTTATTGGAGTATAATTGCTTCACAATACCGTGTTAGTTTCTGTTGCACAACAAAGCGAATCAGCAGTATGCATACACATGTCCCCATATCCCCTCCCTCCCATCCTCCCTATCCCACCCCTCTAGGTCATCACAAAGCATGGAGCTGATCTCCCTGTGCTATGCTGCTGCTTCCCACCAGCCAACTATTTTACATTCGGTAGTCTATATATGTCGATGCTACTCTCACTTCACCCCAGCTTCGCCCTCCCACCCCATGTCCTCAAGTCCATTCTCTACGTCTGCATCTTTATTCCTGTCCAGCCCCTAGGTTCTTCAGAATCTTTTTTTCTTTTTTCTTTAGATTCCATATGTATGTGTTAGCATATGGTATTTGTTTTTCTCTTTCTGACTTACTTCACTCTGTATGACAGACTCTAGGTCCGTCCACCTCACTACAGATAACTCAATTTCATTTCTTTTTATGTCTGACTAATATTCCATTGTATAAATGTGCCCCATCTTCTTATTCCATTCATCTGTCAATGGACACTTAGGTTGCTTCCATGTCCTGGCTATTGTAAATAGTGCTGCAATGAACATTGTGGTACATGACTTTTTGAATTATGGTTTTCTCAGGGTATATGCCCAGTAGTGGGATTGCTGGGTCATGTGGTAGTTCTATTTTTAGTTTTTTAAGGAACCTCCATACTGATTTCCATAGTGGTTGCATCAATTTACATTCCCACCGACAGTGTAGGAGGGTTCCCTTTTCACCACACCCTTGCCAGAATGTATTGCTTCTAGCTTTTTTGATAATGGCCATTCTGACCGGCGTGAGGTGATACCTCAATGTAGTTTTGATTTGCATTTCTCTAATATTAGTGATGTTGAGCATCTTTTCATGTACCTCTTGGCCATCTGTATGTCTTCCTTGGTGAAATGTCTATTTAGGTCTTCCGCCCATTTTTAAACTGGATTCTTTGTTTTTTTTATATTGAGCTCCATGAGCTGTTTGTATATTTTGGAGATTAATCCTTTGTCTGTTGTTTCATTTGCAAATATTTTCTCCAATTCTGAGGGTTGTCTTTTTGTCTTGTTTATGGTTTCCTTTGCTGTGCAAAAGCTTTTAAGTTTAATTAAGTCCCATTTGTTTACTTTAGTTTTTATTTCTGTTACTCTAGGAGGTGGATCAATAAAAGATCTTGCTGTGGTTTATGTCAAATAGTGTTTTTCCTATGTTTTGTTTTATAGTGTCTGGTCTTACATTTAGGTCTTTAATCCATTTTGAGTTTATTTTTGTGTACGGTGTTAGGGAGTGTTCTAATTTCATTCTTTTACATGTAGCTGTCCAGTTTTCCCAGCACCACTTATTGAAGAGGCTGTCTTTTCTCCATTGTAAGTTCTTGCCTCCTTTGTCATAAATTAGACGTCCATATGTGGATGGGTTTATCTCTGGGCATTCTCTCCTGTACCATTGATCTATATTTCTCTTTTTGTGCCAGTACCATACTGTCTTGATGACCGTAGCTTTGTGGTATGCTTTGAAGTCAGGAAGACTGATTCCTCCAACTCCGTTTTTCTTTCTCAAGATTGCTTTGGCTATTCGGGGTCTTTTGTGTTTCTATACGAATTGTAAGATTTTCTGTTCTAATTCTGTGAAGAATGTCATTGGTAGTTTGATAGGGATTGCATTGAATCTGTAGATTGCTTTGGGTAGTATAGTCATTTTCACAGTATTGATTCTTCCAATCCAAGAACACGGTATATTTCTCCATATGTTTATGTCATCTTTGATTTCTTTCATCAGTGTTTTATAATTTTCTGAGTACAAGTCTTTCACCTCCTTAGGCAGGTTTATTCCTAGGTATTTTATTATTTTTGTTGCAGTGGTAAATGGGAGTGTTTCCTTAATTTCTCTTGCTGATTTTTCGTTGTTGGTGTGTAGGAATGCCAGAGATTTCTGTGCATTAATTTTGTGTCCTGCAACCTTACCAAATTCATTGATTAGTTCTAGTAGTTTTTTGGTGGCATCTTTAGGATTTTCTAGGTATAGTATCAAGTCATAGGCAAATAGTGACAGTTTTACTTCTTCTTTTCCAATTTGTATTCCTTTTATTTCTTTTTCTTCTCTGATTGCTGTGGCTAGGACTTCCAAAACTATGTTGAATAAGAGTGACGAGAGTGGACATCCTTGTCTTGTTCCTTATCCGAGTGGAAATGCTTTCAGTTTTTCATCATTGAGTATGATGCTTGCTGTGGGTTTGTCATATATGGCCTTTATTATGTTGAGGTAGGTTCCCTCTAAGCCCACTTTCTGGAGAGTTTTTATCATAAATGGGTGTTGAATTTTGTCAAGAGCCTTTTCTGCATCTATTGAGATGATCATATGTTTTTTATTCCTTAATTTGTTAATGTGGTGTATCACATTGATTGATTTGCGTATATTGAAGAATCCTTGCATCCCTGGGATAAATCCCACTTCATCATGGTGTATGATCCTTTTAATGTGCTGTTGGATTCTGTTTGCTAACATTTTGTTCAGGATTTTTGCATTTATGTTCATCAGTGATATTGGTCTGTAATTTTCTTTTTTTGTGATATCTTTTTCTGGTTTTGGCATCAGGTGGCTTCATAGAATGGTGGCTTCATAGAATGAATTTGGGAGTGTTTCTCCCTCTGCAATATTTTGGAAGAGTTTGAGAAGGATAGGTGTTAGCTCTTCTCTAAATGTTTGATAGAATTCGCCTGTGAAGCCGTCTGGTCCTGGACTTTTGTTTTTTGGAAGATTTTAAATTACGATTTCAATTTCGTTACTTGTGATAGGTCTGTCTATATTTTCTAATTCTTCCTGGTTTAGTCTTGGAAAATTGCACCTTTCCAAGAATTTGTCCATTTCTTTGTAGTTGTCCATTTTATTGGCATTTAGTTGTTTGTAGTAGTCTGTTATAATCCTTTGTATTTCTGCAGTGTCAGTTGTGATTTCTCCTTTTTCATTTCTAATCTTATTGATTTGCATCCTCTCCCTTTTTTTCTTGATGAGTCTGGCTAAGGGTTTATCAATTTTGTTTATCTTCTCAAAGAACCAGGTTTTAGTTTTATTGATCTTTGCTATGGTTTTCTTCGTTTCTATTTCATTTATTTCTGCTCTGATCTTTATGAGTTCTTTCCTTCTACTGACTTTGGGTTTTCTTTGTTCTTCTTTCTCTAGTTGTTTTATGTGTAGGGTTAGATTGTTTATTTGAGATTTTTCTTGTTTCTTGAGGTGAGATTGAATTGCTGTAAACTTCCATCTTAGAACTGCTTTTACTATGTGCCATAGGTTTTGGGTCATCATGTTTTCATTGTCATTTGTTTCTATGTATTTTTTAAATTTCTTCTTTGATTTTTTCAGTGATCTCTTGGTTATTTAGTAGTGCACTGTTTAGCCTCCATGTATTTGTGGTTTTTTTACAGTTTTTTCCTGTAATTGATTTCCAATCTCATAACGTTATGGTCAGAAAGATGCTTGATACAATTTCAAGTTTCTTAAGTTTTCCAAGGCTTTATTTGTGACCCAAGATATGATCTATCCTGGAGAATGTTCCATGTGCACTTGAGAAGAAAGTATATTCTTCCACTTTTGGGTGGAATGTTCTATAAATATCAATTAGATCTATCTGATCTATTGTGTCATTTAAAACTTGTGTTTCTTTATTTATTTTCTGTTTGGATGATCCGTCCATTGTTGAAAGTGTGGTGTTAAAGTCCCCTACTATTATTGTGTTACTGTCGATTTCTCCTTTCATGGTTGTTAGCATTTACCTTATGTATTTAGGTGCTACTATGTTGGGTGCATAAAAATTTATAATTGTTATATCTTCTTCTTGGATTGATCCTTTGATCATTATGTAGTGCCCCTCCTTTTCTCTTGTAACAGTCTTTATTTTAAAGTCCATTTTATCTACTCCAGCTTTCTTTTTATTTCCATTTGCATGGAATATCTTTTTCCATCCCTTCACTTTCAATCTGTATGTGTCCCTAGGTCTGAAGTGAGTCTCTTGTAGACAGCAGATATATGGGTCTTGTTTTTGTATCCATTCTGTGTCTTTTGGTTGGGGCATTTAATCTATTTACATTCAAGGTTATTATCGATATGTATGTTCCTATTACCATTTTCTTCATTGTTTTGTTTTTGTGGGTCTTTTTCTTCTCTTGTGTTTCCCCCTTACAGAAGTTTCTTTAGCATTTGTTGTAAAGCTGCTTTGGTGGTGCTGAATTCTCTTAGCTTTTGTTTGTCTGAAAAGCTTTTGACTTCTCCATCGAATCTGAATGAGATCCTTGCTGGGTAGAGTAATCTTGGTTGTAGTTTTTTCTCTTTCATCACTTTAAGTATATCCTGCCACTCCCTTCTGACCTGCAGAGTTTCCACTGAAAAATCAGCTGGTAGCCTTATGGGGATTCCTTTGTATGTTATTTTTTGTTTTTCCCTTGCTGCTTTTAATATTTTTTCTTTGAATTTAATTTTTATTAGTTTGATTAATACGTGCCTTGGCGTGTTTCTCCTTGGATGTATTCTGTATGGGATTCTCTCTGCTTCCCGGACTTGATTGACTACTTCCTTTCCCATGTTAGGGAAGTTCTCCACTATAATCTCTTCAAATATTTTCTCAGACCCTTTCTTTTTCTCTTCTTCTTCTGGGACCCCTATAATTTGAATGTTTGTGTGTTTAGTGTTGTCCCAGCAGTCTCTGAGATTGTCTTCAATTCTTTTCATTCTTTTTTCTTTATTCTGCTCCTCGGCAGTTATTTCCACCATTTGTCTTCCAGCTCACTTATCCGTTCTTCTGACTCCATTTTTCTGTTATTGATTCCTTCTAGTGTATTTTTCATTTCAGTTATTGTGTTGTTCATCTCTGTTTGTTTGTTCTTTATCTTCTAGATCTTTGTTAAACATTTCTTGTATTTTCTCAATCCGTGCTTCCATTCTATTTGCAAGATTCTGGATCATCTTTACTATCATTACTCTGAATTATTTTCCTATTTCCTCTTCATTTATTTGGTCTTGTAGGTTTTTACCTTGCTCCTTCATCTGTGACATTTTTTTTTTGCCGTCTAATTTTTTTTTTTTAATGAGTGGAATTGTGTTCCTGTTTTACTGGTTGTTTGGCCTGAGGCTTCCAACACTGGAGTTTGTAAGCTATTGGGTAGAGCTGGGTCTTGATGTTGAGATGAAGAGCTCTGTGAGACCTCACTCTGATGAATATTCTCTGGCCTCTGAGGTTCTCTGCTAGTCCAGTGGTTCAGACTCGGAGCTCCCACCGCAGGAGCTTCTGCCCGACCCCAGGTTTGCAAATCAAGATCCTGCAAGCCTTGTGGGGTGGTGGTTCACTCTGGGGTTCCTCCCGTCTCCTTGGAGGTCAGAGTCCCCCCCGCCAGTGGCCAGCAGATGCCCTAGTTGTGGGGAGACAGTAACTCCATGTCTTCCCACACCACCATCTTGACTCCTCCCAGTGGACTTTTATTTTGGTCTGAAAACCCCCCTTTAGTCCAGTTCCTTTTGTGAATTCTGTGAGTTTTTATTTACCTGGGACTGTCTTATTTCACTTTTATTCTTTTGTTTTTTAATTGAGACATAATTAACATATAACATTGTTGTATTTTAGGTGTACAACATAATGATTTTATTTATATATATAGTGGAATATATATATATACATTTAGGTAACATCCATCACCGCCCATAGTTACATTTTTTTTCTTGTGATGAGAACTTTTAAGATCTACTCTCTTAGGAACTTTCAAATATACAACACAGTATTGTTAACTATAGTCACCATGCTATACATTACATCTCTCCAGAACTTATTTATCTTATAACTGGAAGTTTTTACCTTGTGATCAACTTCACCCATTTCACTTTATTCTTGATGAAAATTATCTAGTTATAGAATCCTGGGTTGCCAAGCCTTTTCTTTAAGTACATTAATGACTTCATTCCATTGGTTTCAATTTTAGCTCAGAAGTCAATGTCAATCCTACTGCTCTTTTAGAAATAATCTTTTTTTCTTCTCTGGATGCTGTTAAGATTTTCTGTTTATCTTTGGCTTTCTACAATTTTGCTATATGTGAGTGTAGTTTTTTCATTTCCTTTTCTTTTTTTTATTTTTCAATCCTGTATAGAAGTCACTGAACATCTTGAATCTGTGCATTTTATCAGTTAGGGAAATTTTCAAGGAGAATTTTTAATTGTTCTCTTTAACTAGTATATTTCATCATGTTCATGACACCATCAGTTATAACTTATACCATTAATTTATATAACCAAGAATAGGAAAAATAAACCCATGCCCAATTAAGTAAACTCTGACATATACCCTTGTCATTTAAAATCTTTATCTTATACTTGTTGTAAAAGTTCTTTTTATTAGACAGAATTGTGTTATATATCACTGTTTATACCTGTGTTAGGGTTCTCCGGAGAAACAGAAACAATAGGCTGTGTACATTTATAGATAGAGATTTATTTTATGAATTTGCTCCTGTGTTTGTGTAGGCTGCATGAGTCCAAAATCTACTGGGGAAGCCTGGCAAGGTGGAGACTCTGGAGAGTTACAGTTAGTGTCCTAAGGCAGTCTGTTGGAGAATTCCTTCTTGCTTAGTGGAGGTCAGCCTTTTGTTCTATTCAGACCTTCAGTGGATTGCCCACCCACTCTATGGAGGTCAATCTAATTTACTCCAAGTCCACCAATTTAAATATAAATCTTGTCCAAAAACAACTTACAGAAACATCCAGAATAATGTTTGGCCAATATCTGGGCATTGTTGTTTTGCCAAGTTAACACATAATTAACCATCACAATACCCATCAAGGAAAATAAAAGCAAAATAAATTACCTACACAGATATTCCTAAAACTTCTTCCCATGAAGAATCCACGTCTTCTGAATCACTTTTTGGTAGCTGTCTTTGTATAGCATTTCCTCAAAGATTCCATAAAGGAACTAAAAGCCATCAGATCAGTGATGGGCTCTTAATCTGGCTTCGAAATTATGTCGAACTAACCTACTACTGACTTGTCCTTGGAAAATGTTGTTAAACATGTCTGATCAATCTCCTTCACCCCTCCTCCGTAGCTATTTTGTTTCCTAGTAGGTGAAAAGAGTGCTCCACTATTGTCTCCGGGATTTTCCTCCAAGCCACTGACCCCTGTTCTGAAAGTTTTGATGTTTTCACTTTTGATATTCACGTGCACGGGCAATGATAATTGATAACTGCTGTCCAGCTTCAGTGAAAGTAAAACACATCCTGATTTCAGAAAAGATAAAATGTGAAAAAAATATGCATCTTGGTATCAATGAAATAATTGATAACCTCTGCCTTTTCTTTCTCTCCTTTCTTTCTAGGACTCCAATTAAATGCATATTAAACCTATATATTTAAGCATCTTTCTCCCATATCTTCCATCCTTTCATTGATGCTAAATCATACCTTTGGGGTCCTTAATTTTCATTTTTGCATTTCTCAGTTCTAGCATTTCTAGCTGATACTCTTGGAAATAAGCAATGTCCTGATTTTTATGGTTTCCAGTTACTGGATGAAACTTTTGTTTGTCTTTTATCTCTAGGAGTATTGCAGGTATTGTTTTGCAGTTATAGTTTATGAAAGGACAATGGGATTTTTTGTTAGTAGGTGAATGCACTGTGTGGAATAAAAACCATATTGCATGACTTGCAACTACATACAGTGTACTATAAATACTTACAACAATAGATCATAAAGGATTGGTGATGGATTCTGCTATCAGCTTCTTGTTCCTCCCTGCTAAGAAAGTAGTGGAGCTTAGTGGTCATGAGCAAAGTGAGTTACACAGACATGCATTTGAGTTCTGGCAGTTACTTTATTTCTCTGAGTCTTGCTATCTTTATCAATACAATTAAGATAATAACAGTAGTGATCTTAAAGAGCTGTCTTGGATCAGATTAGAGTAAGTAAGTATGGATCGAGTATGTAGAGCACTAGCGTAGCACCTGGCACATAGTCAATATTAGATAAATGCCCTCTTTAATTAGGATATTGGTGGTAACCAACCCCTTATCTGGGACAGTCTTTGTTTTCCTTCCAGAATCCTGCACTCCAGTCACATGTGCTGCGATGTCTCCTGTTTCTTCCAGGATCTTTCCACTGAGTCTTGAGCTTTGCTGATGCATTTGGCCAAAAGTTTGTGGTTAAGGTACATCTTTGGTTTCTAGGTCTTTATCCACTAATGTACAGCCTCGTAAGTCTTTCTTCCTTCCATCCTGCTCTGCAAAATGCTGGCCATGCATCACGCTGCAGCTTTCTGTCTCTCTAATGGGAATTGAGGGGGTAGAGAGGAAGAAGAGAGCAGTTATGGAAGAAATTGGAAAAGAACATATAAATTCCCTCTGACAATACAAGTCACTTCCTGTGCAGGGTCCAAATCAGAAACAGATCCTCCAATGCACAGAAACAAGGGTGCTGAGATAACTCCTGGGCCATTCCACACACCTGACCCCTAGAGGAGATCCACAGGTGTTTCCGTTGTGCTTTTTATTTATACACACATTTCAAATCTCCAAAGGGAGGGGGGCTGTGCCCACCAGTGCAGCCTGAGAGGATTCTATGGGAACCCTGGGCCATCACAGGAATGGAAAATATCAGTTGCTGTGTGGAAGACTGGCTTCAATGTGGGCTAGCCCCAGCAGATGCCCCGATGCTGTAAAAATGCAGAATCCTCAAGATGACATCTTATTTGCGTCCTTTCTCCTTAAAGTTGACTACAAACAAGTTCTGATTAGTTGGGTTTGGGGTAATAGAAAATGTAATTTCTATGAGGATGGAAGTCATGCCTCATTTATTTCTATGTCACCAAGGCAACCCCTGAGCAATATTGTTATTGCTTCTTAATGCATAAACAATGGTATTGTTCAATTTGGTCTACTCCAAATGATTTAATCCATGACTAATCCATGTTTAAAGGGAAGTAACAACACATGCTTTTTTACCCCCAACATAACTTTTGATCAAGAAAAAATAAAATACTTCTAAAACTACTACTAGATAGTGTAAAGATGTCTACTACAATTATCATTTCTATAACTTGAGAATTTTAGCAACTCATTTCTCTCCTCTGTTGGAGCTGTTGCATTCTCACAACATTATGTAGTGAAGATTAATATGGTGTGAAAAAAGTATACTTCTTTCTTTAAAAATCCATATTCAGTTTAATCTATAACATAAACACAGATACTGGTGCCAGCCCTCTTGGAGGAAAGTTCACTGTGCTATTTCTTTTTGTTACAAATGTTTTTCCAGGCCTTGCCTTGGTAATAATCACTGGGAAATATTTAGTGCCTGGCTGTGTGCATAGCCGTAAAAGAAATGTGATGATGGTCATTTGGGAGCAGAAATCAGATCCCACTCATTATTAACCTTCCCCCTGTCCAAGGCTAATCCCTGCACCTGTGCTCTGGCTCCCACCTCTCCCGCCCCCTCCTGAAACCTATTCCATCATGTATACCTTTTCTAACACTTGGCTCCCTATCTCCCTCCTTCTTTAGGCTCCTTTCTCATTAACTTGGTTCTTTAGTTCAATATGCTTCAATGAAACACCTGCCATATGCCTAGCACAAAGCTGGGCACTGGGACAGGTGCAAAGAATAATAAGCCATTATCTTGCCTTCTAGATTCTAGAAGCTCACAGTATAGTTTGAGAGGTTGACATGTAAATAAAATATTAAAGTACATATGTGTGGTAACAAAGGCATCTAGAAGTTGCCATGGGAGCAAATATGGTCAGGTACCTCACATCTGACCTAAAGCAACTCCAGTCCTCTATTCTTCCTTTTATTGTAAGCTCCTTGAGGTAATATTAACATACATATATCTTGCTAAGTGTCAGGCAGTGTGCTCAGTGCTTTTATCTACATTGTCTCTCTATTCCCACAACAAATCCAGAGCGAAGTTCTAGTATTATTCTCACTCTATAGATGAGGGAACAGAAGCAAAGTGACGTTCCACAGCTTGCTTTAAGATCATACAGCTACTAGGTAATATCTACTTGGATTAGTTAAGATGCTTTCAGTTGCAAGGAACAACAACAAAAACCCTTAAGCTGGATTAAAGAATCAAAGGAATATGTTGGTTTATATAACAGAAAGAAGTAGGATGAGCTTCAGGTAAGGTTTGGTCCAGCAGCTCAGTGATGTCACCATAGGCCCAAGTCCTTTCTTTCTCCTTTGCCTTCCATCCTATTGGATTTACCCTTAAGCTGACTCTGCTTGTAGTAGTAGAATGACTGCTGCAATACCTTGCACTGCATGTCTCCTGCTTTTATCCAGTAGAGAGAAGTCTGTCTTCCAGCATCAAACAATGATTCTGGGTTTCCCTTTGGTGCTGTCACTTCTATCCTTGAATCAAACACTGCCTCAAGGATAATGGGATGCTGAGAGATTACACATTTTGCCTCCTGTACCACAAAGTTATTGGGAGGACTTGATGGGATGTCAATACTTAGCATAGTGTTGGCATATAGAACTGCTCATTAAGGTTAGTTGTTGTTGTTATTAACTACTCTGTTACACATTTCCATGAATGAACTATTCAGGGTGATCCTTGTGAGGGCTCAGAAGAGAATGCTATGATCTGAATGTTTGTGTCCCCCATATGTTGAAATCCTAATGCCCTATGCGGTGAG
Organism: Balaenoptera ricei; assembly: GCF_028023285.1. Classification (NCBI taxonomy): domain Eukaryota; kingdom Metazoa; phylum Chordata; class Mammalia; order Artiodactyla; family Balaenopteridae; genus Balaenoptera; species Balaenoptera ricei. The sequence continues at coordinate 83,314,213 of NC_082646.1, read as the reverse complement.
GTTGGTAAGTTGGGCCTTTGGGAGATGCTTAAGCCATGAGAGCAGAACCCTCATGAATGGGATTATTGCCTTATAAAAGAGGCTCTCATGAGATCCCTAGACCATTCCACCATCTGAGGACACAGCGAGAAAGCACCAACTGTGAACCAGGAAGAGGACCCTCACCAGAAGGCAACCATGCTGGCACCTTGATCGTGGCCTTTCCAGCCTCCACAACTGTGAGCAATAAATTTCTGTTTTTATAAGCTACCCAGTTTTATAAGATACCTGTGGTATTTTGTTATAGATGCCCAAACAGACTAAGACAGCTATCATTGTTATTGTGACTATTATTATTAACTACTTTGTTATATATTCATGTATTCAACATTTACCCATTCATTCAACTAATATTTATTGAGTGTCTTTAATGTACCAGGCACTATTCTAGGTGCTGAGGATACAGCAGTAAAAGAAACCAAGTCCCTGCTCTCCTGGGGCTGACTTTCTGATAGAATATCAATGGATAAATAAACACATAGTAAAACAAATAGAAATTGAATATGTACTGTGAAAAATAAAGAGGGGTGTGGGGATACAGAGCAACATGAAGGGTACACTTTTATAGAGAATGGTCAGAGAAGACCTCGCTGATGAGTGACATTTGAGCCTAAAGAAGTGAACCTGTGCACTATGTGGGCATCTGAGAAAAGAGCATTCCTAGAAGAAGGCACAACAAATGCTTTAATTCCTGTGTTTGCTTCTAGCTTTCAGGGATCCAGGAAGATGCAGGCATCATAGGAAATTTCTGGCAGTATCTCCAGTACCAAGGTGGACAGTTTACAGCAAAATGCCTGGAAGCCACTATAATATTTCATGTGTCTTAAAGCCCATGGATCTCTGCCACTGCCTGAGAAGCAGCAACATAGGTTTGGCTTTTCTTCCTCCTTCCAACTTTGCACACTAGTGCTCTGGTGGAGTCTATGCTAGTCAGCTGCTAGCAAAGATTTCTGAGAAATGTAGTTTGCAATCTTGCAACCCCTTCACTACAGGGGAGAGCTTAGAAGGGGAAAATGGAGCTGAATTGTCAAAGACATTTAAGGCACATTTATGAATGCTATTTTTGACATCGTGTATGTGGATCCTAGAGGGTTAGATGTAGACTATGCCTCTTATACTTCTTTCGTGAATACCATTTTTCTCAGCTAAGATTTTTAAAAATTTTTATTGGAGTATAGTTGTTTTACAATGTTGTGTTAGTTTCTGTTTTACAGCAAAATGAATCAGTTATATGTATACTCTTTTTAGTTTTCCTTCCCATTTAGGTCACCACAGAGCACTGAGTAGAGTTCCCTGTGCTATACATTTTATAGCAACTGTAGGTTCTCATTAGTTATCTATTTCATACATAGTAGTGTATATATGTCAATCTCAATCTCCCACTTCATCCCACCTCCCCTTCCCCCCCTTGGTATCCATAAGTTTGTTCTCTACATCTGTGTCTCTATTGCTTTGCAAATAAGATCATCTGTATCATTTTTCTAGATTCCACATATGAGTGATATTATACTATATTTGTTTTTCTCTTTCTGACTTACTTCACTATGACGGTCTCTAGGTCTATCCACATCTCTGCAAATGGCACTATTTCATTCCTTTTTATGGCTGAGTAATATTCCATATGTACCACATCTTCTTTATCCATTCCTCTGTTGATGGACATTTAGGTTGCTTCCATGTCCTGGTGATTGTAAATAGTGCTGCAATGAACATTTGGGGTGCATGTATCTTTTTGAATCATGGTTTTCTCCAGGTATATGCCCAGGAGTGGGATTGCTGGGTCATATGGTAGTTCTATTTTTAGTTTTTTGAGAAACCTCCATACTGTTCTCCATAGTGGCTGTACCAATTTACATTCCCACCAACAGTGTAGGAGGGTTCCCTTTTCTCCACATCCTCTCCAGCATTTGTTTAAAGATTTTTTGATGATGGCCATTCTGACCAGTTTGATTTGCATTTCTCTAATAATTAAGTGATGTTGAGCATCTTTTCATGTGTTTGTTGGCCATCTTCTTTGGAGTCTCAGCTAAGATTTTGATGGAAATTAGGTTGCAGACAATTTAAAGTTAAACTCTGATACATGCCCAGGACCTGGAACTTGGGATGACTGAAGGCTCATCTATTTATAGTCTTATCCATGAGAATGATAAGGCCAAGAGTCTATTATAAAAATTTTAAAAACATGGCCGGTGGTCTCAGTTGTCAGGCCACTCCACTGCTATACACTAGGTGTGCCATAGAGTTGGAGTAACATTGATTCTGTGTAAACACGGGCTAAATGTCAGGCATTAGTCTTGGTCAATTATGAGTGACTGTGAACAGGTAATACCATTGCTCTTCACATGTGTGAAAGTGGCAGTGCCTCAGGGATAAGCCTGTAAGTGATGAAGACAGACAGACCAGGGTCTATGTATGCACTTGACTCATGGTAAGCATTCAGAAGATGGTACCCTCTGACATAATAATGATGAGGGTGATGTCCACAGATGTTCACTCTACTTATTTTACCTGATTACAGCTTATTGTTGTTCCCTGACCTGAAAAATATAATCCACCATTTAATACCAACCAGATGGAATTGATTATTCTTAAGGAGAAGACTGCACAGGAGTTTTGAGAAGCTTTGCCCAGTCAGTCTATGTCCCTGATATTAAGGGTCCTGAGGTTAAAACATGTTTGATATTTAGCATTTCACTGTATAAATGTTTCAGCAATCAGTGGAAATTCCACTGCAGGTGTCTCGATCGTTGCTTCCGTATTCCACATCCACTGCTTCCAAAAGCAGGAGGCCAGGTCTTAACTAACCAAATAAACAAAGACTCTGAAGAAAGCAGCACTGTGTCACCACTTGACGTTTGCCACCAAGAAAGGCAAGTCAAGCAATATGCTTTCTCCTGCCTGAAAAACTCAAGGCCTGGTTCAAATGTACCTTCTTGCTGAAGACCCTTCCATCTGTTCAGGTCAATACTAACTCTCTGTTCATGCAACTGAAGATGCTCATGACCACAAAAATATTGGAAATAGTTGACATAGATTCAAACGCAGACCCATGGTGCAGATGGTCAACTTCCATTACCGCACCTGTAATGCAATTATCTTTTGTTTGTTTGTTTGTTTGTTTTGCCACTAAATATAAATTCTGTAAAGACAGGGTTAATGCCCTATCCATCTTTAAATGCCCTACATCAAAACAGTGCCTAGCAAAAATAAGTGTTCAATAAATGAATTTTACATTATACATGAATGAATAAATGAATGAATGAAATGTCATCTGAGTCTCAGTGATAAACATGAGGTTTTTCCACTTGGACTGGGAACATGAATGAGTTTAAAATTCCTGTCTAGAAAAAATGATGTCTCCTGATCTCTGCTCACTGACCCAGAAGTGGCCTTTCGTCTTCTCATCAATCCTCTTATTACCTGATACCCCTTAGTAAATGGGCTCTTGAGAAGAAGAAATGGGCAAAGTGTCAGAAGTAAATGAGTAAAAAGTGAAGGGGGAATAATATTATGGAACTAAATCTTAAAGAATTGTTAAGTATAAGTTGTTAGAGAGGAGAAAAAAATTCTTCAAATTTGGGGAGTATCAGTGCAAAAAAGATGATGTTTGGGATTCTTTTCACTGGTCTCAACGTTCTTTCCTATCTATTGTCTTATTTTTACTAAAACAGAAATAATCTGCCCTATGAAACAGAGAAGAGGCTATTTCACATACACACACACACAAAAGCTAGAGTAAAGAACACAACTCAGCCCAAGGAAAGAAAAATTAAAAAGAAAAGAAGGAAGCACTGGAGTTGGAAGATTGGGATTCGATTCCCAGTTCTGCCCATTTGTAGTTGGTGATCCCAGGGAATTTACATTGCTTCATAAGCCTCGGTTTTCTCATCCGTAATATGGGACTATATTTCTATCTAACAAAGTTGTCATGAGAACTAAATGAGATCTTCAACATGAAAAATACCTTTTAACTGATAAAGTTCTATGTAAGTGTGAGGTAAATTTTTTTCAAAAAACAGATGATCACAATGAAAGCAAGCAACATTTTTACAATGAGCATATATCATTTTAAAAACAGAAAAAAATAAGGTTATACCTATCTACATGTATGTATCTAGTATAAATTTCAGTCCACAAGCTCAGGAGCACAGAAATGCAACGTTCCTGTAATCGAACTTATTCTACATGTAGCATTCTTCATTTCAACTTTGTGGCAGAAAACTTAGTTTTCATCAATTCAGGGTAAATCAGCCAGTTCAGTGGTTGCATCTATGAGGGAGCTTATGGGGAGTCACAGTATCAGAAGTGGCACCTGGTCCATGCCCAGTCATCAGCTGTCCCTGCTGGCATCCACCCATAAGACATGTGTCGCCCATCATCATGCTTCCACCTGGCCTCACTGGGAAGATTGCCTTCTGGAATCTCTACTGGAAAGCCCCATTGACAAAAATGCATCCTCATTGCCCTGGGTGGTGGAGACTGCCCAGGGATATATCCTGGTCAAACTGAGGCTGCTCCTGAAATTTCTGTTATCTAGAAGAAAACAGGACAACACTTAAAACAACCCACCACAAAAATCTCTGCCCCTCCAAGGACCTTAGAGATTTGGTGGACACACACCCTCATTGTACCAAAGGAAACCCAGAGAGCTTTGATGTTCTCATGGTTGACCTGAGTCCACTGATTCCAGGCCATGATTTCCTCTTTTAAACTATTGTGCACTGTGTGTGCTGCCATCTGAGAGAAGACAAATAAATACACCAGTCCTCAGAATTCAAGGAGGCAGTTATCCAATAAATGCAGGGTAGTTTTTTCTGGTCTTCTATTTAAGCAACAACTACAACTTGAGTTTCTTTGTGGAATAATATTTATATTATTGGCATGAATAGTCTTCAGTCCTTTTTAGCATATGGTAGACATAAACATGCAAGAGCAAATGTGTAAAAGAATGTGTGCTCTGAGCACAATCTAAAGTCTTACAACTGAGTGCAGCACAATGTCAGTTAAATTCAACATTTTATGGAGTATGTTCATGGTGACAAGTCCTGTACTAGTTTCCAGTTCCTTACAAAGTAAAACACACTGATGTGGCCCCAAAATGCTCTTAGTGCAGTGTAGAAGGTTTGAGTCCATGTGTCTTTTCTGGCCAGGAATGGGGCATAGGGTATAGTATGTGGGAATGAAAAGGAGCAGGAGACTCAAAGCTACCATTTACTATGGTACAAATGAACTGGTTTGCAAGGCAGAAATAGAGACCCAGATGTAGAGAACAAACGTATGGACACCAAGGGGGGAAAGTGGTGGGGGTGGGGGTGGGGGTGGGATGAATTGGGAGATTGGGATTGACATGTATACACTAATATGTATAAATGGATAACTAATAAGAACCTGCTATATAAAAAATTAAACTAAATTTAAAAAAAAGAAAAGCTACCATTTACTGAGCACTGGTGAGGCACCAGGCACTGTCATTTCATCCTCACATCTCTGTATGGAAAGTACCAGCACATGCTCCCCAGGCTCCCCTCCAAAGACATCAATGCAAACCCTACACTTCAAAACATTAAATACAGCTTTTGTTGCCTCTCAGTGCAAGATGTTTCTGATACAATCTATTCCCTTCAAAGATGTGGTGGGGAATGGTGGTGGGTGATTTGAGCAATGTATTTTTATTTTTACATTTTAGTTCAGACTGGAAAATTGGTATTTCATTGCCAAGTCAATCAAGAACACATTTATTGCTTAACGTTGTTTGAAATAATATCTACAATGTTCAAAGTTTCAATTAAAAGCATAAAAATTTTTTCAAGCTCAAAAACAAAACAATAGCACAAATATAAACTGCATTTCATGCTCTGTTAATATTTCACTATGTGACTATAGATGAATATTTCTCTCTCCCTGTCTCTCTCTCTCTCACTCCCACTCTCTCTGCCTTTGTTTTGTCACCTGACAAATGAGGAAATTGAAGTAGTGTCTTAAATCATCTCTAAGTTCCTTTCATGTGATTATATATAATTATTTATATTATGCTTCTAAATAGCAGGTGATGATGAAGGGTTTTGATCCCCGCCGTTGTATGCTGTAATGATTATGGGTAGAGTTATTAGGCATTGTTTCTCAAAGGGCTAATTTGATTGTAACAGGAATAAAGACACAGCACTTCCTTGTGAAGAGGGTACCAGCATGCCCTCACAGCCAAGTCTTGAAACTAATAGCTGCTGCCACATGCTGAATGACAGTCATGTGCCACGGACTTCACAAACTTTATCTCATTTAATCGTTGTAAGAACCTCTGAGAGGGCTGTCTCATATGCTGAAACAAATGTCTAGAAAAATCAAATGACTTCCCAGGGAAACATAGCTAGTAATTCACAGCAATTTACACCAATAATTCACACTCATTCAAAAGGGGTTGCCTTGATGGTAGGGCCAGGGATAGCCCAGCACCTCTCCACTGAGATACTGGGCTAATGTGACTAGTCCTGAAACTGTCTAGGAGGCAGGGGTTATACATACCCTCACCTGTGGCCCCCCGACTGCAAGCCTGTACCTTGGTGCTGTGCCACCTCCCCTATTCCGTCACACGAGACTCACACATTGTGGGTCCAGAACCTGCTGACATGGATTCACTAGCCTATGTAGGGTTTTTCAACATTGGAATCACCATTTAAAAATTAAGAGGTTATGCATAAAGGTGCAGATTTCCAGCTTCTCTTCAAAAATCCAAGGACTTGGAAACACTGAGCCTACATTCTAGCCTGGCAACAAGAAGTTGGAGCCAGGGCTGCTCCCTGTCTATACTGAACCTTTGCACAAACTGGAAAAGGTGTCCCACTGGGCTGATGGAGGCTGCTGGGCTCACAGCTTGGTGAGGAGAGAACAGGCTGGATTTCACTCACTTATCATCGTAGCCTGCACCCTCGTGCACAGTTGTACGTGGCAGTCCTGGCCGAGCAGTTCTTCCTCCAGATGCAGAACATCCTCTCTGGTTGATACCATCCTTAACATTCCCTTAATCCTCCCTAGCTCTGAGGCCCAGTGCCAATTAAACAACTGAAAATCTATGGACTTTCAGAATTCTGTACCCAGCCCACTTCACTCATTTCTCTTATCTCCTGGCCCCTGTAGTTTTCTTCATTTGCAACCCTCACTCTAATGATTTATGGGAAAAGAGTAGCATGATGGCTTTCAAATGTATCTACAAGATACTCAAAAGACGTAGGATGGCAAACATGCAGGCATAAGCTAGAGTTACCAACCATGGGTGCGGTTGATCTCAACCATTTCAGAATTTCCACTGGTGAGCTTAAGTTCTTCCATTCCATGGCCCACTTGGACTTCCAACACCTCTTGAAGTGCCTCTGAGCCAGTGGCGGCTCCCCTGCTCACTCCATTGACTTTGCCCCAAGCTTGCAGCTCAGACACTATTGATTTACTCTTACTTTCTCATAAATGGCCCCTAGTGTTCCCTTTACTGCCCTCTCCTCATTCCTCAGGTAGCACTGGTTCATACATCAAAGCCATCACTGCCACATTTGATCATTCCAACTGGACGCTGCCCTTTTCTCCACTAAGGTAGCAAGCCCTTTGCTCCATTAAGCCTATTACCCCCTGTCACGGGTTGAACTGTGTACTCCAAGTAGATACGTGGAAGTCCTAAGCCCCAGTACTTCCGAATGTGATCTGATTTGTCAATAGAGTCATTGCAAATGTAATTATTAATATGAGGTCATAATGGAGTAGGATGGGCCCTTAATCCAATATGACTGCTATCCTTACAAGAAGAGGAGAAGAGACACAGAGACACCTAGAGAGAACTCCATGAGACTACAGGGGCAGAGATTGGAGTGATATATCTAGAAGCCAAGGAATGCCAAGGATTGCTGACCATAGCCAGAAGCTAGGAGAGAGGCAAGGGACAGTCTCTCCCTCAGTGCCTCCAGAAGGAACCAACGCTGCCAACACCTTGATTTCGAACTTGTAGCCTCCAAAACGATGAGAGAATACATTCCTGTTATTGTAAGCTACCGAGCTTGTGGTAATTTGTTAAGGCAGCCGTAGGAAAGGAGGATACTCAGCTTCATCAAAATCAGCGCAAGTCTGGCACCTCTGGCCTGGACTGGTCAAGAGTGTGGTTGGGATTTGTTTTAAAAGGACAAGGCCCAGTGGGGACCCCTTAGCTTTGGCCTACCCTCAAGTCTGGGTGTAGTGAGCAGATTGGAGACTCTAATTTTCCCTTTCTGTATCTTAAATATAAAAAAAGTCTTCGTTTTTCCCTCACTCGCAGTTTGCCACTCCACCCTCCCCAGCCCCCAGTATCTCGCTGGTAGTGTGTTGAGAGCAACATCTCCCTGCGTGGACGTTCTGACTCACTCCTTTTCAATAACACCCTCTTCCTTGATAAATCAATATCCTGACCAAAGGGATGGTGCATTTAGGTCATTAAGCAAAGTAGCCAGAAGAAATGAGATGCAGCTTCGTTTCCAAGGTATTTTTGCTTTTGCTCTTATTTACCTGGAAAATGTAGTTAAAGTACAACTTCTAAAAACTGACTAATGCGAAAACTGATTAGACAGAGCTGTGATGGTTAAGCAAGGAAGCGAGGAAAATGTGGAGAAGGAGCTCTCACGGGAAGGCGGGGATTGTCTTGGGCAAATCACATCCCCTCTCTGAGCTTCAGTTGTCTCAGGGTGAGGGTTAGAATAGATATTATCTTTTCTGAATCTCTGCTCTTGAGTTCTATGGCTCCCCTGTAAACAAACAAAAACAACAACAAAAAACTATACTCCAATAAAAACTTAAAAGATTTTTAAAAAAGAAAGAAAGGCAACATCCAAATGATATGCAAAATCCTCAGTCTTCAGGTTTGCTTCTTTTCAGGCCTTGTTCATTAAAGACATGACTATCTTTGGATGATGGCTTTTGTCGTTCTTAAGGCATGCTATGGACATTGACCTACCATGCCTGCTCACCAGAGGTACAGAGAAGCTGCAAATGGCATTGTCACCAGTAAACCGAGGCACATTTTCAGGTAATGACATTTCAAGAAGGACTGTAGCCAAAATCTATTAGATAAAGAAATTTGAATGCAGATTTCCATGTTCAGTTCTTTTAATTCTCTCTCTGTGTTTCTGTCTCTCTCCTCTTTCTCATACACTTTCTCGGTAAAATGTATTTTATTTAATTTTTATGGAAAATTATCAAATGAAGATAAGCATAAAGAAGAAAATAAGAAACACACATAATCTCACCACTGAAAAAGAAATACTATTAGCAGTTTTGTATTTGCTTTTGGATGTATCTTGGTGCACGTACATGAGTGCATATGTGTCTGTGTGTGTGTGAGAGAGAAATACAACTTCCAAATCAACTTTGCAAAGAATTGTAAGAATTTTTATGAACTTTTATAAACCCTCAGTTTCAGGAGCACAACTTCTTTCCAGTTAGAATATACTCAGAAAGTCAATAATATATTTTAATGAATGCCAACAGCCCCATATTTATGGGGTCTCTGAGAAAAGCCATTTATAATGTTGATCTTTTATAAGGAGACCAGGTGGTGATCTGTGGGCAGGTCATGTGTAGTTTGGGATAACCAAAATCAGTGGTCAAATGCCCCAGGCTCTGCTACACAACAAAGAGCTCCAGGAGCTGTTAGTTCCATCATTGATTGGACGTTTATTGAACATCAACTGTATGTACAACCTCGTGGTCTACATTGAAGAATGACAAATATATATATATATATATATATATATATATATATATATATATATATATATATAAATTTCCTCTCCCCTGAAGAAACTTATAGTGTAAGTTTAAGAGAAATAAGTTCTGGAACTCACTTTTTTTAAACTAAAATCTTATACTAAAATTAATATATAAAATAGATCAAAGCAGATTGTTCTGGAGGACGCAGAGGTAAAGGCCTGGAGATCCATCTGTAAGTTTTTCCCAGGTGGCCCCAAAGGATTCCATAAACTACAGTGTGAAAACCAAGAGGTCCAGAAGATGCATGAAAGCATAGATGGGTTTGTGATTATGAGTGTGGTTGGTCGTGATGAGGAAACCACAGTTAACAGGCCCCCTCTGTGTGCTGGGCACTCTTACTGTGGTTTTGCCTCTATCAATTAATCTAATCCTCACAACAAGCTGGTTATGTAGTTACAAACATTCCTATTTGATGGCTAAGTATATGAGGTTTGCAAAGATAAAGTGACTTACCCAATATCTCATAGCTATATTTGGCAGGCCTGAGATTCAGTTGCAAGTCTAGTGGACTCCACCATCCATGACAACTCTTACGCCTAAATAGAATGCAAGAGTTAAAAGTACTACACAAGGGAAGCAGTAGAGTTATAGCTAGAAGTCTGGGCAAAATTCTGAGTATAGCCATTGGAATATGACATAAAAGAGAATGCATCTTCCAGGTAGAGCATAGTGAACAGAGATTGATATGTGCTGATATACACTGTGTGTGAGGAACCCTGAGTATGAAAACACTTATTATTTAGAAAATCTGTCTGGAGCAGGAAAGGACTTGATTTAGAGTTAAAATAATGCTTGGTAACCTCAGAGGAACTCCCTCACAAACACTTAGTAATTACTGTGTTGTTTTAACACATGTCCACAGATTTTTTGATACTCCTCCTGCCAGGCGGTAGAGCTTAATTCCTCACTCCCCCAAAGTTACAAGATATGGGTAGTTAAGTTGAATATCATAATAGGGCACTGAATTAAACTGTTCTGACAATTAAAGCAAGAAGAGAAATATATTAGATTTCATTGTTGCCATTCCCTGACAAAAGAAAACCAAATCATTCATTTACAGAAGCAAAAACAATTATTTTTTCTGTTACTACCTTTAAGGTAGTAACAATCATGTAGGCCTTTTATTATCCCACTGGTGACCAAACAAGAAACTTTCTAAAAGGCACAGAGAGACTGTCCAGATAGATGATCCTTGCACAGCTCTTTATAAAAGGTCTTCATGTTTACAATCAAATTGTAACTCAATGAAGGCATTCCTGCAGGAGATAATGTGAACCAACTCACTTGTTTTATGACTCTCTGAATTGATTCTGAGAAAATTGCCGTGAGGAATCGAAAAGAATAGTTAAGCACCACTTTTATCACACCTCTCTCTTACTAAAAAGGTTTCAATGATTCTCTATTACCTACAGGTTTTGAAAACTAAATATTCTATAGTAAAAGAGCTGTACATCAGAGACTTGTTAGAGAATCCTATCATAAACTCTTCGTACTCCAGCATTTGCCAAAGGTTAGTATATTACTGACTTTGCCTGTTGACAAGTATCTAGTGGATTTGTTAAGGAAGGAGTAGAAAGAGGCTCAGCTGGACTGGACCATGGCAGAGTAATGAGCTGGTTCGCTACTGGGGTCTTCTCAGCACCAGGTGATATGGGATTATCCTGGAAATGTAATGAATAAACGTATGGTTACTGGAGTTTAAGGGAGGAAGGGATAAATTGGAAGATTGGGATTGACACACACACACTACTATATATAAAATAGATAACTAATAAGGAACATAAGGAACTCTACTCAATACTCTGTAATGGCCTATATGGGAAAAGAATCTAAAAAAGAGTGGGTATATGTATATGTATAACTGATTCACTTTGCTGTACACCTGAAACTAACACAACATTGTAAATCAACTATACCCCAATAAAAAATTTTTTTAAAAATAAAGGAGTAAAAAGGATGGTGGACATTCTATAACTTCATTTGTTAAAAAAAAATACTTAATGAGTATCTATCTACCAATGTTCTAGTTTCTTGCATCAGTAAACAAATGAAGTGCATGCACACAAAGACTCTACCCTTGTGATATTTATATTCCAATGGAGAGAGACAGACAATAAACAATCAGATGAATAAGTAAGTTTTACAGTGTATTAGAAGACAATAAGTGTTATGAAAAAAGAAAAAAATAGAGGCGCATAAGGAAGATTGGGAATGCAGGAGGGCAGGTTGTAATTTGAAATGAGTGGTCAGGGAGGCCTTGCTACAGAAGTGAAATCGGAGCAAAGCTTAAAGGAGGTGAGGCAGTCAGCCATGGAGATATATGAGAGAAAGCTCTCGTCAATCAGAGGGAAAGGCCAGAACCACAGCACCACCAGGAATTGAGTGAGCTGGGGCAAAGGAGGAGGAGATGAGGTCAGGGGAGGTATTGGGGGTCTCACAGGCTACTGTTGGAGCTTCGGAAGCCACAGGAAAGTTCTGAGTAGAGGAATGACTTGCCCTGACTTAGGTTTCGAAAGGGATTCTCTGGCTGGGGCAAGGATAGAAGTAGGACGCCCAGTTTATGAAAGAAGACCCATGGAGTCATGGAATCAAACAAGGTCAAGTGCCAAGGACTGCTTTGTGAATGACCTTATCTGAGCTGGCCAAAGAAGCTGTCACAGCCTGAAGGTGACGAAAGGAAGCCTCTTTCTTAGTTTTCCTGGTTGCACGCTTCCTAGATGGCTAAATTAGACTAGAGAGCAATTCCTCGCTGTTCTGATGACTGTGGTGCTGGCTGCCTTCCCTGCCCACTGGGCCTCAGTCCTGTGGTCATATTTGGCTGCCGTATTTTCACTTTGTTTCAAGACATGGTAGTTTTTAAAATCTCTTCTGTGGCCTCCTTCATTTGGCCCTGGGGTTAGGGAAAGAGAGCAGTAAGACAGTTCTCTGGACAAATCCAGTCTGTTTCCTGGATTCTTTTAAAGTGATTCCCAACACTGTCATACTGGGGAGAAGCCTGCTCTCTTAACAAAGAGGGGTTAAGTAGGTTCACGCTAGCTCATCCCCAGACAGGCCTTTAGAGCAACACTGTCTGGTAGAAATATAATGTGAGCCACACGTGTAACTTTAAATAGGCTAGTAGCTTCATTTTAAAATGTAAGGAGAAACAGGTGAAATTCATTTCAATAATATATTTTCTTCCACTCCATCTATCTAAAATATTATTTCAATATGCAGTCAATATGGAGATTGTAAAGAGATATTTTAAATGCTTTTTTTCTACTAAGTCTTCAAAATCTGCTGTGTGTATTTTACACCTCCAGCAAATCTCAGTTCAGACGAGCCCATTTCAAGTTCTTCGTGTGGCTAGTGGCTACTGTGCACAGCTCTAGAACTACAGACAGAGCCCAAGATGCCTGTATTTCTCTAGGTGAGCTAGCTTCGTACACAACTGTTTGGTGCAACTAATGATCCACAAAACTTGGACTATGAAATTGGAATTTGGTCATATACGATACAAGGGAGGTAGAAGAACCTTGATTATATCCCATCCTCAACTGCAATCTATCTCCTACTCTACTATGTAAATAAGAAAGAGCTTTGTACACCAAAAAGTGTTTTGCTCAAGCTTATTACTCTTATTACAACTGCTGGCTCTATCTTTGGAGCGTACACATCGTTCCCGCCAGGACGTACTTGAGGAGTGAAACGGTACTCAATAAGCAGAAGTGCTTCTTTGACAAGGGTGATGGGCTCGCTCAAGACGTTTAGCCCCAGGAAGAGATGAAACTGCAACACGGAGCAAACAGATCTTTATTTGAACCAGGTTTTCTCCAGTTACTACTGTCAGGGTAATTTATGGCTGAAGTTTGGTGTGTTTTTCACCAAGGCAATTTATTTCCAGGCCCCCTCAAGGGTCTCCACAGTGCCTGTCAGTGATGACTGGTCCTGGCTGGGGGATGTCACTGCGGCGAACATAGACAACAGAGCAAGAACTCGGGCTCCAGCAGACTGCACTGGGCGAGTTGCAGTCCGAAGTGGATGAAAGGAAGCTAAGAGGGGTCTCTGTATGTCTTATAGAGTACATTTTACTTCTTTCTAAAGTCAAATTCAGGCTGTTGAATAAACCCAGGAACAAAGTGCTAAAATGGCTGAACAGGTCAAATCAATAAGAAGGATGCGGAGGGCTGTAGAATTAAGGAGACACACAGCTATTTTACTGGGCTATGTGCATCCTGAGGACTGGGTCTGTTTTGTCCCCCGCTCCCGGCCTTTGTTGAGTGAATGAATGATATAACTTAATACATTTTATTATTCTGTGACCCAAGACAACAATTGGTTCAAATTCTTGTGCCTTACACAAAGCCATGTAGAATTCTAAAGATTGTATAATTGGACCAGTTGACCTTTAAGATCGTTATGAGACTCTATGACTGTAAATTGACTGAAAATGTGTTAATGAGCATTAAATACCATTAGGCCTGAAAAGTACAAGCTTTAATTGAGTTTTATGGTAGATACTAGAAACAATACTTGTCAAATTTTTCTTGGCCCATGCTAGCCCAAGAGCTGAACCCAAACTAGTATAAATATGAGGTTCTACTGAGTGAGGAGGAGGTTTTTTTGTGGTTATTGTTGGTGGATAAAGCGCTAGATGAGGAAGCCCATGACGTTAGGCACTAGCCTTGAATCCTTGTGTCCTAGGCCATAACTAGGACCTCTGTGGGCCTGGTGTTCATAACTGGAATAGATGATCTGCCAAATCCTATGGGCTCTGGCTTTTTTTTTTTTTTTTTTTTTTTTTAAATATAAGCTTAAGTGAAGGAGATGCACAGAAAATGAGATTTGTACAAAGACCTGACAGAGAGGAGGGAGCAGGCTGAGTATTTTTGTCAAATTACATTGTTTTGTTTTGTTTTTTTACCAATCACGATACGCTAAGCAATGCTGTGGCAGCAAACATCTCAATGCCTCTAGACATCAAAGGTTTATTTCTTGCTCATACTAAATGCCCATTCTACTTCATCAGGAAGCTGTTTAATGTTGTCCTCACTCAGGGTCAAAGGCTCTACCGCTTGAAATGTCATGAGTTACAGAGGTAGGGAATAAAGAGGGCTGGAGAGTCACACACTGGCAACTAATTGCTCCAGCCCAAAAGTGACACACATCAATCCTGCCTACATCTATTGACCACTCATATGGCCTTGTCCAAATGCAAGGGGGCAGGGAAGTATAATCCTCACATGTACTTGAAAGAGGAGGAAAACTGGATGCAGATGAACAATGGAAACTTCTACTACATTTAATAATCTGCTTTTTCCACATAAAAAGATTATCACAAAAGTATTTCTGCGATGGTCAATACATGTATATCAGTATTTTTTAAATCTTTTATTATGGGAAATTTCAAACACACACACACAAAGATAGTCTAATGAACTCCCAGATAGCCATCACCCATCAACACACCACTATTTCTAACCACTGAAAAAGTTTTTATTGCCTAAATGAGCTTCATTTATTTATCCAGTCTCCTGTGTTGGACATTTGGGCATTGCCAAATTTTGCCACTATAAATAATACTGCAATGAACATCTTTACCCATAAGTTGTCACTTACTTGATTATTTCTGTATGACAAAATCCTTTGGCCCTATTAATGACAGCCTCCAGACCCACCTTCCTCCCCAAGTGCTGACTTCCTGGGTCCCTGCTCATTCCCAAGGCAGTAAAGAGTCCCAGGATAAAGGAAAGGACAGCATAGCATGTCCAAACAAAATGTTCTTCTATTCTCAACAATACTCTAGACTTATATATACTTCATGAAAAATATGATTAATACGTAATTTATCAGACGGTGATTTAAGAGTTTAGCATCTCTTAAAAGATTATTTAATTAGAAATTGTTTTTTGAAGTTACATTTCTTCCCAAAGCTAACATAAATCCCTTCATTGGAGAGAGTCCTTTGAATGAGGGTAGCCTTGCAGTGTGATGGAAGGACATGAATCCCGGTTTCAGTCACGCACTGTCTATAAACTGTGTGACCTCAGTCATGTTATTTAGCCTCTCCAAGCCTCTATTATTTTCCTTTTGTAAATTGGCTATTCTAACTCGCAGGCTTGTTGTGACGTGTAGATAACATGGTGCTTGTGAAAACATCTATTACTGGGCCTGGCATATGGTGGGTGCACAATAAAAATTTCCTTTCCTTTTTAATTCTTTCTCTTTTATTCTCAGGATCTAATCAAGGCACGATCATTGCAGTGATTTTGAATGACACTGTTCATGTTATAGTTCTTAGCAAGCATGCGTCTTCTTGAGGACACATTCAGCAATCCATAACATTGGTTGGAAATGAGTGTTTTTCCATGACACCAAAACCAAATTTTGGAAAATTCTTTCAGGTAAGCCTTCTCTTTGGAAAATTCCAACTCCCTTATTTGCAGCAGCCAAGTGCTATTTACCCCAGGACCCAACACCTTTCAATTTGTTATTTTCAATGTTAATAAATGATTTAGATAATTTCCTGCTTTCCTCTGCTCACCAACCTGCCAGCAGCAGTCACACACTGGCCTTAAAACAACTGTACTGATGAACAACAGATTCAAATTATTTGTAGGAGATCTGTAGCTGTATTACACGGTCAACCCAGCTGGAAATGGGCAGGCATGACTTCTAGCATCCAGCTGTGTGATTTGGTGAATGCAAGTGAAGAATAGGCTTAGGAAGGCTTGGAAAGAAGGGTGTCATAAAACTTGAAGAGATGTGTTCAGGATTGGTGAGAACAGAAAGCTCTGTCTTGCTCTGGTCGTGTTCTCTGGAGTACCTGATAAACACCAAGCACACAGTAGGAATTAAGAAGTGCACCTGGGTTGAGTGGAGGCCAGTAAGGGAGCGAGTGTTCCCCTTCTCCAAATTCAATCTTGCTCCAGTTTTTTTTTCAAGTCTCTTCCTATGACTTTAGTAATTTTCATGATTTGGCTTTTCTTTGCTCTCATTGCCAAACTTTTCTTTGTATTTCTCACCATATCTAGTGGAAAGGCTGGCACTCTTAGAGAATTTAGTAAATGTTTGTGGAATGAACAAAAGACACAGAAGATCTTCTGCAAGAGATACAAGAAACTAAACTTTGAATGTTTGTAAGAGACTGAGAGAGGGAAAGATGGATTGCGTGCCTTTGTGTGTGGATATTTATATGTCAGATTTTAAAATTCTCCCCACAAGGTGGACACCAGATCACACTGTGGTGCACTAAGATGTATACTCGTTATTCATGGCTTTCTGATGTTGAAATCTAATTAAGAAAACTCTAAGTAGCATTCAAATCTGGTTTCTCAGCAGTGATTTTGATGACTTGAGCTGTGTTTTTTTCATCCCTATTGCTTTCAGATATACATAAATCTATTTTCCCTCTCCATTTTTTTCCATGTGTGTGAAATGTGATACTTTTCAGTATTCTTGGGTTCTTTTGGAATCCAGACTTTTCACTTCCTCCACATCTGCTATGAAACCAAATATTGATCAATGTGACCTATAAACCTAACCAGTTAAAGGGGGCCAATGACCAGTTCCTATTCTTGGATTTTTAAAAGAGTATCTATCATTTTCCCAATCTCTCTCTTAATTATGTGAGTTTTTTGGTTTGGTTTTTGTTTGTTTGTTTGTTTATAAAAAGATTAAATGAAGATAATACCAGCAGTAAAGTTCTCAACCACATCTGAGGCTTAAATTCTGAGCCTTTTGACTAACCCTGAACAGCTCATTAACTTCAAGATAGAAATGTTTCTAACTTTGCCACTTTTGTCCTATAAAAATTACAGTGTGATGTGAAAATATACAAACCTAAACATCTCCAGAAGGTAGTTCCTATATTGTTTTGAAAGGCTCATAAGTATGACAAAGAATTTAGCAATAAAATAGGGCCATCACCCAGTGATTTCTCAGGATAAAAATATACTTTAAAAAAATTGTCTGAAATTTGGACTTAGACTGGTGAAAAGGATGCTTGCTCTGAAGACTAGGAGAGTGACTCTTGAGTTATAGTGTTATATTTTCCCAAACAGAGTAGGATATACGTAGAGTCCTCCTGTTTCCAAATCCCAAGAAGTTCTATTTACATAGAATACAATGAGACTGGGACCCTCTGTAGTTTGTGCAAAAAGGGAGACCTGAATGTGTGTATGCAAAAGGCAGAGTATTCCTCAAAGTAGCCACCTCCTTAGAAAGGCTCAATCCAAAATAATTGTTTAAAACTTTAAAATTACCTTAAAGGTCTGTGTTGCATTCTTTGGAATGCCCTTAATAGCTGCAAATAATCCTTTGATGGGGGATTTGACATTTGGAAATACTAAAAATCTTTAGGTACCAAATTGCATAAAAAGAGTAGAACAACGTAGGGAATGTCAATTTTTTTTGGTTAAAAAAAGAAATAATTCTGAGGTATTTGGATTAAATTTTCCATGTGGCTGAAGTGACTCAGAGCTTCTCCCAAGGAGGTAAGAGAAGGTTAGGTGCAAAAGAAGCCTTGATAGAATAAACATGTGGCCTCCTAATGACATAATTTTGAGGGAACCAACGTTAATTTGGTTATTTTTGTATTTTTCCCAAGTCTTGTTTTGTTTTATCACATCCAAAATCTAGTTGGATGCTTATATTGGCGCCTCGGTCTCCTCATGGAAAACACGGGAAGAATATACTTTAAGGAGGCTGTTTCTGAGAATGTGTACATTAAAAGACAGAGGTTGCTCAGAGATTTCAAATAACAATCTAGATGGAGAATTCTCTTGGAAAAACCTCTGTCTTGAGGCAAAAGACTTGATCCCCTACCCCAACCCCATTGTGAATTCATCAGCCCTAAGTGGTCTACATTCAGTATCACCATTTTGCAGAAAGGATGGTGAGTGGGAGAAATGTGTAAGTTAACATGATTCCTAAGCAAGTTGCATTCCACACTTCACCTATTGACTATAGGTCAACCATTCTGTACAAGATTTCCAGTTGTGGACAAAATAACCAATCCACCAACATCTTCTTCTTGTTCCTTTTGGTTTGGTAAGGAATCCAAAGGCTAGTAAGGCTGAACCTGTTGAACTTCCCTGAAAACCAGAAAACCACGCCTGCCTTTAGAAGGGAAAACCACAAACTCAGCAGATAAAATCAGTCTTTGCACACAGCGTGATTACTTCTACTAACTGAGAAGCCTCCCTATTTCCTTCTATTGACAGTCTAATCTATTAAGGTTAGTCAGAGCCCGGGTGGGTGGGGTGTCTGTCTTGCATTGGTCTGCTCTTGTTGTGGTGCTCCCAGGATCATGGCAGGAAGTGTTGAGTGATCCCTTTTATGTCTAGACAGATATTCATAATGAAATAGATGTCTGGCTCTCGAGGCTAACTTCTTAGTCTGGAGGTATTTCAGTTTACAAAGGCCCCAATAAGAATGGATGACATTGTCTTGGGTGAAGCCACAGAGACTCAGAGGAAAAATGAGCAGGGATGGGGAGAGGGGTCATTCACCTAAGGCAGAATACTGACTATAATAAGAATCCTGTGTGTTAAATCATATGGACCTGGAAAGTAGTCATCAAGTCCGACTTTCCCAGACATCCAAATAACCCGCCTTGATCTTCTTAATGCCCCCAAATGATTGCAAGTTTTCTTAATGGTTTGTTTTCCTTTGGCATTCTTAGGACCCTCGCTTTTAGCAGAAGCTAGAGCAAGCCTCTGGGGGTTCACATTACACAGCGTCCATAACCATTTTATGAATTTCATCATAAACAAAGCCAGTTGGACAAAGAATGGGCTCTTGCTTTTTTCCCCCCATTTTTCCCCCTTCCCAATTTTCCATCCTGTGGAATGACATTGGAAAGGATTTTCTCATGACCAATCCTCTTCTATCTGTTAATGAAAGAAAGTGCATCATCCATTGCTTGGCCAAATGTAACGTCTCTGCATTACCTGGAAATAAGGGTGTGATAGACAAGAACAAGTTAAAATAGAGTGGGATGAGATGGAAGTACTTTCTAAAAACTCCATTCTTTTTTTCCTTTTTTTTTTTTTTTCCTTCTTAAACTTTACCATCATCTGCCTGCTAGGTGGAACTTATTTGGATAATATAGCCCAGATGTACCTTGTTGTACCCAACAGATGAATTCCTGGAAAGCTGCATTTGATAGAATTTTTATAAATTGAATCACATTTTCCTGTAGACTCGCATTATAGTAACAGACGCCATTATCCACATTCGACTGGCCTTCAGTTGGCAGAGGCCTCTCACCCTTGAGCTTCAAGTTTCTCAGCCAAATCTCTGTGTCAAACAATAATGATCCGGAAATAATGAGCACTTACATGAGCTAGGGGAGCTCTCTACTTAAAGGAAATTTGACTGTATTCCTCTGAAAGAAAAGAATCTTTATTGGGTAATGTGACTTTTCACTCATGGAAGCTTAGACTACCAGGAACATTACAGAAAATGCAGTCCAAAGCTCTCTTTCTTCCAGATGAGGAAACAGGTCCTGAGTGTTCATTCATCTGTGACAGCATGCAACAATCATATAATATGAAGGAGAAAACATTGAGAGAACATTGAGGTTGGCAGCCTTGAATTCAAATATTCTCTTCCAAGTGTACTAGCTGTTTGGTTTTGGTCAAGCTATCAGAACTTTCTCAGTCCAGTTTCCTCATCTTTAAGACAGGGATAGTATCACCCACCTTGCAGGACTGTTGTAAAAATTAAATACGATAATGTATAAGAAGTCGTAACACAGTGCCTAAAACACAAGGAGTTTGATAAGTGTCTGTCATCTGTTCTCAATTTCCCTTTTTTGGATTTTTCAAATGACATGTTGTTGTTTTTTTTTAATGCACTTATTTTTTAAATTGCAAAGGTAATAATGCTTGTTACTGAAATTGTTTTAAGTCAAACAATATAGAACGAAAAATAAATGGTCCCTTTTCATCCTCCACCCTGACTCCCTTTCTCCAAACTTCTTTCTAAAGGTTTGCTTTGTATCCTTCCAGAATTTTTTCTTCACTATATTTTTTAGGTGAAACACATCCTGTACTAAACACATCCTATACCAACATCCTTATGAGGACCTTCAAAAAGTCTTTGTATCAGTCTGTTATTGCCATAAAAATGATGTGTAACAGAACAGGCACCAAGTCTCAATGGCAAACAACCATCAGAGGGTCAGCTGGGTGGCTTTGCTGATGTTAGGTGGGTTGCTGGGCTTGGCTCCAGGCAGAAAGCATGGTTCAGGTCTGCTCCGCCGGTAAGATTTGGCTCCAAGTTCAGTTCAGTTCTCCTGCATGTGTTCCTCTTTCTTCTGGGACCATCAGGGCACATGGAGCATTTTCTTTTTATGGTAGAGATTGGAGGTTCCCTGAGAGATGAGTGGAAACATGTGATGTCTCTTGAGGACAAAGCTTGCAGTGGACTCACTGTCACTCTGAGCCAAATTCCATTGGTCAAAGCAAGTCACATGGCCAAGTCCACCAAAAGTGGGGTAGGGAAATAACTCCATCTTCTAGGGAGAGGAACTGCCAAGTCACATGGCAAACAGCATGGCTAGAGGGAAGAGTGAACAACTGGGAACAATAAAGCACTCCCCCATAGTCATAGCAAGGGCAAACCCACTTGAAAGAAGAATGCATCCCCTCGGCCAGCCTATAAACTCCTGGTGGGCAAGAACTGTGATTGTTTTGTTCCTTGCTCTGCTTCCAACATCAAATTTGGAGATTGGAAAACAAAAAAATTTAGTATTCAGTAACTCTTTGTTGAATGAATATTGAGAATCCTGGTCCAGGAGAGTCCAGGAATAGTAACCCCACATATTACTTGTGTGTATTTGTGAAGCTGCCTCTTTTCCTCCAGAGCTCAACATGCATTTATCAAAATGTGAAGTTGGCAGCCGGTATTCAGAGCAGACCAGAGGTTCTGGAATTGGCCCTCCATCAGAGAGTGGTAATTTTTATGCCAGTGTAAACCTTTGCTTAATCGCTCTGGCCTGGCCATCTGAGAATGACAAGCCCATAAGTGACATGTGGAAATATAGAATGCACCCACAGCTTGCCTTTAAATGTCAGCAGCGTGGCTGAGGTGTTGGCCTGAAATTTAGATATGGTTTCCAACCCAATTGTCCTTTATAATTTGTTGTTTTAACAGACAGAGATGGTAAAGGGAATATTTTGGGGTCACCTGAGAGGCAACCAGCCCACTGAGGCTGTGGAGGGGACTTGTTCCAGAGCAGAGAGGAGGGGAGGCTGGGCAGGAGGCTGGAAGCTGGTGCCTGGCCTCTAGCACAAGTGCTGGGATCCCAGGGAACCGCCTTTGATTGCCCTTCGATTCCCCTCCCCCACCCCCCTCAGGTTTACCTCAGGGCCATCCATCCTCTTTGTGAACACTTAACGTTATCTTTCAGATAATCATAGTGTAATTATATAATTAGCTTAATTGTGGGTAATTGTCAGCACTGTGTAATTTTGAAACCTAGCCTCTAACACTGTGGCACAATCTGTAGGCAAGAGACACCCGTACATGCAAAGCAGCCACTTGATCCTTCTTCCCATTCAGGGATTTTTTCTTTTCAAGGTGCCAGAAAGGAAGAACAGGCCTCTTTGTAAATCCATTATCTGTAAAACAAGGACCCTGACAAACACATTTGCAGAAAAACAAGGGCTTTGTAAAAAGCCTTGTGTTTTGGCACTGGAAGTCAAAACCCCGTGCCAGGGGAATGCTATGTTGCCTCTGGAACTGGCAAAGATTTTCCTTCCTACACTGAGCAGCAAGAGGGTCGAATTGCAATCGTGTGGCTGATTCCCTCCCTGGGATATCTCTCTGAGGGTGATTCTGAACTGAGGTGTTGTATCTGCCATCCTTCACGTAGGCTAATTAGCATGACTTTGAGGGTGGTGGGAAGGTCTCTCCTCTCTCAGAACATCTCTGGGATCAGCCTACCCACAAATGCCCTGTCTGGGCCTCATACTGGTCGTAATAGTGATCGTGTGTTCAGCATTTAAAATCTGCCAAGCCAGGAACTGTGCTGAATGTTGACATACATTATCGTACTGAACCTTAAAACTCCCCTGAAGGGTAGGTACTATTGTTATCCCCATTTTACAGATGAGAAAGCTGAGGCTCCAGAGAGTTGAGCAAGTTGACCCAAGTCCCACAGCCAATAAGTAGCTTCACAGCCACTTGAATCCACATTCTCTTGAGCCCAGAACCCTGTGCACACCCACTCCCTTGGGGTGAAGGATTATCCATTAGTGTGCATTTACTTTTAATAGTTACTCACACTCTTGCTTTCACTGGATGCTTGCAGGGTTGGTGGAGATTAAGTAAGAACAGGGGTGAGTGGAGGCCAGGCACACACCACTGAAAAGACATGAGGGTGCTAGTGAGGAAAGGATGAGGATAAAATGTTGAAGGGGAAGGTAGTGAGGGATGAAGAAAACCAGTTGTATCAGCATCCAGACCTGGTGCTCTATGTACCAGATAGAGCCATAAACTTCACTAAAAAGTCAGCTTCACTGGGGCAACATGCTTCTGTCTATATCGCCAACTCTCAGAAAAGTCCTGGCACTCCAAGAGATGCTCAGTAGATACTAGCTGAATGAATGAAACTTCTGGGGAAAGGGTGAGAAATAAACTCAGATGCCTACAGAGTCCAAGTGATTATGAAGATGAATGATGCTGGCCAGATTTTAAATGAACACACAAACACACATAGCACAAAAGTGGCAAATGCTAATGGGGATGAAGGCCCTGAGAATCCCTGTGTGACTTCCCAAAGTCACAAGCCTAGTGAGTAGCAGAACTATTAATAGCACCCAGGTCTCCCAACTTTCTGTCCAGTGTTTTTTCCATGACCACTGCTACTCAAGCTCACGGATGTGTATTTCTTGCATCCACAATCACAGATTTTTTTTTAACCTCTTTATTGGAGTATAATTGCTTTACAGTGGTGTGTTAGTTTCTGCTGTATAACAAAGTGAATCAGCCATACATAAACATATATCCCCATATCTCCTCCCTGTTGTGTCTCCCTCCCACCCTCCCTATCCACCCCTCTAGGTGGACACAAAGCACCGAGCTGATCTCCCTGTGCTATGCAGCTGCTTCCCACTAGCTATCTATTTTACATTTGGTAGTGTATATATGAATATGCCACTCTCTCACTTCGTCCCTGCTTACCCTTCCCCCTCCCCGTGTCCTCAAGTCCATTCTCTACGTCTGTGTCTTTATTCCTGTCCTGCCCCTAGGTTCTTCAGAACCTTTTCTTTTTTTCTTTTAGATTCCATATATATGTGTTAGCATATGGTATTTGTTTTTCTCTTTCTGGCTTACTTCACTCTGTATGACAGTCTCTAGGTCCATCCACCTCACTACAAATAGTTCAATTTTGTTTCTTTTTATGGCTGAGTAATATTCCATTGCATATATGTACCACATCTTCCTTATCCATTCATCTGTTGATGGACACTTAGGTTGCTTCCATGTCCTGGCTATTGTAAATAGAGCTGCAATGAACATTGTGGTACATGACTCCTTTTGAATTATGGTTTTCTCAGGGTATATGCCCAGTAGTGGGATTGCTGGGTTGTATGGTAGTTCTATTTTTAGTTTTTTAAGGAACCTCCATACTGTTCTCCATAGTGGCTGTATCAATTTACATTCCCACCTACAGTGCCAGAGGGTGCCCTTTTTTCCACACCCTCTCCAGCATTTATAGTGTGTAGATATTTTGATGATGGCCATTCTGACTGGTGTGAGGTGATACCTCATTGTAGTTTTGATTTGCATTTCTCTAATGATTAGTGATGTTGAGCATCCTTTCATGTGTTTGTTGGCAATCTGTATATCTTCTTTGGAGAAATGTCTATTTAGTTCTTCCGCCCATTTTTGGATTGGGTAGTTTGTTTTTTTGATATTGAGTTGCATGAGCTGCCTGTATATTTTGGAGATTAATCCTTTGTCAGTCGCTGCATTTGCAAATATTTTCTCCCATTCTGAGGGTTGTCTTTTCATCTTGTTTATGGTTTCCTTTGCTGTTGAAAAGCTTTTAGGTTTCATTAGGTCCCATTTGTTTATTTTTGTTTTTATTTCCATTTCTCTAGGAGGTGGGTCAAAAAGGATCTTGCTGTGATTTATGTCATAGAGTGTTCTGCCTATGTTTTCCTCTAAGAATTTTATAGTGTCTGGCCTTACATTTAAGTCTTTAATCCATTTTGAGTTTATTTTTGTGTATGGTGTTAGGGAGTGTTCTAATTTCATTCTTTTACATGTAGCTGTCCAGTTTTCCCAGCACCACTTATTGAAGAGGCTGTCTTTTCCCCATTGTATATTCTTGCCTCCTTTATCGAAGATAAGTTGACCACATGTGTGTGGGTTTATCTCTGGGCTTTCTATCCTGTTCCATTGATCTATATTTCTGTTTTTGTGCCAGTACCATACTATCTTGATTACTGTAGCTTTGTGGTATAGTCTGAAGTCAGGGAGCCTGATTCCTCCAGCTCCGTTTTTCTTTCTTAAGATTGCTTTGGCTATTTGGGGTCCTTTGTGCTGCCATACACATTGTGAATTTTTTTGTTCTAGTTCAGTGAAAAATGCCATTGGTAGTTTGATAGGGATTGCATTGAATCTGTAGATTGCTTTGGGTAGTATAGTCATTTTCACAGTGTTGATTCTTCCAATCCAAGAACATGGTATATCTCTCCATCTGTTTGTATCATCTTTAATTTCTTTCATCAGTGTCTTATAGTTTTCTGCATACAGGTCTTTTGTATCCTTAGGTAGGTTTATTCCTAGGTATTTTATTCTTTTTGTTACAATGGTAAATAGGAGTGTTTCCTTAATTTCTCTTTCAGATTTTTCACAGATTGTTTGAATTTAATCCATTGCTCACATTTTATGATGGGGAAACCAAGGCCCGGAAAAGGAAAATGATTTGCCCGGACCATATAGTAGGTAAGTGGCACAGCCAGGTTTTGTGGTTATTAGCCTAAGGCTCTTTCAACAATTCCATAGGGCCTCATATATACCCAGGAAGTATCCTGGCTTTGTGGGAAGCTAAAACACTGTGAGAATTCATTAGGCTGTTCTCCTACCTGAAAATCAGGACACATTTTGAATTTCAGTTGAGGAAGTTAAACCCTGTTAAGACAAGAACTGGATTTATATTAAAGATGGTTCCTCATAGCATCAGAGAATGTTAGATCTGGAATGGCCTTTAGAGAGCAAAGGATTCACCACCCTCATTACAGATGAGGAAACTGAGGCCCAGAGTGATTAATGAGGAATATTTTTGTCATTTACATTATGGTAGTGTCTCTGCAGTGTCATTCAGAAACCAGGAAAGGTTAGAGAACAAAAGCCTAATAGACAGAAGTAAGTTCTCATCCCCTGCAATGAGCAATTCTTTCCCACTCACCAGTGCCCTTTTCCTTTGGAGCATTTAGGGAAGAGTAATCACCAGCACAGATGGAATGAGCCTTCATAAAGGGACACTAGCAGGAGCAGGTGATGCTTGATATCCTTATTCCTGCATGAGGGGGTTGAGGATGCTCTTCAATGCTTAAGAGATAGGAATCATTCCAGGAAGGCAGAGCCTTGAGCTAACCTTTGAGAAGAAAATTAGAGAAGAAAGCAAATTTGTGGCAAATGCTCCTGCAAGTCCTTTTGCATAGTGTCATGGTCAACAGGGAGTGTTCATGGTGGGACCTGGGCTGGAAACTCAGGAGCCTACAGAGCCAGCAAGTCCATAAAAGAAGGAAATGGAGAGTGCTTGTCTCATCTCATCATCACATCCTGTGATTTTAGCAGTATTGGTTTTTTTTTTTTTTCCAAGAGAAGCTAGACACCAGATTTTTTTAAATTAGGAACTAATTACATTTTAAAAAAATACAGCATAGGTCAAAAAACAAAAATGAAATCTTATATCTGAGGTCAAAGTTGGCTGCTGGTTTGCCACATTGGAACCTCCATTTTAGAGCTTAGCTGATCTGACCCATCAGGGCAGAGGTTTAAGTCCTCCATCACTAAGACAGGACAAAAGAGCAAGATGTGTGGGAGGTTCACTTGGAGCTTCTGTAGACAGTTAAGTTGTTTAGAAGATCCAAGCCTTCCTTCCTTCCAGGAGGAAAGTGTATTATTTGTGCTGGAGACAGTATTGTTGTATAGAAAGAGCACTGGCTTAGGAGACAGGAGTTCTAGTCTTGATGCCTCCAGTTTTTGGTTTAATGACCTTGGGCAAATCTTTCTCCTTTCTGACCCTCCCAATCTGTAAAGTGAGGTCCCTCACCCTGCCTTAACAGGTTTACTGGTGATCAAATCAGATAATGCTCTGAAAGTATTTTGAAATCTGTAACAGGCTATGTAAACAACATGGTGTCTTAAAAGTCTGTGAATCAACTTTTATAAGAGAAAATGGTGATATAATGGACAAATCATAGATTTTGAGTCAGAAAGAGCATGAGCTCAAATCCTGGATTCCCCCCACCAGCTATACTGCCTTGAGCAATGTTTCTCTGTTTTGAGACTCAGTTTCCTCATCAACAAAATGGGATAATAGTGTTTATATAATGCTGTTGTGAGGAGTAAATGAAACTATGTATGTAAAAAATGCATGTAGTACATCAGTGGGTGCTTGATAAACATTTCCTTTCCAAATATTTCATTAAGATTCATTGACTCAGAAGGACATGGCATTGTGAAAGAGAATTAGTATTTAGTTATTTTCCCTATTCTGAAAGGATATGATTTTGAATAAAGAGAGAAAAAGAGATTTAGTAGATTAAAACAAAACGAAATAAAACAAAACTCTGAGAAGGAAACGAAAGGTGGCAGAAGGCTATTGTGGGGAGGCAGGGAAAGCTTTAGCCAAGAGGTGACATTTAACTTGGTCTCTTGAGCGTGAGGGGACACTCAGGAGGCTTACGGTGGGTGATGGCAATGAATCTTCTGTGCAGAGGGACAGCACGGGCAAGACCCTGAAAGAGAGACAGAGCAGGCTACATCCAGGAAATAAAATGGTGGGATACCAGAGCTATCTAAAGCATAGATCCTGGGGTCATGGAAGGGAGTAGGGACAACCAGAAAGATACCCGTGGCTGGTTTGCATTTCTCAGGAGTTCGCTTTATTCTGTAAACCATGGGATGCCATCCAAAGGTCTGACAAAGGGAAGAAACATGATCAGACTCACTTTGTAGGAAGAACTTTCTGGTTGGAGCATGGAGGGTTGGAGGAGCATGGAGGGTTGGAGCATGGAGGGTTGAATGGAAGAGGAATATACCAGAGGCAGAGAGACCCATTAGGAAGCTCTTGAACTAGGGCAGTGGCAGTGGGGAGGGGTGGAGTCAGGGAAGACCAGATAAACATCTCAGAGACTAATGCTGGATTTGAATTGTGCCTCTGTAATACAGAGAAATTCTGGTATATTATTTCTGTGGAAATATTTCCTTTTCCCAACTGGACCACTTTTAAAACCATTATTATTCTGGTCAATGAAGGAGAATATAGGAGGCTTTAATTGGCTTCCTGAATAGACCAATTTTTATTATTAAGATAGTTGACTAGGGAGACCAGTGGTAATAGATCCCATCTTACTAACCTCTGTGTCTCCTTCTGGTAGCCTCTTTTGAAATAATAGTATGTGACTTCAATATGTTTCATCATTCTAAAATAAAGTCAAACTGATTTTATTTTACTATGAAACTTAAAGCCATCAAGCATCATTAGAAATACCAAAAGGGGTTATATTAAAGTGTTAACATCTGTTATGGTCTCAGGCTTTATTGAACTTTCCAAACTTTCAGATGAAGTAATAGCAAACTTCAAGTGGAAGTACCCTGAATGAATAAAATAACCTTGTCTCCTTGGCAATTCAGGAAGAGAATGGGACATAAACTCTATCTTCAGGGAGAGATAAAAAGAGAAAAATTAAAGAGATTTTTCTGCACTGAGTATATGAAAGCCTCCTTTTAGGGTTGGTCTGTGCCACGTACATTAATTTTGTTTTAGGGGAATTAACTTTGCCTACCTAGTTCTTAGGTTCTATTTCCCAGGCTGTAGCAATCAGAGTCCAATACAAAACAGATGTCCCCTGGAAAGGGGCAATTCAGGAGGATTTAATGAGGGGATTATTACAAAGGTTTGGACAGGGTTAATGAAAGCCAACAAGAGATGGTGAAGCACTTTGCTTCTAGTAACAGCCTGGGGTCAGGAGTCATTACCACCCCTAGGTCCAAAGGGACAGGAAATGGGGTGGTTACTGGAACCTGGAGAAAGATATAACTCCATGAGAGGGTCAAAGGGTAAAAGTCATGGCTTTGGTAGGGAACCATGGCCACTGCCAACCAGTGATCTGATGCAATGGGACTGGGAGAATGAACATCCCAACCTCACTCTTCTCTCTCCTATCCTACCTCTCATAGTCTCCTGTGGGCATCTCCCATTGGCCACACCCAAATGGAAACTAGGGCGTGGGGGACCCTGTTGACGCAGTTCGTGAAAGCCAGCCTCCCTGAGCATAGAGCTGAGTGGTGGAGGCTAGAGGGTGGTTCTGGAGGGGCAAGGGTAGAATACTTGGTGTGTGGGATACGTGAGCTGGTGGTACCAAGCATGTTGAGGTAAAGAGCTTGGGTCTGGAGTGAGCCTGTGTTTCTCAGTTTTGCCATGTATTACTTTATTAGCCATGGGAAGTTTTCTCATCTGTGCAATTTTTAAAACGAACCTATCTCCTTGTGTTACTTAGAGGATGAAATGAGATACTGAGTGTAGCTGGTCTGGCACAGTAACTGGCCGTGTACTGATTTGAAAGCCTTTGTCCCCTTCGTACATTTGAAACACTTCATACTCTGAGACTGGAGGGGCAGGGGTGTCAAGACATTGCTAAGGGGTATTTTAGATAAACAGAGAAATGTTATCACTTGAGATCCAGATCACAATCTGATAAAAAAAATTTAAAAAAAAAGAAACATCAAATAAACAGAAAACCTCGGAAGGTCAACTTCATGTTAATGGGATAAGCTATTTGTTATCAGGAAACGCTGTGTGGGCCCCACCAAAAAAAACTTTAATTTTTGGCTTTTTATTTGGACCTAATCTATTGATACCTGAAAAAGACAGATTTATAAAGGAGAATTAGGAGGATATTTGCTAAATAAATTAATTTTTTGAGAACTTATTATATGGCAAGGACTCCAGTAGTTGCTTTACAAACATTCCTTCACTGAATCCTCACAAAAACCCTGTGAGGTTAAGTATGATCATCACCATTGGATAAAGAGAAATGGACTCTGTCTTACGGTAACTTCTCTATGGCCTCAGGTAATACTAAGAACTTGAAGAGCTAGGATTCTGATATGGATCAGCCTGACTTCAAAGCCTTACTCTTCCATGTATCACACCACACAATCAGAAAATGCCCAGCCAACCCAACCACATAAATACAAGGATGCCTATAAGGTATGAAGGTTTTCATAATCACCTCCAATCAGCTGTTTCATTCATCCCATAAGTTCCCTCACTTCTTTTGACCACAAAGTCTATGAGCATCAAGCTGTGGGGAGAGCACAGCCTTTGGCAGGAAATAGAATCTGAATTTTTTAGTTTACCAATTTTGATTTTTCCCTCCTTGGAGAAGTCATCTGCACTCCTGTTTCTCTTCTGTACAATGGGATAAAAATAGCTACCTACCTGAGAGGATAGTTGTAAGGACTGAACCAAATAGTGCGTGGAGAGGAATTTATCACAGGCATCTGGCACAAATGTTAGGAAGAGGAAATATTAGACCCAAAATTTCCTGTAGTCCACACAAAATCAGTTTTTCAGAAAAATCCTAAGATTTTGGTATTTGAATTAGTATTTAGCACTTGATTTAGTATTTAGTATTTTGTCTCTCCCATAGACAAAGTGTGTTGGTATAATTAACCTATACTCAGGGTGTTTGAGACTAAGCGATAAAGGTCTTTCTGGGTGCCAGAGTCAGGAAGTTCATTTGGGTTAGCTAATATATTGTTTAATTATCATTCTTTAGAGCCAGTACGAATCTTTACTTTGGATGTTCACCTCTTAATATTTTGCTGGCCGAGAACTGAAGGAAGAACAGAGCTAATCTATAATATCCCTGGTAGAAGGTAAGTTTCACAAGGGCAAGGATCTTTGTCTTTCTTATTTCCTATCCTATCTCCTGCTTCGAGCTCGAAATAGACACTCAATGTGGATTTCTTTATGATGAATGAAAATTTTATTTTGAAAAAAGTGTACTGAGAAATCAAGGTTTCTCTTGGAACTATAACAGTTGAGAATTTACCTATTTACAGTTCCCAAAAATGTGTGTTGAATTTTTTACTCTTTTGGGAGTTTAAGAGCTATGTCCAGATAACATCCAGAGGTCCTGAGTCTTTCTGAAATTGTCTCCAAAACTTTGACCCTGACCCGTATCAGAAATGTGTTTGTTGATGTGACATCTGGGAGGCAGAGACTTAGGCCTTGCTCTGGGGCCGTGGCTCCCCAGGGGAGGAGAGCTGAGCATTGTTCAGTGTGTAAGAATGCCGCTGTGCTTGTTGCCTGCATCCCAAGGGAAGTGTCCTGTCTCAACAGCTGGGCCACCCCTCTTTCCGGGCCCTCAAACTATCTCCCTTTTGTGCAGATAACGTTTTAAGGTTTACTAAAGATCAAATTCTGTGTTTCGCCTGAATTGACAGCTTAAGGCCTTGCTATTTGTTTTTAGTCTTGTCTATGATGAGAAAAAAAAAAAAGATTGGATTCAGGTGGATGGATCTGGTTACCAGTTCATCAAATTACAGGTATTGATTGCAAGTTACTACACCTTAACATCTGATACCCTTAAGATGTTTAAATAGGCCCTATCTCATTTCTCCAGGGGGCTAGCATTCCATAGCAAATGTAGTTTCTAACTTGTTGCTTCCCAGATAAGCAGCATCAGAAGGATATTTAATGAGTCATTTTATTTTTATTTTGACAACAACATAAAAGTGTGGTTAAAGGGTCTTTAAAGAAAAAATATCCCACTGATAATCTCCACTCTATATTTTTTAGTAGGTTATATTTCCTTCTAAAATTTGTTCATTTACATGAGTATTTTATATAACTAAAAATCATACTGTTAGAAGTTTTATTTCTCTTTTTTCCATAATATTATGCTGTAAATACCTTTTCTGATCTTATGTTTACCTTAATTTACTTACCCATTCCCCCTGTGTTGGACAGTTAGGTTGTTTCTAATTCTTCTGCTACTACAGGTAAAAGTAGAAAGAGCATGTTAATTCAAAGTTTAAAAAAAATTATTGTGTTAAATTAGTTACAAAAGCTAAACATACAGAAGAGAAATAGCTATGTCAAATGAGATTGATTTGAAACTTCATAGCCCTCTGATTACTGGCGATGTTCTGCTCATCTGGCTGTCTAGGTAGCTGTTTCATTTCTCTCTCACTACTCCATTTGTATGCTATGGGTAGACATTACTCAGGTTCAAAACATCTACCACTGAATACACATTGTTAATGTTTTCCTATATTTGGTTTGCATGAGTGAGAAATACATTGTTGTTGAGTTAAGCCTCACATGTTACATCAGAATAACCTAGCCCATGCTGACTGATACACTTGTGAATTCACCTGAATAAGCTCTCAAAGTGTATTTGGAGGATTGAAGAATATTAACATTGTTAATGATGCTTGATATGTGTATTGGTTGGTTAGTACTTCAAACATACTGTGTAAAAACACTCCAAAACCAAGTAATTTAGTATTCAGTCTCATGGATCTGCTGATCAGCACATCTAAGGTGGGCTCAGCTGGGCTGACTCTGTGTATCTCTCATCCTCCTCCCAACAGCAGCAGGTTAACCTAGGCATGTTCTTCTGTAGATGATAAAAGCATTAGAGGGCACACCCAACCACACAAGCACATTTCTAACCCCTATTTGTATCATGCTTACTAACACCCCACTAGTCAAAACAATTCACATGGCTGAGCCTAAAAGTCAAGGTCAGGGAAATGCACTCTACCTCTAGAGAGAGGAGCAAAGGGGAGACGTAAAGAATTGGGAACAGTCATTCAGTCTACCAAAATATGTAATGTCACAGTGCTTACCAAAGATTCTACCAAACTGCTTTTCTACTATATCCTACAAGCGTTGCATATTCCCACAATCTCAATAGCCCTAGATGTTATCACCGATGTTTTCTTCTTGCTAATTTAATGGAGGTAAAATAGTATGTCTGTGTTACTTTACCTTTTACTTTAAATAGCATAAAGAGAGACATTTCCCCCATGCATTGGAATACTTCATTTGTACTTCAAAGGAGACAATTCTGGAATGAAAGATGCCATTTTCTTTTTTTAAACTTTGTCCTTTTAGCTGGATGTTTTGAATATTACAGTTAGACAATGAGAGAATTGCAGCTTTTCTTATTTCTGGACCCATCTGTGGCCACAAATTGAATGGCTGCTTCTTTCATATGGGAAACGTCTATGGGATGTGGTGGCCAAGGGTTCTTTTTTTCTTCCCCACCCTTCATTCTCCAAGCTCATGTCTTCCTAAATAATATTCTCTCCTTTGCCCCGAAGCTTTTATCCCTGCTCTTTACTGTGCCCAGATACTCATGCTTCACTTTCCACTTCTCTACTTCTCACCCTTAAACAACCTGTCCTATGCAATTGGAGGACTGAATGTCCTGCATCCCTTCTGTTTGTGAGGAGCTTTGATTGGATTTGGCTAATGAGTTGTGACCAGGAGTAACATGTGTCACTGCCAGACTATAGCATTTCATAGGTAGTTGAAGACCCTCCTGAACTAGAATCCCTCTGTCACTGCTGGTTGCTCCATTAGCTTGGATCCCCTGCCAACCTGCAGTGAACCCTAGCATGAGTGAGAAACAAACACTTGTTGTCTTAAGCCATTGAAATTTGCAGCCCTGATTCACAGGGTTACGTGCTCATCCTATATCCCTCCACAGTATTGTGGAGTTTTCCCATTCTGTGTAGTTACTACCTTTTTACTAACTGGGGTATGGGTTAGGTTTATCATGCTAATTTACATCCTCAGTACAGAGACAAAATGTGCTCAATAAGTGTTTGTTGAGTTGACTTTTATGTTTCACGTAAACATCTCTGAGGGTTTGGGTTTATGAAGAAACAGCAATGATGTGAAATTCTTAGCTAATACAAAGCCTCACTTGGATCATTTATTTGAACTAGATCTTCACACATCCAGTTAACCAAAACCAAATTGACCAGAATCAGATTCTCCTTCTGTCCTCTCCATGAAACTTCTGCCTTTGCCAGGAAGTCCCAATACAGACAGAAAGACCCAGAAGGGAAGGTTAAAATCTACTACTATTCAGCAAGTGGGGAACTACCACAGACTGGTTCCAGGAGTGATGGACAGAGCGTGGACTTTGCATGAAAGCCCTCTTCACTGGGGAGTTCAGGAAGAACAAATGGTGACTCTCAGGCTATATCACCTGGCGAAATCTCAGCGCCTTCCCAAGAAGTAGAAAGAGCAAAAAACAAAGGAGAGAAACTAGTTGCCAGCTCGTCTGAGAGACAGCTTTGCTAAAAACCTTGAGGACACACACAAATGAGATGGTTCATTTCATGAAAACTGATGTATAAATCCAGAGATGACAAATGGCAGGACTGGGACAGGTTAGTTACCAAACATGTGTCCTTCCCTCTCCCTTTCCTTCCTTCCTTCCTTCCTCCCTCCCTTCCTTCCTTCCATCTACAAATATTTACTGAACAGACATAATGGTGACACTTTGTATGAAGAGAGGAAATAAGTCACAATTTAATAAGGAAGGCAGACAAATAGGAAACAGGTAAATAATTGTATAAAAGCAATTAAGTGGGAACCACAGAAAATGAAATCGTGTAGGAAGGGTCCCCAAGTCGCCTAGAAGGTCTCACCTTTCCCTGGGTGCTCTCTGTTGTGAACTACTTGAATCCTAATGAAATTCAGGATGAAGGGTCAGCATGTTGGGACCAGCAAAATGTGATCGTTCTCCCCCCGTCCACCCACAACTCCTCTACAGACCCACTGACATGGCTCCTGACATGTAAAGCTCTTTTCCTTTATACTTGTTGTTCCCTCTACCTAAAATGACCACTTTTCCTTCTTATCCAGGCCTGTGCTCCAATATCCTCTCCTCAGAGAATGCCTTCCTGACAGTCCTGTCTGGAGCAGCCTCTTTCTACGCACACTAAATTTTCTTCTTGCACTTCTTTTTCTTCCTGTTTATTTCCTTATCACAAGCAATCGTAACTTTGGTGACTTGCTTATTTTTTAATTGTCCTCCAGTTGAAAGTCCATGAGGGCAGGAAACATGTCAATTTCAGACCCTGTCCCATTCCCAGTGCCTGGAACAGGGCCTCAGGTGTGAAATGCCCTCAATAAACAGCTACTGATTGACCTACTGAATGAATGAATGAATGAACAAAAGAACAGATCAAATAGACCAGCAACAGGGGACTGTCTGGTCAGATGGGCAAGGATCAAGTTCATCAAGGGCAGGTAAAGCAGGGAAGGGTAGCGTCAGCAGGTAGGTCAGGCCTGGGCAGGAGAGTCCCAGACTCCTGGAGGGCCAGTAGCAGGGATCCAGGCAAAAGGATCAAAGACTGAGGCAGAAGGCTGGACAATTGGTGGTAAGGATCTAGCCAGGGAGCTGAGTTCCTAGGTCCAGGTCCCCAGCAATGAGAATGAGCTGAGTAGAACCAAAGGCTTCCTGACCAGGGTCTGAACTTACCTAAAGCATACAGCAGAGACGGGCAGGGACCCAGGGTGGGATGCCCGACTATGCTGGAGCAAAGAGCTTCTGAGTTTATAGCCACACTGATTCTCAGCATCCTTGGGCTCTCAGGCAAAATACCGACAACCTCAGCTTGGCCAACTGTGGCTAGCTTCTCATGTACCAGAATGACAAGAAGTGATGGTGCTGTGACTTCTGTCTGCATATCTATAAAAAAGAACAGATTTCTGCAGGCACACAGATATTGGATTTAATCCTAGCTCCATCACTCACTAGCTGGATGATTTAAGCAAGTTTACTCAACCTCTCTGAACTTTAGTTTGTTCATTTGGTGGTACCAATACCTAGCTCTCTCAGTTTTTGTAGGCCTAAAAAAGGCAATGACATAACCCGTTTACCATAGTGCCTCACCTAAGGGAAGCACAAGACAAGTGATACTTCTGTAAGACAAAAGTATGCTTACATAAGAGAACGTGATTCATGCTTGTGTAGAGCAGTGAATGCATAACTGAGTGTAATAGCTACTCTCCCAAGATGGCTTCCACTGAGCAGTATTCACACTCTTGTGAAGTCCCTCCCTGAATATGGGTTAGCCCTGTGACTTTAACCAGTGAATGCAGAAGTGACACAGTGCCAGTTCTGAGCCTAAGCTTTAAACACTGACAGCTTCTACTTTGAGGAGCTCTGGGTCACCACATAAGAAGTCCAGCTTCCCAGTTGAAGAGATCACATGGAGGCTCTGTGTAGAAAGGAAGAGGCCCTGAGACTATCTGGAGAGCCAGGCCTGCCTGCCTTATGGTCCCAGTGGAGCTCAATCTTCCAGCTGCCCCGGCCAAGGTGCCAGACATGGGAATAAGTTATCTCAGATATTCCAGATGACTTCAGCCCCAGCCAACAGCTGCAGTAGAGACTCCAAGCAAGACAGCAGATGAACTATGGTGCTGACCCCAGTGGATCCATAGAAATGAAAAAGATAACGAAATAGCTGTTGTTTTAAGCCACACAGTTTGGGGGTGGACTGTTTTGTTCCCCTGCAATTGACAACCAAAACACTGAGATACCTAAGATTTAGTTATCAGGAGCTGGGTTTTTCTCTAGGCTCCATGCCTGACCAAGGGTGAAGACAAGTGCTACAGGCAGGCATGTTCCAATGTTGCATCCACACTTGCCAACTGCAATAGCAGGTCTGACTAATTTGCCATGGCTCCGTCTGGCCTCCAAACTCGAACCCAGAACAATTCGAACCAGTTGTCTTTTCAAGGTCAGTAGGTAGCGGCTCAACAAAATGGGTTTCAGCTGGAGTTTGCCGCTCCTATTCTTCACCTGAAAAGTAATCCTGTGATCCTATCCTGAGTTTAGCAGCCCTGGGACGTGAGAAGCAGGGGAGAGGTTAGGGGGATGTCACAGATTGCTCCTGTCTAGCAACTGGACAGTAAACCTGAGACTGAGGGAGCTTGTTGAGATGAAAACCAAGTAGTAAACTAGGACAGCCTGGCTGATATTGGATTTCAGCCCTCAGACAAGAGGGTGAGTGGTATTGGTATTCAGCCCTTTCTGAATGACTTCAGAGACCCGTGTTGTTGAAAATACAGTCGGGGAGCTATTGTATTCATTGGGCAGCAATTAGACTAAAAGTGCCAGGGAACCAGGCACCCATAGCTTGCTCCTGCTGAGGCAGGTTTAATTTCATCAGGCGTCACAGGGTCATTCAGAGAAAGGGTGGAGGGAGGGTGAGGCCTGTAGCAGGGGCTGAGAGAAAAGTTGGGAGGCTCCCCTGGCAGCCCCCTTTCTATTCTTCTCTGTCTTGGCCTCTGAAAACTCCCCCTTTCAGTAGGTGGCCCCTCCTGCCCCAGCACAGTGGCTGGCAGCCGATGTGACAGGCTGGGCCAGGAGAGACAGACTGATGGGCAAGCTCTACAAATGGATGGTTCTAAAGGGTCAAACGCTAAAGTGAGGAAAGTGGCTTTCAATGATTTTGGGTGGGACAGACAACCACTAAAATGTAGCTTGATGGTTTAAACAGTTTATTCCAACATCACATATCATTAGTTCAAGTCTTACTTCTGTCATGCACTAGCTGTGTGACCTTGGGTGAGTTACTGAACCTCTCTGGGTCTCTATTTTCTCATCTGTCCAATGATAGTAATATGGTGCCAATTTCATGGAATCACTATTGGGAGGATTAAGTGAGATAGCTCATATCAAGCACACTAGCACAGGGCCTGCAAACAGTAAGCACTCAATAGATGGTAGTTGTTTTCTTAGTAGCAGTAATAGTACCACCTGCCCTCCCTCTGCCATCTCTTAGGGAAAATCCTAGGCTGCCATCCCTGACCCCCTCTGCTCTGGAAAGAAATCACCATTCCCTCCTCCATGCCTTGGATTTACCTCTGTTACTGTACTTCTCACCCTGTCTTCTAATGGTTTCATGGTAATACTTACCTCATGCTAGGGTTTCTCCTAAGCACTTCACATGTATTAAGTCACTTGATCCTTGCAACAATAATACATAAGGTAGGACTAATATCATATCTCTCCCTTTACCGGTGAAGCAACTAAGGCACAGAGAGGTTCAGAAGTTTGCCCCAGGTCACACAGTAAAGGCTGGAGCAGGGATTCCACCCAGGCTGTCTGACTCCAGAACCTACAGGTTATGTTGCCTCCATCTCTTCCCATCCATCTCCCCTTTCAGACTGAGTGCGGGACGGTCTTCCTCATTTTCGGGTTGTCAGTGCTGAATGCACACCTGCCACAGGCATGGCACCGTGTGGAGACTTGTTGAATTGAACGGCATTCAGTCTGAACTGAGGCCCACCTCCAGCCAGTCTCAAGAAATGTTTCCATCCAGCCTGGATCTTGGAATTCAGATGAGATGTTAATGGGGCTTTTTCCCAATAGTTATCCTTGATATGCTGTCCTAACCACAGATCTTGACAAGAGGAGAGTATGAGTCCTCTCAATGCATAAATTAAAATATAAAAACTGGATGAATCCATTATGTCAGGAGCTCCGGGGGATGCATTCTGACGGAGTTTATGCAGTAATGGAAGTAAAGCCCCTGCATAGAGGAGGTGATCAGTGAATCCAGGTCTTTGTCTGCTTCTCGCTCTGCAGCCCCTCCCCTTCCCAGAGCTCACTGCACAGGTAGCTGTTGGCTTTGCACCACAGGTAGAGCCTTCCTGTAAGTCTGTGCTGAACAAAGAAATGATCTGCCTGTGGTCCTGACCCTGCCACGTTCAGTCTAGGTAACTTTGGGTGAATTCACTGACACATGTATGTAAATACCCTGCCCTGGGGAAATTTTAAGTCTAGTAGGGCTCTGGGTTTGTTTGTAAAATAGGTGATAATACAGGTTTCCCTGCTATCCGAAAGTAAAGCTTTCCTATGAAACCTTTTATAAGTAGAAATGGAGTAAAGCGAAGAAGCAATTACCTTAGTACACATCTTGCTAATGGATGCACAAAATAAATAAGCACAGGTGCTCACAGACATGGTTCAAAGGTATGTCGGCTTGATGCTGAGTGTGGCTCCTGGGGAAGGTGCTGGGCGGTGTCACTCCCCCTGCTCGGGGTGCGTGACGCCTCTACAACAGCTCGCTGCCGAACAAACGCTGACCACAATCTTCGCTTTTCTCCTTTTCTCCTAAAAGCAAAAAATCCTCTACAGATTTCTTTCAGTTAGCGAAAACAGATACTAATATAAGTCTTTTGTAAAAGTGAAGTGGCGTAAAGTGAACTTACAAAAAGTGGGGCGTGGGAATACCTGTACATTTTCCTTAAGGCCATTGTGAAGACTGAGTGGTATAATACATCTGAACTATATCTGAATGTGGTGCACCCTATGTGCTTGTTAGCACTGGTGCAAAGAGCCTCAGACCAGGGCTCAGCAGACCTGGATGCCAACAGCGCCTGACTTAGGGATCGTGTGCCAGCCCCATAACCTCCCTGTGCCTCAGTTTTCTCATCTGCAAAATTGGGATGCGCTCTCCAACTTTTTCCCTCATAAAATGGTTGTCTTGTTTGGCAGACTGCGTGTGTGTGTAAAAGACAGAGTGCTGTGCAAATAGAAAGGCCAGTAATCACTGACTGCTTCAGTCTAACAGTCTGTTAGAGTGCCTGGTTTCCACCTGCAGCAGGTGCAGGTCCACACTGGCCGTGATCATTTTCCTGACTGGGGGTCAGGTTAATAGGCTGAGAAGCACTGACTTCTGAGTAGATGAGGCCTTTTGAAAAATGGGATGCTGAATGAAGCGCACAAAGGCTTCTCACAAGGGAAGTTTCCTCTTCTCTAGTTCCAGAATTCTCCCTCATCCAGGTGGGGATGGGGCACGGGGAAGCGTGCTGCCTGAAGGGGTCTTAGAGATCACTGGGCTTTACGAATGCACCCGAGGCCTGGAAATTGAGGTGATTTGCCCCAGGTTGCCAGCAAGTTAGAGGAAAGTGGCTTTTCTCTGCACCATGTGCTTTCCTAGAGCCTACATATTTTCAATAATGAAAGACTGGAGCCAAGTGCAGGGATGAGAAAGACAGAAGCGAGCCCATTTAGATCTCAAACAGCATTTATATTTCAAATTCACATATTCAGATTTATATCACTCTAGCCAATTAATTGGTGTTTCTTAAGTTTGAATGTCAGAATGGAAGGATTATACTGCCAAGATACAAAGACGAAGACTAAACTTTTTTTTGCAAAGTATGTTCTCAAAATCACTTGCATCTATAGATCCCTGGAGGAAGAAATTGTGTTCATTAAAAAAATCTAAATTCCCAAGTTCTACTCCAGATCTTTTGAAAAAGAATCTCTAGCCTTGGTGTCTACGAATATGCGTTTTCATAAGCTCCCCAAATGATGCTTGTGCCTGCCGAAGTTTTAGACCCACCATGTTAATGGAAAGAGCACCAGCAATAAATTGAGAAAACTGATATTCATTGCAAGGAGACAATTAATTGTGTAAAAATTTGATTTCAAACTAAAAATGTATATAGTTCATGAAATTGTGTGATATATTAAGAAAAAAGTTGCAGGACAATATGTATAAGATTCTTTCATTTTTAAAAACAGACTTGATTTTTTAGAGCAGTTTTAGGTTCACAGCAAAACTGAGGGAAAGGTGCTTCTGTTTTCAAAAAAATTATGTTGGCGTAATTTATGTCATAAATGGAAAAAATTGAAGGCCTCTCTATCCAACAGTAGCAATTATTTCAGAGGGCTTGCTTACAAGGCACCCTCATTTCCTATATCTACAGTGTGTGAGTATGTATAGTGAGACTGTGTTACTTATGTCATCAGAAAGCACTTATAAAGATTCTATCTATCTATCGATCGATCTATCATCTGTCAACTTACCTACCTCCCTATCACTTCATTCATCCATTCACCATCCATCCATCCATCTATCCATCCATCCATCCATCCATCTCTATGAAAAAAACATTAGTTTGGGCTGCAGATTTAAGTCCCAGTTGGGCTTCCAACTCACTGAGTTACAGAGAAACAGCATGATATTAAGAACTTAATTTCTGGGTTCAGGAAGACCTGGGTTCCAAACCTGACTCCATCACTTCTTGGTGACATGATTTAGGGTAATTTTCCTTATTCCACTGAGTCTTTGTTTTCTCCTTTGCAAACGAGGATAAAAATAGAAACCCTATGAGGTAGGTTTTCTTTTTTTTTTCTTTTAATTTTTAAGAACAAAATTTTTCAATTTGTAGAACTACAGACAGTTCTACCAATGCAGAGTGTTATGTGGAGAGAGCCTGGCGTGAAGATGGGCTATTTTTGTCTGACCAGTGCCCTTCCCCTTTCTTCTAGCCACCATGTCCAGCCCCCAGCTCCTTGCTTTGGGGATCTGCATCTCCTTCTCTTCTACCTGTGATGCTGATGGAAAGAGCACCAAGATAATAGGGTTTCTGTGGGGTGTAATTGGTACAAACGTTGCAGATTAATCCCTTAGTCACAGTGGGGGCCCAAACAAATAGCATTAGTTACTATTATAATGTCCTGTCCAATTGATTGGACTCAGGGCTTTGTAAAACCCTTCCAGCGCATAGATTCTGGGCCTCTCTCCTTCCCTCTCCCTTTGCCTTTCTGCCTTAAATTCCTCAGACATGATTCCCTGCGTGTGAGTCATGCTCACCATCCCTTCAGCCTCCATGGATTTGTCTCAGTGATGCCGTACCTTGCTATTTACTTTCTTTCATTATCCAGCTGTACACTGGTCTTGTGATCATTCAGCAGTTTCTTTTATCAAAAGATTGAGAATTAGAATGACTAGCCACACACATCCCCCCAAAGGCCGCAAAGTGTTTCCAACCAGATCCAGATTATGATGTCAAACAGAAGGGGCTTCAATTGTCCTGATCACTTTATTAACTTCCGTGCATCATCTGTGCCTGTGATAAAAAAAAAAAAAAAAAAAAAAAAGGCCAGAGAGAGAGAGGACAGGGACCAAAAAGGGTTCCAGGAGAGAAAGAATTCTGCCTTCTCCTCTACATAAACCCAGGATCATCGGGCCAGCTTCCCATCTGTGTTTTAGGGCTGCTTCACATTCCATTGGCTCTCTTGGAACCTAATTGTTTTGTAGGGTCCCATCAGCTCTACCCCAAGCAGAGAAATTAAGTGGAAGCTGAAGGGTGCATGCTTTCCTGTGGAGCCCCAGAATGACTCGAGTCTCCTGAATGGAATTTCATACATGTGTTGGGTGAGGTGATTTATTATGGGAGGTAATGGAAATTAATTTCGCTTTGAACCCTGGGGCACCAGAAAATGCCTAAGTGCTGAGCCATTTTCTGTAAGTAGGCTCTAACACTGCTACTAGCTTCTGACTGGGCGCGAGGTGGCGATGACCACTTGTAAAACAATGAGCTGGAAAAGGAGGTTAATGGGCCCTGGCCGTCAGGCAGCCTCCAGAGCATGCCCTACCAGCCCTTGCTGTCACAGGACTCTTAGACTTCTTGGCGCCACAGATAACAGGGATGTTGGAACAGTCCCTGTATGCAGAAGGAGAGCCAAAGGAGAAGCGAGGGGAACATTCTTCAGGGGCCAATGACCGTGTTTGACCAGGGGCATTTGGCTGAGTGGGGTGGCCCCATCCTGGGAGTTCCCTTAGTAGGAAGCAGAATGGCTCAGAGCTATAACTGGGCCCTGAGGATATTCTGTTTCTAAAGATGGCCTCAGTTCAGGCTCCCACTGTTTAATTTGAGAAGGACAGGGTTTCCCAAGACAGCTTCTGGGCTCCAACATCTCCCACCCCACAGTCTTCTGATTTAGGATTTTCAAAAGACATCCCAGCCACTATCAGAAGGCACAAAATCCAGGGACCATTCTAAGGCCTCCAGTGAAGCCATTCCCCAGATCCTGTTGTCATATCACAATTGTGAGGCCTTGGTTAGAAGGCCCTCCAGGGTTTTCTGGGGGAAGGGCTTCTCTTGGAATTCAT
The DNA here is from genome assembly GCF_028023285.1 of Balaenoptera ricei. Taxonomy (NCBI): domain Eukaryota; kingdom Metazoa; phylum Chordata; class Mammalia; order Artiodactyla; family Balaenopteridae; genus Balaenoptera; species Balaenoptera ricei. The sequence goes on along the minus strand of NC_082646.1, from coordinate 83,271,208 downwards.
ACGGAATTCAGATATGTGCTCACTATATTAAAGGATCACTCACTGTCTGACATACTATATAAATATAAATATATACATCTATATACAAATTATCTCATTTATTGTTTGTTTCTTTTTTTTTTAAGAAAGTACTCGAACTGTGTTTGTTCGTTTGTTTTTAATTTATTTTTATTTATTTATTTTTGGCTGTGTTGGGTCTTCGTTTCTGTGCTAGGGCTTTCTCTAGTTGCGGCGAGCGGGGGCCACTCCTCATCATGGTGCGCGAGCCTCTCACTATCGCGGCCTTTCTCCTTGCGGAGCACAGGCTCCAGATACGCAGGCTCAGTAGTTGTGGCTCACGGGCCCAGCCGCTCCGCGGCATGTGGGATCCTCCCAGACCAGGGCTCGAACCCGTGTCCCCTGCATTAGCAGGCAGATTCTCAACCACTGCGCCATCAGGGAAGCCCTGTTTGTTTCTTCATTAGAATGTTTTGTTCACTAGCGCATTCCTAGAGCCTAGAACAATGCCTGGCGCGTAGTAAGCCCTCAAGAACTGCTTGCTGAATGAAAGAATGAACCATAGTAAGCATTTTGGGGAATATAAAGATGAATGAGGCACAGGACAGGCCTTTAAATAATTTTCAACTTATTAGAGAAAGCAAACACTGATTTCATGCATCCATTTATTCATTTTCCCAACAAATATTTAATGAGTGTTTACTAAGTACCAGGCACCACTCTGGAATTTAAACAGTGAATGAAATATATCCTGAACCCTGTCTCAGAACCAGGAATAGCTGAGCTTCTGAAAAATAGTGATGGTTTGATCTGCTCATTTGTGTGTATCTTATAACTAATCAGGTTTCCCTTTTTATATTTTTCACAAAGAAGTTCAGAGTTCACTAACCCAGATGTGGTCATCATGTTTGCATTTCTGCTTTTCTATGTACAAACTTTGCCCTCTGACCATTCTACACCATTTCCTTTTCCTCCAAGTTTTATTTTTCACTTTTGGTTCTAGTTTTTTTCTAATTGTAAGAGAACAGCATTAAAAAAATTATAATCATGTAGTGCCTCAAATCCTTTAGGGAATGATGTAGAGCATGAAACCATACAAGTAAAAGTATTTCTGGTTTATTCGTAAATATATCACATGGGGAATTCCCTGGTGGTCCAGTGGTTAGGACTCGGCGCTTTCACTGTCATGGCCTGAGTTCGATCCCTGGTTGGGGAAGCCACAGGGTGAGGCAATAAATAAATAAATAAATAAAAATCACATGACAACAGCTGTCCAGACTTTCACCAAATTTGGAGATTCTGTTTGGGATCACTAGACTCATATAGGCAATGTGTTGTACATGCAATTCACTTTTGGGAGTCATGAGGGACACTGCAAAGAGATGGGCCGTCACCCTCTTGAGTAGCTGAAAATGAGGTACCTGAGGTCTAAATTACTGACCAACCAGAAAAGATGTACCATAAATATTAAGACGCCATGGTCAGAGATAACAAACTTTAGTTTTAGACTGAAGTTCCAAATTGAAAGTCACAAGTGCAAGGCCCTTCAAATCGCTGTTTCTCCCACGGCAACTCTCTGTAATATGCATTCGGGTGAAGCACAGCAGGGAGATTCATTATTTAAATAACAATTAAATGACTAATGATCTATCTCAGCAATCTAGGAAGTCCATCTCATAAAGTAAAATCAAGAAATATATGAGCACCTTTAAAGACACTACGAACACTAAGGAGAAATAGACCGTGAAGAAAAAGAAATTCACACACCCCAAATGCAAGGCAGAGACAGGTTGGGAAGCTAATGAAGTTTAAGTTTTATGGCTTATTTGCATCAGTGACTTCCAAGACTGTGGGGAGAACTCTAGCAACGTGTTCACGCAGTCATTTGTCTTGTAAGATTTGCAGTATGTTACACTCAACTGCACTTAGTTAAAACGGCCCCTTCCCCCTCACCCTCCTCTCTTTCACACTCTCCTGCATGTCGAGTAGTATTGGAATGATCATAGGCATTTTGGAGATCTTAAGGGGAAATTGAATCGGGGACACAACGAACTTGGGACTGGTGGTATATATTCCCACAGATGAAGGTCACTTCCCTATACGGCTAGCCATCCTGGTGCAGAGATAACTTCCAGGAATAATCAGTCCCGTGGCCCTCTGTGCTGACTTACCTGGCATCGTGACCTGACGGTTCGAGGCCAGAGGTCATATTGGGATATGAATGTTTCCTGTGGCACCAGAAGTTTGTGGAGAGTGGAGAATATGTGGAAACAAGGTTTGGGATGTATGGAGCCAGAAGCTGGTCTGTGAAGATTCTTTCCAAACCTTACAGCTTGATAAAGTTTTTGCTAAATTTGACAGTTATAAGAATTTACAGGACTCTACCTAAAATTAGCTGTAAAGCTGAAACTTTTTTAAACTATCAATAATTTTAAAATGTTTATGTTAACTGTACTCCACAAAAACCACATCTGACCTTAACAATATGGTGAAACCCCTGGAAGAAATATTAGGTGGCTCTTACCCTGCATTGTAGCAGAAGCTGGAAGAGCCTAGTCGTGGCGGAACTAGGCTCTCAGTCTCTAGGAGTCCCTAGGGAATGCTGCGAAGGAGGAGGGAATGGGCATTTTCACAAAAGTGGTCTCTGTATTTGGGGACTGGGCTTTCTGAAAATTGAGCAACTAGGAGTGTTTTGTTGTTGTTGATTTAAAGATTTTTTTGATGTGGACCATTTTTAAAGTCTTTATTGAATTTGTTACAATATTGCTTCTGTTTTATGTTTTGGTTTTTTGGCTGCGAGGCATGGGGGATCTTAGCTCCCCAACCAGGGATCGAACCCGCACCCCCTGCATTGGAAGGCAAAATCTTAACCACTGGACAGCCAGGGAAGTCCCCCCTAGGGATGTTTTAACTCTAACTTGTCATGTGAATGTTTGAGGATTATAGGTTTAGCGTATAGCTTTCTAGTGGAGAAGAACCAGTAAAATGCAAAAACTTGGGTGGAGGGAGAGGGAGGCATTGGTCCTTATGCTTTCTTCCATCACCCACTCTATTCTGGGAGAAAAGGATTCTCCCAGCAGTAAGACATGGACACCTCCACTTCCTTAGCAGAAAATGACATGTAAACTGAGGAAGGAAAAGCCTATTTTTCCCAGGCATATTTGGATCTACAACTATTTGAGGTCGTGAACCCACTTATGAAAATAAATGGCAGTAGTTCTTCCTTAACATAGTTGGGTTAAGGAAAGAAAGAAGCTCCTGGTAGAAATGCTCCTCCAGCTTGAGCTGCAGCTAGAACTGTCAGAATGCTGAGAGCCAGCCCTCTAGCTGACTCTGAGAGTGTTAACTGTATTAATCAGGGTTGTCTAGAGAAACAGAACCCAAAAGACATATATACATATATATATGTATATATATATATATATATATATATATATATATAGCACTAGTAAGAGATTTATTATAGTGAGGTATTATAAGCAGCTAGGGTAGGGGGTCCCTGGAGAAAGAGAACCAGGCATGGCTTTCTTGACATAAGAGAAACCATTTTTGGCCTAAGCCATTTAGTGAGCTAAGCCTGGCCACAATGCTTGCCCTTGAACAGGTCTCAATAATTAATGATCTTAAGTGAAAACAATAATGCAGAAACAAACAACTGTTATCAGGCAAGAGAAGTAACAATAGCAAAGATAATCAGTTGTAAAGACTCCCAGTTCTGTTTCAATAGTAAAGATTAGCCTGAACCACCAGATCAACAGGAACCTAAGGGATGGTGATGGTCACATTTTCTGACCCTCCTGACTTGAATCAACTAAAGCTTGGACTCTGTCAATCGCCCAAGCCCTTTCACGGATGTGCATGTACCCTTTGCTTAAAACGTCCCCAATTTTGCTGTTAGGGGAGACACTGCTTTGGGAAGGATCCCCGGTGTTCTCCTTACAAGTAATAATAAATCCCTCCTTGTCCCGATCTTTGGTTTGGTTATGTCTTTTGGCTCAACACCCACCAAGAGGCAAACCCAGTTTTTGGGTGACAGTATTGGCTCTCACAGTTGTGAAGGCTAAGTCCCATGATCTGTTGCTGTGAGCTGGAGCCCCAGGAAAACCAGTAGTGTAGTTAGAAGGCCCGAGAGCCAGTCTGGGTCTGAAAGCCCAAGAACCAGGATCACTGAAGGCAGAAGATGGCTGTCTCAGCTCAAGCAGTGAGAGAAAATTTACCCTTCCTCTGCCTTTCTGTTCTATTCAGGCTCTCAGTGGGTTAGAGGATACACACACACATTGGGGAGGGCCATCTGCTTTACTCAACGCCCACCAATTCAAATGCTAATCTCTTCTGGAAACACCCTCGAATCACGTGTAACTAGCTATCTGGGCATCCCATAACCCAGTCTAGTTGACACATAAAATTAACCATCCAAGTACCCGATCCTAAGGGCCTCGTCCCTCTGTGGATCAGAAGCCAGGAAGTGCTCAGAGAGGCCCTTCTGGTCTTGCCATGCCAATAAGGCTTGTGTTCTGGAACTCCTGGGCAGGGGTTCTAGTCACAGGCCTTCCTCTCTGAGCTGGCCTGTGGCTTTCAGGGCCAAAGCGATAGTGCAAGATGATCAGCCCAGAGCCAGGCAGCCTGGGTGCGAGCCCCGGCTCTGCTACTTTCTAGCGCTGTGGCTGTAGGCAAGTTATTATCTTCCCTGAGCCTCATTCTCCTCATCTGAAAAGTGGAGAATAAGGCTCTCAAACGACAGACCTGTTATGAAGGCGGTGTCTGGCACTTAAAGGAACTCAAACGCTTGTTGGTTCTGCATCATCCAACCCACCTCTGGCTCTTCATTTTTCTTCCACCATAGGTACTTAATCTTTTCTAGGTGTTCCTTTTCCCAGTTTCCTACCTGGATCCTAAATCTGGTGCCTGAGCCTCCCTGATTTAGGAGCTTCAGAGTGGCCACCACTGGTTCCCTCATGGCTGGCCTTGGACAGAAATGACCTGTCTCCTGTCTTTTCCACTTACAGCTACCACCAGGGATAGTGCTTCATTAGGACTGGCCTTGCTATATCAATAGTTCTCAAATTTGAGTAATGCATGGACCTACTTTAAAGGGAAAAATTGTCTCATGGACTTTCACTGTTGACAAATTATCTTCAGTAGCATGTTATTTAAATATGTACGACATAAAACTAAACATAAGCTCCACTTGCTTCTAGTCTTTATGACGTATAAATAGAAAACCAATTGAAAATTAAATATAAGCAAACTATAAAAGCAGTAACACTTAAATGAACATTAATATGGCAAACATTAATGTGATATTATTTTAGTGAAACTAAATTGCTACTCTCTGTGTTGTGGGGTACGTTTATAATACCTTGTACCATATAATTACTTGATTCTCTTACTACTTTATATACTGCAAGTACTATGAATCCTTTGTTCAATGTGCTTTGATGTTTAGTGTTCACTTAAACATAATGATTAAGGTATATATGAATTCTGTCTTCTGTTAATAGCTGGCAATAATTAAGCTAATACTGTCTAGTGATACCACCAAACATTTATATAACACTTACCATGTGTCAGGCATTGTTCTAATATATTAAATCATTTAATCCTCACAACAATCCTATCAATGAGATAGTTTATCTCCATTTTACACACGAGGAAACTGAGACACAGATAGGCAACATAATTTGCCCAAAGTCACACATATAGTGAGCTGCTGATCTTGAATTCCAACCAGGACCCCTGATCCAGTGTCTTTGTTCTTAACTAATAATAGTCTCTCAAGTAGATTGTAAATACAAACACAAAGTGAACATGGGGATTGAAAAATGTGTGGCTACTCTGTTAAAGCTCTTTATGGTCATGGAAATCATCCTACCTATATTATTTTTTAAGACTTCTATAGAAATAAATTTTTAAAAATGTTTTTCCATAAATAACTCATGGAATCCAGAGAGTAGGTCCATAGAGTTTGCAGAACCCAGCAAACAAAAACAAAAACACTGAAACAGATTAAACGGTGGATAATAGCCTTTTAGCACTGCTCAGGAAAGCTAAAGCTCCAACCATAACAGCATCTCTTCTTAACCTTGATTTCCTTAACTTCTTTGTATTTGCAGGACGTACTGGGTTCAATGTCTCAAGTGATTTCAAGCCTAGCATGGATGACCGCTTGACAGAACTATTGTAGCAAGGATTCATGCATTGGCTGGAAGGTTATACTAAATGATCTCTAAGGTATTTTCAACTCTGAGAAACCGTGATTTTATGAAAGCTCCATGAGCCCTAGGGCTGGGAGGAGAAAAGGAGGAGGTGGGATTACCAGAAATTAGCTACCCAGAGAATTGACCCTGAGTACTTGGCCCTCAGACCTCTGAGAAGGGCCTGCATACTTCGGGGTCTCAGAGGAAACGTCCCTGCAGAGCTGGTGCTCAGACTTCTGAGGAAGATGCTCCACTCAGCTGTTGCTGGTTCCTTTGATGAGGCAGCACAAAGCTGGTCGGGACTTCCAATAGGAGCTGACTTTATCTAAGAAATTCAAGTTTGGTTTAACATTTGAAAATCAATCAAATTTATTTGTCACATTAGCAAACTAAAGGGGAAAAAATCATTGGATAATCTCAATAGATTTTTTTTTTTAAAAAAAGCACTTGACAAAATTTAACACTTATTTATGGTAAAAGCCATGAACAAACTAGGAGTAGATGGGGAAATTCCTCAACCTGGTAAAGGACATCTGTGGAAAAACTTAGGCTAACATCAAAGTTAATGTCAAAATGGTGAATGCTTTTACACTCAGAACAGAAAAAAATAAGAATGTCTCTTCTCATCATTTCTATTCAACATTGTACTGGAAACCTAACATGTGCAATAGGCAATAAAAAGAAATAAAGATCATATAGATTGGAAAGGAAGTAGTACAACTATTTTTATTCACAGACACATAATTGTGTGCATAGAAAATTCTAAGAATCTACAATAGAACTATTGGAACTAGTAGGGGTTTTAACAAGGCCTCAGAAAACAATGTCAATATATAAGACAATTGTAATTCTATGTACTAGGAACAAACAATTAAGAAATAACATTTTAAAAATATCATTTACCAACATCAACAAATATTGAATACTTAGGGATAAATTTAACAAAATGTATACAAGACCTGTACAGTGAAAACCAAAATACATTGCTGAGACATTGAAGACCTAAAAAATTGGAAAGAAAACATATGTTCATGCATAAGAAGATTCATTATTAACATGCCCATTCTTCTGAAATTGACCCATAGATTTAACACAAGCCCAATTAAAATCCTGGCAGATTCTGGAGAAATTGATAAGCTGATACTAAAATTTATACAGAAATGTAAAGGACCTAGAATAGCCAAAACAATTTTGAAATAGAGGAACAAAGTTGGACCTGAAGTCTTACTATAAAGCTACAGTAATTAAGAGGATGTGGTCTTGACGTAAGAACAGACATACAGAGCAATTGGACACTAGCGAGTCCAGAAATAGACTCACAGAAATATGGTAAATAAATTGTTGACAAAGATGCCAAGGTAATTCAATGGAAAAAGAAGAGTCTTTACAACTAATAGTGCTAGGACAATTGAACAGCCACATGAGTACATAAAAACAACACTGACCCTTTCCTTATACCATATACATACAAAAGGAAATCTTAAAATTAATCATATACTTAAAAGTAAAAACTAAACTACAAAGCTTTTAGAAGAAAACATAGGAGAAATTTTTTGTAACTTGTAGATATCTTTGAACACAAAAATCAACAATTATTAAAAGGAAAAATGGATAAATATGGACATCATTAAAGTTAAAATCTTCTGCTTGTCAAAAGACACCATCAAGAAAATGAAAAGGTAAGCCATAGAGTGATAAAAAATCTCAATACATATATCAGGCAAAAGATTGTTTCCAGTATGTTTCATAGTATGTTCCTTCTGTGTGTGTCTGTGTCCTAATCTATTCTCCTCATAAGGACACTAAATCATATTGGATTAGAACCCACCTAATGATCTCATTTAATTTAGTCACCTCTTCAAAGGCCCTATTTCCAAATGTAGTCACATTCTGAGATACTGGAGGTTAGGACTTAGACATATGAATTCTGAGGGGACACAATTCAGCCTATCACATTTATTCGGCCAAACATACATTTTTATGTAATAAATTTATGGTGACTGTAATATTGGTGAGGCTGAATTGGGACGCTACAGGACTCTCAAAAAATGATTGATCAAAAAACTTTGTGTCCACTTTGTGGATCCTAGCCCAATTTAAAAAAGAAAAAAAAATAAAGTAAGGAAGACTGGTATAGAGGGAGAGAAGAGTGAGAAAATAGTTGCTTGAATAGTAACCTTCAAACAAAATTATTAAGTGATAAAAAAATTTTGATAGCTTAAGATTAGGCTTCCCACTATTGTCGTATTGTAAGGGAAGATTTGGAGGACACCCTTGCTGAGCCATAAATTTCCCAAGTGCTTAGGGCTGACACTACTGAAGTTACACCCCCTTGAAGCTGTTTTTTTTTTCAGAAGGAACCAAAAAGGTTATACTTGTGTTTCCTGGCATAAATAGAACTCTTCAAAAAGGTGGTTCTTGTTCAAGAAAAATAATACGAAGATAAAAATCATTTCAGATGTCAAATGGGAAACCCAGTGAGTTGATTTTCTGTGACCACATACCCATGGAGGGAAGAGGGATAGCATCTGAGGGGAAAAAAAAGGCGGTGGGGTGGGGGGGGTGGGTAACTCATAGCAGGACAAAGGAAATCTCTCTTTTATTGATAGTCTCTTCAAAAAAGGTAAGAATGATTTCACCCTCTTAGAAGAATAGTTTGGGCTGAGCAATTACCTTTATAGCAAAGGTTAAACAATAGTGAACTCTACCTTTAGAATGAAATCATTAATAAAATCCCTTCTGAACTCTGAAATATGTTATTTAAGGCCAATTAAGATTTCTCAGCCAGTGACAACAATCCTCTGGCACCTTTGAAAGAGCATTAGCACACATGGATGTGCGGGGGTAGGTGTTCAGTGCTTCCCGATAGCTGTTGGAAAGTAAAGAAAAATCAATCCACTTACAGACAGAGCAAGGATACCAGAGACACCTTCATCGCTGTTCCCATTCCCACTCCAAACCTTGGAGTCCCAAGACAGCTCACTAAAAATCAAATTGGAATAATGACCACTTAGGCTTCGTAGCAGAGAAAGAGTATGAGGAACTTCACAACTGTTATTTGGGTTCACAGACACTGAGATTAGGAATATTATTTGGGAAACAGAGCTAGAGCAGGGAAGGGCTGACCTTTCTCTTGGAAGTGCTGGGAAGCTACCGTAAGGAGGGAGAGAATGGAGATGCATGGGATTCATATTAAGGAACTGGTTTGAGGTGGCAGTAATAGAAGTTTTAAGTGTGTGACACTGCATAAGACCAACCAAATGTCTTCTTATTCAGTCCCAAGCGGGATGACCTTGGGTCCTTGTTTGCCTGAGACTGTTCCATTCACTCCAGTTGTCCTAGTGTAATTATTAATTTAAACCCCTTTCATGTTCAATGCAGATGATAAGGTAATTATATAGTCACAGTAGTGCTAACAGACTTTTCCCAAATTCTACGATTCAGGGTCTGGGAGAAATGCAAAGGCCACACCTTCTAGAACATAATAAGTGACACATAATCACCTGTAGGAAGAGAGCCCTTCTTACCTGTCTGGGTCAGGGAGACAGCAACAGTAGTTGCAGCAGCACTAGAGGCTGCAAAATGGAGTACAGCACCAGGGACCACAGAGGAAATTCTCCTGACTTCCAGGGAGATCACGGAAGCCATCTGGACATTGGCTGTAGGAAGTTAGAAGGCTTGGGTTGGGATGGGGGGATGGATGGGGACCTTAGCATTCCTCAGATTACTGGGTGGTAATCTGTTTAAAGCCATTGCTACTGGGATTTGCATATTCTCAGGGCTGGTTTCATGAGCGTGCAACCAGGACCCTGCCCTTAAAAGAACCCTGCTTTGGGGGTTTAATGTTCTGTGGTCACCACCTTGAAATTCTTAATAATGTTATCTTTGATACTGTATTTCATAAATCATGTTTTGACTTAACGAAAATAGAGTATGTTCCAGGGACTTGGAGGCTCAGCTCACATTTGTTCTTCCTCCTGCTGCCTTCCTGCCTCCCCGGGATGGGTTCTCAGTAGCCCACTCCCCTGTCCCCAAGTACCAACCTGCTTGACCTCCCCACCCCTGCCCTCTGCCTCTGGCGGGGGCCCGGGTGCAAGCACAGCGGGATCGAAGCTGAGGTGAGCATGGCAGCATGGTGGCAGCCATTCCTGATGGGGCTGGCATTACCTTGACTGCCCCCATCTCAGTACCGTGCACGTCCTGGGACAGAGGTTGCCATCCCTTGGACATCAGCCGTGCGCTGTGAGTGAGTTGGGACCGTGGGCCTGTGGGAAGGGGAGGATGACTTCCTCGCCCCCCAGCCTGGGCACTGTGCTTCATGGCAGGAGGGGGCACCCTGCAGCTGGTGGGCTGCTTGCACACCTGACAAATTGCAGAGCTAGAGCGGAACCTCAGATGCCTGTGAGGGCTGCACTCACCTGGTGAGAATTCCCATGCCTGAGGGAGTGCAACATTAAATAGCAAATAAAAATACAAGAACAGATTGAGAAAGAGAACCAAAGACAGGGAAAAGTGTTATATTCTAATACCTTTAACACCTTTTTTTCTGCTTTTTGGACAAGTGGCCCATATTTTCCTTTTGCACTGGGACCCTCTAATTATGTAGTCATCCCTGTGTGTTCCCCTTAAGAAGCTGAGGTAGTAAATGTCTTTCAGAGAACAACCTGTATCCCTCGGCTGCCAGACAAGTGTGAGTCTGTCCTGATAGTCCTGTGACATCTCTCTGCAGTGGACCCCACCTCTGAATCCAGTCCCCTTTCTAGACCCAACGTCATCTGCATGCCTTGGAGATGCCTGCCTTTCTGCACTCCCGCTCTGCATCCTTGGTACCTCCCCGGCTCATTTCCAGTTATTGGCACCCACTATCAGTCTTATTTGTTCAGTTGATTCACATCTGTCTTGCAATTTGGGAACCCAGAATTCTCGCCCCTCTTCGGACATTTGTAAAACATTTTGTATAATGCAAAGGATATGATATTTAGAGTCACATGTCCTGGATTTAATCCTGTCTCTGTTATTCACTAGATGTATAAACTTGGGTGATTTGTTTCTCCTCCCTCAGCCTCAGTTTCCTTATCTGTAAAATGGGGAGCTAAATCCTGCTCTCCAGTTCCTTGATTCCCCAGGTGGGTGGGGCATCCAGAATCAGATCCTGGCATCTTGGCGAGTCAGGTCAGTACTTCTATAGCTGCTTTACTGGACGTACTCAAAGCCTTCATCCCCTTGTTCTTTATTTAGGTCAGAAAGCTTATCCAGGCTTCCTATCCTCTCCGTCAATTCTTTAAAAACTCCTTACCAGTTTCTCAGTCTCTGTCCCAGGACTTAGCATATAGAGTCTCTCTCTTTGTCTACTCTTTTCCAAAAGACCTGGGAAAGTCAGTCTGGCATTGTATGGATTTTGGTTTGACCCCATCCTTAGACAGCCACTCTGTTCCACGAATTGGAAGGAGGCAATAGGCAAATGAAGTCCCCCACCAGCCCCCAAACCACCCCTCTCACTCCAACCCCCTTGCCTAGCTCAGATTCCCAGACCCTGCCAGGAGCCAAGACCCTGAGTCTTCCCTTTTCACCAAGGGAGATTCAGCATCTTTGCTATGTTTTGCCTTTTGCATTCTTTGCCCAACATCCTTTGGGCTGTGTGGATGTTTAATTACACGGTCAGCTAATCATTGTAAAAATAAAGTTTGAAAAGAAACATTGTTTTTGCACGAGAAGACATCACATTTCCAAGAAGCACCCTCTACTAACGAGCTCAGAGCTAGAGACGGTGGAAGCATCCACACAGGCATCTATCTCCCTCCTCCCCTGGGAAGAAGACAGCAACAGCCAGCAGGCTGTCCCCATCGCTTTATAGGTGGGGAACCACAGGCATTCAGATGCTGAGCGACGCTCCTGGCGATCAGAGGGGTTTTGTGAACGAGGCGCTCAAACATGGGCTGGGCTACTTCCCGCATGGTTTTACAAGGGACAGGATTTATGTCTTGGCTTTTCCTGTCAGAAGCCTCCCAGTCACCATATGATGATGAGCCTAATCCCCAGGGATTTGAGTGTGAAAACAGAATGGTTTTGGCTGCCCTCTTCTCCCCTCACGTCTCTACTTTACCGCAAAGGCAATGTTCTTGAGTCAGGCAGGATTCCGAAATGAGGTCTGCACCTGGTTGTAAAACCAGCCTGGAGGAAATCTGCCTGATTATGGGTTTTAAGAAATGACCTTCCTGTGGTTCTGGCTCTCAGCTGGAAAAACCCACAAGTTACTGGGTCAAGATTATTTGTGGTCTTTTGACTATATACAATGAGATAATCCCAGGAGAGAACAGTCGCGCTCTTCACTTGTATTGCCTAGCACAGGGCCTGCCACAGTGTAGGAACTCACAAATTTGAGTTCAAAGGATGAATCTGCTCAGTCTTATCTGAGAGACAAGACAGGGAGCTGCTTACAATGAGGGCCAAGGGCCCTGTCATGGGCAGAGGAATCCAAGAGCACTCAGCTATGTGGGTGCTTTTATGACATCCCTCATCCATCTACTCCACCATAAAGGCTGTGCCCCCTCCTCTCCATCTCCATGACCACTCCCTTAATTAAAGCCCTAATAATCGCTAGCCTGGACCATTGCAAAGTTCTTCTATTCATCTGCTTCCAGCACTCACCAGCTTCTTCTACCGTCCAGTGCATCCTTCAGACTGACACCAAAGTCCTCTTTCCCAAATGCAAGGCTCATCATGACTCTCGCCTGATTGCAACCCTTCAGTGCCTCCCTATGTCCCACTCCAACGTTCTCAGCCCCTCACATCCCCAGAGTTTAAAAAAGTCTCATTCTTGCCGAGCTTTGGATCTGCCCCATTGCCTTGCCTTTCTCTGAAGCGGCAGATCCCACACACTCTGAAGACAGTGTGCCTTGTGTGTCAAGAAGAGTTTGCCTGCCCTTGAGTTTGCTAGTGTGCATTATCAAAACAGTGGGGATGTATAATGTCAAATACGCTTTGAACAAAATATACTGCCTACCCAGTGATTCTGATATTTCCTTCCAGAGACACATCATGGTGAAGAATAACTACCCTAGGAGAGAAAATCCATGCCTTGCATACAAGCTTTTTCTCGATCGGGTTCCTGCTGTCATCTGTGGCTTCATCTCCCACTGCTTGCCAGCTCACTGCGTCCCTTGCGTCCCCATCAACTCCCCGTGCTAGTCATTGTGAACTGCCAGCAGCTCACCCACTCTACCGTGCTCTTTCTCGCCTTTATACCTTTGCAGGGGCAATTTTCTCTGTCGGAGCCAACATTTACTGCATGCTTGCAATGTACTAGACACTATTTTAAGAGATTTACGTGTTTTAACTCTTTTAGCCATCAGAACAATCCTATAAAGTACCACAATTGTTGCTCCTATTATAGAAAATGAAACTGAGGATCAGAGAGGTTAGGTAACTTATCCTAGTCTACAAAGCTAATGGTGACAGAACTAGGAATGGACCACAGGCACTTTGCTTCCAGACTGCATGTATGTAACACCTGAGCTACAGCTGCCTCTCCCACGGCTTCCTGGTGAACCCCTGCTCATTCTTCAGTACTCCACTGATGCACCACCTCCTCCCTGAGGTCTCGCCCGACCTCTTCGGGAAAAGTTGAGCATACCCTCTCGTGCCCCACTGAACCCTGCACATAACCTCTGCGATAGCTCTCAACATAATGGAAAATAATGATTGGTCCCACGCCCCACCCATGCACCCATGGGGATTTTTTTCTTTAAATATCTTTATTGGAGTATAAATGCTTTACAATATTGTCTTAGTTTCTGCTGTATAACAAAGTGAATCAGCTATATGTATACATATATCCCCATATCCCCTTCCTCTTGCATCTCCCTCCCTCCCACCCTCCCTATCCCATCCCTCTAGGTGGACACAAAGCACCTAGCTGATCTCCCTGTGCTATGCGGCTGCTTCCCACTAGCTATCTATTTTGCATTTGGTAGTGTATATATGTCAATGCTACTCTCTCACTTCATCCCAGCTTACACTTCCCCCTCCCCGTGTCCTCAAGTCCATTCTCTACCTCTGCGTCTTTATTCCTGTCCTGCCCCTAGGTTCATTAGAATCATTTTTTTTTTTTTTTTAGATTCCATATATATGTGTTAGCATACGTTATTTGTTTTTCTCTTTCTGACTTACTTTACTCTGTATGACAGACTCTTAGGTCCATCCACCTCACTACAAATAGTTCAATTTCATTTCTTTTTATGGCTGAGTAATATTCCATTGTATATATGTGCCACATATTCTTTATCCATTCATCTGTAGATGGACACTTAGGTTGCTTCCATGTCCCGGCTATTGTAAATAGTGCTGCGGTGAACATTGTGGTACATGTCTCTTTTTGAAATATGGTCTTCTCAGGGTATATGCCCAGTAGTGGGATTGCTGGGTCATATGGTAGTTCTATTTTTAGTTTTTTAAGGAACATCCACACTGTTCTCCATAGTGGCTGTATCAATTTACATTCCCACCAACAGTGCAAGAGGGTTCCCTTTTCTCCACACCCTCTCCAGCATTTATTCTTTGTAGATTTTTTTTATACCTGTTTCTTTTTTGTTTGTTTGTTTTGTTTTAACATCTTTATTGGAGTATAATTGCTTTATAATGGTGTGTTAGTTTCTGCTTTATAACAAAGTGAGTCAGTTATACATATACATATGTTCCCATATCTCTTCCCTCTTGCATCTCCCTCCCTCCAACCCTCCCTATCCCACCCCTCTAAGTGGACACAAAACATGAAGCTGATCTCCCTGTGCTATGCGGCTGCTTCCCACAAGCTATCTATTTTACGTTTGGTAGTGTATATATGTCCATGCCACTCTCTCACTTTGTCACAGCTTACCCTTCCCCCTCCCCATATCCTCAAGTCCATTCTCTAGTAGGTCTGTGTCATTATTCCCATCTTGCCCCTAGGTTCTTCATGACCTTTTTTTTTTTTCTTCTTAGATTCCATATATATGTGTTAGCATACGGTATTTGTTTTTCTCTTTCTGACTTACTTCACTCTGTATGACAGACTCTAGGTCCATCCACCTCACTACAAATAATTCAATTTCGTTTCTTTTTATGGCTGAGTAATATTCCATTGTATATATGTGCCACATCTTCTTTATCCATTCATCTGTTGATGGACACTTAGGTTGCTTCCATGTCCTGGCTATTGTATATTGTTATGCATTTCTAAGAATTTGTCCATTTCTTCCAGGTTGTCCATTTTATTGGCATATATTTGCTTGTAGTAATGTCTCACGATCCTTTTTATTTCTGCAGTGTCACTTGTTACTTCTCCTTTTTCATGTCTAATTCTGTTGTTTTGAGTCTTTTCCCTTTTTTTCTTGATAAGTCTGGCTAATGGTTTATCAATTTCGTTTATCTTCTCAAAGAACCAGCCTTTAGTTTTATTGATCTTTGCTATTGTTTCCTTCATTTCTTTTTCATTTATTCCTGATCTCATCTTTATGATTTCTTTCCTTTGGCTAAGCTTGGGTTCTTTATTTCTTATTCTTCTTTCTCTAATTTCTTTAGGTGTAAGTTTAGGTTGTTTATTTGAGATTTTTCTTGTTTCTTGAAGTAGGATTGTATCACTATGAACTTCCCTCTTAGAAGCGCTTTTGCTGCATCCCATAGGTTTTGGGTTGTCGTGTTTTCATTGTCATTTGTTTTTAGGTATTTTTTTATTTCTTCTTTGATTTCTTCAGTGATCTCTTGGTTATTTAGTAGCATATTGTTTAGCCTCCATGTGTTTGTATTTTTTACAGTTTAGTCTCATAGTGTTGTGGTCAGAAAAGATACTTGATATGATTTCAATTCTCTTAAATTTACCAAAGCTTGATTTGTGACCCAAGATATGATCTATCCTTGAGAATGTTGCATGAGCACTTGAGAAGAAAGTGTATTCTGTTGTTTTTGGCTGGAATGTCCTACAAATATCAATTAAGTCCATCTTGTTTAATGTGTCATTTAAAGCTTCTGTTTCCTTATTTATTTTCATTTTGGTTGATCTGTCCATTGGTGAAAGTGGGGTGTTAAAGTCCCCTACTATTATTGTGTTACTGTTGATTTCCCCTTTTATGGCTGTTAGCATTTACCTTATGCATTGAGGTGCTCCTGTGTTGGGTGCATAAATATTTACAATTGTTACATTTTCTTCTTGGATTGATCCCTTGATCATTATGTAGTGTCCTTCTTTGTCTCTTGTAATAGTCTTTATTTTAAAGTCTATTTTATCTGATATGAGAATTGCTCCTCCAGCTTTCTTTTGCTTTCCATTTGCATGGACTATCTTTTTCCATCTCCTCACTTTCAGTCGGTATGTGTCCCTAGATCTGAAGTGGGTCTCTTGTAGACAGCATATATATGGGTCTTGTTTTCATATCTAGTCAGCCAGTCTATGTCTTTTGGTTGGAGCATTTAATCCATTTACATTTAAGGTAATTATTGATATGTATGTTCCTATTACCATTTTCTTAATTGTTTTGGGTTTGTTATTGTAGGTTTTTTCCTTCTCTTGTGTTTCCTGCCTAGAGAAGTTCCTTTAGTATTTGTTGTAAAGCTGGTTTGGTGCTGCTGAATTCTCTTAGCTTTTGCTTGTCTGTAAAGGTTTTAATTTCTCCATCAAATCTGAATGCAATCCTTGCTGGGTAGAGTAATCTTGGTTGTAGGTTTTTCCCTTTCATCACTTTAAATATGTCTTGCCACTCCCTTCTGGCTTGCAGAGTTTCTGCTGAGAGGTCAGCTGTTAACCTTATGGGAATTCCCTTGCATGTTATTTGTTGCTTTTCCCTTGCTGGTTTTAATATTTTTTCTTTGTATTTAATTTTTGATAGTTTGATTAATATGTCTCTTGGTGTGTTTCTCCTTGGATTTATCCTGTATGGGACTCTCTGCGCTTCCTGGACTTGATTGACTACTTTCTTTCCCATGTTAGGGAAGTTTTCGACTATAATCTCTTCAAATATTTTCTCAGACCTTTTCTTTTTCTCTTCTTCTTCTGGGACCCCTATAATTTGAATGTTGGTGCTTCTAATGTTGTCCCAGAGGTCTCTGAGACTGTCCTCAATTCTTTTCATCCTTTTTTCTTTATTCTGCTCTGCAGTTGTTATTGCCACTATTTTATCTTCCAGGTCACTTATTTGTTCTTCTGCCTCAGTTATTCTGCTATTGATTCCTTCTAGAGAATTTTTAATTTCATTTATTGTGTTGTTCATCATTGTTTGTTTGCTCTTTAATTCTTCTAGATCCTTGTTAAAGGTTTCTTGTATTTTCTCCATTCTGTTTCCAAGATTTTGGATCATCTTTACTATCACTACTCTGAATTCTTTTTCAGGTAAACTGCCTATTTCCTCTTCATTTGTTTGGTCTGGTGGGTCTTTACCTTGCTCCTTCATCTGCTGCATATTTCTCTGTCTTCTCATTTTGTTTAACTTACTGTGTTTGGGGTCTCCTTTTCGCAGGCTCCAGGTCTGTAGTTCCCTTTGTTTTTTGTGTCTGCCCCCAGTGGGTGAGGTTGGTTCAGTGGCTTTTGTAGGCTTCCTGGTGGAGGGGACTGGTGCCTGTGTTCTGGTGGGTGGGGCTGGATCTTGTCTTTCTGGTCAGCAGGGCTGCATCAGGCAGTGTGTTTTGGGGTGTCTGTGAACTTAGTATGATTTTAGGCAGTCTCTCTGCTAATGTGTAGGGTTGTGTTCCTGTCTTGCTAGTTGTTTGGCATGGGCCATCCAGCACTGGAGGCTGCTGGCCGTTAGGTGGAGCTGGGTCTTAGCGTTGAGATGGAGATGTCTGGGAGAGCTCTCGCTGATTGATAAGTGGGGCTGGGAGGTCTCTGGTGGTCCAATGTCCTGAACTCAGCTCTCCCATCTTGGAGGCTCCAGCCTGACACCAAACTGGAGTACCAAGACCCTGTCAGCCACATGGCCAGGTACGTGGGGATTTTCTTGTCTTTTGGGAAGTCTGAGGTCTTCTGCCAGCATTCAGTAGGTGTTTCTGTAGGAGTTGTTCCACATGTAGATGTATTTTTGATGTATTTGTGGGGAGGAAGGTGATCTCCACGTCTTACTCCTCCTCCATCTTGAAGGTCCCCCTGCAATAGGAGACTCCACTGAAGATCCCAACCTCCGCAAGAGCTAGAGGTGCAGAGGCATTATTTTCAGAGGGTTTGCAGCTTGCTTTTTTTTTCCTTTTCCTTTGTGCTTCATGCTTATTCACAGGGTGCTTCATGCCAAGGCCTCACACCTCGCACTCCAGATTAGAGTGCATAGTGAGAAATGGCTGTGCTGACACCTCAGCTCAGTGGGCCAGGCACCCATGGGGATTTTATCTGTATGTCTCTAGTACCTAGGCTGGCACATCCTAGATGTACAATAAAGTTTTGTTGAATGGAATTTCACACTCTTAACATATGAATCATTTCCTTTTTTAGTCTCAGCTTTGTGAATCAGCTCTGCCTCTCAGTTATCCTCAGCACCCTTCTTCTGGAATATGTTTTCAACAGTAGAGAACACAAGAGCAAACTTTCCAGCAATGGGAGGACTCTTCACATTCAACTCTAGTTAAATCAGCAACATGTAAGTAGACCTCGGAATTACTGAGGCCAGCGTCACCCAGCTTCACAAAATGTGCTTTATTTCTTCAATCAGGACATCCATAACATGTTATAGGCATAGCTCCAGTCTCCCAGAGAAGGAGCTGCTGCACTGAGTTTACAAATTTCTGTTCCCCTTATCTACCACTACGAATCAAACCACCCTAAACCTTACTAATCTCTCGTGCTCGTGAATCTACAACTGAGGCCAGGCTCAGCAGGGACAACTCATCTTACTCCATGTGAAGCCTGGGGCATCTGGTGAGACTGGCTGCGGGGTGCTGTCCAGGTACATCTCCCTCCTCCTGCGTCTCAGGGCCACTCTGTGTGGCCTCTGCCTGTGCTCTTTCTAGCCTGGTAGGCTCACAGTTGTTAGACATCTTCCATGGCAATTGGCTTCGCAGGGTGAGTGCTCCAAGACTCCCAGGCTGAAGCTCCATGTCTTCTTATCACTTGGTCTCAGACTTGCAGAACATCATTGCCACTGCATTCTATTGATCAAGCAAAACACTAAGCTCAGCCCAGATTCAAGGGAATAGAAATTAGACTCTCTGTCTCAATAAGATGAGTAGCAAAGAATTTGAAGCCATTTTTAATTTACCACAATACCCAAAACCAAAGAACAAGTCAAGCATCAATGAAAATGGACATTGGGGTACAGAATGTGGTAATTTAGAAACTCAGGACAATAGAAGACCCATATGATGTGAGAAGACCTGAACACAGAAGAAGGGACACAGCAAGAGTCCAAGGAAAGAGCTTAAGGGCTACTCGTCTGAGCTTCATATTTGTCTGTGAGATTTTCTCATAATGAGAAAAACAATGAAGGCCAACATTTACTAAGTATTTGCTATACATTTTCTCTTTTAAGAGGTTTACATCTACTAACTCATTTAATCCTCTTCATTGAAAACTGGAGCCCTATGAGGTCAAATAACATAAGCCACATAGCTAGAAAGATGTGGAGCTAGAATTCCAGCTTTGACAGTCTGTCTCCAGAGCTGATGTGTTTAAGGCCATTCCATATAGCTTTCTATCAATATTTCTAAGATCGAGGGCATTTTCTCCACACATGGGCAGATGTGTGGAGAGAGCATCTTCTCAAGCTTTGGGTCAGGTCTTAGTCTTTAACTTAAACAGATATTTTTATCACACTTATCTGGGATAAGGCCTGAGCATATATACGTCCCAGATGATTCTAAAGGGTGGCCAAGGTGAAAGATAACTGAGACCCCACATTCCAAAAGTTAGCCCTGGTTTTGATTTGATTTGATCATGACACCGAGGATCCTAACTTAGGTTAGGCTTACCAGGTGAGTGAAGCCAGTGCTGTCCTCGCATGTGAATGAGTGAATCTCTCCCCCCACCTCTCCTCCTCTGCCTTGCAGCAGTTCATTTCTTGCTCAGCACCTTCTCCAGAGCCTGGAAGCCCCATGAGAACAGGGACTGTGTCTGACTTGTTCTGCACTCCACCCCCAAGCATCTGACACACTTCCTGGCATGTCGCAGACACCTAGTAAAGAGGTGTTGAATTAACAAGCAGATGACTCACTAGCACTTGTCTACAAGGGTCTATGTGATGGAAAAAGGAAGGACTTTGGAGTCAGGAAGACCCAGGTCATAATCTCAGTTTTACATTTCAAGAGAGTTTCAGGGATGCTCTAAAGTGTGTTAGACAAAAATAACACATCATCAGGATTACCTTGCAAAGTCTTTATAATGGTGCCTCGAGTAAGGCTAATACAGCCAGTATTTCTTCCAGAAACAGACCTCTGTTTCTGTAGTTGAGCAATAGACCAACATGGCTTGCATTTCAGAGACAAGTCATAAGAAAATAGCTACCTTTAAATCCTGGAATCATCCTCAGCTTGGCACGTTACTTCGTCTCTGAGCAGCACATGGGGATGGAGACCCCCTGGGCCAAAAGCAGTCACAGCTCCCTGAGGGTGGAATGAGAAGATGAATGGCCTGCACCACTTAAATTTGTGTATGGATGTCATTTTTATTACATATTTTATATTAATATACAATTTTAATATGTTGTTATTTTAAATTTTATTTTATTTCATTTTATTTGCATTCATGTACATCGAATGCTCAGATAAATTCCCAGTTTGTTCTTTGTCAAGCAATATGGCAGATCTGGTCTGAAAACAAAACAAGAAAGGGAGAAAGGGAACCACGGGAACTGTAAGAAAGAGCAAAGGAACCAGCACAGGACAAGAGAGCAGAGACGTGTTTTGGACAGCACACTCTCTCTCTTCTGATTTGCTCTGACAAAACTCCTTTGAGAATTCTATCCTGTTTTCTCCATTTAATTAACAAAATGCTCTTGCAGTGTTAATATATGCCAGGCACTATTCTAAGCGCTTTGTAAATATTATCGCATTCAATCCTCCTAATACCCCCATGAGCATATTATTACTCTCGTTTTACAGAGGAGGAGACTGAGGCATGGAGAGGCAAAATCATTGGTCCAAGGTCACTAGCTACTAAGAGCCAAAGCTGGGACTCCATGCTCTTTACTGCGACTCTAAGCTGGCCCCCATTTTGCACACTGGCATTGCTCTGGACCCTCACTGTCTGTCACACGCTCCATTCACTGCCTCCATACTGATCTCCTGTCTTCAGTCTCCTCACCCTCAATCCATCCTACAAACTTCCATTCTTCCCATGGTCTAATGAACCTGCTTAAATGCCAATCTGAAGATGCAGCCTCTACTGTCATACCTAGAGCAGGATTTGCCTAACTAAACTTCTCAGAGCTAACATTACAGGGTGTGGGACAAGGTTTTTTGGGAAATGCTGTATGCGCGTCTTCTTCTTGGGGAGGGAGGCCTCGTATAGGGGTGGGGGAGTGGGAGGTACACACTACTGGGTGTAAGACAGACTCAAGGACGTATTGTACAACACAGGGAATATAGCCAATAATTTTTAATAACTGTAAATGGAGTGTAACCTTAAAATTTGTAAAAAAATAAAAATGTATTTTAAAAACGGTGCTGCAGAGCCTCAGAGCAAAGAGCTCACCTTAGTTTCACCCAGAATTTCCCAAATTCACCGGAGTGCAGACCATGTCGTTGCAATGACTGCTCACATCTCCCAATGTGAGTGTTTTACAGAACAGACCTTGAGAAATGTTGGCCTACAGGATAAAGTTTAAACTCCATATTTTGTTAAGAAAGGTCTCCTTTAAGACCTGGCCTACATTTTCACCTCATCTCTGACCTCTCTCTCCCTTCCCTGATCACTGAATTTCCCTTCTTTGAACTGCCATCCCCTTTCTTTTATATATATATGTGTGTATATATATATATATATATATATATATATATATATATACGTATAATTGAAGTATAGTTGATTTACAATATTGTGTTAGTTTCAGGTGTACAGCATAGTGATTCAAGATTTTTTTGCAGATTATATTCCATTATATGTTATTATAAGATATTGGGTATAATTCCCTCTGCTATACAGTAAATCCTTGTTGCTTATCTATTTTATATATAGAAGTTTGTATCTGTTAAATCCCTTACTCCCTGTCTCCCTTTCCCCTTTGGTAACCATAAGTTTGTTTTCTATGTCTGTGAGTCTGTTTCTATTTTGTATGTATTATTTTTTAGATCCCACATATAAATGATATCATATAGTATTTGTCTTTCTCTGTCTGACTTATTTCACTAAGCATAATATTCTCTAGGTTCAACCATGTTGCTGCAAATAGCATTATTTCATTCTTTTTTATGGCTGAGTAACATTCCATTATATATATATATATATATACACACACACACCACATCTTCTTAAGCCATTCATCTATTGATGGGTACTTGGGTTGCTTCCATGTCTTGGCTATTGTAAATAGTGCTGCTATAAACACTGCGGTGCCTGTATCTTTTTGAGTTAGAGTTTTTGTTTTTTCCAGGTATATACCCAAGAGTGGAATTGCTGGATTATATGGTAGCTCTATTTTTAGTTTTTTCAGGAACCTTCATACTGTTTTCTGTGCCATCTCCTTTCTTTCCTCTGTGCTTTGCTTCTGTCATTTCCTCTGCCAGGAATGCCCACTCCTTTCTCCCCTGTAAACTCCTAATCATTAAAAAAACCAGTTCCAATATTCCCCCCTCTCCACAGCCTTTCCCACTTGGCCCACTTTCCCTCACTGCACAACATGTTTAATACCAATCTCCTCTGGCTCCTCAGAGATCTTTATCATATCACTGTTTCTTTTAAAGCTATCATGTTTCTATTACTCTTCCTTTATCTATTATATCACTTTTTTAAAAAAGCCATAATTATTGAGTATGCAATATATGCTAAGCTCTGTGTTAAACATCTTCTGTGAATTTTTTCATTTATGCTTCATAAAACCTTTGAATTAGATATTATAATTGTTGTTGTTATTGTTTCTATTATTTGCATTTTAGTGAAAAGGAATCTGAGGTTCAGAGAAGACAGAAACCTAAGGTCACTTAGCTCATCCATCATTGGATTTGAACCCAGGTCTTCTTAGGAACCCATCGGATTCATGTAAATTCCACCTGTCCATCTTCTTCCCTGTAATGTGATGTTTAAGAGCACAGGCCCTTCTTACTCATTTCTCTACCCTTAACTTCTAGCACAGGACCGAAGAAGAATGTAACAACTACTTGTTTCATAAATGAACAACTGTGGGTGGGAAATGATCCAAGTGAGACTCTCCAGACTTAACACTGCTTTCCCCCTGACCTCCACCCCATCAGGTGAGACCCTTCTCTCTGGCCTTTACCCTCTGACCACAGAGAGAAGTAACCTGCAGAATCTTGGCTCCACAGCCCTCACCAGAGAAGGGATGAGCTTTGGGTGTCAGATATTTTGCTAAGACTGTTTAAGTTAATATTTATCAAGTATCAGTACTTCCAGTGTGCCAGGTACTGTTCTAAGTGTTTTACATGCATATTCATCATTCCCATCCTAATGTAGGTGCTGTTATGACTCCCATCTTATAGATGTGGAAACTGAAGCACAAAGAGATGAAGAGAGCTGCCCCAGCTCCCACAGCTAGTGAGTGGTACAGCCAGCATTCCAAGGCAGACAATCTGGCCCCAGAACCCACCCTCTCATTCACTACTCTATACAGCCTCCCAAAAGCCCATGCAAAGAGAAAATAAGAACAACACCCAGATAAAAAAATGAAGTTTCTGTTCTGTTTTGGAATTTGGGTAGTCAGTTGACTGATTTCCTCAATGGATCTATTACTGGCTTGACCGCATTTCCAAGGAACCCCACTGAGGTGGGTCCCCTGATCAGTGTGAGATTATATTAAACAACAGGGTGATGTCTCTCTGTGTCTCTGATTCTTTCTGTCACTCTCTTTCTGCTGACCCCCTCAAGCCTTTCTGTTCTTTCTCCCTCTTTTTATCTCTTTTTCTCTCTCTGACTCCTTTCCCAGTCCCATAGCTCAACACACACCCTTAATAACTTGGGAGATTCACTCCTTAAAAAAAAAAAATAGAATTTAGTCTTTACAAGCAAATTTATTTTGGTAGAGGTGGGTGGGAGGAAATCTGCCTGTGTTTGTGGAGGGATTATATTGGAGGGGCAGAAACAAGGAGCCATGTCAGGGGAAATGCAACCTCCAGAGCTGGAATGAGCCTGTAGCCAATTGGATAATAACTGTGTCATTTATTACCTTATTGTCTCAATTGTGTCTTTTGAATTTCCTGACTCTTAATCCAAGAAATCTCTTCTCAATGCTCAGGTAGTAAATTATTTATCTGCCTTTCTTCCTCTTTCAGTAACCTCGTCTCCCTGTGCGAATGCAGCAGTTACTAGCAACTTGCCCCAGACAGAGCACTGTAGAACAGAGCTGGGGCGCTTAACCCTGAGCCTTCCCAGGGAGGTCAAGTCATGATGATCAGTTCCAGGAAGGCTGTGCTGAGTGGTAAGTAAGAGCCCACGCTTTAGAACCAGACTGTAGATCCAGATTCCAGCTCTGCTCCTTACAGACTGTGGGTTCTGGGGTGAGTAACTCGATTTTCTCATCTCTAAAATGGGGATGATAATAATCTCCAACTTGTAAGGCTGTGATGATTGTATGTATTACATACGTACGGCACTTAGAAGAGTTCTTGGCACATCGTAAATGCTTTATAGTGTTTGCTTTTGCTGTTATTGTGATTCTTATTGGTAGAAGGAGTAATTGTTGGTGAGAAGGGCTGGTTAAAAGGGAAAGAATTCTCTAAAAACTTTCCATTTATTTTTATTGACCCTCCTTGGTTTTACCTCATCAAACATTTCTTGATCAGTGTCTGACTTAATGCTGAGGATTCAAAAAGAAATAAGACCCCAAATAAAATAAATAAATAAATACATGAGTAGAAAATAAATAAGTAAATAAATAAAAAATAGATAGATAGGTAGATAGAGGCTGTCTCATCACCCAGAGGATTAATCCTCCTTGAGAAGTTGGGCATATTAACAGGCAACACCAATAAAGTGTGTTACCTGCTTAGATAGATGAATGCAGAGCATTCAGGGACAGCTCATTGAGAGGAGAATGTCCAGTCTCAAAGTACACCAAAGATGAGTAAGATGGGAGTAGGTGAATTGAGGTAGGAATGGAATTCCAGGGTGAGACCATGACATGAGCACAGCATGGTACAGGAAAATAGCCCACTGTCAGTGAGGCACTAAAACCATAAGATATTGTCAGATCACAGCAGAGAGTTTAGGAGATGAGGCAGGTACGTGGAGGGCCAAATCATGGATGGAGTGACAAATATTCTTGGAATTTAACTTGGTTTGTTCCAGGAAAAATCCCAAAGAAACTCACAGTTCTTATCTCAGGAAATAAAAACTCAGATAAATTGTTTCCCCATTCATGTCCCGAAAAGAGCTCTCTCTCTCTCTCTTTTTTTAAAATATCTTTATTGGAGTGTAATTGCTTTAAAATGTTGTGTTAGTTTCTGTTGTACAACAAAGTGAATCAGCTATAAGTATACATATATCCCCATATCCCCTCCCTCTTGAGCCTCCCTCCCATCCTCCCTATCCCACCCCTCTACGTCATCACAAAGCATCAAGCTGATCTCCCTGTGCTGTGCAGCAGCTTCCCACTAGCCATCCATTTTACATTCGGTAGTGTATACATGTCAATGCTACTCTCACTTCGTCCCAGCTTCCCCTACCCACTCCGTGTCCTCAAGTCCATTCTATACATCTGTGTCTTTATTCCTGCCCTGCCCCTAGGTTCATCAGTACCGTTTTTTTAGATTCCTATATGTGCATTAGCATACATTATTTGTTTTTCTCTTTCTGTCTGACTTACTTCACTCTGTATGACAGACTCTAAGTCCACCCACCTCATTACAAATAACTCAATTTCGTTCCTTTTTATGGCTGAGTAATATTCCATTGTATATATGTGCCTCATATTCTTTATCCATTCATCTGTCAATGGGCATTTAGGTTGCTTCCATGTCCTGGCTATTGTAAATAGTGCTGCAATGAACATTGTGGTACATGTCTCTTTTTGAATTATGGTTTTCTCAGGGTATGTGCCCAGTAGAGGGATGGCTGGGTCATATGGTAGTTCTATTTTTAGTTTTTTAAGGAACCTCCATACTGTTCTCCATAGTGGCTGTATCAATTTACATTCCCACAAACAGTGCAAGAGGGTTCCCTTTTCTCCACACCCTCTCCAGCATTTATTGTTTGTAGATTTTTTGATGATGGCCATTCTGACTGGTGTGAGGTGATAGTTTTGATTTGCATTTCTCTAATGATTAGTGATGTTGAGCATCTTTTCATTTGTTTGTTGGCAATCTGTATGTCTTCTTTGGAGAAATATCTATTTAGGTCTTCTGCCCATTTTTGGATTGGGTTTTTTATTTTTTTGATATTGAGCTGCATGAACTGCTTGTATATTTTGGAGATTAATCCTTTGTCAGTTGCTTCGTTTGCAAATATTTTCTGCCGTTCTGAGGGCTGTCTTCCGAAAAGAGCTCTCTTGACAAACAATAGATCATTCTCAGTGGCTATAATTAGAAGGTGATTACTTTACCCCAATAGGGAAGTCCATTCCCAGCTTGGGCCTGGCTTGGACTTGGAGAGAGGATTCTGGATGCTCTAGTTATCTATTGCCACCTAAAAAACCATTCCAAAACTTAGTGGTTTAAAGCAAAAATTTATTATCATGTTTCGTGATTCCATGGGTTGACTTAGCTCATCTAAGTGATTCTCGCTTAGTGTTGCTTGTGAGATTGCACTTGAACATTGGCTGAGCTACAGTCATCTGAACACTCCACAGAGTTGAATGTCCAAGATGGCTCATTCACATAGCTGGGAGTTGATGCTGGCTGTTGGCAAGAAGCTCAGTTGGGCTGCTGACCACAGCCTTTCCAGATGGCTGTGACTTCTCACAGTATGGTGGTGAGTTCCAAAAGGGAACCAAGTTTTTGCTTGGGCTGTAAGCATTCTAAACAGCCCAAGTAAAAACTGCAAAGAAGTCACACTACATCAGCATTAATCCTACCATATCCTCTTGGTCAAAACAGTCATAGGGCTCACCCAGATTCAAAGTGGTGGAAAAATAGACTCTACCTCTTGATAGAGGAGTGGCAAGAATCCATTGTAGAAGAGCATATAGGATGAGAGATATCACTGTGACCATCTTTGGAAAATACAATTTGTCACACTGGCACAAGGAAGACACTTCTCAAGAATGTGTTAAGAATATACTCTCATTAAGAATATGTGCTTGGAGTGGCCATGGTGTTCCAGGCAGGGAGAGGAGCCGGAACTCACCCTGAAAGTAAGTCAACCCTTCTGAGGGCTCTTGCATGGAGGAAAGAGCACTGGACTAGGGGACCAGAAACATGGGTTCGAGTCTAGCTGTTCTACTTATTAGCTGAGTGGACTTGAGCTAATTACTTCCTTCTGAACCTCAATTTCCTTGTCTGAAAAATGGGAACATGGGAAAAATAATCTCAAAAAATCCTGTTTTAGAGACACCTGGGATTGCAACTATACTATAAGGGGTTTGTTTCCCCACAACTGTGTCCAACCTCATTAATTCTTTTATCAACTGGCTCTCTTTATGGAGGTAGTGTGACCATAATAGCCCCAGTTTGTCCAGGACAGTCATGGATTAAGCCTGTTGTTTCAGTGCAATTATGAATAGCACCCACTTTCACTCTGAAAATTGTCACAGTTTGGATGATAAATTATATGGTCACCCTCGCAATAGGGCACAGGTTAATGGCTGTTACCCTCTGTCATTACATGCTAACAATGGCCTAGTTCAATACTGGAACTTCATTAGGGATGAGTACTAAATCTCAGTCTAGATTCTTCTGATTGTAAGCAACAGAATTCAATTTAAACTAACTTAAGCCAAGAATGGAATGTATTGGATAGATACTAAAGTATCTTGCAGAAGTTAAGGACAATGAAGCCTCTGGGGGTCTGAAACAAGGGAAAGAAATGTTGTCAGGTGCCCAGGCAATAATATCTTTAGGTCTCTGAGCTTGCGTTTTCTTTCTTTTCTGACTGGCTTTCTCTGCTTCTTCAAGTTCATGATGATCAGAAGATAGCTATCTGTGGTTACCATTTGTTACCCTAAGTTACAGCCATACACAGAGACTAACTTATTACCAATTCCAAATTCCTTGAAAAGAAAATGTGATTAGTCTACCCCTCATCCATTTTGCTAGGAGTGGGTGAAGGACAAAGAAGACACTTGGGGCCCACCCAGTGGTATAGAGGAAACTCAGAGAAAATGGTTGTTAGTCCAGGTCCTGCAAGAAGTGGATGCCAAGACTAGTTTAAATAAGATAAACTGTATGATGGGAAATGTTTGTGAGACAGAATGGTAAGGGAGCCAGAAGAGAGCCATCAGATGTAAATATGATCACAAGTGAAGGGGAGAGGGAAGGAAGGAAGGAAGGAAGGAAGGAAGGAAGGAAGGAAGGAAGGAAGGAAGAAAGAAAGGGGGAAGGGAGGGAGGGAGGGGAGGGAAAGTGTCTTAGACTGGCTCTAAGTCCAAGTTTGAAGTTCCAAGGAGATTTCAGCAAGGCTACTGAGGAGTCCTCATGCCAAAGTTGCTCATCAGGGGAGACCCATGTCTACCAGGAAGAGGTCTACCTTAGTATCTCTGCCGGACTCAGTCATTGGCTAGAATTAGCCTTTGGGAGAAGAGGTCTTAGAAAACACGGCAATGCATTTCAAAGCTCAGCAGCTTAGGTCTTTGGTTGACCACACTATCATAGGTGAACATCTGAGAGGCGCATTCCCATGGTCACAACAATGGTCATGATGAACAGAGTGAATGCCCAATAGATGTCTAGCGGAGCAAATTCTCCAAAGTGACTCAAAGGTCACCCAAAGCTTGAGTCAAAGTTTCTATTCTAGACCCAATGAGAAGGCAAGGGAAGTAATAGAAAGCAGAAGAATGAGACTGGAAGCTGGAACTGGGAAACTCTAAGATCAGTCATACTTTCATTCAACAAATATCTATTGACTATGTGCTACATAAAGACAGTGTTCCAAGTTCTTGGAAAACAGTGAATGAGGCAGGGATTCTGTCTACAGCCTAATGAGGACTTAATGGACCAGAGAGGCAATGACAATATTCTATGAGAATTGTTATTACTGGAATTAAACACAAGATGCTGACTTCACAGGAGTTGGACACTTAACCTTGATGAATATTGGGCTATCAAGGAAGGTTGATGGGAACCTAAATACTGTGAAGTCTAACTCTACCCTCATGTTACATCTGAGGTTGCTAAAGTGTCTTGTTCACAGTCAGGTCATCTTGCTGGTTATTGAGGGAGTTTTAGAACTCAGGACTCTTGAATTCTACCTTATTTCTATACTCTGCATCTGATGGCAATTAATTATTGCCAGCCCTAGGAAGGCATCCATTCCTGCCAGCAGAACCAGGGGTTGTTATTATTTGCTTTCAACCTATCAGCAACACCACCAAAAATATAGATGATTAAAAACCAGCTGATGATGCTGCCTTTTAGAACTCTTTGAGGGTTTCTGAACAATCAGGAAACTTTTAGCCTGTATTTTCAGAATATGCTGTCAGGGAAGGTCATCTGAATCATATCCATCAAATGTTGGGGATGACTCACTGTCAAACAAATATCACTTTAAAAAACTGGTCTTTATAACTACACAAGAAGAAATCACTTCTGTTGCTTTTGAAAGTGTTCTTCATTTCCTCTACTTCCCCTTCTGGCCCTCGCTCTGAGCCCCTCCCCCGAAACAAAAGGCCTGCAGGAGAGGTACATACACACCTCCTAGCTGCCCACAACTTGACTGGCTTCAGGTACCCAGGATCCCCCAGAGCAGCTGCCCTCCCCTCATTTTGTTCTTCTCTGGCCAGATCAGGGCTGACTCACTAAAGCCTGAAGGCTTTGCCTCCTCAGGGTTATGGCCAGTGGGGAAGGGAAAGAGCTGCACTCTGGGACCAGCGGGTAATTAAAGATATGCATGTAGCCCAACGAGTGGCTTTTGCACCGAAAAGGTCTTCAGTCAATTTAGGCCAAAGAGTGAAATTTCCCAAAGACAAGCCTGGAGGCCGCCTTTCCCTTTACTGGGTCATCAGCAGAGAGAGGATCTTCCAGGCCCTTGCATTGGGTACACGTTCTTCCAGACTCTTCTTCTGAGTGTTTCCTTTACCTGAAATTCTCCTTGATAGAAGGCGGGGGTTGCAGAAACAGCCCAGCTTACTCATCCTCCAGCCTTCAGGTAAGCTTTGTTCAATTTTACCAGAAATATACACGCGCTAAAGGAGTCACACCAAAGGTCAAATTATGGCATCTCTTTGGAATATAACTTCAGGAGCAAAAACCAATCAAATGAACATAAACAAGCAAATCCCCACTCTTTTGGCCTAAAATAGCACACCCCTCTCCTCCCATATCCACCTTTAAAAAAAATTGTATATTCTTGTGTAAAATTCAGAAACAAAGTAAGAAAAGCCTATAATTCTTCCCTCCCTTAGATTTTCACTGCTAACATTTTGGTGTATATCTTCTCATACTTTTTTGCCTAGGCCAAATATGTACAAACATATACACATACATACTTTTAGAAAAATTAATCTGGAGGACAATTCCATGTTAATATATTTTTATACTATTATTCTTAAGGGATATGTAATATTTCTTTATATAGGTATACCATGAATAATTTGACCAGTCCTCTATTAGATATAAGTAGGTTGTTTCCTATTTTCAAGAAAGCCCGCTTGAACTTCACCCCAAATCCCTCCTAATATGGCGGAAGTTTAGTTTAGCAAAATGGAAAAATGTTGGCTACTTTCCTCTAAATTGGTAGTTCTCAACTAGGGGTGATTTTGCCCTCCAGGGGACATTTAGCAATGTCTGGATAGATTTTTGGTTGTTAAAACTAGAGGACTACGGCGGGCATCTGGTGATAGAGACCAGAGATGTTGCTAACCATTCTACAATGTTTAGGACAGCTCCCTACAACTGAGAATTATCCAGTCTAAACGTCAATTGTACTGAGGTTGAGAGACTGATTTGGTCTAATTGTAGTTATAAACTCCAGTGAGCTGTCCATTAGATCTCCATGCTAGTCCCTTTCTTCATGTTTCTTATCGCCACCTTTTCACCTCAATTCATCAGATACAAATAGAGCATTGTGCTGGACACAGAAGTGGCAAAGAGGCAGCTCCTTCCGTGCGCTGAATCACACCTTGCCTTGCAAAAGCTCTTTTTCCAGATCAGTGGAAACTGCTTTTCCTTATCCATGTTGCTCTTAGCAACCAAACTCTCAGTCGTTATTCAGTGACTCAGTCTGCAGTCATGTGCTTTTGAGCTACATGGTCCACCTGAGAGCCACTCCATTCTCTATCCTGGCCTCCAGAAAAATTCCAAGACCTTGGCTTTCCTTACTAGTCACTCTATTCCCCATGTTGGCTTAATTTACCCTGTTCCCCTCTGTAATGGGGACTCTAATTTCTACCCTCCCTTCTTCCTCTGAAGGTGTCAATGGCCACATGCATCCTTGCACCCTCCCCTTCTGAGAATTCAGAGTCCATTCTCCTGTCATTGGCTAATCCTTCCACATGTGTCTTGGACTGCACCCCTTCATGCCTCTTTACAGCCATTGCCTCAATGCTACAACTTTGCTCACTGCAGCATTCTCAGGCGTCCTCCACTAAAGCAAAACTACCTCCTTTTATATTCCCTCCCCTTCCATGCTGGACCGGGTTTTGTCAACTTGGCTGAGGCTGGAAGCCATGTTTCCCAGGATTCTCTTCCTCATATGGCTCTGGTCATTGTTTGCCAGTCTAGGAACTGACATAAAATTTGGAAGGCAGAGGTGAACCAGAAGGTGGCTGCAGTTAGGCGTGGTGACAAAGGAATAGATGCGGAAGTGCTCAGTGGACGCCAGCTTGTTCTAGCTCACCTTATTGGCTACTAACCCTGTTGACCAACAAATTTTTCAGGCCCCCCAGCAGACCACAGAGCCAACAACTACCCCAGAGACAGCAGTTTCTGCAGAACTCTCCATGAGCTCCCCTCTGTGGCCCCACTCGGAAGCAACCAGACCCGCTTCCAGGATCGCCCTGCCAGTTCCAACTTGTCCACCTGCACTGGTTCTTTAGACAGTTTGTTTAGTGACTGCTTCTCTGACCCTCCAACTCCCTCCTTCCCCAGCTCCTCCCACATTTATATAGGGACAGACTTCTGTCATAATTTCCACAGTACTCATAGTGGCTCTGTTTTCCTGAGTGGACCCTGTCTGATAAACTTGCACCGACCATCTTCTTCAAAGAGTGGTCTGCGCTCACTGCTTGTCAGACCTCACTCCATAATCACTCTAAGCTCCTGGTTCTGGTCTTCTCCTCCGACTACTGATACCAAAGTCACCATCAGCCTCCCGTTTGCTAAAACTGAGGGACACTCTACAGTTTGACTCGTACCTTGTACCTTTGCGGGCTCCGACCCTAACATTCTCTCTCTTATTCTTAAAGGTCTCTTATTTTTGACCTCCATGAACTCACTAATAGCAGGCTTCCTTCCTCTCCGAATGTTCCTTCTCCATCTCCTTTATAGATTTTCTTCTACCAGACCCTTAAATGTTGATATTCCGTGAGGTCCTCAAACTTTTCCGGTTTGGTATTGTCTCATCTCTACTTATCTCCTTTCAACTTCTTCTTCTTAAATAAGCCCTCTCACTCATAAGATTTCCTTCAATTACTACTTGTTTGCTGATAATCCCTAAACCTATGCCTGCAGCTCAGACTTCTTTCTCAAGTTTCAGTCTTCCATATCTTACTACTGATGGAGGAGCTCTCCTTGGATAATCTTGGCAGAAACCTAATTTTTTAGCTCTACTGGAAAGCTGAGCTCATTCCAGATCCCTCTTGGACCTTAACATGGTTAATTCATGCCAAGGTAAATGAGGCTTTGACTGCAGGTACAATCATATCCTCACCTCCTGGTCCTTGGCCACCGCAGTAATAAATGGCCCTGGGCAAGTTTGTTAACCTAGCTGGTTTTAGTTTCAGTATCTTTAAAATGGGGATAATGATAATACCTACTTCCTAGTTTGTTGTATTAGAAATAGTGCCATATAAACATTTTACAACTTGTTTAGAATTTTATGTAAATGGAATCGTAAACTATGTACCGATGATTTTGAAATTCATCCTTGCTGTTGCATATATCAATAAGCCATTTCTGTAATTTTCTTTCTCTTTCCTTTTCTCTCTTTCTTTCTTTCTCTCTTCCAATTTCTTTCTCAGATTTTAATATCAGGTTCATAATGGCCTCATTAAAAGAATTGATCAGTCATCCCTTCTCCTTTATTTTTTGAAAAGATTTATGTTAAATGTGTATTATTTCTTCCTTAAGTGTTTAATAAAATTCACCAGCAAAATAAAAAAAAAGAAAGAAATAGTGCCGTATATTATGCTATGAAATTGTTTACTATCATGATATTATTATTATTATATTTTCAAATTTTACTGCTCTTCATGTCCACTGACATTGCCTTAGTTTAGGCCAGTATTACTCTCAACTATTACAGGAACCTCTTAACCAATCTTAACTCCAATTTTAGCCCCATAAAACTCATCCTTCACAGGGTTGCCAGAACAAGCTTCCTACGATGAATCTTTTTATATAAAACCTTTCAATGGCTCTCCATGACCTAAAGAATAAAGTGCACAGTCCTTCGTTTGTTTTACATAACCTTGCATGTCCCACCCTGATTTCTCCACTCTTACCTTCCCCGTGTATATCTTCTGCATGGTCTGTGGGTACTTAATGTTCTGTATCCTTGTTAAAAACACCTCCTCCTATGGCACCATCCCATCATCACTTCCCCTGTTTTAATTGAAAGACTCCAGTTTGAAGTTTATTTTAACATTATCCCCTCTGAAAGACTTTCCTTCGAACTTCAACCCATCCCCCTGAGGCCTATCACAGTCACCCCTTCTTATACACTCCCAGACCTTTGATATACAATTCTAAGAATAATGACCTGTTTACTATCTGTCTTCCACATTAGACTGTGCGCTTTTCAAGGGAAAGGACAATGTCTTATGGATCCCTATATCCCTGAGTCAACTCAGCGCCTTCATAAATGGTGAATGAATGAATGACTGAGTGAAAGCCCTTTGGAAATTCAGGGAAAGTGTGGGGTGCTTTCAGGTAATGCTATCCAATGCTCATAGTGAGGACTAAGTCTTGACAGGGAAAGGCCCCTTCAGAGTAATGTTCAGTGGAATTTGTCTCAATACCAAGCAAGATCAGGAAGATCTCATCCTGTTTCCTACCTGCATTAGCCAGCTCTAGCATTTCCCAGTTGTCAGTATTTGTCTCACTAATGTTTATGGGAAATTCTCTGGAAATGGCCTCATGTAGCCACAAAGACAATTCACCTTCCACAGCCAAACCCACATGGCTATGTAGTTTTTGCTTATTTATTTTCTGCTGGTAATAGTATTGACAACTGAGGTTAGGGCACTTCCAAAAATTAAAAACCAGTTATGGGTTGAGGTTTCCAGAGATCAGTTCAAAAATTTCTTCTTTTTTCCTACATTGAGGCCTACCTCTCCCCTATTGGCTATAATGGCCAAGCACTTGCCCAATTCAGATTTGACCCAGTTATGGTTGCTTGCCATCTCTCAGCCCCATGAAGACCACATCCAGGCAAAGTAAGCAAGGACCAGCCTTCTTCCTAGTCATCACAGGGGTGAGAGTGAAGGGTCTTGCAGTATGAGTGGAAGGGTCTACAAGCATAATTTGCAAACCTCATAGTGCCTCTCAATTGAGATATTCTGCCACTAGAAGGTCTTTGCTGATAATGCAAACATGTTCCTTGGAGGTAGTGCAGAAGAAGGGTGAAATGGTACCTTTGCAAAAAAGAATGAAGCTTGAGGACACTTTTAAAGGATAAAGTGCAGAGAAAGATCCTGGCAAGGAGAAGTTTGGAGAGTGGAGGGTGGACAGAAAATGGAAATAAGATCAGAAGCGGTTAGAATAGGAACCAGAAATTAGAAGGCCATTTCAACATAGAATGACTTTTGTGCCCAGATGGTTAAAAAAAAAGAAAGCAAATGTCCACCAACTCCACTGGGACTACTGTTGTTTCCAGGTCATGGTGGTTGTATTAACAACAGCTAGCATTTTGGGAGCATGATATGTGTCAGGCACTATACTTACAAGTATTATGTCTTTGGATGCTCATTGCAACTTTATAAGGTAGGATTATGATTACTTCTGCTTTAAAGATGTAAAAATTGAAGCAAAGAATGGTTAGGGAACTAGCCCTAGGTCACACAGCAAGGCAGCAAAAGAGCCAAGTTGTAAACCCAGGGTGTCAAATACCCAACTCAGCAGCTCTCAAGTGCTAATCTCTACTGTAAATTGAGACTGGAGCCTAGTGGTGAAATAAAAGATCTCCAAGAAAACTGAGTCAAATCCCTCCCCTGGCCCAACTATAGTTAGAACCTAGCTATAGCCCTGCCATGTGTTCTCTCCCTCTAGCAGCCAGCACACAACAGCAAACCCTTGCCTCTTCAAATAAAAGAAGTTAAAAGAGGGGTACAAGTGTTGTCCAGCTTTTTGACCTGCTCACTCTGTTTTTGCTGGCTTTCTGAAATTTTGAGCTCTGCCTCAACCCATCCCCACTTCTCCTCAATGCTGGAGAGGCCAACTTGTCCCATTTTGCCCAAGACTTTCCCTGTTTTAGCACTAAAAAATCCTTGGTTCCAGGAAACCGCTCTGTCCAGGGCAAACAAGAATAGCTGGTCACTCTACCCCCACCGTCCACTCCAATCCCTTGCCCTTCCTTCTACTTAACATGATCTGACTTCTTGTTCCCTGGTTTGCCCATTTATTGGCAGACTTTGGTTCTACTTTCACCACCCAGAATGCACCTTCAAAATTTTATACAGAAAAATTCCAGTCTCTTAATATCTCTATAAATATATTCCCAGGATGATAGGTATGTGAGCGTGTGTGTCCATACTTCTTTTTGCATAGCTACAATTCCTATGCATGCACCTGTGGTATTCCTCTGTTCTTGGTTAGCATTCTGTTCCCATTTTGTCCACAGACCCACATGAATTTAATGTGTCACACTACATCTTATTGATATTTCCAACTGGCTTATCCTTTTGTTGAGAATTTTGGCACTTCCACTCTACCATTCGCTCTTGGTGCAGGGGAAAGAGTACTGGCCTTAGATAAAGTCCCAAGAATTGATACCAGTTATACCCCTTACTAGCTCTGTTTTCTCGTGGGTAAAAGTGGATGATGAAACTATTTTCCTCGCTCAACTTCCTGAGCTGTTACATGGCTCCAGTGGAATCATAAGTGTGAAAGCTCCAGGTAAACTCTAAGTCACATTGAAAAGGATATTATTATATCATAAAAATATCACTGTAGAAGACAGGCAAAAAGAAGAAAATGAACAATCAAGTTTATTTCTTAAAAAAAACGCACCAGTTGATACCACGGTATGAGTTCTTCTCAGTGTTTTTCTATGCATATAGAGATACATATTAATTTTATAAAAGCTCAATCCATATTGCTTTGTATCTTGCTATTTCTTATTTAACAAACTATTGTGAATGTCTTTCCATTTCATATTAATAAATACTAACCTACATTATAATTGATAATGGCTGCATAGTGTTTTGAAGCATGGAAGTAGTGTGATTTATTATAACAATACCATAATTTTGAGCATTTAGGTTATTTTAACATGTTCACTACTATAAACCATGTTAGAATGAATACTAACATTCATAATTAAGAATGAATACATTCTTAATTATTTCCTTAGGATACATTCCTAGAAGTAGAATTTCTGAGTCGAAAATCACAGCTTTGGCATATGTTGCCAAATTTCCTTCTAGAAAGATTGTAGCACTATATATTTACACCAAAAGTTCATGTGGAGTTTATTTCTCCATACCTTTGCCAATACTAGATATTATATTTTTGTTTGTTTTGTTTGTCAATTTGGTAGTACAAAAGTGGCTTCTCGTTATTGATTTAATATCATAGATCTTTTCATTGAGAGATACTTCCTGGTTTTGATTTTGTTTTTCTAATGGGGAGATCTATAATATTAAAAGGTCTAAAGTTTCCTCTGCCTATTTTGTGTTACTCCAATTACTTTAAGGAAATACATATTTACATTCAACTTTTCAGTGGTTACTCTCAAAATTTTAATATGCATATTCAAATATATTTTTCTAATGTGTAGAATTAGTAAGATTTATCTCCTCTGATAAGCTAAGAACTTTAGCTTACTTTTACATTCCTCTGACTTTCCCACTTCCAACCCCCAATTCAGTAGGTTTTTTTCTAGCTATAGCTATTCAGTCTATAATCCATCAACCCACAGTGAAGTTCTTATGGTCCATGATGAAACAGGATGAGCTGAGCGGTGAACAGGAGAGAGCAAATTACCACGCCAGTTATCTCAAAAGAGGTTATTTAAGCAAAATAAAGGAGACTTTATTATTTCATCATCTCATCTACCCAAAGTGTGTCAGTCAGTGTGATTCTCTGGAGAAACAAAACCAATAGAATATATATATATGTGTATATATATATATAAAGGTTTATTACAGGAATTGGCTCAGGTGGTTATGGAAGCCAAGAAGTCCCACAGTCTGCTGTTTGCAAGCTGGAACACCAGGAAAGTCAGTGTTATAATTCAGTCCAAACCCAAAGGCCTGAGAATCTGGGGACTGATGATGTAAGTCCCAGTCTGAGTCTGAAAGTCAAGAGCCCAAATGCCAGTGTCCAAGAGCAGGAGAAAATAGATGTCTCAGCTGAAGAAAAGAGGGTGAATTTGTCCTTCTTCCACCTTTTTGTTCTATTCAGACCCTCAGTGGACTGGATGATGGCCACCCACATTCGGGAGGGTGATCTTCTTTACTCAATATACTGATTCAATTGATTCCAGAGATATCCTCACAGACACACCCAGAAATAATGACTTACCAGCTATCTGAGCATCCTTTAGCCCAGTCAAGTTGACACGTAAAATTACCCATCACATAAGGGCATGAAGGAAACCAGGCATCCCGAGGGACTAGAACCAAGAAGTCAAGAACAATTGAGAACTCATTGTGCACTCTCTCCTCTTCTCAGTGCAACAGCTTCATTCTAACATTTTTCTCTGTTTCCCAAACTTACCATACAGAAATCTCCATTGTGACTCAAGAGAATGCGCAAGATTGAGACTGGACTCTCTTTGTCCCAATTCCAAATTCCCAGGAAAGAGACTATAATTGACCTGTTTTGAGTCAGGTGACAACCCCTAGATAAATTAGCTACAGCTAAGGGTGGGAGTCACAGGGCAAGCATTTGGCTACCAACCTCTGTGGAGTGTGACCACTTTCCAGAAGAAAACTCACCTCAGTGGACATCCATCACAGAGCATAACCCCCAGGAAAGCAAAAGACCATTGGAGTGTGAATGAGATGTAGAGATCAACAAGTACATTGATTCTTATCCGAGTAGCTTTTTCAAAATACACCGACCTGGGCTCTACCCACACCTACTAAATCAGAATCTCTGGAGTAAAAAAAAAAAGGGTAGATAATCCCAGCTAGATAAATCGAGGCCTATGGAAGAGAAATAATTTGCCTTGGGTCACTTAGCGATCAAAGATGCAACTGGGATTAGAACCCAGGACTCTTTCCAATAAAAGCCCATCTGTATCAACTGTGCCGAAGCCATACATGCATGAGCCAGGGCCTGGATGAGGTAGAGGACTGTGAAGTCCACATGCATTCTTGCAAAAGGGAAATGAAGCTGGAAAAATGCAAACGTCCTGGGGATGCAATATTGCTCCAGGAAGAAGAATTTTCCTAGATTTTATTATCAAAATGCTCTAAGCTTCTGTGGCTTTCCTAGGTCTGTACAGTCTGTTCTCTGGGCTCCAACCCATCAGCTATGGCTAAGGGAATAGAAGGATGTGGAGTGTTTGGCTTCCTTCATATAAGCACAATCCCTGTTGCTAGGGCTGAAGGCCGTGGGTTTCGGCGTGAAAGTAGAAGTTCCTCTCTTCTACTCTCCAATATCTCTCTACTTCCTACCTATCAAATAATCTTTAACTTTTAAAAATGGGACCTTAAATGCATAGAATTGGATTAATCATAATCAATGGTTCTTGACTCACTCTCACCAGTGGTACAAGCATAGCCTTCTTTTACTTCTTACTTTGTTTGTTTTTAACAATAAAATAAGCCTCTCTGAGCCCACCACCCAACACAAACACCAGGAACTTGGCAATAACTTATATAAACCTGTGCATTCCTTCCCCTCTCATCTCCCTACCTCCCCACCTCCTTCTACCAAATATAGTTGCCAAGCTGAATTTTGTGTTCATCATTCCTTTGCTTTCTTTTTTATGTGGTTTTATCTCATCTATATATATTCCTAATAATCATTTTATAAAATTTTAGTTATTTTTAACTTTATAAAATGGCATTATACCATTTAAAATTTCTGGACTTACTATTTTTACCTAAAATTATATTGCTGAAGGAAAAAAGGGCAACTTCATAGCAGGTAAGCCTGGCAGGCACCGTCTTAATCAAGGGATCAAAGTGAACTTAATCAGCAATGGAACAAATCAAAATCATGTGCTTGATAGGATGCAGTGAAAAGAGTACAGCATTGCTTCTGGGATATTCTTGCCAAAGATACATAACCTGAATCTAATCATGATAAAACATCAGACAAACTCACACTGAGGGACATTCTATGAAATAACTCTGCTGTAATCTTCAAAAGTATAAAGGTCATGAAAGTCAAAGAAAAATTGAAGAACTGTTCCAGATGAAGGAGACTAAAAGGATATGACGACTAAATGTAACATGTGATTCTGAACTAGACTCTTTTGCTCTAAAAGGCATTTTGGAGCAATTGATAAAACTTAAATGAAGTTTGAGGATTACATGGTGGTCAAATATTAATGCAATTTCTTGATTTTTGATGGTTGTACTGTGGTTATGTAAGAGAATGCCCTTCTATGTAGAAAATATACCCTAAAATATTTAAAGGTGATAGAGTATCAGATTGGCAACTTATTTTCAAATGAGTCAGAAAAAAAAGAAAGGCATTTGGACTGTACTTGCAAATGTTCTGTAAGTTTGAGTTGGCTTCAAAACGAACAAAGTAAAAATAAACACAAAATGTATATTACTAAGATCCACCCAGATTTTTGCATATCACTGTAATTCTTATAATTTGACTACTAAGTGATATTTTACCACAGTTCATTTATTGTCTCCCATTGATGGGAGGAGGAAATAAACCTAAGAGTTTAGGTGACCATCGTCAAGTCACGCAAAGAGTAGACATCAGAGCAAATCATCAGCCCGAGGCTTTTGCTTCCCCAAGTCAGTGCTCCTCCCACCAGGTTGTATGGAAAAAGCTTAATGCTGTGATTATCATCAATAAAAAACCTTGATGGTAAACTGCACTCAACTCCTGATTGACCAAGAAAGGGAGAGGGAAGGAGATCCTCATGAAAGTCAAAGAAAGATTGAAGAATCATCAATAGCCTAAATCAGGCTTAAACAATTCCACAGTTAAACTCCCATTACTTGAAATGGGAAGGGCTGGGGAATCAAGGAGGAAGCAGAGTATGTGGGGTTCTAGACCCTGTTGCTATTCAATGAGAGAAGCAACTCTTCATTTTCTGAACCCCTTTGGATAGGAGAGCTCATTTCAGGTCCCTATTGCACCATAGCCATGTGTCACACACACCAGACAACCAAGCTTTGACTGCACGTGCAATGACATATTGACCCAATCATTTGTCTAGGTCTAGAAAAGAGATAAAGCTTCTACTGGAATAGGAAGGCAGGTCAGTCAAGATTGCCCAGGGCCAGAAGATGGGAATGTGTAGTGTCAAAAAGACCAGTGTAGATGCAGTAGGTGATACAGTGTCTAGTACAGAATTAGGACAAAATAAATGTTGAGTACACTCCCTCAAACCCTCAGGAAATCATGAAGAAATCCAGGACAGCATAAGAGGGTCTTGTCTATTACAGGTGGCAAAGAAGCTAAGCTACAGGAAGCCCCAGACATTCACAGATGTGGACCAGAACCTAGGCTCTGCCCAACATCAGTAGGCCATTTTTTTATTTCTGATCATTTTTTTCCCTCATCTCCATATGAGAGAATTTAATCGCTTGATCTTTTAACAATCTTCCTGTTCAGATATTCTATGAGTACTTCTATACAACACAGAATGGGACCAAAACTATCCAACTCTTCCAAAGGCTAAAGAACGGTCTTCCTCCTCCCCTTCCTCACACGGTCTCTGGATGCTCTGTGGCACTGTAATTTCCTCATCCAGGACACACACTGTTTAGAGCACAGAGGATGCACAAAATGGAGTAGAATTTCCCAAGGTGGTCCTACAGACCACTAGTCTCTTAAAAAAAAAAAAAAAAAAGCCTCATATTAATAGCAGAAAAGACCATTTACAATAGCAACAAAATATGAAGTATCTAGAAATAAATTTAACAAGAAATATGTGAGATCTAGGTAATAAAAAAAAAACTCTTTTGAGGGATTCAAAAATGCTTAAACAAATGGGAAAAAAAGCATTCTATTTTGTTGGACAGGAAACTGCAAACTCAGAAGATGTCAATTCGTGGTAGGTTATCTACAAGATTAAAACAATCCCATAAATATACCAATTGAAAATTTTTTAAACAATCAGACAAGCTAGTTCTAAAGTTCATCATAAAAATAAACAATAATTTATAGTCAGGAAAATTCTGAAAAACAAGAGTGACAAGGGAACAAGCCCACCAGACATTAAAACATACTATAAAGCCTTAATAATTAAAACAGTGTGCTATTGATGCATGAATGGAAAGTGATCCATGTAACAGTTAAAAGTTTGGAAATAGACCTAAATACTCACAGGAACTTAATAAATAATAAAGAGTGGTATTTCAAATCATTGGAGGCAAGATGGGTTATCCAATAATTGTTGTTGGCACAAATGGTTGACCATATGGGAGAAAAATGGATGTATAAACCATACTTTATCCCAGTATAAATTTCAAAAGAATCAACTGTTTAAATGTAAGAATGAAAACATAAAAGTACTGGGACTTCCTTGGTGGTCCAGTGGTTAAGAGTTCACCTTCCAATGCAGGGGGTGAAGGTTCGATCCCTGGTTGGGGAGATAAGATCGCACATGCCTCATGGCCAAAAAACACAAAACATAAAACAGAAGCAATATTGTAACAAATTCAATAAAGACTTTAAAAATGGTCCGCATCAAAAGAAAAATAAAATCTTTAAAAATAAAGTACT
This sequence comes from Balaenoptera ricei, assembly GCF_028023285.1. Classification (NCBI taxonomy): domain Eukaryota; kingdom Metazoa; phylum Chordata; class Mammalia; order Artiodactyla; family Balaenopteridae; genus Balaenoptera; species Balaenoptera ricei. The sequence goes on along the minus strand of NC_082646.1, from coordinate 83,228,558 downwards.
AAAAGAAACTGTGGCAGAATTCTTGTGCAATTTCAGAGCAAAAAAAGCTTTTAAACTATGACTTTTTAAAATCTAGATGTCTTTAAAAAGAAATTAATAATTTTGTTAACATTTAAAAAGTCTTGGATGGCAAAAATACACCAGAATCAAAGATAAAAGGCAAAGAAAAAAATAGGAAAAATATTTTCAACTCATCTAAAAAAGGGCTAATTTCTGTAATACATTAAGAGCTCTTACAGATCAATAAAAACAGACCAACAATCCAACAGGAGAAGAGCAAACTTCATAAAGAATTCACAGAAAAGTAAATATAAACAGCTCTTAAATATATGAAAGAATGTTCAACATTGTTCTTAATAAGAAAAAAGCAAGTTATTGCTACACCAAAAAAATCATTCTTCACCTATCATTTTGGCAAATCTCCAAAAATTTGATATGGCACTCTCATACACTGTATTATATATACATTGATGTGAGGATTTCACTTCTTGGAATCTGTCTCACATATGTAAAAATATCTCTATATGAGATTATGTATTGCAGCAATGTTTCTAATAACTTAAAATTAGAAAAAAAATTGCATATTCACAAAAGAACTGGCACAGCCATGAAATGGTGTCATTAAAATATAAGGATGCTTTTTAATGTACTGACATGGAAAAAATATTTGGTAAGAGAAAAATTAGGGATATACTGACTGGTGTTTATAATATGATACCATTTGTTTAGAAGTAGAAAATATATATATATTTGCTATAGACAAATAAAGTATTTCTAGAAGGATATACAAGAAAATAATGTTGCTTGTAGTGAGATGAACTGGATGAAGAAAATAAGATTCTTGAAGTGTATACCCTTTTATACATTCTGAATTTTGAATCATATGACTGTATTTCCTACTCAAAAATTAAGTTTATGAGACTTCTACAGAATTATCCTTTCTCTAAGAGATCCATAATGAACACTACCAAGATAAAGGCTCTGAGAAGTCCTATCTGTAATAAATAAACTTCTTTAACTGCTTATTCCAGCATTTCCCAAATGTATTTGATTCTGAAACTCATCCTACTTAATACTTGTGCACATCCTGTGGTGCCAGCTATAGTGGGAAACACTGTCTCAGAGCCTTGAACTGCTCAGGGTTGCCCCAAGCCCTATGTCCTGAATGGAGAGCCCTGCTCAAAGTATCCTACTCAGGAGAACTAACCCTTAAGGGAAATCCTATGCAGAGGGAACCAATTATAGTTTCATCTTAGCCTCTGAGTAAAATGGGAGAAAATCTCTTTCCCCTATCTACCCTCTCTTTTCTGAACCAAAGCAGAATTTTCAGCTGTGTTTTTTAAAAAAAAATCAAATGTACCAGATCATTTGATAAGGAGAATGCACATATAGCCTCTGGCTATGTGAGTTTATGCATGCATAAATAAAGCATCAGGGGAGAGGGTTGTTAAACAACAAACATAAAGTGGCCAAGTAAGTGAACGTCCTCTTTTTGACATTATAACCCAAAGGAAAAAGAAACATGACATTTCTAATAGTATTTCCATATTTACTTTCCCTGTCGTGCAAGATTTCCATATAATTTACACACTTGACATTCCCCTTGGAATTGGGCTTAAATGAGCTTTTCAGGTTGAGAAGTCAACTTATTTTGGAGCGTGCCTAAATAGAGTCATTCTTTGGTGCCATTTGTGTTGACTCTCAAAGGGAGATTGTTTTCACCATTTGGAAAAGTCAATGTCAGGAAAAGCCAACTAGAGACCATTCCTGGCCCTAATTAAGAGCAGAAGGTCAGCAGAAGGGAGAGTGGAGAGCTTCCCAGAATCCTAATATAGCAGCTGAACTTCAGCAATGCAGAAGTAAAGAGGTCTTCTAATAAAGTGGTTCTCAGAGTGGTCCCCAGACCAGCAGCATCAACATCACCAGGGAACATGGTAGACATTTTAGAAACTAATTCTAATGCAAGCTAGACTCTGAGAACCATTGCTCTAGCAGAAGAGCCCCCAGTCATCGTTCCCATGTAAGAGTGCTCAAGGTCCAAGAAATGCTTCCTGGGAATTTAGTTCTAAGTTTCTTTTAAGTCCTGGTTTAGGGATTTAGTGTTTAGCCCCATGTTAGCCATTATCATTTTGGAGGAAATGGCAGGGATTTCTTTCCAGAAGACCCAGAGATACAATTACTTCTATTTTAAAAGAGGAAGAAGGATGAGGAGGAGGGTACAGAGGAAGAGGAGAAGAGGAAGAAGAAAAAGAAGAATCTGGGCTTCCTGGCTAAGAAAATTGGCTTGTAGAGCTGGTACCTAAAAGAGTAACAACAGTAATAATATTGCAACAGGGGAAACAGCTACCCTGGAGCTGATATTCAGGGGTGACTAGAAAGTGGACGTATGTAACCACCTCATCACAGTAGCTGTACCATGAGAAGTTACTTGGAAGCTGAAGAGCCTCCTAGAGAGAAATTGACTCTCAGTTCCTAGGGTCAAACACCAGTGGACACAAGTTTCATGTGGAAGTGTGGATGGGTGGGACTTATTTGGAGCAAAATTGCAAATGGTCCTAAGTAGACACCAGAAAGATAATTCATCACAATGGCAGGAGTCTAGCCTAAGGAACTGGACGTTGTCACTGGGCTCCAGGATCAAAGGAGAGCTGTTGGTCTCCAACCCTCTCAGAAACTGGTTCTTAACTCTATTCTCCCTGCTTCTCTGTTGGTGTGGGATCCCCTTGTGGAGAAAAAGGGCTAAGTGTGACATTACAGAGCTGTGTCTTCAGTATCTGAGGTCTGGAAAATTCTACTGGGGGATCTGCTCAGTTTATTAAGAAGGGAAAAAATTCTCCACCATATTGCCAAGCTGCCCTGGATCCTCAGGCATAAGGATGAAAGGGAGAAACAGAAGCCAGTGGAAGCAAGGCCAGAGGAAGTGACGGGAATAGGTATAGGAGAAGTGGGCAGAGGTGGGCAGGGAGCTCAAAGCAATTGAATCCAATGGTGAGTTTCATCCTGGACTAACTTTTAAGCATGTGCAAGCACACCTCTTTCTATGAACTTTCACTTCTACACAAAATTTTGTACCCATTTTCCCTTAAATATACTGTGTTGCCCCATTCTCTTTAAGATGTACTGGGAAAGGCATGTACTTTGGAATCAAACAGATATGAGTTTAAATTTCAACTCTGCCATTTACCAGTTTGTAATCTTGGATAAATTACATCTTTTCCCTCATTTTCATCTGTGGAATGGATAAGCCAGCTTTGTGGGTCTGTTTTGAACTGCAGTAATAATAACATGAATTATCACTTTTTGAGAACCAGCCAGGTGTTCCACATACATGATTATCTCATTCTATCTTCATAACCACACATTGAGTTAAATATCTTTTTCCCTTTTTACAGATTAGGAAACAGCCCCACATGGGTTAAGAAATTAGCCCAAGGTAAGTGGCAGAAACCAGGATTTTCAAAGTCAGGTTGAATCTGGCCCCAGTATGCATGGTGTTTCCACTACGTAACACTGTCTTTCAACAACATCAAGAACAATGTCTGAGAGGAGGTGTCTACAAAGTTTAAGCTTTCTTTTTCCCCTTCTTTCCTGCAATGCTCTTCCTTTTATTCTCCAGATCTGGCTGGCTTTCCACCTCCTTCCAGATCATCTTTGTCAAAAGTCATGTTCTTCCGCCTTCCAATAATGATGATCCACAGCATTCATGAGCTGTCTTTTGATTTCTCATCTACAACCCATCTACTGAGGCCAGGGAAAGCTACTTAAAGCGTCCATTGTCATCTCTCTTTTCTCCAGTGCATGCCTCTTCCTCAACCACCAGCTCGTAGACTTCTCATGCATGGATCTTATTTTCTGTGTTCTCTACCCTGGGGCCTCACTGCTGTCTGGCACACCCTGGTCGAACTGAATTTGTTTAGCTCCTCCTCATCTTGTGTATTGAGAGCTGTGGTGGGTGGGAGGACCTGGAACCTCTCCAGCTGCCTGACTTGGAGAGAATGGCCCCTGTTCAGGGGTCCCTAGTCCCACCACCATGTGTTCTGGTTTTTCTGCCTGGAGGCCCACGGTGACAGATCCCCTCATTTGTTTTCTGCCTCACAGGATTCACTGCTCAGACATACCTGGTAATAAATAACAACCTAGATGATTGTGTCTGGTAGCTAATTGACTGTGTAACATAGGCTACCAGCCTCTGGGGCAGCACAGCGGGCCACTTGTAATTAATCACCCTCATCCCAGCCTGACTACCCAGCTATGCCGAATCACAGAACAATTAGGCATTTTCGAGTGGGTTTCCCTGCCTGGGTTGGGGAGGTAGAAAACATCTTATTAATGTAGCTTATTGTAGGTTCTCAGAACCATATTTATTCTATGGGAAATCAGCACTGTGCTGGCACTGTGGTAAACGCCGTAGGAATTGGCAAGATCTGGAAGAAATAATCTGTGCCATCCAGGAACACATAACTAAATTAGAGATATAAGACAAAACTAGCAACTAAGCCCGTGAGCCACAACTACTGAGCCTGCACTCTAGAGCCTGTGAGCCACAACTACTGAGCCCCTGTGCTGCAACTACTGAAGCCCGCGTGCCTAGAGCCCGTGCTCCACAACAAGAGAAGCCACCACAGTGAGAAGCCCGTGCACTGCAACAGAGAATAGCCCCTCTTCACTGCAACTAGAGAAAGCCTGCACGCAGCAACAAAGACCCAACACAGCCAAAAATAAATAAATTAATTAATTATTTTTAAAAAGACAAAACTAGAGTAAGGATAATATGATAGATGTTGTATGAGTGGTACAGATACATTCCTATGACGTAAAGGTGTGTGTGGTTTTCTTAAATTCAAGTATAGTTGATTGCTGATTTACAATGTTTCAGGTGTACTGTGAAGTGATTCAGTTATGTATATACTCTTTTTCAGATTCTTTTCCATTATAAGAATTATAAGTTATTATAAGATATTGAATATAGTTCCCTGTGCTATACAGTAGGTCCTTGTTGTTTATCTATTTTATACATAGACGTGTGTATCTGTTAATCCCAAATTTCTAATTTATCCCTTCCCTGCTTTTCCTCTTTAGTAACCATAAGTTTGTTTTCTATGTCTGTGAGTCTGTTTCTGTTTTGTAAATAAGTTCATTTGTATCACTTTTTTAGATTCCACATATAAGTGATATCACTCATCACTTTTTGTCTTTCTCTGTCTGATTTACTTCACTTAGCATGATAATCTCTAGGTCCACACATGTTGCTGCAAATGGCATTATTTCATTCTTTTCTATGGCTGAGTAATATTCCACTGTGTATATATAACCACGTCTTCTTTATTCATTCACCTGTTGATGGACGTTTAGCTTGCTTCCACGTTTTGGCTATTGTAAATAGTGCTGCTATGAACATTTGGGTGCATGTATCTTTTCTAATTAGAGTTTTCATCTTTTCCAGATATATGCCCAGGAGTGAGATTGCTGAATCATATTGTAACTCTATTGTTGGTTTTTTAAGGCTCCTCCATACTGTTCTCAATGGTGGCTACACTAATGTACATTCCTACCAACAGTGTGGGAGGGCTTCCATTTCCCCACAGGTAAGGGTGTGTTTTGATTGGGAAATGGGGAAGTTTGCACCATGAAGGACAGAATCACAGTGTAGTACGGTGGTTCGCGTTAGAATCACCCAGGAGAGTAATTCAAAAATATAAATTTCCAAACCCTACCCAATACCTATGGAATCAGAATCTCTGAAGGAAAAGCAAGTCCAAAGTCTCTATCCAGGTGTTTGAGAAATCCTCATGTAAACATGATTTAGGGCAGCTACCCAGCCCCGTGTTCAGAAAGCTTTGACCCACTCTTATAAGGATGGGTCATGACAGCTTCCTGAAACATGGAATCCCTCCATCCAAGCCTGCCCTTACCAGCTCAGTGAACCAAGGATGAGCATTCTACTCAAGCTTAGTTCCTTGGGACTTGAAAGTCAGAAGTTCTAGCTGAGTAGCTGAGTGTGCTGGGCCTGAAATGTGACCTGGAATCTAGGGCATTGGAGAGTCAGGCACAATAAGGAAGAGAGAGAAATTGCTTCTATGCCTGAAAACATTTTAGTTTCCAGTCCCAGTTCCTTATGAGAAATTTATACTGTTTGCAGTAAGTTTCATGAGCATCTGTTTCCTTCTAAGAGAACTCCATTAACTAAAATTTGCTTACGTAAGTTTTCCTTCCTCATAGACAATATAGTTTACAGGAGACAGAACCTCAAAATTAGAGAGACTTCAGAGGCTAGCTATTCTAACCTCCCACCCAGTGCAGGATTGATTCTCTCTACGCCACTCTGTGAAATTGACTAACATCATATATGACAGAGCAGATGTTCAAAAAAGCACCTGGGTCTTACACCTTCTGAGAAAGAAAACTCAGTACCTCAACTTTGGATGCTCTATTAGAAACTCCTCTCGTTGTTGGGCCCAGATCTTCCTCCCTATACATTTTTATCATTGGATCTCCTCTCTGAAACCAAACAGACTAATTCCATCCCCTTTTCACCATAATAGTGTACAGTATTTTAAGATGGCTCTCTGCATCCTCCCTCCCCATCTCGTCTTTTTTGAGTTAAATGTCTAGGTTTACTCAACGGTTCCTTCCATGTCCTCTATTCCAGATCCTTCATGATTCTGGTCCCTCTCAAACTGGCTACTCCAATTTGCCAATGTTCCTGTTAAAGTACAATGTCCAAAATCAGACAAGGATTCTGCATATATTACCATTATTTCTATGTTTTTTACAGTCTTGGGAGGCAAAATAAATTTTCAGGTCCAAATGTTGGCACAGTTACCTTACACAACAATCCTCCAGTGAGGTAGGTCTTTCTCTTGTTCCATCTTACAGACAGAAGAAAATTAAAGACTGGAGCAGTTATATGTCTTACCCAAAGACATACAGCTAAAAAGTGGTGGAGCTTGGTTGTTATGAGCTAAATTGTGTCTCTCCAAAGTCCAAATGTTGAAGTCCTAATACTCAGTACCTTGGAATGTGACAGTATCCCAAGATAGGGCCTCTTTAAAGAGGTACTTAAGGTAAAATGAGGTCATATGGATAAGCCCTAATGCAATATGACTAGTGTCCTCATAAGAAGAGAAGATTAGGACACAGACACACAAAGAGAAAACCATGTGAAGACACAGGGAGAAGATGGTCATCTGCAAGCAGAGAAGCCTCAGAAGAGACCCTGATCAACCCTGTCAACACCTTGATCTTGGATTTCTAGCCTCCAGAACTGAGAGGAATAGTTTTCTAAGTCACCCAGTCTGTGGTACGTAGTTATGGCAGCCCGAGCAAACTAATACGCAGGGCTTGAGCCTCATCCTTATATTCCAACTGCCATGGCTTCTTTACTTTACTATACAGTCTCTTGCCCAGATTTCCTTCCTAGACAATCTTCTTTGTAGAGCATACTGAAGGCATTAAAAGGGCCCAGCTGGAAACTATCCTGAGCAAAGTGTCTCTCCACTAATACAAAAATAACACGCAGCCTCTGAGGGTTGATAAAGAGAGAGCCCTTAGATTCAGGTCCAGACGCAGGGCAAACCCAGACAGGAGACAGGAGATAGTAGTTGACCTAGCAGGTGAGCCAGAGTCTGAGGCTCGGGGTCATTTGGGTCTCCCGTGATGGAACACATGCTCAAACAGAGCTGCAGCCCCAAGGAGGGTGCCAAGTCATAAAACATCTAGATCATAAGCACGGGAAACAGAGAGACCTCTACTGCTCACCAGGTAAAGGCAGCAGAGTGACATGGTTAAAGTGTCAGCTCTGGAATTAGGCTATTTGCATTTGCCCCTTGGCTTTACCATTTGAGAAAATTGCTTGTTTGTTTAGGGCTTTAGATTTTTCACTTATAAAATGGGGGAGTACCTATCTTATAGGGTTGTTGTTACGATTACATGAATAATGTATAAGGAGTACTTAGGACACTGCCTAGTACATAGTTTTAATTTAAACACTTATTATGTGCCAGAAAGTCTTCTAAGCACTGTACAAATTAACTTATTTACTTCTTATGTCCACTCAAGGTGAGTGCAAATATTAACCCTACTTTACAAGTGAAGAAAATGAACCATAGAGAAGTTAAGTGGTTTACTCAAGGTAAGAGGCAGAGTTGAGATACAAACCCCAGAGCTCTTGGCTCTGGAGTTCATCCTCTAAACTACTATACCATGTAGCATTAAGTGAGTCTTTCTTATTGTTATTATTAGATGTGTAATCTTAAGCAAGTTCTTTGGTCTTTCTGAGCCTCAGTTTCCTCATCTGTAAGTTGGTTATAGCACCAATAGAAGTCATAAGATAATGCATGAGGACAGTCTAACACAGTATGTAAAACATACAGAAGTATGCAAAAGATGTTTTTCTTCTCACTTCTTTAGATCTCCTTAAACTTCTTTCTGTGTTTACAAGAACAGCCTCAGCCTAAGGAGGCAGAGACTGATCTAGCATAAATCCCGATTGGCTCCAGTTTTTCAGGCGCTTGTGATTTAGCTTCACTGTCCTGAGGTTGTATTGTCTATTCTTTAGCCCCTGAACACTTTGTTTCAATTTCAGGGGGTGCTAAGTATTACTCCACTCCTTTCCCAAACAGGAATGCCCCCAAGGCCCACTGGCAGAAAGACTCTTCTAGTTCTAAAAGGCGAGTCTTTCTATTTATTGAGTTTCTGTTTAGATGGGAAACTTCTGAAATGACTGGAATGTTCTTTAAAACTTTCAGTTCCCACTTGTCTGCTCAAATTTTTTTATCCTGTGGACACACCCATGTCTTTCAAAGTGGTTTTAATGTTGGCAATTTACAAAAGATGCCAGAGTCACTCATTGCCACTTTTATGGTTGTCCAGGCTTTCATGGAATGGTTTAGAGAAGAAAACAATGTGCTAGTCACACCATTTGTTCTAGATTTTGCTAGTCTGATCTAGTCTGAAAAGAGAGAGGGCCAACTGCAGATTTGAGGCATGACTGTATCACACGTACAAATGTACTTAGAGGCCACGCTTCCTCATTTCCCTTCCTACCTACTGCCTTCAAGAAATTGATGGTTGGAAGACTGGGATTCTAGTTCCCTTGTTACCCTTACAAGCTCACTGAGGATTAAAATCAAGGGTCAGCAAACTTTTTCTATAAAGGGTCAGATAGTGAACTTTTTAGGGTTTGTGGGTCATACGGTCTGTCTCTCAGTTTCTCAACTCTGCTGTTGTAGCAAAAGCAGCCATAGATAATATGCAAATGAATTTTACATTTACATGTAAATTCCAATAAAACTCTACTTACAAGAAAAGGCAGCAGGATGAACATTTAATTGAAATCGCAATAAAAAGCATCTTCATTGCAGAAAGTTTAGGGAAAGATAGAAATGAATACCAAGAAGAAGCAGGCAGTTTATTGTAGTCATCAAATGCAAGGACCCTGGAGTCAGCCTGCCTGCATCAGGGTTGTGGGACCTTAAGCAAAGAACTTAATTTCTTCAGACACCAGCTTCTTTATCTGTAAAAGTAGGAATAATTGTAGTATATTCCTCATAGGGCTAATGGGAGAATGAAATGAGATGATCTAGGTAAGAACTGGAAACCTAGTACGCATTCTGTGGTTCTCAGCTGTCAGAGAGAGGCCAGCAGAGCAGTGTGCGTGAGTGTGGGCTCGGAAACCAGAATGTCTGGGTTTGTAGCCCAGCCCTGCCACTTATGAACTGAGACCGAGGGAAGTTACTATGCCTCAGCTTCAGCTGTAATAATAGTCCCTGTCTTACAGAGATATTGTCCTAGTCAGTTCAAGCTACTGTAACAACTATACCATCGACTACATGGCTTATAAACCACAGAAATCTGTTTCTCACAGTTCTGGAGGCTGGAAGTCCAAGATCAGGGTACCAGCATGGTCAGGTTCTTTCAGGTTGCAGACTGTTGACTTCCCATTGTGTCCTCACATGGCAGAAAGAGGTCTGGAGAGTTCTCTGGGCTCTCTTTTATAAGGGCACTCATCTCATTCATGGGGGCTCCACTCTCATGATCTAATTTCCTCCTGAAAGCATTGACATGTTGGTGGTTTCCAGTTGCTGTCATGTTGCAGGAAAGGGGATCCCCTTCCAGGGCCTGAGAGCGGGCTCTTGTCTAACACTCGGAAATGAATTGCCTGAGGAGACACACGTGCTGACAAAGCAAGAGACTTTATTGGGAAGGGGGGCCTGGGCGGAGAGCAGCAGGGTAAGGGAACCCAGGAGAACTGCTCTGCCACATGACTCACAGTCTCAGGTTTTATGGTCATGGGGTTAGTTTCCAGGTTGTCTCTGGCCAGTTATCTTGCTTGGCCCATATTCGGTCTGATTCAGGGTCCTTCCTGGTGGTGTATGCATCTCTCAACCAGGATGGATTCCAGCAAGAAGGACCCTGGGAGGCTGGTCGTCTCCTCCTTCTTTTGGCCCCTCCCGAATTCTCCTGGTTAGTTTTCTGCAGTACCAGGCAAGTGGGCCTTGCCAAGGCGGTGGTTTGGTCAACAGTTATTTCAAATAATATTGTTATAATTGTCTTTGGGCACACAGCTTTTTGTTTATTTTTGTGTTCTCTCTTTAGGACAGTTTCTCCAAAGTGGAATCTCTAGGGTGAAAGAATAGGCATAGTTTTAAAGTTGCTGTATATGTGTGCTCAAATTACTTTCCAAAATGAATGCACCAATTTACAGCACTGCCATAGCATTTGCATTTACCAGACATCAATTTCCTCATCTATCAAGCAAGGGTACTGAAGCTTGCTTGGTCTTACCTTACACAATTATTGTGAGAATCCAAATATATGTAGACATGCTTTGGAAACCGCCACGAGATGTATCATTGTAGTCATTTTTCTTTGGTGACAGTGTCTGATTAGGCCAAGTGGCATCAAGAGAGAGGGATGGTGTTTTAAACATGACCTTCCTCTGGGCGGCTGAGACTACTTGTGGTGCAAACTGCTGACACATCTAATTCAATTAAGGGTACGGTACATTGCGGCCCTGACCAGCCTTTCGGACTAACCACAGTAAGCAAACGTTGCCATGATTTCATGACTGGAAACTACTGTCTTAATAACTACTTAATAACTACATTTCATAACTACTGTCTTAATTTGGGCTTTCCAAAGAGGAGCACTGCTCACTTAATAAGAATGGTGTGGAGCCTTTTTCCAAATGGGAAAAAAACTAACACAATGGCCTAGGAACAAGGCCACCCTCTCCACTTCCAGATGTATTTGATGTTTATGAGTTTTGCATACTTCATTGTGTGCCAATATAGAAATCCCCATCAGGTCAGCCAAGACACTGGAACAATCACAGACTTTGAATAAGGAGACCTAGGCTTCAATCCCATGACTATGGCTTATTTGTTTGACCTTGGGCAAGTTGTTTCTTTTCTCTGAGCTTCATTTTCCTGACATTTAAAATAATGATTCTTATACTAACCTTTCAGAATTCTTGGGAGACTTAAATAAGATTAAATATGTCAAAGCAGAAGTTGAAAATCTAGCAAAATGCCACATAGTAGGTGTTCAATAAAGAATAATAAAAGACAAGTATGTTAAAACACCTATATATTGCAGATCCCTTGGCAGTTGCTCAAGATTATTTGTTAATGCTGTTTCTGGAGTAATTATTTGTTTATTGACCCAAAATTTTGCTTACTTGTCAACTCTTCCAGGAAGCATTTCTAGAATCCACATCCAATCCCTACCTCAGGTAGAACTGACCTAATTGAGTAGATGCAGCATTATTTTTTAAACAACTTAGGGGTTTTTTTTAAAAACAAGTTTGAATTACTTTTGTTTGCTTTTTGTAATAAATAATGTTATGATAAACATCTTTTGCATCTTTTGAATGTTAAATATCTTATGGAAACAGCTTTTTCCATATTCAGGGATTTATTTTTTCTTCCATCATTTAGGATCGATTTCCCAAAGTAGAATTACTGGGTCAATGTGTATGTCCACTTTTAAAGCTTTAGCTATATAGTTTCAAATTGCTTTCTAAAAAGTTTATATTAATTTTCACTTATATATCACTCATGTGCCTAGAATTTTACCTAACCCTAATATATGTACCTCCTACATATATCATTTATAATACTAATAATACTGTAGCATAGTTTTCCCATATATTTTCCCCCATGCAGTTGGGATCTCTTGGGGTCAGATTTGTTGAAGTTCATTGAGATGTGAATGAATGAGTGAGAAGGAACAAATGAAAGAAAGAAGAAGAAAGAAAGAAGGAGGGAAAGGAGGGAGGGAGAGGTGGAGGAAGGAAGGGGAAAGAAAGGAGAGAAGGAAACAGATAAAAGAGAGAAAGAGGAAGGAAAGAAAAGAGATAACTGAAAAAATGAGAGATAGAAAGAGAGAGAGGAGATAAAAAAAGAAAAGAAAAGATGAAAAGAAAGAAAGATAGACCTAGGACACTATGCAGAACAAGAGAAATTAAATATGAAAAGGATAGAGTTTCTGGCCTTAGCTGCCAGCACTAATTAAAGCCTCCTATAGAACACTTTTCCTCGAAGAGAGGAAGGGCAACATGTCACATACCATAAGGTACATATACATGAGTAAATAAATTGCCAACCAATACATTTTTAAAGGGAACCCATTATGCTTATTTATTGAAGCTTTCAAGTGTTATGTTGGATCTTGCAATGAAGTAAATTATTAAGCATCTCTGTATCTACTCTGAAAAATATCATGGCTCCTTCTTTTGAGCTTTCTTTCTATTTATTTCTTCCTATTTCTCCTCTAAGTCCTTCTTTTGGGGTACTTGGAGCAATTCTTTCTATTTATCATTTGAGCTCCTCTTAAGAAAATGCCAGAGACCCCCCACTCCCAGTTTTTGCAGGAACTTTAGTACCGGAATTCTCTGTGTCTGGTTGATGTGAATGTTGAAAATCAAAGTTATGTTTAGCCTATGATTTTCCTGGGTCCCTTTCTCCCAGTTCCCCCATTTTCCTACCACAGTTTCTTAATCTCTCCTCAAAGAAGATTGCTTTCTTTCAGAAGTCAGACATTGGAAATAGCTGACCTGGACTTTGAATGCAACTGGAGTTGTCAGTCGTATGATTGCTTCCCCAACCTGCAGAGATTTCACTTTCAAAGTGAAGGCAAAAATAACTACACGACTCAGTCAAATGAAAGCAAATGAAAGGGCTAGAAAATTAGAAAAGGGCTCCAATTCTATTTTTATAAATGCTCTAGCTTATTGATTTCAGTGAATTCAAGTTTACTTTCCAATTCTATCAAACCCAGCCCCCCGGCATAGAACTCTGCAGGGCAGGAGAGTGGGTTTCAAAGTTCCACAACCAGGTTCTGGGCCTGGCTTGACCACTTTGGTTCAGGATGTTGTGTAGGCAGGGAACTCAACCCCACTGAACTCAGTTTCCTCAAATGCAAAGGCGGATATTAGCAGGACTTACCTGATTAGACTCTTGGGAGGATGAACTAAGATAAGGTACACATGTCAAATCATAGTGTAGTTCCTCACTTTTCCCCTCTGTGCTCACACTTTTCCCCATAGAGAATTCTATACATCCTTCAAGGCACAGTTCAAATAGCACCTCTCAAGTGAATTGTTCCCTGACCCACCTCTGACATCTCATCAGTTACCTACACATCTCATGTGGCTTGTCACCTATTCTGCCCTGGGGTTCTTTGTGACAGCCCTAGGCCCTCAACACTTTTTATTTTTAACCCAGAGTGATGGAAACTTAGGTCCATTCTAATAAATCAATGTTCCTAGCCTAACCGACTCATTTAGCAGGGCAATGACACTAAAGAACTGGAATGGTGAATCTGGCAAAAGCTTGGTGCCGGGGGAGAGGATAGGCTGGATTGTTTATCAACAATGAGACCTAGCATCTCATTTTCTCTGCTTGGGTGCTGCTACCGTGATCTTTTTGGTGGATCGAGGCTTTATCCCTTCAACTAGAGGATGAGCCTTTGAGAGCAGAGATCAAATCATATGCCTCTGTCCTTCTCTCGTTAGTATCTGTCATAGTGTTTGCAGATATTTATTAAGAGCATTCCAACCCAATTTTTAGAGATATCTAGAATGTCAGAGGAAAAAGTACTTGTTAAGCAAGGAGGAAAACTTGGATGCGATGCCTAGGATTTATTCCGGGAGACAACCCCAGCACTTGTCACAATATGAAAACAATCTCAGGCAAATGTTTACACTGAAGGAAAGTTACATTGCCTTTTCATTCATGCCTTCATCCAGTGATAGCCTTCTACTATACAGGTCTCTGATCTCAAAAAGTTTACACTCAAGTTGAGGAGATAAAGTCTCTAGATCCACAAAAATGATCCCGGCAGCAGTCTCTAGATTAATGAAAATGAAATGCCAGCTCTTGTGCTTGATAAATGGTATGACTCATCTCAGATTAGGTAGTGTTCTCATTAACTGCTCACAAATCCGTGTCCCTCATTCATCTAGAAGCTATTCAAGGGCAAGAGTCATGCATTAATCATCTTTCTATTCTAGTGTGTAGAACAGTCCTTGACGTTCATTCATTCATGTATTCATTCACTCAACACATTCTTAATGAGCAGTTACTATAGGCCAGGCTTAGTAGGTGTCCATCTTAGCTTAACTTTTCCAAAGCCTCTCTCCTCTTAAAGTACATCAGGGTCTACATCAAAGGAATGTCATTTTCATTTAATTCAACTAAACAACACATTTGTAAAGCCCCTACTGTGTGCTAGACATTGGGGATACAGCCATGTTTCTTGTCCTTAAAAGGCATTCAGTCTAGCAAGACAGATGCTGAATGAGCAACAGGTATCCTAGGGAACCTCTGTATTTACAGACTAAATCCAACTGTCCATTACCTGGTCCATTCTTGCGACTTGCTCTGCTGTGCGATTCATCTCAGTTCCTGCCCTCCTTATTCCTTCCAGTCTGACCTACCTTCTGGCCATGGCCCAGCTCCATGTGCAGGCAACTGGCCCTGGCTCCCTCTTGGTTTGGCAAATTATGAGCAGTCTCTTGGGTAATGCAAGTCAGTTCAGCTTGGCTCTGAAGGCCTCCCCCTCCCTTTTACCTCCAGGGTGTGGGCCCCAAGTCTGCCTATGAAACAATGTGTAATAAAAGACATTCACTTTGTAGTTGCTAAATGAAGGCATGAATGAAGAGGCAGAGTAACTTTTCTTTCAGGGCAAAGGTTTGCCAGGGGTCAGCCTTCAAGTTATAGTAAGTATAAGTGCTGCAATTGTCTTCCGGGCAATAGAACCCTTCTAGCACTCATGGCGAGGGGGGAGGAGTGCTTAAAAAACCATTTTAATTAGGCAGTTATGACAACTAAATATTTGAGACGCAGGGTTCCTAATCCTTGTTTGATTTCCACTTTAATTACCTAATAATGTACGTCCCTGTTCTCATTGTAATCTTTGCCTTTGAATTTGTGTGGAATTCATTTGCTCAGGATAATTGCTTCTCAATAAGGCTCTCTTTTGTCACATTCACAATGATCTAACAGTAAGGGGGGGGGGACATTTACTGTCATGAGGGAAATTTTTTAGAGACTGGTGAATGCCAGCTTTCTCATTATGTCCCATTAGAGACGACGAAATAGGTGACAAGAGGAAAGTCTAACTCTGACAGTTTTGATCAGAAATTACATCAGTGTGCTGTCTCTTTGTCAGGGTCCCTGAACTCAAGATAGAACTAGAAGAAGCCAAGAAGAGGAGAAATGGGAACAAACTATTATCGAGCAAGTACCTACGAAGCATCAAACTCTGAACTAGAAGCTTTGCAGACACAGCTCATTGGATTGTCATAATAACCCACGGAGGTAGCTCTCGTGTTCCTTGTTCTGCAGATAAGGCTCCAAGAGTGTGTTGTCCTGGGTGAATCAGCAGATTAGTGACCAAGCCCATAACCTATATCCCCTCAACCCCATTGTGCCACTTCCCTTGGTCTTGACTTCAGAAGCTGTGTCACCTCAAGCAAGTTATTTAAGCCCTCTGAGCTTCAGTTTCTTCATCTGTAAAGTGGAGGATGAAAGAACCTTCTCGTGAGAATTAAAGTACATAAAACACTTGGTACTAGATACCCAACAGCTTTATCATTCAAATGATAATCATCGTTATGATGATCCTTTATCAGGACAGGACCTTGCCACTCCATAGACTCCTGAAGCACTAGGAAGTAGCAATCTGACGTTGAAACATCGTGCAGGCATCTCAAGAGTGGTGGCCTCAGCCAGGCAGCAGTCTGAGTGCCCCAGGCCCCTTGCACCTGCAAAGCCTCGATGGCACTCAATTTAAGTTATCCGTGTTTGCCATCCGGCATAGGCTGGGAGGCAGGGGCAGTGGTTCGGCTTCTGCAAGAACTGGTGGAAGTCATGGAGGACACTGCCTGGTGCCCAGAAGGAAAACCTGGGGTCGCAGACAAGTCACTCCAGCAAGGGTCTAGAGTGAGGCCGTAAGACGGGGATCTTGGTATTAAGGCTCTAGGGTTCAAGGAAAGGATTGGTTACAGCACCAAGGCCCTAACTCAGAATCTGGCCATCACCTGGGTTCCAGGTACTGGGCTAAGGCCTGAGGATACAGCAGTAGACAAGCTAGAGTTCCTGACCCTAAAGAGCTCCAGGACTAGGAGGCGGGAGAGTCAGGCACATTAACAGATTTCTGTAATACAACATGATGAATAACTCTCATGGAAGCATATACATCAAAAGCCTCAGGAAGAACGAGAGGGGAGCAGTTGCTGGAATCACCAGCAATTAGTTGTTAGAACTAGGAGGACATTAAAGCCTGAGACTGATGAGTAGCTAAGTTGCCAAACACTGCATCGAGCTCCTTAAAATCGCCCCTCCCTGCTTCAGCTGGAAATCGGCCCACAGGGAGAGGAGCCGAAGCCCCAAACTGCGGGGTGAGAGCGATGCGGGGGAGGGTGGGGTGGGGGGGTAGTCTTGGTAGGTGATCCTCTGGCCCCCACGCCCTTCTCAAATAATGTTTCTACAAACACCCTCACACCTACTTGGCTGCATCCCTTCCTCTTACAAATACCACGGCAGAGGATGCCTTTGATCTTCGCAGAGCTCTCAGTGCCCATTGTGACTGGAGCCCTGAAAATATTTACAAAGCCAACGGGTTGATGGCTCCGCGGCAGGTCTCACTCGGATCAAATATGGGAGGCTGGCTTTGTAAATCACCATGCGTAGCGCCAAGAATGGACAAGAAGCATGCGTGACATCAAAGGCATTTCCTGCGTCTGCAAATCATGCGTGTTCGCTGGAGTACAGGACGTGATGGTAGCACAGAACACACAAACAGATGTGTGTGTTCACGTATTTTACGTGCACACATGATATGTCGGGGCCCACACGTAAACCTTTGTACTCACGTGCCCATTATTTCCGACGCACACAAGCGCATGCGCACACGTACGTAAAGACCGTCCCAGCGATCCCGATTGTTCCCGCGGCATTTGGCTGGGCCTGGCAGCTGGAAGTCCATCCTAAACCCAGCGGCCATCTTCACTCAAATGCTGGGTTCAGTGCGACTTTAAAAGCACAGCGGGGGGCTTCCCTAGTGGCGCAGTGGTTGAGAGTCTGCCTGCTAATGCAGCGGACACGCGTTCGAGCCCTGGCCTGGGAAGATCCCACATGCCGCGGAGCAACTGGGCCCGTGAGCCACAACTACTGAGCCTGCGCGTCTGGAGCCTGTGCTCCGCAACGAGAGGCCGCAATGGTGAGAAGCCCGCGCACCGCAATGAAGAGTGGCCCCCGCTCGCCGCAACTAGAGAAAGCCCTCGCACAGAAACGAAGACCCAACACAGCCAAAAATAAATAAATAAAAAGGAATTATATTTAAAAAAAAAAAAAAAAGCATAGCGGGCTCGTTACAGTGCTATTACCCGGCGTCTGTGCAGAGATGGGTGTGATTAGCCAAGCCACAGGGGCAGTGGAGCCTGTCTGACTACCTGCCCTGACTCGCCCAACACTTCCTTGGAGGAAACGGGCTGCGCTGTGTCTCCACACCTGAGATGAATTCTCCCTAGCTGCCTTCCTGTTTTGACATCTGAACTCCACTGATCAATCTGTGGGTTTGGGGCAAGAGCCTCAAGCCTCAATTCCAGGACCGTGAGTTCTATTCTTTCCTCTCTCCCTGCCTGGCTTTGTGGCTTTGATGGGCCATTTCCCATCTCAGCTCTGCCTAATCTCTAAAATGAGGACATCAGGCTAGATCTAAAATGTCTGTTTATCAAAAACTACTGGGGAACATATAGAATTAAGTAAAATACAGATCTGTGGACACCAGACCTCTTGAATCCAAATTTCCCAGGTAGGACACAAGAATATGTATTTTCACAAGTTTCCAAAGAGATTCTGATACAGATCTGTGAGCCAGGGGTTAGGGAACACAGAGTTAAATGTTTGTTAACACCTCTTTTCAGCTGCCTGTCTGATTCTAAATGCAGCCCCCTCAATGTCGAGTGCTTTCCACTAACATGGGAGCATAGGCATGGCGTTTTCTAGAGATGCTCTATATTAGTTCTTTATTGCTGTATAAAGATTATCCCTAAACTTAGTGGTTTAAAACTACAATAACTATTTATTAAGGTTGTAGTCTCACAGTTTCTGTGGGTTAGGGATTCAGGAGTGGCTTGGGTGGGTGGGCAGTGCTGGCTCAAGGGCTGTTATGAAGTTGCAGCCAGTATGTGGGCTACAGTCATCTGGAGGCTTGACTAGGGCTAGAGGATTCACTTCCAAGATGGCTCGCTCACAGAGCTGGCATCTTAGTGCTGACTGTTGGCAGAAAACCTTAGTTCCTCTCTGTATAGGCCTCTCCAGGGCTGCTTGAGTGTTCTTACAATATGGTAGCTGACTTCCTCGAGAGCAAGTGATCCAAGAGACCAAGGGGGAAGCCATGATGCTTTTTATGACCTAGATTTGGAAGGCACACCTTATACCTCCACAACAATTCATTAGCCATACAGATCATCTCTGGTTCAATGTAGGAGGAGGCTACACAAGAGTGTGAATACCATGAGGATCACTGGGGGACTTCACGGCAAAGAAGTTTTGTGAAAACAAGGCCTTAGGTAGGAGACATGTGAACATCAATGCATTAGTGGCGTTAAAAATGTGATACTGGGGCAACTTACCCATGCTGCTCCCTAAGCTCTGAAAATCCCCACATCTGTCACAGGGCTGCTTCAGGGGTAGCACACAAGTTCCTAACCTGTGTTTATCAGCCTTTGACTCTCCATACACATCCAAGAGGTCAGGGCCTCCTGTCTGCAAACACAGCCCTTGTTAAGAAGGTCATTCTGAGAAGTTCATTCTGCAGACTCCTTAAAAGCTGTAGGCATCAACAATGAACCTGAGATACCGACCCAGCTATCTTTACAGAGAAGGAAACCAAACACTGCCTCTATTGCCCCTGCTATCCTGACAGTCTTTTGCTCTCACCTGGTCTCATCTAGAGATTTTGCCCTGGGGCCCTTACGCACAATATTTGATTTGTCATGTAGCATGATTTGTCATGTTAACTTGACAGCTTGATATCTTTATCCTCACTTACAGACAAGGAAATTGAGACTCAGAGAGACTAAGTAACCTTACAAAGTTACACAGCCTTTTGGAGGTGGAACTATAGGCAGCTTGACTGCAAGGCCCAGGAAGAGAAGAGGAAGTCCAGACAAGGCTTTCAGCTGCCTCGACATCGACAGACCACCCACCCAGCATCTGACGGGAGCTCTGATGTCTCCCCAACACGGAGGTCCACCAGAAGTCTCTCCAGGGCCACGGGTCATTAGGTAAGCGGGGGGGTTTAGACTTCCTCCAGGGCAGTGGGGCCTCCCCACATAGGTGAGCCCCTAGACCTGGCGGCTGGAGGGTCCTCTCGGTTGCCCGGCTTTGAGGGGCCAGGGCGGAGGTCATGCCCTCTTGTAATCAGAGAGCCCTGCTCTGCCGGGGCCACGTGTGTCAACGTGCTAATGTTTCACGATTGCGACTCAGTCTCTCACTTCGACACAACCTTCCAGAGCAATCATCGCAAAGCGATACCTGCCGGCTGCCCTCCGATTATTTTACAGCCCTCCCTCCCTGGCTGCAGCTGCACCAGCCTCTCCTCTCTGGTTTCTTTTCCCTCCGTGTTCCTGGAAGGTGAGGGGGCTTAGGATGGAGCGGTAGGGAAAGAGGAAGGAATCACGCAGCAGCACCAGCAGGGAGAGTCAGTTCGCACTTCCCCTGCGCCTGCCCTGTGCCAGGCCTCGTGCAGAGTGCTGGGCGTATGTGATACACCAAATCCCCAAGCAGCCCTGGAAAACGAGGGCATTTTCCAGCCACCTGGTTGTCACTGCGTGCTCTGGAGCCAGCCTCAAGGTGGCAGAGTTGAAAGAGACCCTAGAGATCACTTTGGTCCAGTGACCTCATCTTACAGTGGTGGCTGGGAGTCTCCTCGCCCAAAGTCAGACAGCTTTGTGGCTGCACAGTCAGGTTCAGGGTCTCTCCAACACCCCAGGCTGCTTGCTGTCATCCCTGTCATTAGAATCACATCTGTGGAGAACAGTGAGGAAAGTTAAGGGCAGCAGGGGCACGCAGATAAATGTATGAAACATTTTTTTGAACATATACTAGGAAAAGTAACCAGTACATCAAACCTATGATAATTTTAGATTTTTGGTTTAGGATGGGGCAAGATGTATTAAAGTGGAAAAATAAAAGGGGGGGGTTATTTGAAAAAAAAATTAAATTATAAATTCAATGTATGAGGATATGGCAAAAACAAAATCATGTAAATAGAAAAAAAAAATGAAGTTAGGTAAATGCTGCTGCAGGGCATGGAATTTGGACCACACGACTTGTGTTCAGATTCCAACTGTTTACCAGATGCCTGATATTGGGAAAGTCTAACCTCTCTTTCTGCTTCTGTAAAATGAGAACAATAGCAGGATTATTAGGAGACCCAGATTGCATAAGGCATGTCAAGCCGGGTAGATTCGCTCTCTCTCCAGGGGTGTGCGAAGAGTGAGGCCAGGCTCAGGTGGGTACTCAGGGTCCAGGGTGCGGTGGATCTGGAATATCAGGTTTGCACCTGGTGTAACCTGAGCTATGGGAGCCGCAGAGGTGGTGGTAGGGCTGCTCCCGAGCTGATCTCGTTGCCATGGAGCTGGCGGAGGATGAATCTGGTACTGCACACGGGAAGGAGCAGGGTGGGTGCCAGAAAGCTGGTGAGCGAGCTGTGACCCTCATCTAGAGGGAGGAGGTGACGGTCTGGACTATGGTCTACAGGCCTGGGAAAGGATTCAGCTAGGAGGTAGGGTGGAGATGGAAGCGAGGGGGCAGCAATCGGATGTAGATGTCTCTATGGGAAAGAGGCAGGAGTACCAGGTGCCCAGCCACACCTTGGAAAAGACATCCCTCCTGGTAGCTGATGCCTTGGACCAGAGTGAACTACATAGTGTGATGCCAAAGAACAGGAGTTCTGAGGTCAGACTGCCTGGATTCAAACCCTAGGCCACCTTCTCTGAGTGTTAACTTCTTTACCTGTAATATGGGATAATAATTTTACCTACTTGTAGGATTGTTGTAAAGATTAAATGAAGCAATGCATGGGAAACACTCAGTGGCAGGCATATCATAAATACTCCACAAGTGTCATCTCTGCTTTATCCTAAGTGTCTAGTACCATACCTGGCAAATAGGAGGCACTTAGTAAATTTTGTTTCATGAATGTCTAAGTTAATTCTTCACCACTGACCGCATCCAGCCTCAGCCTTGCTTAAGCAGAAGTGCTAATCATGCTGCAGTTTGATGTCAGAGAAGAGAATGAAACTGGCCAGGATAGCAAAATGTGTCCCAGTGTCCCAATCACAGCTTCTCTGAGATGCCTCCCAGATGGCCTGAGATCCTGCTTTTCTAGAAGCACAGGTTCTTGGAAGGGGGCAGTATCCTTGGAGCTGTTGTTTAACCACTTATCACACAGATGGAGCTCAGAGAGGCCAGTGACTTGTGGGAAATCCATGACAAGAGCAAGGATTAGAACCAAGTTTGCTCACTCCCATCCAAGCCCTTCTAGAAAGCCAAATGGCCTTCCTTCCAGGCCATTGGTCATCTGCTCCAGAGAGCTGGGTTGGGGCCTGGATTCCTCCATTCAGTAGCCCCAGACAGCTGAAGCCCCTCCCTCCCTGGATCTTTCCAACGGGGAGCCTTGTTTGTTTTCTGATTTTGAGTAGACTGGACACCCTACTCACCGACCTCAGGGAGGTTAGGGAGGAGAGAGAACGTTTTGCAAATGGAAAATACCAATCCAGGCCCAGCAGGGAGCAGGTCCATGCCGCTAGTCCTTGTTCTGTGGGGAAAGGGGAGGAGAGTAAAAGGCCTGGACTGCACCTGCAAGAAAGAGCTAGTGAGATGCCTGGCAGGTCCTGGATCTGACAGAGAGCTGACTGGGGAGGCGAGATGTGGAGGAGGGGAAAGCTGCAGTCAGTAAGGCAAGAAAGTATATAATAGGTTCCTACATTTCAATATTCATTAAGAGTCCTCAGGACCACTCCCCGTAGTAACTTGATCTAGGATGGGACAAAGAATCTGCATTTGTATCAAGCACCCTAGTTAACTCTGATCACCGTGTTCTACAGAACACACTTGAAGAAACACAAGGTCTGACTCTGCTACTTATTAGCTGTATGACCTTAGGCATGGTTATTTAATCTCTGTGAGCCTAAAATTTCTCATCTGTGAAACTGATATAGCAGTAATACATTTCTAGAAGGATTGTTGTGAAGATAAAATGCAATAACAAACTAGAAGGACTTAGCACAGGGCTGGCATGTTGGAGGCCCTCAAAAATGGTATTTATTAATACCATTACAAGTAGGAATTTTGTTTTCCAGACATTCTCCAAGAGAGTGCCTCATTTAGAAATAGTCAAAACAAGAAAAATAAACTTCCTGGATGAGTATGTGTCTTCCTTGGGGTGTCAGCAAAGAACAGAGGACCCAGAGCCACCAAGTCCCTCAAGGGTCATGGAAAGGGATCTCCAAATGCCACTTCTGGGAGGAGAGTTTTGGAGGAGAGAGTGAAAAGTGTAAACTGGGAAAGAGAGAGGAACCAGAACACTTTTGAGGCATAAATAAATTAGGGAAGAGAGACAAGAGAATTTTTAAAAGTCTGTGTGAGTTAAGAAATGGATCCCGTTTAATTTTTTTGGAGAGGAACAACTAAAACTTCAAAATGCATTTATAATTATTTTTGGCGTTGGACTGTACTTCTTTGTATATGACTGGACCACATGGGCCCTCAGCTATATTAAGGCTCTATTATGCTTCCTGGAAGCATCTGCCACATATTCCTCATTTGGCTATGGACCTACTAGAGATCTCTGCTTTGAGCTTCTTGGATAAAGTACTTCTAAAGCAATCCATGAGCTCCACAGGGGCCCTGGCAGAGAAGGCCTCAGCTTAGCTCAAATACTTCCTCCCAACATATGAAGAATTTTCATAAAGCATCTACTGCATTTTTGCCAATCCCCCAGGCCAATCCAGAGGAAAATAACATGAATTTAGCTATAACAGTACAAGAATGAGCTCAAGATGCAACTCAGTGTAGAGGCTAAAAGCACAGTGCTGGAGACAGATTGTTGGGGTTTCTGTCTGTTCTCTGCTGCTCACTAAACATGACCTCGGGAAAGTTCCTTAATCTCTCTGTACCTCAGTTTCCTCCTCTGTAAAATGGGAATAATATTAGTACCTACCTCATAGTGTTGCTGTGTTGGTTAAATGAGTAAGTATCTCTGTGGTACTCAGAACATTGCCTGGAACACAGTAAGCACTTTATTAGTGTTGGCTGTTAATTTAATTGTCAAGGATAGGAAACCATGAGATAAGCTCTTACTGGAGGTCACAGTTAATGAATTCTCTGCTGACCTCTAAGAATTAAAGGGAGTGGTTTAGACCAGGGTTTGGCAAACCATTGTCCATATACCCAAGGATGCGATTAAAATATTATGGTACCTATTGACCAGAGCTGTGGGGAGGGACCTGCATAACCACACCTTTTTTTTTTTAATTATTTTTATTTTATTTATTATTTTTTATTTTTATTTTTGGCTGTGTTGGGTCTTCGTTTCTGTGCGAGGGCTTTCTCTAGTCGTGGCAAGCGGGGGCCACTCTTCATTGCGGTGCGCGGGCCTCTCACTATCGCGGCCTCTCTTGTTGCGGAGCACAGGCTCCAGACGTGCAGGCTCAGTAGTTGTGGCTCACGGGCCCAGTCGCTCCGCGGCATGTGGGATCTTCCCAGACCAGGGCTCGAACCCGTGTCCCCTGCATTGGCAGGCGGATTCTCAACCACTGCGCCACCAGGGAAGCCCTCTACCCGACTTTTGACTGCTTATCTTTCCATTCTGTTTCCAGCCCTGCTTTTCCCTCTTAGAATTCAGCCTCCACCATTCAGACCTGCTCAAAACAATCAACTTTGCTCACTTGACGTTTCCTCCTGCTCCTGGCTGCCTTATTAACATGCCCTCTTAACCCCTGAGCATCAAAATTTGCTTAGGTCTACACCGTCCCCCTAAGTAGAGATCAAAGGTCCACTGCCACCTCCCTCACCCTCATTCCAGGCAGAGGAGGCAAATGAGAACCACTTTGGGAAGTTGCCCTCTGCCTGATTGAGATGCCCTCATGCCTTGTGATCTTAGGCAGGGCCAGCTGTACCCTAGTGGCTCCAGGGTTGGGTGCAACCCACTCCCAGACTTCATCACCACTGCCTCACATTAAACCTTCCTACATGCCTCCCGCTCCAAAGAACCCCCAGCTACCGCATTCAGTTCATAAACTGTGGTGCCTGCCTTGTAGGAGCTCAGGGTCAGGGCATCTGTGATGCTAGTGGTCTCCACACCCAGTGGTCTTGGGCAAGTCACAGAGGCTCTTGGCATCTAACATTCCTCCAGGTGGTCAGCTCCCATGCCTCTGTTGCTGTTGCCAGTGGGAATTGCCAAAACCGGTGGCTCCCATAAATGCCCCTTTGAGGCAAACACCTGGCATTACAGGATTGTGAAGGGCATCTCAGTTCATTCCAGGATTGGGTGGAGTCCAAGGCCTCATTAACTCTTTTCTAGTGGCTTTGAAGATGCTGAAACACACTCTGATTTGACTGGGGCCGCCGTCTAGCCACAGCTGCCCCGGAAGAGCAGCGCTTCGTGCGCCAGCTCCCCTCCTCCCCCAGCTCTGGGTTTGCACCAGCCAGAAGGGGCCTCAGGAGTTTGTCCCTTTAGCAGCACTAGGAGTAGAAGAAGCTTGTGGGAGTAGAAAAGGGGGTGACCAGCAGCCCACTCGGCCCCATCCCAAATCCCGGAATGCCAAAGGTAAGACCGAAATAGGCGGGGTGTTTTCTCATTCTTACAGAAAGCAAATACTGTAACTAGGGCCTGCTCTCCATGGCAGTTACAACTTGTTTGACATTTGAGTTAGTGGTGCTGAAAAGAGGAAAATCCAGCCTGGAGGAAGGAATGCTGTTTCCGTGACTAATTGACTGGCTGACACCTCCTTCCCTGGGTCCCTCCCTCCCGGGTCCTCCTGGCAGCCAAGCTGGGATATTTGCCACGGATGATGGCCTCAGCAATTTATTGCACCAGCCCAGAGGGACTGCCAGCCTGCCAGTTCTGCAGTGTGCTCGCTGTGGTTTACGGGAGCCACGCTCCAGCTCTCCGTGGGCACATTCGTTCCCTAGCAAAGATGGTCTGATGGCAGAACTGGCATCATCCAAAGTAGGCTTTTCAGTAACTGGTACCAAAGTGGGCACTGAGCATTTGCAGGGAAGAAGCATGGAAAGGCAGCTCTTGAGGTTGTTCCTTTCTCTTCTTCTTGGGGGACATGTTGTCAAAGGACTTGTTGGCCCAAGTGACAGGCCACCACGGGGGCCTACGTCCTGCCCCTGGAGGCATCAGCCCATCCTTCTCTGCTCTGGCTGGGTCTGTTCACTGTCACTCTCTACTGATGCTGATACTGCAGGACTTTGGACCACTCTCTGAGTAGCAAGGATCTAGAGCAGTTTCCCAAATCTATCCTATCACTGGCTCCAAGATTCTGATTTAATTAGTCTGGGATTGAGCCGGAGGAGAGTTTTGGTTTGTTTTAAATCTCCTCGGTATATACTAGGGAGACACACCCATGCTGTAGGTTTGAATATACATCAATTATTTCTGTAAAGATACAGAAGAAAAAGTAGCAGTAGTTGCTACTGGGAAGGGAAACTGGGGGACTGAGGTGATTATTCACTATACACCATTCTGAATTGCTTGCATTTTTTGAACAAGTACATACGTTACATTTCCAAAAGCATTAAAACAATTTTTAAAAAAAGAAGAACTCTTGGAGCCATTCTTATAATCACCAAGTGTTATGGGCTGAATTATTTGTCCTCCAAATTGTTGAAGTCCCAACCCCCAGTACCTCAGCATGAGACTGTATTTGGAGATGGAGTCTTTCAAGAGGTAATTAAGGTTAAATGAGGTCGTATGGGTGGGCTCTAATCCAATATGACCAGTGTCCTTATTAGAAGAGATTAGGACACAGACATGCACAGAGGGAGGATCATGTGAAGACACAGGGAAAAGGAGCCTCAGAATGAAATCAGCCCTGCTGGCATCTTGAACTTGAACTTCTAGCTTCCAGAACTGTGAGGAAATAAATTTCTACTGTTAAGCGACCAGTTTGTGGCATCTGTTATAGCAGCCCTAGCACACTAATACATGGAGTTTCACCATCACCGATCTAGTGGAGGAAGGAATAGACCTGGGATAGTGGAAAGACTAAATCTGATGAGTCACCAACTTGCCATGTGGTCTTGGGCAGATCACTTCTGCTCTGGTTCACAGTTTCCTCACATGTCAAAGGAGGGAATTCACCTACATGGTCCCTGCCATTCCTTCATGCTCAGAAATGGGGTTCTATATGTAGGTAAAAGGAACAGAAAAGGGCAACATTGTTGAGTGATCAGCTATTATAGCCCAATGAGTTTTTTAATTTTTTTAAGCATGAATCCATTTTTAAATATAAACTGTTATGCAAAAGTCCAGTATACAAGTAAGTTGATTGAAATGGACCTACTCTGGTTGAAGAAGCTCACATTGTTCCAATCCCTTTGCCTTTATGGTGGACCCTGCATCAACTCTCTATGAACCACTAGGGATCCCTGGGCGATAGTCTGAGAACCACTTAGTGGTCTAATCCTCTCATATTTCAAGCATAGAGGCTAAAGCCCATACTCTTGAGTAACTCACCTCAGAGTCACCCAGTGACTCAATATGAAAGCTGGGCTCCACTCCTGACTGTCTGGCTCAGTCTTTTCTCTGCATTTGGTGAGGCGTTAAGAATAATTTGGTGTTACTGATGTTATACAAACTATAACTTCTCTTTTTCTCCTATAAAACATGCTCAATATAAATTTTCACGAGAGGCAACATTTTTACCAGGGGATCTGACTATATTCACCCCAGGTGTAGACATAAGTGAGGTTGTCTACACCAAGAATAGCACAACTTACTCACATTAAAACTCCCCGTTCTCTTCTGAAACTCAGCAGGCTACCCTAGCTTCTAGGACTAACCTCTTTCAGCCTCCTGTGATTACAAAAGTAGGGAGACACACAGGCTCAAATAGATTTGAAAGAAGAGAAGATAACCAAAATATATCATAAGAAAGAAAGAGACCTTGAGGAAAGAAAATATCACATAATATGGATTCTGTGTTTCTTGGCTCCAGCTTCCATTTTCATACCTTGTTTCCTTTCAGAAAACCTAATTTTCCCCCAAGCTGTCTCCTGATTGACTTTCACTTGATATGGTCACTCGATAGCACCGATCAGTTAATCCTTCCATATGGTTAAAATTAAACTACCAATCCATGCTCATTTTCCCCCTTATGCTTGCTAATTTCTTGTGAAGATTATCCTTCCAGCTAAATTACCCTCATTCCTTTATTATCGCATCCATATATCCCCAGGAAACTGTAAGGGTTCTGGGGATTGGGAGACTTGTTGGAGCACTTCCTCTGTCTTGACGTCTTGCACACTTTCGTGTCTTTCCCAAATTAGGAAAGAGCGTGGCTGGGAATAGGGGCTCTGCATTCAGTGACCTCTGAAATTGCCTGTAGCCTAGGGACTGGTTATGTGAGACCTTTGCTGGGACAGGGGGGTCTTGTTCTCAGAATTCTTCACTTCTCCCCTCAACTCTGAGGTTTAAAGCAAGACAAAAAGTCTTCTGTGTCCTCCTGACCCTGAAGGCCAACGCGGTGAAGTTATTTCCTTTCCATGGTCATGGATTTCCATTCTCAACACCTCACTGCAGTTGCCCCAGAAGAATCTGAGCTGGCCCCACTGTCCCAGCCTTCATGTTTAGCATAAGAGCTTTTCATAAACTAAAGGTACCAAGCAAGATTAGAATATAGGTGTTGGAGTAAGTTATCCAGATCCTTTTGACATCTAACCCAACATCTTACCTAATTACTGAGTTTTACCAACAGACTCCATTGGCTTTCTGATGGAAAACCCACAGTTTATGAGATTTTCAGGTTTAGCTTGAGTCCCATAAGGCTGGTAGGCTCTTGACCCAGAACAATCATGGCAGACAAAACTGCTCCTGCATCCCCCGTGGGAAAACCTTTGGGTCCTAATAATTTAAAATTTTGTGAACTAGTTTCAATTTTCTACTCCTAGGGTTGTTTCTCATTCGGGCAAAATGCCCATTGGTGTCAACAGGGGCAAGCCCATTATTTTTGCTTCTTTTATGACTCTTGTTATTTCTTTCTGCCCAAGTTGGCTGCACACAAGTCCAGTCCCACACAGTGCAAAAAAAGATAGGATTCCTGCCCCAAGGGTTTAGCAACCTCATATTTTCCTCTCTGCTGCCTCTATTTTTGTTCGAGTGTACCATGAGTTCTGAAGCCTTGTCGGCCCTGAAACACTTTACTGTGTTTTGTTTTGTAGGAAACACTTGGGTTTTATGGCTGTGGGTTATAAAAGGTTTCCTCCCCTCCCCCACTGCTTCTCCCAGGAAATTTGATGGGTGTGACCATTACCGATGAGCCCTGCTGGGAAAGCCCAGGCCATGCTCAGCTTTCAGCCTGAGCCATGACTCTTCTATGCCCTGGTCCTAATTTTGTCCCCCTCTGGCTGGCTTTGTTTATTGGCATTAATATTTCATATTAAAATTTAATATTTAACTTTTGCTTTCAATATTTAATGTTCTGCATCTTACATTTGGATGTCTCCCTTCTGGGAGCGGTCAGCTACACTGCGTGATGCAAGAACTAATCCCTTTGACTTCCAGTAAAATGACCCCCCACCCCCACCCCGCCGCTTCCTTTCTTTCATTGTTCACCATCCCTCTGCATTCAAATTCAAATCCATCATGGTAGCTATCTGGAGAACATTTCTGTCTTCTGCTCACGCATTCATTCAACATATATTTATTGAATGCCAACTCTGTTGGATATTATAAAAGGTGCTGCTAGGGACCCACAAACAAAAAAATAAAACCCAAGTCTTATCTTGAGGAAGTCAGAGAGAAAGCATCATACAAGTAAGTTGACAAGTATTAAACACAGTTTTGTGGGAAAATATAGAAGAGAGAATGACTAGCTCTGCCTCGGGAACTATGGAAGGTTATTCTGGAAGAGAAGTCATCAAAATGGGTCTTAGAAGGAACAGAAGGTCTTATCAGATTGGGTGGAGGGAGGGCATTCTGTACACACTGGGCAAAGGCGTCAAAATGTAAAAGCATTGATGATGATTAATAATGATGGTAATGATGTATTGTGGGATGGTGAGGAAATTGTTCCTGGAAATGGGGCTGCGTGTGTGGAAGAGGGAGGCAGCACGAGCCTATGACAGAGTTTGGTACCCAATTGTGAAGGACTTTGTAAACCATAAGAGATAGTTTGAGCTTAATCGTTTATCAAATAAACCTGAAGAGAGATTCTCAGCAAGTGAGCACCCTAGGAAATCTCTTTTGCAGAATACTGTAGAAAAACACCCATCGCTGAGGAAAGAATCTGGATTCAGAGCTCCTTCTAGGTGGGATAAAGAGAACTATATGTAAGATACCTGCCTTTGAGTCATTTAAAATATAGCTGGAAAAATAAGGCAAATATCAGGAACCAATGAGAAAACAATCGGATGTATAACATAGTGCCTGATGGTTTGGAGTCAGAGAAGGAAGCTTTATATTCCAACCATCTTTCCTTTGGCACCTTCTCCATTTGATGAAGTTCTCCTTCACAGACCATTGGCTCATCCACCAGAAACAGAGTTGTAGGGTCTCAGGGAGGTATGAGCAAAAAGAGAACTAACATAAATAAGCTGAGAGAACAGAACTAGAGCTTGGTAACTTGAAGGGACCACCGAGTGAACAAAACAAGTAATGGACAGAATGGACCAAGGTACAAGTGAACGAGATGGGACACTTCAAGACTAAGATTGTGTATCTTAGATGTCTGCTGGAGCATTTCCAGGGTATCTCACTAAGCTGATGATAAAAATCTTTTATAAAAAATTTTATTGAAACTATCTTTGTTTATGCTAATTACAGAGGCAATATTCTTTGTAAAAAGGTTGCATTTTCTTTCAATTCACAAATACATAAAGTAGAAAGTAAAATTCTCTCCTACCCCAGCTTCGGACAATGATCGTCAAAGCACACACACTTACAATATATACAAATATGTGTTTTCAAGTGGGCCGAACATCAAAAGCTTTATGAAGAAATAACACTGTCACACTGACCAGAGGGTTGGGAATTGTAGCACAGCCTGGCATTAGTAAGAGAATGTGCTGGAACTGGAAGGTAGGAGCAGAACTCCACATGTTTCAATACTGGCAAACTAAAGGCCAAGTAGGTATCTGAAGCCAAGGTAGGCCTGGAGCCTGAAAATAAGCAAAACCCACAAAGCAAGTCAGGAAGCCACCGTGAAGAATATCACAGTGAGAGCTCCACTTGGAGGAACTGTCTCCACGAGGGGTTGCTCGTACAGGGCTTCAGAGGAACGCCAAACACAGTTGGGGAGATAAACATGGAGTGAAGATGGTTTACTGGAAATTGGGTGACTCAGAGGCTAAGATCAAGGTCTGTGTCTCAGCTCTGCAGCGCATCAGCCCCCTGCCTCGGGGTGTTTCTCCCTCAGAGACTCCCTTTCCGTTGTCGCGGACATGGAGGATCCGAGTAACACCTGCACTACAAAGTCAGAGTCGCAGTGAGAATCACGTGACACACTCCTTCACTCAGCAAGTGTGTGCGGAGTGCCTACCACCTGCCAGGCCCCCTACCAGGAGCCAGAGTTAGAGAATAAACAAAATAAGCAAAACTCCCTTCCCTCAGGCAGCCTGCATTCTAGGAAGTTCGGTGCATGTGAAAGGGCAGATCATTGATTTAACATGAGCGTCTATACTCCTGTGTTCTATTAATGAACCTGCTGCATCTGACTGTGAGGAAAGTGATGAATACAGTCTCACTGACATGGCCGGATAGGGTCTAATTAGGCCGAAAGGAGGGAAACGGATTTCCGGTACTTTGGCCGAGTGGATGTAATGGTGGGAATCCGTGGGTTGTCTGGGAGAAAATTCTGGCTTCGAATGGGATGGGCCATCTTTTCATGGGCTCACTTCAGCAGTTCACTCAGGGGTCTGCTCCTCATCTTCTTACAAGAGGCCAAGGTCACCACAGATGGGGCGGGGTTTCCCACGATCACTGCTACAGCAAGCCGTCCAGGTGCTCTGAGCAGCATGGTGTCTCAGGGGAAAAGCCTGCAGATTCTGGAAAGAATCCACTACTACCCAGGGCTCTGTGCCAGCCTCAGTGCCCTTTTTCTCAGATCTACTGGACAGATTGATTTTTACCTTAACTTACAAATCCTTGACTAGCTCGGAGCTGTAGAGATGTCTGAGTGGAGGTCAAGGCCAGGTGAGAGAGAGCTTTGAAGAGTCATTCATGGAGCTGGAAAAGGAAAGAAGGCGAGAGAGACTAACCCTGAGTAAGCAACAACCACGGGACTGTTCATATATGTGCTACTCCGTTTACTCACTCCTGTTAACTGATAATAACACCAATATTTTTTGAATGATTATGTGCCAAGCATTAGGCTTAACTTTTTATGCACATATCCATATGGAACCCTCTCAACCACACTCATTCATTCAACAAATATTTATTGGGCATTTTCTGTGGAAGTCAGGGACTGCTACCATCTCCATCGAACAGACGAGAAAACTAGAACTTGGAGAAGTTAATTTTCCAGGTTTACTTAATTAGTTACAGAGGTAGGACTCAAACCCACATAGTTTGAATCTATACTTGTAATTTCTATACATTAAGCTGTAGAATATATTATAATTCTGGCATAGCTTAGTGCCCCAAAACATGAGCTGTTGTATTTTATTGGAATCATGGTTCTCCTTATTTTACAGACAATGCAGCTGAGGCCCAGATCAGTGACAAAACTTGTGCAAAGTCCCCCAACCAGAAACTGGCTTAGATGGGATTTGAACCCAAGTGTCTTGGACCCTACAGTCTGCAATTTTTGCAGCACAGTGTTGCCTCCTTCAGGCTCATCCCCCGCTGATTCAGGAATCTTTCCCTTTTTCCATTCATTCACGGTGCACATCTCCAAATGCAGTCATAGCCTCTCGGATACAGTTGTAAATACAGCAGCTAATAATGGTCAGGGGGTCCTGAGTCTTTCCCAACATTGTCACAAGACAACTGCACCCTTGTCTCTTGCAGCCCTTGTCTTTCTTCACGCCCTGCCTTCCAGACTGGCATCTGGCTCCCAGTAGAAGTGCTGGGTGTGCATGGAGACCACACTGTTTTTACTGCCCCCAGTGAGACAGGCTGAGACGACTGGTCCCTCAGACCAGGCAGGACCTCGTGTCCAGCATGTTCCACCTTAGCTCTTCCTCTCTCCCCAAACTCCCCCGACTCCACGTCTTGCCCAACGAGGTTGCTGTGGTGGAGCTGCACTGCAAAGGTGGGGTAGAAACACGGTCACAACTGCCAGCCTGACTCCACGGTCAGCCAAGCCAAGAAGGGCAGGACACTCCGGGGTTGTGCATTCCCTCTGGATTATTCATGAGTGCACACCATCCCCTCTGACAGTCCCAGGTAAATCCCAGATCGAATTTTTCTCTTCCCCTGAAAAGGACCCTATCAATATCCCCGGGGTCAGGAAGATTCACCATCTAGCCTTTCTTACCTGGGCTGAGGGTACTTGGAGGCCACTTGGAATTTGCTAGGCTGGGTTAGGCTCCCCCCCCCCCCATCTTATTGCTATACAACCCTCCCTGCACCCAGCCCTTGGCCCTCCAATCTTTTGCACACACTTATGCTACGCTCATCTTCCTTAAATACCTTTGCATACATCACTCCACATCTAATGCCTTGTGGCTCTGCATTGCCTACAGGTTTACCTCAGTACACTGGTCTGTCCCAGTTAGTATCAGGTATGCCTCTAGTAACTTCTGCCTTAAAATAATGAGTAGTCATATTGGAAAATAATCAGATTATTAAAGCTAGTTAGAACAGATTTAGGTTCATCCTCTCTCATGCTCTTGTAATTGCATTTTGATATGTTCCCTATCACACATTTTTAAAAATTTATTTTATTGAAGTGTAGTTGATTTACAATGTTGTGTTAGTTTCTGGTGTACTACATACATATATTCTTTTTCATATTCTTTTCCATTATGGTTCATTACAGGATATTGAATATACTTCCCTGTGCTATACAGTAGGACCTTGTTGTTTATCCATTCTATATATAATAATTTGCATCTGCTAATCCCAAACTCCCAATCCATTCCTCCCCCATTTTCCCCTCCCCCTTGGCGACCACAAGTCTTGTTCTCTATGTCTGCCTATCACACATTTTACTATGTCATCATATCATAAAGCCTAGCCATGTGATCCTTTAAAAAAGAACTAAGGCTCAGTTTCTTCAACTGCGAAATGAAGGTAAAAAGGGCACACAACTCATGGATTTATTCATTGAAAAAATATTGACTGAGTTTCTACTATGTTCCAGGCACTTCTGCTTACATCCTCATGCATGATTTTGTCAGAACAGAACAGACATCTCTGGGCTGACAGTGAGGATGAAGTGAGGTCATGAGAACTAACACTCATTGAGGGCCCAGAACAGAGCCTGGCAAGTGGTAAAACTCAGTGGCTGTTCTACAAGCTTAATCCTTAAAATAATCTTGTGAAGTAGGTGCTATAGTAGCCCTACTTTGTGGATACACCTAAATGATGAATAACGGTTTAAGCAACTTGCCCAAGTTCAACACTTAGCAAATGGCAGAGCCAGGATTTGAATCCAGGCAACCACTGTCCTTTGTTACATCTGGATTTGGACTTAAAACACTTAGCACAACACCTGGTACATAATAAGCATTTAGTCAAAGCTATTATTCTCAGTCTCATTTTCATTATTATATTTCAAACTCTAGGAAGTGCTTATAACTCATTTAATCTGTTGCTTATATTCTTTTGCATAATTGCACCCATTATAAATTATGGTAAGGCTTACGAGTGCCCTGTGGTACTATTTGCTTACTTTCATGCAGTATACTGTTTGATTTCCATCAAACTCTGAATACACCATGAAAACGTATTGCATTCATGAGTGTCTTCTGTCACATTTGTTGTGTTAAGGGAGAAAAAAAAAAAAACTTCTGCTCCAAACAAAATCTCAGAAAGGAACCTGCCTTTCAGGGTCACAATAAGGAAGCAGGATTAAGTGGAAAAGGCACGGGCTTTGGCACTGGGTAAACTGTTGTCCAGATTTCCAATTCTGCCACTTGTTAGCTGTGTGTGTTTGGGTAAGTGGCTTATCTTCTCTGAGCCTTCCTTCCCCTGTTCTGCAAAATGAGAGGGTTGCCTCAGGTTATCACTCTGATCCTTTTCAGCCTTCAAGTGTGTGACTCGAGGTGTAAGTACAGAGTGTCATAAAGCTTTTCCTTAATCCAATTTTCTTAGGACAAGTTGCTAAAGAACGACTATTAGGTTAGAGGCAAAGAGCGTTCAGTGACAACAGCCCTAAATTCCATTACTAATAGAAAACCAGTAATGAACATTGAACTGTCTTCAGGTGCCCTAAAAATAATTGGTCATGGATTTTCTTTCAAAATGCAAGGGTTTTGAACTTCACACTTTGGGTATTCATGTTGGAAGTTATGTGCAGATGGAAGGAGTGTACCATGGTGATCATTCCTTTCCAGGGAACTTACCCAAGATCCAGCAAACTGGGGTGAGTATTTTAGAATAAAAAGAAGCAAAAGATCATTTATCTGAAAGTTGTGTTGAGGTTCAAATTTATGATGGAGCTTTGAGACTTTACTTTCTTCCTCTGCGTCATGGATAAATAAATGCATCTTTTCAAATAGAAAGACATAGATAAATTTTCAAATAAAAAGACATACTTTTGAGGGGAAAAGAGACCTTAGGGATTATCTGGCCACAGTCTTTTCATTTTAAAGATGATGAAATTCAGCTTCAGTAAACCTCATCCATAAAAGAAAGCTAATAATAGCACTTGCTGTGAGGATTAAATAAGGTAATGTTTATAAACCACTTAGCACAGTACATGATATGAAATTAGTGCCCAGTGATAGCACCTACTTATTATAATTTTTGCTTAATATTATTTACTTGCCTAAAGCCACACTGGTAGTCTAGGCATAGTTAATTGAGAACTAGGGATCCTCAAATCCAGATCAGTGCTCTTTGTAAAACATCATTCATTCAACACATATTTACTGAGTATCTACTAAGTTCCATGCACTTTTATAAATACTGGACCTACAGCTGTGAGAAAAACATACCAAAAAAAAAAAAATTAATGGCTTCATGGAGCTTACATTTTAATGGGGAAGACATAATAAACAACATAAATAGGTAAATATATCTAGTATGTAAGAAGGGAAGATATAAAGCAGAGAAAAGGTAAGAATTTGGGGGAAGGAGGTGAGAGTGCAGTTTTAAATAGGATGGTCAAGACGGGCAGGAGATGAAAGAGGAAGCCATGTGGATCCCTTGGGGGAAGCACTGCAGGCAAGGGGACAGGAGCCCACATGTCCTGAGACAGGAGCCGGGGGCTCATATGAGGACCATTAAGGGGGCCAGTGTGGCTGGAACAGGGTGGTAGGGAGATGAGCACAATAAATGTGCCGGCCTCTGCGGAGCACCATCACGACTGTGGCTTTTATTCCTAGAGATCTGGGAAGCCATGGAAAGGTTTGAGCAGAAAAGTTACTGGAGGAGACAGACTGGAAGAAACTGCTCCTGACCCAGAACACATGGGTTCCTGGGGTTAACAAACCATATATAGAAACAAACAAACAAGATGGATACTATATGTGTCCTGCACTGCCTGAAATATTTATTAGCTGGCCTTCTTCAGGATAAGTTATCTTAGGGAACTAGATCAGGCCAGACAAGAGTGAGAGAGAGAGAGAGAGAGAGAGAGAGGAAAGGAAGGAAGGAAAGAAGGAAGGAAGGAAGGAAGGAAAGAAGGGGAAGAAAAGGAGGGAGGCAAGGAGGGAGGGATCCATATCGGTTATCTATTGCTGTGTAACAAATTACCCCAAAACCTAAGGAATGAAAAAACACACATTTATTATCTCACCATTCCTGTGGGTCAGGAATCCAGGCATAGCTTGTGGACTGAATGTTTTATTACATTCTGTATATTATGCACTGAATGTTCCCCAAATTCGTATGTTGAAACCCTACCCCACAATATGGTGGTATTAGGAAGTGGGGCCCTTAAGAGGTAATTCGGAACAGATGAAGTTAGAATTAGAGGAATGGAATAAAGTGCCCTTGTGAGAGTCACAGGAGAGCTTTCCACAGTCTGCTCTTCACCATGAAAGGACACAACGAGAAGATAGAGGTCTGGAACCTGGAAGAGGGCTCTCACAAGACCCCGACCATGCTGGCACCCTGATCTCAGACTTCTAGTCTCCAGAACTGTGAGAATTAAATGTCTGTTGTTTATAAATCACTCAGTACTCTGTTATAGCAGCCTGAGTGGACTAAGACAGCATCCCTGGCTCCGGGTCTCACAAGGCTACCATCGGTGTGTCAGCCAGGGCTGCGGCCGTGTCCAGGCTGCACGGGGAGAGGACCACTTCCAAGCTCACTCATGCCCCTGTTGGCAGGCCTTGGATCCTCTCCAGCTGTGGGTCACAGACACCAGTTCCTTGCCACAGGGGCCTCTTCACAGGGCAGCTCACAACTTAGCAGCCGGCTTGTATTTTCTTGGAGCCAGAAAAAGAATGTGAGAGGGCACTCAAGACAGAAGCCGCAGTCTTTTGGAACCAAATCCTGGGAGTAACATCCACTGCTTCTGCCATATACTATTCATCAGAAGCAAGTCAGTAAGTCCAGGCCACAGTCAAGGGAGAGTGTTATCCTGGGCATGCATACCAAGCGGTGGCAATTGTCGGGCCATCTCAGAGGCTGGCCACACAAGTTCAGGAAATAGAACCGGCTTTCACCAAAAGGGGAAATGACAGGTAAACATAGTAGGAACTTCAAGATCAGCCTCTCCTGATTTCTCAAAATATCAGTTTGGAGAGAGAACCCGGGACAAACATCCAGCAGTAGCAGCCAGGCTTCATTTCAGTGACCACAGAGCCCACTGATGAGGGAATTCCTGAGCACACGGCCAGTTCCACATCCCAGGCAGGCAGGCAGCTGAGTCTGATTAGGTAACTGTAGTAGGCAGAGTAATGGCTCCCAAAGATGTCCGCATCCTCATCTCCAGAACCTGAGAACATGTTACCTGACATGGCAAAAGAGACTTTGTACGTGAGATTAAACTCAGGGTCTTGATAAAGGGCAATTATCTTGAATTACCCAGGTGGGCCCAAGGTAACCACAGGGGTCCTTGTGAGTGAAAGAGGAAGGCCAGAGAGACAGAGGAGGAGACATGATGACAGAAGCAGAGATTGGAGTGATGTGACTGCTGGCTTTGAAGATGAAAAGGAGCCACAAGCCAAGGAATGTGGGCAATCTCTGGAAGCTGGAAAAGGCAAGGAAATGGATTTTCACCTAAAGCCTCCAGAAGGACCATAGCCCTGTTGCTACTTTGATTTTAGCCCAGGGAGACCCATTTTGGACTTCTGATCTTCAGAAAATAAATGTTCTTGTCTTAAGCCACTAAGTTTGTGGTAAGTTGTTACAGCAGCCATAGGAAGCTAACATCATAACTTAGTTCTTTTCTTTGTTAATTCTTCTTGATTTTTATCTTCAGTTTTTCTGATTATAAAGAGCCACTATCTTCTTTCATATCTTTAAAATTATTTTTATTTATATTTTATTACACTAGTAATACCCAAATACACATAAAAATAAAAACATATATACAAAATGAAAACAACACATACAGATGAAGTTCCTTATGACCACTGTCTCCAACCTGTCCTTTCCCCAAGTAACCATTGTTGACAAGTTGGTATATCTCCTTCCAGACCATTTTCTATGCCCTTTCAATCATAGATAAAATACATAACCATTCAATAATTAGCTCTTTCAGCAAATATTTATTGTGTCATTACTACACGCTAAGCACTA
The DNA here is from genome assembly GCF_028023285.1 of Balaenoptera ricei. Taxonomy (NCBI): domain Eukaryota; kingdom Metazoa; phylum Chordata; class Mammalia; order Artiodactyla; family Balaenopteridae; genus Balaenoptera; species Balaenoptera ricei. The sequence continues at coordinate 83,189,951 of NC_082646.1, read as the reverse complement.
TTCTAGGTACTAGAGACATAGCCCAAATCCCTGCCTTCCTAGAACTTACATACATAAAATATAGCTGCTAGACAGGGCAGACCCAGCAGTGGGAATCAAGGTGACATGATTTGCCAGGTCTACACTGTTCATTACAATAGCCACTAGGTGTGCATAGCTATTGAGCACTTGCCATGTGGCCAGTCCTAACTGAAGTGTGCTATAAATGTAAATGTAAGTGTAAATATTGGATTTTGAAGACAGTACAAAGTACAGGATGTGAAATATATCAATAATAATTTTTTTACATTGATTCCATGTTGCAATGGTAATATTTTTGGCGAGCTAAGTAATAAACTTCATATATATCATTAAAATTAATCTCACATGTTTCTCTTTACTTTTTACCAGTGTGACTGCTAGAGCATTTAAACTTACATATATGGCTCATATCATGTTTCTATTGGACAGCGTGTGATGTATGTCTGGAAAAGATTGCACGGGCTGCTGGCGAATGGATTGTGGTAAGCAAGAGTAAATGGGTGGGAAGACCAGCTGGAAGGGTCCTGCAGCAGCCCATTCAGTGCTTGTTGAAGGAAGAGGTTGGAGGGAGCCTAAGAGAAGTCTATAACCCCTTGCCCTCCAATCTTTCTTGAATGAATTGGAGACAGAAAAGAAACACACATGAAAAATTGCAAAACAGTACTAAACTGCATACGATCTTTTGTTCTGTTTTGAATGTCAGAGCTTTATGAAAGACAATAGACTCGAAGTTTCTTCTCTCTCCCAACCCTATCAGAATTTCAGCGGAATAAGGGGAGGAAAGGGTGTAGTCACCTTACCTAGAACTCAATACATTCCAGTGATCGTTAGTTAGTTCCCAGAAATTAGAGGCCTTAGTCCCATTCTTCACCTTGACTGGGCCCATCCAAAGTAAATTCCTTAACAGGACTAGATGCCCCATCAAAGTTAGTCTCTCCTGCTCTTCCAACAGTGCCCCCTCTAAGCGTCCCAGTGTTCAGACCCTGATCCACAAGTGTCCAGGGCTTCTCACTATGGCAGAATCTCAGCCACCTTCTACCCCCAAACCCAGGCAATCTCCAGGTTTTCAGGGGACATATGCAACACCTCCATTCACAAATCTTCACCACTCGCTTGGACAATTCCATAAAGTAGGGCCTATGGACTCGGATCTCTGTGCCTCTTAAAAACAATATAAATCTATCATTCTTTGAAATCCACAGAGAACATTTGCCAAGATTTTTTTTTTTTTGCAACAACTCTGTGAAACAGGCAGAGAAAGAAAAAAAGAAAGAAAGAAGGCACTTAAGAAATGACTTTTTTAAAAAAAATTAATTAATTAATTAATTATTTTATTTTTGGCTGTGTTGGGTCTTTGTTTCTGTGCGAGGGCTTTCTCTAGTTGCGGCAAGCGGGGGCCACTCTTCATCGCGGTGCGCGGGCCTCTGTTGTGGAGCACAGGCTCCAGACGCGCAGGCTCAGTAGTTGTGGCTCACGGGCCCAGTTGCTCCGCGGCATGTGGGATCTTCCCAGAGCAGGGCTCGAACCCGTGTCCCCTGCATTGGCAGGCAGATTCTCAACCACTGCACCACTAGGGAGGCCCAAGAAATGACTTTTTCTTAAGTCTTAGTTACTTGCCAGTGCATTTCAGATCTGATTTGCTAGCAGATTACTGACGTAATCATTTTAAGATTCACATATGGATCTGTCCATGGTGTCCTGTTAAAGCATCATGACTTCCTAGCACTGGGACACCTAGGCAAGTATGTGAACCACTGGCACAAACATACTTAGCCTCCTGGTGTTGGATATGCTAATCACCCCCCCTAACCCCCTAGTGACACTGTGGGGCTGTGGAGTTTTGCTACCACCATTAACCATTAGTGTGACCTTGAATAAGCTCTCTGGCCATTCTCCTAGGTTTCTATATTTAAAAAAAAAAAAGAGACTTTAAACCACAACCTTCCAGTGTAGAGACTATTCATACAGTTAAGAAAGGGCATCATTTAAGAAAGGATAAGGGATGTGAAACTGCTGTTTCCTTCATATTCTCAGTTCCTCTGGCCTTTCATGATGTGAGCATCTTACCTTGCTGAGTGTTATTCTAACCAAGATCTATATTTTCCATACATTGTTGTCTTCTTTATCAAGAACTACTACAGATAACCAAATACATTATACATTTATACAGACATATACATACGTATATATGCAGGGTTGTTTACATATAGACACACAGACATATATACGCAGGGTTGTATACAGCAAACAATGTGCCCTATTCTACATCAATTATTTAAGGGCTCTTTCAAGACCACTTTGACCACATGCAATTTTGCCTTAGGTGTTAACTTTAGAACGTAGCTTGACATAAAATGTAATGCTGCTAAACTTCTGTCCAATATTCCTCAGGCCTAGATACAGAGGAGGACACTGCAGGAGAGATGCCTGTTGTACAACAAAATCTTCAAGCCCCCTCTGATGCCAGTGCCCTCTGGCCTCATGGGTTGATCAGACCTTAACTTGGTGCCTTTCAGTTGGGCCTGGGAAGCCTCCTTCCATTTTAGTATCTTCTAAGACCTCTGAAGTCTGGGGTGAGTAATAAAAATCATCCAGAACAGGGCCAAAAAGAGCCAAAACAATGAATGTTCTTTTGATACACTTGGAAAATGAATTGATCCCCTATCTCTAGAGGAACAACACATGATGTTTTCCATCTGACAAGGCTATGGAAGAATAATGTTGTAGAAACAAGAGTCTATTCACTGGAGCCATTGTGGCTCAGTCCTGGAGCTGGGAGTGGCAAGTTTGCATCACTCCACCCACTTACAAACACTCAAATGTGGAGTTCTGTTTACTGGCAAAAGTATTTTCAAACTCTGTCCTCCTCACCCCCGCCACCCCCAAGTCATTTTTGTCTAATAAATGACTAAATGTCATTATGTTATCTCAAAGTTGGAAAGGGGGTCAGAGGTCCATGGCTTTCAGCTATACAGCCTCTGATGAAGAGCTAGCTGCTTGGTCCTTGTTGAGATGCTTTGGGTTCCATGTAACATTATACCCTGACTCAGACCTAAATGCTAGGGAAAATTGTCTCCTACGGCCAGAAACTCAAAGGAGAAAGAGGGCGGGTCTCAGGCGTGGTATCGCAGCAGTTCAATGATGTCATCGTAGCCCCATCTTCCTTCCATTTTTCTGCTTTGCAGCAGCTTCTTTCTAAGACCAATTCCCTTAATAGTCACAAAACGGCTGCAGCAGTTACAGGTGCCACAGCCAGGGTCCAGAGGCAGCAAAGGGACTATTTCTTGCTCACCTTCTTAAAGGGGGAAGTTTTCCCAGGCCCCTCTCAACCCCAAGCAGAGCTCCCTCCTCATCTCATTAACAAGAACTAAGTACATGCCCACTCCAAAATCAGTCACTGCCAAGGGGAGTGGGACACCCATGATTGGCTTGACTGAGGCATATTGTTGTCTGGAGAGGATGGCTCTCTGGAGGGAACAGAAAGAATGTTCTATTAGTAAGAAAGAAGAGAAGAAATTAATTTGTTTAGACAACAACAGTGTCTTTTATATTCATCCAGTTGTGGAACACAGAAAGTGGGAGAACCGAGTACATAATATTGGATTGGCCAAAAAGTTCTTTCGAGTTTTTCCGTAAGATGTAACAGAAAAACCTGAACGAACTTTTTCGCAAACCCAATATTTCATTATATACAGTAGGTATAAATAGTTTATGTAGCTTTACATGGTGTTATGAACTGCATGTTTGTGTACAACCCACCAAATCCATATGTTGAAACCCTAACCCCCAATGTGTTGCCTTTGAGAGGTGATTATGTCATGAGGGTGGAATCTTCATGAATGGGATTAATACCCTCATGAAAAAGACCCCAGAGAACTCTGTCACCCCTTCCAGCACATAAGAACACAGTTAGAAGATAGCCATGTGTGAACCAGAAAACCAGAGCCTTGGTATTGGACTTCCCAGACTTCAGAACTGTGAGAAATAAATGTTTATTGTTTGTAAGTCACCCTGTCTCTGGTATTTTTGTTACAGCAGCACAAATGGACTGAAACATGTAGAACAATCAAAAACTTTTATTTGACTTTTCATTCTATTTCTCTCACTCTTGGATCTGAAATTATAGCCTCCCATCATCATTATTATTTTCATTTAAAATTACTGAGCACTTAGTATGTGCCAGGAACTGTGCAAACCATTTCCCGTGAATTCTGTCCTTTAATTTTTCACAACAGCCTTGTGAAGTAGGTACTGTTTATCTTCATTTTACAGTAAACTAAGACCAGGAAAGTTTAAGTAACTTGCCCATTTTTGCACAATTAGTGGAGGGGCCAGGACTTGAGTCAGATTACTAAAATTCCAAATGAATAACCATTCATGTAACAGATGAGTCTCCATGCTAGGTGCTGGGAATAGTAAAAGCAAACATAGTTCTTGCCTTTATGGAATCTGCCATCTAATGAAAAAGAAAAATAGAAACAAATAGATTATACAAATTCTACAAAATTTTAGTGGGTATTATAAAGGAAAAGGAATGAGAGAGGGCCCTCATTTATACTGTGATGATAAACAGCCTTCTGGAAGGCAGACTTTATGCTGAATATGAGCTATGAGTAGGAGCCATGTGAAGGGAGGAAGGAAAAATTCTAGGAAAAAGCTCTGAGGTGGAAAAAGTTTGACACTTTCAACACATGAACAAAATCGGTGTGACTGGAGCAAAATGAGAAAGCAGAGAATTGCATAGGTTCTAGAGAGGTAGGCAGGGGTCAGGTCATTTGGGCCTCATAGGTCCCTTAAGAATATTGAATTTTGTTCTAGGTGCGTTCTGAAACTATCAAGGAGTTCTAAGCAGAAAATAAATGTGATTAGATTTGACCTTAAAACTTGATCACTGAAACTACTGTTTGGAGAATGGCTGAGTTGGAGAAAGAACAGACATAAAGAGATCATTTGGGAGGCCATTGCAGCCACCAGGAAAGCAGTGATGGTAGGTGGCCAGAGAGCTGGAGATAAGAGGATGGAAATTCAAGAGATATTCTATAGGTGGAAGTGACCAGAGTTGGATGGGATTGAATACAATGATGAGGGGGAGGGAGAAACTGAAGATGATTCCCGGTGTCTGGTTCTCACAACTGGTGCTAAAGAGTGAAGCCACTGAGGGAAGCAGCTGCATCGCACAGGGAGATCAGCTCGGTGCTTTGTGACCACCTAGAGGGGTGGGATAAGGAGGGTGGGAGGGAGACGCAAGAGGGAAAGGATATGGGGATATATGTATATGTATAGCTGATTCACTTTTTTATACAGCAGAAACTAACACAACACTGTAAAGCAATTATACTCCAATAAAGATGTGAAAAAAAAAAAAAAAAAGGGAAGCCACTGACCAGGGTCAAATGTAAGAATATAAAGGTTCGGCTTGAGACATATTAAATTTGAGATGTAAGATGTCAAGTAGGCTATTTCACATATGATCCAGAGCTGAGAAGTTTCCTGGAGATGTATATTTGAATATAGTTGGCATATTGATGACATATTGATGGTATTTAAAACCATGAGAAGGAAAATATTGAATATATGGGAAAACAGAGAACCCAGAATACAACATACAGGGGAGATTAAAATGAAACCATCAGGAAGGTAGTAAGAAAGCTGGAAGAGGGAGACATTAGCCAAGTCAAATACAGGAGTGCTTCAGGAACAAGAGAGTAGCCAGTTATGCTGCTTGCTGCTGAGGATCAGGTATGATGGAGCCTGAATGTATATACTGAAAGAACCCATCCATTGGCCATTACTTTGAATTTAAATGACCCACACCAAGGCACATCATTATGAAGTTCCATTATATCCCAGACCAAAAAGAAGATTCAAAAATCTTCATAAGTGGTAAGAGAGGGACAGTAAGAACAAGCTACAGGGGCTTCCCTGGTGGCACAGTGGTTGAGAATCTGCCTGCCAATGCAGGGGACACGGGATCGAGCCCTGGTCTGGGAAGATCCCACATGCCGCGGAGCGACTGGGCCCGTGAGCCACAACTACTGAGCCTGCGCATCTGGAGCCTGTGCTCTGCAACAAGAGAGGCTGCGATAGTGAGAGGCCCACGCACCGCGATGGAGAGCGGCCCCCGCTCACCGCAACTAGAGAAAGCCCTCGCACAGAAGCGAAGACCCAACACAGCCAAAAATTAATTAATTAATTAATTAATCATTTTTTAAAAATGTACTTAAAAAAAAAAAGAACAAGCTACATACAAAGAGTTGGATTCAGAATAGCATGAAACACCTCTAGAGTAGCATTAAAAGCTAAAATACAAATGGATAATGCCTTCAAAATTCCAAGGGAAAATGATTTCCAACACAGAATTATATTCATAGTCAAGTAAAAGAAAAAGAAAAATCTGTGTAAACATGAAAGATTTTTTAAAGTTTATCTCTCATACGTCTTTTTCTGGGAAACTACTGAAGGATGCTATCCCACAAAATGAGAACATAGTCAAAGAAAGAAATCCCAAGAAATGGGATAAGAAGAAAGAGAGAGGTGAGGGAGATTCGCAGAGTGGTGATAAAGGGAAGTTCCAAGATGACCGCTCTGCAGCAGGCTTAGAGGGTAACCAACCCCAACCAGAGTGAGTGCCAGGACTAAGAGCTCCAGAAGTGATGTTGGCAGGTGGGTGCAGAATGCAACGGATAAACTATGTGGTGTGACTTACCATGCTGAATGAAGTTTTAGAGAGAAAAAAATTTTAGACTGAATGAGTAATAGGTATGCAGAAAATAACAAATGAAAAAACAAAATTGAAAACAAAACAATTGTTCACTCCAGTGTTAAAGTGTAATTTTCAAATAAAAAAGATAAAATCATGACTGTAATATAAAAGTAAAATGAGCATGTGTCAAAGATTTTTATTTAACTCATCACTTTAGGAGGGAACCAGTAAAACAGTACAGCTAGTACAAAGGGTGAATTCAAAGATCAGAATCATATATAAGAAACAAGGAATTCTGAAATGAATTTACAAAGAGAAGCAAAAATGATCTATAATCATTTTTATAATAATTGATTATAAAGTAGGGCAATATTGATAGGGCAATAATCAATAGTTTTCTATTACTATGTAACAAATCATCACAAATTTCACAGCTTAAAAAAACACACATTTACCATCTTACGCAGCTCTGTAGGTGAGAAGTCTGGTGGGCTGAGCTGAGTTCTCTGTTTAGAGTCTTAAAAAGCCAAGATCAAGTTGTCCGCTGGGTTGGGCTCTTATCTGGAGGCTCTAAGGAAGAATCTGCTTCCAGGCTCATTTAGATTACTGGCTGGATTCAGTTCCACGTGGCTACAGAACTGAAGATGCCATTTCCTTGCTGGCTGTCAACTGGGATTGCTGTCGACAACTAGAAACCCTTCTCTGGTTCTTGCACTTGGCCCCCTTCCTCTTCAAAGCCAGCAACTGCACATCAAATCCTTCTGGTGCTTTGAATCTCTCTGACTTCCCGTTCTGCCACCAGCTGGAGAAAACCCTCTATTAATGTAGAGGGTTTTTTCACAGGGCCTGTGAAATTAGGACTCATGTGATTAGTTCCACTCGAATAATCTCCCCTTTGCCATATAATATAACAATCACAGGAATGATATCTCATTCACATGTTCTGCCCACACTCGAGGGGAAGATATTATCCTAGGACCTGGGTCACTGGGAGGTTATCTTAGGATCTGCCTGCCGCAGCATCCCACCATACACAATTATTTGCATTTCTATGGATAACAATGACATGGGGGCAAAATCTACAAACAATGAATGCTGAAGAGGGTGTGGAGAAAAGGGAACCCTCTTGCACTGTTGGTGGGAATGTAAATTGATACAGCCACTATGGAGAACAGTATGGGGGTTCCTTAAAAAACTAAAACTAGAACTACCATATGACCCAGCAATCCCACCACTGGGCATATACCCTGAGAAAAACCATAATTCAAAAAGAGTCATGTACCAAAATGTTCACTGTAGCTCTATTTACAATAGCCAGGACATGGAAGCAACCTAAGTGTCCATCGACAGGTGAATGGATAGAGATGTGACACATATATACAAAGGAATATTACTCAGCCATAAAAAGAAATGAAATTGAGTTATTTGTAGTGAGGTGGATGGACCTAGAGTCTGTCATACAGGGTGAAGTAAATCAGAAAGAGAAAAACAAATACCGTATACTAACACATATATATGGAATTTAAAAAAAAATGGTTCTGAAGAACCTATGGGCTGGACAGGAATAAAGACGTAGATGTAGAGAATGGACTTGAGGTCACGGGGAGGGGGAAGGGTAAGTTGAGACGAAGTGAGAGAGTGGCATGGACATATATACACTACCAAATGTGAAATAGATAGCTAGTGGGAAGCAACCGTATAGCGCAGGGAGATCAGCTTCGTGCTTTGTGTCCACCTAAAGGGGTGGCATAGGGAAGGTGGGAGGGAGATGCAAGAGGGAGGAGATATGGGGATATATGTATACATATAGCTGATTCATTAGGTTATACAGCAGCAACTAACACAACATTGTAAAGCAATTATACTCCAATAAAGATATTAAAAAAAAATAACATGCATCATTATTAGTTTTCTGCAGTGTATAGAATTATAAAATAAGTCAAAGACCATGAAAGGCAAAGACAACCTGGATAAGTGAACTAGATCCACTAATCTTGTTCTGCCAATTCTAAAGTCGTTCATAATTTTTCTGACACCTGTTTATACGAGAAAAGAAATAAAACATACCACATGGGTCACTTTTGAGCAATATGTAGGTAACAATTGGATAGTCACGTAGCAAAAACTTGTGATGTGACTGTATGTCTACTTATAGCTACATGTATTGGGCTCCACGACTGTTTGTTAGTTTAACTTGGTTTTGCAGAATAAGCAAGGACTTGCAAAGACTGAGTATAATACCTATTATAGACATTCGTTGTTTTTCCCTACCTGAAATCTCTTCCCTTTCTTCTAGGAATAACACCCTGATTTTCATTTGGAGAGCCACTCCTCTTCCATTAAGGTGGGTGATACATGACCAAGGCTAATGTGTAAATGCTAAGGACAAAATACAGTCATAGCACAGAAAAAGGACTAACCAACCCAGGATAGTGGAGGCAGAAAGTCCTTGACTCGGTGTGACAAGTGAGTTTGATTTTTTTTTTACAATGTCAGAAACTTGTTTAATGTTTTAATAATAGCATTTCTTTGTGTGTGTGTGTGAGTTTGATTTTGAAGGACCATAAAAATGCTAACACCTAACACATTGTATGGTTTTCACATGTCAGGCACTATTTTTCACGCTTTTCATGCACTGCCTCATTTAATGCTTACAATCCAAGAAAAGTAAAACTGGTATTACCTATACTTTACAGATGTGGAAATTGAGGCACAGATAAAGTAAGTAATTGGCTCAAAGTTACACAGCTAAAAAGTGGTAGAGTCAGAGACCATTCTCTTATGCTACACCATACTGATTTTCAGAAGTAAAATCAGTTTGTGGAAAAATAACTCCACTCCCAAAACAAAAGAAATCCCTTTCTTATACTGAGAATGACCAAAGAGGTTCCAAGGTCTGCCCTCCTTGTCCCCACGCTTGGTACTCAGGGGTGCACTTCATAGTCCCCAGGAGAAGACCCTAATTCTTGAATACAGCGAGCCTCTGCTCTGTTGAAGATTTAAACTTGCGTGTGAATCAGAAGCACCTGGAGGGCTTCTGGTGACTGGGTTCCACCTTTGGAGTTTCTGGTTCAGTAGGTCTAAGGAGGGCGTCCAAGACTTTGTATTTCTACCAGCTTCTCAGGTGATGCTGCTTCTGGAGATCAGGGGACCACATTTTGAAAACCACTGGCCTAAGGTATAAGTAATAGCAGCACAGGGCAATCTGAGATGGGTCTCTACTCACCCGGTTCTTTGCTTCCAAACCTAAAGGACAACCATAGTGACAAACTGGTGCGGTTATTGGCAGATCACCCAGGGATAGAACCACCAAGTGGAGAAGCTGGCTTGGAGAGGATTGCATCATAGCTGATGGAGGGAAATTCAATATCTGTTTGAAGTGAAATTAGGTTGGGTCTTGCCTCTCTGTGTATCAGGAGGGAGGAAAAAAGCTAACCAAAAAACATATGGAAAAAATATGTATTTTTTTGGAACGGTGAGTTGATTCCTTGGTTTCACCAGAAAGTCATCCTTAATTCTTTGTATTTCTATGGCAGTCTCTCCTGAAAAATTTCAAAGTTACTGATGGGACCCCAAACGTTGAACTTCCAAAACCTCTAAGAGGCTTCTGGGTGTTGCTTGATTGGTCTTTCAAGAAACAAACCATTTTGGAGCTTGGTTTTTCACCTAGGTTCTTCAAGAAAGAAAACTTTTCATCATGTTTCATATGTTGTGTGTTTCCTGTTGCTTTCATATGGTCCTGCTTGAAAGCCTATAAATCCTATCTTGCAGATCTTAATTTGAAATATTTATGTCAGATATTTTTCCTCTCCATGGCTTGAAATTTTATTCCTTCACATCTCTGGTTCTTATTTCTACATAACTCTGCCTACTGAATGCATGCTGAAAATGCATATGTGTTTTCTTTTTAAAGCTATTTTTAGGGGTTAAAAAAAAAAACCCACCTCTATCAGACTATTCACTGTAGACTAAGAAGAGAGTGACTGGCTGTTCATGAGAAGCTGCCAACTTCATCCTCTTTGGAAAAGATTGAACTACAATATTTCAAAAGTCATGGGTGGTGAGTGTGGACAGACATTAAAAAGATGCAAGACCAGAGTTGGCTAGAGACTAAAATCCACGCAATACAGAGCAATTCCTTATGAAGAGTCATAAAAATAACACAATGGATCAAATGCTTTGTACCACAGGTTTTTTTCACACCCTCCAGGGAAATTGCCCAAATTATTTAAAAATGTGGTAAATCCAAGTTGGTTATCCATCACCTTCCCAAACATTTCTTTCACCGCTTCTAATCTCATACAGATGTGGCATGACTATCGAAGGTTGGGTTCAACACACTTGGACCTTGCTTTCAAAGAAAGCAGAATTATAAAATTTTTTTGAATTTCTGCCACCTACTGGCAACTCAAAGTGCTAGAACTGAATGCAGGGTAACAGCACTTCCTGTTGGAGGCTGGTTATGGTCTTCATCTGGAGCATATTTTATGAGCACATACTTTACCTGATCTTCAGTACATGTCACTGATTTAGTGAGAAAACAGGGTGGATTGAGTTATTTGGGAGTTAGCTTCCAGGTCCCAGAGCACCCCGTAACCATCCCTGCCTGGTAGGCCTGATTACAAAGTAAACTTGGCATTTTTGGATTCCCTTCCCTTTGTGGCGTGAATCGCATGGCTTCAGGGTTGGTGAGTTGGTGCTCAGATGGTGCTGTTGTTTGCCCCTGTTGCCTAACCTTCAGTGGCAAGGCTGGTACATTTCTAGGTGTAATTCTAGAAGGCAGATAGTCTGTGTTTGTGGACTGTGCGAAATGAATCTGAATATTGACTTGTATGATATCTGGAATACATTCTGGAAAGTTCTTAGGGGGAGAATGTGTAATGGTGGGGGATTGCCACCCTGGTGTGTAGAGCCAGGAGAGTGGGGGAAGATCTTTCAGCTTGAATTATCATCTAGTTTCTGATGCTAATTCTGACAGCCTAAACCTAAGCTAAGTTTTTGGAATATCTCCTCAAATCCATCCTCTAACAAAATAACCTACATGAGGCACCATCTTGTCCTTAACCTTGTAACTCTTCTCGTCCTGTTTTGTCATTTCTAGGTGTGCCACATTTCAAAGAGTTCATTTCATTCCAAGGGGCAACCAGAGAGGGATCAAAGACTTTACTTCATTTTGCCAAGCTGGAGTGTTTATTACGCTGGGTCTATTTCCCTTTGAGGATTGCTATCTGTGGGTGTGAAATCTGAGTCCCAAGAAAGGCAGATGAGAAAAGCTTGGGGGGCAGCCACCAGACAGGAAGGTGTCATTTATGCCAAGAGAAGAAAGCAGAGTCAGGGATGCTGAAGAAAATAAAAAAGGTGAAAGTACATTGGACATATGGCAAAGGGTGGTGACCATCTGGAAAAGTGGATATTGTAATGGGGCAGGCAACCATCAAAAAAGGGAACTGAAATTTTAAAAGAAATTAAAGGCCAAGAAATAGACTGAGTGATATTCCAGTGAACATGTTTGAAAAATAAGGGCTGTGACAGTGAAGGTCCTAGCCCTATGGTCCAGCCATATTAAATTTCTTTCAGTTCTGCGAGCATGGTGTGCTCTCTCTAGCCGCTATGCCTTCATGAACATCCTTCTCTCTGCTGGAATATTGTTCTGTACCTGACCTCTGGCATTCTCTTTTTACTAAACCAAGTCTTCCTACTTACTGTTCAGATCTCAGCTTCAGTCTCTCTTCCTCTGAAGGTCCGGGGAAATCTCTTCTCCACCTAAGTGAGTGACTCCAGATGTCATGGGGGAGTACTTCCTTGACCACAGGATCCACACTTCCTCTTACTGTTGGAGTTTCTTCTTTCCTGAGAGCTCTATGCTCAATCCTGGCAGGATCTTGTTGCTTTCATCACCTCTACAACCTCAGCACTCGGCACTATACCCTAGACATAGTATGTTATTAATTCTCATTTCTGAGATAAATGCATAAATTAAAACAGCTTGAGGGGACCGGTCGAGCTAGACGTTTTGAAAGAACATCCTATCAATTTGCCATTTCTGGTACAACTCCCTTTCCACTGTGTGAGTAGAGAGAAAGACGGACCCCAGGTTGGTGCCTCACCGTCTATAGCCGCAGTGGAAGCTGAGGCCAAAGACACTGGTGATTTTAACAAATCACAGCGTTCTCTCTTCCCTCAGGCTGGAACAAGGCCATCCCTTCAAATAAGGCAAACTTGACTGTCTTCTTTGCCTATGTTTGGACACAGAGGAAATCAAATCCTATCATTGTATGAAACAGAGTTAGGTAAGAGTGGTCACCAGTATCAGCCCCAGAATATGTACCCTGGGTTCAAGTGGAATCTTTCCTCAGAACCCCAACAGAGTGGACAGATATTATTTTGCTAGTATATCTTTATATTCAAAATTTAGATTAGATCATTTTACTGATTTTTTTAAAGTCAATGAGAGAAAGGCAAGTGGAATATTGGTGTTTTGCTGTGTGTTGATGTTGATACAGGATACTTTTGAAAGTACATCCTTTTGAAATTTGCAGTTTTTTAAATAGTTTAGAATGTACATTAAAATTAAATATATATCCACTTGGGGGAAACCTCTGAGTGTGGATTTGAAAAATATGTCTTCACCCAGCAGAGTTCTAAATATTTTACCCGTATCACCCCTCCCGCTCTCCAGAACAACCTCATGAGGCAGATACTAGCATCATGATTTTGTAGATAAGGACACTGAGGCACAGAGAGGTTAAACAGTTTACTCACTTACAGCTAGTAAGTTGTGGAACCATGATTAGAATGCCACATCTGGCTCCATTCATTCATTCTTTTTTTTTTTTTTTTAATTTATTTATTTATTTATTTATTTATGGCTGTGTTGGGTCTTCGTTTCTGTGTGTGGGCCTCCTCTAGTCGCAGCGAGCGGGGGCCACTCTTCATCGCGGTGTGCGGGCCTCTCACTGTCGCGGCCTCTCTTGTTGCGGAGCACAGGCTCCAGACGCGCAGGCTCAGTAGTTGTGGCTCACGGGCCCAGTCGCTCCGCGGCATGTGGGATCTTCCCAGACCAGGGCTCGAACCCATGTCCCCTGCATTGGCAGGCAGATTCTCAACCACTGCGCCACCAGGGAAGCCCCATTCATTCTTTTAACAAATATTTATTGAGTGTCTACTGTGTGCCAGGCACTGTTTTAGGCACTAGGATACTGCAGTGAACAAAAGAGACAAAAATCCCTGCCCCCTGGAGCTCCGTTCTAGCATCCTCGCTCATACCCACTACCCTCTACTGTAACCGCTCTCCTCTCCAACTGGCTGCCCTGGGCTCTGTGGGAAAAGGTCAGTGATAAGAGAGCCAGAGTCAGAACAGACACATGGCTGAGACCAGAAAGGGGAGTAGGAGTTGGCAAAAAGGCAGTGGGGGGAGGGCACTGCAAGCACCGGAAACAGACAGAAACCATGAGCCCATCAACATCTCAGCACCCTTACCACTCTCTTCATCATTGTCCCAGCCCAGCAAAGGGGCCAAAGGCACCCCTAAAATGGACTGTTGGTGAACTTTCTGTTTTAAGAGGTTAATCCTAAACTGGCCTTGACTTTCCTTCTCAGTATTTCACTGTTGCTCTGCACTGCCCCAAGCCTCACCCCTTACCTCCTGTCTGCTCTACTTGGTGTCCAGCTGAATCAATTTCTCCAACTTTTGGTCTTCCCGCTTCCTTCCCCAGCTTGTGATCCTTTTCTAGATTCTTATCTCATGTACTCTCTGCACAAGAGTATATCATTCTCTACATACTCATCCTTGTGTTCACAGATTAGATGCAACTTCACTCATATAGAGTGTCTATAATGTGCCAGGTGCAGTTCAAATGCTGGGTACCTGCGGGAGGCTGAAAAATGCTCCCTGCTCCCGCAGAGATACCCTCATCTTAACTCCCAGAATTTATGACGGTTACTTTATATAACAAAAAGAAGACTACAGATGTGATTAAATTAAGAATTTTGAGATGCAATCACATGTATCCTTGTAAGAGGGAGACAGTGGAAGATGGGAAAATAGAGCAGAGAGAGAGAGAGTTGAAGATCATGGCCTTGAAGACTGGAGTGATACAGCCACAAGCCAAGGAAGGCTGGCAGCCAACAGAAGCCAGAAGAGGCAAGGAACGGACCCTCCCCTAGAGACTCTGGAGGGAGTATGGCCCTCATTTTGGACTTTTGGCCACCAGAACTATGAAAGAATAAATTTCTGTTGTTTTAAGCCAACAATTAGTGGTAATTTGTTACAGTAGCATCAAGAAACTAATACAGTACACTTTCTCTGGTTCCATGTTAGACTTCCCAAGGCCATTCCTGTGGGTTCCCATAGCACCCTACATTTTCTATACCAAACCAACTTACCACATTGTATATTAAATGCAATGTTTCCATGTCCTCCATTGGACTACAAACTCCTTGAAAGCAGGAACTCACACCTTATTCATCCTCATATATCTCCAGTATTTCATATGGTACCTGGCATATATATATAACAGGTGCTCCATAAATTTTTGTTAAATGAATGAATAAATTATCATAGAACATTATAGTGTTATTTACTCTTTTTATATGTGAATGCATTTTCTTTCCAATCAGACTGTGAGAAACCACAGCTTTGTAGCATCTGTGGTGCAAAGCACAATATGGTGCACTGTTCCTAGCCGAGGGATAGCACAGGGGTCTCACCTCTCATAATTAGGAAAGCCTGCCTGGTTATTCAGTGAAATAGGACACCTTGAACAATTAATGGTGTCTGTCATAGATGTGACAGTTAGAAGGGGTGATATATAGACAGATACTTTGCCATCCCTGACCCAGATTTTGTCCCATAGATAAGATCTCTTTCATCTAAACATGAAACAAATGATGTTCTTGCCCTCCAAAATCCTAGAACTGAAATTTGGTGTCTATAACTCATCCATGGTAGTACTGGCTTCTCATATTCTCAGTTCCTGCTGTGAAAATTGACCAGTGTGTGTGACATTCTTTTTTTGTTTTTTAATTTTATTTTTGTCATTGAAGTATAGCTGATTTACAATGTTGTGCTAATTTCTGCTCTACAGCAATGTGACTCAATTATACACATATGTACATTCTTTTTTTATATTCTTTTCCATTATGGTTTATCCCAGGAGATTGGATAGAGTTCCCTGTGCTATACAGCAAGGCCTTGTTGTTTATCCATTCTAAATGCAATGGTTTGCATCTGCCAACCCCAAACCCCCAGTCCTTCCCTCTCTCTCCCTCCTCCTTCACTCAACATTTCCCCCAGCTGACTCTGTTCTACGTGCTGTGGCCAGACGGCTGTACAGTCCCTGCCCTCAAAGAGCGGCCTAGTTCAGCAGAGTGAAAGGGGCTAGAGTGCAGGGGTATGAAGGTGTAGTGGGGCCTTGGTGGAGTAAACGTCTGAGGAGAAAGGGAAGACTGAAACCTGCAAGCAAAGACCTTGGATGAACCCTGGAAACTGGCTGTTGGGGCACTGACTGAAGGGAGGGGACGTTTTGGCCACTGTGGCTCGGGAGGGAGTTTGTGTGACTCAGTGGTTCTCCCTCCGCCTTCAGCTCCAGGTCCCAAAGGAGGCCTGGGCTGTCTGGCTGACTTTGCAGTGAGCTTGGTAAAAATTTAGCATTTCGGTCACTCCCTGTCCCCTGAGCAGAGCTCCGGAAGCAGGATCAATAGGGAAAGATCGTCAGCAGCTAGAGGATGCTATAAATCTTTTCAACCCTGAACAGAACCGTTTGGGAGCAGACTGGCTGAGGCTCCTGGGAGGAGCTAAGGCAAAGCTTTGGGGTTCCATTCTAATGAGCACTTCTGCTGCTTAAAACTGTGCCATTGGAGGGTGAGGGCGGGGAGCTGCTGTTGGTGATTCTCTATTCAGACCGTGGGGTGAAAACCAATGCCTTAACAGACAGTTATAAAAATGCCCTTTTTGTTCAGCAGGTTTCTGCCTGAACATAACGTGCATATGTTAAGGCACTAGGTAAGACGGTAAAGGTAAATGCTCCGTGCTACGGCCTGAATAGTTGTGTCCCCCCAAATTCCTAGGTTGAAGTCCTAATGCCCAATGGAATAGTATTAGGAGGTGGGATTTGGGGAGGTGATAGGCTGATTTGGGGGAGGTTATTAGGTTAATGCCCTTATAAAAGAAACCTGGGAGAGCTCCCTTGCCCCTCCCCACAGGTGAGGACACATGTGAGAAACCTGTGGTCCCCAGAGGGCCCTCACCTGACCATGCTGGTACTCTGATCTTGGAGTTCCAGGCTCCAGAATGGTGAGAAATAGACTTCTGTTGTTTATAAGCTGTGTAGTCTGTGGTGTTTTGTTATAGCAGCCCAAACTAACCGTATACCCTACCCAACTGACATCATAGAGAGGACTCAGACCATGGAGCAAAAATGATCTGGGGTGGAGCTTAGCCTGCACCTCAACAGCTGTGTGATCTCAGACAAGTTCCATCACTGCTCTGAGCTTCAGTTTCCTCATCTGTAAAATGAGGATAGTAATAGTACTTACATCACTGAATGCATATTAGGCAATAAAGGGACTTAGCCAAGTGCTTGGAAGATAATTAATGTTAGTTACAAAGAACTTTGAGTGGGGGACGGGCAGGGAGTAGGAGAGGGGAGTTTAAGGCTTGTCCTGGAGGCCAAGGATAGGTTGCAGAACAAAAAGTACCATCCTTGCCTGGGGGACAGTGTTAGAAGCTGAGAGTTGGTCGACTTATGGAAAGATTGGAAAGCAGTGGTGGGGTTAATATCTGCTGCTCCTTGTTCATTGAATCAAGCCCTTCATTTCTCTTTCTTCACATCCCTTCCTGCCGGGTATAAACCCAGGTGCCTTAGCGAGCTTCCCACTTCCCTACTACATCTCGGCTCTTAAGGCCGTTTCACACATAGGGCTCCCATTGACCCTGGCTCTCTCCCTAATTGAACCCGAAGACTAAAACATCCTTTACAATAAGCACTTCTTTGTAATAGACAGATTTCCTGGACCCATAAAACAGCTTTTAGAAAGGGCGAGCTGTATTTAAGGAAGACATTAATATAGTGCCACAAAATGAGGTTTGCTGACATATGACTCTCTGGATAATTTACTTTAAATAAATTAACACTGGAATTTACATTTACCTTTGAAAGTCCAATTTACTGGAGACACTGCGGATGTGCTCCCTGGAGAACGGGAATAACGAAAAACATCAGCTTTTGTTTGACTGCCTTGCTAAGACTCATAATAGTGAAATGGCTACTTTTCTCAGAGGAATCTCCCTCCATCAACACTCTCTCAAACCATCCATTGGAGGGGCTCCCTATTTTCCCAGGAGTCTTTCTGTTTGCCAAAAAGGTGAGTTTAGCACTCAGATGGGGACAAGGGACAGGAGATATCATGGAGGAAAGAAAACCCAGTAGAATTGAAAAGTTAATATTTATAATAATATAGCTAGAAGTTATTACTAAATTAATTGCATATATTATCTCATTTAATCCTTGTGAAAACTCCATGATAGGATCTCATATTAACCTCTTTTCACAGATAGGAAAACTTTGACTTCACTAGTTAACTTGCTCACAATTCCACAGCTAGTAAGTAGTGGACCTAGTATTCAAATGTAAGGAACCTTAAATCAGAGTCCACACTTAGATTTTTCTTTTAAATAATGATCAAATTATCAATCATTTAAATATTCAAATTTGCATGATCATTATAAAAAATGGGAAAAAAAGAAAAATATATAAAGAAACAGAAAAAAAAAATCGCCATCACCTTCTCTTAGTACTTGGGCTTAATTTATTACCCAAGACACTCAGGACTGATTATTTGGGCATATTCTCTTCTTCTGACAAGTTTTCATGTCTGTTTTTCAGGGACTAGGAATATTTCCCCATGCTTTAGGGGCAGGGGTAGGAAGGGCAGGCCTTTGAACGAGTATAGAAAGGGAAGGCAGGGACCTTTTGGCCCATTAAAATGTGTGCATGATTTATCCATCCTTTCCAACTGGCGGCTGACCAAAGAGGCTGATGGGCATAGCAGGCTTCTTGGTCACATGTGGTTCCAGCATGTGGAACTGCAGTGCTGCCCCAGGCTGTAATGACATCTCCCCCTCATCGCTCAGGGCATGGAACAGTCCTGGCGGGCGGGAGAACCAGGGGCAAGGAAGCCGCCTGAATCCCTGGCCTGGAGATGGTACCCATAGTCGCAGATATAGCCTTAGTGGCCTCTTGCCACCAGCAGCCCCCAGCCAGCCCTTTGCAGGCTGTGCCAGGGAGCTCCATCTCTAATGCCATCCACACTCAGACGTACAGGATCCAACAGCAGAGCCTGAGGCTTGCGCTTTGAAATCAGAGCTGGGGTCGAATTCTGGCTTTGCCACATTCAAACTGCGTGAGTTCTGGCAGATTATGCCACCTGCTAAATTTCCGTTTCCTCAATTATAAAATTAGGCAGTGGAGTGCTGTGACAGTGTGGTATGTGGCCACCAGAATGAGGCTCAATGTGGCAGAAGCCTAACTCCATTACTAACCAGCTGGGTGACTGTGGGAAAGCTACGTAGCCTCCTGGGTCTCCATTTGCTCCTATATTAAATAGGAATAATGACACAAGTGAGGATGAGATGAGATATTACATATGAAGTGCCAGTGTATATATAATACTTGGAAAATATTAGTTGTTTTGTTACTATTAAAATGAGATGACTAACAACATAGTAAAGCAATTATACTCCAATAAAGATATTTTTTAAAATGGGACAATTAGAATATTTAATTCATATTTTTGAGGATTAATTGAAATAATATACATAAAACACTTTTAAAAATGTATGCTGGACTTCCCTGGTGGCGCAGTGGTTGAGAATCTGCCTGCCAATGCAGAGGACACGGGTTCGAGCCCTGGTCTGGGAAGATCCCACATGCCGCGGAGCGACTGGGCCCGTGAGCCACAACTACTGAGCCTGCGCGTCTGGAGCCTGTGCTCCGCAACAAGAGAGGCCGCGATAGTGAGAGGCCCGCGCACCGCAATGAAGAGTGGCCCCCACTCGCCGCAACTAGAGAAAGCCCTCGCACAGAAACGAAGACCCAACACAGCCATAAATAAATTAATTAATTAATTTAAAAAAAAATGTATGCTGTTGGAAGTTCAGTTGCTTGGATCAAATACCTTAAAGTCATCCTGAGTTCCTTTTTTCTCCTCCTAAAATCATTCTACCAGCAAATATTGTCAGCTCTACTGTCAAAAATGTCCAGACTCCAAATACTGCTCCTTGCCTGCTCCCTCCGAGTCCAAACCACCGTTATTCTCACCAGGATTATTTCCATTGCAGCCCTCCAACTAGTTTTCTGACTTGTGTCCTTGCCCCCATACAGTATATTCTCAATCCAGCAACATCTAGTTTAAGGTTTTTCATGTTTTTTTTATCTAGTTTTTTTAAATTGAGATAAAACTGATATATAACATATGTTAGTTTTAGACATACGACATAATGATTCTATATGTGTACATATCGTGAAATGATCAGCACAATGTCTGGTTAACTTCTATAGTTTTTTTAAAAATTTTATTTTGAAATACTGACTTTCAGAAAAATTCCAAAACTAGTCCAAAACTAGAGAGTTCATGTATATCCTTTACCCAACGTCCCCTAATGTTGACGACTAACATACAATGACAAAACCAGGATGTTAACACTATTAACTATGGTTCGTATTCAAATTTCACCATTTCCCCCCCCACCCCAGTTTTTAAAATATTTTTCCCCTTTCCAGATGTAATCCAGGATCCACATTGCTTAAAGTTGTTATTTCTTAGCCTCTTCCCATCTGTGACAATTTCTATTTTTCCTTGACTTTAACGATCTTTGGATGAGTACTGGTCAGTCATTTTGTAGAATGCCTATCAACTTGGGTTTGTCTGGTGTGCTCTCATGACAAGGTTGAGATTATGCATTTGCAGCAAGCACATCACAGAAGTGATGGTGCGTTCTTCTCCATGCATCAACCTCGGGCTCCATAATGTCAACACCTTGTTAGTGATGTTAGCCTTAACTACTTGATTTCAAAGTGCCCCGTACTGGGTTTCTCCACTACAAAGTTACTGTGGTTTCCTTTGTAACTGGTTGATATTTTGGAGGAGATACTTTAAACCTGTGCTAATATTCTATTCTGTTTAAATTTTCACCCTCCAATTTTAGCATTAGTTGGTGGAACTTGCCTGCCAAAACTATTACTGTGGTATCCTAATGGTGATTTTGTGTTTCCTTCATTCATTCTACACTTATTAACTTGACTGCTTCTATCCCTCCTCCCCCACTTACTAAATTTATTCAAGTATGTGTTTATATTATTTTTATTTTATCCTATGGATTTAATCTAACTCTATTAGTATTTGTTTTGCCATTCAGATTGCCCTAGATTTGACCTTCAAGTTGAGTCCTGTCCTCTTTCAACATGCCCCCAGTCTTTCTTCAGGCACTCCCTTTATTTCTCACCAGAAGGCATCCCATCTTGCATTTTTCCTGCCCTAACCCTGGAAATAACTTCTCTAAGGAGCCCTGGTTTCTTCCGTTGGGAAAAAGGCATTTAGAAGCCAACATCTGGGTGCCAGATGTACCTGTTGGTATGGGGGTATCTTTGCTCCTGGGCCCCATCCACAGACAGAACTAATCATATGTACGGACCCTAACCCACACACAGCAGGCTTTAGAATATGTCAGCTCAAGTCATTCCTCTGCTCAAAACCTTCCTTTGACTTCTCATTTCACTCACCCCACACAATGGCTTACAAGACCCTACTTGATTTCCACTTCCTCTCTGACCTGATTTCCTTCTATTTTGTCTCACTCTAGCTACACTGGTTGCTTTGCTGTTCCTCCAGTGCAAAGCATATTCTCACCACAGGACCTTTGCACAGATTCCCCCGACTGGAACTCTCCTCATGTAAATGGCTTCCTCCCTTCAATTAGATCTTTGTTAAGGTGTCTCCTTATGCGACTGATACTCCCTACCACCCAATATAAAATAATAAATTCTCCTCTCTCCACTCCAATATTCCCTATACTCCTTACCTTGCTTAAATTTTCTTCCCGAACTTAACATCTAACACCTGCATCATTTCTTCCTACACATCAACATCTAACATACTGTAATTTCACTAGTTTACTGTGTTTTGTCTGTCTCTCTAGTAAAATGAAAGCTGTGTCTGTTTTGTTCACTCCTACATCCCTAGTACATCCCTAGAAGAATGCCTAGCCCATAGTGGGCACTCAATAAATATTTGTTAAATAAATGAATGAATGGATGAATGAATGAATAGTTAAGAATATGAGCTTTGGAATCAGAAAAAAAATCTGTACATCAAGTCTCACCTCCACTATCAAAACGAGCTGAGGAAAACTAGACACATTTCATAAGTGCTCTACTCTTGAGTTCTATCGTCTGGAGAAAATAATACTTAGCTCATAAAGGGTTATTGTGAGAATTAAATAAGATAATGAGAAGCCATCTTTATTGAATGAATGAATGAATGTGTTAAGTGCCTGGCAAGCTATATTCAATAAATGGTAGCTATTAACATCATCATCATCATCATTAGCATCTAATAAAAGAATCTGTTTTGATCACAGGACTAAGTTCACCATAGATTCCCTCCCCATCCCTTTTGGGGGGACATTTTGGCAAGTTTTCTCCAACCGAGGGGCTTCAAAGGCAAGTTCTTGGTCCCACCTCCTGCAGCTGTCCAAATGAGTGTTTTTCCAGAGGGTCTGGGACCCCTGGGACATTCCCCAGAACTCGAAGGCATGTTTTGATGTGCTGGCCTGTGTGAGAAAACCCAAAAGGTGTAACTAATTTATTCAACAGAAATATAAAACAGGCCCCTTCTTCTTACATCTGGAAGGAACCAGCAGGGGAAACAAAGAGAGGCCCAAGGTTTGCCAGGATGATGCCCAGGTCCCTCAAGGGAACAACTTCTCCATGTGACCCTCCAGCAGAAGGACTGGACTGAGTTGAGGAGTACTAACAGCCTGCCCCAAAGCCACTCTAACCCCAGCGTGAATTTCCTACACGGATCCCCAGCCAGTCTTTCGGGCTCTCTGAGGGCAGCTGAGAACCAGAGGGGTTTGGAGTTTTCAGCTGTTACCTGGGTTGGAGTTCTCCAGGGCACCCGCCAGACAGGGATCCAACCAGCCTCCCCTGTAGGCCTTGGTTTGCTTCCTTCTTTCCTGACATTGACACAAGGAGAGTGTTTCCATCCTCCACGTGGTCCCTCATGCGGTTTTCCAGTCTAACGCTGAAACATTTATACAGGCTCGGCCACAGCAGCTGTGTGCCGGGAAATGGGCCCAGACACCCGGAGGCCTCCCAGCCATCCAACCTCAGGAAATAAGAATGCTGGCTCCTTGCCACACTGTGTTGGTCAGTCTCGTTGGGGCCTTAGAAAGGTAGAGCGAAGGCTGGGTGGTGTCTGGACTCAAAATTGGAAGGAGGGGCTGTGGTAGACACTAGGAGCATGGCCACAAAGTCGTCGTTTTAAAATGTGCCTAGAAGATGTAAGGCAAGGAGAGGAGGCTGGAGGGACCTTGTGGCTAATTCCCTCAAGCAGTGGTAGAAAAGGGTGTGAACTGACTGACCTCGGATGCCCAGAGCTCCCCTCCCACTCGGCCACTTTGTTAGCAGCGCTAGGATCTAACTCAAATCAATTATTATGAGGATCAAATGCGATCCTGTATATAAAAGCTCTTAATAAAGTACTGTGTGACTGCAAGGATACATCACAACTTCTCTCCCAGTCTCTAATATATTCTAATTTGCCTGCTTTTGTTGTGTCTCTTTCTTTCTCTGTTTCTCTGCACATATGCACACGTGCTTAACTATCCCATTTGCCCAGTTGGGTTCTAAAATGGGTTGTTCTGGAGGATTCATCGATTCAGGATTACATGGTGATGGTTAAACATATAGCAAGGTGCCAGACTCCCTGAAAGTGCAGTTCTGCTGCTTTCTAGCTGAGTGACCTCTGGCATGTGGCTTAACCTCTCTGTGCATTGGTTTCCTCAGTTTAAAATGGCGACGATGATGATGATAATAGCTCCTACTTCCACTGAGTTGTTGTGACGTCTTCAGACCATGTGTAGTACACCTAAGTACCAATTTTCCTGTTCACAAATTAGTGATTTTCCAAAAAAATGGAAATGTGATCACTTTTACTTTATGCTAAAACTATGCTGTATGAGTCTGAGTCTTTCTGTTTTGGTTCTGAAGTTGTTCTAAGGTCTTAAAGGGACCCAATTAACATGATGAGCATAAATCATCACTGTGTGAGGTGGGGAAAGAGTTGGTTATTTGAGCTCTTGTATTATGTGGATTCTGACTGCCTAAGATGTACCTTGTGGGTCACACTCTGTGATTTTAATCTGAAGTTGAAGGGGCTAAATAGGAACACTATTATTGTTAAACTGAAGTCACGAGACAGTGCCTCCTTTGAATACCTGAGGCTGACATTCAAAAATCCTGTCATTACTTGTGACATGACCTCTTACTTGGCTGGGAGTCTTATTTCAATAAGCAGAATTCCATTGGCACAGTGCATTTTCCAAAGCACGTTATGTGAAACACTGGTTCCTTAGAATGTTAATAGATGTTGCATGAAAAAAAGCAATTCCATGTTCCATGTTTGGGAAACTTTTTGTTAAACAAAGGTAAGCAGTTTCCTTTAACCAGAGGACTTCACAGAGCCTTTCACATGCTAATTTTTGCTGTGAATACCCAAGAACTCTCCTCAAACATCCTTGACCCCAAACCTGTCTTGTGGAGCTTAGAGCACCTCGGGAAATGCTAGCTTGGTAGGATTTAGAATCAAACAGACATAGAAGAGTCAAGTTCCAGCTCTATGATTTGCTACCTGTCATGGTAATTTGTAAGGCAAATTGCTACATTTCTCTGAGCTTCTGTTCTCTCATCTATAAAATGGGGATAAAATATATACCTCCTGATTTGTTACATGGATAAACTATATTTTGGAAGGAAAAGTGATGTGTCTATGTAGTATACGTATAGGATGAAGATAAAAATTAATGTTGGTATTTCTTGCCAATGGGCTTTGGTGGTCACAAGAGTCTCCCAGCTGTCCAAATTTGTACTGTAGTGTACTAGCCATGTGTGGCTTTTAAGCATATAAAATGTGTCTAATCTGTAAAGGAAAAAATCTGTGCCAAATTGGGAAGACCCAGCACACGAGAAAAGAGAAACTATTTCCATTTTTCCATTAATTACATGTTGAAGGGATATTTATATTTAATGAATTAAATGAAATATATTATTAAATTGAATTTTACCTGTTTCCTTTTACTTTTTAAAATCCTTTTATTTTTTAAAATAAGTCCACTACTATGCAATTTTATATCATATAGTGGCTCATGCTTGTGGTTCATATTATGTTTCTTATGGTCCAAGTGGTTGAAGGAGTCTCAGAGTCCTTGCACTCCCTAACCTTGTTCATACCACGGGCCTCATTGTCTGACACCACGCAGAACCACTGACCACTTCCCAGGCTGCCTGAGCAGTCCTCTGAGGGCCTGGCGATCAGGCTGAATTTCCAGGATGTGGGCTTGGAAAGAGTTAATGAATTAGCTTAAGAAGATGGATAAGTTATGCCAAATAGAGACAGATTTCAAAGTTGAGTTGGGAGGAAAGCATTATTCGGTCTGGAGTCCATTATTATGGTCTGGACTTTTTGATTTCATAACAACCCCATACTCTGTCAGCCTCTCACAGACAGACCCACGCTGCCAGCTTAATCACCAATTAAGGGTGTCTGCATCAACTGGGCGCTTTCTCAGGCCTGCTCCAGAGGTGAGTTAAACAGATCTTTGGCCTCAAGGGCTTCAAATATGTATTTGCCTTGAGACAAAGAGTCTTGGGATCCACTACGGTCAACCTATCCAAGAGGGGCAGGCTTAAAGGTGAATACCTGAATATCATCCCTGGGCAGTAAACGTGGTGGGTGATATGGGAATAGTCCCTAGTGCTTTGACTGTGTCTGTTTAAAGATATACCTCACTGTCTACCCTATATGATGGCTCTGTGTAAACATACCTGATTTCCCTTCTTAGAACATAGCTCCAAGTTTCCGATGAGGAGTCACATCTGATTTATCTTTATGTTATCATCTGATACAGAACCCTGAACTCGAATGCTCAATAGGCAGGCAAAAAGGAAGGAAGGAAGGAAGGAAGGAAGGAAGAAAGAAAGGGAGGGAGGAAGGGAGAGAGGAAGGAAAGGAGGATCAAGAAGCACAGCAAGTTAAAAAGTCTTAATCTGAGAGCTCTGAATAGTCTCCCAGGCCACCCCAGGCTCCCTGAGCTCCTCAACAGGAATTAACCATTTAACTTCAGGAGTTGCTTCTCAGAGGAGATCATCTAAGTTGGGTTTGATAGCATCAAAAATCCCTCTTTTAAAGCTGCCCTACACACCCCCACCAGTCCCTCACCATCACATTACCCACTTGTTTTTACTGTCACACAAATAACGACAATTTAGTTTTTTATATTTATACCTCAGCTCGTTCCACAAAGATCTGAGAAGGTTTACCACAGACAATGACACCTATAATGAAATAACATACCTATAAAATGAGAATCAAGTTTAGAGAAACTAGCAATAGAAAAGCAAGGCCAGGTAGAAATAAATCCAAATGCTGGACCGAGTGTCACCCTGGGTGCTGGAGTGAGCCTCACATTTGGATCTGAGCCCTGCCGGGTGGGTTCCAGCTACAGAACTATTTCTGCGAGGCTTTTCCCTACCAGGCCTTGGGCCTTTAAGCCTCCTCAAGACACTTCCCTTCTCTTCCCAGGCCAGCCCCGGAGGACAGACTGGTCTCCCGGTACTTCCCTTCAGTGGACCAGGAGAGGGGGAGGGGCGGGAGATGGAACGGGAGCAGCAATTAAGAAATACCGATGACTGCCTTAATTGAGCTGAGGGGAAGCGGGGGACAGCCAGCAGTGCGGTCTGTGCCAACATCCTTCCAATAAGCGCTGTCTGCGTGGGGAGGAAGTCTGGGCCTTCCCCTCATCTATTCTCAGCATTCCCATCAGAAGTCCCGGAAGCACAAGCCCAGAGCTGCTGGCAGGGCCGGGCTCGTGTGGGTGAGATGGCCTTCTCTGTGCTGCTCACTCCGGGCCAGGCCAGCCTCGCCTTTCCCTACCAAGGCCCAGGCCCGAGCACATCTGCTCTTTCCTGTAAGATTGGGAGGACCGGTTGGCAGTGCTTCCCAAGGACCCAGTTGCACCGTAGAGGGGCCTAATTAAGACCTTCAAGCACAGTGTCCTTGGAGGTGGGCGAGGGTGACCAGAGGGGTCACTCTGGGCAGCTGACTGCAGCCGCCCCTCCGCGCCCTATCATGTCTGCCCCAGCCCTGCCCTCCCAGCGCACATCCTGTTAAGCAGGATCTGACCCCTAGCCCACTGCCTGATTAGCGATGATGATGCTGTTTTTTAAAACCATTTCTCCCTAATGAGCTTCCACATCCCTGTTTCCAGTCCCGGCGATGTCGGAGCTGGGCAGGGCCTGTGTCCTTAGCAGCTGGCTTAGCCCAAAGGCCCTCCGCAGCCTCATTATCACGATTCCC
The DNA here is from genome assembly GCF_028023285.1 of Balaenoptera ricei. Lineage (NCBI taxonomy): Eukaryota > Metazoa > Chordata > Mammalia > Artiodactyla > Balaenopteridae > Balaenoptera > Balaenoptera ricei. The sequence goes on along the minus strand of NC_082646.1, from coordinate 83,162,593 downwards.
AGAACCAAGGCAGGCCTTTGTCTAGGAGCTTGTAACTTGTTAGTGGCTTGAGGCTAATTCATTTCTCCTTGGCCTGTAGGGGAATTGCACTGGCCCCCAAACAAGCATTTCTCTAGCTCCATCTATGTCAACTACTAGGCACCAGAGAAGCTACAAAGGACTTGTTTTCCAGGGTCTCATGCTTAGGGTAGGCGGCTGGGGGGAAAAGATGTGTGTACACCTCCATTTATGATATAATTCATGCTCTAATGAAAGTGTAATGTATAGTATGTTCAGTCTAGAATAAGGTGAGTATACCCCAGAGCTCATCATGGTGAGTCCTCCTTGCCCCTTGAGATGCAGGGCAGATTGGTCCAAAACTCCCCATTCCATTCCCCCTTAGAATTCCAAGACCTGCCCTGGATTTCTGCCGATACCTGCAGGTTTATATAACACTGTCACCTCTGGGCTCCTGTGTCCATTCACGTGTCTCTGTTTACATCACACAGACCTAGCAACAAATCCGGTTCTCTTCCTGGATGTTCATACAGATATAAACACACTCACAACCTCCCTGGAGATATTCCTGAGGGTGGTAAACTAAACTGAAGAGTCAGGAATCTGAGGGAGATGGAGAAACAGTGCAAGACTCTTCAAATGTAACATTGGGCATCTTCTAGTCTGAAAATGCCAATGACCAGAGACATTCCCATGACCCACTTTTCCATCTCCTCTCTTCTATCTGCAGCTCTGATCTCCCTGCCCTCTCTCAACCTTTGAGAAAACAGAATCCAAACCAAACGCACATTTTTCTTATTGTCCCCTGCAGAAAAGCTTAAACATCTCATTCTATTGTGAAGCCTCCTGTTGCCCTTCATGCTCCCAGCACTTTATAGCTCCCCCCCAACCCCCCACCTTGAAGCTTTTCAAGATATTTTCCCAGAGACGGGTCTCTCCCTAAGATGAATTCTATGCTAACGCTTCAAGTAGTAATACTTTTTTCTTTATTATATTTGTTAAGGTGCCATCGTACAAGGCAGGTTGCTTGCCTAACTCTCCTAACAAGCACTAGAATCCATTCATTTGATGCTTTCCTGGGAACGGAGGCTCCCATCCATGATAGGAGCTCGCTCTTGGATCCCAACCTCAGGTTTCACAAGAACTTTTACCTGATGTTTGGGATTACACTTTTATAGGATGGGAGCCTACCTTAGAAGTCATTCCCAGCTGTGTCAGCTGTCCTCGTATGTGGTCACAAAGCGCTTTCTGCTGCCACCTGCTCTGCCCCTCACCATCCTGCCATGTAATTGGCATGTGAGTTTTTAGTTTCCCCCACTAGACTGTTAGTTTTTTGAGTCAGTTCTAAGAGTGCATATTATTTACTCTTATGCACAGGTATGATACCTAGCACATTGCAGGAGCTCAAAAAGTATTTCCTGAATGAGGAAATAAAGGAATAAATGCTTACCAGTCACCCTTCATTTAGTAACTGAAATTTCCCTTTAAAACACCCTTGATAGGTGACCATGCCCTCTTCTGGGATCCTCCAGTGACAGGAAAATTACGGTTTTCTTACTGCTAGAAAGTTTTTGTTTAATCTATAGCCAACCTACTGCAACTTCTAGCCATTGGCACCTACATCTAATGTAGCCAAACAAAATGCATGCCATTCTACTTAGCAGCTCTTCAAATACTGGCAGCAGCTCTTTTCCTCCTCTGGAATTCCCCACGTGTTCTTCTTTCTACCAAGGTGGTTTTGTCTCCACTTTTGACTTCACTAAAGCTTATTCTTCTTTCATGTTGTGACTTTCAAGTCACTTTCCCAACAACCTCACATGATCCATGTCCCTCCCCACAGTTAGGATCTTTCAGAATGTCATCTTTGTTTCCTTCCTAGAACTTGTCACAATTTGTAATTATGTAATTCTTTATGTACCAATCCGGACAGAAATCCAGGACTAAACCCATGAAAGGGGATCTATTGCCCTACCTAACCCAAAAGACATCTCTAGATCCAGGAGTTCACATAAAGCTTTTAGGACTCTTTCTCTCTTCTTCTCCTAACTTCTCCCTTATTCTGTGTTACTTTCATTTCTTTTCAAGCAGATTTTTCCCCCATGGGATGGCAAAAGCAGTCACTGTCTCTCCTGGTATTATACCTCTTTACAGACCAAGATCCCTGAGAAAAGAACACAAGTGTCCTCCCCAGGGGCTCCCACAAAGCTGGACACCATCACAGCCAGGCACAAACCAATCACAGAAGTCAGGAGTCACTGATCGGCCAGTGCTAGGTAGGCCAGGTGCCTCTCTGGGTTCAATGGATATACAGGGAAATTAACAAGGCCAATACTTCAGGAAACGTTATGCTCCATTATGAGAAGGGTAATGGACCATTTCTCAAAAGAAGAGACCCTGGGCAAGCATGAAATATGGAGTTTTTGGTTAATACCCAACTTCTCCCTTAGCTGTACGTGCTATATTAGCAAGAGCCATCTCTGTTTTCTTCATCACTAGCCAGAGAACGTAGCACATAGTAGACATTCAAATAATTTATTGAATGAATGAAGGATTGTTTCAAATGTGTTTTCTCTTCTTCAGGCTAAAGACCACCCCTGCCCTGTTCTTGAGACTTTTCTTTGTATCACCTGGTTTTCAGCATTGTCAGAAATTACTAGCAAACTCTGGATCAGGACACATGGCTTCCAACCCAGCCCCTACCATGAATGAGCTCTGTGACTTTGGGCAAACCACCCTGAGCCAGTCTCCTCATGTGTCAAATGGAAAAATAGTCCTGATATCAGTTTTGGAGAAGATTAAATGAGATAATAAAAGTGCTTTGTGAATTACTGCATATGAGATTTAAGGTAAAAATAGTGCTAACTGCCAATAGAGCTTTCCCTAGAAGTGCTTTCAGTTGATTCTCAAATGAATGCATTAAAATAGGTAGTTAAAGATCCTTTACCTTGAGCTCAAATTCAGTATCTCTTGGAAGCTCCCAGCTCCTTTCCTGGTTGTCAACACTGCATCTTTCAAGATCCCAGTGCCTCTGGGGATTCTCAACATTGACATGAACATCAGAAAGGAAGGACTTTGCTCACTTCTGGAAGGCACAGCACCATGGAGGAAAGGGGAAGCCCAGAGAAAAGATTGACAGGAATACCATTACATATTTACTGTTTCATAGTCTAGTCTATTACTCTAACCTTCTCTCTACTGTAAATTATGCCTAATCCATGTAATGAAAGAAGAAAGAGTCTGCAAATCTTAAAGTATCTGGTTTTCCTTCTGGCACTGAAAACAAAAACTCTGAATTAAGAGAGACTCACCTTTCTATTTACATATGTTTGTTGCGCTCAAAATAAAACCCAAGTGTCTCAACAACTCACAAAATCCTTCTTGACTTGATCCAAACATCTCATATCACTCCTTCTCTTGCAGGCTCTGATTTAGCCTTGGTGAAATACTTGTAGTTCCTCAAACTTGCCTTCTCTCTCTGTTCCTTCTGGGTTTTAATGCTCCCTCTGCCAACGCTTTTCCCTCACTATTTCTTTTTCCTCTAGCTCATTTCTTCCAGGGAGCCTTCCTTGGTTACCACCCCAAAGGATAGGTGAGGTGCCTTCCAATATGCTGCCAGATTGTCCTGTACTCACTGTCTTATCAATCAGGGTAGAGACCCTGTCTATCTTTTTCATTGCTCTGTTTTCATTACAAAAAGTATATGGCACATAGTAGGTGTTTGGGTTTTTTTGTTTTGTTTTGTTTTAACATGAAAGAGCTCTCAACTCCAGATACTAAGAAGGTATACATTCCATTAAGAAATAAAACTTGGAGCCTAACCCATTGTCTGCTGCCCTATCCGCCTGGGTCCTTCCAATGAGGTCATGAAGAGCCATCATTTTCCACCCACATACATGGAATTTGAACAGTGGCTTGTGACATTTGGAAGGGATTTAGCGATCTTGGTGATTATTTGGATGGATTTGTATCATGTTGCAGGCCCCACAGCATGCCAAGCCTTTGATCGATATACAGAATGGATGTGGGCCCACAAATTGTGACACGTGCTAGCAAGGGCATCCTTTCCTCAGGACTGAGACACATGAGGCTTTCTCTGTGCTCCTTTTGATTGCATTCTTGAGTCCTCCCTTTCTCTATAACCAGGGCCGTGACTTTTTCAGGGATATTGACAAATACAAACTCGCAGGGGAAATTGTAATCATCCCTAATCTAGCTGGAGCTTTCTGACCATGAGTCGTAACCTTAATAAGTATAAGTAGGTGCCATCTGTCTATCCACCTCCTCACGGCTGCACTAGCCCCTTCTTTATCTGTTCAGTCTGGGAGAGCTGCCAACGTCCTGTTAGGGGCCATTCTTAGAGCAAGGAGAGGGCCTCGTGTTTCTCGCTAGGTCCTGGTCTTGTCCTTCAGATGAGTGAAAGAGCAGCAACGTATCTCATTGATTTGAGGGTACTTCCCAACCTAGCCTACTTTCGAGAGATTCAAATATCTGTACCTTTAGAATCATCCCTTTGGGTTAGAGTATCATTCTCCTCAAAGGTCCCTGTCAATGTGTTTATCACATAGCATTTTTAAAAATTTAGTGATAGAAACCCTAATTCAAATGTTGGATATGGTTGTAAATAAGTTCCTTGAGGGTCATTTTAACATACAACAGAATAAGTGTTAACGTGGAAATTGCAAACATATATATATGAAAAATGCAAGGGTGCTGTTTTAGAAATGGCTTCTTGTGTGCTTGAGATAAAATATTCAGTGACCACGTCATATAAGGATTCAATAAGTGTTCTATTTCCAACAACTCACGCAGAAATACAAACTATATTCTCTGCAAAGGAAATTTTTTGATTCTTAAGTGATTCAGTGACCCAAAAAGTGACTCCAGTGATAAAGATATGACATCAAAGATACTTTTTGAGTAAGGTTGTTTTGTTATATATGAGAAAAAATAGCATACTTCTAAATCTATACAGATTTTATATGTGATTCACAATATTTAAATACAATTAAATTGATAGATTAGATACAATATGCATACATTTGGATTATTCCATTTACATACCTAGAAGTTTATCTGTTTGTGTTAACAAGCAAAATTTTCTTGTTGATTTTCTCCCTGGGAGAATAGGAAATAACCCCATTTGGGGGACTTATATTCATGCATATATGATAAATATAAGGAATTCGAAAAAAGTTCTGCTTTTGTCATTATGGTTATTTAATTCTTTTTTGAAATATCAAAAATCAAAATATTTCAAAAGCTTTTTGGGGCAAGTTTGTCTCTGATTTTGCTGGTATATGCTTGATCTGTGTACGTGGGTGATCTGCTTATTAGCTCCTTGGGTCTGTGGTCCAAACATTGTCCAATGGCTGAAACCCAGGAGGGATAGGATCATGCAGTAACAATGCAGCCACATAGAATTGCCCCTTTCAGAGCCTGGGGAAGATGCCATATCAAAATTCTGTCATTCTCTGTAGGGATTAGGACCCTTTTATTCTGATTCCTGGTCTCTTGTCTATTCAGGGAGTGAGACTGTAGCAAAAATCTCACTAATCCTCAAATTAGTTTCCAAGGGCAGCTGTAAAAATTTATCAAACATTTTACGGCTTAAAACAACAGAAATGTATTCTCTCATAGTTCGGGAGGTCAGGAGTCTGAAATCAAGGTATCAGTGGGGTTGATTCCTTCTCAAGGCTCTGAGGGAGAATCCATTCCATGCCTTTTTCCTAGCTTCTGCCGGCAACCCTTGCCATTCCTTGGCTTCTGTGTCATATTACTCCAGTCTCTGCCATTGTCTTCACATGGCTTTCTCCCTGGCGTGTCTGTCTCAAATCTCCTTCTCCTTTCTCTTGTAAGGACACTAGTCATTGGATATAGGTCCCACCCTATAGCCACGATGATCTCATCTGAAGATCCTTCATTTAATTACATCTGCAAAGTTGCTTTTTTTCAAATGATGTCATTCTCAGAGGTTCCAGGTGTTAGAACTTGGACACATCTTTGGGGAGGGGGGGTGGGTACTATTCAAGCCATGACACCCTTATTTCCTAAACAGCAAGTTTACTATTTATTCTTCAGTCACGTGAGCTTTGAAAACAGTATCAATCAGCTGCATTTCCGTGGGGTTTGACTGCTAGGCAGGTACCGTCTTAGTTCATCAATGAGGTCTGAGCAGCTTTCTGGGTAGGACAGAGAAGCGGCCACCATGGGATTTTACCCAGGTCTTCTGACGTTATTCCTGGTCTGCTCTGCTGGGGCATGGAAATGAGTAGCTGAGAAAGTAGAGTCAACTTAAAAATAAAACATGAGGCCTGGATTGCGCGCTCCGTGTCTGTACTTTTCGTATCATTTACCTGTCTGTACTCTTCATTGAGGCCGAGGTCTGAGAAGACAGAGACCATTTTGCTCACCATTGTATCCCTAACTCAGGTGAATATGAAGGAGGAATATATGTTAATGAGAGAATGAATGAGTGAAAGAAAGGAAAGTTTTCAGCACACTGGGCCGTGTACCTCAGACCTGGCTCTCACCAGGGGTCTTATCTGCCCAGCCCACACTCCCCCTCACTGGGACTTCCAGCCCCTCATGGTATGGGCACTCCCCAAGGGACTGGTTACCTCAAAGATTAAAGCAGCCAACCTGTCTATTTTTCCCTCAGTTTTCTTTCTCCGTATGCCTTCCAGAAAGCACGAATTTAAATGAGGCCAAATCAAGAAGGCTGCCCATTGATGAAGGCCTGGCCTCCCAGAAATAGATACAAATGAGAGAATCAGACACAAAGTACCTTTGTAAAGCTTCTAACAGACATATTACGGAAAGCTGTGCTGGTGTGAGTGTGTAAGTGTATGTGGGGTGTATAGGTTATATTCCTGAATACCATCAAAACTGAGAGGCCACAGAAGAGATGCATTTCCTAGAAAATCAAATTGGAAGTTCAGGCCTCAGAAAACAGAAACCCTGATGATAGCATGGACTGTCATGGGGCAATAGCATGGGTTCTGGAAAAGCGCAGTTCAGGAAGTCTTGATCATTCCTCTCCCCCTTCAATGACCCTGCTATGAAGGTCTCACTCTCCCATCTCCTTGGCCTCCTCCCTCTTCTGTGATCTGTTCTTGCCTGACCCTGATCTGACTTTGCCAATTAATGACTTCTTCAGTGTAACCCTTGCTAGGAGTATTGAAAGTTTGGTCAGATGGGTTGATGAAGGCCTAGAAGAACTGGGGGTTGGAGGGAGGGGGGAGGAAATATTTGTTCCACACACCTGGGCAAACACAAACTCTGCCAACTTGTAGGGCCAGCACTGGGCAGCAACTCTCTCTCTCTCTCTCCTTCTTTCTGTGTCTAAGCCAACAGTCACTAGTTTCTACTATGCATCTTCATGACATTTTATTCTATAAATACTTCCTCCCTAGCCCCAAAATGATGAGACAAATCACACATGACTTACCTTTTTGTCTCATTCCATTTGGACTCATTCCAGACTGTTCATAGCAATTTAAAAAATGGCATGTACTTTTGATCTCAGTGTCTTCTTCCCTAGCACCCAGGACAGTTTCATCTTAATATGTTGTAAAAAATACAACATATGTCTCTAAGATAAGGGATGTGTTGACTTTAAATAAATTGTAATTAAAGTAGGAAGAAAAGAGCATAGTAATTTGAAGCAGGACAGTTCTGGGTTCAATTCAAAAGCACAAAATATTCTGTGACTTTGGGGGAAATTATATAAACTGAAGATCAATTTGCTCATCTGTGAAATGGGGCGGTTAATAAAGAACTCACAGGGTTGTGGCAGGTCTTAAATGAAAAAACACATGGAAAAGGTCTAGCATGTAATAGCTGTTCAATTCGTGTAAGTTTTCTGCCCTCCCAGCCCTAAAAATGCTCTGATATTGACTGAGTTTTTTTCATAATAAATTTCTCTAGACACATCTGTTCCAAATTTCAATACAACGATATTTACACCCAGACTTGCTTCAAACATTGTGGCAGGAGCACATATAACTTTAAATATAGGCTTATGTTGTACACATAAGATTTGGGCATTTGACTGAATGCAAATTATATATCAATGAAAAAATGTCTACTCTCTTTCCTCCCCAAACTGTGGGATTGTGTTTCTACTCTCTGAAAGGCCCCCTGACATCCTATCCTGGCCTCCAGGTGCAGATGTGCCCCAGCCGGAAAAGGTGAAGACAAGCTGCTTAAATGTTTATGTACCTCATTTCCTCAATTATAAATCCACATTTTCTCATTTTAATATTTCCGGAGAAGCAACTTACATTTGATACCATATTTTTTCTCTGCAGCGCCCCTCCAAACCACTCACCCCCTAATCCTCTGGAAAGCCACCCTTAAATGATAGTGTGTCTTAGATCAATGTCATCAAGGAACCAATGAGATCTGCTAGTTGGATGTAGATAATCTGAGGATAAATAAGAACTAATACATTTTGAGCATTTCCTACATGCCAGGAATTATTCTAAGGTTTTACACCTATTAACTCATTCAGGCTTTAAGACAAAACCCACTGAGATGACAAGACCATTATCCCCATATTACAGATGAGATACGTGAGACTCAGAGAAGCTAAGGAGCTTACAGAGGTTCAAACAGCTTGGAAGTGGCAGAGCTGGGATTTGAATGCAGGCAATCTGGCTCCAGAGGCTACGCCCTTAAGTGCTACACCTTCCTGCTTCCCTAAATGAGATGATGTCAGTAGCAGGAAACCTTGGGCGTGCATGCTGAAAACCTACTGAATGCACTGAGAACAAATATGGGGGCAAATGTTATAGTTCTGGCCCCTGGGGGCTTATGGTCTCAGGATACGTACACATGAAACCTCAACATGAAAAAGTGGGGTATCAGGAAGCATTTTTGATATAATAGTATAAGCCTTTGTTGCTGCACCCAGAGAGAGGCCCTGTGAAGGACTCCATTCATTGACTGGTCACTTTGCTGGAAAGGGGCTTTGGAGGCTATCTTAGTCCATTCAGGCTGCTATAATAAAATAACATAGACTGGGTAGCTTATTAACAAGAGAAATTTGTTTCTCACAGTTCTAGAGGCTGGGAAGTCCAAAACCAAGATGCCAGCAGACTTGGTGCCTGATGAGGGCCCCCTTCCTGGTTACTAGACAGCATCCTTCTTGCTGTGTCCTCACATGGCCTCTGGGGTCTCTTTGTTAAGGGAACTGATTCTATTCACAAGGATGCCAAACTTAAGACCTAGTCACCTCTCAAAGGCTCCACCTCCAAATACCATCACACTGGGAATTAAGTTTCAACATATGAATTAGTGTAAAGAATTGGGAAAGAGTTTCCCATAGCATTTTGGTGCTTATCACAATCACTGGCTTTGTGTATATGTGTCTTATCTCTAAGATTCCCCCTAGTAGACCTCAAATTCCTTGAGGGCAGGAGTATCATTCACCTCTAAACCCCCAGAGCCTAGCACTCAACTGCTGTTCAAATGATTAATGATGGTGGCCAGATACCTGGGTTCTCATTGCCCTTTGCCTCAACTTCAGGCAAGTCACTGGACTTATATGCGTCAGCTTCTCCATCTGTCAGGTGCTTAGAACAGTGCCCAGCTTACAGTAGTGCCCAGCACATACTTTTGAAGGAATGAATAAATCTATGACTGAGTGAATGAATGAATGAATACCCATCTCTACCTACTTACAGATTCCTTGAAGATCAAGGAAGCTCCTGTGAATGGAAGTTCATTAGAGGGTTAACAGCTCTGCAACCATCATCGAGTATTTTTTTATTTTCAAAAAATGTAGTAGATATGATCAAATGCCTACTACAATGGCTATATTACAATGGTCCAAGATGACCTCCGCATTAGCTCTGTTTCCTGGTTGTCAACGCTTGTGAATCAAGGATGGATTGTATGACAAATAGAATCTTGTAGACATTACAGTGTGTGATGTGTGATCTCCAAGCCTAGGTCAAAAAAAATGCAGTTGCTTCCACCTTAGACCATTGAATCGCTTGCTCTGGGGGAAGCCAGCCACCCTGTCATGAGAACACTCAGCCCTGTGAAGAGGCCTACACAAAGAGGAACTGAGCCCTCCCACTGATAGCCAGCACCGACTTGCCAGCCATGTAAGTGAGCCATCTTAGAAGTAGATCCTCCATATATTACAGAGCACGGGGAAATATAGCCATTATTTTGTAAACACTTTAAATGGAGTATAATCTATAAAAATATTGAATCACTACACTGTATACCTGAAACTAATATAATAGTGTAAATCAACTATACCTCAATATAAATAAATAAATAAATAAATAGAAGTAGATCCTCCAGCCTCGGTCAAGCCTTCAGATGACTTCAGCCCCAGCTGACATCTTGAATGTTATCTTACGAGACCCTGTGGTAGAACCACCCACCTAAGCTGTTCCTGAATTCTTGACCCGTAGAACCTATGAAAGATAATAAATGTTCATTGCTGTTTTAAACCACTAAATCTTGGGGTAATTTGTTATGCAGTAATAGATAACTATTACAAAGCAAACTGCCCCCCCCTCCAAAAAAAGTATAAATGTCACATGAAGCACACAGAGAACTTAATATCTGGTAGTCTATTTTACCCATCATAACAGAGGCTCCTCACAGTATAGGAGAGATCATCCATGCCACTTGTGGGATGCAGGTGCCCCAGGAAGCTTCACAATGGGTACAAGTACAGCAAGACGCAGAGGAGCCTGGCTGAGCTAGAAAAATGTGCTCTGAGCGTGTGCTTTCCCTCTGCCACCTCTCCCACATCTTTTCACTGCTCCATCAAGCCCTTAATGGGAAACAGTGATCCCACAGGGTGGTAAGGGAAATAAAGCATTCATTGCCAGCACCTGGGAAAGCTGCACCAACCTTCCTGCTTTGGCTACAGTGTTGAGATAGTCCATATAGTAACTTAAGGTAAATCAAGAAAACACACCCCTTCCTCCCTGCAACTGCGGCCCCACTCCAGGGCAGTAGCATGAAGAAAAAAGTATGGCCTGGATTTCACCCTACTGGCCCTCTTGGGTTGCACCCTTCTGGAGGGCACAGCCAACCCCTAGAGTGATTCTACTGATTGATGGATACCCAGATTCTGACCCTCTACTGCCAACTCCCACCCCTGCCCCCCATGGAGCTGGTGAGTGACCTGCAGAGAGCTCCCAGACCTAGGATCAGAATCTGATGAAGAATGAAAGCAGACCCTGTCTACACTAGAAGCAGAGTAGGCATTGCCGAGCCAAGTACACAGCCTCATGCTGCCTGGGCCGGTGCCAGACTTGTGAGCCCAAGCTCAGAGGGGCAGGCTTTATTTTTAGCAGGTAATCAGCCCTCATTTTGTTCCTCTCAGGGAAGCCCCACCCTTGTCTAAAGGGCCCATGTAATTAGCACCTCACCAGCTGTAATTCCCTCCCTAACTGCCTTAATTATCATCCAGCTGACCTTTGTTCCCTTAATTGCTGTTTGACTCCTGGTCCCTGTATACCACGTTGACTTCTCCCTCTCCCCTCCCTTTTGCTCAAGGAGCTATTGTATACTGTACAGTATTTGGTTTTTCTAATCCCAGGGAGTCTTTGGAATCCCCACATCTTCTTGAAAGCAACACTCATTTGCCGAGTGCTGTTTTAAACTACTTTCTCCTGCTTAGCTTTGCTGGCTTCTTAGAAATCAACTTTCAAGTCAAGAGAATGGGTATTACTGGTCTCCTTTTATAGGAGACAAAATTAGATGAATTAGGTTAATTCAGGGACTTGATCATGCAGGTAGTTACTGACAGAGAGAGACCACACCAAAGCATTTGACACAGTGGCCTCTTGCTTTCCTGCTTCTCCCAGCTGAAGAACTTAAACTTGGGCCGCCTCAATGATCCCAATTTCTGACCCATATTCTCTTAATACTAGGTGTGACCACTTACTTACAATTGTTTTTAATCTCAACCTCAAGTTTTCTGAATCTGAGGATTGCTTTTACCTCCTCCCCTGCCCCAGTATGCTATACAATAATAATAAAAGCTATCATTTTCTGACCCCCAACATGTATCAGATACCATTTTGTATCACATTATATCCTCCCCTGGACTCTAGGAAGCATTACTCTTTCCATCCCCTCTACATGCCACTCAGCCTTCACTCCAGCTAATGTCCCTTCCATCTCCTGCAGTTCCAACTTTTCTCACCCTCATGGATCAACACACAAATGTGACTTCACAAAAGTCACAGCCTTCAGAAAACAGCCTTCTTTTGGTTCATATGCTCCTCTAGTCATCACCTATTTTTCTCCTCCCATTTATAGGATAATTTCTTAAAAAATAAAAATAAAAATTTGTCTGTATTTTTGGTACCAATTCCTCCTTTTCATTTTCATGGAAGACATTCCAATCGGGCTTTCATGCTTTCCACAACTCTTGTCGGGCTCACCAATGGCTTCCATGTGGGTAAAGCCACTGCTCAGTTCTCATTCCTTATCTTACTTGATTTATCAGCAGAATTTGATACAAGTGATCTCTCCTCCCAGACTTCTAGGCTTCTTGGATACCACAGTCTCCTGCTTTTCCTCCTACCTCAATGGTCATTCCTTCCCAATTTCCTTTGCTGGGTCCTCCTCATCTCCATCACCTTCAAGCTGGCTCAGGGTTCACTTCTCAGATTTCTATCAGCACTGACTCGCTAGGTAATCCCATCGCATCTCATGTTTTTATAAATCACGTCTATGCTGATGATTGCCAAATTTTTATCTCCAACCATGACCTCATCTATGAATTCGGTTCACATATCCAGCATCTTACTTGACATCACTTACTTGACATCACTATATGCCTAATGAATAGGCAAACTTTAAAAATGGAACACATGAAAAACCAGACTTCTGTATTCTCTTGTAGGAGTGCCTCCTCAAAACTGTTTCTCTCACCACCTTCCTCATTTCGGTAGATAGTCAACTTCCTTGGTTGACTTGCTCAGGACAAAAACCTTGAAGTCCTTTTTGACTCCTCCCCTTTTCTTCTGCCACATATTCAACAATCCAGTGAATCTTGTCAACATTTCCTTCTGATTAAATCCATGATCTCATTACTCTTTTGCCAATTTTACCACCTTGGTCTAAGAAACCACTGTTTTTGCCTCTGTTATTAAATAAAATCCTAACTGTTCTCTCTCCATTTGCTCTTGCTGTCTCCTCACATAGTATATACTCCAGAAGGAAGCCAGATCATGTCAGATGATGGCACCTCTCTGCTCAAAACCCTTTAATGCTCCCATCTCACTCCAAGTGAAATACAAAGTCCTCACAAAGACCTACAAAGCTGTGCATGATCTGGTCCCCTAGTCTTCCCCTGAGTTTATCTCCTATTCCTCTCCCCTCTGCTCACACTGCTCCAGCCATACTTGCTTCTTGAACTACCATCAAGTTTGGCTTCATGGCCTTTGAATTTACCATTCCCCCTGCCTGGATCAATCTCCCACCAGATGTCTATATGGTGTGTTCTCTTGCTTCATTCGGACCATTGCTCAAATATTCCCTTATTTGAGCCTTCTTTGACTTTATATGAGGACTGTGTCCACTGTGATGGACAGACTGAAAAAAAGTGGCCCTCATGATGCCCACCTTCTGATGTTCATGCCTCTGTGTAATCCCTCTCCTTGAATGTGGGCAGGACCTGTGACATGCTTCAACTACATAGAATATGGCAAAGCGATGAGATGTCACCCCCATGATTATGCTACATTATATAAGATGCCATCTTGCTGTCAGACTCTCTCTAGAGACTTTCTCCCTTGCAGTCTTTGAAGAAGTGAGCATCTATGTCAGGAGGCCCAGTGTCAAGGAGCTGAGAGCAGCTTCTGTGAGTTGAGCGTGACCTCCAATCAATGGCCAGCAAGAAACCAGAGCCCTCAGTTCTACAGCAGCAAGGAAATTAATCCTAGCAACAACTAGAGTAAGCTTAGAAGTGGATTAATCCCCAGCTGAACCTCCAGATGAGAACACAGCTCAGCCAACACCTTGATTTCAGTCTTATGAGACACTGAGCAAAGGACTCAGCTAAGCAATGAATAGACTCTTACCCTACAGTCTTTACACCTGAAACTAATATAACAGTGTAAATCAACTATACTTCGATATAGTTGTGTTTTTTAAGCCACCAAATTTGTGCTAATCTATTATGCAACAATAGATAGCAAATATACCACCCTATAAAACCTCCTTCTCTGCCATCCCTTTTCTCTTTCCTTGTTTTGTTTTTCTCTACTTACCACTATCTGACATTTAATTTTTTTTTACTTAAAAAATGTATATTTGAGTATCATCTTTCTCCTCCACTAAAATGAAACATCAAAAACTGAATTTTCAGGCCCACAAAAGATTTCTGGTTCGTAACAGAAATTTAATAAACATTTTTGAGTGAGTGAATGAATGAATGGCTTTCCATTTTAGTAATAGCTACATTTTTTATGTGTACCAGAGCCAAATGGTACACATATGGTGAAGAACCAGGTTATTTTTTCTAATACATCACAGACCAATTCCTTTGTAAAGTGCAAATAAAGTGAATTACTAGAAAAATAAAGCCAATTTTAAAATTATTATTGTATCCAAAAGACATAAAATTACTCTGTCAAATTGCTGTAACATTTTCTAAGTACTTACTTTCAATATCTTATTTATCTCATTGCAAACCTGTAGCAGTCCTAGAACAGGCAACAGTTCAGGAAAACATTTTGAGTGTCACTACTGAGCAAATAGTCAGGGCTTTGCCCAGATCTCCTCAAGTCCTTTTTCCCATTTCTGTGTGTTTTTCCTCCTAACTTGGATGTGGAAGTTCACTCAGTAACTTCTGAGGCAGACTCCCCTCAGACTACTGGAGCCCCGCTCCCCTGCATAATCCAGAATATTCCTGTGGGATTAAACTGAAGCTACCTTCTTTGGAACTTTACCTAAAATCACACCCTTGTTCAGCTCCCCATTTTGCTGCAAGGGAGTCTGGAAAGGAGGGAGATGGGGGTGGGAGCAGGTGACTATAAACTAAAAACCCAGATGCGCTTATCACTCCTGTGAAGTTATATGAGACTCTTATTTTCTTTCTTCTGCTTTTCTATAGCTTCCAAATTTTCTGTGATAAATATATATTAGATTTGAAATAGAAAAATATGTCATTTGGAAAAACATCAGTGGCCATATATATAATAAACAGCACATAGAATGGAACTGTATTCTTTTGACCATTTTTCTCTTATACCTTTCCCTCCTGACCTCCCTCATTATGCCTATTGCTTTTTTGTTGCTTTCAAGTTTTTTTAAGGCTGGCTTTAATCTTTCCAGTATTTAACACATAGTAGGCATTTAATGAATTATCATTGGAAGAGTGAATGAATGTGTTAATTAATTCATAAATAAAATGAATTTTCCACCAGATGCAAAGTGAAAGGTTGAGAATGTCCCTGCTTGAGAATCTTGGACCTGGGACCCCACACCTTGTACCTTCCCATAGCTGACTCTTTTCACAGTAGATTGGAGGAAAGCTTTGGGGAGACAGTTTGGCCTTCTGGGGTCCCAAGTGTGATTTCCCTCAAGTGACCTCCACTGGTTGCTGTCTAGAATCTTCCCAGATGGTAATCACTCACCCAACCTCTGTGGAAAGGCACTGGCGATATTGAGATGATATTCTACTGAGTGGAACGCACCCTTGCCCATCAGCTCTCTTCTCTGCTCTGAGGAACCCGGGAGAACCTAGCCTGGACGTTGGCGATGAGAGTCATAACCTGGGGCCGACACAGGGAGCCCCAGCATGAGCTTAGCTCCCAGCTCTGGCTCTCTGAAATGATGAGGTCATCCTGATTGTTTTAAGAGCTTAACTTTGTTTACTCAAACTCATCCCTAGAATGAAGAGTTTCTAATCATTGAAGGAACACTCATTGACCTTTACTTTCTCCAATACAGATCCCTGATAGTAATTACTCTGAAAATTGCTACAAGATGGACTTAATTGAGAGGCAATTTATCAAGGGTTCGCTTTCTGTTTTCATGTCCTGTGTTTAGCATCAGACCTGTCTCAGGTGGAATAGGCAAGGGGGAAGAGGTATAAGCAGTAAGAGTTACACGTATCAGGCCTACATTGGTCCAGGCCCTGGCTCCTCTTAGCTTACTTTCGTACATATCACCGAGCATGGATGAAACCAGGAGGAGTGGAGCAAGAGGGAGAACTGGCACCTACCATGTGCCAGATATTTTACCTGCGTAATTATACTTACTCCCATCGATTGGGCACCTGTTATGTACTAGGTACTTTCACAAGCATCTGTCCTTTAACCCTCACAAATCCTAATGAAACAGATCATATTAGCCCCATTTACTTATTAAAAAATGAAGGATCAAAGAGGTTAGCTACGAATTTCGGCTAAGATTGCTCATCATGGCCTAATATATGTCCCCTTCTTCTCTCTCAGTAAAAGAACCTCCACATTTGAACTGGGCAAATGGCTGCCCAGAATTAATACTACATTTCCCATCCCCCTTTCAGGTATGTATGTATGTGACAAAGTTCTAGCCAATGGAATATAAACAGAATTAGTGTGTTCAACTTCTGAAAAATGTTCTTAAATGACAGGAGACAAGTTTTCCTCCTTCCTGTTGTTTGGGATGTCAGTTGTGATGGCTGGAACTAGACCAATCACTGAGCCATGAGATGGAAGTCACGTACTGAAGATGGTAGAGCAACAAGATAGACAGAATCAGTGTCGCTGATGAGTAAGGAACTATTGTACCAGTCCTGTGTGGTCTATCTTTACACAAAAGAGAAGTAAATTGTAATTTATTTAAGCCACGGTTATTTGGGTTTTTTCCTAAATCACAAGCCTGAGATGCCACAGCTAGAAAGTCACAGAGTATATGGCCCAACCTAGGTGTGATTCCAGACCTCCTGAATTCTCTAGTCTATTCTGCAATTCCTGGGAACTCTAGGAGTTTGGTAGTGATAGAAATATGGCTTAACTGGGCACGGAGAGTATAGCCTTTCCTTGAGATTAAGCCATGCTTGGCCTTCCTTCATGCTGGTTAGAGGCAGAGGCAAACAACCAGGCAACCAGCAATAAAGCAGAAACCATGTCTCCAAATCCAGTGCTCTTCCACATTGCCAGCCTAACGTACAGTCATTAGTCCAAGTACTTATAAGCAACAGAACCTGATCAGAGGCTTGTTTTCCTGATTTCCAATTCTACATTCTTTCCATCATACCAGGCTGCTTCAATGGCATCTGGGCCAAATCTGAGAATGTAGGATCCTCTTCAAACTTCTCCAAGAATCTCACAAAAAGATAACCAACAGATTAGAAGGAAATTAGGAAGACAAACATCACTGCCTGATCCCTCAAGGGTAAGGACTGCATTTTATTTGTCTGGCTATCCCCAAGGCCTCATACAGGACATGGCATATACCAGGCATTTAATACAGTATTCTTGGCAGGAAAACAAATGAAGGGTTAAAAAGCTGAAATCAATGACCCAAACGGACTTGAATCTGTTGTTTACTACAGCACACAGGTGGCAGCAATAGCTCTGAAGAGGCTCTAAGCAATATACTTTATTGGGCAAGAAACCAAGGCTGGGGTTTAATAAAATGTCCACATTGACATATTGCTTTCTCTTGACCGGTCCCCTTGCTTTCAGGATGTTCTCTCAGGCAAGGCAATCCATAGAGATCACAATCTCTCTCTCACTTCTGTCCCATGGTGACTAGGTGGCATGTTAGCCATAGACCACAGAGCAGTTAAGGTTAATCTCTGTTGGGTCAAACACAATATATACAGACAGTAGGGCCCACTGACAGGGAGAAAAAGAAACCTCTTCAACATCAACATGCTTTGCTGTCTCCTGGCTGAGCCATTCTACATTGATCTTGGTCAAGGTACTTAATCCATTGGACTCAGTTTGCTTCATCTGCAGAATGGGAACTTAATAGCATTGGCCTCATAGAATTGTTGAGACGGTTTAATGAGTTAATATATGTGAACCACTAGAATAGTGTCTGCCATATAGTAAGTGCTCAATAAATATCAGCTGCCATTGCTGTTATCATCATCATGAAGTCTATTCAGTTTTATTTTTCAAGGAAGAACAGATCAATTTCAAAGAGTCTTTCCCTGTAGGTGCTCATTCTCCTTTTCCTATAAGCTCACAATTGAGATACCATATATTAAATGCCCAGACCCTTGAAATGATGCAGGATTATGCACATTTAAAAATCTTACATATGGCTTCCCTGGTGGTTCAGTGGTTGAGAATCCGCCTGCCAATGCAGGGGACACGGGTTCGAGCCCTGGTCTGGGAAGATCCCACATGCCGCGGAGCAACTGGGCCCGTGAGCCACAACTGCTGAGCCTGCACGTCTGGAGCCTGTGCTCCGCAACAGGAGAGGCCACGATAATGAGAGGCCTGCGCACCACGATGAAGAGTGGCCCCCGCTTGCCACAACTAGAGAAAGCCCTCACACAGAAACGAAGACCCAACACAGCCATAAATAAATAAATAAATAAATAAAAATTAAACTTTAAAAAAAAAAAAAAAAAAGAAACATTTCTGATTTTATCCAATACCCTCAAAGCCTAGCAAAGTCCCTGGTATGTAATAAATATTTTAAAGCTAGTTTGAGTCAAGGTGACAGATTAATCTTTGGTTGAATTTTGTCCTTATTTTATTTATTTATTTTTTAAATACATTTATTTATTTATTTATTTATTTTTGGCTGTGTTGGGTCTTCGTTTCTGTGCGAGGCCTTTCTCTAGTTGCGGCAAGTGGGGGCCACTCTTCATCGCGGTGCGCGGGCCTTTCACTGTCGCGGCCTCTCTTGTTGCGGAGCACAGGCTCCAGACGCGCAGGCTCAGTAGTTGTGGCTCACGGGCCTAATTGCTCCGCGGCATGTGGGATCTTTCCAGACCAGGGCTCGAACCCGTGTCCCCTGCATTGGCAGGCAGATTCTCAACCACTGTGCTACCAGGAAAGCCCTGTCCTTATTTTTAATTTAGGAAACATTGTCCCCCCAAAAGTAAAGGGGCCCAGGGATGGACCATGCTGGACTTCATCAGCTAAGTCTGTCCTGATGCCCAAAGAGTACATCTTGGTGATGGCTGGAGCCTGTGCTTCAAGAAAAAGCTTGACTTTAGGCCCCTGTCATAACGTACCACTCTTGCTTTCATCTATTCAACAAAAATTTTCTGAGTACCTACTATATGTCAGGTCCATGCCTTCCTGCCCCAATCCATCCAATTTTAGACCTCCCACCCTATCCCTGGAGAAAGAATGCTGTCTTTGACTTCAATGTTGAATCCATCCTTTTAAATTTTTACTTATGTGATTCCCCTCCCAAATGCATTTTCATTTTCAAAGAAGCCCAAGAAAAAGGACAGTTGTAGCCTAAAGCAGAGGGTCACAAGTTTAAATGTCTACAGAGGCCAGACCTGAAATGCCAACAAGTATAAGGCAAAGGGGAGTGATGGAGACTGGTTGATTGGAGATCCCTCCTGCCCAAGACCAACCAAGGACTTATGAGAAGGAGGAAGCCCAGTGTGGCCCAATATTCTGATCTTTGAAGAAAAGTCAAAACTCTAAAATTTTTTGTGAAGCCCCCTCCCCTGCCAATGTTAGGTGCTGGCAACTAACTCAAACTTAAAAAAAAAACCATATTGGCCAGACAAAACACGTCTGCAGACCAGATCCAATCTGTGGGACACCATTTTGAGATCTCTGACTTAAAGGAATGAATGGCAGCCTTCCCCGTGATTCTACGGTTCCCATTTGGAGAAGGTTTGGGGTAGAGCATGGGGAGAAACAGCGGTAAGGCAGAAAAGGACAAAAAAACAGGCAAAGGTTTGTTCGGGGGAATGGAAGGCAGCTAGTTCTTGCTGAGCTCTGGAGTCACTGTGCTGGTCCCTCATATACAAAATCTTGCTTTAATCTTCACTTCTCCCTCCAGGTGAGTCTAATCTCTCCATTTGACAGATGTGTCAGTAGAGAAGCAGAACTAGAACTCAGGTCTCCTGACTTCAGGTTTGGGCTCTTTCCAATTCATACCACGGACCCAACAACTAATCTCCAGATTAAACCTTCCCATTCTCGCTTCCATTCCTCCTTTTTTTTCTCATTTGCTCTTATTTAAACCTGTGTGAAGCAGTCCATTTCCATGGGTTTTATTTTTAATTTTTTCTGACCACACTGCGCAGCTTATGGGATCTTAGTTCCCCGACCAGGGATAGAACCCCTGCCCCCTGCAGTGGAAGCACAAAGTCCTAACAACTGGGCCACCAGGGAATTCCCTCAGTGGATTTTAATTTGAGCTGCCACAGTTTCCTTATCCATGAAGTGGGCGTAATAGTAGCACCTGCCTTGTAGAGTTGTGCCTGGCACGTAGTATGTGCTCAATAAACATTAGCTTCTCCTCCTTTATTCCTATTATTTATTTCATTTCCTTTACTATTCTCTCTCACACTCTTTTTTCTTTTTTTTTTTTTTTTTTTTTTTTAAGAAAGAGATCTTTTAAAATTACTGTTCTCTGCTCCTGGTTCCATACCTGGAAAAAGGTGTACTTCCTGGGTCTTACCTACACAGAAACTATTTACTGGTAATGTTGCCAAGATTTCCGAAAGGAAGGAAGGAAGGAAGGGAGGAAGGGAGGAAGGAAGGAAGGGAGGAAGCGAGGAAGGAGAGAGAGGAAAAGAAGGAGGGACGGAGGGGGTGAGGGAGGAAGGGAGGGAGGGAGGGAGGGAGAGAAGGAGGAAGCAAGCAAGCAAGCAATAGTAAAGAGAGAAAGAAAATGTCCATTCCCAGGACAGAATATAACTTCCAGTAGAGTGTCGAGTTCCCGTGCTCACACCTCTCCCTAAGAGCCTGGGATTTTATGTTCCAGACCAGAAAGGACCCTGACAACTCAATGGAAGCTAAGGATAGCACGGTTTTAAAACTTCGGTATACATCCCTCTAAAAAAGTCCACTTTCATGCAATAAGACCCAACCTAGAGGAATAGTATCAAAAAATGATACGTTTTGCTTTGGGAAAGAATTCCACTACATGATTATTTTAAAATTCACCACGGGGTCCCCCTAGTGTATTTGAAATACAATTTTATTTGTAAAATTTAATTAAAAATCCACAATTCTAGAGCCAGGATAAATTGCTGAGATGAAGTTCTTCACTTTATGGATGGGGGGATATGAGACCCAGAAAGAAGTGACTAGACTCCGTGGAGTAGCTGCAGTTGTAGCAAAGTCAAAAACTGATTCGTTGTTGTTGTTATAAAGAGATTGAGCTAAGGTGCTATATTGTTGGGATGGGAAGGAATCTTGCCTATCAGCTAATAATAAATGCAACAGTATTAGCTATTCATGAGCCCTCACCAATCCTAGGCACTGTGTTCAGGGAGCTGGAGAGACAGCCGCGAACAGCTCCGCCATTGGACCCTCCCTCACAGAATTTACAGTCTGACCTCATTTCACAGACAAGCAAACCCAGCAGGATGGAGGACTTGCTTAGGGCCGCTCAGCCCATTATCAGGGGACATCAGAACTAGTACCCAGGTCTTTGATTTTGCAACCCCCAGTTTTTTGCACTACATTATGTTGTCTCCTAGGAGTCTAGGATGCTCCTATTTAGTTAAGGAAGAAACAGAGGGATCTCCTGCATCCTCTCCAATTCTATTAGGAATCAAAGGATCCAGCATTAAAAGATCCACCTCACTGGGTCCAAACACTTTGAGGTGAGGGCACTGGTTAAGTAAATACTGTTGTTCCTAGGGTCACCACCTCAGACAGCAATGGCCCCTGACAATTCAGGGGGAAACTTCTCTGACCACCCTGGACAAATAGCTCCCCGTCCCTACTTCCAGTCACCCATTGTACATCACTCTGCTTTATTCTTTTCTTAGTACCTATCACTATAGATAATGACATAGATATTGACCTATTTATGTATTTATTTTGTGTCACGGAGATGCCCGTGAGCAGAACTCTACTTACCATTTTTACTGTTGTAACTTAGGTAAAAACAGTGCCTGGATCATAGTAGGTGCTCAGTGAATATTTGTGGGGTGGATGAGTGAATGATGCTTCTTGACTTCAGACCCTGGATTTATAACTAGCAGCTACTATGACAGAGCCATGCTGTCGCTCAGACACTGCATCCCTTAGCAGCATCCCCCAGTGGGGAAACAGTGTCAAACCCAGAGGTGAAAAGAGTTTGGTGGGAATGTTTTCTTAACAGAAATGTTCACTGCCTGTCAACCTTCCTGCTGAATCCAGCAATCTGTTTCCATCTCATTACGGTTGTGATTTTTTTTTTTTTTTTTGAGGCTACATCTGTAGCACTGAGAAGTGTTAGAGCAATTTCCATAATAGCAAGTTTCTTACCCAACTCTCTCCAGTTTACATGAAGTGACAGTGTTTATTGTGTAGGATACGTACATTATGGCTCCAACGTCATTTTCTTGGATGTCACCCACCGTGCTTTGTTTCTGTTTGCTACTCCAGCAGAATGATTCTCTCAGGAGAAAAACTAAGATTTTTTAATAAAAGCACAACACCGTAAAACGGTTTTTAAGGGAAAGTCATTTTTTACGAGCTATGCTAACTGCCAGACTGCTGAATACATCCCATTTCTTTTTCAATACTTTGTCCCTTCCTGGGGTAACTGCCTTATGGGGACTATGTTATATTTCCCTTTGGATCCTGCAGCTTAACTGTAGTCTAAGCAGCTAGGGGATACTTAATTCCCGTTTGCAGAACATGAGAAAATAAACATATCTACCTATGTTACACCTGGTAAAGACAGCAGCTGCCCGAACCTAATCAGGCTTAGCAAAGAAGTCTATTCATTGTGCCAGCACCATGGACATCAACCGTCTTAGCAAAATTTTCCCTTTTCATATCCCATTAATTCATGAGATTGTTTAAAACTCCTCGTATGGTCAGGCCACTCAAGATGGCTGCTCTCTTGCTCTCTGTAAATCCCCTGCTCAACCAGTGCCTGCTTCACCTACACCCTACTCACATCGCTGACCTTCCTACATGCCTGCCCCAGGCCCCAGCTGGTGATTGTTATTATCAAAGGGCCGGGTGAGGGGTGGGCCCCTCTGCTGGTTTCCCTGGTAACTAATGAGCCAACCTGACAGCAATGGGTCCTATAACTGGCAACCTCCCCCTCCCCCGGGAGTGAAGACAGCCGCCATGTCCTGCCCACCATCCCCCCACCCTGTCCGCTGCACACGGTGGGGTGTCGCTCCAGGACCTTGCTTCAAACGTGTAAGCTCCCCCATCCATTAAACCAGGGGTCCCCAACCTGAGAGGAACCGGGCCGCACAGCCCGAGGGAAGCGGCAGGCAAGCGAGCGAAACTTCATCTGCTGCTTCCCATTGCTCGCATTACCGCCTGAACCATCATATACAACCTTCACCCCGCCCCGTGGAAAAACTGTCTTCCACGAAACCGGTGTCTGGTGCCAGAAAGGTTGGGGACCGCTGCATTCAAGCCCTGCTGTCTCTGTTGCTGACTCCTGGCTCTTTCTCGGATCTTTAAGCTGGGCAAGTGCAGGCCTTGTAGGCCTGTGGGGTGCAGCCCAACAACTGGCAGAGCCAGCCAGGAGACCCAGGAAACTTCCGTGAGTGCTGAGATGTTGGGAAGCACAAGATGGGGAATGGAAAGTTGCGGGGGCCGCCCACTAACATGTGGGGCCCCCCAGTTCCAGGTGTGATCCCCCAAACTGCAGGGGTAATCCCGGGGTGGCCACACACTAAGGTGAGGCCCCAGAGTTCCAGGGGTGAACCCGAAAGTTGTGGGGGAAATCGCGGGGTGGCTGGCCCTATGGGACCCTATGGTGGCTGTTCTTTTTTTTTTTTTTTTTTTTTTATTTATGGCTGTGTTGGGTCTTCGTTTCTGTGCGAGGGCTTTCTCTAGTTGCGGCGAGCGGGGGCCACTCTTCATCGCGGTGCGCGGGCCTCTCACTATCGCGGCCTCTCTTGTTGCGGAGCACAGGCTCCAGACGCGCAGGCTCAGTAATTGTGGCTCACGGGCTTAGTTGCTCCGCGGCATGTGGGATCTTCCCAGACCAGGGCTCGAACCCGTGTCCCCTGCACTGGCAGGCGGATTCTCAACTGCTGCGCCACCAGGGAAGCCCATATGGTGGTTGTTCTTGATGACAGGTCCAGCCAAGAGATCTGGAGAACAACGGCCCCAGTGGCTCCGCTATGGTACCAGAGTAAGCCTTTTGTGGTCAGTTAAGCTAGCTTTCTAGAAAGAATTGGTATTTCTCTTGTGCCTTTTAGATATAAATGATCTACCTGGGCTCTCTGGAACTTTAATTTTCTGTGATCTCTAAGGGTAAACAAAAAAAAAAAAAAAAAGAAAAGAAAAGCCTTTTTTAACTCTAGCAGGAAAACTGTGAGGTCTCTATGTCCATATAGATATATGTATGTCTGGCCCGAATGAATTTCAGCTTCACGTGATCTGGGAAACATTCAGTGCTGAATCGATATCTGGTATTGAAGTTAGCTCAAGCTTGTTGGTTTGATTAATATAGACATGTCTTTAGACTCATCAGTGTTACATATAATACTGCTGTTGTACCTACATCTACTAGAGATCAAATAAGACCTTACTGTATCTGTTGCAAACTCGTCAGCAAGGATAATAACTTGATACGATGAAACTTTAAGTAAAGGTAAATGAGGTAAGAGCTTTTGGGTAAACTCTATAGGAATAATTATGTTTTGGGAATGGCTAGCTATAATAGTCTTTCCAGATTTTGGTCACTTGAAACTAAACTAAGTTAAATGAAGAGAATTTATTGACTATCTGGGTCATCTCAAATAGGGTAAAATATTGGAACATTAATTGCAGGGGAGGTCTCAGCTTACCTACCTTTGCCTACATAGGAGAGGAAGACTAAAGCATGAGTTTTGCAGTCAGGAAATGCTGGTATGACAAACAGTTCACAATTACTTGCTTCTTGGTTTTTGCCAGAGATCAAGATTTTTAAGGGTTAAGATTATGATCAGTCATAGTTCTAGTTATTGTAATCAAGTATTAGTTATCGATTACATTGTAATCAGGTGTTTAATGGTGCCTTTTTAAGACTTTTGTCATTTATATCCTCTGATGCTTTTGCAAAAATGCTTCATCTTCAAGAAGATTCATAGGAATCTTCGTTTTGACAAGTATTGTTCTCTGATAAATCTCAGATTATACCGGGGGACTGGGTAAGAAATTAAAGAATCCTAAGGGAAAAACTGATGGCTTCATAACAAGTTAACAAGACGATTGGTTACCGAGTGAACTGGTGAATATCATTATAATGTTTATGGGTTTTATCTGGAATGTTGCTGGTTTTGATCTATGTTTTCCAGATAGGGGGAAGCCCTTCCCCTCCAGTTAGTTATGACTTACAGCAATTGGGTAAACTGCCCCTGTGGGTAGAATTAAAGTGTTTTTCTTTTCTCTCTGCCTGGTCCCTCCAGAAACTGGAGACTCTTGGGTTCTGAGCAGCCTTATCAGGTAAGTGGGAAAGACTGTCTCCTGGCAGGCACAGGAATCTTGATACTTTGGGGACCTCTAGAAGAGAGAAACCCACCAAGGTGAAGCCTTGTGGCAGGCCTTTGGCATGGCTTTCCTGGCCTTGAGAGGCCTTTTGGGAATTCAGTCTGATGCCTTCTGAGGAGTTCCACCACAGCCAGTTTGAAGGAGCCTATGTGGTCAATTGACCAGACTTATTTTACCAACAAATTAGTTTTGATTTGCCTGTATTTGGTGGAGATGAGGGTAATTTCAGACAGATAAAAAGACTATGTTTTAGTGGATGTTAAATTCTAGTTCTGTTAACTGAGGTCTGTATTTATGAAAGTTATTGTGTTAAGCCATACTTTTGCCCTGATGTTCTGGATGGAAAGAAAATTATCTAGTGAAGTTGTCACCAAATAACTACTCATGAAGTGTGACACTGCTTGCTTTAAGTCTGCTGCGAAAAGCACACGTACAATGCCTGTGGGACAATTGGGTATAAGTGATCAAATCTATAGCCTATAAAGTGTTTCCCTATTAACATACCTCTGAGTCTGTTCACGAGATCTGATTAGTTTTCCCCCAACATGGAAAACTAGACAAATATAAAGGAGGCCTAGCACCGAGGGACACGGGCTGTGCTGTGTGGAATGGAATAGGCTGGCTTTTGGACACAAAAGTCCAACTAGTGGGATTAACTGTTTTTTATTTGGAAAGAGCTAATGGGTCTACCCCCAGTGACACGCAACATAACATGAGGTGGCAGACCTGTACTGTGACTGCTGACTCCTGCCTAGGCCACTAGAATGTTTCTTTTAGAGCTGGAGCCTTCCCCTCCCCACGGGGGTGGCCCTGGGTTTGTGAAAACCGGGGGTGGCCTTACCTTCTGTATAACTGGGCAGGGCACTGCTGCTATTGACTCCCTCTCCATTGACCCGGTCAGCAGCTTGGTTCTGCCACTGTCTATATTGTATTTGTGGTACCTGGTTGCAGTGTCCCTGCATACCTGCCCCAAGGATATCAAGGAAGAGGGGCGGACCAAGATTGTGAGGGTCATGCAGGGTATGTAGAGGAGGAGTGTATGGTCAGGCCACTCAAGATGGCTGTTCTCTTGCCCTCTGTACATCCCCTGCTCAACCAATGCCTGCTTCACCTACACCCTACTCACATGACTGACCTTCCTGCGTACTTGCCCCAGACCCCAGCTAGTGATCTTCTTATCAAAGGGGCAGTGAGGGGCGTGCCCCTCTGCTGGTTTCCCTGGCAACTAATAAGCCCACCTGACTTCAATTCCCCCTATAAGTGGCAACCTCCCCTTCCCCCTGGGAGTGAAGACTGCCACCATGTCCTGCCCACCATCCCCCCACCCTGTCCGCTGCACACGGTGGGGTGTCGCTCCAGGACTTTTGCTTCAGACATGTAAGCTCCCCCATCCATTAAACCACTGATGTCTCTGTTGCTGACTCTGGGCTCTTTCCTTGGTCTTAAAACTGGGTAAGTGTAGGCCTTGTAGACCTGCGCGGTGCAGCCCAACACTCCTATTACTTGCAAAATTTTTTTAAAAATGTAAACCATTGGGTGATATAGAAATCATGCTTTATATCAATAGTTCTTTTTTTTTTAAATTTATTTATTTGGTTGTACCGGGTCTTAGTTGCAGCAAGCGGGCTCCTTAGTTGCGACTCGCCGGGTCCTTAGCTGTGACACGTGGACTCCTTAGTTGCGGCAGGTGGGCTCCTTAGTTGTGGCTCACCAGCTCCTTAGTTGCGGCTTGCCAGCTCCTTAGTCGCGACATGCAGACTCCTTACTTGTGGCATGCGAACTCTTAGTTGCAGCATGCATGTGGGATCTAGTTGCCTGACCAGGTATCGAACCCAGGCCCCCTGCATTGGGAGCACGGAGTCTTATGCACTGCACCACCAAGGAAGTCCCAATATATCAATACTTCTTAAGAGAGGCAGTCCTGCCCCCAGGGTAAAGTTTTAGGAAGCTGTGGGGATAGTTTTGGTGTTGCAGTGATAAGAGAGAGCAATACTGGCATTTATTAAATGGGAATCAGGGATGCTAGATATGCTGAAATGTGTGGGACAGACCTGACCAGTGAAAAACCCTTCACGTCCCATGTGATTTTCTAATGTCCCACCCACTATTCATATAGGTGAGAAAGAAACCCGTGTGTGTGAGTGTGTGTGTGTGTGTATACATATATGTACACAAATACGTAGATAGATACATAGATACATAGCTAGATCTGAGCCTAAAATTTCACTCCATTTTGCATATACCCAAACTCTATTTATTTGCAAGGCTTTAAAAATACACTGAATTTTTTAGGAATCAATTTCCATGTAAATCAAGAGTAAATTGTAATTTTTAAAAGTAGTTCCACTAAGAGTCGTTCACCATTTTTAAAAAATTACATCATGGAAGGTGACATCAATCATGGTATTTAAAAGCAACACCCGTATCAGCTTACCTGTGTCACATTTCTGGAGATTCTATGTATAGATGTAAGTATCTGACTCTTGCATGATGTTGTCTGGAATCCTTGGGCTCAAGCACGTACATTCTGAAATACATATCATTTTATTATTTCCCTTCAATTATCCCTTGTCTCACAACATTACAACTGAATTTTTTTTGTAACTATGAGTATAAAGCAAATTATGTTGTCTATGAGTTTTATTCCAGGGTAGGAAAAGGTGTTTTACAAAATATTTATTATAAGAAGGGTGCACTGGGTCTCACTGGTTGAGAATAATTACCTTATAGGAGCCTCTTATATATACCAGACCCTCTGCTAAAAGTTGGAGATACAAGGATGAACGAGTCAAACAAAGGTCTGTCTCTGCTGAGTTTACAGTCTAGTGGGAAAGCTAGACATCAGTGTATAATTGTTCCAGTGATTATTTGATTTCATATGTGATGTTAGGACAGAAGTGCAGTGCCAGTGCCGTGGAAGAGGTTATAAAGGAGCCTTGTCTGATTTGTAAAGGCAGAAGTTTCTCTGAGGAAGTGATGGTTTCAGCTGAGTCCTAAAAGATACTAAGAGATACCCAGAAGAATACAGGGTGGGGTGGAGCTTTCCAGGCTGATGGGACAGCATCTGTCCCCCTGAAAGCCTCGAGATATTCAAAAAGCAGGGAGAAAGTTGGTGTAACTGAAACATAAAGAAGACCATGATACATAATCATGGTCTTAGTCAGTTCAGGCTACTATAACAAAGTACCATAGACTGGGTGCCTTAATAAACAACAAAAGTATTTTTCTCAGTTCTGGAGACCAGGAAGTCCAAGATAACGGTGCTGGCAAAGTCAGTGTCTGGTGAGACCCCACTTCCTGGTTCATAGACGACTGTCTTCTTGCTGTGCTCTCACATGGAGGAAGGTTCAAGGGAGCTCAGTGCAATCTCTTTTACAAGGACACTAATCCCATTTATGAGAGCTCTGCCCTCATGACCTGCTCACTGCCCAAAGACCCCACCTCCAAATACTACCACGTTGGGGGGGTAGGTTTCAACTCATGAACTGCGGGGGATGCAAACATTCAGTCCATAACAGTGAGGGGAAGAGTGGCGTGAGATGAAAAAAGGCATATCGAAGGTTAAGTAAGAGAGGTTTGGAAAGTATTTTAAAGATTGGAGCAACCAGAAACCACTGGAAGGTTTGGAAGATCAGTGACCTGCTCAACTTTGTGTTTTAGAAAGATCACTGACTGTTGCATGCAGGATGGTCAGAGGTGGGCAAGAGAGGATGACCAGTTAATAGAATCTTAGAAAACGTCACATGAGAGATGAGAGTGCCTTAAAAATGGTACTTGAGTATGATGGAAAGAAATAGCTGGTTTTGAAAAACATAGAGGAAGTATAATTGATGTAGTTTTGAGACTGATTAGATGTGGAAGTGGGGGAAGAGGTAGTTCTCAAGAATGTTTCCTGGGTTTGGTCCTGAGCAACTGAATGGGGTACCGACCAATGAGGGGGAGAACACTGCAGGGCAAGCCAGCTGGGCAGAGAGAATTAATGAGTCGCATAAGAGACCACATCGACCTTTACGGCAACACTTCCGTTGAGAAGAATGAGGCTCTGAGAAATTAAGTGACTATTTATATGGAGTCACCGTTAAGGACAATACAGTTCAGATTGGAAGTTCAGCTCTGATTACAAAGTCTAAAGTTCTTTCCCTATGTCACATTTGCTGAAAAATATTTCCAGGAACTTATAACCACTGGTGATTTGGGGGAGAGGTCCTAAAACATGTCTACAAATGGCCACTGAACTAGACCTTGATTGACAAGTGTATGTGGCTGGTCATTACTCAATACTATGAGACCTCAGAGGTATGGGGTACACAGCTGGCTGGAGTGATCAGAGAAGGCTTCACCAAAAAGCTGGCTCAGGAGATGAGTAATGAAGGAGGGGCAAAAATTTAATAAGTGCTAAGGCAGTTGACGTAGAGGGTGGTTTCGTGTGCAAAAAGGGTATCAGTGGGAAGCACTGGTTTCAAGTATAGGCTCTGGGGTCAAACTAACTATATCTTAAATCAGATCTATTGTTTTCTAGCCATGTGTCCTGGGACAAGTACTTCTTTGACTCTTTCCTCTTCTGTAAGATGAGAATAATAATATGACCACTTCTAAGATTGTTTTGAAAAGTAAATGAGACTGTGCATGTCCTTATCATGGTCTACAAGGCCCCATAAGACCTGGCACCCTGCCATTTCTCAAGTCTTAATTCCTACTCCCTCTCCCTCCTGGTCCAGCCTCACTAGTCTTCTAATTCTCCAAGACACCAAGTGCACTTCTGCTTCAAAACCTTCCCCTTACCATTTCTTCTGCCTCAAATAGTCTTCTCTTGAATATCTACACAGTTTTTCTCAGGTCCACCTTATTGAAGAGATTTGTCTTCTCTAATGCCTTCTAAAATAGTATCCCCAGTATAACCTCCCTATTTTGCTTCATATTTCTTCAAAGCATGTGTTATTCCCTGATAATTTATGCATCCTTTTTTTTTTTTTTTTTTTG
The DNA here is from genome assembly GCF_028023285.1 of Balaenoptera ricei. Classification (NCBI taxonomy): domain Eukaryota; kingdom Metazoa; phylum Chordata; class Mammalia; order Artiodactyla; family Balaenopteridae; genus Balaenoptera; species Balaenoptera ricei. Next base: position 83,132,042 of record NC_082646.1, on the reverse strand, counting down.
GTCTATTTTCTCTGGGGTATATGTTCTGTGAAACCTGAGATTTTCTCCATTTTATTCAGCACCTAGAACAGGGCCAGACCCATAGCAGCTACTCAGTAAATACTTCTGACATGAATTCATCCATGAAATGCATTTTGCACAATTTCTAACATATAGTAAATAATTCATATTAGTTTTTATTTCATTATTCATAAGCCTATTCTTTTGACATTTATGGCTGCGTCAGATTTTTTTTTAATACGAGGACACATTATTTTATGTGTCCTTTGTATGAAGGACATATTATTTTCTGTGACTTGCTTTTGTCTTATGAGTTTTCTCCTCTAGCTTCAGCTTACCTTCCACATTTCTGAGACAAACTTCCAAAAGCAGAACTGGTCAAATACTTTCAAATATCCCCACTGCTTACAAGAAAACATCTAAACTTAATATGGAGTGTTACAAGGTCCTTCATAATCTGGGCTCAAATTACCTCTGCAGTTTCATTTCCTCCTATTTTTACCCATTCATCATATACTCCAGCCCCACTAATTTACTCATCAATCTCCAACACACCAGGCTTTTACATGTATCTGTGTTTTATACACACTATTGCTGGTACCAAGAATCCTCTCCTTCTCGTTTTTTGTTTTTGTTTTTAATACATTGAGTAGGGACTAGGTCCAAATCATCTTTTTCTCACTGGTGACAGACAAATCAGAAGGGTTTCCTGGCCAGATGATCTCTTGTATCTTTGGTTATTCAGTGGTAATTAGAACAGCAATATCACATTTCCGACACTCATGCTGCCACTGCCTACTGCTATAGCTGTGGCAGGCATCACTAGTTGATCAAGGCACTCTTTCCAGCTGAGCCCATTCCTAGCCTTAAAATCCTCTTTAGCCAAATGCCCCAGGCAGCCAGTTCTAATTGCTCAGAATTGGCACTAAAAATGAAATGCATTTGCCATCTCTTTGAGACCCTAGAACTTGGCAGGTGCTCAACAAATGTTTGCTGAACAGATGCTGAGTTTAGAGCTATTTACAACAAGCAGCAAACATCTTTTTTAAAAAGTGTAGATTAGCCTTTTGATATCACTTCAGCCAAAATGCTTTTAAGACTCAAGTATCTCCTAAGTCACCCCTTCTTTTTCCCAACTGTGTCCTTCATCGTGGCATCACCCCTGACTTATTGCCTCCCTGGACCTGTTGAGAGTCCTGCCACTTGCTCCCTGTTGGATAGTCCCCCTGTTCCTTTTGAATGCACTTCTGAAGAAATCATCTCCATTTCATAGTTGAAATATTTGTTCTTGCTTCTGCTTTACATTCCTAGCCATTCTCTCTCCCTAGTTTATGTTCTCAGTGACTCATGTAAAATTTTGCCTAAGTGGATAAATGAACGTTTATGCTTCTGAGAAAATGGTGTAGGATGGTGAGTGCATTTGCTCATTAGAGAATTTCTACCTATACAGATCCATTTTTCTAAATCTATTGGCAATAACATCTAAAGCTGCCCCTTTTTTCAGTTGTTTACATGATTTTGACTTCTACCATTTTGGGTAGAGGAGGATACAAATTACCTAAAAGGATGAGGTAAAGGAATGGGATGCTTAGTTAATTTGATAGTCTGGTAATCTTGGGGGAAATTCCAAACACATTTTTGTTTTTAAAAAAAAAGTTTAAACTTTTAATAAAAATTTACCTTTCTACCTTAACAATAACACATAGCTACCCTAATGGAGCCTTAGAAGCTTAGATGATGGAACACTTTTCAGGACCCCAAGTTATCACTTTGAGTGTCAATGCCCCTTGCCCAAAGATGCAGCAGTTTAGGAGATGAGCTAAGTATGTATTGGTCCTGGGACTCAGCTTGTAAATGTCTTCCATCCTCAGTTAGCAATGTTTCTCACTAACTCCCTGATGTCTGCCTAACTTTTTGCTACCTATCAGAGAAAAAAAGCTCCCACAACTTGAAATTTCTAGAGTCTACTTTTTTTATTTTCATGTGCATAATTGTATTCTTGTTTTAAGGAGTTTGATGTTAGAGTTACTAAATATCAGTCCATGGAATCCCACCCACTCTTGTCCTAAAAATAGCAGTTGGTGTTCTCACCGTCTACCTTCTTCCCAGTCCAATGATGCAGCAGGTCCAGATTGGCACCTGTTGTTCTTGTTACAAACAGAGACATTTATATGTGTTTGCTGCCTACGAGGGTATCCTGCTCCAGAAAAGGGAAGACAACCTGGAATAATTTAATGTGAATTCTAGTGATTTCAGCACAGCTGATAGCAAAAGCAATAGCCTATCTTCAGCTAAGATAATAGAACAAAAAGATCTAGACACATAGAGTCAAATCCAAGCCGTACCATCAACGAAGTGTGTGACCTTGGGCAAATCACCTTGATTCTCTTTCAGTCACTGCTTGAATCTGTAGAGTGTGGGGGCTGGATTAGATCACTTTTAAGGTCCTTTCTTTGGTCCTAATTCTATACATTTTGCTAGCAGATTCTAAATCTGAACTGCCTTAGCGCTAATTTGGGGAATGATTTCTCATTGCCTCTTCCATTCCAACACCATCTTCCAAGGCATCCTATATAAAGACTGATAGTATTTCGTTGTTATTTTTTCCTTGCTTTAGGGCTATTAAGTGGGGTGACTCACAGGGCTGGGTTCCAGCTGGGGGCTCAGAAGCTATCTATTTCTGAGGGGGGAACTCTGAGACTCTGAAGGAGGCAGAAAAACAAGGAGCACCAGTTTGCCACTGGTCCCCTCCTCTGCTGATCCCAAAGAAACACACAATCAGGCAAAAAAAAAAAAAAGGCCCTCTAAGCAAAGAGAACCCCATTTCCAAGGTCCAGACCTTTCTGATAAAAAAGGGCTTTCATCCCTCAGGGAGTCAAGTGGCACAGAGAAAAAAAGTTTGGAGAAATATCCAAATGGTATTTTCATGTTGCCTGCTATGGCCTGCATGTTGTAAATCGTCTCTTCCTTGTACACTGTTAATGACTTTGTGTCATTTTTAGGCCTTCACAATGCCTATCTCCTAATCTTTATTTGTAATAGGATTTTTTTCTGATTATAATAAAAGTACATATTTGTTGTGGAAAACAGAGAAAAGTTTACAACAAATTTTAGAAGATTATCCATAGTTTCACCATCAGGCATTTCTGTGTATTTCATTCCAGTTCTTTTTTCAAGATTCATAATTGTAACCCAGGCATCAGCTGTTCCCTCTTCCCCTTATTGAGCTAGCAATAGGTTGCACAAAAGCTTTTTGTGCGTTTGTGAGAATCCTTTCCAGTGACAGAAAACTCAAACTGGCTTAGGCAGGAAAATGAATTTATTGGATCATAGAAAATGTCAGGGTAGCAACCTAAATGTCTGCCTGAAGGGGAAGGGATAAATAAACCATGATGTGACCATCCAATGAAATACCATGCAGCAGAGAAAATGAGTGAACTAAAACTGTACATTGGAACATAAGACAATTTCCACAAATATGCTGAATGAAACAAAGCAAGTTGCAAATGAATGCATATACTATGATACCACTTGTTTATATAATTGTTTAAGGATATACACAAACATAGCTCAAGAATACATGTATATCTAAAAAGGGAAAAAGAGGGATTGGAAGAAATCAACCCCAAGTTCAGGAGGGTGAGAGAGGGCTGTGATCAAGAAGAAGTTAAAAGAATGCTTTAACTATGATAGTCCTGTTTTATATACGAGGTTGGGTGATGAGTATCCGGGCTCTTATTATACTAATTCTATACATGTTGGTAAATCTGAAACATTTCATAACTATTTTTAAGAAACACACACACATACATGCACACTCCAAAAACAGTGATAACTCAGCATCTGGAAGAGCAGTATCCCAGCTTCAGTCTGTCTCTCAGCTCTGTCTTCTTCTAGATTAGCTCTATTCGTGGTAGCAAGAAGGGCAACAAAAAATTTACGTTGCTATCCTCACCATTCTGGCTGTAAACTCACACTTTCCCTTCCAAAATTCAGGGAGAGAGAGAGCACTGCACTCTTCCAAGAGTCCCGAGGAGAAATCCCCAGTTCCATTCCATAGGATCCCAAGTCCATGCCTGAATCTGTCACCTGGGGAGGAAAGGATGTGGGCTGCTCTCATTAGCCTGGTCTGGGTCACGTCCCCACCCCTGGATTTGGGGAGTGGGTGGGTGAGTCAGTAACATCCAAACCACACGGGCTAGGAGGGATGGGTGTTTCCCCAGAGGAAAACCAAGGTGTTGTTAGCAGAAGATGAAATAGATTCAGGACAGATATAAACAACAGATGTCCCCTCTGATTAGTGGAAAATTGTTAATTTACTGAAGATACCTTAAAGGACAAGGAAGAGAGGATGTACAACAAAAAAGCCTACAGCAAACAAGCTGAGGATACCGCTTACACATCTTGCCAGAGCCCCCTTTTCACCGTGCTGCCCTCCCCCACTCGGATGTTCCTTCTCTTTCTCCTTCCCTCTTTACCACACAATACCCTGACTTCCTAACTGCCCTCTCTCACTTTTGCAAAACGACACTGTTCCATCCAGACTGGTGTATTTTCTTTGTCTTATGCTCAGCAAAACAAAACACCTACGGTCAATAGGATGCATTTCTTTAGAAAGCGGGAAAGTTTAGGGGTTATCCTTTATTATTGAATATACCCTGGCAGGGGAGGGTCTTATACCCATCCAAGCAATTTATCAAAGCACAACTTCCAAATGTTTGCAAATGTTTAATCCAGAGAAATTTTAATACCAGCTGCTAAGACAATGCATTTTCTCCCTTTTACCAACTATATAGTTGTTTACAGAATGCTCGTTTTAGAGTTTTATACTTCACTTTTATATTTTTCTCAAATCATTCATTATTCCACTAAAATCTTAGCTTTGTAATGGTTATCTAATATAACTTTATATGAATGTATCAATTTTTTAAAGCAATCATCTATTGTCAGACATTTAGGTTGTTTCCATTCGTTATCATATTATAAGTAATGTTGACAGTAACATATGTTCATACGATTATGTTTTTCTCTGAAAATTGCCTTAGGATCTATTACTAGAATTAGAATTGCTTAGCCAATTGGGTATGAACATTTTTATGACTCTTGATACAGTTTGCCAAGTAGCTCTTCAGAAATACTAAAACCAGGTACCCTCCCCTAGCATTGTATGAGAAGAGGACAAGGTCATTCTTAAACTCTGAGCAAGTCCTTCTGTGCCCTTTGATGCAGTAGCTGTTGAGCTCTGAGTAAACCACAGCATCCAATTGTAAAGCAAGGATGGTGACACAGTGCTTTCCCACTGTACCAAGTGTTAAACCCTTCCAAGGAAAAGCAAAATATAGAGATAATAATTATACCCTCCCATGCTTTCTTCTTTACCTTCCTTTTTATCTACCCAGTTTCTCAACCCCCAAACTTATAAATCATTCTTGATTCCTCCCTTTTCCTCCCCATTTGCCATCTTTAATCTTGAACCACCTCCAATCCCTTCTACTTCCAACATATAACCTGAATCTGTATGCTTCTCTTCATTCCTTTGGCTACCGTGTTGGGTTAGGCCACCATCAACTCAGGCCTGGACTATTGAAATAGCTTCCTAAGTGCTTTCCAAACTATTCTCCATGTAGCAGTCAAAGGGATCTTTTCAAAGTGTAAAGCCTTAAAGGCACCTCCCTGCTTAAAACTCTTGCGCCCTCTTACTTCTACTGACTTATCTACATCACCTCCCTTTCACTGGCAAGCCTCCAGCCACACTGGTTCCTTTCTGCGCCAGAAGCACTGAAAGCAGATTCCCATCTCCGGGGCTTTCATTCCTCAGATCTTTGTATGGCTGGTTCCCTCAGGTCATCCAGATCTCAGGTCAAATATCCCCTCCACAGTGAATCTTCCTTGGCTAACCAGTCTAGTCTCCCACATCCCTCTCACCTCTTCCATACCCTACTGCCAAAAGTGTTGTTCAAAAACACACCTGAACATGATGCCTTATGGCTCACGAAAGAAAGTACAGTTACCTTAACGTGATTTTTCAAGTCTCTCTATGGTCTAATCCAACCTAACTTCCCAGTCTTTTTTTCCAAGGACTAATTCCCATCCACCAACACACACACACACAGACACACACACACACACACACACACACACACATGCCAGATTACTCATCATTTCTAAATTTCTTTTACCCTCCTGGCCTCCATGAATTTGCTCATCTTATTCCCCTAGGATGAGTAGTCCCTACTCACTAAAATACTGCTCATTTCTCAATCCTGTTCTCAAATACAGCCTCTTCCAAGACAATTTTGTTGCTTCCTCAAGCCAAAGTGAATAGCTTCCCTGTAACACAGAGATGACAAAGAGATTCCAGTTTAATTGGTGATCACTTCCTGAGGAAAACTTGGGAAGAATTCTGAGGTAGCATTTGAACTATCAGAGAAAGAGGTCTGAGGAGGAGTTGTGAGATACAGATGTATAATGTTATAAAATATAATACTTCATCTTGGACTTGTTTCTTTCATGTTTTATGTTTATTGATCCATACTCTTCCTTTGCCTTGAATTGTCAGAAACTTAAGTTTAGTCCATTAGGACCTGGCTTAGTATGTGTCACGTGATACATACTCAATATATTCTGACTGAATTTAGTCTTTTCTAGAATGATCTTCCAATATAGACCAAGGGAGACAATGAAGCTGGAAAACAAGTAATGAATGAGGAGTGGTAAGGAGTTGACTGAGAGTTAAATCTTTCCCCACTCTTGGCTGAGAAAGTGAGGCTGACCTGGAAGTGTGGTTTTCTAGAAAGAGCAAAGACTCTAGAATCAGATGAATCTCAGTCCAAATACCAGCTTTGTCACTTCTTAGCTGCTTCAACTTTGGCAAGCTCCTTCATCTCTCTGAACCTTAATTTCCTGAACTGTGAAATGGGGACTATAATACTCATCTCATGGGATGTTGTGAAGATTAATGAGAGGAAATAAGAAAGTCAAGGAATCTTGTGTGTAGTGCTTTACTGGCTCCTGGCAGATCTTGGGTTCCTCCCCTTCTCATTGGCCAGGTGGGCATTTGATGGCTCTCTTATCTAGTGTGGAGATGTCTAAGCTACTTCAGATGACAGAGAAAGGAAACAAGCTGGCTAGATTCCCTGATACAAAGGATGCCCACCATAAACCCAAATGACAATTGAGAGCCTAGACTTTCCACATTTGAATTTGACAATAAAGCACTAAGTTTTTCTGAGTTCGCTTTCCATTTCATCAGGCTTGGCTATGTCTGGGTTCTTCCACCTCTCTTTTCACGGAGCAAACAGACTATGAAGCCACAGCAGCACATTCAACACCTCAAGGAAATGCCTCACCTGTCCATGAGCAAGGTTCACCTGAGACACTGGCCAGCAAGGGAAGAAAGGAGACAGTAAAAATAGCACCTATGTGATCCGTTTCCTGAAAGCTCACCTATGGAGCTTACATTATCTGTGAAGTAGTCATAACTCTGTGACACAACCTTCTGATCAAAGAATAAAGCCATTTCCATCTCACATCTCTCTTTTGGACTTCTCATTTAAAATACATGCACACACACACTTTTCCCCCCAAATGTCTGTTCTTGAATTGAATGTTCTTATGTCTCCCATGCCTCAAACATAAGCCCTCCCTGGCCCCACTACCATGTGGTTTGTTCAAGAAAGAAGCTAAGAAATTAGGACGCTCTTGGCACTGAGCAGTGTGTATATCTAACTAACTCTTCAAGTCTTATTCCCAGTGGCTTGCTATGACAGAAAACTGAGGACATAAAATGTAAGTCACGGAAGGACCTTGATGAGCCCTCATTTTACAGAAGGGAAAACTGAGGCCTGAGAAGAGAAAGATTTTCCCAAGGTGAGACATCAAGGCAACAATAGAACAGCTTTCTAGTTCAGTGCTTGTCTGTTACGCCATATGCAAAATCACATGGGCCTAAATATATTTCCCATTCCCACATTACACCACCTGGGAAATGATTGGTTGATTTCCAATGGCTAACATTTACTGAGAATTTGCTACGTACCAGCTGATTTGTGTGTGTCATTTTATTTGGTCCTTCCTCACCAGAACCCCCGGTGGTCAGTTATTATCTCCATTTTATAAATGAGAGAGCTGAAGATTAGAAAGGGTCGACAATTTACCCAAGATTCTGCAGCTATGAGTGAAGTGGTATTTGAACTCAGGAAGTTTGACCTCAGAGGATGAATGCTAAACCACTACCTGATCCTGTTTCTTTAGTAGGAGACCTTTCCTGGTGGTGTTCCCTTTAGCGCCATCAGACATCTATCAGAGATCAAAATACGTTGGAGAATGCACAGTGCTGGAGGTCCTTGCCAATGAGCAAGCGAAGCCAAAGCAGCTGGTGCACCACCGAGGGATGGAGGGAGATGAGGGGCCCATCTAGGCTCGGCGCTGCTAGCTTTGGGAGCATGGGAAAGTCAGGCCTCTAGCGTTGCCCTGGACCTGTTCTGTTGTGTGATCTACAACAGCAGACAGCAGCAGGGCCCAATCAGTTCCCAGCTACCTCAGTCATCAAGGGTAGCTGCCGTGGCCGTGCCCAGGGCTATGAAAACTGCATTATGCAAGATGCGGGGGCATCCATTGTCATGGTTTCTGTACATTAACCCTAAGGAGAGAAACATTTATCCATGGCGTCCTCTCTCCATCCTGACAGTGGACCCCATCAGTGCTTCTGGATCAGTGCAAGGAGTAGGAATCCTGCTTTGGCCTTGAGAGCATAGACCAGTTTTGCTGGTTTAGCTGGTTTAGTCACCAACAGGGAGCCTGCAATCTAATTTCAGCCCTGTCATTTGGTCCTCTCTCTGTCCTATCACTTTTTCTCTCTGGGCCTCACTTTTCCCATTTGTTTCAAGGTGAGTGTGAACTCTAGTGAAGCTGCATTTAAGATAAACATGTCTAGCTGGCACATTCTACATTGCTCATGCTCTGGGTTTTGATGGCAGGATAGGAGCTGAAGTCACAAAACAGAGGCAGGGACCCAGGCCCTGTGCTGGTGATGAAGCAAGGAACAGTGAAGGAGAAGTGCAGAAGGCAGCAGGAGCAGCCCAGGAAGGATGCTTGAGAGGAGAGGGGTTGCAGAGGGTCCTTAAGAACACAGAAGGGCAGCCTCCACATCTTTGTCATAAGAGATTCTCTCTTTGTGGAGCTTTAAGGAAGGTACAGACAGGCCTTGAGGGCTTGGATCTTTTGCTCCATCCATCCTCTGGCATCTTACATCCCAGTTTTATTCTGATCGATTCTCAGAACCACCAAGAAGAACACTTCCTCATTGACAATGTTGAGAAAGATGAGCAGTGAATTTCAAAGCCTGCTTAGCTAGAAATACGCAGTTTTGAATTTTGAAACACACACAGACACACAGACACACAGACACACAGTTGTTTTTAATGGTGCTTCAATAGGAATAGTACTTCTAGCTCAATAGTCTAAGATGGCCTCTAGAAAACTCCCTGGAGAAATTAGGATAACAATTCCTATCATCCAGATATGGATGCAGGTTTGTTCACCAAACTAAGATTCAAAACTCCCTAGACTAGCTAAAACGCATAGCAGGAAGAAAAGGTAACAGAGCTAAACATTGGGGCCAGCATTTGGGTCCAAAATTAAATTTCTCACCAAACAGAGTCCTTGAAACAGGTCCTGGGAAACGCGCTCCAAGGTGTACGAGAGCCAGCAGGGCCATACATCAATTTAGGCTGAGCAAATAAAAGAAGAATGCTTGTATTTGTGAATCAGGCTGGCTTAAGAGTGTTCTGGAGTGGAATCTTCATCTGCTATACAGGAGATTCACACATGCCATTTCTCAGATGTGCCTTCATACATACTCTCCAAAGGCAGCCCAGGGTATAGTGGAAAGGACTTAGGCAGGTCTAGATTCAAAGCCAGGTTCAGCCTACTGTCTTTGAGAAGTTGGGCCAGTTATAGCTGAGCCACTGTTTCTTGAGCTGTCCCAAAATATGCTTCTCCTGACTGGTTGTTGTAAGTAATAAAGATAATGTATGGTTACACTTCTCAGATTAGGTTGGCAAATTCCTAGGAGTATTTGGCAGTACGCTTGGGAGTATGGGAGGCCATGGCATAAATACAAGGCGTCTTCCCAGTGTTTCTCTTTTACTCAATGGCAAATCATTTACAACCTATATTTATAGTAAGCCAAAGAGGGATCTGTTATTGAGTGGAAAGAAAAATCTGCTGCCATGTTTAAAGCTCAAAGTGGGAAGGAACTTTCAAGACACAGACAGCTGCTGCATGCTCTATGCCCCTAGCTCCTTAGGAATACACACTCCCTTTCTCTGTCTTCAGGGTACTTCAGCAGAAAATTTGAGGAGCTTTGGGGCCTATGAAATACTTAGCATGGACTTTGGCACATAGTAAATGGTTAATAATTAGTAAATGTCATTATTTGGAATTTTGACATGAGGTCATCCTATTGGCCCCTGAACATGTGTATAGTGTTAGGTCCAGTGAGGAACATCCCTTTTTAAAAGGGATACAATCAAACAAGAATGTGTCTAGATTAAAGGGTGATGGACAGGTTGGTGTGAGGTCTGGAAACCCTATTATATGAGACAGTGTTCTAGTCACTGGGGCTCTTTAACCTGGAGAAGTGAAGAGAGGACAAGAGAGATTCTTCCAATATCTGAGGGGCTGAGAAGAGGAAGACAGAGGAAACATTCTGAATAAGCACACAATGACCAACCAGGTGAAATAAATAAGAAGCAGATTAAACCTCTACAAAAAAGAGACACTTTTTAACATTTGAGTTCTCTGGCAATGGGAAGCAGAGTATAATGGTTAAGAACTCGGGTTCTAGAATCAGAATCATGGAGTTCAAATCATAGTTTTGACCTGTAATAGTTCTGTGAATTCGGGGAAAGTTAGTTAACTATCTTTGATTCATTCTCCTCGTCTATAAAATGGTGATAATGAGATATTCCTCATAGGATTACTGTGAAGATTAACAAAAATATGTAAAGCACCTAGAACAGTGCCTGATACATAGCAAATCCTCAATACATTCCTTTATACAGAAGTTGGCTGGAAATGTACACTTGAGAGTGTTATGGACTGATATTTGTGTTCCCCTGGAATTCATATGTCAAAACCCCAACTTTCAATGGTATTAGATGATGGTATTAGGAAGAGGGGCCTTCAGGGAGGTAATTAGCATTTGGTGAGGTCATGAGGGTGGAGCCCTCATAAATGGGATTAGTGCCCCATAAGAGTCACAAGACAGCTTGCTTTCTGTCTATCTTTTCTGCCATGTGAGAACACAGCAAAAAGATGACCATCTATAAGACAGAAAGCAAGTCCTCACTAGACACTGAATCTGCAGGTGCCTTGATCTTGGGCTTCCTGGCCTCCAGAACTATGAGAAATAAATATCTGTTGTTTAAGCTACCCAGTCTATGGTATTTTTGTTGTAGCAGCCTAAATATACTAAGACAGAAAGACACCAGGGTACAAGGAATACTTGAAGCCATGAATGTTATAAGATTGTCCTAAAAGAGAACATACAGGAAAAAGAGAAGAGAACCAAAGCAAACCGAAGCCCTGCAATACTAGGATTGCAGTATTAGAATGCATCCAGCTGCAAATAGCCAAAAATTCAACTAACAGTGACAACTTATTAACGATCTTACATAATAAGAATCATGGAGGGGCTTCCCTGGTGGGGCAGTGGTTAAGAATCCGCCTGCCAATGCAGGGGACATGGGTTCGATCCCTGGTCCAGGAAGATCCCACATGCCGCGGAGCAACTAAGCCCGTGAGCCACAACTACTGAGCCTGCGCTCTAGAGCCCATGAGCCACAACTACTGAAGCCCATACGCCTAGAGCCCATGCTCTGCAACAAGAGAAGCCACCACAATGAGAAGCCCGCACACCGCAGCGAAGAGTAGCCCCCCCTCGCCGCAACTAGAGAAAGCCCGCACGCAGCAACAAAGACCCAACACGCCCCAAAATAAATAAATTTATTAAAAAAAAAAAAAAAAGACTCATGGAGGTAGATGGTTCTGATTTTAGTCTGAGTTTAGTGATGTCATCAAGGGCCCAGACTCTTTCTCTTCTCTATCCTGCCATTTTCCACATATTGATTTTCCATCTTCATACTTGTTGCCTCATGGTCTCAAGGTGGTTTCCAAAGCCTAAACTCCATGACCTCACTCAACCATGTTCAAGGCAGAAATATGAAGTAGGGACAAAAGGTTCCATTTTGTGAAATTCTGTCTTTCATATGGAAAAATAACTCTTCTCAGAAGTCCTGTTTTGTCCTCATGTCTCACTGACTATATAGCTGGCTAAAAAGCAAATCACTAGTGAATGAAAATGGGATTAATATTCCCATATTAAACCAAATAATGTATGCTCCAGATTTGCAGTAGAAGCTTACCTTCCCTAAAATCAATAGATCTCTGCCTAAGAACTAAATGAAATTTAGAGGCAATGACTAGTAAGTAGCTGTCATTTGTCACGTTTGGTCAACTCCAATATTTAAAGGGTTAGCAGAAGAAAAGAAGACAGTGAAGGGCATTGAGAAGGAAATACCATAGAAGTTGGAGGAAAATGAGGAGAAGTGTCAAGGAAATGAAAACAGAAGAAAGTTTCAAGGAGGAGAGAGAGGTCATCACACTCAAATGTTTCCATCTTTAGGTCAATAAGAACTGAAAGGGTCCACTGAACTGGTGATTTATAAACCGAGCAAGAGCTGTTTCAGTGGAGTGACGGGAGTAGGAGCCAGAGGGAAAGGTTATAAGAAGCTGAATGAAGTGAGGGAATAAAAGGGGGAATGGAGATAACTCTTTCTAGTTGTTTAACTGCAAAGAGAAAATTCCAGTGATAGTAGGTGGAGGAGAAGACAGGGTAAAGAGAGGGGTTTTTTTAAAAAGGAGAAACAGTGCACTTACTCAGGGGAGACAGAGCCAAAGTAAAGGGATGTGTTAAAGAGTTAGGAAAGGGAGGGAGAAAGAGAATGAAGATAGACTATGTAGGAAAGAATAGGGTCAATGCCATGTGCAGAGGTCAACCCTAGATAAGACGAATTATGTCTTTTCCTCTGAGATGTCATGGTGGGAGGGACTTGGAGAGTTGTGGGGAGGGAGAAGGAAGGAAGGACAGGTATGGATACAGATAAAAATTGTATTTTAGGCTCACAGAGGTACTCAGAAGGGCCTGTGATACCAAGTGCATGGGAAAGGAAGTGGGGTGGTGGTATAACTGAAAAGAGCTTCCCATAAATGGTTAACCTCAGAAAATCCAGTTGTTCCCAGCTGTGGACATGGAGGAAAGAAGAAAAGGCCATATTTACCCATCTTTCTCGGGACAGTTTAGTATCAGTCCCCTTAGGTTCTGAATGAACATGGGCACCATAGGACCAGCTAGACATACAGCGGAGTCATTTCTTCAGAAAAGGCCTCCATGCCCAAAAATGCATTTCCTCCCACGCAGCTTCAAGGGCAGAGTTCAACACTATTAAGCCCTTGGCATTTATTACAGGGAGCTTTCGGAGCCTATACCATTGACATGTGTCCTAAGTGATGGCTTTATTGTTTCCAGTAGTCCAGGCCTCATGAGTCTTCAATTAAGAGAAAGTTTTCTTAAAAAAAAAAGAGAGAGAGAGAGAGAGAAAGTTTTCTTTTCATTCCCAGACACATTTTAGGGAAAATGCTCAATCCATTGGAGACAGTACTGGCTCATGTTCCTCAGGAAAGGTGCCTTTAGCCCAGTGTTCCTATAAAACAGCCATATCTCAGACAAATGTTCCATCAGGGACAACAAAACAAACCATTGACAGACTGGAATCAAAATGTAGTTGAAAACCAATTTTGTTCAAGATTATCCAATTTTTACATTTTGGTTTCGATGTCATTTAGGATTGGTGGGGAATGTTAGGCTCTAATTTTTTACTCCTTCGAAATACAACTTTTAAAGTGAACTAAAATGCAAGAGAATTTTTGAGGGATAAAGTCACAATGTTGATGACAAATTTACTTAAGATACATTTTATTACATCAAGAAGATAGGTGGTCACTGCCTTCTTTTCAAAGACAAGCACATGAACAGAGGTAAAAAGATTCTCCCAAAGTCACAGAGATGAGTAGCAGAGCACAGATGTGAACCCAGGTGTTCTTACTTATTTATATTAGCCCAGGTTTCCACATCTTTTACTAGCGGAGTGATGATGATAGTTACCTCACAAATGTATATTAAATAAGATGAAGCCTTTAAAAGTGTCTTCTTCAATGGATTGTTGCTGGAGAAAAGGTTGGAACTGGTCAAACAAAAAACTGTTGAGCAATTCTAGCAGAGAGGCAGTAGGCTTCAGTGTGGGGAGGCACATGGGTCAAGGTTCTTGATTGTGAAGGATTCAAACTGACTGTAGCTAAGTGAAGCAGCAATGAAATTTGTTGGTTGGGTATTGAGTGGCTCCCAGGCTCAGCAGGAAGGCTGCCTGGTTTGGGCAAGGGGCAGGAGCTAGGGAAGCTGAGTGGCCACATTCACAGCCATGGTCACATCCCAGAGACAGTCTGCTTAGACACTGGTCACAGCCTCTGCCTTACTACTTCTGCCACCACTGGACCCTGGACACCATACTTCAATCACCCAAGTGAATTCTAAATGAGTCAGTTGATTAGAGGTAAATCTGGTTGCAGTATCTCATCACCTACCATGTCTATGCAACAGCTTCCAGAGATGAGGAGAGCAAGAATCTATCTAGCCTCTTTCACTTCCACCCACTTATAGAGGCAAACCCCCCAAATATGGAAAGGAGCTTCAGATTCTAGAAAGCAAACAAAATGGCAAATGCTCATTGCAGGTGGTGTACTTAAATAATACTCTTCTTAATCTGACTTCCATCTTCCTATGGCACTCATCTCCTAGAACTTCCTCGTCTGTAACTGTTGGGCTCCTCAGATTGGTGGGCTTCTCATGTTTTCATGCCTTGATAGAGCATCCCCATTCCCAGGTCTATGCTCTTGTTCTTCTCCCTTTTTCTGAAAATACTTGGGAATTGATCCATGCTTTCCTAACTCTCCAAATTCTACTTATTGAAAACTAAGGGCCTGGCATGTTTATTGAACACTGTTGCCTATAGTTCTACCACTTTCCAAGAACCTTCCCTAATGAAAGTGGTTCTCGTTTATATCCCTGATCTCACTGTGTCCCCCTTCGTCAGAAGCATGTCCAGTCTAGTTCACAGAATTAATGACTTGACCATATATATCACTGCTTCATTAATCAGCTGGTAGACATGGTAATATGGAGAGAGGACCAGGAATCAGATTCTTGTGTACCACCAACCTGATGTACTTCTATGGGCAAGTTACTATTATCCTAAGCTGCTGCTTTGGAAATGAATGGAATAGATGAAATCATGGCTTCCAACTTGGGTCTTCATTAGAATCATCTGTGGGAGAACTCAAATATAAATTTCCAGGATCCAACACAAACCTTCTGAATCTTCCAGAGTGAGTCCAAGAATCTACAAGGTTTATTTTTGTATTGTTTTGTTTCTCTTTCTTTCTTTCTTTTCTTTCTCTCTTTCTTTCTTTTTTTTTTTTTTTTTTTTAGTTTTGCTTTAAGTGTATCAAATTATCCTGATAATAAGCCAGGTTTGGGACCCCAGAACTGAAAGATTTCTCGTACCTTTTAGCTTTAGGAAGTGATGAGGTAGTAATAGATAGCAATTAACACTTCCATCTCTGGGGTCAGAAAGAATCAGATTCTGACTCTGGCTCGGTAACTCTCTAGCTCTGAAATGTGATCAAGTAACTCAACCTCTCTAGGCATCAGTTTCCTCATTTCAGAAATGAGAATGATAAATGTACCTATCCCATGGGATTATTGCAAGGGCTCAGTGAGATAGGCATTTGCTACTCTGAGCCCAGTGCCTGGCCTATGAACAGCACTCAGGAATGCTAGCTGGATTATTGTGATGATAAGGGGAGGAGAGTTAAGGCATCCGGCTGTGTTGGGGGAGGTTGGAGGAAAGCTGGTGGAAACATGACTTTCTTTTTTCTGTTTTTCTGCTTGATTTAACTATGTAAAAATATAACTGATGAACTTAAAATGTTCAGGATGTTGGCGTTTTTCCCCCTTTTTTCTGGCTGCAGCTTCTCAGAAGATGCATTCCCAAAGAGGAACATCTCAGCCCCACCAGCCAGTATGTGACTCGCTCCTGCGTCTTGGCTCAGGCCTGAATGTGGTCCATAGTAAGCTGCTTTGCCTTAGTGACTCAGCATAGTAGGCCCTTTTTCATTTCTCTCTCATTCCCCAGCCAAGAAACTCTCCCACTTCTCTCCACCGTCTGCTACTGAGATTGCATTCTGTATCATCTACTGGGAGATAACACAGTTAAATTGATGCTGGGAACCTTATAAGGCTATAAACACTTCTTTGCACGATGGACGTCATAATAGCAAATTGAGAGCGAGTGCCAATAATAGATTTCTTGGGTTTCTTTTTTCTTCTGCACATTCTTCAGGGCTCTCCGAGGGGGGACTGAAATGACATGGCAACCCCGAAATAGTCCAGGGAATCAGACTGAGGAAGAAGTCTCGAGCAGACAGGCAAACCAAATACAGCCCACACCTTCTCAGTCCCAAATCTATCTCCCCTAAAACGTGAAGGTGCCTCTTTGGTGGCCCTTGGTTGGAGCAGTGGGAAGATGGCTTTGGTATTGGACAGCTCTGGGTCTTGTTGCCTCTGCCTTATGCCAGCTATGTGACCTTGGGTCCTGCTCCTGGTCTTTGTAATGAACAAGAGTGCGCTGATGATACGAGATGGCACAGTAAACCCGCCTGCCACTTAGTAGGGGCTCAGGATGTGTTCACTCAATTTGCATTCTTTCTTTCCTAAAATAGCCCCACGTTGGCAAAATCAGTCCATTTCAGATGGGCAACTTCCACAACAGAGTGACTCTAGATGGTTCCAGCAAGAGAGAATTCACTTCCCCTAGAGATTCTTTGAACATGCTATATGGTGTAGTAAAAAACACACTCAGGTGAGAGTCAAACTTGAACGCTAGTCCTGTCTTGCGACTTACCATCTTTGTGTCCTTGCAAATGTTATTAAGAGTTTCTACGTTTGCCGAGGGCTTCCTAGGTGCCCAGCACTATACTGAATGCTTAATATGCCGTATTTTACTTCATCTCATAATAATCCCTACAGAGTAGAAATTACTATCCTCACATTATAAAGGGCAGAGAAACTCAGTCACTTACCCAAGACCACATCGGTATAAAGGGTGAAGCTTGGATTTGAACCCAGTTCTGTCTGGCTCCAGGGTCCCTGTTTCTAATCCCCATGTACCTGGCTCCTGCTTACTGTTCCTGATCTTACTTTCTCAATCTGCAAAAAAAGGGGATAATAATCAATGCCTACCCCCCAGGGCTTTCTAGAGAGGAACACATAAAATCATGGATTGAGGGGGCTTTATGCACTGAAAGGACAGTTTATTTAAAGAATTGTATTTATTATCACAAAGGGTGTAATGGTCTCTTTGGTCTTTAGAAAACAATCCCTGTCCCCAGAGAAACTCAAAACTATAAAGCTGACCATTCTTGCCTGCACCCAGCAATGTGAGACTGAGGACAAGGTGGCTTTTGCAGCTACACGATCGTGTATTGAGCAGGGTAGAGTACACACTAAATCTGTATTTATACTTGGGAAACCACGCTGTGCTTAAATTAGCACTTGAAGAATAGAAGCTTCTCTAAAGCTGCCCTTCTTAAGTAACACAGACTAACATTTCTATAACTACAGACAACAGTATTTTGAAAGCCATAGCAAGATGCCTTGAATTCATCCTTTATCCTCACCCACCCCTCACCAATCACACCTCCCAACTTCACCTCCCCCTGGCAACCAGCATCTATCTTAAACCAAATCTCTTTTCCAACATTTGTGGTTCAAGCAAGGTGTGAATAATAAAGACTGTCAGAGATTTCTCCAGGATCTCCTGGTTTATTCGATGAGATGTTACTTAGAAGTCACAATATTCATCACAAAAAGGCTCAGAAGTATTTAATTAATCAGAGGTGCCCCAAGCATCATTGCACTAACAAAGGGATCAATTTTCCAAATTCAAGAAAACCATAGAAATAGCATCCAAGCTCTGTCCTGAGATTTGTCCTAATTTACAAGGGTCATTTTACCTACTGCTCAGTAACCCCAAAATTCCACCTGTCTGCCTCCTTGGGCCTTGCTCTGGGGAGTTTATCCTTATCTAGGTCTTTTTGCCCAGACATATATTTATGCATACCACATACACACGTGTGTGTGCACACTCACATACACCGTGCACATCACCAATTCCCATGGAAACCAAACAAGGAGGAAAAATCGAAATACAGAAGAAACTACAGAAGAGCTCTCTGACCCTATTGCCTGATTCTCCCCAGACCTACAGCTCTGAGACCCTTCTGAGATTTCTGTAGGGTTGTGAGCATTCTTTACCATTTTAATTTAGAGCTGAAGAGTGATGTCTTTAAGTTGAGAATAAATAACCACATAATTGAGCATCACAATGAATAACCAAGAGATATACTAATTTTAAAACAATCACACAGCCACTGGAGCGGACAGAAGCCACTTATGACTTTTGATCCCAAAGTCACCTTTGCCCAATAAAATATTATAGGTGTGGGAAGCAAGGAGAGAGAATGAGGAAAAATAAGAATATTAAATATTTTCCTCACTCCCTGAATAGCAGTAAATAGAGAGTGAATAAGTGCATTAAAGTACATCAGTACAATGGAAAATTGTGCAGCCTATAAAGAATGAGAGTTTCAAGTACTGACAGGGAAAGATGTCTAAGTTATATTGTTATGAAAAACAGAATTGCAGAGCTGTGTTACTGTATTAATCTATTTAGGTAAAAACAATTATATGAAGAAAAAGTATGCCTTTAGTTAGCATATATGTATAGAAAAAATTGTGGGAGAATGTAAACCAAAGACTTTCAGTGGTTATAGCTGTGTAGTAAGATTATGGAGAATTCTGATTTTCTAAGCCATTCATTTCTGTAAAGTTTTTTTTTTTTTAAGATCAAGAATCTACTATATTTAGGGCTTCCCTGGTGGCGCAGTGGTTGAGAATCTGCCTGCCAATGCAGGGTACACGGGTTCGAGCTCTGGTCTGGGAAGATCCCACATGCCGCGGAGCAACTAGGCCCGTGAGCCACAACTACTGAGCCTGCGCATCTGGAGCCTGTGCTCCGCAACAAGAGAGGCCGCGACAGTGAAAGGCCCGCGCACCGCGATGAAGAGTGGCCCCCACTTGCCACAACTAGAGAAAGCCCTCGCACAGAAACGAAGACCCAACACAGCCATAAATAAAATAAATAAATAAAAATAAATTAAAAAAAAAAAAAAAAAAGAATCTACTATATTTATAATCAGAAAAGGTGATGAGGCTGAGCAAAATTATCTTCTCTGCTCTATGGGGACTGATAACCTTGAGATCTGAGGGACCCCTGTAATGATATCTACAATCGCATGCCCTGGGCCCTTCATTTCCCTGTATAAGCAGATGTATTTTGGAAACGCAGACATGCCACATTCTAGCCAAATCTCTTTTCTTCTATTTTTGAAAAACCAGAAAAACCACAGTGACTTGTGTTCATCATTTCTGGTCCAGCAGTGGCCAAGTGGGTGGGTGGCAGAGTTCCAGGTTCTGATGGATGACAAGACTTCAGTGGCCAAAATGTTAAAGACCTTTCCTTCTTCTCCTTTTGTGGGTTTTTTTCACCTTTAGTGCTGGCAAAACACATTTACAAAGTTGTTGTCTTCTGTCATCAGTCTGTAATATTGCCAAGGGCCAGTCCTCCTGCCCAGTGTGGACTCTGGTCACTTATCCTAAGAGAATGGCATCTGAAACATATGAAATATTTTGACTGAGAAGAAACATGAGAGGGGACACTTGGTCTAAGGTTTCCCTTCACCCAATTTCTTGGCAGGATTTCTCGTTAGAGAATCGGAGACCCCCACCTTGGACAGCCAAGAAGAAATCATAGGTTTAAAATGTGACTACATGTCCATTGATAGAGGAATGAGTAAAGAAGTTGTGGTACATATATACAATGGATTATTACTCGGCCATAAAAAAGAATGAAACAATGCCATTTGCAGTGACATGGATGGACCTAGAGATTGTCATACTGAGTGAAGTAAGTCAGATGGAGAAAGATAAATACCACATGATATTGCTTATATGTGGAATCTAAAAAACCGGTACAAATGAACTTATTTACAAAACAGAAATAGAGTCACAAATATAAAAAACAAACTTACGGTTACTAGGGGGGAAAGGGGAGGATAAATTGGGAGATTGGGATTGACATATACACACTACTATATATCAGATAGATAACTAATAAGGACCTACTGTATAGCGCAGGGAACTCTACTCAGTACCCTGTAATGACTTATATGGGAAAAGAATCTAAAAAAGAGTGGATATATGTATATGTATAACTCATTCACTTTGCTGTACAGCAGAAACTAACACAACACTGTAAATCAACTATACTCCAATAAAAATTTTAAAAATAAGTAAATAAATAATAAAATAGAATAAAATGTGACCACAAGCAGCCAAACTGAGTGTTAAACTCTTTTGTTGTAAACACTTGTTGGTGATCTGCAGAAACCACATGAACCCCCTTTCTTCAAGGACCACCATTATCTACTCTCGGCAGCCGTGTTTTTTCTACATAAGTTTCCCACAGCCTCCCAATCCCAGTTTCATTCAGGATGAGCACCTGACCCACCAGGACCAATCAAATTTTTCTGGCAATCTGTGATTATAAATCAGATTCATCAATTTCCTTTTTGAGGCTAGAGCTGATAATCCCAAAAAACCAGGAGCTGTGGCACTGGTACAAGTCAAAATAATGTGCCAATGGTGTAGGCACTGTGGAAAACAATTTTTCCTCCAAAAATTAAACATGTAATTATTATATGATCCAGCAATTCCACTTCTGGGTATATGCCCAAAAGAATTCAAAGCAGGGACTTGAGCAGATACTTGTACACCAGTGTTCATAGCAGCATTATTCATAATAGCCAAAAGGTGAAAGCAAACCAAATGTCCATCAACAGATGAATGGATAAACAAAGTGTGGTGTGTGTATATATACATATATATATATATATATATGATGGAATATTAGTCTTAAAAGGAATGAAATTCTGACACATGCTACAACATAGGTGAACCTTGAAGCCATATGCTAAATGAAATAAACCAGACACAAAAGGATAAATATTATATGGGTCCACTTATATGAGGTATCTAGAATAAATTCATACAGACATAAAATAGAGTGGTGGTTGCCAGAAAATAGAAGGGGGTATGGTGGAATGGGGAGTTATTGTTAAATGGGTACAGAGTTTCAGTTTAGGAGGATAAAACAGTTCTGGAGATGAACAGTGGTGATGGCTCCACAAGAATATAACTATACTTAGTACTACTAGACTGTATACCTAAAACTGGTTTAGACGATAAATTTTATGTTATGTATATTTTACCACAGTTAAAAAAAAAAAAAAAAGAACGTGCCACAAGCTCTGGCTTGGAGCTTGGAGTTGGAGTTCAAGGAGTGCGAAGCTAGGGCAGCAGCTTTGAACAAAATGCATTCAGTTCAATTGCACAGATATTTCCTGAGTACTTACTATGTGTTAGGCCAGCTGAGAGGTTATAAAGAGGATTTAGGGATTAATAAGACTTAGTCTAAGCATCAGGAAGCTCACACTCTAGGGGAGATTTCAGAAAGTACACAAATACAAGGCAAAGTGCAATAAAACCATAAATAAAAAACAAATACACCTTGGAGGATTGAGAATTCAAGGAAGACTTCATTGTACATTTGACATCTGAGATGTGCCATGGGGTATTGGTAGCTGCTATAGACTAAATTTAAAAATTCATGTTGAAACCTACTCCATAAAGTGATAGTACATCTAGGTGAGACCTTTGGGAGGTGATTAAGTCTTAAGGGTGGAACCCTCAGAAATGGGATTAGTGCCCTTATAGAAGAGCCCCAGAGAGCTCCCTTCTTCCTTTCACCAAGTGAAGACACAGCAAGAAGACTGGGAAGCAGGAAGCAGGCCCTCACCAGACACCAAATCTGCTGGCACCTCGATCTTGGACTTCCCTGTCTCCAGAACTGAAAAATAAACTGTTGCTATAAACCACCCAGCCTATGGTATTCTATTATAGCAACCAGAACAGAGTAAGACAGTAGCATTGTGCCAGGAAAGGGGCATTCTAAACACAGAGAATATGGGTTAAAGCTGTGAGCCAATTTGAGGAATAGCAAGCAGGATGGGATAAAAATAAGGGCAGAGAAAGTAACATTGAACTTATTCTCTGCCAGAAATCATGCACAATGTTTTTCACGTGTCTCATTTAATCTTCACAGCAGTCTTGGGTAATATTAGGTAATATTGTAGAAGACACTCCTGGTCACCTATCCTACAGCCTTTTCTCCCTCCTCCTTCCTTGCCTCCAAGCCTGATTTAGTTTGGGGGTATTCCCCCTGGACAGATTTGTCTTGCTGGAAGTGTTCCTCTCAAGCTCCAGGGAATGAGTCTTCATTAGTCCAACCCGGTGGTAGTAATTCCATTCCCGTTGGCTTGTTTGAGCTAAAGGCAAAATGCAATTTGACCAGAAAAGAAAAGAGGCAGGGATGTCTGCCAGAGGACTTTTGGAAAGACTTTTTTCTCTGATTTAAAAAAACGACAAAAAAACTTTCTGCCTTTGGGTGCATCTGTTTAAGAATGTGAAGCCTGGGGCTGTGGTAGTCTTCTTGCGACCATAATCATATGACTCTAAAAATGAAACTAACCCTCTAAAGACGATCGAAGAGAAAGAGAGAAGCTACTAAATTTGAGCCCCTGAGTTAATCGACACTTCACCCATTTCCCTCCCTCTCTCTCTTTACTTAAGATAACACTTTTTTTTTAAACATTTAAGCCACTTTAAGTTGGGTCTTCTATTAATTGCAGATGAAATGTTACATGAGTCTCCAAATAGGTCGGAGATAAAATAAGTTGCCTGTAAGTTAAAGATCAAGGTGTCTGACTCCAGGTTACTGGTGGGATGAGATTAAAATAGTAGTCTGAGACCTCAAATACCTGGGTGAGGAGCGTTTGGGCAAATTGCAGGGCAGGAGGGGCAACCCTCCTCTGAATGTGTGAGAAGCTCAGGAATGCAAAGCATCAGTCCCATTATTTTAGAGTCACACCTCTTGTTGCCTATGGCCTGGGGGAGGGAAAGGGATGGTGTTTCCGTGGTGACTCAGCCCTTCCCCTAGAAAACTCAAGAAAACGTCAAGCATGCCCTTGTAGGAAACCTTTCCTCTGTCAGGGCTGTGTTTATATAGGGAAGTGCCTGGAAAGTCTCGCTCCTCCTTTATGCTTGACTTGTTCGATGTCTCCCACCTCCTCCACTCTCAGTGGGTGAGGAGCCCAGTGTCACTCCAACCCCCTCCCTCTGCCTGCCACACATTTCCAGGCCTTCGTTTGAGGCAGCTGCCGAGAGGTGGAATGACTTCCCTCACCAGTATTTTTACCACCCATTGGGAGGGAGAAGATTGTCTTCTATAGGTTATTGTAAGGTATTGAATATAATTCCCTATGCTCTACAGTAAACTCTTGTTGCTTATCTATTTCACGTATAGTAGTTTGTATCTGTTAATCCCATACTCCTAATTTATCCCTCCCCTCCCCTCCCCCTCCCCTCCCCCTCCCCTCCCCCTCCCCCTCCCCCTCCCCCTTGGTAATCCTAAATTTGTTTCCTATGTCTGTTTCTATTTTATATTTACATTCACTTGGATTATTTTTTATATTCCACATATAAGTGATATCATATAGTATTTATCAACTATACTTCAGTTGAAGAAGAAAAAAAGGATTATCTTCTATAAAAATACAACTCGTCATGCTGGGAGAGGTTAGAGGAAGGTTTCCACTAGAGGTGACCAGAGGCTGCCACTGGAGCAGTGGACGTGAGTCAGATAAATCTGGATTCACATTCCAGCTTGGATACCATGAGCTACATGATCTTGGGCAAGTCACTTCACTTCCCTGATACTCGGGTTTATGGTCTGAAGAATGGGAGTAATGTCACCTGCTCTACTTACTTCATGAGGTTCACTTTTGTCTCCAAAAAAGACAATCAAAAACATACACAGCCACCATGCCAATCTCAGGACTGGACCTTGAGGGGCTGGGACTCAAACAGAGATTTTCATTTGGGACAGAGGAAAACAGTTCAGAAACAAGAATTTAGTATACCCAAACTGTCTGTGTGGATCCTGAAAGGAATCTGGGGAAAGAGAGGGGCATAAATGCACTACAGCAGAAGAAGGAAGATCCAATTGGCTGAATCTCTTTTTTGAAGCCTGACTGTGGCCCTGGGGCTTTGCACTAGTTCTCTCATTCAACCCTCCCAACAGCCTCGTGAGATGGGCATCTGCATCTTCATCTTCATTTTATAAACGAGAAAAAGCCACACCAAGAATTCAAAGGTACCAGCTGAAGGTAGATTCTGGTCTCCTCATAACATAGGTTATGAGGGATTTTTTTATGAAAGACTTAACGGCTTTTTAAGTCGTTTTGGCTCCTAAGGAGAAAGGAGAGGGAGCAAAACCTTGGAAACGAACCTTGCAGCATTATGAGAATTTTCATGCCTATGGCTACAATCCTCTCCTGGGCAGAAGGTCCTGGAGGGTCCAATAGAAATAGTACTGAAAGTGACTGAATGGTAGTAATTGTTCCATAAATTGTGCTGAATAATGAATAAAAGAAACACACATTATAGTCTAAACAACTTTCTAACTATGTAGCCTTGGATGAACTATTGAACCAGGCATCATTTTTAACTAGAGAAGGAGAGTTGATTTATGCCTCTCTTCAGTCTATCCAATGGATTTGGGTTGTTACCATAGGATGAGGACAGTCAGCTCTGATAGGGGAGGGGAGGGGGCTGAGCTGGACAGTAGAGCAAGCACTGGTGTGGAGATCAAGAGATCGTGAGTCCTCAGTCTTTTCATTTGTAAAATGGAAGATTATGCTAGATCCATGGTTTCCAAGTTTTCAGCTTTTTTTTTTTTTTCATTTTAAGCAACAGTTGAAAGGTTTTACTACCTGAAATCTGACATGGAGCCCCAAACTATTAGGTAAGTAAATGTGCTGAACAGACTGAAACAGCACAGAGATGCAGAGCTCCTCCACCCCGGGCCATCCCCGCATCACCCTTCCTTCCCTACTACCAAGGCCACTTTGCAAGATAGGGGACCCCACAATCTCTGTGGGGTTTCCCAAGGTTGACTTCCAAAGAACTGTTCCAAATGCTTTCCTGACTATGATTCTTTAGACTCACAAAAATCCTATAGCATAGGTATCAATATTAACCCCTTTCACAGATGAAGAAACTGACGCACAAGGAGCTTAATTAACGTGGCCCAGGGATTAAGAATTAAGACTCTTAACCAAGAGTGCCTCCTTCCATAGCGGGAGGGGGTTTCAGATCCCCAGTGACATCTATTCTCCTGACCCAAAGACAACTGAAATCAAGCTGAGAATATAACCTTGATGTTACTGGAAACACCAGTCGCAAATGAAATATTATTTTCCAAAAGAGCTTTTCCGCAATAGTTTTTTTTGAGAGCTCAGCAGTGTTGGTGACATGAGCTTGGTATCGGGGCAGTAGAGGAAGATGTCCAGAAAAATGCCTGATGTCACAGTCTCCGACAGCACCAAATGTGTCAGGACTCTGCCATGTGAGCTGACACAGTGGATCTATGTGTGTAAACAAAGCCACTCTTCAGGCATTTGGGGGAAAATTACTTTTTTGATGGCTCTAATGAGCGTGGATGTGTCAGAAGCCTGGACTGTACCCTCGCCTTAATGTGTGAGCTTGCTCAAGTGAGCGTCTGTGTGCATCCAAGAAGTGGTGAGAAAAGATACAAAGCTATTGTGACTCAAATGAAAAGCCCAAGTTTCTGGTAATGCAATGGAATACACGGACTTACAAAAAAGAACGATTCCAAGCATAAGTACCCTGCTGTCGGGAGTAGGCCAGTGTCTTTCTATTACACTTTGCAGATCTCATTTGTGTGACAGGAAAGATGACTGCTTGTCCATTCTGGTGTCATTCTTTGTCTGCCTACTATGTGCCAAGCATTTATTCAAATCTTCACTCGACATTCACTGAGGCTCTTGGTAGTACTTTCCTAATCAATATGACAGATACAGTAAGAATCCTTCCATTCTTCCTTCTTTTATCCAACCGAAGAATATTTGTTGAGTTCCTATTGTGGATCCATTATCCAAATACTCATTCCATACAGATTTGTTAGATGTCTACTCTGTGCTAGATGTTGAGTAAAGGCCTGGGGATGCATGTGATTCAGACAGTGTCCCTTTTCTCTGATAACTTCCAGCACGGTGGCTTTGCTTTCTGTAAGTCCACTTGTCCCATGTCACTTTGCCCTTAGAGTCTGGGCAACCTACAAGCAAAACTTTAACAACAGTGTCTTGGATCCTTGGAAGGTCCTCCATGCATACATAAATGCACATCTATAAGGATACCAACTTTAAGTGGAAATTAATACAACACTGGTCTTACCTCCATTAGAGACTTAAAAGAATATCCATCCCATTGATGCTTGCCTCCGTATTAGAAAAGAACTGAAAATCGGGGAATGGATTGATGTTGCTATGAAAACCCAAAACAGAGAAAGGAGTAAGGAAGAAGTGGTAAGGTCAGTTGATGTAATCTCCCCATCAATATTCCTGGTTAAATTAACCAGATTGCTGTAACGTAATTTCAGGAGTTTGCTGTTTGGGGTTTTGTCTGTATGTGTTCAGGCTGTGCAGTTCCAAGAACAACTGTGACTCGACTTCAGAAGTATATATATTTATATATTTCCATCCTCATCTTCTCCATCACCATCAAATGTCAGTTTTCTTCCATGAAGGCAGTGGGGCCCATGTGATTTGCTGAGCCCACAATTATTCATGCTTCCTGGTGCCCAAGCTAGGCTTTTGCCAGCCCACATCCAAAGCACCCTGCAACCCCTGTTTCTGAGGTAGAAGATGGGGTTCATCAAGGTCAGCTTGGGCCAGTGTCTGAGTTGAAGCCAGTAGCCTGAAAGGACATCTACTTCCCTTTCTGAGGATTCCCTCGATGTCAAGACCCACCACTCATCATTTCCAATTGTGGAAACTTGGCATTTATTTCAGAAAATGCCAAATGTGTTTTCCTTGCATATCTGCTGCCACATCAGTGATCTGTCCTTAGCTAGATCTCTCTGAAAAAAAGGAAAGAAGCAAGCAAGCAGATCTTTCTGCCTCTTTCTTTTTTTTTTGCTGCCTTATTGAGGCCATTTTTTTTTTAAATTATTTATTTATTTTATGGCTGTGCTGGGTCCTTGCCTCTGCGCGAGGGCGCTCCCCAGTCGCGGCAAGCGGAGGCCACTTTCCATCGCGGTGCGCGGGCCCCTCACCATCGCGGCCCCTCCTGCCGCGGAGCACAGGCTCCAGACGCGCAGGCTCAGTAGTTGTGGCTCACGGGCCCAGTTGCTCCGCGGCATGTGGGATCTTCCCAGACCAGGGCCCGAACCCGCGCCCCCCGCATTGGCAGGCAGACCCTCAACCACTGCACCACCAGGGAAGCCCTCTGCCTCTTTCTTATTGGGTGATCTTGGGTGAATTACTTAACTGTCTGAGCTTTAATAAGCTTAACAATGGAAGCATTAATACCCACTGAATAGAATAACTGTGAAGATTAAATATAGCACCTATTACATAGTAGGTAACAATACTATTGTAAATACTATAATTAATACTATTTATTAAGTGCTTACAATGTGACATTTGGTAATAAATGTTAATTCTTCCTTAAGTTGTCTGAACTATGTTACCTCTCTAAAATTTACATTTTTTAAAATCTGTACAATGGGCTTAATAGTATTTCACACATCTGTTTTAAGGCAGTGGTTCTCAGACTTGAGTATGCTTAAGAATTCCCTACTGAGCTTCTTAAAGTATTGCTTGCTGGGCCCCACTGCCAGTGTTTTGGCTTAGTAGGTCCAGGTTAGAAACTGAGAATTTGCAACTCTAACAATTTCCTAGTAGATGCTGATGCTAATGGGCCACATTTTGAGAAACCTGCTCTAAGGATTAAATTCATTGAGCATTTATTCAACAAACATTTATTGAGTACGTACTGCGTGCTAGGGACTGTTCTAGGTATAGAAGGAGAAGCTGTGAACAAGACAAAGTCCCTGTCCTCATGAAGCTTACATTCTGTCAGGGGAGATAGACACTAAGTAAAGCTACAGAGGAATACTAACATTCAGTACTTTGAAGAAAAGGAAAGCATGTTAAAGTGATAGTGAGTGACTGGGTTTCACAGGGAAAGATATTTCAGATACAGCAGTCAGGGAAGGCATCTCTGAGGAGGTGATATTTGGTTAAAAAATGATAAGGGGGACTTCCCTGGCAGTCCAGTAGTTAAGACTCCGTGCTTCCACTGAAGGGAGCGAGGTTCGATCCGTGGTCAGGGAATTAAGATCCTGCATGCCACGGGGTGCAACCAAGAAAGTAAAAAAAAAAAAAGATAGGGAAGGGAAGAAAGCATTTGATCTAGGAGAATAGCACTCCTATAAGAGAGAACAACAAGTGCAAAGATCCCGAGGAAGAAATAGATTTGAAGACTTTCAGGGACAGAAACGGCCAGCGTGGCCCGAGCAGAGTGTGAGTCAAGGGAGAACGAGGAAGTGGAGACAGAGAAATAGGCAGCGGGTCCACGTCACACAGAGCCTGTAGGTCACTGCAGGCAGCTTGCATCTTGTCTGAAGAGCGATGGGCAGCACCTGCAGTGTTTTCAGTAGGTGAGTAGCACGAAGGTTAGCGCCTGAGTCTAAAATATTCCCAAAGAGCACCCTGGCTGCTGGACAGGACAGGAGAGGAAGTTAGGGGCTGCCGAGACCCTCCGGGTGAGGGACGAGGGGGGCTTGGCCTCAGGTGGTAGCAGAGGAAGAACTGAACAGTGATCAGATGCACATTATACTTTGTGAGTCAAGCTGAGGACTTGCTGTGGAGTTGCGCATAAGGCGAGGGAAAGAGGGAACTCAAGAATGGCTCCTGAAATTTTTGACTGGATTTAATAAAATATCCTCCATGAGAAAGTATCTGGCACAGAATAAGGGCTCGATATTCATCTATGTTTGTTTTTTTTTTTTGGCGGGGGGAGGTCGCTGCATTCGGTCTTCGTTGCTGCATTCAGGCTTTCTCTAGTTGCGGCGAGCGGGGGCTTCTCTTCGTTGTGGTGCACGGGCTTCTCATTGCGGTGGCTTCTCTTGTTGCAGAGCACGGGCTCTAGGCACGTGGGCTTCAGTAGTTGTGGCTCGCGGGCTCTAGAGCGCAGGCTCGGTAGTTGTGTGCCACAGGCTTAGTTGCTCTAAGGCATGTGGGATCTTCCTGAACCAGGGCTCGAACCCGTGTCCCCTGCATTGGCAGGCGGATTCTTAACCACTGCGCCACCAGGGAAGTCCCTCATCTATGTATTTTGGAATTGGGACATTTTCAGTTTGGAAATTCTAATGCTACCCAAAACAGCCATTCAGCCTGTGCACTGCACAACTTATGTAGACTGGGATATGAATGGAGTTGTGTAAAGTTGTTGCTCTGGGAAAGCTCTGACTTTCAGGACTCTGACTCTTTGTCAACGCTCTTCCTTAGAATTTTCAACCTTTCTGCAACCAAATATAACTCCAGTAAACTGAATGGAGTGTCCAGTGTGAAGGCCACTGTGCCAGGGGTTGAGCATGTGTCACTCCTTTGGGAATATTCTAGAACTCAGGGGCTTACCTTTGGAGAGTGAGCTTGTAGCAAGGAAAAGAGTCATCACATCATCAGTGATCAATATTGATGTGGGAGCCTCCTTTCTTGGCATTTCCCCAAGATTCCTTGCTCAATGACTGTGGGCCAGTTGCACCCCTTGATTATGGGGGTGGCTTCGAGTGCTTGTGACATGTGAGCTACTCAAGGACAGCCAGGCTGTAGGCCCATCCCCTCCCTGAGTGGGGCTGGCAAGCTTTTTACTACACCAGCAGAGACAAAGCACATGCATTCTGGGGGAGCCATCACATCTGGACTCTGGATCTCTCCAACTATCATCAAGAAAGAAACATGACATTAAAAAATTCGGTTGTGGCAGAGGTTGAGACACAGATGTAGAGAATGGACATATGGACACCAAGGGGGGAAAACTGCGGTGGGGTGGGGATGGTGTTGTGCTGAATTGGGCTATTGGGATTGACATGTATACACTGATGTGTATAAAATTGATGCCTAATAAGAACCTGCAGTATAAAAAAACAAACAAACAAAACAACTAAAAAAAAAAAAATTCGGTTGTGTTTTTTAAGAAGTTTATTCTTGTTGTTTATAGCTTAGGAGATTCAGTTTGTGTTCGTTGTACCAAAATTATGAAGAAGGCAAAGTTTTTCCCCCTCAACTTCTGAAGCCTATCTTGCCTCCTGTGTCTGCTTCTGGCGTTTACTCCTGGATGCCCAGATCCCCATGAATGTCTACGTCAGTTCCCCATTCCTCTCTTCCCTGGACTTACCCAGCTGCCCATGCTCCACACCAGAATTCACCAACACCCATCCACATGTATTCATTCAGAAAGTATTCATAGATCACTCTACATGTGTTTCACAAAGCACCCACTCTGGGTACTGCTCGTTTATAACCGCCAGTATTTTTTGAGTGCCTATTATTTGTCAGGCACTGAGCCAAATTCTTTCAGTAGATTATCTCATTTAATCCTCACAACAATCCTATGATTTTAGTACTCTGATTTTATTAGCCCCCTATACAAATGAGTATACCTGTGAGAAGGTGAAATAACACCCAGGATCAGTCAGGAAGCTTATAGCAGGGTGGGATGCAAACCCAAACCTTTCAGATTCACAGCCCATGCTCTTAACCACTGCCATCTTGCCCTTCAAGGCAGAAGAAAACTAGCATTTATGGAGCACCCATTGTGTGACATGCCCTTTACAAATGCCATCTCATTTGATCCTCACAGCAACTCTTCAGGCTGAAAGGAAACAAGGGTCTCGGAAAGGTTAACAATCTTATGCAAGACCCACAGTGATTTTAGAAATGACTGAGCCAGGACACAAAACCAGATTTCCTAGATACCAGTGTTCATATGCTTTCCACAGCACCAAACAGCCCAACTTCATAGCTTCGTTGAGGAGCTATGGTATTTGAGGGTTTCTCTGAAGGTTGCATAGGAGACGCATAGGAGAGGAACAGCCTCTGGATATAAAGAACATCATGAACAGACCTGGCAGCTGGAGCAGCTCAGAGTACACCCAGGTTCCCCTAATGCTCTAGTTTCTTGGGGTGGAAAGCCAAGGAGAGAACAACATCCTTACTTTTTACATTTTGTCTCCCCTTCTCCTTTGTTTGAAACCCTTCAATGAACCACCGTAATGCCATGGCTTGTATGATCTGTCCCCTGCCTGCTTCCCTTTCTTATGGGGTTTACTCAGTCACTCTGCTCCAGCCTCACTGGCCTCCCTTCTAATCCTCAAATGTGAGGCAAACGTGCTAACCACTACACTATGGAAACGCCTGCTAATCCTCAAATGGATCAGTTCTTTTGCACTTCAGAGACTTCTGTATTTACTCTGTGCTCCACCAGTAACTTTCTTTTACCTCATCCTCCTACAGCAAAGATCAGTGCAAATGTCACCTCCTCAGAGGCCTTCCTTGCCCCCATAGTTACTCTCAGTATGACATTCTGCTTAAGTGTTTCTTGAATAACTAAATCTATGCATCTTTGCCATGTGTCCTTGAATGTTTGCATTTCAAGAGAAAAAAACGTAGTGTTTGTTATCGGCCTTTTCCAAAACTGGCTTGTCTGCAGGTTGATCAGTCCTGCCCCAAATCAGCATTCAGCTGAACCTTCAGATACTTTCAAAGCAGCTTCTTGACATAAGAAGTTTTAAACTGAGCCTAATATTGATGCAAACCAAAAACCAAGTAACAAACCCTATTAGAAGAAGGTGATTGTGAGAGTTCAGGCTTTAAAAACTTGTCTTGATGGATTAGAAAGACAAAAGAACTCTTTGCCCTTTAACCTACAATTGATTTGTCCTGCCGACCTGAAATCATAGCCAATAACCCCAGTAGTCTGGAACAGGCCCCAGTGGTCCCATAAGGACAGATTTCACAGATCTGTGTGCTATAGGAGACAGACTTCTTTCCTGTATGGGGTTTACGTTACAACACACTCTAACATTCTCTGGCTTCTTTCATTTATTGCAAGTCTTCTCCTCATTTTTGAATTATGGAAGGAGAAGAAAGAGATTTTTTCTGTCCATAAAACAAAAAGCTTAAAACTATTAGCCATAGAATATCCCCCAACTTCTCAGGGCAATATTATTTTCCTATGAAATTATACACAGTATCAAGACTCTTTCATTTGAAAGTGACAGAGACCCAACTAAAAATGTCCTTAGCAAAAAAATGGAACTTACTTGTTTGTGTAACTCAGTGGTTCCCAAATATTTTGGTTCCAGAATCCTCTTACACTTAATTATTGATGATTCCCCAAGAGTTTTTGTTTATATGGGTTATATCTATCAATATTTACCATATTAGAAATTAATACTGAGAACCATTTTTAAATATGTATTAATGTATTCATTTTTTAAATAATTATAAACCCATTATATGTTTACAAAACAGCATATTTTTATTGAAAAATGGGAAAAATATTGAAAAATACCTATATTCCCCCCAAATAGAAAAGAGCCATATCATTTCATATTTTTATAAATCTCTTCAATGCCTGACTTAATGCAAGACAGCTACATTCTTGTATCTGCTTCTACATTCAATCCACTGCACTATCACATATAACTTAGCCCCTGAAACTCCACTGCACACTCCTGAGGGAATGAGAGTGAAAAAGACAAATAACATCTTACTATTATGAAAGTAGTTTTAAATTTGCAGACACCTGAAAGAGTCGTAGGGATCCCCAGTCTTGGGGATCCCCCAGCTCTACCCCTGAACCTTTTACATCAGTGTATAACTAAGTTACACACTGATGTAAAAGGTTCAGGAGTAGATCTGGATTCAGGCTTGGCTGAATCCAAGTGCTCAGGAGATATCACTGAGAATCTGTCTCTGTCTTTTGGTTCTGCTTTGCTCTGTGTGACATGTGACATGTCACCTACTCAATGACAGCCAGGCGGAAGGCCCACCCCCTCCCTGAGTGGGGCTGATTCTCTCCCACCAGCAGTAAAGATGGTCACCAGCAGCACCAGGCTTATATCTGAGTGAATTAGCAACCCCAGGGCAAATACCACTTCTTTTCCCATAGAGCTAACAAAAGTCCTACTTCTGACTCTCACTGGACAAAGTTGGGTAATGTACCAATACTCCAAGAACAATGTCACAGCGAACTGGGAACAGAGTATGCTGAATGATCAGATCTGGATTGCTTACTCAGTCTGGAGCTGAGGGGGTGATTTAATACCTTCTGAACCACATGCACAGACAAGGATGGCTCCTCAAAAGAAAACAGAGTTGCTGTTACCATAAAAAGGAGATGAATGCTGGGCAGGCCAAAATAACAGAGGGCAATGGCACTCTTTGTTTCTAAGATGCTCAGCTACCATAATGAGAAAAAAAGTGTTCATATCTTCATCTACTCATTTTTTCATTCATTCAGCTCATATAGAGTACTTGCTCTGAACAAATCTTTGTGCTGGACATTAATAATAATCATAAAAATAATAACAGTAGCTAATGCTCATTGAGCACTCCTCTTTTTTAGGAGTTCTGCAGGTACTTAATCCTCACAACAACCTCTGAGGTAGGTACAACTTTTATCCCTAGGGACACAAAAATGAGAAAGCAGTGCCTATTCCCTAGAGGGGCTCACAGCTTTGGGGGCAAGTAAATGATTTCCAACCCAGAGGGAGAAGCTTTATGAGAGTGATACGAACACAGGGGCTGTGGATATACCCAGAGAAAGGAGGAACTAACTCTGACAGGGTTTGGAAAGGCTTCCTGGTGGAAGGAACAGTGTACGCAATAGCATGGAGGCTTGAAGACGTGTTCTAAATGAAGAATTCAGTGTGAAGGGAAATCAACACGACTCTCATCTTTTTCATCTTGATCTATGCCGGAACCATGCCGAACATTTTACATGCATCATCTCAGTTAGTTTCCCCGCATTGCATTGTATTAGCCCTTAGAGAGGAAACTGAGAATCCAAACAGCACAGCAAGTAAGGGAGTGAACCATGATTGAATCCAGGTCTTTCTAAAAAGTGGGGTATATGGGAAGAGAGAATGGACACCCAGGATTAGAGGGAGGCTGAAGGGACATTGTTCCCTTTACACAACTGCTAGCGAAAAATGAAGCTTCTAAGTATATGGCAACAGTATTTACCAAACCAGAGAAACCTGGTTATACACAGTTATATAGCTTGACAGGGGATGTTTTTGGAAATGTTTGTGTTTTATTAACATTTTTAAAAGTGTTAAAAATGAATTCCCATTTAAGAAAACATATAACACAAATGCCAATATTGAAAAATATTAGATTACGTGAAATCCTAACAGTACTGGAAAATCTGGGCTATGTCTAAAGCAGACACATCGATATGTTAGCTTCCTCCCAGTTAAGGCTGGGAAATGTGCTGACTGGGGCCTCATGCTTACAAAAGAGTTCTCTCTCCCTACTTTAATTCAGGAAAGACAGAGTCAGGGGTAGTAGCAATTTTTGATCAACAATGAGAGTGGCTGTCTCTAGAAATTAAACTCAGAAGGAGTAAAGAAAGGGAATGTCTTAAAATTTTTGAACTAAATCCACCTTGGAAATATCCACCTCTCTACTTTGTCTATGGTGACTTGCAAAGAATATATATTTTGTTGTGATTATAATATGAATCCAATATAAAAGGCCAAGATATTTTATAGTAGGTTGACTGGTGATGAAGGCAGTTATAAATGACTAAGAAGTAACCAAGGTGGCTGAAATAAAAGATCTTTGAGAAAGGGTGGGCCACAGGGTAAAGGAGTAAGATCTCAAGTGGAAGGCTGGCTGGTTGGTTAAGGATTAACCCAAATTTGTACTTCATCCTAAAAGCCATGGCAAGTCATTGAGCTATTTTTAAAAACATGATATGAGTTATAGTCATGGAAATCCAGGGTGCCATGAGAGTTCATAGCTAACATTTCTAAACTGGATGAGGAAATCAGGGTAGGTCTCACAGAGGAAGTGACATTGAGGTTGAGGACAAAAGAAGAGGAAGAGCTAACTGGCAAGAAGAGGATGACGTGTCCTAGGCAGAGAAAAAGGAAGAGGTCAGCACATTTGAGGAATCAAACAAAATCCAGAAACGGCTGAAGCGTGATTGTGGAGTGTGGGAGAGTGATGTAGCTAGAGAAACAAGCAGTGTGTAGACTGTGGAAGGCTTTGGAAGCTGATTTCAGAGTTTAGATTTAAGCATGAAAGCCTAGGACATTCACTGAAGGGGTTCACCATAATCAAATTCATGTTTAAGGAAGATCATTCTGGCTACAATCTGGGGAAAGGGATGCTAGCCTCTGGTTGTGGTCCTTATGGCTGCAAATACATATTTCCATGGGATAGCTTCTCTCTGCATAAACTTACATAACTGGGAAAAAAAATCTTCCTTTCTCTGCTAATTTGCTTTTCTTGGTTGAAAAAGTGGAACATGGAATTAAAATAACATGGGGCCCTCAAAACTTCCAGGGGACGAGACAAGATTGCGTGTGCACAGAAGATTTAATTGTATGATCAGGGCGCACTGGATCAGAGCAGAGATGGGCAAAGCTATCTAAAATTGAAAGGACTCTGGTCAGAGCAAACATTTGACTAAATGCAAAAACTTATCTAAGAAGAGAATTGTTCATCCTGGTAACACCAGGCAAAGGGAAATAACCAAGGCAAATCTTGGTGTTGTGATTCTAACCACCATCCAGGAGAGATAGAGTCTTGCCCAGTGGACTTTGGATAATATGACACCATTGCCAAATC
Organism: Balaenoptera ricei; assembly: GCF_028023285.1. Taxonomy (NCBI): domain Eukaryota; kingdom Metazoa; phylum Chordata; class Mammalia; order Artiodactyla; family Balaenopteridae; genus Balaenoptera; species Balaenoptera ricei. The sequence goes on along the minus strand of NC_082646.1, from coordinate 83,095,895 downwards.
ATTCCTGTTGTGGAGACAACTGTGTATCAGATTGATGGTCTCAACCCTGACCGACCAAGAAAATCACATGTAGAGTTTTTAAGAAAAAAATACAAATTCCTGACCCTAATTTTAGGTCTGAGATGTTGAAAATTTCGTAAACTCCACTGGTCTCAGAGATATAGTCTGCGTGGAGAACCACCATTGTGTCAGGCAATCTTAGCCTGACACTGGAATCAATTTAATCTCCTTTATTCTGATTCTGTGCTCCCATACAATTATCTGGTTATAATTTGGTTTCATAGGTAGGTCTTTGTACAGAGAAAGAATGTGCTGGTTCTTGCCATACAAGTGTTCCAGTTGAAAGGATTATTACATTTCTTCTCATGAACTGATAAACTGACAATGGCAATTTATACAGCAATCTTAAGACACCTAATTAATATGAAACTGCCTTTGAGAGAATAATACTTCTCTCTGGGTAATGGTTTCAGAAGCTGTAAGCCTTGAAGACCATCTAACTTCACCAAGATAATATCATCATTTGAACCTTTGCAGGGATCAGCTTGAAGGTATTACTGACTTTTCATTAACCTTAACACAAATGGTTTATCCCTCCACTCACCCCCCAGAAATGATCGGATAACAATATTTTAAACTCAAGTATATATAGTAGTAGTTTAGAAGCAAGAATCCAGGTACTGGGACATTGAACACATTCCTTAATGAGTCCCTTGGTTATACTTAAACTAAAAGCCCCACTTACCTTTAAAAATACTGTTTTCATGATCAAGGGAAAGTGTTCCCTGCAGTGTATTAAGCTGCTCAGGGGAGAGAGGGAAAATATTAGAACTTAAACGTGGAAATGAATATAAAAGACGCATCATAAATTTCACAGACCCAGCAGCAGGTACTAAAAGAGGTCTTTATTTTATTAAAATATTAAACGACTCTTCAATTGAGTAAGTGGGACTGAAGCTGAGCTTCAGTAGGTATTGTTCTGGCTTTACAACGGAGCACTACCCTTTTTAAATGTAAATGGAGGGTATCTTTTGTCATCAACAGAAGTTACAAGGAACAATGGAGAATGGAAGAAATGTCATGAAAGCAAATGCAAGAAAGCACAGAGGTGGATAATTCAGCTGCAACATCCTTGAAAACATGCCAAAAATCCTTATCTACTGAGGGAGCTCCAGTGGGGAATGAGAAATCACTTATCCCAGAGAGGAGGGCTCCTTGTTTTCCTGTGGAGATGGCATGGGGCCAGAGTAGCCATCCAGAGGAAAATGGAAGAATAGAGTTTACTAGAAGGAGGACCAGGTGAAAAGAGAGAGAGTTGTGAGTGAAAGGGAAAAAAACAATTGCTCGCTGTTTTCCACGGCCTCCTAAGGAAGGACAGCCCTTAGGCTGGGTGGGTGCCTCAGGGTCCCTGGGGATTCTGTAGGAGACACCCCCAGGAGATAAACGAAAAGCTGACACCTCTGCCCGGGCTCAGGTAGCAATAAGAAGCTGGGCCTCTTAACATTCCAGCAACCTGTGTACCCTTTACCACACAGCCCATGCCTGAGCCAAAAGGAATGTTCGCCCTGCAGCACCAATGTAGATAAACCCTCAATTTACCCTCATATTAGAAATAGAGAAATGAGATAAAGGAGAAGGCGCAGCATTGTTTGCTCAAATTGCATCTCTCCAGGCTGGTGATAGAGGTGGTGTATGAGTGTTTAAGCAAATGGGTTTGGGAATTAGAAAGCCCTGACTTTTTAGCCAGTTTTGTCAGTTATTTGTTGCATGATCTTGGATATGTTACTTAACCTCCCTGGGCTTCCTTTGTCTCATCTATTAAATCAGAAAATAATACCTTCTCCATAGGTGGTTATGAAAGTTAAATAAGATGCCTGATAAAAGGTTTGGCCCAGTGTTTGTCAGAGAGAGTCTTACCAGCAAATTAAATGGTATTAGGGCAAGAGAACATTTTGAACTGTTATCCACTACCTTCCCACTCCACTTTCACCTTCATCCCTCATTTCATTTCTTCACATGAACTCTGTGACCCTTCAGCACTGGCAACTACACAGGAGTTAACCCTTTTCTAAAACAAGGGTGTCAGCATGGAACCAGGGGAGAAAAGTAGAAAAGTGTTTGGCTCTTGAGTTTCAAGAACTGTGAAACAAGTGTAAGTCAGAAAAAGATTTGTAAGTACAAATGATTTCTCTTGGTCTTTACTCTCCAGACCAAGTAAAGATTCTAGGACTAAGAAAAGAGAGGATGATTGAGACAGACTGGGTTAGAACAGAATAAGGAGAGATGGCTGAACTCGACCAAAGTACCATCAGCCCAAAGGCACCACCAGCAGAGAACTGGGTCGGTGCCCTCAGGTGATTCACTCTCCATTCCTGTGATCCATGGGCACCAGCTAACCTGAGCACGTATATTAGTTTTCTTATCATCATCTGCTGGGGATCACCCACTGATAGCCTGCGTGTGCCCAATGATCACCCAGTGATGGTACAAAAGTGATCCACATTTGTTCCCTAAGATTTTGTTCATTCCTATCCAACCCACTTTGTGACTCTCCTTCAGTGACCAAAACACTCATTAGCCCAGGCAACTTGAAAGGACAATGGTGGTTCAAAAAGAAAAGTCCTCCATATCTAGCAAAGATGTTACTTGATAGAAATCAGGTGAAAAATCTCCCACTGAGCCAGAACATTTCCCATGTTACAATATCTGTTGTTATTTTGATCTGTACCCATAAATCCCCAGACAAATTATGACTGTCCTCCATGCCTAATTTAATCTCCAGAAGCAAAATTAACTTCAGTATTTTGTAACTGCAGGGAACTCCCACTAGCTAAAAAAATTGTGGTTCTATCTTCTGACCCCTTGAACCACACAGCTGAATGCAAAAAGGCCCATTTCCACAGCAGCAAAGTAATCAATTACTGTTCTAAGCCATGCCTGAAATGTCAATGAGTCTTAAAGAATTCTGAAGTTTACTTCTGCTCCTCTACTGGGCAAGGCTCCTACAATGGCCTCTTCACACCTTGAAGTGACTGGAGAACTAAGGAAAAGCCACTGTCCCTAAATAAATCAGCTTTTTAAAAAGTCAGACAGGAAAGGGGCAGGGGAGGGCCCAAGAATTTTCTATGGAGACATGGAGGATAATTTTCCAAATTTCCAACTTATTCCTGAGAATTCAGGCAGCATGTGTTGCCCCTGGGGTTTACTATACGTGAAACACTGGAAACATGAACAAACCAGAAAGAGCAGGTAGATATTCAGTGAAACAAAGCAAAGAGCAAGGTGTGAATTTTCCATGCAGAATGTACCCTAAGAATGATATGGGGTAAAGAAAGCATTTGTGAGTAATGCCTATGTGATAAGCAACTGTCATGGCAGTTTGGCTTGACTTCTTTCTTCCTTTCCTTGATGGAGCATAGTAAGAAGCGTCCACAGGGAAAATTTCAGAAGAGGCTGTATCTGAAGCCTTCCTCACCAAACTCCAGTACTGATGACAGTAATAGAGTACAGGAATATTAAACCCCTTGTAACACATGGTAAGTTAAAACCTTTACCCTTCCCTTTCCTTAGCCATCATCTGATCATACCACTGTATTTTTCTCCACTTTTCTTCATTCTCCATTTTCAACTGACTGTAAAAGAAATTTGGGCTGCATTCTAGGGAAAATAAGAATGCTGATAAGTAATATAGAGCATGAGTCATGAAGGCAGGAACCATGTCTGTCTTGCTCACTGCTAAACCCATGGTGCTGAGCCCAGTGTCTGGTTCACAGTAGATTCTTATTCATTCATTTATTCAGTCAGTCAGTCATTCCACAAGTGTTTATTGAGCACCACCTATGTGCAAGATACTGTTCCAAGAGCTTGAAATACAACAGGAAGCAAAACAGAGGAAGTCTCCGCTCTCATCAAGCTAGCTTTCTGATGGAGCAATTCAAACAATAAACAAATAAAGATATAAAGTGCCAATCACTGATAAATGCTTTAGAAGAAATAAATAAATGAAACAGAATAATGTGACAGGAAATGTCAGGGAAGTACAGGCAGTGAGGATATGGTACATATTGCTTGAGGTGGTCAAAAACCTCTCTGACAAAGTGTCCTTTCACCAAAGAACTGAAAGAGTCAGAGAGTGAGTCATGTGGTTGTCTAAAACAAGAGCATCCAGGCAAAGGAACAGCAAGTCCAAAGGTACCGAAGAGGGACTGTGTTTGCTGTGTTTAAAGAACTGTAAGGAAAGCAGCGTAGTTGGAACAAAATGAATGAGGGGGAGAGTGGAAGGAGATATAGTCAGAGAAGTAGTGGGAGCCTTGAGGAGGAAGAAGAAAATGTAGGGCCTTACAAGTTCTTTAAGGACCGAGTCATAAAAAGTCTGTAAGAGGGGAACGGGGCGGAGCGCGGCCGCGCCGGCGCGTCGAGGGGGAGAGGCAGCCGCCGAGATGGACGTGTTCCTCATGATCCGGCGCCACAAGACCACCATCTTCACGGACGCCAAGGAGTCGAGCACTGTGTTCGAGCTAAAGCGCATCGTCGAGGGCATCCTCAAGCGGCCGCCGGACGAGCAGCGGCTGTACAAGGACGACCAGCTTCTGGACGACGGAAAGACATTGGGCGAGTGTGGCTTCACCAGCCAGACAGCACGGCCTCAGGCCCCAGCCACTGTGGGGCTAGCCTTCAGGGCAGATGAGGCCTTTGAGGCCCTGCGCATCGAGCCCTTCTCCAGCCCACCCGAGCTGCCGGATGTGATGAAGCCACAGGACTCAGGAAGCAGCGCCAATGAACAAGCTGTGCAGTGAGAGGCCCCCCAACCGCCCTACCCCCCCCCCCAATAAAAGAGATTTGGGTGTCCAAAAAAAAAAAAAAAAGTCTGTAAGAATATCAGTTGTTGTGCCAGATGAAGTTGGAAGCCCCTGGAGAGTTTTGATCAGAAGGGCAACATGACCTGACTTTGATTCTACAATGATCTCTCTGAGTGCTATGCTGAGGGATGGATACTAGAGACACACCACTGAAATGGGCCTGGGTGGGAGCAGGTAGGCGGATTAAGAGGCCGATGAAAAAACCCAGGTGAGAGGTAATGATGGCATGAACAAAGAGAATATGGGAGAGTGGCAGGAATTTGTCAGATTCTGGTTATATTTCAGTGATAAAGAGCTGAAAGGATTTGCTGATGGATTGGAAATGGGATGTGAGAGGAAGAGAGATTCTTACCCTGAGCAACTAGGAAAATAAAATTGCCATTGACAATGTGGGAAGACCATTCATGGGAGAAGCAGATTTTGGAGGTGAGGGCAGGATCTGTAGTGCAGGTTGGGGCATGTTAAATTTGAGCTGCTTATTAGATATCGAAGTGTCTATCAAGTAGGCAGTAGGATATATCAGGCTAGCGTTAAATGGAGGGGTCTGAGATGGAAGTATACATTTTAGAGTTAAATTATATAAAAGGTATTTAAAGTCATGAGACTTAGTCAACTGAAAACTGATTGTAAACAGAGAAAAACACCAAAAGCTAAAACCAGGAACTGAACCCCATAATTTAGAAGTCTGGGGGTGGAGAAAAAATTCAGCAAACTAAGACCAAGGAGTAGCCACTGAAATAAGAAAACCAAGAGAGAGAACTCCAAAATTAATTTTTATTGAAAATGAATGAATGAATGAGATCATGGATTTGGGAGCAAATACCAAGTCTTGGTCATCCTTGCATTTCTACTTACATATAGTCTTAAAAGGATAAATGTAATTATGAAGGCAAATAGTCCTAATAGTAATGTTTCAAAGTGAAACGATCCCAGGAAACACAGAGCACCAGTTTGTGGCCTCAATTTCCCATCTGAGGCTGTAAAGCATTCCAGTTAGGAATGCAGGCACAGGGACCGGGCTATGAGGGCTCTCATTCTAGCTCTATAACTCACTAATTGCATGACTTTGACCAAATTACTTAGCCTTTCGCTGCCTCAGTTTCATCATCTGTAAGATGAGGACAATAACAGTATCTATCCCACAGGACTGTTAAAGATTAAGTGTTAAGACACATAAACTCTCTGAGCAGTCCCTGGCATTCAGGAAGCACTCAAATAACTATTATTATTATGTGGCACATGATAGGTGATCAGTGACTGATCCAAATTTGTTTTAAGCCAAGAATTCCCTCCAAAGAAAGAAAGCACTAGAACATAAAGTTATTGTGGGACAGCCCCATGGGGTCCAAAATTTTCTGCTTAGTTATATGCATGTCTATTTTATTTTTTAACAAAATTTTAACATACCCAGGACTCTTTTGCTAATGTAATATTTCTCTTTGTACTGTGTGCATACCCTCATCTTTTAAAAATCTCTTATGGGTACTAAGGAAAGTCCTCATGTCTTAGTTTGTTCCAGCTGCTAGAACAGCACAGCATAGATTGGGTGGCTTATAAACACAGAATTTTACTACAGTTATGGAGGCTGGGAAGTCCAAGATCAAGGCTGTAGCATATTTGGTGTGTTGTGAGAACCCACTTCCTAGTTCATGGACAGCCTTCTTTTCACTGTATCCTCAGATGGAGGAAAGGGTTGAGGGAGCCCTCTGGAGCCTCTGTTAGAAGGGCACTAGTCCCATTCACGAGGACTCCACCTTCATGACATAATCACATCCCAAAGGCCTCACCTCCAAATTTCACACTGTGGATTAGGTTTCAACACATAAATTTTGGGAAGACACAAGCATTCAGTCTATAGCACCTAGTTAAATTGAATGTCTTACTTTAAAAAGTAGTCTATGCTTTATTAACATATTGAGTAGACTTTCCTACAAAAGCCAATCTAACAAGAATCAGGTTTTGGTTTTTTTTCCATCAGGAAAGGAAAGAAAAATGAATATTTTTTTCTATGTCAAATGGAGGGGAGAAGAGATTCGTATTGTAATTTTAGTTTCCATATTCTTTCCATTCACTCTCACTGAGTGTTTTAATTTTGTTTTCCTACTCTGAATTGTTTTTCCTTGAAAAACCACTCCTTCCTACTTGTTCTGCTTCATCTCATACTCCAGTGAAGGAGTTCAATTGAAATTGCACCCTATTTCCCTTCATATGCGTGTGGTACACACAAAAAATTCTATACACAGTTGATCTCGTCAAACAAATCAATCAGAGGATGATGATTTTCTTTCAAAGTGATTTTTTTTGCTTTTCAAAAGAAGGTCCCAGTAGGATTTCCTTAAGTAGTTTTCATCTTCAGGACATTACTACCACAATCTATTGTTGAGAATTTGATCCAGCATATAGTAAATACTTAAGGAATATCTATTTTTATCAATGATGTGATCTACCTGATAACATAGGCATCTGTGTATATATCTGTCCCTCCCCTAGAGTCAGGATGGAAAATGGATTTTATTGCTTGTTCCAACTCAGATTGATTGGAAAGAGCTGCCTAGAGCATTGAATTTAAGAAGATTTTGAGGGACTTCCCTGGTGATCCAGTGGTTAAGACTCCGTGCTTCCACTGCAGGGAGCGTGGGTTTGATCTCTGGTCGGGGAACTAAGATCCTGCATTCCACATGCCATGCGGCTTGGCAAATAAATAAATAAAAATAAAAGGATTTTGAGACCAAATCCAGATTCAGACAGAAAGAGCACCATGATCGATTAGAAATGTCTGATGTGGGAGCAAGAAGGTATAGTGGCTGTCCATGTGCTTCCCAACCTTCACTAGCAGTAAATATCTTCAGAGAAAGATATCATGCATCTTTGAATCACTCAGAGAGCACAGCACAATTTATGGCCTGTGTAGACAGTGTATATTCATTAATTAAATTAAATAGAAGATTAGTGACTTTCAAGACTACTTGCAATAAACCAAGTATCTTCCTTATACGTATCTGGTACTTTTGTCACCCAACCAACACATTTATTGAGCATTTACCAGTTGGAAGAAGTCCCTCTATAGACAGTCAAATTCCCTCTCTCCCTCCTTGAAGAGATCAGAGTGTTCACTCACACACACACACACACACACACACACACAGAGGCACATGCACACACACCTCAGTCATAAACCCATGATAAGAGAGATTTTGATTTTGCCTTGGTTTGCCTTGGTTGTAGGACACAGGCTCCCCAAGAACCCTTCTACAGTTACCGACCCTAAGTTCATGACCATCCATGAGCATTTTTGCCTGCTTCTTTTTGCTAAAGTCATGACAGTAGGAAAATAAAACACAGGTGAACAGGTCTGGCCTAGAAGTTGTATAAATATTAATACCATGTCACACTTCTGACTGCAGTCTCCTAAATTAAAGGGTAATATTGATAGTCCTTTAACTAAACCAGATCATAATCACTAAAAAAGTATATATAATCCAAAGATTTTCTAACCATCAATAAAATGGTCACAAAATTAGGAGAATTTTGACTGATTATAATAATGATGATAAATTTAAGGTCATAAAGACAATTTGGCCTTTTAGCAGGAAGCTTCCCATCTTGGGTGACGTGCTGAGCAATGCAAGAAACTCCAAGGCAAGATCAATAATCATGTGGGAAATCTTACAGGCAACACATGGCATGCTTTGGGTAGCAACTTAAATGTTTTCTCAGTTTCACCCAAATATACTATTATGGAGCTGGGTCACAAGGAGAAACTTCTGTGGGTTTGTAAATACTCTAAAATCGCAAGCAAAACTCGGAAAATGGGTGCATTTTTCTAAAAAGAAATTCCAGAAAAAGTCCAAACAGAGTTAAGAAGACCTCCTACGGGGACTTTACTTTGTAATTCATGATCAGCACCCCTTTCCTCTTTCCATGCCCCATCTTCATTCATCTGAACTCCAGATACATTTTGTGAAATTGTTAGTTCTTCCAAGATATATACTATCCATGTCAAGGAGGAGACGGGTAACAGGGTCACATCTGGTACAGTGATCTTTTCATTACCCATACTTAGCCAAAGGAAGTGCTCAGTAAACATTTGACGATGGAAGGGATGAACCATCTATTTATAACAGTGGAGTCATTGAGCTGTTAAGTAAGATTATTATAGGCCTCGAGTTAGGGTTTGATTTGGTGTCACTGTGTTCACAACTTGACTTTTTTAAGAGCTACAGATGAAGAAAGAAACTCATTCTAATCCTGAATTTAAGATAGCAATTAGCACAGACACCAAAGAGGTAGAGAAAATTTCATCATTAAGAGGATAAGGATGTTATTATTATAACCAAAGAAAGATGATCAGATGCAAACCTATTACAGCAGCTGCTAATAAAATAAAGCTTCATAAAATGGGTTAAATTACCGCCTTAATATTAAACAAATGATTTTACAGATGTATCTTGATGGAACTGAATATGAGGGCAAGCCATGGCACATTACTTCCCCTGTTTCTGCATTCCATGATGAAGCCAGAAAATAAACCAATAAATGTAATCATGATCATAGCGATATTTATGGAGCCACTGCAGTTTCCAGTACCTTTCACACGTTCTCATTCCTTTATTAGATTAGAAGGTATTCAGGTTATGTTCAGGGTGTTTAAGACACAAATGTAGGGCTTCCCTGGTGGCGCAGTGGTTGAGAATCTGCCTGCTAATGCAGGGGACACGGGTTCGCGCCCTGGTCTGGGAAGATCCCACATGCCGTGGAGCAACTGGGCCCGTGAGCCACAATTACTGAGCCTGCGCGTCTGGAGCCTGTGCTCCGCAGCAAGAGAGGCCACGATAGTGAGAGGCCCGCGCACCGCGATGAAGAGTGGCCCCCGCTTGCCGCAACTAGAGAAAGCCCTAGCACAGAAACAAAGACCAATATAGCAATCAATCAATCAATCAATAAAAAATAAATAAATAAATCTTTAAGGAAAAAAAAAAAAAAAGACACAAATGTATAACGCACTGGAATCTACAGTTGTTTTATTAACGAGGTAACACATGTGACCCCTGGCAATTTTTAGAGGCAAGTCCATGCCTCTATCAGAAGGGAAGTTCAAATTCTCTTCGCATTTCATTCTCCTCCCATAAACACATGGATCAGTCACTGTGAAGGAATTTTCATGTCTCAGTGTCGTTCTTTAACAAATAATAAGGTTGTAAAATAGCCCTATATAGTATGTAGGCACACCTTTCATCCATGGTAATTACCTGAAGTCATACAATGTCTTAATGGGTCAAAAGTATTGTTAAACCTCAGCAAAACTACATAGTTCTTCAAAAGAAAGAGCAAAATGGCTTACAAATGAGGTGACATCTCTGTTTAACACCCAAGGACAGCAGTGCAAAATAATTTGAGATGGGAAGCAAAGCCTACCTTATCCAATTGAACAGTGCAGGGGAACTTGAAGTTGTCAGAACGCAATTATCCCTGCTGGAACTTGGGCAGGCCAGCATCTGACACTTCCAAGCAATTCCGTAGGCCTTTTTAATGAACATGAGCTCTCCAGATTGGATTTCACCTCAATTCAAGGTATAAAGCCTACACTCTGAGAATAGAGAGTGCAGAGATGTTAATTAGTTCACTGCTGTCAGGTTCAGAATTGCCCTCCTGGAGATCAATAGGTCTAAGGCTGTCATTTCACAGAAGGAAACTGAGGCCAGGTGAACATCACACAATAAAGAAATGAGTAACTTTGCTTTTTTTTGTTCCTTTTTGTGTCCCTGAGTCCGCAGTTTCCTCAATTCAATTTAATTCAACAACTATTTATTAACTCCTCCTCTGTGCCAGATCTCTTGCTGGGGTCCTAGGAATTTATAGGGGTAAAGGAAACCTAGTTTCTGCTTTCTAAAAGCTGCTGCTCTGGGTGGAGGGACAGACATGGACACAAGTAATTCTCTCAGAAGGCAGAGTGTGCTATGGGCTAAAGGACAGATAGGACCATGGGAATATGCCAGTGGGAAAGAGTTCCTTCTCTGGAGGAATGTGGGAGAAGTTCCTGGGGAGGGCCTGCCTTGCTCTACTTTCAAAACCCCACCTAACTTCCCAGGGGGTTTGCCCTCCTGATCAGTCTCTGCTCTGCCATTTCTCAGACCCAAGCATTCATTCAAAACTTCTCTGGAGTTCATTCTCTTGGGCTTTCCTGGATTTTGACCTGGGGACAGGGATGGATCCATGTTTGGTGGGACCTAAAGGATATACAATTTGGGGGCTCTCTTTAAGAAAGAATACAGTGTTACGAACACAACATTGTGCCCAAGGGTGAATATATTTGAATAAGAAAAGAGATCACAACAAATTGTTGAAGGCTTAGGAGTGGAATCCCTTTTTTCTTGGGTCTTATTGTCAATTTGCCAGAATTGCTTACCTAGAGATACTTCCTACCACCCCACCATGCCACCTCCAGCACACACAGCTCCAAGAAACCCCTATCTCTCTCCAAGAGTCCACTAGCTTCACAATAAATCTGCCTTTGCTTGGAGAGATGACTGGCTCGAGGTCACACAGTGAGTAACTGGTCAATCCAGGACTAGAACCGGGTTGCTTGAGTGAAAAGAGCACAGACCTTGAAGTCACACAGACCTGGTTTCAACCTTGCCTCAGGCACTAACTAGCTGCACGCCTCCGTGCAAGTCACTTCTAGGTTTGCCCTTTCCCCTCTAGTAAATGGGAATACGAATCTTAAGCACATAGGGCTGGTAACTATTCTAATTGCCTAGCATCATTCCTTACTTGAAACAATAAATGCTCAATAAATGGTAACCATCACAAAGACTACTTCTTTTCCTCAGTAATCCTCTATTCTTCCTAGGTAATAGAATTCCTAAATTTTAAACAGGCACCTAGGTATCCTGAATCAAGTCTTCATTTGCCAGCCTATGATGTTATCAGATAGATTTGGCCACATGATGAAAGTTTAGCCAATGAAGCATAAGCAAAAGCAGTGTGTCCAACTTCTGGGAAATCTCCTTAAAGAGATGGCATATTCCCTTCTCCAAGCATTCCTTTTTTCCTGGTGGTGGAGAAGAAGCGTCCAAATTATACCCTGAGGTGATGCTGAGAATGGGGCCACCCATATAGGATTTTGCTATATCCTATTAGTCAAGGCAGTCACAGAGCCTACCAGGATTTGGGGGAGGAGCACATAGATCCCACCTCTTGATGGCAGAAGTGTCAAAGTATTTGCAGTCATCTTCAATCGACCCCAATACTAAACCTGTTGAAGGAACTTTCACAGAACTAGGAAGGCAGATAATATGGCAGTTTGAAATATGTATTCGTTTTCTAGGGCTGCCATAACAAAATAGCACAAACTGTGTGGCATTAACAACAGAAATTTATTTTCTCACAGTTCTGGAAGCTGGAAGGCCAAAACCAAGGTGCCAGCAGGGTTGGTTTCCTCTGAGGTCTCTCTCCTTGGAGTGCACATGGCCACCCTCTTGCTTTGTCCTTACATGGTCTTTCCTCGGTACACATGCATCCCTGTTGTCTCTTTCTTCTTATAAAAACATCAGTCGTATTGGATTAGAGCTCCATCCTAACATCCTCATTTACTTTAATCACAACTTTAAAGACCCAATCTCCAAATATGGTTACATCTGAGATACTAAGGATCAGGACTTCAAAAGATGAATTTGAGGAGATGTAATTCAGCTCAAATGTAATTCAGTTTGACATAACAAATGTCAAATCTAATGCCATTATATAAGTAGAAAAACTGAGGCCCAGAGAGAGAAAATGATTTGCCAAAGTCAGACAATACAGTGAGTAATAGAGTAGGAATGAGAGTTCTTTCCAGTGCAGCCCTTTTCCAAGACTTGTGTCCTGCCTTACAGAGGGCAGGAAACAGAGGCAGAGGAACCAAGAAAGGCCCAGTATGGGGGCCAGAGATTCCTCTTTTTCTCTTGAAATTCCAGGCTTTTCACAATTATTTTATTCAGACCCAGATCTCTGGCCTGCTCATTCTTTTTTCTATTTCTTGGCTGACATTTCTGGCGTTCAGGTCACTATTTAGATTCTGAATCACAGTAATATTGGAGAATAAGATGTCCTTGTTTCTGCCTTAACATAGATCTGTCAAGACTTTGGGAACATCTCCTCAGTGATTTGCAAACTCAGACCCATTCTGGGACTCTGAGTCATCGCATTAGTCCCCCCTAATTTGCAGTGTATACCCCATCTTTGATTTGTAGTTCTTGGGTTTCAAGAATAACCTCCATTGTAGAAAGGAGTTGGCCTATGTTCTGTCGAGGCTTCTTCTAGGATGCATCTGCTACCTTCTAGGATGGAGAAGGGGGAAGGGGAGACTCCAGATGTGGTTTAAGCCTTCCTGGAAGGTAGGACAATTGGTATTCCATGTTCTCCTCCCGGTCTCACTTTGCATTCCAATCTAGGTTTCTATGTTACATGAGGTTAGAAAACTAGTCTTCCCAGAGGTAAAAGGATCAGTTTAATTTCAATTCATGTAACAAAATTATATTAAGCTTCAATTATATACCAGCCACTGTGTGTTGGGGGGGCGGGGGAGGGAGGGGACAGTATAGTTAATTGAGACTGGCTTGTCACAATATTCTAACAGAAAGTAAGCTACAATTAAAAACAATAATTAGGGACTTCCCTGGTGGCACAGTGGTTAAGAATCCGCCTGCCAATGCAGGGGACATGGGTTCAAGCCCTGGTCTGGGAAGATCCCACATGCCGCCGAGCAACTAAGCTCGTGAGCCACAACTACTGAGCTTGTGCTCTAGAGCCCACAAGCCACAACTACTGAGCCCTCATGCCACAACTATTGGAGCCCTTTCACCTAGAGCCTGTGCTCCGCAACAAGAGAAGTCACCACAATGAGAAGCCCGTGCACCGCAACGAAGAGTAGCCCCTGCTCGCCGCAACCAGAGAAAGCCCGCGCGCAGCAACAAAGACCCAACGCAGCCAAAAATAAATAAATAAATCAATAAATTTATTTTTAAAAAAGAGAAAGTGACCACCTAGAGGGGTGGGATAGAGAGGGTGGGAGGGAGACACAAGAAGGAGGAGATATGGGGATATATATATATATCTGTATAGCTGATTCACTTTGTTATAAAGCAGAAACTAACACACCATTGTAAAGCAATTATACTCCAATAACGATGTTTAAAAAAAAAAAAAGAGAGAGAGAGAGATAATAGCATCATATATTTCCAAGGAGAAGCTAGGGAGAACTGCCTCCTTCTCCCACCTGATTACCTGAACTACTGACCATTCACAGCGGCTCGAGATCACTTAAAGCAGTGGACCTAGAGCAATTCCCCCCACGTGGGTTGTCTTATTGAAAAGACAGAGGACTAGAGTTCTGAGTTAACTCATTGTATGACTAATATTTTCCGAATAGTTCATTGGGGAATTTTCAAAGTTTCTGTTAAGTGTATATATTCCAGTACCAAATAGACAAAGCTGCATGATTATCAACTCAATGAGTTCTATATTCCCCTGCTACAAAATGATGGGGGGACTTCCCTGGTGGTGCAGTGGTTGAGAACCTGCCTGTCAATGCAGGGGACACGGGTTTGAGCCCTGGTCCGGGAAGATCCCACATGCCGCGGAGCAACTAAGCCCGTGCGCCAAAACTACTGAGCCTGCACTCTAGAGCCTGTGAGCCACAACTACTGAAGCCCACGCGCCTAGAGCCCTGCTCCGCAACAAGAGAAGCTACCGCAATGAGAAGCCCTCGCACCGCAACGAAGATAAGCCCCCACTTACCGTGCAACTAGAGAAAGCCCGTGTGCAGCAACGAAGGCCCAACACAGCCAAAAATAAATAAATGAATGAATGAATGAATGAATTAAAATGATGGGACTGACCAGAGTGGCTTGCAAGTACTTCCATCTCTGAACTTCAGGGATCAGATGAAGATGTTAGGATCTCATATGCAAAGTCCTGGACAATGCTTTTCTATCAACTGAAAAAGAGAATGTTTTCCAGGATTGATGCAAAAAAAAAAAAAAAAAAAAAGTAACTTAGAGGAAGAGTCCTGCATATTGTAATTGATGATTTACATTTTTTGCTGAACTTATGGAACCATTTGGGGATGAAGAGGAAGCAGAAATATGTTACAGAAGCAAAGTCCTTGAGCCTGGGGAGTGTTAGTAAAGTTCATCATGTGCTATGAGTGCAGGGCTTCTATAGGATTAATCAATGCCCATTTGAAAATGTTCTCAATGAAGAAAGAGATAAGATGCCTCCTTGCCGCCTCATTTTGTATCTCTCACTTATTTCCTGATCTAAATCCAGTGTTTACCACTCCTTTTGTGACTAGTGGAATTTTGCCAATAGGAACACTGCTAACTGAAGGCCTTTAGAAAAGCTAGAGCCATTCTTCTGGCCTTCATTCCTTGCCAGAATCCTTCTACTCTTGTTTCCATAAGGTACTCTTGTCGCATCCTATTACTTCCACTAGTTTCAGAATGATAGCACCTCAGTGAGGTACCATCTTTCCTCTCCTTACAAAAGAAAACAGACCCAGTTTCTTTAACCTTTCAGCAGAAGCAAATTCCCCAAATCCCTCTGTCATTCTGGTTGCCTTCTGCTATGCCTTCTCTAGTTCCAAAATATCCTATTTATAGAAAGAAACCCAGAATGAGCTCAGGACTCATAATATGACCTAACCAATCCTCTTTACATGACTAGAATAATTTTCTCTGACTCTTTTTCAGTTTTGCAATGTGCCCAATATATTCCAAGCTCATTCTCTTTTCTTTTATTCCAATACATATGAAATGACAAACATTCAAACTATGGCAGTGTTACTGATGAGAGGTTGATGCCCATTGTATTCAGGAACTTTCTGGAATTAATGGGTTGAAAAGTAAGCTAGAGTTTGTGATTCGTGTAACATTAGGGTGAAAGGAACAGGTCTCTTCCTTGAATTATTTTTTGTTATTTGGCATTCACTTCAGTTAATAAAGAGATTAGCTAGTCTTCAGTGAAGCCATAATGGAGACAATACCATAGGCTGAAGCAGCATTCGCGAAGAACAGTCCAACCTGGGAATTTGTTAAAAATGCCAAATCTTGGTCCCCACCCTAGACTCAGAATCCACTTTTAACAAACTGCCCAGGAGATTCATGTGCACGTTAATTATGAGAAGCATGGTTTTGCACCTGTGAAAGTTTCCCTCTAGATGTTCTAGGCAGATTTGATCTGAAACATACCTTGTTAGGCCCTATCACAATATAGACACTTTTACTAGTTTTCACTTGCCTTTCCATGATCCCAAGTTATGTGACACCCTGGGGATTTGCTTTCTCTTTTTATTCACTTTGTAATATGATCTTACATTTAGCTCAGTATATTTTGCTCACAAGCCCTGACCTGACATGTTCTTGACCTGTCTTAATCCCCTATCAACTTTTCGTATTAACAACATCACTTCTCTACTTGCCACCCAGACTTCCTTTTATTCATTTCTTGTCTGTAAGATGGTTTAGACAGAGTCATTCAGTTCTTCCTCAATATTCCACGTGGTCTTGCTTCAGCCTCATTATAGGGTTGTCTGGTTTTCCTGAAATTGAGTTAAGTCATATCCAGATCTTCTGTCTCATGCTATTTGTCAGACTCAGGAATGCACAGAGGTTATTGCAACTAAATCATAACTTTTCGAAGCCTTTCTCTTGCTTGCTTCTTTTTGATGCTCTGATTGTTTCCTTTCTAACTAAACTAGGTTTGTAGATGGAAGATTCCTTGAGTTCTTTTTAGATATGAGCTCAACACCAGGTTCTTGGCAATTGTTGCCTATTCTTGTTTTCAGAAAGCTTTCCAATTTGTGCATCGTGATTCTTTGCTTCTCCTTCTATTGCCTGTGGAGAACCATTATAGATCAGGAAGTGACTAAGAGAGCCAATCTTTCTTCCTACCTGGTCAGAATCACTTCTTATATCATAAGCAGAACTCTTCTGCTACCTTTTTTGTTTTGCTTTTTTTTTTTCCTAAGCCTCCAAGACAGCAATTTTGTCACCCTCTGAAGCCTTTCTGTGAACACTTTTCTTCATTGATTATAACAACTGATCCTTAGCTCGGAGAAGGTAACTGTTGACCTCTTGGCAATAATTAAGCATGTGCTCTTCAACTGTATCATCTTCACCTGACTCAGTGACTCTTCACAGATTAGATCTTGGGTCCATTAGACTCTGAGATTCTTTAGGGTAGGGAATTCTTTTTTTTTTTTTTTTTTAATTTTTATTTATTTATTTATTTATGGCTGTGTTGGGTCTTCGTTTCTGTGCAAGGGCTTTCTCTAGTTGCGGCGAGCGGGGGCCACTCTTCATCGCGGTGCGCGGGCCTCTCACTATCGCGGCCTCTCTTGTTGCGGAGCACAGGCTCCAGACGCACAGGCTCAGTAATTGTGGCTCATGGGCCCAGCTGCTCCGCGGCATGTGGGATCTTCCCAGACCAGGACTCGAACCCGTGTCCCCTGCATTGGCAGGCAGATTCTCAACCACTGCGCCACCAGGGAAGCCCCGGGAAATCTTAATATATGGATCATCAGCCCCTATCAAAGTGTCTGGCATAGAGCAAGTACTGAAGGGGAAGGAGAGGAAATAAAAGTAAGGGGGAAGGAAGGAAATAATCTATCCAACACAAGGTGAGATGGAGAGCTTGGCAGTTAAGTACAAACAAATAGATTTGGGGAAAAAAGTTGGGAGGAAAGAATGAGGTACTATCTCATCCATTCTGCCTTGATATGGGGGAGGGAGTACCCAAACCATTCTTTTCAATGTGACTTGCTGAATTTCCTTTCAGAAATTAAGAGAGAGGAGACTGTCTCAAGAGATGTTCCAAGCATCTGTTAGTTCCCTAAACAAAAAGAGTCCTTTTTCATTTCTGATTTTGTAGACTCTTGTTTTGTTTCCTCTCTCCCATTAATTCTGAGACTCTTGACACATCTACTTAATGATAGTTTTGTGCCTCCTAGTCTTGATAAGCCCCTTCTTATTAATTTTTGTACCCCTTGTTCATAAAGGTACAGGCAGAGGATAAACTTTATGACTATGGCTTTGGTAGAAAACTGCATGTGAACATCAAACAATTCACCAATAAAGAACAGTACTGGTGGTTTGAAAGCCAAAATCCTTCCTTCTAGGTTGTATTAATACACTTTGCTTTAAATTTGGCTACATTGTTACATGGTAATCTTTAAGGAACGAGCTTTGTTTACTGGTCAGTTTGAAATATTCTTACCATTACTAAAAATGAATGGGGTCAGATGAACCTAGACAGGTGTGATATTCATATCATAGCTGACTAGGTTCTTGTGGAGAAAATGAGATGGCCTCCGGAATAAGTGCTCCTGAGATTAAAACTGTGGCAGGTTCAGTGCTTGGCATCTATCTTAACAAATTAAATGACTGCAACCTTCGCTTATATTAGAAACTGGATTTCTGCAGATGGAAAAAAAGAAAATATGTAAGTGAGTGGATGGAGATTAAAAGCTGGAAAGCTGATAACAAACCAAGAGAAGAGAATTCTTCTTCAGATCACTGAGAAATCAAGAGAGGAAAATATATGTATGTCAGACACCATCTCTTCACTCCTCTCCTCAACTCTCTACAGCAACTCTCGTTACATGACAACTCTTGTCCCTCATCTTGGTCCATGAGTTGTAGGTTTTAGTAATGATTCCAAGAAAGAAGGACAGTGGTCAAAAATATTCCTTGGGAAATATTTTCAGCACAATCACGTATTGTCTAAATCATTTCAAACTAATCAATTGTTCATGTTTTGAATCCCCAGGCACCCGAGCTAACAATTTAGGGTATCCCACCATAAAACATGACATTAATTTTCAGAATAAGGATCCATCAGAGAGGTAACTAATAGTCTCTATACAGACCACAACTACTGAGGAAAAAGCCATATAAATATATCACATAGATGACGGTGGGGGGTAATTATGTCCATAGAGTAATCATCTCCCTGTGTTATTTCAAGAGTTCAGATCTGTACTGGAGACACTGAATACTTAATTACAGCATTATGAATTGCATCCTCAGGAAACCAGTTTTGTCCACAAAACCTGTACCCCAAGACCTCTGAGGATGGTATGTGCCAGCTGTTCCAGTCTTAGGGCAGCATCTGCTGGCTAATTCATGGATCGACAAAAAGTGGCAATTTGTGGACAATCTGAGCAGTCCTTTTAGTTGGAGGGAACTGTTGTGTTGGTGACTGTGGAGGTGTCTGGCATCCTTTTATGATGACCTATCTCAGGTCTCTAGGAGCCTGGCAAGTCTAGAAGTGTCCCTAATGAGGTCTGATAAGCATTTGAATACTACATGTATTTTGGCTGGAGCCTAGGATAAGCTAGGTTGGCTCTGGAAACATCTCTAGAGTGATATCAACTCAACACTGGACTTACAGTAATGATAACCCGGTACCAATGGAGATTCCAATGAACAGAAGTCCATATACAGAATTAGGAAGTAAAGCCTGTTTCCCATAAGGAAGGCATTTCTGGAATAGGAGGGGGAGGGGAGCAGGACCCTGAAGCAGCCACTAAATGCCAATATTCTCTTGCTTCTAATCATCCTATCGTGTAACTGAGGTTTACACACCTAAGGAAGCACGATTGTCATTCAGATACAGCACTTTTGATCGGCATAAAGAAACTGGAAATTGGAAAGGGCTGGATGGTCTGAAACTTAAGGGCTGTCCACCATCTTCTGCAGCATCTCTCTGCCTCATCCCTGCAGTCAGTAGCGCCGCGGCCAAGGCCTGTGACGCCGTTGGTGGGCTCCCCTTCGTGGGAACTCTGGGTGGAGAGTAAAATCTTGCTGTTGGTGCCAAAACGACGAAACCTGAAATGCGTCTGGGGACTTTCCAGGGCACTTGCGCTCCTCAGAGCGACCGGCATCTCCATAACAACTGGTTTACATTCGTCTTCCGTTCCTCTGCTCGGCTGTGGAGGCGCCGGGTGGGGGTAGGCAAAGGGCGGCTTCAGTGGAAAGCTACTTTGGGTTAGCGCCTCCCTAGGCTGGGGGGACGTTGCCAACGACCAGGTTACACAGCTGGTCGCCTGCGATTTCTCGAGCTCTCCCCAGGTCTCCAGCAGGGAGCGGCGCCCCTCTGCCACCTCTCCCTCCTTTACCTTTATTTTACACACGGGGGACGAGGGAGGTGCGGGTGAGGGGGTGGGGAGGTGGTTTGTTGTCTCGTGCTTTTTTCTTCTCCTTGAAGTTCATTCTCTCCCTTCCAAGTTACTTTCCGCCGGCACGTGACCTCTCCGCCTCCCAGCCTGCGGCAGCCACTGGTGGGGAAGCGCGGGTGCTCACCGCGGGGCTTCCTGGGAGAGCCCCCTCCCGCGGCTCTGCATCCCAGCCCCCGCTCCTCCGGCGCGCGGCTCTGCTTCCCCGCCGCGCTCACCCGGGCACCCTGGTGGCCCGGGAGCCCCCGGATGATGCGGAAGCGGCTCCGGGGAAGAAGCAACGAGCGGACGCGGAGCGCCGAGCCGCTGCAGAGGCACCCCTCCCTGCCTTTGCCCGCGGCTCCACGCTCCGCGGCGCGCCATGCCGACCTAGCTGCGCACCGGGGCTGTTAACTCACATTTGAGAAGCCATAACCCATTAGAGCAAACGCAGTCATAACTTCATTCAACTCGGCCGCCCGAGAGCTCGGTTTACATAGGTTCCTGTGGGCAACTAGTGGCTCGCCCGAGTGCCTCTCGCCTAGTCATCAGTCCCTAAGAGGGAAAGGGAAAGTTGCCGGGCTGATGCGCGCTTCGACGCAAGTAGTTGTTCCCAAGGACAAGTCACTCACCCACACCCCTTCCCCGTCTACCCCCCATCGCCCCCCACACACATTTGATCATCACTCAAGACCTCATCAGCTGGTGACCCTTAGTCATGGGGGAAGGGGGAGGGGCACGAACTTTTCTAAGAAGTTTCCTTTTTACCAAGGGAGTCACAGTGAGTTGGTCACGTAAACAGCACGGATAGTCGTCGTCGTTGCCGCCCCCCCTCACCCCCTCCCCCTGCGCTTTGCTGGTATTATTATTAAAGCGGTAGCCTGCTGGCTCTGACGAGCAACAAGTTCCCCAGCGGTCTTCCCGCCCTAGCCTGACTAAGCGAAGGTTTTTCTTACCTGGCGACAGGGAAATCTCCCGAGTCGAGCTCAGCTTTGCCAGAGCCCCAGGTGTGACCTGAGCAGTGGGCAAGTGTGCAGGCTGGGTTATTTTTATGAGGGTACCCTGAAACTCCCCGGGAACTTTCTGTGCCAGGACCCAGTCAGTGACCGGCGGTTGGAAGGCAGCCCCAGGAACCACCGCTATATAGCAGGGCACTTGGGCAGTCATTGGTAACCTCGCTCATTCATTAGAATCACGTAAGAACTCAAAAGGAAACGTGTCTCTGGGAGTGAGGGCGTTTGCGTAAATCTATAGGTTTTCCAACATCGATGACAGTTGCTTTGTCTTCTGTAGTCGCCAAGGTGGTTGACAGTTTAAGCTTGCGGATATTGCAAAGGGTTATTAGATTCATAAGTCACACCAAGTGGTGGGCGATCCACTGAGCAAAGCCGAACTTCTCACATGATGACTTCAAACAAGACACATTACCTTCCAGCATCTGTTGGGGAGACGGGATTTTAAGACACTTGAGTCTCCAGGACAGCAAAGGCACGATGGTGAGTAGCAATAAACCCTGCATTATAATTGAAAAATCTTGACATGTTGCTTAACAACGGGCATATCACAGCTCTTCCTAGCACTTCACACGCCAAAGAATAGCAGCTACTCAGGGCAGGAGAATCGGGTTTTTACACAGTGCAACTTTAATTGGAATCATTTGAGATTTAACACGGCAATGTGGAACTGCGTGGAACAAACTTGGAGTTGGGGGTGTGTGTGTGTGTGTGTGTTATATTGGCTGTTCAAGGCTGATGCTTCTCTCCCAGCCTTCTTGCATTCCATTCTCTGCCTCTATGTGTGTGGTGTATGAGCATATTCTATGATTTATATGTGGGCATGTAATTGACATTCGCAAGGAGGTTAAGTTCCATCTAAAAACAATCATGCTATTAGAGATTGGGGTTAGGGGGTGGAGTAGGGGTAAGGATGGGATAGAGACTGGGAGTTTGGGTGCAGATGGGGGTGGGGTTGGTGGGAGAGAAATAAGTCAGAAGGGCATATCACCGGTAATGAAATGGGTAAGCCTCTCATAGAAGAAAGGGGTCTCATCAACATGTGATCAACTATTAACAGGATGGCTTTGGCAAAGCCATCTGCACGTGACAAAACGTAAGGAAGTGGAAGAAACCGTCTAGAGCAATATCAAATATCACTTAATTAGAGATTTTTTATCCTTTTCCTCCCGCTGCGCCGGGTGTGTAATCCGGGAGATACGAGCCCATTCAGCACCTTGGACAGAGCCAACGGATTTGTCCTAGGTGGTGGTACCCCAGGTAGCCGTCTCGGCCCCGCAGTAAGCCGGCCCTGTGTCGCCCTTAAGAAGCGTCTTTTCGGAGGTTCGGCTCACACTGAATCGGGGCTGGAGAGAGAGTCAGATTTTGGAGCGGAGCGTTTGGAAAGCGAGCCCCAGTTTGGTCCCCTCGTTGAGCTCGCTGAAGTTGGCTTCCTAGCGGTGTAGGCTGGAATAGACTCTTGGCAAGCTCCGGGTTGGTATACTGGGTTAACTTTGGGAAATGCAAGTGTTTATCTCCAGGATCTAGCCACCGGGGTGGTGTAAGCCGCAAAGAAGGTAAGCACCGGGGCGGGGACCCCCTGCAACCCCAAATTTTGAGCTATTTTGATACTCGATCTTCCCGAGAGGACGCGCGGTGGAGGGGAGGAAGTAGAAGGAGAGTGTGAGAGGGGGGTTGTTTCCTGGTATTTGCCCAGTTTGAATTGCCCTAGGTGAGAGCCTTGGGGTAAAGCGAGAAGGGGGGGTGGGGAAGCTCAGTTTTCCTGCGGATATATTGAGTTTAGTTAACTTGGACCTGCAAATGTCTGATTCAAATGTAAGATTTCTCTCTCTTTTTCTCCCCTTCATCTGCTTCTTTTCCGTTTTCTTTGCCAGGGTGTGTGTATGTGTGTGTGTGTGTGTGTGTGTGTACAGTAGGTTCATTACTAATTATGAAGCTTTTACACAACATTCGATTTCCTAAATTTTGACTTTGTACCATTTAGAATTAGGCGGTGGAGGTGGTGTGCGGTGAGGAAAGAGGAGGTGGAGGTTGGGGAGAGGGTAGGAGGTAACGCCAAATCTCCAACACAAAATGAATCAAGGTAATTTCGGCTCTTCTAGGCAAAGGATTCATTCTCTCTGTATCCCTCCCTCCCTCTCTCTCCCCCTCCCTCCTTCCCGCCCCCACCTCCTTCCACCCCGCCCCCTCCTCCTGCCTCCGTCCCTTCCTTATTCTCTCTTCCCCACCGTCGCCCTCGCGCCTGGCTGGATGTTTCTTTCTGGTTGTTGGTTTTGTTTTTTTTTTCTTTCTTTCTTTTTTTTTTTTCCCTCTCCCCTTCTTTCCTCCCTCCCTACGAGTTTCGGGTGCCGGCTTAGAGGGCTCCCGCTTTCTCAGGGGAAGGGGAGCCGCCGAGACCGAGCTCCGCTCCCCCGCCAGGCTGGATGCCTCTCTGAGCCCAGGTCCGAGTCAGTCGGGGTTAACTAAGGAAAAGGGGGCCTCTACTTGGGAGAAGAAGGTCCTTTACGGGCAGAAGAGCCAGGGAGCGGGCCGGGGGAGGGGGCCTGGGCGGCTGGAGGAGGTGGAGGAGAACACTCGTAGCCCCGCGCGGCGGCTGGACCGAGCCACCAATCAGCTGGGCGCACAGACCGCCCAGCCACCGCGAGGTTGCTCCCGGAGGCGCGTGTGGAGGGCGGCCGGCTCGCCGCCGGGCCGCCGCCGCAGCCGCCCGGGTGGGCCGGGGGGCGGGGGTGATCGAAGCTGCTCAGAGCCTCCCAGCCTTCCGTTCCACCTCCCCGCCTCCGCCCCGGGGGGACAGCGAACGGGCGGAGCGCGCGGCAGCGTTGTCCTGCCTCTCCACTGGGAGTCCAGGGACTTGCGCACCCCTGCGCGGGGGCCACGGTCCTCTCCACACTCCTACAACCCTCAACCCACCCCCTTCCCGGGCCCTTTGTTCCGGCCTCCTGGCCGAGCCCCGTGGTAGTCTTCGCCCCAGGGCTTGAGCGTTCTGGACTCCTCCTTCCTGGATCAGCCCTTCTTAATTAAGAGGCAAGGCTTGGATGGGGGTAGGGGGGAGCGTAGGGGGAAAACCTATTTCCGAAACTCACTTGACTGTTCTAGCGAACGAAAAAAGAAAGAATTCCAACTCGGCTCAGGTGAAAAGGATGGATTCATAGGCAATGCGAGGATATTGTGGAGATTTAGAAGGAAAAAAATAAAAACCAGGCGCTAGGATCAGATGACGGTGATAGGCTGCTCGGCACACAAAGGGAGCGCGGGGCAGGGTTTACGGAGCGAGGCTGCAGCGAATGGGGCACAGATTGTTCCGAGATCCAGTCATTTTCTCAGTCAGATCTACGCGCAGGGAGGGGAGGGGAGGGGAGGGCCTGGGAGGGGAGCGAGGCGGGAGGGGCTGGGCTTGGGGGCGGGGGGATTTCTGATCAGTCTGATGCAATTCCAAGCGTGCTGCAAAGGAACTCCAAGGAGTCCGCATCACCGTCGCCACCCACCCTTCCCAGATGGTGCTGTTTTAAATACGGATCTGCAGGGCTGAACGCAGAACTGGGAGATTTATTGCAAAATCCCGAGAAGGTGGGGGGAACGGGGAATGGAGGGGCAGAATTTAAAGGTGCAACGCCTCCTTTTCCCCAAATCAAGCTGCAGCCGGTCGGCATTTTTTTTTTTTTTTTCCCTGTCTGCCTGTCTCTGGATTCACCAAGGAAGAGGTGTAAATATTGTGACATTTTGAGGCGGTTTGATGGATGAGAAAAAAATCATCTGTCACTCTAAATCGCAGAGTTCCCTCTCTCCTCGAGATGCCTTGCTAGCGAGTACCCGCTGCTGCCTAATACAGCTGCTAGGGCTTTAAATGAATGCACCGTTAAGGGAATATTATCCTTTTAGTCGACATGCCAATTTATCTTGACAGTCGAATGGAGAAAATTGGGTAGATTTCGAGTCTTCGGGAGACAAGGAGGGAAAATGCTGAACTAACTCTTGTAACCTCGAGATCTTTAACAACTAAAACAAACCTCAAAAGTGTCACGTCATCCTCTGTCACACGCGCACCTATACACATCCTTGACTTGTAGATGAAATGGTTTCGCCTGAAGTGTCGGAAGAATGAGTATCACTTTAAGAATAGTGCACCTGATATTCACTGTTTATGTGTATTTACATAGAGCCCTTCAGCGCGAAGGCAAGAAATTTCAACTGTCCTGTTTGAAACCAGACAGAAGATTAGCAGGTGTTAAAGAGGAGAGGGGAAGAAAGAGGAGGGGGATATTTTTAACCTTAAAAAAATGAACAGTAACCTAACCTACTTTTGTACCCCCTAGTCTTGCATATTAATATTTCTGTGTGTGAGATTTTAGCTTGGTCTAGCTCCCCCAATGGACTATATCAGTATTGATTCAGATGAAAATATATTCATTTTGCCTATAGCTTTTTCAGTGTCACTGATAGTAAGACCTACAACACAGCAATTTTTGGAGGATAGAAGAGAATGTTTGAAAGAGCCTTGCAAACTGGGAAGAAGACACTCCATAAGAGGGAGGTATCACTATGTCATTCTCTGCATACAGCATTTTCATTTGATTGAACCAGAATGCTAGTTATTTTTAAATATCGTCTAATTTATATGGTAAGGCAGTAAATGGGATTTTAAAAGCAAGTTTCTTGATGGTTTACAAAATCTTATTTGTAAAATTGCCAATCACTGTAAATTGGAAAGAATACCTTTAAAAGATCTAAAATCAAAATACATATGCTTCTTCGTTCACTTACCAGACTCTTTCCCTATCGAATCTGTAATCTATATTCTTAATAAGAGGAGAAGCTAGTGATTTTAGTTTCTTTCCTTTTCCTGGCCTGTCCTCTAGGGGAAGCTTAGTAAGAAACAACATTCCACCAGACTCTTTCCCTATCGAATCTGTAATCTATATTCTTAATAAGAGGAGAAGCTAGTGATTTTAGTTTCTTTCCTTTTCCTGGCCTGTCCTCTAGGGGAAGCTTAGTAAGAAACAACATTCCATTATCAGGCAATGTGAGAGGCAAGGCCTGGATGACCACAAAATAGATAATCAGCCACAAAAACCAACAAAGAGAAATGAGGGGGAAAAAAAGAAAAATCAGCATTGAGGCATGATTTACAAAGGATTTTATTTCTAATTCTGTGATTTGGGGATGAGGCTCCAGTTGCTCAAATAACATTCATTTGATCAAACTGCTTACAAAATGTCAGTTAAAATGATGTCTAACTGAACATACTTTTTATTGCATATACTCCTATCAAAGGCCGGTAAAGCTAATCCTTGCCTTTAATTAAGAAAAACTAATCTAACCATTTAAATGACTCTAGTGAATATGAACTGATAGAATCTGATTTTAAGATTCTGCTTAAAACTAAATTTGTTCTGAAAAGCACTGACTTGCCAGAAAAATATCTATTTTTGTAGCTTTCTTTTCACTCTATGGATAATTTAATGAGTTGCCTATTTTAATTTTACAACTGCTACCTCAGAAGTATCTCAAATTATCTTTCTTTGGCTGGTGTCTTTCTCTGCTGATCTGCTCCTGCTCTGTGTGTGTGTGTGTGTGTGTGTGTGTGTGTGTATGTGTGTATAGGCATGTTTGTCTCTGTGTGTTCCTAGTGAATTTAACAAGCGGTGAGTCTCTTTAATTTACATGCCATAATCCATGTAAAGAACAGTGTGTGGCATTTAATAAATAAAATAAATATTAACATTTAGTGAGAGCTTACCATTATTGAATCCTACGGAAATGGGGAGGGAGGGTGTTGCCTTTAAGGGGAGAAAGATTAAATTCTTAAACAATAAAACAAAAAATTTCTCTCCTCTTTGGCCAGTGAGTGACTATAATTTCAAAAATATTAAAATCTTCTTTTACTTTGGAAGTTAAAGCTACTGCTTTAACCAGTGTATCTTGAGAAAGATACACATGGTCCCTAAAGACTAATACGCCGAAACACCAGGGTGCAGAGATCAAAATGTCAAATTTGTATCCCTGCCTCCATTGTCATTTGGCAACCTTTGGCGTGTTCGTTCTGAGTTTTTTTAAAGTTCAGATGGGCTTTTCCCCTTTTTCCTAACATTCTAAAGGAGTCCTATGAAGAATTCTGTATAATGCAGACTTTATTTGTATTTCCTAGTAATAATACTTTATATACACATAGTGCTCTGAAAGTTCTTCACAGATTTCCTTATCTGATCTCCTCAGCCAGGAGGGTAGGGTAGGAATTATCAACCACCTTTCGCAGATGAGGAAACTCAGGTTCAGAGTTTCCCAAGACCACATTGCTAGTAAGAGGTGAAGACTGACTCAGAATCTTTCTTCAAATTTCAAGGAGAATATTTTCAGCTCTCCAGATCATGCTGCCTCAAACCCTACTCAGGCATCTGAGGGGACTGTAGGCATTATTTCTTCCTGTTTTGATTTCTTTAATTTAAAAGAAAAAAAAGTTATCTACAAATAGTTCCCACAAGTCTGTAGTCCTAATGAAAAGTTTTTACCAGTCTATGACCTTCTCTTCCTAAGCCATTCTTTCACTCTCCCATAATCGGAGGCTCAAAGAAGGCAGGGATCTTCCTAGGGTTGACATACCATCTAAGGTATAGTCACTAATTCCCCAAAAAACCAACACAGAGAATAGGAAGAGCCAAAGGCAAGAAGAATTTTTACTTGCGAGCTGTAGAATCTGGGGCCTGGGAAATTTCTCAGGGGTCACTTAGCCCAGCCCCTATCTGATGCATGAATTCATGTTGGTTTGTTTTCTTCTAACCCTCTGGAATTTCATCCCAGTCTTTTTTTTTTTTTTCCAATATCTTTATTGGAGTGTATTTGCTTTACACTGCTGTGTCAGTTTCTGCTATACAACAAAGTGCATCAGCTATATTCATCCCAGTCTTAGATGCCTGGGATCTTGCTTATCTTGGTAGATATTCTGATACTTATGGGGATCATGAGCTTGACAGGCCATTTTCCATTTGCCCAAGAGGTATACTTTCTATAGAGACTCTAATATTCATAATTTTATTCTGTAAGCATTAATTGACAATCTACTATGTGCCAGGAACTGTGCTGAAGTCTGGAGATTCAGCAATGTTTAAGACTAGAAGGTACTTATCTTGGTGGAACTTACAGCTTAGAGACCTGACTTGTCCTTTAATTTGCTCTGTTCCCTAGAAGAAGATAGACTTCTGGATTCTTACCTTTTCCAAGAGAACTCAGTGAAACAGATTAAATGTCTGAGTTCAAGCTTTGCTGCCAACTAATTGTCAGTAGCTGGAAAAATCAATTAGTCCCCTTTGATCCATATTTCCTCACACATAAAACAAGGAGGATAGTCTTAGGATCAACTCTAAATTCCATTTTAGCTCCAAGTTTGAGTGATATGATAGATAACTTATTTCTTGGGCTTAAGTCACCCTAACCTTTGATGATTTACAATTTGGGGTGCCACCAATTTTTAACTTGTTTGTTAAGAAGTACATTATGAAAAATCAAAGCAACTTATTTGAACCCAGCACAGAAAGGATCCAGATATTGAACCAATCATTTTCTGAGAAAAGATGACTTGGAAAGTTTTAATTTGAACAATGATCTCAAACTTCTACAGATTACTTTTTAAAGGGATTGGATGATGAGAGACTCACTATCAAATTAAATGCTTATTTTCTTTGTACAAGCAGAAGTTCTCATTTTTCAGGTCATTTCCTTTTAAAATCAAAGATATTACACCCTGAAATTGTCTGGGCCTCATGACATGCATTATATACACATGATAATAGATAATTAGATGGACCAACCAGGAGAAACATGAAAGGGAGCTGGTAGCCCAAAGATTGCAGAAGGTGTGTGGGCATCTTGACATCCAGGAAATGCTATAGATTTGTCTTTAGCTAACTCAGCCTGGTGGAGATAATTAAGAAAAATGTGGATGTAGAAAGGCTACACTCCTTGGGATTGGCTAGACTGCTGCAGTAGTTCAAAAACAATTGGCACAGCTGCCCACACTGGACATGATTGCCCTTTGAGGAGGCAGCTATTGACTTTTATAAAGATGCCATATTTAAAATAACTTCAGATGCACTCGGGATGACATACATCATTCTTGAATTCTATTTTAGACAAATGGCAAAATATATTTCAAAGTATTAATTTAAAAATAAAAAACTTTAAAGTCGAGTTTCTAAAAATCAGCAGTTTAGCAGTGTGTGACCTCCGAATTTAACAGTTCAGTCTGAAGCTAGAAGAAACCTGTGGTCTGTGTGAGGCATTTTGACCATTTATGAACATTTTCTGGATCACCCCAGGAGGTAGAAAGTACTTTGCCAATGTTTTCAACCTCTGAGTGAATGTTAAATGCACTCAAAAACCTTCTCACACTGGGAAAGGGAAACCCAATCAATTGCCCGAAACAGCAGAAGGAAATGCTCTGAGATCTTTGTGCCCAGAGTGCGTGCTATGATGTAATGGAATCCAGGATTCCTTCAGAATACGCTAAATCCCATACCCATCAGCACCAGAAAGAGTTGGAACTGATTTGTCTTACCTCCATCTTCAAGGAAAATAGCAACGACCTACTATCTCTAGGTAATAAGGTGACTGTGGGGAAAAAATAGCTAAATTGGGTGATTGTAAAAAGGCTCCATAAATATCTAAAGCCTTTGGGATAGGACATTACAGGGCAAGTGAATAGAAAAAAGAGAGGGAATGTGAAAAAAATTGAGCAGAGAAATAAAAAGGGAAACCAAAATAGGGTTAGTATCATATGGGGGGTCTTGAATAGACGTGTCCACTCTGAGAGTATTCTTCAAGGCCGTTTGTCTACTGAGTCTGATCTCTACCATCCGTGCTCATTATTGTTCTGGTTATGTTGGTAGGAAACAATGATTTCTTCTGCTTTTACCTTCCTCCTCCAGTAAGGGCTTCTGTCTCCCCCAGCAACTTCCACAACCAATGTTTAAGAATGGCCTTGTTATTGTCTCTCCTTGACATACGTTGGATTAACATGGGCTTGGTAACCACTTCTGTGCTGTGGACTCCACTCTTTTGGCAGTCTGGTCAAGCCTATAAACCCTTCTCAGAATAATGTTTCTACATGAATAAGACTTAAAAGCATATGATTACAAAGGAAGCCAATTACCTTGAAATATAGTTTTAAAAATATTTAAAAAGTAGATTGTGTGATACAGTAATATATGTGCTTTCTTAAGGCACTAAATAAGATCTAACAGCAAGGCGAATACTATAATTTTGCAGTAGTGATAAGCATCAATGTATTTCAAGATATCTGTAGCAACGGACATGTGATATGAATGTGACTGTGATTTCTATCGGTGACCAAGTCTGCAAATACTACTGTGTAGCATTTCCCAAACATATTTGACAAAAGAACACTTGGAGAAGGGGACACTGATTAACATGGCATAGATTCAGAAATGTTAGTTTAGTCTCTCTCTGCCTTTCAGTATGAGCCATTGAGTTTTCCATCCTGGCATTTGGAGAAAACTTTTAAAATTCACTTTTGCCATTTGACAAGTTGCCAAGTGGATAAAGAACCAACTGATGAGATGGCTAAGGTGTAGTAGACATGTTTCTATTGGCTGAGCTTGCTACTAATCCGAAGTTTATCCTCAGTACCACACGGGCTACCCCACTACCCTAGAATCCATCGCTCCACTGAAAAGGAGAAAAAGTCCAGACTCTGTTCATTAACCCAGTGAGCATTACCTCAGATACCTGGTGTGACTTCATTAACCTCAACAAGTTATAAAGACTTCATTTCTGTCATTACTATACTATGGGAAAGTATATGCAAATTATGATGGGATGGGATAACATTCATTTTGCATTTATCCAGGGCTAAGTTGTTTGCTTTGCATTTGACATTTATTATTTCACCCTCAAAGCAATTCTCTGAGATAGATTATATTCTAATTGTATAAATAAGGAAACTGGAGCTCAGAGAGTTTATTTACCCCAAATTATACAGCGAATCTTAAATGGAAAAGCTAAAATTCAAACCTAATTTTCTCTGGTTCCAAAGTCCATTATAAAACCACACTTCCCTATCTAATAGCTACCACCCAGATTTGATTTGGGTTCCCCATTATCAGGTTTGCACATACAGTTTGTTAAGAGATCTTCAACACAACCCTTTGAGATGGCTGAGAATTTCAAAATCAGTGGCCACAAATGCTGATTTAGAATTATACTGAATCTTTTCTAACTAATGAAAAACTTTCAAACCACTAATTGTCACCTATCAATTTTGAAGCGCCATGTTCACAATCATAATGTGGAAAGAGTGATATTACTTAAAGTGTTTGGGGAAGACCAGATAAATTAATAATCAAATCAAACTTTACTGAGTTCACTGTGGTGAGCATTCTACATTTCCATAGTTAACTGAATCCCCACAACGATCTTTCTAGGCAGAGATTATTAGTATTCCTATTTTAAAGATAAGGAAACTGAGGCATCAGTTAATTCATTAACTATCCTAAATTAGCAGAACCAGTAAGTGGCAAAGCTTGACTAAACCCAGGTCCAAGCCCTTTCTTTTAATCAGTAAACTAATCTGTAAGTCCCTACGCAATCTTAGCTGTTCTTATTATAATTGTTGTCATGTTTAAAACACTAGCAAGAGAGAGAATTGTCCAGAAATAAGTATACAGTCACTGAAGAGAAAGATTACTATCTGGAACTCTTCACCTGCACATTCTTCCTTCCACTGACTTTAGTTTATTAACCCCATGGATGATGTCTGACTCCTTTCTTAACTTGTTTAGGGCAGTTCCAAGTTGGTTGACTTCTGAGAGTTATTGAGTAAGAAACGTTATAAATTGTTTAGATTAGGAGTTAGTGTGTTTAGAAGCCTTTTCATAAATTTGCCTTTTCAAACTGTTACTGGCTATAGCACTGCAGATGCTGTGATGAGGAACGCCCTCTCCAAAAACACAGTGGATGACAAACCTCCAAAGCTAACATGTTGTTTACAGAGATGGAAAAGAAGAGGATGGGCAAGCACAATCCTA
Organism: Balaenoptera ricei; assembly: GCF_028023285.1. NCBI lineage: Eukaryota > Metazoa > Chordata > Mammalia > Artiodactyla > Balaenopteridae > Balaenoptera > Balaenoptera ricei. The sequence continues at coordinate 83,063,791 of NC_082646.1, read as the reverse complement.
AACGTAATTACAAGGCTTACAGTCCCTGCTGGGGACTAAAATGTTTATTGGCTTTCCTTGTGCAATTTAATGTTCTTCCTCCCAAAGCCCTACTCCAAACTTGGAACTTCTCTGGAAATAGCATCTCATTTGGGAGAATGCCAAGTATTTGTGTCTGGGTCCTTTGCATCTTTGCACCGACTCAGAACTCAGAATAGCAACTCTAGAAACTAAGGCGGGGGATAGTCTGGGTAAGGGAGTTATACATCTACTTGCGCATCTTCCTAATAAATTTCTTCCATCTTCCTCCTGGAAAACAACTCTTAGAAAGATGTGGTTTTAAATGAGAGATTGGCTGCATACTGGTAGTCCAAGATAGTACAAGTCAGTGGTCTCTGCAGAGCTGCTAAAGTCATATAAGGAATCAAGGATGTGGAGGTCAATGGGAAGATCTCATCCCGCCGCCATCCTGATCTATGCAAGGAAGGATGGCCTGAACTCACAATGCAGTTGATATGTCCCAGAGCTCAGAAACCAGCCCAGGGGGAAAGGATGATCTTAAAGGACATTTTGGTGTATGAAAAAGTCTACCTAAAACCTCATCAGAGATAACTATGTAATATATAGAAGAGTATGAATCCTTACCTTGGCTCAAGGCTCTTAACTTTAGGGGAAATAATTTCATGAGTTCCAAGTTTAGTTTACCAAATGATATACAGTTCCTGCAAGCAGTCCAAATTTAGATAGAAAAAAAGCTTTAAAGACGATCTAGTTCACAGGTTTCCCTAGGACACTGAAATCACCTGAATCATTCGTTCCTTTGAGCTAAGGTCTGAATGTGCTGCTAGGCTTGACAACCACAGCTTATAGCACACTGCCCTGGTTTCATTGATCAGGCAACTGAGGTGTACAGTAGTTAAGATTGCTCCACTTATTCAACAAATATTTCTGTGAAACTGATAGTATTGATGTGAACAATCTTGGGCTAGTGAAGTGATTTGCACAGGTCACATGGCCAGAGTGATAGTTTAAACTAGAACCCCAATTCTCTTGACTACTGAGGGCCTTACAATCATATCATGTGACAATGACATTTCTTCTATTTCCCAATAATCAAAACATAAGAAAACAATGGGGCTTCCCTGGTGGTGCAGTGGTTAAGAATCCGCCTGCCAGTGCAGGGGACATGGGTTCGAGCCCTGGTCTGGGAAGATCCCACATACCGCGGAGCAACTAAGCCCGTGCGCCACAACTACTGAGCCTGTGCTCTAGAGCCCAGGAGTCACAACTACTGAGCCCACGTGCTGCATCTACTGAAGCCCGTGCACTCTAGAACCCATGCTCCGCAACAAGAGAAGCCACCATAATGAGAAGCCTGCGCACTGCAAGGAAGAGTAGCCCCTGCTCGCTGCAACTAGAGAAAGCCCGCACGCAGAAACAAAGACCCAACACAGCCAAAAAAATAATAAATAAAAATTTTTAAAAAAGAAAACAATGAATAGTCTGTGCAAGATTTTAATTATCTTGATTTTCAAAGTAAAGCTTTTTTGTATATAACTCAGATTAATTTCTTAAATATAAACATACTAAACAAAATGTTAATAGCATTCCAATATGACATTATTAATTTCAAATTGGTAGCACAAAACTAATTATAGTATTTTAAATTTCTTCAACACTCCACAGTTAATTTACAATTATTGAGACGCTAAGACAAGATGAATTGAAACCTCAAGTTTTCATTCATTCCTATGTTATTCCCAGTGTTTCCAGTTGGTTCTAGATTTTTATCTGAGATTTCACAACAGCTTTATTTATTATTCTTGTAGCTTCCTCCCCTCTCACCCTAGGAAAACAAAAAATTGATTTATTTTTCTTAAAACAATCAAGAAATAAGGAAGAAATTCTAAAATTTCTTAAAATCCCTTGTCTTAAAACTGTCAGGAAATGTTTACTAATTTAAACTTTAGATTTTTTAACTCATGTCATTTTCCAAAGAAACTCTTTAAGACTGTTCCTTTGTTCTTCATATGACATCTATACATATAATTCTGCTTTTGAGATTAATTTCTATTATTAAATACTATTCTGAAGTTGTACTCTTATCAATTCATTGAAGGGTAAATTAGACATTTTATAAACTCTTCCTAGGAATGGAGGGCAAAATCATATCAATAAATAACAATCTGACTTATCAAAAACACAGTAACAAAAAGTAAAATTAGAAAAAATGTTAGTCAAGCAAATAGTCAAGAATATGTCAAACTTTGACATATTTTTTTGAGATAAATTGGCATCATTTAGGTTAGCATGATCCTTTTTTATGGAATTCAACTTATTTTTACTCACTTTAATTAGTTTTTGTGTACAGATAAAATGGAAGGAAATGGAAATTTGGCTTGCAAAGTAGTTCTAAGATGATCTACATCCACAATCTGGTTGTAATACCATAAAAATATGTTTATTATGTGAGAATGGTAATTCAAGTTAGCATTCAGTATAGACATAAAGCAATGAGCAATGCAAGTTAACTTCAGTTATTTATCCTGGGAATTTTTTTTTTTTTTTTTTTGCTAAAAAGACCAGAATATATGATAGCATTGGCTCATTCTTCCCAAATCCTCCTGGAAAACATGTCTATGAAATATAAGCTCCTCAATGCTAAACATTTTACTGCATTTGGGAGAAGCATAAAATTTGGTAAGAAAGGAAGTGTTGGGTCTTCATTTTTCTAAATTAGTATGGAGCCTGTCTTAAGGAAAGCTGACCATGGGCTGAATTTGCATCCCAGAAATATATTTAATTTGTATTACGGACTCAAAATCTGACTTCCAAAATTGGATATCTAGCCCTATTTTCCCCCACCTCACACACATCAGCCTCTCTCCCAGGTCATGACTACTGTCCAAGCAGAGAAAAATGAATTTCCCTGAGTACATATGTAACAATAACTAAAATGAAAATTAATTAATTAATGGGTCTTGGGATTTAAATGTGTGGCTCTGCTTTCCCCCATTCATTTCCCATTCTACCATATCTCTCTGCCCTCACGTTTTACGAACTATTATATTTGTCCTATCCATCTGTATCAACATCACCCTTCCTTAGGTTCAACTAGATTTTGCACTTCTTGTTACCCTTCTTGGTAGACTAGGGTTTCAGAAGTTCCTACTTAACAACAAACACTCTTAGTAATCTTTTGATCACAGAGTCCCTTGACAGTTTCTCAAAATGATATTATGAAGGGGAAGTAAATGTTCCCTTTTTCTACTCAGTTTCTTTTTAGAGTGTTGATTTCATTCCATGTCTGGTTTAATTTCTTCTTGGGATTGCTGGATTGATTTTGCAGTTACCATTGAATTCCTTCAACATGCCCTAAACAGAGAACTGTGAGTAGTAGGAATGATATTTCTGTTGATCCAATGCTCTTCAGCCGGGCTATCAAGAATTAGAAGGCCCAAAATATTTGGTCACATTGGATTGTGAAATCATAATTGAGATATTCCTGACAAGTGAAATCATCAGTTAAACTTGATTCTAGGAATCACGTAGGTTAACATGATTCTCTTTTATGGACTTCAGCATAGTTATACTGTATTCTAATTAGGTTTTGAATGCAGACAAAATGAAAAGAAATGGTTCAATTTAGGAGAAAGTTCAAACTTCAAAAGTCATGTAGTGTTGTGTAGACCTTACCTTCTGAGAGAAATTACTTGAGAAGATGAAAGCACTTCCTAATTTATCAGGTAAAGGTGCACAACCGGGACATTAAGTGGAGAACAGAAAAATTACTTGTTCTTAAACAATTTTGTTGAGAAGTAAAAACAAAATGTCTTATTAAAGATCTGTTTCTTTTGAAAAATGCTTCATCTGAAAACTAAGGATAGAATATATAGCTTTGACATAAGGGCTCATCTTTTATGAAACAATCACTTCTGTCTCCAAGTTGCAAGGGAAGGATTTGTCATTCTGATTGAATCTTCCCTTTAGTTTTTCCCAACAGCTGTGTTCAGATAATTCATGACTCCAGTGTTTCCTGAGCCCTGGATAATTTCACAGACATGTCTAATACAGGCCTCCATATTTTCAGAAGAATATGGAGATCTTGGAGGAGATCCAGGGTGGACCAAGGGACATGATTAATGGATTGGAAGTTGGAGTTTATGAAGAAAGTTTGTGAGATCTGATTTCTCGCTACGAGAAAAGGCTGAGGGGTGACTTAATAGCACAAGAAAGTTAGGAAGCAGCTGTTCTCCATCTTCACTAAGGTTGGATGAAATGAAATAAAATATAAATTGCAACAAGAACAAAAATGTGTTACAAGTGGGAACTTCCAAGCTCGAGAATGGCTGGATTCTTAGGTCCTCAGAAGAAGGATGTGTAGTCTATTTCCCTGGTCTGCGGTGATAGGCCTATGTGTAGTGAGGAAGATGAGATAATCTCATAAGATCCCTTCTGGATCCATCTTTTTATAAGTCTACCTAATCATATTTAGAAAAATTATTTTCCTGAACTATGTCTCATTTTCTCCCTACCGCTACCTCCACCCCTGATCCCTTATCCTTTGTCTGCCTTCTGTAAAACACTGCTAACCAAAGATGGCTAGGGCACTGATCAACCAATGGGGGCCCTCCCCAGCTGCTAGCTGCCCCTCCAGCTTTTTTTTTTTAATTAGTTAATTATTTATTTATTTTATTTTTGGCTGCGTTGGGTCTTAATTGAGGCACACGGGATCTTTCATTGTGGCGTGCCGGCTTCTCTCTAGTTGTGGCATGCAGGTTTTCTCTCTCTAGTTGTGACACGCGAGCTTCAGGGTGCATGGGCTCTGTAGTTGTGACGTGCGGGTTCCAGAGCTCATGGGCTCTGTAGTTTGCGGCACGTGGGCTCTCTAGCTGAGGTGCGCGAGCTCAGTAGTTGTGGCACGGGGCCTTAGTTGCCCCACGTCATGTGGGATCTTAGTTCCCTGACCAGGGATCGAACCCATGTCCCCTGCATTGGAAGGCAGATTCTTTACCACTGGACCACTAGGGAAGTCCCTGTCCCTCCAGCTTTGGGAACAAGTTTCTTGTCCATCACTGCTACCCCTTGGCCACTAGGGTCATGCTGATGGTCATCCTTCTATACACTAAACCCATGACAAGGGAAAACAAAACCAAACAAAGCATAATTTCCTACTTTTAACTAACTCACAAGTGGCCCAATGGATTAAAAGGCAAACATTATGTCTAGAATTTGAGCAGCTAAAGGGCTGAAATGTGTTTTACTCATCTGCCTGGATTCTGGTCCATAGAGCACTGGTTGGCAGTAGGTGCTCAGCAAGTTTTTATCAACCGAATGAACGGAACTAAGAAGTGAAGGTAGTTAACTGAAGTTGAGAAAGGTCAAGAGTGTTAGAGGTGTCCAAATGATTCCACATGTGAGACAAATCTAAAGCCTAATCCTTGCTGCCACATGTGTGCCATTGAGGACTTTATTCCCACCAGGCCTGGGCTATCCAGAGGACTCGGACAAGGCATCACAAGCTGCTTGGGTCCTTCCTCCAAAAAAAATTCACCATAAGCACTGTGTAGATTCAGAATCATGGAAAAATAGGCCAAATTCTTAGTGTGATTTTTAAAACATGACTTTAGGAAGTTCAGTAATTATTTTTTTCTAAATTATCTTTTTGCGTATGTTGCTAACTTTCTCCATGAAGAATACAAAATATAGCAGTAGGAAATCTCTCACCCCAATCATCACACAGCCTAAATAGTTGGTTCTCAAAAATATAATCTGCTCCTTACAATCTGATTCAATGTCCTGAAACCCTTTGGTTTAAACTTGCTAAATCTCCTGGCTCTTCTCCCAGCAAAACCAGCAAAGAGTCAGCTACCATTGTCAGTTCTAACTTTTGTCCTAAGCCCTCAATCACATCCCTTCTGACTATGCTTACAGAAACATTATAACAAGTAAACCAATTTATTCCTCACTATTATTTTTTAAATGTTCTCAGGGAAAATCTGGTAACTCGGAGGGCTACAAGTTGATGACTCTCATATGTCTGGGAGTTAGTTGTTTCATAATGGTTTTTATGCTGTTTTGTTTTTTTTTTTGATCCAACTAAATATTATTCCCAGATGGGATCAGTTTTTGACCTTCTTGTGCTACTCTCCTAATCTTGGCCCTTCTAACATTTTCTTACTATGGTTCCTTTCTTTGGTTTGCCACTAATGGCCATGCCTGGTTACATAATTCCTGTAACAGGTGTTAACCAATTTGGACACATTTGAGTATGGCACACAGCTATTCTTATGGTTTATGAAAAGCTTACAGACAAGAAGTACACCTCATATTAAGGTACCATCTAATGAATTGGGATTTTATTCCTCCCTTAAGATTTTTCTCAGGACGGGCCTTACTCAATAATTTGGAGGATTGTGAGTGACAGTTTGGCATTAGATTGGGGCTTTGAAATCATGAATTTGCCGTCTTTGCCACTCTGCTCAGCAGGAGAGTTTTCTGTTTACTTATTATTTTCCCTATGCTAATTACTCCAATTTTCAGCAGTTTTTGAGGTCCATTCATTTGATTCTGAACACCTTTTTTTTTTTTTTTGCAAGGAAGACTGAAGGCAGGAGTAACTAGGAAACTTAAGTAAACATAAACATAAAATGCTTATAGTGATAGTAGAATTGACCTCAGCCAATTAAAATTATTAATAGAAAAAATATGTCAATGTCAAATCTGAGCTTACTGCCTCTGTTCCCACTTGGGTAATGAGGATTAGTTCACATTTCCTGACAAGAATAGATGGGAATTTCTCCCTGACGTTTGTCCTTCTAGAACATTGTGTTAGGATAGTATTAGACCATAACCAAAAATAAATAGGGATTTTGACTAATTCAAAATTAATTTTGTAAGTGAAATAGGGAGCATTTTCTTTTTTCTTTTTTTTAATTTTATTTATGGCTGTTTTGGGTCTTCGTTTCTGTGCGAGGGCTTTCTCTAGTTGCGGCAAGCGGGGGCCACTCTTCATTGCGGTGCGCGTGCGTCTCAGTATCGCGGCCTCTCTCGTTGCGGAGCACAGGCTCCAGACGGGCAGGTTCAGTAATTGTGGCTCACGGGCCCAGTTGCTCCGCGGCATGTGGGATCTTCCCAGACCAGGGCTCGAACCCGTGTCCCCTGCATTGGCAGGCAGATTCTCAACCACTGCGCCACCAGTGAAGCCCCAGGGAGCATTTTCTTTTCAAGCAGTGAAGTTTTTCCTCCTTTTGGTGATTGAGGAAATATTCAGATCACAAACTTGGAATCTTTGCTCCTAACACAGCAATCATGTCAGAGACCAATCTTTAAGGAGAGTCAGGAATACGTGCTCTATATTTTCAGCATCACCTGTGATCACAATAGGAAAATGATTTTGTAAAAAGTTTGATCTTAGACCTCTAACACTATCTCTATATGCTACCTGAATTAAACAAATAAAAAAATTATTCAGAATTCCATTCAAGACACTGGTACAACTTTAGTTTACCTTGGTGTCATTTTTAAATGTAAGATGTATTTTTAAGGCAAATAGGCAAGGGTTTAAGTATGGGCTTTTATTGTTTTGGTAACACCATAATCACAAATCAGAAAGTTTGGAAATGCTCAGAAGTGTCCAGAGGTCTGATTCATTAGAGGGTTTATCTGAATTGGCATTTGATCTTTTATTTCTAAATATTCCTTACATTTCTGATTTGTCTGTCTTTTCCTCAGTAAAACTGCACCACACACTGGAAAGTAAAGATATATCCATCTGTATAACATCAAGGGAGAGTAGGAGTAAGAAGACTGGCCATAGATACAATCAGAGTCTCAGAAATAAGGACACTCCTTCCTTCAGCAGAAATGCTGACGTGGCGTCGTGAATTTAGCATATAGATTTGCTATAACTTCTCACTCAGCAGCACTGAGAATCCTAAGATTCTTGATACGCTAAGATTCTTGGTATTTTTCAGGAAGGAACTAAATACCTAAGATTCTTGGTATTTTTCAGGAAGGAACTAAATTACAAATGAGCTTAAAAACCTGGGGAAATAATTCATTTTCAAGCAAATTTAAAGTTGGAAAGTAAGCACTGGTTTGAAGTTAGCATAAAATTATTAAAAAAAAAAAATCTTAGGGTAGGGCTCCTCCAGTACTTTATAAATCAGTACAAGTTTTGTTTTTTTAAATTTATAATCTAGCCTCTCAAATTGTTTTGCCATATTAAAAGAAATTGTGTCTGCATTCAGCCTACACCCCTGGGAATCAATTCAGAGGTTCTTTGAGGTGGCCAGGCTGGCTTCTTGGCCTCTGTCCTTCATTGCTTCCAACTAGCCAGTCTATTTCATTTACATTAAATATTCCACAATATACTTCACCATCTGTGCTGTAGGGTAGTTTGTATTGGTCATGTATACCCTCAAGTTGATAGAGGTGCAAAGCTAAATGTGAGACACTCTAAGAATTTGCATGTATTTGAATAATTTGACTATTCAGTCCAACAGTTTGCAAAGAGGCTCTGAAAGATCACACATCCTGATAACACTTCTAAGAAACAGACAGCTTCCCTTTATTGGGGGTGGAGAGAGGCAGGGATATTTCTAGCTAGAGTTCCTGATTTATTAAAGTCTTATCTCTGGCATTTAACTGTGTGAACTTGGGCAAATTATTTTGTGGCACTGAGCCTCAGGTTTTCATTTATAAAATAGGAATAATAATTTCTGTGACTGGTCTTTAGGAGCTCTAAAACAGCTAATGTAAGTAAGTGCACTCATTTTTTAAACTGTAAACCCTTAGGTAAACTGAACTGAGTGTATAATGATATTATATACTCAGTTCAACAGCACATTCTTGATAACCACAGGAGGGTCCAGGAAAGGAAACTGTTTATAAATCTTTCCCTTTCCCCAAATTAATGTTGAACTGTTTAGAGAAATTTTTAAAGCAGTGAGTCTTAGCAATTATTAGGTCAAACCCTTTGAGATTACAGAAAAAAATGCACATACACATAAAACTGCCTACCAAATTTGGGGGGAATGGGAGATTGCTATGACACTCATTTATGCATCTCTTAAGAAAGAGTGTTTCTCAAAGTGTAACCTCAGATTTTCTGCTTCCCAGTCGCTAGAGGTGCTTGTTAAAATGCTAATTTCTGGACGCTGCCCCGCCCTTACTAAATCACAATTTCAGGAGGAGAAATCTGCATTTTAATAGGCAACCCAGGTGTTTTTTATGCTCGGAGGAGGTCCAAGGACTCCAAGTTAAATGCTGGGGTCTTGTTCCGTTCCTTATTCTAAATTTCAAGGTCTGTCCTAGTGCTTATGAATCGGTCGAACTAATGGGAAGAAAATTCAGCTTTAAAGCAGGAACCTAGGTAGACGGTTGAAAACGTTCGTCCAATGGCAAAATGAAAATGGTCCTCTGGACCCTAGCCACTTAAATTCTCTCCAGGGGTCTCGGCTACCTGCAACTAAGAATCCTAAAGACTGCTCTTCTGCTGCGGGGGGAGGGGCGCGAGGTGAGGATTAACTGAGCCAACTGCCCACCCCCTAGACACACACACACACACACACACACACACACACACAGACACACACACGCACACACACGTTAAAGCAGAGGCTTTTTATTTATCTTTGCTGCCCAGGTTCTTTATTTAAAGGGTTGTTTTATGTGTGTAAGTTTGCTAGGGAGGGAAGTGAAAACATCTGCAGAACCATGCAACGCCCTTTAACGGAACCCTTCTAATAAAAGATGTATCATTTTAAATGCGCTGAATTTTGATTCTGGTAATTCGTGCACTAGAGTGTCTATTTCGAGGCAGCGGAGGTATCATATGACAGCGCACGTCAAGGCACCGTGGAGCCCTCTCGTGGACTCCCACCCACTTTCCCATTCACCCGGAGAGTGCTGCTCGCGCAGCCGCTCCCCCAGGCGAGCTAGCATGAAATCTCCCTGCCTCTGCCGAGATCAAATGGAGCTCTTCGCTCAGGGGGTGCGAGTATTACCTCCGCCATGCAATTTCCACTATCAATAATTTAACTTCTTTGCTGCAGAACAGAAGGAGTACATACCGGGCACCAAAGACTCCCCCCTACCACTTCTTTTTAACCAAAGGGAACGTGAAAAAAGAATAGAGCCTGGGAGTTTCGGGGCCGAAGTCTTCCCCAGAGCAGCTGCCTTGATGTTTACTTTGACAAGTAGTGACTAATAAGGTGGGTTTCTTTTCTTCCTCTTGCCGTTTTTCTCTGGTCGGCTAGAAAGCGTGTGGCTTGAGTGAGGTCTGTCATTGCCTCGGCTTCCTGGCTGGAGCAAGTAACTTGGTGTAACGTTATCTGAGGGCGTTCATTAATAAAAAATGCCGTTATTATCTTGATTGAATTCCTATTAGGCAAACTCCGGAGAGGTCAGTGCACGAACTCTGTTTAAGCCGCGGCGTGTTTAAGGTAGCGGAGTAAACCAGTAGCCCCCATGCTCCATGCGATTTCATTGTGTGCTAGCGTTTTCAAGCTCCGTCGTGCGGGAAGGTGCGGGAAGGTGCGGGAAGGTGTGTCCATGGGCCGGGAAACGCACGCCCTCTCCCACAGAAGTTGGGTGCCGGGATGGGGCGGAGGGAGTTGCCGAGGAAGGGCGCAAGACCCTGGGGGCTCCGGATTCGCGCTCGCTAGCTCCCGCCCCGGCGCGCACAGCCTGGGTTTACGCGGAGGGCGCGGGACGCGGAGTTCCCCGGGGCGGGGGCTAGGTCGCCTCTTAGAGCCGCGGGCGTGGCGCGCGCGTCCTGTTGAGTCGCCCCAGGGACGGACGCGGGGCTTGCGGGGCCACGTCGCGGGCCCCCAGCGACTGGAGGAACGGGGCGCGCGGGCCCGGGGAGCTCCGGAAGCTCGGGGAGTCCCGGGGGCCGAGCGGGGGCGAGGGAAAGGCGCGGCGTCTCCTTTAAGCGGCCGCCCCGCACGGGTCTCGGTGGCGCGGGCGAGCTTGGAGGGGGGAGGGCGGGGGGCGGCGCCGTTTGACCAATCGAAGCTCAACCGAAGAGCTAAATAATGTCTGACCCGAGCTCGAGGCGCAGGCTGGAGCTCTGGGTCCCCGTCGCCGCCGCGCCGGGGCGCACCCGCCCGCTCGCCGTCCCGCGCACCCCGTTGCGCCGCGGGCTCCGGGGCGGGGCCGAGGAACCGGCCCGGCGCGCCCCCCACCTCCTCGTTGCGAAGCTTTGATGAGACGCTTGAACTGCAGCTGCCACCCGCTGCTGTGGGGCCGGCGGCGAGCGTCTCCGCGACGGGGACCGGGGCTGGGCGCAGGGGCCAGGAGCGGGCCAACGATGTGACTCCGCCGCCGGGGACCCGTGAGCTTTGTGTGAACCCCGAGGTAGGCGAGCATCGGGCGTGGGTCTTGGCGCGGGAGCCGCCGGTCCGCCGGCGAAAGTTGGCTTGGGGGCGGGGGGGGGGGCGAAGTTATTGGAAGAGGCCAGAACTCCTCCTTTCCTCCCTTGCACGAGTCCCGAGAAGGGGGGACTTTGAGTTGCTCCTGCGTAGCTTTCTCCTCCCACCCCACGATCCAGAGGGGCAGCCCGGCCCCCCGAGGGAGAGGGACGCCGGGAAGCCCTGAAGTGGGGAAGAGAAAGCCAAGAGGAGACGCAGAGCTGCGCCATTGGAGAAGACGGCGCACCGGGGTCCCCCGAAACCCTTCCCCAGCAGAGGAGAGGTCGTGAGAGCGATTTAGGGCGCCAGCTGTCGGGGGCCCCGACTGAGGTGACGGGCTTGGGGCTGAGATAGGAATCTTTCCCATGGGCTGGGCGGTCCCCGCGCAGATTTCGGGGGGCCCCTTGCTCCCTCAGCCCGCATCCCCGTCCGGGGCTCCAGCCGGGCTGCACATTGTCACCTGCTCCCCAGGAGTTGAGATCAAAGCGGACTTATCCAGGTCCAGTACCAGTTTATCTCGGGAAACTTGATACACTGCTGCAGCTCGGACGTGAAAGGGGCTGCGGGACTCCGGGGCTAGTTGTGCCCACACCTCTCTCCATCCCGTGCCCCTCCCTTGAGGCACCTTCCAGGAAAGTAAAAAGTTTTGACTTTCGGGGGCTGGGAGGGATGTGTGTGTGTATTGGGGGGGACAGGTTGTGACTCAGGTAGGTCTCTGGGGATGCAAAGCCGGGAAGAGGAAATGGGTGAGTGAGCTGTGCCTAGAAAGAAATAGCTGAGGGTTGGAGGCGTTTTGCTCGACGGGCAGAGAAGGGGAATTGCAGACCGGTGGCACCCCTAGGGAAGGGAAGCCTTGGGGCTGCTGGGGTGAGCTAGAGTCACTGTCGGAGGATGCTGTGTTTGTGTGTTGCGGGTGGAGCGGGGCGGAGGGACTCGGTTGGAGGGGCCCGAAGGAGGTGGGAGGGGTGGGGAGAAAGGCGCTAGGGAAGGTAGAGGGTGCCCTCTGCCGGCCAAGCTGCCCCGAGCAGCTGCTGGGGGTGGGGAAGTGGTAAGAGACGGCTTTGCGGAATCCCTTCAGTAGCTGGTAGGAGGGACTTGTTGAATGACGCTGCTGACTCCCGACTCGGATGAATTTCGACTCGTCGCGCCTCTTTGGCTCCAATGCAAAAAGTTTTCCTTGAGCTGGGGGAGCTTTGACAGGCTACGGTTAGTGGTGTGTTAGGGATTCCTGGATCTCATTTTAGTGTCCTTCAGGGATCTTAATGCTTACATCTCTACGTCAGCAGTAAACAGCGAACGTTTTCTGACAAGAATGCAGGAATGTTCTTGGCCAGAAGCAAAGAAAAGCATATTTCTGAGTGTTTATTAATTCTAGTACAGTTATCTTTTAAAACAAAGCCATATGTAATTGGGAACGTTGATTTTTCACTGCATATAAGACTGCATATTGATTTTTAATAGGATATAATGTTATTAAATGAGACCTTCAAATTGGCTTGACTTTTGGGAAAATACCCCTTCTCCTTTAATTTTATCCAAAAAAAAATCTATATTATATATGTTCGTTATAAAGTCAGAGGCTTAAAAGTATATTTAAAAGTATATTTGTATATACTTATATTTTTTGCATTTTAATTTATTGAGGTATAATTACAGATTTAATTCATCTAAACATGGGACCCCTCGATGTTTACATTATTTTTAGGTTGAAGGTTTCTGAGATTATGGCATGTAGCACTTAAAATTATTATTATTATAAGTAATAGATCACAAAGTTTAGACCCTGGGAACCACACCCCTTTAAAACAGTCTCTAACTCCTGTTCCTTGATTTTGCAACTACCTTGCTTAAGATTCTTCTTCTATAAGTTTACTGCTGGACTTACAGCGGAGGTAAGAGAAAGGAAAGAGACACTTGTTGAAATGTAACCATACCTTTACTGGAATTTAAAACACATTGGTCACCCTTACTGGAATTCCAGGGCCATAAAGTCGTTGTCTTTTTTATTTTTTCCACTTTATTTTGCAAAATGTGATAAATGTTGGTAAATATAGACCGGTACTAAGTATTATGACAGGAGAAGCACTATGTAGAGCTATTTTAAGTCATTACAGAACGTTTTCTATTTATGAATGATATAAGCAGAAAGAAATGATTTCCAGATAAACAAGACTTACGTACATGTTTTGAAGCATTAGAACATTGCAGACACACTTAGACATCACATTTTTTTAAAAGGAAAATAACAGAGTAATTTTTCACATACCTTTGGAGCCTTTCATTGCCTATTCAGAGCTGAATTAGTAACTGGAAATCTTGTTTATTTTAAGATGATATTTAAGGTCTTTTGAGATTTATAGCAGGTCAACATTTGAATATCCAGAAAATAAAGCATTGAGGAAGTCTGTTTTAGGATGTCTTTTCAATAAGTGTAACTTTTACTTGCAAACAGAAGGAACTAAGAAAGTGATCATTTGCCTAAAATGCAATGATCTCCTCAAATGATTCATTTATACTATGTAAGTTAATTGCCTAAATCTCAAAATGGCCACAGAGGGGTGGGAAGGTGCTGGAATATTGCTGGTTCATTTTGATTCACCAGGAGAGACGGAAGTCCTGTAAATAATGCAAATTTCTAAAATCCTGGCTCAAAATCCTTGAGTTTCCTGTTTAATAGGGGCACCATTAGAATGTAAGTTATTCTCTTCTTCCTGGAATGGTTACGAGTCCCAGCTTTTCAGTAGTCAAAAGGCAGATGATTGATAATCTCATTTCTTTTCAACATAAATAGCTCTGGTTTGTAACTTAAACACACACAGCAAGCTGAGCACACCCACCTGATAGTACAGCAAAGAGCTTGTTTATGTTTTTGTACATTTGTCTTTAGAACCTTCTGTAAATATCCAACACCTCCGCCACCCCCCAACCCGGGTCACACACATCCATCCACAGCCCCTACATGCCGGTAGTGAATTTGGGGAATGTAACAGCCAGTAGCTTTGGGTCTCAACCATAGACTTAATCTTCTACTGAGCTTAAAGAATATTGAAGATGTACACAATGGAAAGGTCATATACTAGTAGTTGATTAACATTTTAGGTTTTGGAGGTTAGTCTCAGAGTAGACAGAAGAACGGTTTTAGACTGCTTGAATGAAAACAGCGTGGAGAAGTATTGAATATATGAAAGCTCAACTCTGAGTACCTTTTAAAATGAGAAGCACTGCTGTTTCAGATGTCCATAATACTGAATTTATTTTAATGGTTGAAACATAATTTTCAACTTTCATCTCCCTGTGTAGAAGATTTGTGTGAGGCGGCTAACCTAGCCTAGCCCAAAGCATGTGACTATATCCCTTTAATAGGGTAATTGCTAACTTGTCTCAACTTGTTGTCAAACAATTGTTACGGAGCACTCAGTTTTCACTAATTGCAAAATTGCTGCTTAATTGAAGGACTCTCAACCGTCTAGTGCAGCCTTTCAGCCACTGGCAGCCTCTGTAATCTCAAGCTGTGAATTGCATTTTAATAGAGGAACGGAGGAGAGAATTCTGGGGAATTCTAGGTTTAAAACAGCTGGCTGTTGTTCAATGGAGGAGGAAGTCATTTGAACGTTAAGTTGCATTGTGATAAATTTTCTTTGTTAGGGTGAATAACGTGCCCAGATGGGCATTCAAAAAGTGAATGAGTGAACTTCGTGGTTACACTCTGCATCCGTTTACTCTGTTTAGGATGGAGTAATGTCAAACAATAATTGATGTTGGCAAATGAAATCCGTATGTCATTTGTATGTGGGGTTTAACCCTAGGAAACAGAGGAAGGCATTGGTATATATATATTTTTAATTTATTTATTTATTTATTGGCTGTGTTGGGTCTTCGTTTCTGTGCGAGGGCTTTCTCTAGTTGTGGCAAGCGGGGACCACTCTTCATCGCGGTGTGCGGGCCTCTCACTATCGCGGCCTCTCTTGTTGCAGAGCACAGGCTCCAGACGTGCAGGCTCAGTAGTTGTGGCTCACAGGCCTAGTTGCTCCGCGGCATGTGGGATCTTCCCAGACTACGGCTTGAACCCGTGTTCCCTGCATTGGCAGGCAGATTCTCAACCACTGCGCCACCAGGGAAGCCCGGCATTGGTATTTTTAAGCTTAGACAAGTGTCCTCAAAGTCTCCTTAAACTTCCACTTAAGGCATAGAATTACTTAATCCTAAATCATTTTATACTTTAAATGCATCTCTGACTTTCCAGAATACTTATACTAAAGCCTTAGAAAAGTCATGGACCCATTTATTAAATTTATGGAATCATTATTGATGATAGACACGAAACAATGAAGCTCACTAATATATGGACTTTGGAAAACTTTTTGTGGTGAGGGAGTGGTAAATGGGCATGTTTTCTAAGTGAACTGGAAGGTATTCTTATTTCTGTAAGAAAAACATGAATAAGAAATGTTTAAATGAAAGTACTCAAATTCATGTACAAACTCTGGGACACTTACACTCTTTTTTTTTTAAATTAATTAATTTATTTTTGGCTGTGTTGGGTCTTCTTTTCTGTGCGAGGGCTTTCTCTAGTTGCGGCAAGCGGGGGCCACTCTTCATTGCGGTGCGCGTGCGTCTCAGTATCGCGGCCTCTCTTGTTGCGGAGCACGGGCTCCAGACGCGCAGGCTCAGTAGTTGTGGCTCACGGGCCCAGTTGCTCCGCGGCATGTGGGATCTTCCCAGAGCAGGGCTCGAACCCGTGTCCCCTGCATTGGCAGGCAGATTCTCAACCACTGCGCCACCAGGGAAGCCCGACACTTATACTCTTGGTGAAACAAATCTGACCCAGTAATACTGGATGCTAAGAAGTGACTCATTGCCTTGATATCTCACCTATACGTTACCTAAAGTTTGAGCATGGTTCCATTAGATGAATTGGGGGCTGGGTGTAGGTCAGGAGAGTGACGGGGGGTAAGCAAAGTCAATTCACAAGCTTCAGTGACAGCCATAATAAAATAAAAGTTTATTTCCAAAGAGCCCAGAGAATAACGAATGTTATGCAGTTTTCCCCAGAGGTTCACTTGAAAGAACTTTTCATTGGTTGTCGCGGTAGTAATGTCTTGATTTTGAAAGCTCACAGAACCTAGTAGCTCTTAAATGTGCTTTCATCTTGGTTCCTTTGGTCTGACTGAAGCTTTATGACGACCCTCTGTGTTTTTGACATGCCCCTTTATTTTAAAGGGATGAGGCAGGCAAAAGAAGATTCTTTAAATCTGAGACAGCATAACTAGGAAATGTGTAAAAGCATATGGTAGAAAAATCACTTAACTTCAAGTGGCTTATTAAAATCAAACTAGACGGCAATCTTTCATTTAATTACAACTAGTATGTATAAAATTAAGATTTATGTGATGGAAATGGAAAAAATAAACGGACAGTTTCAAGGAATTTAAGCAACTCATCAAAAGTTGAAGTAATAGCGCCACCTAGAGAACAAAATCACCAGCTTTACCAGCCAAACAGCTTATTTGCCATATGAGCCATTTTCTAAGGCTACAAGTTACTAGGATTGCCTTGCCACCCTATTCGGATTTGGTGAGTGTATGTGCGGGGGGGCAGGGAGGGGATGGCTTAGGATGCACTTGGGATTGTAGATGAGATTTTAAAACAGGCAGATCCATACCCATACCTCAATACCTACACTAAGTCCTTTTAACATTTTAATATTAGCCAAATGTAGAATAACCTGCCGGGAATAAGGGCTGGCCTCCTTTTTAACATTTATTATTTTCAAGGATATATGCTGAAGCATTGAGTACAAAGGTTCTGATTTTATTTACTTGCTACAGGCAATCCATTGCCCTTTCTGAGATATAATAACACCAAATAAATAAAGTAGAGAGACCTTAAGAATGTCTTTGATCTGTGCTCTCATTTTAACTTTAATGATTTGAGAAGAATTAAGAGTAAAATAAAGGGTCATGTATGTGGCAAGACTTTAAACACCAAAAAAGTAAGGGGTGGGGAAAGGACAAGGAGAAGGCAATTTTAAGAGTTGCCTCAACCTTAGAATAAATAAAGATGTACATCTGAGCCAGCATCAAAACCGGTAATGGAGCCAGGAGCCAATAATTACAAATTAGCTTAAAATTCTTTGATGACAAAATCTGCATTTCATTCATTTTTGCATGCTTCCACAATAGTATCCAAAATGATTCTGGTAGCAGAAGAGACACTTAGGCAAATATTGTTGAATGAACAAATAGATTGATTAATAGTTGCCTCAGATTCTGACTAGCAATGTGGGCAATGAAGAAACTTTATAGAAAAATGTGTATTTGTTTTGCTGGCAGAGAGGCAGAAATTGGAAGAAATAAATGTAATAATATTTTTGTTTTTCTAGTATGTATTATAACTGTCCTTTGGTTGGCTTAATTCTAAAATTTCTTATGTACAGTTTGGCTCACTCGTAAAGTTGCCACGTTTGGAACATATGAAATGTTAAAGCTAATTTAGACAGTAGCAACTATAAAGCTACTGGTGGATTTTCGTTTAAATGTTTTCAGTTTTGGGGTACTGGTGGCCATGCCAGTCATTGTGCTTCAGGGAATGGAAAACGGTGTATGTTAAGTTTGTTCCAATTTCTGGTAAGCAGTCAACCAAAGAAAGTCATTATATTGTCTGTGTCATGCATAGAAGCAATCAGGTGCAGAAAACTTTACTTTTCAGGAAAAAAATTACTAAAAAAACAAGTTATATATCTATAGCTTATGCATATATAGAGAGAGATGGGGGTGGGGTGGGAGAGGGAGAGAGAGAGATAGAAGGAAACTCCTTGAATAAAAGTTTTGCCACATGGGAAAAAAAGAAGCTTCTTTGGAATATGATCAGTTTCCTGTTACAGATGTTTAAGCAGAGGCTGAAACCCATTCAGAAAGGACAGCTATTAACATGGGAGGTCAGAGTTAGGTATATTCTGAAGTACCTTTGTACTCCTAAGTTTTTCAAATACATTGATCATATCATAAGTGTATACTCCTTATTTTGAGTTCATATACAGTCCTAATGACGATCATGTATTTCTGTCTTTGGATCCTCTACCTGAGATAGGGGCCGTATCATGAATTGAGCATCAGAAATCCTTCCCATTTCTTTGCAAAGTGCTGGGCTTTTACTTTTTTCATGCTTACAAAAGTAATTATTTTTCCTTTGGATCAGACAGAATGGAATGTTTAAAAAAAGAGTTCTGATCAGATTCACATGCCCAAATTGCTTAAGAAATTAGCTTTGACATTAGATTTTTTAGAGAGTTCAGCAACTGAACTGAAAAAAACCCTCAACATTCACCTTCCCCTTTTGGGAACTGCAGAATCCTCAGCTTTCCAAAGAGTTTCTTTTTTTAAATGTAAACTGTCAAAGCAGTGGACCCCTCCCCTTCAGGCTTCAACATGGATGGAGTTAACTTTTTTTTTTATAACTTATTTTGCTCTTCTGTAGATCAGTTGGAGATTAACCAACATGGAGATGACATTAAAATGCAAGTTTAGACCCTAGGTTGCATGGCCCACTCCTAGTACTCATGAATATTTATTCTTCATGGTCTCTCATACTGCTTTCAAATATTCATATTGTCAGTCATCAACGCAAGCAGTTTACTGTTTACATCCCCTTTAGAGCATCACATATTTTATATATAGTTCATGTGGCTGCATGTATGTTTTCTCCTGTTTCAAAGCTTTTCTTTAAAAAAAAGTAAAAGTATTACACGCAGGGAATGATTCTTTTATTTATTAATTCATCAAGTGTTAATTGAGTGCCCAGTGGGTGCCAGGCACTGGGCTAGATGGATCCATCGATCTTCAGGTTCCCCTTGATAAGGAACTCCATTGATTCTGCCAGGTAAGTCTTCCATTACCTCTTCATATACTCACTTCAGAAGAGTATTTTAAAAATCTATTGAACAAATTCTCTGAGTCATTTCAGAACTTCCTGCCCATCCTGTATTTTCAGTTATGGATTGTAATATTTTGGAAGAATTTATGTCACTTTTAAGAGATTGATCTTTTTTATATATATATAACAATCAGGTATCATTTCATGTTCAAATTAAGGCAACAAAAATGCTTGTTAGTGTCTTAAACATTTTGCTATTATTTGAGGATATTTCAAGAGGAACTCTTTTTTAAAATTAATTAATTTAATTAATTAATTTAATTAATTAATTAATTTTTGGCTGCGTTGGGTCTTCGTTGCTGCGTGCGGGCTTTCTCTAGTTGTGGCGAGTGGGGGCTACTCTTTGTCGCGGTGCGCGGGCTTCTCATTGCGGTGGCTTCTCTTGTTGCAGAGCACGGGCTCTAGGCGCGTGGGCTTCAGTAGTTGTGGCTTGCGGGCTCTAGAGTGCAGGCTCAGTAGTTGTGGCACACGGGCTTAGTTGCTCCGTGGCATGTGGGATCTTCCCGGACCAGGGCTTGAACCCATGTCCCCTGCATTGGCAGGTGGATTCTTAACCACTGCGCCACCAGAGAAGCCCTCAAGAGGAACTCTTGTAATGATACTGGTAGAAGCCACAGTAGAAGGAGAACTTCTGGACTAAAGATGCTGTTCATTTCCACTGATGCTATGATGGGTTTTTTCCGTACTTACAAGGACATGTTTGGGCCTTTTAGTATTCAGGAATGTGTCTTTTCTTTGGCAGTGTTTATAAACCCTGTGTGTTTCCCCCCTAAAGAAACTAAAAATGTGAAAATGCTTCCATTTACTAGAAGCTGGTTTCATGATTATGCTGAGTAAGAAAAAGAAGGAAAAATCAGTGTAGTAAATACTATATTGCCTTTAAACGTTAGTCAATAACATGCTTAAATGGTAATTTTTTTAAGAGTTTCCTAAAACCACTTTTCAATCCATTGGGTGGTCTCCTTTCACTGTGAAGTCAGGAGGTGTTTTTGCTCAAATACATGGAATAAATAAGAATCTGTATGTAGTGTTTGTGGATCATGTAAATATGTCAATGGAACTAGAGCACAGTTTGGCACCATCAACTCAGAAATGTTTAGCTTCTTGATATACTGAACAAGGAAGCAAATTTTCACATATTCTCCTGTGAATCTCAAAAAAAAAAAAATCACAGGATCAGAAAGTGGTAATAGATCCCATTTTCCTTCTAATACCAAACCTATAGCCACGTTTCTAACCTTCTCCTTCACTCCTGAGCAGGGCAATCAGAATAAACCATAAATCCATAAATTAAAAAAGAATAAGCCATAAATAAATAGTGCCAGGACTATTCCATTCATTCTTTGTTCTTTGAGACAAAATCAGAGGGTTAGACACAGGTCCTCTAACCTCCAAATTAGTGGTATAAATGTAAATAAGTACATTGCAGGACTTTTTTTTTTTTTTTTCCTGTAATACAATCTTACTTAAAACCCCAATGTGTAAAACAAAAATAAGCAGGGCTGAGTTAGCTGAACTGCAGGTGGGAACATCAGCGTCCTGTCTCCTTGACCTCGATTTAGCCCCTTGCAAGAAGCCTCTTGACACTCTTGTCTGCAAAACCCAGTTGGAAAACTGTTGTTCTAGAGAAAAATCAATAAGTAGAAATCCCAAAGTCTTAAATCTTCCTTCCTTCTTCATGAAAATGATTGTCCTCCTGCCCATTCCTGTGGCCATTCTCTTGCATCTAGAGTTGTGTTCATCCCCTTGTTTAAATTATTCACGGATGGTAACTTGGTAACATAGATATGGGTATGTGAAATTTTCCCCACTGCATAATTTTTAGAAATACTCGTAGACATGTAATGGCTGAGAAGCAACGCAAGGTGACCTTACCGTCAAGATTTTATTAATCATTGAAATTTATCACCATTAATAAAATTTATTTTAAAATGTTCTTCCTAAAATACCAGTATATTTTTCTGGTTTTCACATCCCTGGCAATGATTTTCTTAAAACTTTGAAGTGTCTGTTATTCCAGAGCATCTGATTGTTCTTCAGAGTTAGTCTCATCTAAGAATTTAGGGGAACGCTCGCCATCACTGTTCCAAGCAGTATCGGAGATTTTATATATATAAATTTATATATTTGTTTTTATTTTTGGCTGTGTTGGGTCGTCATTGCTGTGCACGGGCTTTCTCTAGTTGCGGTGATCGGGAGCTACTCTTCATTGCGGTGCGTGGGCTTCTCATTGTGGTGGCTTCTCTTGTTGCGGAGCACGGGCTCTAGGCACGCAGGCTTCAGTAGTTGTGGCTTGCGGGCTCTTGAGTGCAGGCTCAGTAGTTGTGGCGCACGGGCTTAGTTGCTCCGCGGCATGTGGGATCTTCCCGGGCCAGGGCTTGAACCCGTGTCCCCTGCATTGGCAGGCGGATTCTTAACCACTGCGCCACCAGGGAAGCCCCAATATCAGAGGTTTTGACGACTTGCCCTAGTGCAGTGCCCCAGTAGACAATTGGTACTGGGACCAAAAATCAGTTGGTTTGTCATCACTAACATTCCTACATGATTTTATTGTCATATGTAGGTAAGATTGCATACCTCGGTAATAACCTTGTCCAAAGGTATAGTGCTCCGTACATTAAGAAAATGCATACACGTCTCATTCCACTTGATCCTATAAATAACCCTTTGAAAAAATTGGGCAGACATTATTCCTATATAACAGTTGAGGAAACTGAAGCTTAGAGTAGTTAAATAACTTGATCCAAGATGTACGGCTATAGAACCAGAGCAAGGATTACAGCTCCATGACTTCTCCTAATCCAGCCCTCTGACCATCATGCTGGCTGTCTACACCATGAACTGCAGAATTCAGGTTAGAAACCGTATTTCACCCTTGATGCATTAATGTGGGTGCCCGGCACAGATGGAGACCAGTGTCGTCACCCTGGCCTAGTGTCCACTCTCTAGAGAAGAGGTTGGCAACCTTCTGTGTGCCAAGGAAGAAGATGATGATGGGAAGATAAAAAATGTTTACTCTAAGGAGTTTTTAAATTTAGTTTCCTTTTTTTAAAGAAAAAAAAAAAACCTCTTAAAAAAAGAGAAAAAGGATATGTCTTGTTCCTTGAGCTTCTTAGTTATAATTTTGCTTAAAGCCGAGGGTCCTGTAAGCGAACTGTTGGAAAGCATACCATGGAGCAGCGGTTCTTAAAGATGGTGATCATCAGAATTACCTTCGAAACTTAAAAAAAAAAATACAGCTATCAGGTCCTAATCCCTGAGATTCGTGGGTTTGGGCCAGAGCCTGGCCATATGTTATGTTTAGAAACTTCCACAGGTGGTTCAGATGTACAGGAGGTTTAAGAGTTGCTGAACTAGAAACCAAATAAAATTTTTTTTTTTTTTACTTTATTTATTTATTTTTGGCTGTGTTGGGTCTTCATTTCTGTGCGAGGGCTTTCTCTATTTGCGGCGAGCGGGGGCCACTCTTCATCGTGGCGCATGGGCCTCTCTCCGTCGCGGCCTCTCTTGTTGCGGAGCACAGGCTCCAGACGCGCAGGCTCAGTAGTTGTGGCTCACGGGCCCAGTTGCTCCGCGGCATGTGGGATCTTCCCAGACCAGGGCTCGAACCCGTGTCCCCTGCATTGGCAGGCAGATTGTCAACCACTGCGCCACCAGGGAAGCCCAAGAAACCAAATAAATTTAAAAAGACATCATTTATTTCATCATCCAAATACTTGGAGTTGAGCATGGTTAGAAGGGGTTTGCAGCCTTGTAAATAATCAGAAATTCAGAAGCTTTGAGGTGGGAGGCCTGTTGAAGATATTCTTCTGACTTGAAGGATATTTCCTAACTGCAGGCTTCCGTGTGACAGCAGAAGGCCTGGGACAGCATTCCCGGGCCCACGCATCGAATTGGACTCCAAGGCCTCCACTTACTTACAGGGTCTAGGCCCTTGTACAAACTGCTTCCAGTCTCTGTGCCTCAACCTCCTAACAGCGTCGTGGTAGGCATTAAGTGTGTTAATACATGTAAAGTCCTCAGAACAGTGCTTGGCATAGTAAATGCTTAATGAGTTTCAGCCACTGTTGTTATTACTGGCGCTTTCCAGACCTAAAAGAGTACCTTTTATGACTTATTGTCAAGACAATTAAAAACTATCAGCATGCTCCACGCCTAAATCTGCTTCACTTTGTACCAACGGTGACAAGACCAGAACTCTTTTGTTGTAATCTTTGGAGGCTAATTTGTTTACTCATTGACTTTCTCTTCCTTTCATCCATCTAAGTCCTACTCATTCTTTAAGACCCAGCTCGAATTCGACTTCCTCTAGAAAGACTCCTGCCCAAGAGAAACCTGCCCTATCTGGATTTCTGGGTCATCCATGGTCTCTATCTAACAATTTAATAGTTAATTATATAAGCAATAATTGCACAACTATTAAAACATTATTGGGTGTCTTCTCTGTATCAGGTTCTCTGCTAGGAGCTGTGGATGTGATGTCTTAGTCTAGAAAAACATTCTAGAGTATCCTGCTTAGGATGCTTACAGCGTGTTCTACATTGAACTGTAATTGTTTGCTCACGTGTCTAAACTGTTCTACATCCCCCGCCCCCTTTAACAGTGAAGTTCCAAAGGCAGGGATTCTGTCATTCATTTTGGTGTCCCCAGTATCTGTGCTCAGAGTATGTCTATTAAGTGAACAAAAAGTTAAAAAGTCAATTTTAGGAGAACACTAAGTCATAGTCATTCTAAGCAATAAGTTTGACAAGTTGATATCCAAACAAGGCCTTCACAGATAACCCAGCCACAGAAAGATGGGCAACCTTTGCAGCTCTGGTGGGAGAAGAGGCCAAAACGTAGCTTTAAAAACATTTGTGCGGTTTTTTTTCCTCGTGGAATAAACATGGGCTATAACTTACTTTTCTTCACATGAGGAAATGACAGAAACATAGCCGGTTATGACCTTCAACTTCAATCCAGTGACCAGAGCTCTGCTGATGAAACATGAGCTTGTATCCTTGACACTGACATACACCTTGGAGGTGTTAACTCATTGTCCCTGTGTTCCTGTAAACATTTTTTTAAGAATTGTTTTTGATCTGTGAATCTCCAACTAAATGATTAACCATGTGATATTGACCATTTGGAGCCACATTGAAACACTTCCCTTGAAAGCTATTGACAGCTGGGAGTGTGCCCACCTCCATAATTGATTTTCTTGTTGTATTTGAAAATCAGTGAGGATTTAAACTCAGGATTCAGCCACTTGAAGAATCTATTAAGATTTACCAGGTTAATTATTCCTGCTTTACATGAAGCTTCCTTGAAAATGATTTTCCTAAAGCAAAGCACATCTAAACTTGGTAAGTTCTTAATAACCTGTGCTGAATGAATAAATGAATCCTTAACTAAAATAGAGCACATTCTGATTCTTAATCAGAGTTAGTTTAAGCCTCTTGTGCAAGAGGAGACTCTGACTAGAAATAATATAGGATAGTAAGCCTCCTAGGGAAATTTCTGTAAGGAAGCATGGTCAACTGAAACATGAAGCTGAAAGTGAGAGGACATTGCATTTGACCCAAAGTGGCCTGGGAAATTCTTAGCAAGGTCCATCAAAGTCATTAAGTGGTGGTCTCAGAATGCATTGTACGGTTTAGACCACTTAGACCCAATTGGAACCAGGCACCTTTCACAAGGACCTTCCTTAACCAAAGTAGAAAGGAGTTCTTCGCTTTCTTCTGAGTTCCAAAGAGACTTCTGGTTTCCAGACCAGGTGCCTAGATAGCAGTACCAAGTTAGGGCACCAACAGTGAACTTCCTCCTGTGGTTATTTCCTACCTCTTGGAATGTTTCACTTCAAGAAGGTGAGAGAAGCAACCTTTGGGTTTTCATGATGAGTTTAACATTGTGGTCCAGCTTTGACCATCCGTTTAAAGGGAGATCTGCTTTCCAGATGATCATACATATGGAGAAGAGAAGGTTTTCTTCTTTCTTTTTTTTGCTTTTTGAGAAGGTTTTTTTCTTTTTTTTTTTGCCATTTTAGAGAGTGTTTTTCATACCATTTCTAAATTTGGGGTAAAAGGTGGTCCCCTAGGGAGCATTTTCAAAAGTGTTTGAAGTTTGCATTTTATTTTGGTGGAAGGTTGGAAGCCTACCTATATATGACAGGCACACGGCTCCAACAACTGCACTGATCGCAAGGATAAGGGCCATCCTTTTGGATCATTCATTTGACATTGATCTTGCATCTGTATTCAGGTCTGTACCCTTTAAGTTTGCTCCACATATGTTTCCCTAATTTCCCTGTTAAGCCTTCTAGAATTTGCAGTATATTCAATTGCAGATGACCACATATGGAGTCATTTAACCACATGTCTTAATCTTCAGAGTCTTTCTTTGTCATCCTGCTCTTGTGTTCTGTTTACATTTAGATGCCATCTTTTGGAAGTTTTCTTTCCTCCCCACCATCTAAGTGTCTCAGAGACTTTTGGGAATGGGTCTCGTTCTCCTTCTGTGTTTGGTCATGGTCACCCCTCAGCTTGGTGTTGTGCTTTACAAAGGTTGTTTATAGGGTTGCCCTTGAGAGTTTATAGAGCCCTTTTCTGTGTGTTGGTGACCCTTGGCATGACGCGTGACAGGCAGGGTGAGAACTCTAATCCTCCTTCTGTCACAGAGCCGAGGCAGCGGAGTCCTTGAATTGGCTCACCCATGAAGGTTCACCCAGGGATTTGCCCAATTTGTTGGTAAAAAATGGCCAGTTATCAGCCATTTTATAGGGTCAACTAAATAGCAGGTGGGAAAGGAGGACCGGAACTCAGGTCTTCAGTCCCCAGCCCCAGAGACAGTCCTTTATATCCAACTGTCCCACATTAGATTGGTTTCCAGAGAAATGTCCCAGAAATTGAGATGGTTCTCCCCAAGACTTCTGGTTTTAGTCACCACCAGGACCTAGAACTGGTTAAATCTCTTGAGTGTCTGTTGCATCAGAGCAGTGTGGGAGATTCTTTGGTGCCAAAAGCAAAGCCACTAGGTTAAACATTTTTTTGATTGGTTATTTTTAATTTAAGTTTTTGATAATTTATTTATATGATTCAAAAATCAAAATAGTATTAGAAAGTCTCCATTGAGCTCAACACCACTAATCATTAGAGAAATGCAAATCAAAACTACAATGAGATATCATCTCACACCGGTCAGAATGGCCATCATCAAAAAATCTACAAACAATAAATGCTGGAGAGGGTGTGGAGAAAAGGGAACCCTCTTGCACTGTTGGTGGGAATGTAATTTGATACAGCCACTATGGAGAGCAGTATGGAGGTTCCTTAAAAAACTAAAAATAGAACTACCATATGACCCAGCAATCCCACTACTGGGCATATACCCTGAGAAAACCATAATTCAAAAAGAGTCATGTACCAAAATGTTCGTTGCAGCTCTATTTACAATAGCCAGGACATGGAAGCAACCTAAGTGTCCATCATCGGATGAATGGATAAAGAAGATGTGGCACATATATACAATGGAATATTACTCAGCCATAAAAAGGAACAAAATTGAGTTATTTGTAATGAGGTGGATGGACCTAAGGTCTGTCATACAGAGTGAAGTAAGTCAGAAAGAGAATAATACCATATGCTAATGCATATATATGGAATCTAAAAAAAACGGTACTGATGAACCTAGTGGTAGGGCAGGAATAAAGATGCAGACATAGAGAACAGACTTGAGGACACAGAGGGGGAAGGGAAAGCTGGGACGAAGTGAGAGAGTAGCATTGACATATATACACTAGCAAATGTAAAATAGCTAGCTAGTGGGAAGCAGCGGCATAGCACAGGGAGATCAGCTCTGTGCTTTGTGACCACCTAGAGGGGTGGGATAGGGAGGGTGGGAGGGAGGCTTAAGAGGGAGGAGATATAGTGATACATGTATACATATAGCCGATTCACTTTGTTGTACAGCAGAAACTAACACACCATTGTAAAGCAATTATACTCCAATAAAGATGTATATTAAAAAAAAATCTACATTGAGAATTCCTGCCCCACTTGTGCCATGCCCACCTGTACCCCCACCCGACACATACCATCTGTGGGTGGTCGTTTGTATTCGTCTTATGTGAATACAGTGTGTTTTATGGAAATACAGGTAAATATGAATATTATTATATTCCCCCAGTTTTAAAACAAAAGATAGTGTGTATATGTATACATCTGCTGATTTGTATCTTGCTTTTATCACTTACCAGTATATTTCAGGGAGCTTTCCATTTCAGTATATGGGAGCTAACTTGTTTACAGTTGCACGAATTCATTGTAAATATGCACTATCGTTTATATACTTTCCTTTAGCTAGAAATGGGACTCCTTCTAGTATTTTTGCTATTCTATGCCTTGTTGCAATTAATAACCTTGTGTATGCATCATTTTGTATGTATGCACCTACCTATTACTGTACATTTATTCTCAGAAGCAGAATTGCTGGATTAGCAGGAAAATTCATTTAAAATTTTGATAGGTATTGCCTTATTGTCCTGCAAAAAGGTCTTGAACTGTTTGTACACCCACCATCAGTAAATGAGAATGCCTGTTTCACTACAGCCTCACCAACAGAGTGCATGTCAGTCTGAAAGATGAGAAACGGGAGGCGACCTTCTAAGTGAGGTCTCAGTCTCTTCCGTGTCCCCTGGTTTGCAGTGGGAATACTGCCCAGTTCCGAGAGCTGGTGCAGGCATCAGTTCCAATGGAAATAATGCCTCACCATGGCCGTGGGCTTACGCCAGCTCTAGTGACACACATGGAATGGACCCACATTGCCACTTGCAGAATTTCCTGCAGTGGAAAGTTGAGCACGCATTCATTATTCACCCAACTAGCAATACTGGGTCTAAAGTACACAACAGTGTTTACTGGAATAGAAAAGGAAATTGTTCCACTGCAGCGCCCTGCGTACCAGGCTTTCAATGCTTGTTTCCCAGCTGCTAACCTTATTTCTAGGGACTGAATTCAAGAGAGAGATCCCAAATCACAGAGGAAGTCTTGCTGCATTTGGAGCTTTCATACCCAAGGGGATGCTCTTTTGAGAAATAATTTTGCACTTCCCCCAAGATTTGTAATTAAATAATTAGTGCTTTATAAGGTAAAGTAAAACTATGGGATACAATGTTGCAATATTGCTAGACTTCTCCATTAAAGTTGTCAGGTAGTTTCCTGCGTGTTACAAATAGGGCATTCTGTGAATACATAAGATTTATAGCCTAGATAACATCTCCACATGTTGAAGGCCATATATTCCACACCATCCTCACACGACTCTGCCATTCCCACTGGTAAGATGGATTCTCCATCGTATTTTCCTCTGAGGACAGTGTGCCCCGTTCAGAAAGAACTCACTTGAATCCCATTGCCCAGAGAAGTGTGCTGAATGAGCCTGGCAGAATGGTCCTTCAATCCAAACGAACATGCTTCTCTTTCACAGAATTTTTGACGGGGCCGCTTTAAAGGAGAAAGCCACTCCTCTCTCCTATGTGGAGTAGTTGCACTTGGGGAGTTAATTGAGGTCTGTATCTGCCCTACACGAGAAACACAAAATAATTCCTGGGCATAAGGGTGGACTGCCAGAAGCTAGCTGACACACCACTGACAAATGCAGATACACATTTTCTTTTGTTAATACCTGTCAAGGCTTCACAACAGGCATTTCCAGTTTTGTTCTCAGGCTCCTTGCAGCTGCTTCTTGAAGGCTGCTCTCTGCTGAGGGCTGACTATGGCCAGAAGCGTGGTGTTCTTTTATGCTATCATCTAACCCACCACACACATTCAGGATGTCATCCCAGGGTTATGTCCTGCATCAACTCCGTGTAGCTGTGGGGTCCATTTTGCCTTAGTCGTTCACGCGGAAGGCCTCTGGGTATCAGTTTGGCGGCAGAGAACATGCATGAGATCTGCGCTCCATCACCCTTGTTCCTTTGGCTTTTTTGACTCGATGGCTTCTATTTGCACAGTCTGAGTCTGCTGCTCTGTCCGTGCTGGGCCATCTGTTCTCCTGTCTTTGTGGTCCGAACTAGGTGTCTGAACTGCTCTCCAAGAATATATCTGACACTGTCTTGCCATACTTTTCTTTGCACTCCCGTCTCAGCCCCTCAGCTCTATTCTTGAGTAACAGGACAAACCTCATGGGTCAGAAGTGGAGTAACCTAGGCTACCAGGCTCCAGACTTGGAGGGGATTAGGTTGAGATACTGAAAAGAAAGGTTTTTATGTCAGAAGTTTTTTTTTTTTTTTTTAAGACACATGGGCACTTGGGTCTTGATTGAAATTACAGTAAGTCCCCTACATACTCAAGAGTTCTGTTCTGAGAGTGCGTTCATATGTCCAATTTGTTCGTAAGTCTAACACAGTTAGCCTAGGTACCCAACTAACACAATCAGCTATATAGTACTGTACTGTAATAGGTTTTAATACTTTTTACACAAATAATACATAGAAAACAAACACAAAAAATAAAACATTTTTAATCTTACAGTACTGTACCTTGAAAAGTACAGTAGTACAGTACAACAGCTGGCATACAGGGGCTGGCATCGAGCGAACAGGCAAGAAGAATTACTGACTGGAGGACGGAGAAGAGGTGGGAGATGGTAGAGCTGAGGGATCGTCAGCAATAGGAGACGGAGGGCAAGCTGCAGTTTCACTCACGCCTGACGTTGATGGCACAGGTTCTGGTTCCTTGCTGGATTCAATTCTATCTACCCTCTTGAAAAAACAATCCAGTGATGTCTGGGTAGTAGCTCTTTTTTCCTCATCATAGACGACACGGTAGCACTGGATTGCATTCTGAACAGCTGCTGCAACCTTCGTGTACTGTTCTACGTTCGGGCCCTGTGCCTCAAAAACTAACAGTGCCTCCTCAGATAAAGAAAATCCCCTTGCCATTTCCTGCATTGTGAATCTCTTCGGTTCTTCAGTTACTTCTTCCTCTTGTCTTTCTTCGTCCTTTCTCTGGGCCTCCAGTTCCATCAGGTCTTCATTAGTAAGCTCCTCGTGTTGCACAGCAACAGTGCTGTAAAGTGCACAAAAGGACAACCACTTGTAGAGGATGCATGCACGTGACAATGTACGCCAGACACATCAACTAACTTACGTGATTGGACATGCGAATGGACGTTTGCATCTTTGAAAGTTTGCAACTTGAAGGTTCATATGTAGGGGACTTACTCTATTCTTACTCAAGTGGAGTTGACACGTATATTTGGCAGTTGTAGTTCCTGGTCTGAAAAGCATGTGGTTCTGTTCCAGTACCCGAAGAAATCTTCTCAGGGGAAAATGTCCTGCCATTTCAAACAAATAACCTTCCTGCGAAGTTTTGACACTCTGCCCTATTAAGTATGCATGTATGGTTGGTACCTTGAGGGAATAATTCAGTATTGGGAAGAGGGTAGTGGAGAAAAAACATTAAGATTATGTTCAACCTCTGTGGAATTAGCCTGTAAACAAACTACTTATCAGGAATGATCACATGGGGCTTTGCTTAAATAAATAAGAAGTGGGTGCAATAGACCTCCCTCAAAATATGACACCACATTCACATCTGACCCCATATGGAAAGAAGCATGCAAGCTAGCCCAGGTTCAAATTCCATTTCCACCACATGCCAGGCATATGGTCTTAGGCGGTTTACAAAATCTCTCTGAGCCTCAGTTTTCCCAGCTGTAAACTGTCAATAATTAGATTGTTTACCTCATAGCTAATAAATGTTAGCTGTTATTTTAAATCACTTTTTAATGTGAAGAGAAGTTTGATATTACTTATTTAACCAGCTCCCTAGAGCATCTTCCAAAACTCCCCCCCCACCACCATATACACCACTACCAATACTGTATTTGCTTATGGTACTACGTAGAAACACAGCCCGCATCCCCTTGCTTAGATTAAATGTATTGATGTTCGAGTTTGCATGTCTTCTGTAGGAATCAATGTTGAGTGAAAAGGGTTGGAGACAGACATTCTCACAGTCCTGATACTCACGCAACCACAGAATTGAATGTTTCCATATAGGTACATTCTATGATGCAGATATTTTCTGACCAGCCATATGGATCTTTTGTCATCTGAGATGTTAATATTTTCCTTGTATTTTATAGTAGCTCTGGAGCACAGCCAGTTTCTGGAATAGGGTCCACCTGGCTCATTATGTACAGGGCCCAGAAACCGGCTTCCTTGTGCTGTTCAGATGAACGGTGACACCCAGAAGAGTTGGGGGCTGGGGTAGGGCAGTGGGCGGGGGAACGCAATTATTTTTGCTCCTGCATTAAGCTACAAATAATGAGCACTTTCCTGTGTTTTACAATAAGCAATTAAAAGAAATTATAGAGTTGGATGCAAAAATAACCTGAAGGACAACTCGATGTGTGGAACCACCAGTTTTCTCCATGTGTGGAGAAGGTTAATCCTAGAGAACGCGCAGAACACTGTGTTGCTACAGAAAGGGTTGCGTGTCCACACATGTTTGGCCTCTACCCACACGCTTCTGTATGGTATGACTGTGCATCCCAGAAGAAGGGCTGTGGCGTGTGCATTTGTGCTTCAGTGGAATTTAACAAACCGATTCCTGAAAATGGTCTCATAAAGGTGAGCAACAGAGCTGCTAGGCTTCTCTTGCTAATTTTATCTTTCCCCTAGGATTTCTTGGTAGTAGCTTTTAAAGGAATGTTATTCTTTTGATTCTAGAGGCAACTTATCCTCCGTTCAGGTTCTTCCCCCACTGTTTTCACCTCTCTTGCTTTTTTAAAGATTAAAGTTCTGTGTTAACTTCCGAGGATAGGGTCTAATCTAGAGAGAGGTCTCTTCATCAGGTGAGAATTATCCATCCCATTCTCTTTTTCCCCCTTCTGACTTAATGACATTGAAGGCTTCCAGTTTGGACCTAAGATGGGTGTAATTATGTACAGATATTCTTTCTTTATGGAAATTGCTCAGATAACTAATTAACCACAGGCATACATTGGCTATGGAAATTTTCAGGAGCACCATCTGTGGAAACACTGAGAAAGGTATGCCTCTACCGCAGCTCTGGGGTCCATTAAGAGTGTGTTTGTATGGGGACGGTGTCTGGTGGGTGTTGGCTCAACAGCTGTCAGAATCCCCACGGCACCTCCTGGCAGGAACTCAAGAGTGTCCAGCAACACTCTGAAAGCAACCTGTCGATTTGACATTGCCGGTTCTGAAAAAAGAGACTGAAATAGGACAGACGGGTCTTAACTTTCTTCCTTTGCCTTTTTTTTTTTTTCCGATTGTAATTGTTCTGGCATATTCCCAGTCTCCACATTGTGGCAGACTTCTTAAAGGTGGATTTTCTTTATCCTCTGGTTTGAATTAGTGCATGTTCTCCCCTTAGGGACAAAGAATGCAGTTGTGTCACCCTTGCATTTTTTTTTTAGACAGAGCATGCTCCTTCCTGGATCCAGGAACTTGGAAGACCGTGTGCTTTCACAACAGCCCCTGTTAGTAGGTGCACCTTGTTTGTGATGTGGAGAGGCAGTCCCTTAGCTTTGTTGACATCTGTACTGTGTGGGGCTCAAGGTGGATACTGCCTGGGAAAATAGGGTTTTGTGGCATCTCAGCCCCATCTCACCCACCCATTTGCCAATGATGTAACAGCCACGATATCAGGGTTCCCAGTGTGAGTCACTTGCATTTGTATTGGTGAACTTGGTGACTTCTTGGGGTTTGGAAACTAGCCATCTTTTTAAGTCCTTCGTAAAAAGCCTAAAGAGTGGACCGGTCTCTAGCAGTTCTGTTTATGTAATTACCCTACCCCATTGACTCCCTGATAATGTTGTTCAACTCAAAGTTTTTACTTTTCTTTGGAAATCTAACATTTTTTAAAAACCATTTTGGGTGCTTCAGTCTTGAAGCAAATGATCCCAGGTGTTGGAACTCAACTGAGAAATCGGGTTGCTGCTGGGTACCTTATTGAAATAGAGACAGATTTGGGTTGGAGAGGGGATTTTGATGCTTGATACGTACGCTAATATACTTTAGGGTTTGGTTGTTTGCTGCTGTTGTTGTTTTTTGTTTGTTTTGTTTTTTGTTTTTGTTTTCTTTGGCCGTGCCGTGGGGCTTGCAGGATCTTAGTTCCCCGACCAGGGATTGAACCCAGGTCCTCAGCAGTGAAAGCGTGGAGTCCTAACCGCTGGACCACCAGGGAATTCCCCGTTGTTGTTTTATTTTGTGAGTTTTTTGTTTTCTGTTTTAATTTCATAGTACTTGGTAGGAGGTAGCTGGATCTGTTAGTTTTAGGACAAGCGTAGAAATAAGAAATCTCCATTGAGTGGATGAGTCAGTTCTTTCTGCCTCTGTCTGTTTCACCATTTCACAACAGAAAGAACTCAGGAGGATCAGAGACATCCGGCTGAAAGTAATATTAATGTGCCTGGAAATCTACTAGCTGCTCTAACTGATCACATCATTTCCAGTATCATTCTGATCAAGTGAGTGATGTTAGGGTTCTAATGATCAGGGAGGCCAGTTATGCTTGCACTTGCCTTGTAGCATTGAGATAAAATTGAGTGATTGAGTGGAAGTCCAGATTTAGATCAGTAGTACTCTATAAATTCTCATTCAGCCTGTCACGTTCATAGGTATCCTGCACTTTATGGTATGAACACAACAGTGGAAAAGCCAGTTGACATAAAGGGAACCCAGATTTCACTTAACATTACAAAAGCAGAACTATTTTGCCACGTAATAAATGTCCCAATAAAACAAGTTGAACCAAGGAGGTTACTTAAGTTAATGTTAACCCTGCCGTTTCCGTGTCTTACGTAGACACCGCTTTTTAATTGAATGTTAATCGCCATTTGGTTTTATCACTTAGTCCAGTGCTTCTCAGCTTTAATAAGTACATGAATCACCTTGAAGTTTATGAGTCTTGTTGAAATGCAGATTCTGATTGAGTGGATGCTGTGATGGTTTGGAGGAGGGGAAGCTGAGATGCTGCTTTTCTTATTAGCTCCCAGGTTTTGCCAATGCTACTGGTCCATGGATCCCACCTTGAGAAGCAAGGCTTCATTTAATTTCCGCCCATGGACATTTATCCCATACCTACATTTCCTAAAACTTATTTCAGGCCCCACAAGTTTCTCCTTCTGTTGTAGTATTCTTAGTAACAAATTGGAATTGCATTAGTACACTTAATTTATAGATGTAACACTCAAAAAATTATCTGAAGTTGGAGGTTTAGGTTGCATGAAATGAATTTTGTACTTAAATTTTTTCTATAAATTCAAAGTCCATATGTTTAAATGTAACTTAAATGCCTGTGTTACAATGATGTTTATATCTCCTTATTTACTATTTCCAGAGTCATTTTCCCTTTACAGGAAAATTTTCCCCATGATTTCACAGGACTTGTAGAGATCAACACCTAGCATTAAATGTGATGGATACTTGGTAATTTTTTCAGGCCCTTCCTTACACAGTGGGTCACTGAAACATCACAGAACCAGGTAGACAGTGACTTCTTAATTAATGTTACTGTCTACCCTGTGTGGAAATTTAATAAATAATACCTTGCTTTTTGGCAATTTAATAGTCAGAACATTGTTAAATATGAACTTTAGCTCATTATGACAAATTCCACCTGAAATTCTAAAGAAAACAGAATCCTAATTAAAGAGGTTAGGCTTTTTAATTGAATGTTAACTGCCATTTCGTTCTTGTAATCTAACAACTGGCAGTTGAAAACAATAATTTAAAAAGCATTTTTAGACAGTCTCCTTATCTGATGGGCAAGTGACCTGTGTATGCTTGAGACTTCTTTAGGAGGGACTAGAGATGTACATTGTTGGGGCAGTATTTCTCTGTGTAGAGGAGGCGGAGGAAGGGGGCAGAGCATGGATAAGACTGCGAGTTCTGGGTGCCTCTGGCTTTCTGGGATGCTGCCTTGGTTCCGGTAGAACAGCAGGTTTCCTAGAGCAGTAATGATGGAAGCACTTGTAGACCTTTGCAGGGTGGCAGCCGTGCTTGGGGTTGGAATGCCAGGTGAAGTGTGTTCTTTGCCCAGGCCTGGTCCTTGTGCCAGGCATTTCCTATCGCTTATTCCAAAATTCATTCCATCATTATAGCTCACTTTAAGACTTACTGCTCTTACTTTAATTGCACCTCCCTAAATACTAGGCAAATATTACCAGTACAGAGGGGAACTGAGTCATTTAATGTGTGTGGGAACCTAGTTTGTGCAAGGTACTGTACAAATTGTGATAATTCAGAGAATGCCCAATCCCTCTCCTAATGGAGATTACGGTCTGGTTTTACTCCTGGATAAGGTAGGTCTCCAACCAATAGAAAAAATCCTTTTTCAGAAATGCGGTGGGGAATAGAAGGAGTGAATAGAGGGCCAGAGCTATAGGGCTTTCTATCAAAGATGTATGTAAATTTGTCTATCAAATTTATGATTCAGGGAAATACACCTTTTTTTCGTGGTACTTACATGTATGTGTCACTCCAGGTTTGAACTAAGAACCAGCAATTTCTCTGGCGTTCTTAGTGAGGCTAAGTAATGTCTCCAAGTGTCACGCAACACCGTGAGCGTACTCAGGGACCAGAGAGTAGTATGAAGGGCTGTGTTTTATAAGTGTAATCAGATACTCTTGGACATAAACTATGTTATGGTTAAAAACTACATTTTTAAAGGAACTTCCTTCAAAGCTCTGGAACATAGGCATTATCAGATATCATTTACTAAAATATTTATTAGTTTCAGTTGATTGGTCATTCAGGTAAGTAGGTGAGCATCTGTAATGATCATGAGCTTTTTTTCCCTCCGTTGTATTTGTGGATTCCAACTACCCATTATTTTCTTTGAGGGATGTGAGGTGTTTCTCTTTTAAGTCTTCTTGGCTAAACAATGTATACCTAATGGGAAAACAATACAAAAATAATGCAGAGGGATGGAAGAAACTAGTCCCTGTAGGTGAAGGCCTAGTTTTCCTTTGGAATCTGAGGTTCTGACCTTGTTCTTTCAGGGGAACCAGGGGAAGTGGATGAGTTGATTAAAAACTTTGGTCCTCTTTCCTCCTGTATGAAATGGGGATAATTATAGTTACCTGCACCTCTAGGGTCCTTTGAGTCTTAATTACTTAATATTTGCAAAGCGTTTGGAGATCTTTGAATTAAAAGTGCTGAGCAGTAGAATCCAAGTTCAGTGTAATCATAATTGGAATGAGAGTTTATATGCCCGCCTTCCCTCTACCTCCCTCCATTCTGTTCCTTTGGCCCAGACAGACATGGCTCATGGTTACCACCCAGCTCTGCACCCTTCTCTCTAAACCCTTTGCTTTTGGCAACCTAATTAAGCCTAAAAATACATACATACGCACCTACATACATACATAGAATAAGTTAAAAATTATGTCCAGGCCCCTTAACCCCAACTCCACACTTACGTAACTCCTTAATATTTACTTTCAAAGCTCAACAGCCGCTAAGAATAAAATCAGTTAATTGACTTGTCTCTTCCAATGTATCATTCTTTCAGGTTCTCCTACACATTGTGATAAACTGGGCTTCTTGAAGCATTCCTCCCACTCAGAAACTCTCCTTGATTCTTCCGTGCCTGTACAGCAGGGTCCAGATTCTTTAGCATCACCCTCAGAGCCTTTCAAAACCTAACAATCATTCACTCTTATTCCTCACTACTCTAGAACTCTTCTCTCCAGAAATGTACTCCGTGCCTTTAACCAAGCTGCCCTCCATCCACTGGGGTCTTTTCTGGATACATTAAAATCCTTTCTATCCTTTGCTATCTTCTTCACAAAGCATTCTTCTTTCTCTAAGTGGAAGTAGCCTCTTTCTCTTTATAGAATTGTACCTATACTTTTCTGGGTCATTTCTACCTTTATATTTTAGTTACTTTATGTATATGTCCTACCTCCCTCCTAGACTGTAAGGCTTGAAAACAGATCCATGTCTGATGAATGAACGAACAAAACTAAGCCTAGACTTGCAAGATTTCATTAAATTGGGCTCTTAATAGAGTTGCATCATGTATGTTAGGAATTAAATATTAATTGATAATTTTGCCAACATTACCATTATCCTTGTTGCTTATAGGACCGTCTAACATGAGCAACTATATCTTTAAACTGTGTTTCCTTTGACTACATGCTCATAGACAGAACCCAAAGGGACTGGGAACAAACAAAGCTTTGTATTTTTCCCCCTGTATGCCCAAATTATCCATATTATTGTTTGGTTCCCCTTCTGAGCTCTGGCCATGGAAACTTGGCTCTAACATGCCTAAATTTTTGCAAAGCTTTCTTTTAGAGGAGGACTGAATTGTCTGAAATTCCATCTGCTGGAGCAATCAAGCCATAAAGTTGAAGGGTCTTGAAGGTCGGAATATCATCTTAATGGTGCTGCCTTTAGAAAGTTGGGCTATAAGATACACGCAACTGCAGAAAACTGTGTCCATACTTTATAAACTGCTTCTTTGACCACCGTTCATAGCATCACTTCTCTCCTCCTTCTGGTTAAATATTTTAAATTAAAAAAATATATATTTAGAACATGTCCTGATGGTAAAAATGTGGACAGTGAGACAGGGAACCTTTTAGCTTTATGATGTCTGAACAGTAATTGTCTCATCTGTATAATGTGGATAATAATACCTGTCCTGTCTCCTTGTGGCAATCAAATTAGACGATGCTTGTGAATGTTCTGTAGTCTTTTAGACAAATGTAAGTTATTACTACAGCCTGCTGTCATGGATATTCATTTGGTTGAATGTTTAAGACTTGTGAGTCATGCTTAAAAGTAAACCTTATTTCTACTTCGTTGATTTTCTTTTTAGCTCTGTGCACTATATTTAATTTTTTGAGAATGGGGCTAAAAACAACCTTCCTAGCATTTTATACATGTGGTTGAGTTGATTGTTGCAAGGCTTGGAACAGAATTAACAGCAGTGAATTTTGTAATGTATAAATAGATATATAGACTAACAAGCTACTTAGCAATTTTGCATAGCCTCTTTATCTCTTGTGTGATACTCACCTGAAGAAATTGTCATATAAGAAAATTGTCATGGAAGTTCTTAACCTTTTATGATTTCCTAATACAGTATATAAAATTACTCATTGACGAGGTAAATAGGACAAAGAACATTAAAAGACTGAAAGTTCCAAATTTTGCTATAATTATTATTACTGCCCCCTTTCCAAGTCTTCTATTAGAAACAGAGCAACAAATGAAGTAGTAGGGGCAGTTAGTGTGTTGTAGTGTTACGTGCTTTTAAAAAATTATTACTCAAGGTAAGTTTTACCCTATTAGAGAAACTCAAGAGATTCCTCATGGCTGATAATTACCATCTATCAAATACTTTAGAGCTTATAATTTGGGTTTAGTACAGCCTGTACTTGACCTAATTTCAGTGAGTTCACTGGTGCCTGCCATATGGAAAGGCTTCCTGTGACAACGATATCAGCACTGTTTTCTCATGGTTTAATAAACCCATCAGTAAGTTTTTTGTTTTTTTTAAAATTATTATTTATTTATTTATTTTTGGCTGTGTTGGGTCTTCGTTTCTGTGCGAGGGCTTTCTCTCGTTGCGGCAAGCGGGGGCCACTCTTCATCGCGGTGCGCGGGCCTCTCACTGCCGCGGCCTCTCTTGTTGCAGAGCACAGGCTCCAGACGCGCAGGCTCAGTAGTTGTGGCTCACGGGCCCAGTTGCTCCGCGGCATGTGGGATCTTCCCAGACCAGGGCTCGAACCTGTGTCCCCTGCATTAGCAGGCAGACTCTCAACCACTGCACCACCAGGGAAGTTTTGAGTGAGTTTACCACTTCATTTTTCTGTGTTAAGCATTATGGGGGAATCACCCATGATCCAGAGAGCTTATCATCCAATTGAAGACTGACCATAATTAGCAAACACTGTTACCAATTAACCAGTGAGTAGGGAATGAAGTACTAAATGAGATGTCATGTGGAATTTTAGAGGCGAAGGAGGGCAGTGTGCGCTGGAGTAGTTTAGAGAAGGTGGCATGTGTGATTTGATGGTTGAACTGGGTCATGAAGGATAAGCAAGATTTAGTCAGATAGAGAAAAAAGAATTTTCCAGAAGAAAGGAACAAGTCACTTCCCGGCACTAATATATATGGGGCTCCAAGGACTCTGGCCTGATCAGAGGAGAGGTGATGGAGCACTGAGTTAACATGAGAAAGTTAGCTAAGTAAGGTGACGCCAGATTTTGAAGGGTGTTGAATACCGGGTAAAAGAGGTTAGATTTGATCTGGTGGAATAAAAAAGCATTGCAAGTCTTTGTATAGAAGCATAAGATGAGAGGTTAGTCAGGTCATCAGAGTTAAATGGAGCAGAAAGGATGTCATGTACATTGTGGGGGGGGGGGCGGGAGGTGGGCGGCGCTGGGGGCATTATAGTCAAAATGAGATGGCAAGGGCTGAGCCGAGACAGTGGCAGTAGAAGGGAGAAACAGGATGGACAGGAGAAGTATTTTAAAGGAGAAATGAGCAGGACTTCTTCACTGACTGGATTTAAAAGCT
This sequence comes from Balaenoptera ricei, assembly GCF_028023285.1. Classification (NCBI taxonomy): domain Eukaryota; kingdom Metazoa; phylum Chordata; class Mammalia; order Artiodactyla; family Balaenopteridae; genus Balaenoptera; species Balaenoptera ricei. The sequence goes on along the minus strand of NC_082646.1, from coordinate 83,023,921 downwards.
CTACAAGAAATATATTGGCAGAACTGATTCCAAGATTTCTATCCTGCAGCCTGGGTGGTCCAAAGTATCAAGAAACCATTGTCAGAAAAGTTAGGAAGTAACATTGTTCCAACAAAAAGTATTGGCCTTATAAGCCAGTAGGCAGTTAGCGCTGTAGAAAGTCACTCAGCTGGGTGGGGCCGCGGCTGGGGGTTGGGCTGTATCACCAGGTAGTTTAATTACTGAATGTCTGCAGATGTTCTGCTTTGAGGGATGCCCATGTTTGGGCTTCAGGATGAAAGCCAAGTAATATTTACTCAGATGCCATTTGTTCCTTTGAAAAATTGCTTGTGGAACTGGTGAGAAAATGATACTTAAAGTGCTAACTACTTTTATAACCAAAAAGTTATGAATAAAAAGATAAATGTGACAAGTGAAAAGCAGTAACTTTACAGGGTCAACTTCTTTAAGCCAAGTATAGAAAAAAGGATCATTAAAAGACTCATTACTATGATAGTGATAATAAAATAATTTTCCAACTCTGTAGTTTAAGATGCCTCAGTACCTTGGGCCATTTTAAGCAGTGAGTGTGGGCACTTAGTAAATACTTACTAAACTTTTTCATTAATTCTAAGATGCACATTTTCTTATTCATTTTTTTAACATCTCTGAAATTGGGTTGTGTCTTACAGTTGATGTCATTTTATTGTCGTTGGCTATGTAGCAGTTGCAACATAGTTGTCATTGCCTTAACCAATTTATTTTGCTTAATTTTCTTTTTTACATATGCACAGAAGTTATCTATGACAAAATATGTCCAAATAAGTCTAAAAGAACTCTTTTCCGTTCTAAGTGATAAAGAAAGCAATAGTTTAACGGGCTGCGTTTTTTATATCCTAGTGGTATCTAAAATGGTGTACTTTAGAAGGATAGTATCTTAGATTTCATGAAATATGGTATTAAAAGATAGCTAATCACAGCAAATGTCTACCAGTGTGATAGAGGGAAGGAGTAAAATATGCTAAATTTGCCTTTTTCATCAGCCTGCATTTGAGGTGCCCCTTGGGTTGTCTTAATTTGGTCTGGGAACACTAGGAGAAAGGATTTTCATTCAGTGGTGTAAATACAGCTGCCAGGAATAGAAATCTCCTTGGAGGATCCATTTCTTTGATGGTGTGGAATCCAGAACCTTCACAGAAGTTCAGGTATTAGCAGACTGGATATCTGTGTTTTATTCAAACCAGTGTTTCCTCCTAATCTGAGACTGTGTACTCCAGGCAGTTCTGAGCACGCTTGCTCCTCATGCAGAAGCAAGAGTGAATCTGCAAGGAAGTTGGTTGGTGTTTGGGGACGGTAATGAAGTCTTGTAGTAGTAGAAAATGTGATCTCTGATAAAAGTGGAGGACGGAAACATTGGGTTCTCGCTCCCAGAGTTTCAGCTCTTTCTGCAGTATGACCTACCGACTGGAGGTAGGTTACCCTCCTGGCAAGTGACACTTCATGGCACTTGGAAAAGCAGTCCCCTTTCCTACCGATTGGCACAGCGTAACAGCTGTGGCACGTGCGTGTCTTTTTGTAAGTCCTTGCTCCAGAACTCAGAAGTAGGAATAGAGTTAGAGTGTTGGGCTCGGGCGGGGGAATGAATGCTTCTCATTGCTACTCAGGGACGCGATGCCTCAGGTAAGTGATCCTGAAGTCCTTCACCATCCGACGGGAACCTTGTGTCTGTAGGTATGTTTTCACCTCGCTCTTCACTCATTCTAATTGGCTTCCCAGAGTATGCTTGTAGATGGAGAGCCAAATTTAGAGTATAGCTACTCTCTGGCAAACAGGAGAAGATTAATTTTGTAGTGTGCTGTTAAGGGACTTCCCAGAAAACTTCAAAAGCCCAGAAAGAAGCGCCAGCTCAGCTGCCTGTACCAAAATGTGCACAATGCCACCCGGCTTTTTAAAGGTACGATCGACTCAGAGCTCGCGCACACACATGCACATAGGTCACATTCCAATGAAAAGAGAGGCTGAGCTCTCTTAGATGGGTCTCCACAAGAGCCAGAAAAGCCAAGGGGTGAGGGGCTTAGGGAGTTAGTGGAGATACACGTGGATGCGCATGTGGCAGGCACTTGAAATTGCCTTCGAGCTTTTTGATGTCACCTTCTTCGGTTCTCTCTTAAGCAGACACGTTGCTTTCATGATATCAGCCCCAGGCAGAGACACGTCATTAAAATCAACGTGTAGAAAATGATTTCTGTTTGGGAACGAGCAAAACTTATTTTCGTTGCGACCACCCAAGGTGTAGTAGAAAAACATTGAAGCTGGACTTGGGAGCCCTGAGTTCTAATAGAAACTTTCTTCATGACGGGAGGCAAGTCCTCCACGACCACTGGTTTTCTTATCGGTAGAACTGGATGATCTGATGAAATGATCTTTCTCCTTTGTTTTTCTTTGTGAGTTTGTTTGTTTTTGGCCGCACTGCATGGCTTGCCGGATCTCAGTTCCCCGACCAGGGATCAAACCCAGGCCAGAGCAGTGAAAGTGCTGAATCCTAACCGCTAGACCACCAAGGAATTCCCTCCTTTCTTCTAATGGATTATCTCCATGGGAGGAAAGAGAGTCAATGGGGAGGCTCCTTGTAGCTCCCTGACTTGTTTTGTTGTTCATGCCTGGATAGCCCCTAGCTAGAAAGGCCCCCCTCAGACCCCACAAGCCACTACTGGTCCTGTCACACGTTCCTGCCATAGGGCCACGTTGCTGACTTGAGGGAAAAAAAGATTACTATTACCCTCGCAGTTGTTGCTTGGTAACATTTCTGCTGTTGTGTTTCCTGTGACAGCCTGAGCAGAGATCATTAAAAATTAAACTTACAAAGCTGCTCAAGTGGGAGGAAAGAGGCAAACTCGAAGCCACAGTTTTTTTTCACTTGCTCAGGAGCCATCTAATCTCGGGTTTACATGCTAAACCTTGGGGCCAAGGCTGCACGGCTCTGGTTTATATTAAAGCCCATCGAGCACACTACTGACATTAACCTGTGTCTGGTACAGCTGGAGTTTATCACCAATACAGCAGAAACCTTGACCCTGCAGAATGGCCTGGAATTACAATCAGACGGCTGCTTTGTATCCCAGCAAAAGAAAGCCCTAAACAGTCTTGTGTCCTGTTTCTGCTTTCTCCCTACAGTTCCACCAGGTGAGAAGAGTGATGACCATCCTTTTCCTTACTATGGTTATTTCATACTTCAGTTGCATGAAGGCTGCCCCCATGAAAGAAGCCAACGTCCGAGGACAAGGCAGCTTGGCCTACCCAGGTATGCGGACCCATGGGACTCTGGAGAGCGTGAATGGGCCCAAGGCGGGTTCAAGAGGCCTGACGTCGTCGTTGGCTGACACTGTTGAACACGTGATCGAAGAGCTCTTGGACGAGGACCAGAAAGTTCGACCCAGTGAGGAAAACAGTAAGGATGCGGACATGTACACGTCCCGGGTGATGCTCAGCAGTCAAGTGCCTTTGGAACCGCCTCTCCTCTTCCTGCTCGAGGAATACAAAAATTACCTGGATGCTGCAAACATGTCCATGAGGGTCCGGCGCCACTCGGACCCCGCCCGCCGCGGGGAGCTGAGCGTGTGCGACAGCATCAGCGAGTGGGTGACGGCGGCGGATAAAAAGACTGCAGTGGACATGTCAGGCGGGACAGTCACGGTCCTCGAAAAAGTCCCCGTCTCGAAAGGCCAACTGAAGCAGTACTTCTACGAGACCAAGTGCAATCCCATGGGTTACACAAAGGAGGGCTGCAGGGGCATAGACAAGAGGCATTGGAACTCCCAGTGCCGAACTACCCAGTCGTACGTTCGGGCCCTCACCATGGATAGCAAAAAGCGCATTGGCTGGCGGTTCATACGGATAGACACTTCCTGTGTATGTACATTGACCATTAAGAGGGGAAGATAGTGGCTTTATGTTGTATAGATTATATTGAGACAAAAATGATCTATTTGTATATATACATAACAGGGTAAATTATTCAGTTAAGAAAAAAATAATTTTATGAACTGCATGTATAAATGAAGTTTATACAGTACAGTGGTTCTACGATCTATTTATTGGACATTTCCATGACCAGAAGGGAAACAGTCATTTTTTGCGCACAACTTTAAAAAGTCTGCATTACATTCCTCGATAATGTTGTGGTTTGTTGCCGTTGCCAAGAATTGAAAAACGTTAAAAAAAAAAAAGTTTAAAAAATACTACTAATAAATTGCATGCTGCTTTAATTGTGAATTGATAACAAACTGTCCTCTTTCAGAAAACAAACAAAAAAAAGAAAGAAAGAAAAAAAAAAAAGCCTAACAAAAATTTGAACCAAAACATTCCGTTTACATTTTAGACAGTAAGTATCTTCGTTCTTGTTAGTACTCTGTTTTACTGCTTTTAACTTCTGATAGCATTGGAATTAAAACAATGTCAAGGTGCTCTTGTCATCGCTTTACTGGCTTAGGGGATGGGGGATGGGAGGGGTATATTTTTGTTTGTTTTGTGTTTTTGTTTTGTTTTGTTTTGTTTTGTTTTTTTAGTTCCCACAGGGTGTAGGAATGGGGAAAGAATTCCTTCCATCTAGAGTCTGGTTGATAAAAGATTCGTTTGTATGTTGCAGAGATGTCGGCAGTATCAATCAGATGACTGGAAAGTGAATAAAAATTAAGGCAAACGAATGATGTGCTCACTCCACTTCCCATGACGCACCTCTTAGGCGCTTGCTCACCCTCTGGGCCTTGGTCGGGGGAAGATTCTTTGGTCGGAAAGATCTCCATTTACTCTGAGCACATTCTTTCCCCCCCACCCCCTCTGGTCCCCTCCTTGTTTTGTTTTCTCTAAGGGAGAAAAATCAGTTGCGCGCTCTGAAATATTTTACAACTGCTGCAAATGAGTAGACATGTTTTGTCACATTGTGGCACTCATATAAGCATGGAGAACAGTGATTTCTTTCTTTCTTTCTTTTTTTTTTTTTGATGAGAGAAAAACAAAAAATAATTCAAAAAATTAAAATTCTTTTAGATGAGGGGTAAACATTTGGGTCAATCATTGTAAGGCTTAAAAAAAAAATCATGGTAAGGCATATAACTGTCTTGCAAGCAAAAGGTAGAGTTCTGTACAGACCCAGAAACACCTAGATCAGAGCAGGAGTCCACACTGCCAGTGAAATGAGACTGAACAGCCATCTGGAGGCCGTGTGGAGCTGACCTATCATTTCCAGGTGGTGCAGGAGGAATTTCTGAGTGGCCATGCTGAGGTCTAGGTGGGGTGGGAAGGGTACTTGAGACATTCCAGAAGGGAGGCGTCTGAAGGACCCTTCAGGGGTGGCTCTGGAATGACACGTGTCAAGTTGCTTGGACCTCGCGCTTTAAGTGCCTACATTATCTAACCGTGCTAAGAGGTTCTCGCTGGAGGACCGCGCTCAAGCCGATTTACACCCTCCACCTCTGAGCAATTTTGCATAAAGCTGGATTAGCGTGGAACATTTTTGGAACTACACGGTGGCATTGTGATCATGAAATGGATTCGATGAGATGGGAGATGTTTGCTACATGAGCACTTATTGCTTTGAAATTACACTTGAGGAAACCAGGGTTTTGTCTTTTGAGAACTTTTGGTAAAGGGGAAGGGAACAGGAAAAGGCTCCAAAACTCAGGTTGGATGACCATGGCTACCAATAAGAAATCTTGTCCAGAGACAAGACTTTGGGATGGTGTCTGCCCATCCAGGACACCAAAGGCTTGAAGGCGCCTTGCTCGGTGGAAGAAGCCAGGACAGAGCTGACAAAGTTTTGCTCCCCGGTAAAGGCTGCAGCCACCTCCTGACCATCCTGTCTGTTCATGGAGAGGGTCCCTGCCTTACCTCTGCCATCTTGGGTTAGGAGAAGTCGAGTTGGGAGCCTGAAATAGTGGTCCTGGGTAAAATGGATCCCAGTGGAAATTAGTGCTAAGGCCCATGTAGCCCATCGTGTAAACCTGAAAATGTCCTGGACCGGGTCCTTGAGTATCAGAAAGCCTCAAGAAATGTGCTGCATCTTAGTAGGGTGAGGGATAAGCAAAAGAGGCTGTCCGCCATGACCCAGGGAATGAAGATACCATCAGCAAATAATGTCTACTTGTTCAGTCTTTCATTTAGAACGAGGCTATCTTTTACGGTACCATCCTGAATACCTGTCTTTAAAAGAAGGAATAACTTATGTAGTATAGGTTTGTTTTGTGCTGTTTGAAACTACTATCTTTGTAATTATCTTTCACATGTAATGAATACTCGGAATATCTGCTGTCTGATAAGTTTTCACAGCCTCCTTTCGAGGGACAAAATTCTAAAAAAAACAAAAACGTCCCCATCACAGTCTCAGAGTGTACTGCAAAGGCCGGATCTCTTAAGTGGCCGAGTAGGAGGCGTTCAGCAATGTGTGGTCAGTGGCAGTCTCTTCTTCAGTAAGCTACATCACAGTCACATGCTTGGTGGTTTACGTTGACTTCAGGTTGATTTTGTTAAAATCTTTCTCTGTTGCTGTTCATTTTTGTTCCGTTTTGTTTGGTTTTGTTTTTTTAAAGTCTTGCTGTGGTCTCTTTGTGGCAGAAGTGTTTCATGCATGGCAGCAGGTCTGTTGCTTTTTTATGGTGATTCCCATTGACAATGTAAATGTCTGTGGCCTTGTTCTCTCTACGGTAAAGATATTATTCACCATGTAAAACAAACAAACAAAAAATATTTATTGTATTTTAGTATATTTATATAATTATGTTCTTGAAAAAATTGGCATTAAAACTTAATCGCATCAGAAGCCTATTGTAAATACAAGTTCTATTTAAGTGTACTAATTAACATATAATATATGTTTTAAATATAGAATTTTTAATGTTTTTAAATATATTTTCAAAGTACATAAAATCTGGGGGTTCTGGGTTTTTTTCTTTTCACTGTAAAACAAACATGACAACGTGTTTTATTATAAATACGTGTGTTCCTTGCTTTAAGACCAACCTGACTGGTTTTAGCAATTGCACAGCCCTCCAGAGAGGATGCTTATTTCAGAGCATGGGAGACCAATCCTGCAGTCTGAGCTTTCAAGAAGCTCTAGGATTGGGCCTGTCTTCCACAGTGGAAAACGGGAGTGTCATTTTCTAGGACACTTGCAAGTTTTCCCCTTTGAAGTGATATACTTTCATCAAATACCAAGCCATGTATCCTAGCAACATCAGGATCCATGAATTAGGGTTGGCTGGCTCTATTTGATTATAAAATAACTGTTAAAAAAAAAATCAAAGTAGGTTTACTTAGGGATAATGAGGATAAATTGGCCCCAATTTAGAAAGTCAATGACTGAAAAAAACATAGAAATTCAATATTTAGAGGCAGGTCATGTACCCTCCGTTTGGAAATGGTGCCATTTGCATTATGTGCTCGTATCCGTTGCACTGATTTAATTTTTGTACGTGGAACACACAGATTTTATAGCACAGTACCCACGATCTAACAGATTGCTAGGATTTCTAAAAAGATTTGCCTCTTTCATGGCTGCCAAGCTGCTGGGTAATTTAGTTAAAGTGTTTGAAGTTATCGCTAAATCTTAGGGAAATAAATGGAAGGATTTTAAATGAGAGAAAGGGCCATTAAGGAAAAAAAGCATCTGTTCCTACTCATTAGACTCCCCATTTGAACACTGACAACCCATCCCAGAACGTGGTGAACTATATCTGTGCAATGTATCATTTCTATTTCAAACATACACACACATGGTTTCCTCTTGTATTGTCTTATAAATAAGGATCAAGAAAGTCATAACAAACATAGATTTGTGGGTATGGAAGGGAGGGCAGATCGAATGAGAGGAATTCCTCCATCCTAATCTGTCCAGTGAGTTTGCAAAGTACTCTAAACCCTAGGAGAAGTCCCGACGGCCAGCGAAGACAATGAGCCCAGCAATGAATTAGAACTTTAGGAAACTTCAGGCTTAACCAATCTTCACAGTCGAGGAAGACGAAAAGGTTTTTGAATCTTGAGTAAAAAGAAGTGAGAATTCAATGTGACATTCAAACTCCTTAAAGTTAAAGGAGTTTGGTAAACATGACGGGAAGTTTTCATCAGAAGAGGTCTGAGAAACAAGCAAACAAAAGATGGAGACATCTAAATTAACCAACTTGAACTTAACAGGAGTAGTCAATTTGTACTCTAGTCATTGGGTAAGCAGTTAAACCTCTTTCATTATGAAGATGCCTGGAAATAACCCAGATCATTGCTATTGTTTTTCACCTTATTGATAAGCCTCTGTGGTCATTAGCAGTGGCTACGAAGTCTTTTTATTAGCTATACTAATTCTGTGACTACTGTCACAGTTCTGAGTGAGAATCTGAACTAATTCGTAGAATGGATCGGTGTTAAATAGTCCCTGATTCATTTAAGAGGTTACTAGACTCTGGATAAAATGTCAGACACCTTATGAACTGCAACAGAAGCCTTCATGCCTGGCCTCCGCTCAGCCAGCATCCCAGCAGCGTTAGGGCTTCGGCCTAATTAAAACATACATGTCTCCTCCATGTTCTCACATTAAGCCTGTTCTATAAGACAGTTAAAGTGGAAGTGGCTGCATGTTTTGGTAAGCCATTGTTAAGTAAAGGATGTTGATAATTGGGATAAGAAACAATTTATCTACATAATGTAGGTAGATAAATTATTTAGCTTGGAAAGAGTGACCCACAGATTTGATCCAACCTTAAAATGTCGAACAGCAAAATTAGTGATGGAATCTGGGCTTTTTTTTTTCTTTTTTTAGCTGCGGGTTGTTTTAACTTGTTGTAAAGGTTGGGTGGTTGGTTTGGGGGGAGAAATTAATTGGGAATCTGCCTGTTGTTGGTTACAATAAGCTGACTGGTGGTTGGTGCTGTGAACTCCCCACCTAAGAGCCAAACTCAGTGGCTAGAGCAGGTGCAGCCACTCCAAACCAGCCAGGCTTTATGTCCATTCCAGCTAATAAATACCCGGCCCACACCTCTATCCCCTATTCCTTTAATTCTAGCCACCCTTTACTTCTTTGTAGGAAAAAAAAAGGCAACCTCCTTGCATTTTGATATGTGAGTAGATGCAGTAAATTGCCTGAAGAATATATTTATATAGTAGAAAAATATTGTGGCCTTACCCATGATATTCCTCATTAAGAAAAAGAGCCATTTATGTCACACTCTACAGGATTTCCATAGGCCTTTACCTCAATCCCTTGAATTAGTTGCTAGGCACAAAATACTAGATCAGGAGCTCCCCGACCTGACATTTGCTTTTCTGAAAAACAACAACCCTGTATGCTTGGTGATGTCAGTAGCATGGACTCGTAAAAGCTAGTCTTCTAATTCATTAAATCTTATCCCAGCCCTAACACACATGCAAAATAAACAAATAGGACCTGTGCATTCATCGTATATTTAAGTGCGAGCTGCTGATTTTTTATATGTGGCAAAACAAAAGTACTTTTCCTTTGCAAAAATAAGCCCTTCTGCCCTAAAATACCCAACACAGAACACTGTAGTTAATGACAGGGTATTAATAATCATAAGCCTGTAAGTGACAAGAAAAAGTGTTGGTTGAAAGACTGAGCTTGGGGTGTATGTTCTGCATTTAGAAATCATCACAAGGATGCTTCTGCAGCACTACACTTTGGTACTGTATGCTGTTCAAATGGTTTCTTAGAAACCAGGAGCTGGTCTGCGTAGAATGGCTGAACCCAGGGGAAATATTTTCGTCTAGCTTAAGTGCTCACATTTTGGAAAAATCCATATCAAGTACTGAGGTACACATTCAAATTAATTTAGTCTACATTCTCCATTGAGCCTTAACATTAAAAAATAATCATAATAGTTTCCAAACTCGAATTTGGTGCATATCAAGGGGGGAAGAGGAAAAAGACACAAAACAAAATAGAAACGCTCCAAACATCAGAGACCTTCTCCAAAAGGTACCAATAGCGTTTACTTGGAGATTGTACTACCTGTACACACCTCTGATTGGACTAAGCAGCGGTCCTCAAGGTGTGCTCTCCAGTCAGCAGCAACAGCGTCTCCAGGAACTTGTTAGAAATGTACATTCTCAGGCCCCACCCTAGACCTACCGAATCAGATGCTCTGGGGGAGGGGCCCGCAATCAGTGTTTTTAACAAGCCCTCCAGGTGATCCTCATGAATCCCTGGACTAAGGGGAGTAGACAGCCTGCCACATATTCTTCTAGACAATAGGAAAACAGCACAGCCCAAGAAATTGGATCTGTGAGTTCCAATCCCAGCCATGCCACCACCTCTTTCCAGGACCCTGAAAACATCATTCAAACCATCCAGATTTTCATTTCCTAAAAAAACACAAGAGCAATGGGTGCTCCCAGGTGGAGCAATGCTCAGTGATGGGAGACTGCAATGATTTAAAAAGCAAGCACGAAAATGTGTGCTGGGAAAGCTCGCTGCAGTTGATAGTCAATATGTTTTTTCTTTTTTTTTTTTTCAAAGCTATAGCAGTAGTGGATTCAGGACCCAGAGCATGTAGTTGTTTGTAACACATTTGGAATGACTGCGAGAGATGAGAAGCAACATGCAGCAAGTTAATAAGAAAAAGATTATTCCATCTGGGGAGCTGGTTTCTGCATCTGCCAACATGGCCCCCTCTTTGTGAAACAGAGCTATATTAGTCACAAATTAAATAAGCTTCCTGAATTAATCAGCTATTAACGTCCAGCTGAGGAGTCCTGGGTTCACCCCTCCAGAAAGACCAGATTACAAATGCAAAGGGCTTCTCCAGCCTTGGTGGCAAACCTTTTCCTGATCACAGGAACTGTTTCTGGAAAGGAGGACGGGAGAATAATCTATTTGCACCTCCACCCCATCTGTGTGAGTGTGTGTGTATCTGTGTGTGCATATTCCTGCACATTTTAGACACTGCAAACTGCATTTGAAGATTCTCTGTTTAGGAGCTGGGGTGGGGGGTGTCCAAATATGTTACCCATCTATTGGACAACATGGAAACCTGAATTCTGACAAGCCTACCTTAGGAACCAGGAGTCCTGGTAGTTCAGTCTTTAACTAGGATGGCCAAAGCCATTTCTGGTCTCTGGACCTCCAAGCCCTCATCTATTGTAGGAAAAGACTGAACTGGATGGTCTTGGAGGTATATTCCAGCCCTAAGAGTCTATCATCCCATTCTTCCTACTTCATCATTTGTGGTAAAAGAGGTTAAAGAGGTTTCTGAAGCTCTTAAAGGTTGGGGAACATTGTGAGAGTTCACTGTCCCTCTCCTGGGTCCCTCCACCCTTACTGCTTGGCACTTATCACAAGATTGAAATCAGGAGGTACTTGTGTCAGAATGGGAGTTGAGGAAGGGGGGAAATGCCCCAAGGAAGCTTTTCACTTCATATATAAAATGAAAATGTTACCAAGTGTTTGACAATCAGGCAGAAAATGCCTTGGAAGAGGAGCGCAAATATTCTTCAAGGTGCAAACATTTTCTGCCTGGCTCTATACTTGCTTTCAAAGCCAGACAATGATATTTGCCTATGTTTTATGTCACTTCATGACAGAAATGGTGCCCGACAAAGAGAGATCTGGTATGTTTTGCTGAGGTGAGGTCAGGAAACCCTGGATCAAACTGCAGGATTTGCGTCCTGTAAAGTCACTGTTTATAGAACCCTCCAAAACAGAAGGGACTTGCCTCTCAGTTCCTTTCGGTTTATAGCTTCACCAGGGTCATGCAGCTCTCAACCTGCTTCTCTGCTACCCCCAGCACTCTAGGTATAGACTCTTTTTGGAGACAATGGCCTTGAAGACAATGGTGTCACATGATGAATCATGGCAACACCACACCCAATAGACTTCTTCACAGCAAACCTTCAGGGAAGGTCATTCTGAGTAGAACTTTGGCTAGCTTAGGAGACAAACCTCGCTGGTTAGGCAGAGTCTAGAATTCCTCGTTCCAGCTACCAAACTTTGGCTTATTCCTGGACCAGAATCCTTTGGGCCTGAATCTCTGAAAACCTATATTTTCCTTCTAGTGCCATCTATGTCTGCTCCCCGTTCATGCTGATCTTCCCTTCCTGGTGACCTCAGGACTCTATTTATTCTGGGATCCAACTTCTCACCCCTCAGAGCACAGGACCATAGATTTTGGAGCCTGAGGGTTGGGGGTCTGAATTTCAGCTCTGACACTAGAGCTGTGTGTCTGTGGGCAAGTTACTTAACTTCTCTGTGCTCCAATTTCCTCACTTGTAAAGGACAGGTAAAAATACTACCACTTACCTCCTAGGATTTTGTGAAAAGCAAATGGGTCAATACACATAAAGCACTTAGAAAAATGATGGTCCCATGGAAAAGTGTCAAACTCTTACTCTGTTGACTGCGGATGAGCTGGGCTCACCTAGAGCAGATATCAGAGACTGTTCTCTAATATTCTCTGACTCCTAGAGAGGATCCTATTTCATCTGTGTTTCATTAAGCATCCAAGACCACTTGTCTTTTCTGGAAGACTCAGGGAGTCAACTCTTGTGTATCCCCTAGCAATATACTCCTTGGCACTTAAACTCTGGCCAATACACACACTTAGGCAAATGGAGAAGGAGATACACTACAATCAAAGGCATCTTTCTAGATTGTACAATCCAAATGAAGCCCATTATCCTTTAAGTGTCCATCCCAGCTGAATGGAAAAGACTGAAGCCAGGGTGAAATGGATGAACTCACAGAGTCAGAAAGAAAAACAAGGCGCCACAGGCATACTTCTAAAAATAGCTGTGGCCCGTCAGGAAGATCCCACCTCACCTGATGGCTGAGCTCCATGCCATGCCGCCCTTCACACAGTAAGAACGACTAGTGCCTACTGTGAGCAGGCGGTGCTCGAGGCACACCGTGCAGACGTGCTCACTTAATTCTCACAAGAGTCCATCGACTAGGTAGTAGGATTAGGACTCCCATTTTAGAGATGAGGACACTAGGGCACAGAGAGTTCAATTAAGTTGCCAAAGATCACTAGTGAGTAGCAGAGCGGGACCTGGAGTCCAGGCAGCCTGGATCTGGGGCCCCTCTGTTAACCCCTGCAAAATAGAAACAGTGTAAGGGCCTTGGGAAAATATGGAAACAAAAAAATGGAGAGAGCTACGTATCTACGAAGAGTTGGGCCTCCATCAAGAAGGTAGAGCGCTAGTGGTGCTTATAGTTTTTAGCTTTCGAGAGAACACTGGCTTGCTCTTTTAAGGGTTAACGTGCCAAGAGGCTCATATTGTGTGCGGGCCCTTCCAAAAGTGGACGCAACTCTGCTCTGTGCTGGGCAATCTGAGGGCAGGGGTTCTAGAGCTTTGTGTCAGCTGTCTCCAATACCTGGAAATGAGGCAGCTGTCACCCAGTCTACCTCGTAGCAGCTCAGAAGGGCTCCCTGTGAGCAGCCAGGATTGGGTAGACAGGCAGAGTGTTCTGGAACCACTTGCTAAACTCAGGAATGCCCAATCCTCCCTAGGTCAAAAACGTACAAAGTTGTTTTGTGTTTGGGCTTCGTGGAGGAGAGAAAGTGCAGTGGTCCTGGCCCTGCTGGGTTGGCATCAGGAGCAGAGCAGCACGTGTGCCATCTCTCCCCTACTCTTCCATGTAGGGCAGACATTGCTAACAAGTCCTAGCTGAGCTTAGTTGCAGTCTCAGAATCGTCTTTAAGGCTGTGCTCTGTGTAGTAACTGCCAGTGGAATAGAACTGACCCAGGAGATGAACTCAGTTTGCTGTCCTGATTCCCCCAGTTTCTCAAGAACAGATCCTATAGGTGATGGGATCGATCTGGCAGCAAAGTCAAGGTGCTGAAGACTGGATGTGCCCATCAGGTTGGAGCAGAATTTGGGTGAGAAAGGGCAAAGCACGTTCTACAGACATGTGAACATGAGAGTGAATTCCATGGGCTTCAGACAAATGATCCACTGTGAGAAGCCCAGTAAGGAATGATTACCCTAGGAACTGATTGAACATGGGGAAGAGTTTGACATAGGCAATAATATTACATCCCTATTTTGTACCAGATGCCATGCTAGATCCTTTGCATGCTATTTAAAATACACGTCAACTGTGTGCTACATATAACTTTAGAGACAAGGAAACTGACAACAGACAGCCTAAATAACTTGCCCCAAGGTCACACAGTTAATAAATGATAAAGTCAGATTTGAAGCCACATCTATAAAATCTCAAGACCCCCAATTGTTTTCAAATCAGCATTGTTTCATTTCCTTTCATTGTTCGTATGTTACCTACAATTCTTCATAAGTTTGCTGTTGCCTCTGTTAATAATCTCTTGGCATGCTCGCTATAACCCTGGCATTTTTCTCCCCCCACCCCAGCTTCATTAAGATATAATTGACATATAACGTTGTGTAAGTTTAAGTACAATGTGTTGCTTTGATACACATATATTGCAAAATGATTACCACCATAATGTTAACTAACACCTGCATCACATCACATAATTACTGTTCTTTTTTGTGGTGAGACCATTAAAGATCTATTCTCTTAGTAACTTTCAAGTGTACAATACAGTATTGTTAACTATAAGCACCATGCTGTACATTAGAGCGCCCAGAACATATTCGTCTTATAGCTGAAGTTTGTATCCTTTGACCAAAGTCTCCCCATTTGCCCCACCCCCAGCCCCTGATAGCCATCATTCTAGTCTCTATTTCTGTAAGTTCACTTTTTTTATTTTTATTTTTTTATTGAAGTATAGTTGATTTACAATGTTGTGCTAATTTCTGCTATACAGCAAAGTGATTCAGTTATATATAGAGAGAGATATATATATATATATATTCTTTTTAATATTCTTTTCTATTATGGTTTATCATAGGATATTGAATATAGTTCCCTGTGCTAGACAGTAGGACCCTGTTGTTTATCCATTCTATATATAATAGTTTACATCTGCTAACCCCAACCTCCCACTCCATCCCTCCCCCAACCCCCTCCCCCTTGGCAACCAGAAGTCTGTTCTCCATGTCCAAAACAGAGTCGGTTTCTGTTTCCTAGATAGGTTCATTTGTGTCATATTTTGGATTCCACATATAAGAGATATCATATGGTATTTGTCTTTCTCTTTCTGACTTACTTCACTTAGTATGATAATCTCTACTTGCCTCCATGTTGCTGCAAATGGCATTATTTCATTCTCTTTTATGGCTAAGTAGTATTCCATTGTATATATGTACCACATCTTCTTTATCCATTCATCTGTCGATGGACATTTAGGTTGCTTCCATGTCCTGGCTATTGTAAACAGTGCTGCTGTGAACATAGGGGTACATGTATCTTTTTGAATTATAATTTCATCTGGATATATGCCCAGGAGTGGGATTGCTGGATCATATGGTAATTCTATTTTTAGTTTTCTGAGGAACCTCCATACTGTTTCCATAGTGGCTGCATGAACTTACATTCCCACCAATGGTGTGGGAGGGTTCTCTTTTCTCCACACCCTCTCCAGCATTTGTTATTTGTAGACCGTTTAATGAAGGCCATTCTGACTGCTGTGAGGTGGTACCTCATTGTAGTTTTAATTTGCATTTCTCTAATAATTAGAGCTGTTGAGCAACTTTTCATGTGCCTGTTGGCCATCCGTATGTCTTCTTTGGAGAAATGTCTCTTTAGGTCTTCTGCCCATTTTTCGATTGGGTTGTTTGTTTGTTTTTTTGTTGTTGAGTTGTACGAGCTGTTTGTATATTTTGGAAATTAAGCCCTTGTTGGTTGCCTCATTTGCAAATATTTTCTCCCATTCTATAGGTTGTCTTTTTGTTTTGTTTATGGTTTCTTTTGCTGTGCAAAAGCTTGTAAGTTTGATTAGGTCCCATTTGTTTATTTTTGTTTTTGTTTCTATTGCCTTGGGAAACTGACCTAAGAAAACATTGGTACGACTTAAGGTTCAGCTGTTTTAGATTCTACATATAAATGAGCTCATACAGTATTTGTCTTTCTCTGTCTGACTTATTTCACTTAGCATAATACCCTCATGGTCCATCCACATTGTTGCAAATGCCAAGGCCCCCAATCTTAATCACCAGACCAGTGGCTCTTGATCATGATCTATACATCTGAATCACTTAGGGAATGTTTTAAAAATACATATGCCCAGGCCCCACCCCAGATGAGTTAAATCAGAATCTCTGCGAGCGGGACCCAGGCATCTGTATTAAAATTCCCCAGTGGTTCTGTTGACCAGCCAGGGTAGAACCACTACCCTAGACTCCTCTTCCTCTGGGTAAGCATGAGTCAGAAATATCAGAGAATTCTGGTCCTAACCCAGTGGCTAGGACTTGGGCATTGTAGTTTAATGTCTGGGGATTAACCAACTAGACCCTAGACCTAGGGGAAATCAAATAGAGTAGAAGACTTACCATTGGAAAAAAGAACAATTCTAGATATGAAAATCAACATTCAGAGTCAAGATGGGATGCCCAGATAGCTCAGTTAAACACTGAATCCTGTACTAGGGTCCTCAAACTCCTTCAGATTCACTGTGATCAAGAACAGAAGAGGCACAAACTCTACAGGAGGGCTGAGCCTGTAGGTGAGGGTCAAGTGGCAGCAGTGCAGAGAACAAAGCTCCACCGGCCAGAAGGCAGGCAGGTCATCACCTGTCCCACCTCTGAGCAGGTGCTCTGAGCCAGAGACAAACCTGCACGTGTCATTTCACTAAAGCTTGTCTTATTCTGCTGGACTCCAAAGGACTTTATAAAGTTCAAGCAAAAAGAAGATTTGATTGTTTGGAATGTCTTCTCTGTTTTCAGAGTGACCATTAGGTTAACATTTGGCTTTGTCTTTTGCCCCTTCTAATTTTTCTGTCTCCCCCCACCCCTACCTCAAACTGCCAAGCAGTCAGTTTGATTGACACTTAGTAGGAAAACCATCTCTATGCCTCTTGGCCCCTTCCTGGAGAGCTTCTTTGAGCAGCAGTGCAGGAGATGCCCAGCTTAGCCAGGCCACGGGGCTCATTGGAACTGGCGAATGCTCTGTGTCAGCAGGCAGCAGGGTCAGCTGGTGAGAGGGTAAAAGTGGGCAAGTGCCTGGCTTCTTCCCCGTGTTTTTCAGAGCAGGAATCTGAGTCCCTGGAATCACTAGCCTGTGGGACCAGAGGCTATTTTGAGCCTTCTCTCATCCAGTGGAAAGTTAGGGGTGGTGTCATCGGAAACTGCCAAAGAATATCCGATTTCACCCTTATCGGGGACATGCCCCTAGAGGAAATGGAAGCAGTGTTAGAGAGACCAAATACCTGTGTCAGAACGTCCCTTTGTTTTTATTTGTGTGCCATTTTTTCTCATCCGTTCCTTCCATTTTCAGCTCACCCTTTCCACTACTCTAGTTCAGGTCTTCGTTACTTCTTGCCTGGACTCTCGTGATAGTCTTCTGGTGGGTTCTCTACCTCCAATCTGTTACCCCCACCACAATCTATCCTCTCATGATAGCAGAAGGATCTCCCTGAAGATTCGATGGAAATCATGTGAAAATGCTTTGTAACACATTATACAAATGGCAACGCCCATCAATTGACTTGGCAGGAGACAGGGATGCTGTCCTTACTCACTGGTAAGGACACAGGGATAAAGTCCAGTGCTTTTGCAAAAGGATGAAACAGACAGACTGAGTGGAATGTTTTAGGGTAACAAGGGTATCACTTGGTACACACAGTATTGGAACCTTTAAAAAAGTTCTCAAGAAGTCATTCAAGATGGCCTTGTCCGCTCAGCAATTGTATGACAGTGTGATAATCCTGATGAGAAGTGCAGGATGAAGACCTAATTATGCCCATTTCTCAAGGAACGGAGGCTGAGAGAGACTGGGTGATTTGCCAAACATCTCTCAGTGAGCACATAGCAGAACCTTATATAAATTCAGAGGACATGTGCTTTCCAACGTGCTATTGATACAGATACATTGATGTAGAATGATGGATGGATGGATGGATTGATGGATGAACAGACAATATGATTTTCCTTCCTTTGACATATTAAAGGGATTTCCATTGTTGACAGAACATAAATCAATCAGACTGGCATTCATAGCCTTCTAGGATGTGGTTGTAGATTATTTTCCTACTGTGTTTCTCAGACCACTCCCAACCTACCCCTCCCTATTCTCCAAGTACACTTTGCACTCTTTCTCCACCATGCCTTTGTTCACTTCCTGATTCCCTGATTGTAAAAACCCCACCCAGGCATAACCCACTGCCAGATAAAATACAGGATTCCCAGTTAAATTTGAATTTCAAATGAACAATGAATTATGTTTAATATAAGTATGTAGAAATACTGCATGGGACACACTTAAAATATTATTTGTGTTTATTTAAATTCAAATTGAACTCGGTGTGTCTTGGAATTTCGTTTGCTAAATCCAGCAGCCCTACCCATAAGATGTTGCTCTACCCATATGCATCCTCTGATTTTACTCAGCCCATCTCAGAGTCGGATTCAGCACTTCTTTGTATTTTCCATACAGAATTCATTCTTACCAAATCATTGGTGAACAATGGGTATTTTACTGAATGTTTCTTAGTAAATATGAAAGGTGGGGTTTACGTTCCGTAATACCTATCATTTCATCTTAAAAAAAATCTTATTAAAAATGGCCTCCTGAGCCTCCGTTTTTGGTGAAAAAGTTGCCAAGTGTTCCTTTGACCTCTTCCCTACACGACATTCAGCCCTGCTCCCCAGCTCCCACTCTCTGTTACACAGGGAAGCTTCCATCTTCCAAACCCAGGCACTGACCCAAGGCACTTTTGAACATGATGGTGGACTTATCAAAGCAACCTTTCCATTAATCAGGCCTCTTCCTACAAAGGAATCATCTACTAAGAAAATAAAAATTGTTTCCACATGTTATAGAACCTTCAAGGTTCAATTTTATGAGGCCTTCAGGATTTTCCCAGGAAAAAGTAATTGCTACCTCCCCAGGCAGTAGTTATGTGTCTAGGTGACTGAGCCCCTTGTTTTACCCTATGCTCTTCTAGGGCCATGGGCATTTTCATTCATCTATGCACCCACTGCAGTCCATATAGCCATCAAGCACTCAACAAGTGTCTATGAAATTGAATGACGCAGTATAACACCACATTTTAAGTGCATTTAGCCCCAAGTGACTACAAAAAATTAGCAGCAGAACAAGGAGTGGGTCCCAGCAGTCAGGGAAAGCTATTGGATAGTTCAACTGAGTGATTCTCCATCCTGGTTGCAGGTTAGACATCTGGGGAGTTTTGTAAAAAACCATGAAGTCTAGACACCATCCCAGATCAAGTGAATCAGAATCTTTGGGGGTGGAGCTCAGGCATCTATATTGTTTTCAAAGCTCCCAGGTGATTTTACTGGGCAGGCAAGGTTGAAAACGATGGGTGGTTGCTAGAGATTTGGACTGACATTCTTCTTTGGGTCTAATCCATAACAAAGGAGTGAGAATGGGGTATGAGGGAGCGTTATGGATTTCTTTTCATTTTTTCATACAATGTGTTTTATAGTTTACACAGTGCTTTCCCACACGTGTGGACACATATGTGCATACCATACCCACAACTCAGTCTAGCCATTGAGCCTTCGCCACGTGTTCCCTTCATGAGTGTGAGGACCAGGTGGAGGCAGATGTGCTGTGCAAATATGAAATCTTGGCTTTGACTGGGTTGGGCATTAATTCACCAGTTCCCAATTCCACTTTCTCTTGTTTGGGTTCTGGTTTCACGAAGACGTCCATAACTGTGATACATTTTCGGGTAGGAAAGGATGAAGAACTTGCTAAAGCAGAATTGGCCAGCTTTCCACACCTCCATCCCCACCACACACCAACCTGAACTGACCATCAGAGGAAAACCAAAGGAACAGCTTCCTCCTGGTTTGGATACATTCCACTTGAAGCTCTTCCAGGCCTTGTGCCGCAGAATTCCTTCCAGTGTATGTGAGTGTAAAGAGGTGGATTCTTGAAGTGGAGACTCTGAAAAAGAAGGGTGAGCATGTACAGAGAGAAAACATGGGCCTGAGAGTCAGCAGATTGGAATCCCTGACCTTGCTCTGCCCCTCTCCAGCTGCATGATCTGGGCGAGTCCCCCTTCACTTCTCTCAACCTTGGTCATCTCCTCTGCAAAAGGAGGACGCTGGATTTGATGATCTTAAAATTCCCTCCAGCTCTAAATACTCCATGGCTTCTAAGTCTTGAAAAGGTGCATGAGAAGTCTGTTGAAACTCTGTGAAATAACCACTTCTAGGAAACTAAATTCTCCCCCGAGCCCTGCTTACACATGTGCTCACGTGATGCACTGAAATAAGCGCTGGATGGGAAACAGAGGACAAGCTCAGGGCCCAGCTCCACCTTGAACTGGCACCATGTTCTTGAGAAAGACATGCTCTGTCTCTGGGCCTTAGTCTTCTCATCTGTAATCTGATGTTAGGCTACATCCTCTTGACTGTCTCTTTCAGCTTGGTCATGCCAGGGATGTTGGGTGTGCTAGTGGCTGAGACTTCATGTCACAATGAATGTGAAATTTAAACATAAGACAACATTCAAAATATGAAGGAGAGATCAAAATTAAAGATGGAGAAGATACCAGTTGTCTAGGGCAAAGGAGTGAGCCAATCTCCAGTGCAAGCAGAAGGAA
This sequence comes from Balaenoptera ricei, assembly GCF_028023285.1. Taxonomy (NCBI): domain Eukaryota; kingdom Metazoa; phylum Chordata; class Mammalia; order Artiodactyla; family Balaenopteridae; genus Balaenoptera; species Balaenoptera ricei. Next base: position 83,003,290 of record NC_082646.1, on the reverse strand, counting down.
GGGAGGGAGAAAAGGAGGAAAGGAGGAAGGGAAAGAATTCACAAATAAAATTTAAGTTCTAGGTATATTTTATCCAGTCAAGGGAAAATACCCACGATAGCATCTTCATTTAAATATGGAAATTGTACCACGTTTCAGAAAGAAATCTCTTCACGTGAACAAGTGTTTGTTTGCAAAATCAGCTCCCTTTGTAGTTAAAAAAAGCTTTTTTTTTCTGTAAACTGATGTGATTTTTTCAGAAGAGAGCTAACTAGATAAATAAGCCCATATTTTGCCAATTCTTACTGATAAATAATAACTGTGTCTCAAAGTCTTGGGCCTTATTTTTTTGTTTTTGTTCTTTTTTTCATTTGGTCCTTTTAAGAGCCATTTTAGGGACCTTCAATTTTAGAAGCACACATTTTAGCTTCACACTTGAGGCCCCTGGTGATCTGGCCTCACCTGGGGTTTCAGGTCCCATGCCTCCCTGCTCTCCTGCATAGCCCTCAGGATCCACTTTTCCTGAAACACCCACTGCCTGTTTCCCATCAATACATTGCCCTTCCCACCCCTGACCCTTTGCTTGTCCTTTCTCACTCCTGTCTCTGGATAAATAAATCCTTCAAGACTCAACTCCAATGCCACGTCCTCCTTGACGCTGCTCCTGATTTCCCAAGCTAGAAACCGTCTCCCACAGGCCCTGTCCTGAAATCTCCTTCCCACTTTAATTCTAGCCCTCAATGGACCCTTAGCGTTTTCAGTCATGCCATTATACTCCTAGAACCCAGCTTGCTTTCTTCTTTAAAAAATTTATTTTATTGAAATATAATTGATTTATAATGTTATGTTAATTCCTACTGTACAGCAAAGTCATACAGTCATATATACATATACATCCTTTTTCATATTCTTTTCCATTATGGTTTATTACAGTATATTGAATAAAGTTCCCTGTGCTATACAGTAAGACCTTGTTGTTTATCCATTCTATATATAATAGATTGCGTCTGCTAATCCCAAACTCCCACTCCATCCCGTCCCCACCTCTCCTCCCCCTTGGAAACCACAGGTCTGTTCACTATGACTGTGAGTCTGTTTCTGTTTTGTAGATAAGTTCATTTGTGTCATATTTTAAATTCCACATATAAGTGATATCATATGGTATTTGTCTTTGTCTGACTTACTTCACTTAGTATGATAATCTCTAGTTGCATCCATGTTGCTACAAATGGCATTATTTCCATATTTTTTATGGCCGAGTAATATTCCATCTTCTTTATCCATTCATCTGTTGATGAACATTTAGGTTGCTTCCACGTCTTGGCTATTGTAAATGGTACTGCTATGAACATAGGGGTGCATGTATCTTTTTGAATTAGAGTTTTGTCTGGATATATGCCCAGGAGAGGGATTGCTGGATCATATGGCAACTCTATTTTTAGTTTTTTGAGGAGCCTCCATACTGTTTTCCATAGTGGCTGCATCAATTTACATTTCCACCAACAGTGTAGGAGGGTTCCCTTTTCTCCACACCCTCTTCAGCATCTGTTATTTGTAGACTTTTTGATGATGGTACCTGCTGTGAGGTAGTACCTCATTGTAGTTTTGATTTGCATTTCTCTAATAATTAGCAATGTTGAACATTTTCTCATGTGCCTGTTGGCCATCTGTATGTCTTCTTTGGAGAAATATCTATTTAGACCTTCTGTGCATTTTTCAATTGGGTTGTTTGCTTTTTTGTTGTTGTTGAGTTGTATGAGCTGAACACAGCTTTCTTGAGAGCAAGATTTGCTTCTCAGGGCAGCACACAGCACAGTGGGTATGAGATAAGGCCCAGCTGTTAGACAGACTTGGGTTTGAATCCTGGCTCTGCCCCCAGTTTCTGGGTTACTTGACCTTGGAGGGGTTACTTGACCTCTAAGCTTCAGTTTACTACTCTATAAAAGGTGGATGGTACCTACTTCATAGAGTTGCTAGGAGACTCAATGAGATAGTATATGTGAAATAACACTTAATATAGCACTTACTGTATGTCAGGCACTGTAAGCACTTACTATGTATTAAACTCAGGAACCTCATAGCAGCTAAGCCCCACTTTACACATGAGGAACCTGAGACGCAAAGAGCTTAAGGATCCCGCTCCGGGTCACATAGCTAGTAAGTAGCTCATTCAGCTCCATGGCCCATGCTCTCAGCCATTGTGCTGTATTGCCTCTGTTCTAGAAATGTTCCCAATTTTTGTCTGTGAGTAAAATTTATTTCCTTAAAGAGCCTAGCACACTGTTGGCATGAAGTAGATACTCAAGAAATCATTACTTGAATGAAGTGACTCAATATTTAATAGGAAGAAAGTTACCTGGTTAGATGCCTGTTGGCTAGAATGTGATTGGCTATTTGAATGGTGTATTTGTGGTGAACTGAGAAACAAGTGGTGAGCCTACAGGCTTTTCTGGGTTCCCTCCACTGCCTCATTTCTACCATTTCCATTGGTGAATCTAAGATACGTGGCATTGGCCCTTGGAAGAAAAGATTTCACTTCAAAAATTGTTTTCTTTCCAAGGAAATGTCAATATACTGAAGACATCCAAAGGATGTCTTCCAAGGACATCCAAGGAAGAGTAATGACATACCAAGGTTACCTTTCACTGTGTGACCTTAGGTAAGTCATTTCATGTCTCTTAGATGTAGTCTTCTCATCTGTAAATTGTTGGGGCTGAACATAATGATTTTAAGCTCTAAAATTTAATGATTCTGTGTTGTTATACATTTCTGTCTTCTTTTGATATCTCACTATGTGCTTTAAGGCACACGGGATATGGAAATGTATAAATTTGACCTATATAGGATGTTTTTGCCAAATGCAAAGAACAAAACAGAAATAAAAGCATTTTTGCTTGTAGAGTTATTATGTCCATTACTATTCATAAATTTGCATGGTATTAGTAATAATAGCACCTCCTGCATATTTAATACCTTTGCGTTTGCACAGGGCTTTTTGAGATTTTTCAAAGGCTTTCATCCTCATTGTTAAGTCTCCAGGCTATTGAAAAACACGGCAACAAAAACATGCAAGACAGATGCATAGAAAGCCTGAATTCCATCTGTATAGCTAGCACTTATTAGGCATCCATCATTTCTAAGTTCTGTAAAGAAACTTGAAAGACACACCCTAAACTCAAGCCTTGTGCTACCTAAGAGGTAAGACGTGCAAACACATCCAGCTACAAATTAAGAGCATGAAAGTATTGGGCAAACAATGGCCTGCCTAAAACATCCTGGCAACCGGGCAACAGGCCAAAAGGTCATTCTAGGATTTTTCTGCCTTAATAATCATCTCTTCCAAGCATGTGGTGCTTAGAGTTTCCAGAACATTTCACATGCATTTCTTCATTTAATTCTTAGAACAGACACACAAACCATCACTGCCACCACTTCCATATCTGTGTAGAATTCTATTCTCCTAATTTAACAGATGGGGAAACTGTGATTCAGCACTGTAAAAAGACCTGCCTTAAGTCAAGAAATTAGTATAATACTGACACAAGATTCAAATCCATATCTTCTGACTCCAAATACTGCTTTCTTGTCACTTTCTTTTTTTTACTTTTATTGAAGTATAGTTGATTTACAGTGTTGTGTTAATTTCTTCTGTACAGCAAAGTGACTCAGTTATATATGTATATATATTCTTTTTTTCATATTTTTTTCCATTATGGTTTGTCACAGGATATTGAATATAGTTCCCTGTGCTATACAGTAGGACTTTATTGTTTATCCATCCTATATATAGTAGTTTGTCTCTGCTAATCCCATACTCCCAGTCCTTACCTCCCCTACCTCCCCTCCTCCTTGGCAACCACAAGTCTGTTTCCTATATCTGTGAGTCTGTTTTTGTTTTGTAGATATGTTGATTTGTGTCGTATTTTTGACTCCACATATAAGTGATATCACATGGTATTTGTCTTTCTCTTTCTGACTTACTTCGCTTAGTATGATAATCTCTAGGTCCATCCATGTTGCTTGAAAATGACATTATCTCATTCTTTTTGATGGCTGAGTAATATTCCATTGTATATATATACACATATATTATATATATATAATATATGTATGTATACCACATCTTCTTTATCCATTCATCTGTCAATGGACATTTACATTGTTTCCATGTCTTGGCTATTGTAAATAGTCTTGTCACTGTTTTTTATCTGAGGTTTCATGGAGAACGGGGAGGTGGCTGTAAAGCTCTGGAGGTTTTGGTTACCATCAGGTTGAATAAGAGAGAACAGGTGTGCTTGGATGAGGCAGGGAAGCCCAGGTACATGGAGGAAAAGAATGATGGTCTTTAGTTGCTGAAATATTTTAAATTGGAAAGGTATTTTTATGTCCATTTACAGATGAGGAAACTGAGACTCAGAGAAATTAGTCCAAAATCACATAGCTAGTGGCAACGTCAAGATCTGAACCCAGGTGTGCCTGGCAGTAAATAAAATGACTAGAAGCATAAGGTTTGGTATGAGCCCTGCTCTCCACAGAGATCTTGGTCCCGCTCGCTCCCTAAGCCTGGTATCTTCATCACAAAATAAGGCTGATAGTAACCACCAGTAAGATCTTGTTTTATGTATTAGGTGAGATAATTCCTGTGACACACTCAATATGGTATCTGGTGTATAGGAAATGTTCTGTAACTACTAGCTACCAAGATTATTTGCTAGACCTCACTGCTTCTCTTAAGTACCATCCCTCCCCTCCTTAATGCCATTCCAGGAAGATACAAGTGAATGTAAGAGATGGAAAAAATATGATCAAGTAGAATGGATGTGTTTATAGCTGTCCGGCTCACACTGACCTTCTCGGTGGACTGCCTTTGATACATCGACACAAACACGTGGGTTGGACAGAGCTGGTTAGATCAGAGGTGAACACGGATCTAAGTGGAAAGAGTCAGGTCCTCCTCTCTGGAAATTTGAAAGTGGGATTGGGAAAGACATGACAAGTTTTGCTTATTTCTAGAGCTATTACATGTAAACGTGAGAGCTCTGGGATGGCCGTACGCCTTCCTGTGAGCTGAGAATGATGACCGTCTGTGGATAGAGAGAGGGCGAAACCAGTCCGCAGAGGAAGGCAGTAGTGAGAGGGTATCCTGCCCCAGTCCCCTCCTAAGGCCCAGCTCTGACCCTGTCCTTGGGTTCCATGTCCACGTCCTCCGTGTCACCTCAGCTCGATCAAGGAGTCCCACCTACTACAGCAACAACTGGGGCCCTGTAGCCCTGTTACTCAGCCCACACGGTGCGGGAGTCCAAACCCCAAATCTCCTTTGAGTCATGAGGATTTCTTCTTTAGGAAAGAGAACAGTGAAACTGCGTACCCAAGCACCCAGAGGAACACTTAAGCCAACCTCTGTCTGGACTGAGGCTGTGTGATAAGTCTATTTCAGATGATTTGGGCTTTAAGGACATGAGATAATATAAAATACCGCCACCTAAGATTTCAGGGGTTCCAACTGAACTCTGAGTTACATTCATCACTGACATCCACGCATGCCTAGTGTGGGCAAGATAATAGTAAGGGTTTGCATAAGAAAATAAACCTCAGTCTAAGGGAAGACGGCATTAGGCGGACAGTCTTGGTGCAGTAATACAGTCTTAGTCAGCAAAGGAGAGGGGCAGACCCCAGCTCAGTGTTTTACCTCCCAACCTAGTTCCCCAGGGTATCTCCTCTGGATCCTATAGACAGTGTTAAGGGTATATAGGGAGACAGAGGGATGCTGGGATAAAAGCCAACCAAGCTCAGACTCTTTAAGAATTGAGGCTACTGGCAGTTTGGTAGCCTCACCAGAACACCAAACATGAGAAGAGGCATTTTTTCTACCACCACTGCACAGAACCCTATATGACCTTGACACCTCTTGGCCGTGGTGTCAGGTGGAAGACTGTGGTGTCCAGCACAAGTAGCTCCCCAGGAGCTTTGACAGAACGAGGCGGATGCCATGGAGAAACCCAAAGGACAAATGTCTGCTACACACACAGCAGCCCCTGTGGGCTCTTGGAAATAATTAAGAGAGGGAAGACTTTAAAAAATAATACCAGAAGTACTGCAAGAGCAATTAAGGCTGGTAGGGAGGTGGGCTGCAGTAAAGCATAGGTTCGAAATGACAGCCGCTCCTGGGACATAAATATACACTCAGGCAACCACAAAGTTTGGGACCAGATGACCTGAAAGAATTTAATGAGGCTGAAAATTCAGGCCAGTGATGTGAAGTGCAGATGGCTGCTGAGTCGTGGGATTGGGAGTCATCCAGCTTCTTAACCTTAACCTCTTAACCTTAATGCAAATGGTAACCTCAGTGATTTACAAAGCAGCTTCTCCTCTCCTATTTGAATATCACTACAGACATCCTCATTAGGGATTCAGAGGGCAGAGAGGATGCCAGCCGGGTCCCAGCCGGGTCAGGAGGCAAGCAAGACTCCACTTGGATTTTCCTGGTAGGATGGTGATCTGTATAATATTAACTCTGAGAAGCCTGACAGGTGCCCTGGGGATTCAGGAATGTGCAGGTATCTTATTCATAGTGGGAAGAAGATTCCCGGCGAGGTCATTGCAGTAGAAAGGCAGAGTGGGATTTTTTGGTCACACAACCTCAAATTACAGTTCTACCACTTACCAACCACGTAACGTTGAACATGTTAATTAACTTCTCCGATCTCCAGTTTCTGTTTCTGCAAAACTGGGATAACAATATATGAAGGCAATAGTTAAAAAGCGCCTTTTACTTTTCCTGTTATAAACTGACTCTCTTGTAACCCCATTGTTACTTTCCTTTGCTCTTTCAAAACCCAGATGCCCAGGGGACCAGGCAAATAACCTAAGGGTGTGTAGGGCCACGTGGGGACCTGACCAGGGCATGTAGGAGAGCGCCTGTCCCATCTGAAGAGGCTTCCTTAGATCCAGCCTACTCTCACTGTGGAAATGCCAGCCTGGGATCATCAGATGTGATTTTTCAAGATATGCCAGAAATGTGGAGTTTCATATGCAGTCTCTCATTTTAAATGTCGCAACTAATTCAATTTTTTTCAACAAATACATTATAAGGCAAATCCACAACAGGCTGCACTCAGCCCGTGGCTGCCGGCTTGTCTTGAGAGAAGGAACCTGATATCCCAGGCTGAGTCTCACCTCAGAAACCAGTTCAAAGCCCCCAGGCATCATTGGCTTCCCCCAAACAGAAGTCCAAACTGAGGGAGGAAGGAAGACTAGACACAGGGATTGTTCCTGGGGCTCCCTAGAGGGGCTCTTGGTTACCCACATTGGATCAAGGGCTCCTGTGTCCCACATGCAGCTTTCAGAAGTCCCAGGGGGATGACACCTCCTCAGCTCCCATCTTCCAGCACGGGGACTCAAATGCCATGGAACTCAGGTTCCCCCATGCATGAGATTGCACTCTCCAGGAAGTGTTCCAACCTCCAGGCTCTCTTCTGGGCGACCTCACCACTCCCACAAGAATTGGGTAATTGAAATTATCCTTTACACAAGCCTGAGGGATTGGATGTACAAAGCTTGTCAGGGGATTGATGGATTTTGACATTCTCTCTCAGGCTGCTCAAACTCAGATGAGAAACAAATCATCTTGGCAATCAGGTGGAGGAGGAAATGTCACTGAGAGTCAGCCGCAAGCAAATGCAGATGGAGGTCCCTTGAGAGACCCTGGTGGCAGAGGAATTCAACATGTTACAACAAGGTCGTGACCTCTGTAGATTAAGAAGTTATCAAATTCACAAAGAACGTGGTGATCGTTAAACAAATCCTAGCCCAGCAGAGGGGGAACACTCTTCCAAGGATTTTATCTTTAATAAGCAGATGATTTTAAAATCATCTATGGCTAGCATTGCAGGCAGAATGAAAGGTGAGAACTCACATGTGTTAAACATCTACTGTACTCCATGCATGGTGGTTATATATAATGTCTAGCTATGGGACGCAACACAAATTACTTAGCCATACTGAGACTCAATTTGCATCTGTAAAACAAGAATGATAGTGTATCTATCTTGCAGGATTATGGTAGGAAATAAGGCAAAGTATATGAAAACCCCTGGTACTGGGTCTGGTACGTATTAAGAATTCAGTAAGTAATCTCTATCATTATCTTATTACTTCAGTGATTCCTCACAACAGCCCAGGGATATTATTTGCATTTCAAGATGAAAACTTAAGTGCACAGAAATTACTTGTCTGAATTGCTTGCCCAGATCCTTTTAGCCAGGATTGAAATTTGAGTTTGCTTTTTAAAATTTTTTTGAAGTATAGTTGATTTACAGTGTTTCAGGTATACAGCTAAAATGATCCAGTTATACATATATATATATATGATATATATATATATGATATATATGATATATATGATATATATATATATTCTTCTTTAGATTCTTTTCCCTTATAGGTTATTACAAGATATTGACTATAGTTCCCTGTGCTATACAGTAGGACCTTGTTGGTTATCTATTTTATATATGGTAGTGTGTATCTGTTAATCCCAAATTCCTAATTTATCTCTCACCCTACTTGGGTTTTCTTTTGATGTTTTTTTCAACAAAGTTCTTTTTCTGGTTTGGTGATATTAGAAGCCAATTTGCTAAATTTTTCTAGCCATTTTTCTCTTCAACCAAAATGGAATGAGGCAACATTCAGCACCTGACTAAACCTTCCCAAGGCCCTTGGTTCATTGATGCCCTCCTCTCCCCCACCCCAAACAGTTTCACCCACTGGGTGCCTGGGGCCAGGCCCTCTACTGCCAGTGCCCCCTGTACCCTGGGTCTTGGTCCTGGGGTGTCCATCCCAGGCTAAGTCACTCCCACACCATGCAGCTGTTACCTCACACAGGATGACTTCCTGGATGGGTCTGCCCCTCGACACTGGCTTCTTATTCTCCCCTTCCTTACTACTCTCCATTCCTGAACTTTGTCCCCTGTCCGCCGTGTTGCTTGCTCCTTCGTCCTGACATCTGATTTGGCTTCTCCATCTTGACCCTCAGGCTGCTGTTCGACATGCCTCCAACAAGGCTTGTTCCGCTCTTAGGACCTCCCCCTCCCAGTCTGCCCTGCCCCTCCTTGTCCAGGGTGAGACTGAAACTCAGTGAGCTCCGCGGATCAGCTCCTGGGGCTGTGCTGGGGGAAGGATGGGGGTGTGAGAGCCACAGCCTGGCCGAGGCCCTCCAGAAACTGCTTTCTTCTGGAAGAAGAACTGAAGTTTCCAAGTTAGCTTTCGCTTTGAAGCCTAAAACAAATATCGTCAATTTTAAAGGGAGAGCCCACCATTTATTTAATAACAGCTGATTTTCTGAAAGAAAGGCAGATGGCGTGATAAAACATTTCAGTGTTAAGACTTACTCAACCTGATTTCAGAAACATTAAAAAGTGTTTTGCATGTCAGTGTGTGTTTGTGTGTGTGTGTGTGTGTGTGTGTGTGTGTGTTTTCCAGGGGGCACTGGTGGGAATGTGTGTGTTAGGATAAAGGAAGCATACTACTACAATTTAGTGAAATTTTCATTTTACCCAGAGTGATTCCTTTTTTAAAATTTATTTATTTATTTTTGGCTGTGTTTGGTCTTCGTTTCTGTGCGAGGGCTTTCTCCAGTTGCAGCGAGCAGGGGCCACTCTTCATCGCGGTGCGCGGGCCTCTCACTATCGCGGCCTCTCTTGTTGCGGAGCACAGGCTCCAGACGCGCAGGCTCAGTAGTTGTGGCTCACGGGCCCAGTTGCTCCGCGGCATGTGGGATCCTCCCAGAGCAGGGCTCGAACCCGTGTCCCCTGCATTGGCAGGCAGATTCTCAACCACTGCGCCACCAGGGAAGCCCCACCCAGAGTGATTCTTAAAGCAAAGAGTTTATCTGTGAATAAGTAGAATCAGAATCTCTGTTTATTATCTGTTTACAGAAAGGCAGGCTAAGCCCTGCTCTAGCTGCAGGGGATGCAGGCCTGGGGAAGCTACCGTGGTGTTCTCCTAGAGCTCTCTGTCCATAGGAGAAGACAAACTCGTGTATGGAAAATGCCACCATAATGTGTTAAGAAGGGGCCTGAGCCCTTAACCCCGTCTGGGGTCTCAGGGCTAATTTCTTCAAGGAACTTTCCCTTGAAGAGGATTTTGAAGGGTAATAAAAATGATAACTGGCACTTATTGAAGAAACATTATGTGGTAGGCACTGCTCTAAGTGTTTTCCATCCATTACCATTTAATCCTAAGAACTGTTTTATGAGATAAGGATTATCACTCTGCCTGTCACACAAATGAGGAAAGTAAAGCACAGAGAGCTTAAGTAACTTGCCCAAAGTCACACAGGCAGTAAGTAGCAGAGGAAGGATGCAAACCTAGGAAGCCTCAGGGTTGTAAGTTAATCAGAAAAAGAAAGGAGAACACGAGCAAAGGCACAGAAGAGTTATGCAGCAGACGCTGTTGGTGCCGTGCCCATATCCCGAGGTAGTGTTCCAGAGAACTCTTCTTGCACTCTTGATGGCTTTTCTCTCACCCAAGGGAGGCAGCGCTGCTGTGCAAGGTGGGCTAGGTGTGCTGCTAATGAATTAGCATGTTAGGGTGTGTTGGTGTGAAGTGGTGTATAAACGCCCCAGCTCCCTTACCCTTCAGGTAAGAGAACTCGAAGGCATGTGTTTGACACCATTTCCCAGCACTTCCTTTCAGGATTAAGCTCCAGACACCCACAGTGACAGCTGGTTTGGTAGCCCACCCTATATCGGCCACTTTCCTTCACTGCATAATTTCCCTACCCCTTTAGAGGTATTTCCTGAACTTCCCAAGTATAAACTCCTTAAACTTGAATCCTTGTGCCAGGGTCTACTTTTGGGGAAACATAAGCTAATACAAATTTAATATTGCTAAAATATCAAGTAAGAGACTGAAGAGGCATAGTAGGGTCCATACAGACGTATACCCACAGATGGTCCGTTACTGCCCTAGGACCGTGTGTTTATAGACTCAGAGAATGTAAGATACATATGATATCACTGCAGGAAGTCCCTAGGAGATCATCTGTTTGTCTCATTCCCATTTTGCAAACAATACACCTAAGACCTAGAGTGGGAAGTGACTTGCCTGTGTCACTTAGCAGATTTGTGGTAAAGCCCAGGTTCTCATTGCCTAAACACAAATGTTGAGATCCTAGTCACGGAGGCAAACTAAGGAGCTATTTGGAATAATTTTTGCACCAACTGCACCACCTTTATCAAACTTACAAAAATTAGGAACTTGAGGAATTCATTTCTGGGGCTCTTTCTCTAAAACCAGCTTGTGGCAAATAACTCACCAGAGCAAACTAGAGCCCATAGTTTGACCATAGATTGACCATTTGGTCAATCCAGTCTGTTCATTCCTAGGAAGCAATGGCAGAAAAATAATAAAACAAAGACATGCATATATGTGCATAATACAGCATTATTTATAAGAACGAAATAATAGAAGCAACTTGAATATCCATCAGTGGAGCAATACCCAGTGTCATTGAAGATATCCATGCTGTACTAAATGAAAAAAGGAAGTTGTGACTGCATATGTATAGTCTGATCCCCTTTTTGTTTAAAAAAAAAAAAAAAACCTTATGTGTAGATAGATATTTTGCTTCATAAGCACAAGAAAATTCTGGAAAGATACCAAACTGTCAACAGTGTGTGGTGGTTTGGTTTTTGGAATATTCACTTGTGTTTGTCCCACCCTGTGTTTCTTCCTTTCCTGCGCTGTAAGCAGATGGTCAGGCCTTTTTGTGGCCTCTTGCCACGAGGGAGATTTTTGTCCCAGGGCCAGAAGACAAAATTGTCTGCAAGACACTTCTGATCTTGGTCCGGAATTTTATAAAATATAAACCCATTGAGGATATTACCTTTGGCATCCTGGAGGAACAGCAGAAAGAAGGGAAGGCCTTTGAAATGGAAATGGGATGGAAATCTGTGAGTCCTGGGGTACTCCCTGAAGGAGGAAGACCTCAGATGGCCTGGCCTAGGGGGCTGGGAATTCTAAAGCCTCACCAAAGATTTTCCTGGCTTTGAAAGAGGCCGCAGAGGAGCCAGCACTGGAAGAGATCATGTGGTCTGAGACCATGGATGCCTCAGCTGTAAATATCATAGACGAAATCCAACGGCTAAAGAGACCTCCCCAGGACTTGGTGCTATGTAAAACCCTGGGACCCTTGCCCACCCCATGAGGGTGACAGTAATGGCTGACATCAAATTCCTAATAACCTGATAGGATGAGGAGAGTGACTGTAGGCTCAGAATTGGATTTAATTTATGTAAAAGAAATAAAGTGCTTTTTCTTGCGCATCTGAGTTTGTAAAATAAGATTCATGTTCACTATAAGAAACGGGGCTGGAGATTCAGAGGAGAGAACTTCACTTCTTACGTCATGTCATTTCCAAGTAATAGGATTATGGATCGTTTTGATTTTTCCCTTTTGCTTCCCACAATGCCAAGTATTTTTCTAATAAACCCATTGTTAGTGTTCGTTAAGTCATCCCACCCTCTCAGGCTGGTGGCAGCCTCTCCAGGGGGACAGAGTCAATTGTATAAGCTTCATTTCTGACCCTGAGACACAGGTCCTATTTATTCGTTTACACATCACTTGAAAGAGCCATTTGCTCAAATGGTCTGTGACATTTGCACCAATAGGAATGCTCACTCTCCTGGGTCCTGAATTTCTGGTTCTCCAGGACTCTAAATTCCTCTGCTCTCTCAGAAAGGAACCCTCTGTCTACTACCTCTTCCTCCATCTCCTGACTCAAGTATTCCCCTCAGTGTTCTTCAAGTTGTGAATTTACCTTCACACTCATTCCCCAGATTTCCTCGATGAGATTCTTTTACAGTTTCTCTAGAGGGCTTTCCACTTAGGAAGAGAAAATGCCTCTAGGAGTGGATAGGAAGGAAAGAGGATGTGCTGATGGCCAGGATCGGCTGTAGAGAGTGGACGCTGCTGTCAGGGTGCTACAGAAAAGACCACCCCATTTTGAAAAATGCAGTCATTCCATCTAAGCCCCTGCATGGAAGAAGAGGAAGAGGAACCTTTCACACATCAGCCCTTGGGACCCACCAACCCATCCAGTCTTAGTACCCACTGCTCTCCAGGGCACAGCCTCCCAGCTATCAGGCTACGGCTCTCCATTGATCCTCTCAAGGGCACAGGTCCAAACTCTAGGTCTTTGTACAAGCTAGTTTCCCCCCACCCCCTTTTTAAAATTTTATTGGAGTATAATTGATTTACAATGTTGTATTAGTTGCTGCTGTACAGCAGAGTGATTCAGTTAAACATATACATATGTTCATTCTTTTTTAGATTTTTTTCTCATATAGGTTATCACAGAATATTGAATAGAGTTCCCTGTGCTATACACTAGGTCCTTGTTGGTTATCTATCTTATATATAGTAGTGTATATATATGTTCACCCCAAGCTCCTGATTATCCCTCCCCCCTGCCACGTTTCCCCTTTGGTAACCATAAGGTTGTTTGGGATATCTGTAAGTCTGTTTCTGTTTTGTGAATAAGTTCCGTTTTATCATTTTTTAAAATTCGATTCCACATATGAGCGATATCATATGATATTTTTCTCTGTCTGACCTACCCCACCCAGCACGATAATCTCCAGGCCCACCATGTTGCCACAAACGGCACCACCGCCGATTTCCCTTCTTAATGAACCATTTCCATCACACTTATAATCTAATTTATTTCTCATTGAAGCTTATTCTACCTCCTCCTGGCTGTAGTCAACTTCTCTGAACACAGATATTACCTATACATACCTTGATGAGTCAGGAGTCTCCAGAGAAACAGAACCAATAGGAGATTTTATGTGTGTGTGTGTGTTTGTGTGTTATTGACATATATATATATAGTTGACCTTTGGACAACTTAGGTTTCAACTGCATGGGTCCGCAGTGGATACTTTTCAGTAGTAAATATTACAGTACTACATGGTCTGTGGTCTGTATATGTATGTATGTAATATATATATAATATTATGTAACATATTATGTATATAATATATGATAACATATAATGTAATCTATATCTGTTTTTCTGGGGGGAGAGTGAGAGAGACTTATTATAAGGAGTTGACTCACACAATTGTGGGGACTGGCAAGTCCAAAATCTGTAGGATAGGTTGCAAATTCAGATAAGACTTCAGTTGCAGTCTTGAGTCAAAAACCCACATCTAAAAAAATTACCTTTACAGCAACATACAGACTGGACTGATGTTTGATCAAACAGCTGGACACTATAGCCTAGCCAAGTTGACACATGAAATTAACATTACAATACTTCTACAGTTCTATTATTTTACATGTTTGAATCATATCTCTTCAATAGGGCTTTAAGCTATTGGAAGGCAGGGAACAGAATGACGTTATGAATCAGGCAGAGATGAGTCTCTTGAAAGCCCTCATATAGTAACCAGAATCTCAAATACATTTCCTGTGACTGTGAACTTAACCATTCAGAGATGATAGAAAATGTGGGCTTCTTATTCTTTCTGCTACAGCCTTCTGGATGCTTGCTGTGGAAATGGGCTTTTCATTGAAGCTTATTTCAACAAGAAAAAAGGAAGCAATCTCAGCTAAGCCCTTGAGTTAGCAACTGACATAAGGGGTCAGTGGGAGTAGATTGCTGAAAGTTGTGATTGAAATGAAATTCATGATTATCTCTGGATTTCTTGAAGCCATGCTAGCCATGATGGAGAGCACACAGGGCCAGCTGGGGAATTGGTCAATAGTAGGTCAAACATTAATTGGGCCATCCTCCCTCCCCCACCTGCTCTGAATCAGAGAAGAGGGGTACCAAAAGCAGAGGGACAAACTTGTCTGCTTCTGCTAGCCTTCAGAGTAAACCACAGTTAATAGCAGCACTTTAAAACCATCCCCACTGCAGCTGACTCTGAGGAGAGATGCAACCCCATTATAGCATGTCTCTGGTGTGGCAGCATTGAAATGTCTCCTGGCTCTTCTTGTTCTTTCCCTAAGACCTGTCATTTCCCAGAGGGACGGTACATAATATAATACTTTAATATTTAATATAAAACACATTCCAGTAGTACTTCATCTGCCTGTATCATGTTCCTAGAAGTATATTTAGAATTTTAAGCTGTTCCAACTATTACACATTTTGCCAAATTTTAGTCATCGAGGGAGTTGTGTTTTAACATCTGTTGACTGCAGATGTTCAGCAGTATGAAATATTCTCTTAAGATGCCAAAATGCAATTAAAATCATAATATTTTTCTTAGTAACACATCACGCCACATCAATGGAAATTCAGAAAGATAAAACTCAATGAACAATGGATGGTAATAATTCTCTAAACAAATCAGCTGTGGCTCGCAGCAGGGAAGAATTAACTTTTAACTAAATTAGGTTAAATTAATCAATGCCAATTTGCCCAGCTCTTGAAGAGATGGTTTTTTGTTTTTTGGGTTTTTTTCAAACCAGACAATGGTCAGGTGGAATAAAACACAAGAAAGGACATCTTTTTTGGCTCATAGGTTGACGATAATTGGATAACAAACTTTTTACCTTACGTTTGGCTGAGCCACTAATTCAGAATATGTCAGTGTTTAAAACACTGAACGCTTCTCTTGAATGCCAACATGGGGGTGTCTGATTTATGTACCTGGGCTCCAGATTCAAAGGAAGGTGTGTGACACATGGCCTGGACATGCCTCAGCCTGGATGATGATCTCTACCCCAAACAGTGGAAGAAACCCATCACACAAGCAGAGGGGACTCTTCCTCTGACCTTATTAGGATCTGATGCTGCCTTGTTTTGGCTGCTGGGTGGGGAGGTAGGAGCAATACTGGAGCTTCCAGAAGGGAGAACTTTCTCTTTAGTGTTAATTAAGCAGTACCAGGAGATCTCACTGTTCAAAATAGCTCTCTCCCTGTCTGAAATTCTACTGCTCGAGTTTTTCTTTAGGTTTAAAATCTTGAAAGCTCCATAATGTTCCCAAGTAGAACAATGAAGCCATTAGTAGTCAATGCCTTCCTTCAATTTTTTTTCCAATTCAATTTTAGGTCTAATTTTATCTGCTTCCTAAGAATAAGTTTCATATTTTCATGAGGATTGGGCCTACATATGTAACTGATTCAAACATCTTAATTTGTTGACTAAATCAGTCCAAAAATCAGTTAAAATTCTTTTTTGGGCAAAAGTGAATTTGTCAAATTGGGCGACCCACTATTTCTTAAATTCATCATTGATTGATTGAGCATCTGTTATGTGCCAAGCCCTGCACTTGTTCCTGGGGCAACAGAGATGAACTTCCATAGTCTATGTTTCTGTCACCGTGTCAGTGTGATGGGGACACAGGTATATAACCAGACCATTGTCATGCAGTATGGTAAGTGATGGGGAAGGTAGGCATAGGGCGCTTTTGAGCACAGAGCCGCAACCAACCTCATCCTGGCAGTGTATTGATGACTTTGTCTTTGAGTTTCTAAGTGCATTGGAAAGGTATAATGAGGAAGTGCATAATTAGTAGAGAGTATTTATATAAAGTTCCACCATGTTTCTATTCCTGGGCCAGGTGTTTGAGTTGGAGATGTGTGTTGGAGAAGAGAAGTTGGAAAGCAAGAAAACATCATGTTGGCCACCAGAGTTCAGAATTTAATTGCAGGAAATAAGATGGAAGTGGAGGGAATCAAGACAATCTACATATTTGTAAAATATAAGCAGCATGTTGTGTGGGCAAACAGTAAGTGACATGCATGAAGAGAAAAGGAAAAGAGTGATATAGGGTGAAATCATCTCAGAAAGGTCTTCCAAGAGGAGACAAGTGTGAAATAGACATGGAAGGACTGGTCCATTTGACAATGGTAAAAGCAAAGGGCTCAGGGTATCTATGCAGTGGGGGTAGCAGGGGCAAATGTCTAGAGCTGGCAATAAGGGGAAAGTTTTTGTTGTACTATGGGTATTACAGGGGGCATGGGGAGGGGATTGTGCAATAAGGGACCAGAATAAAGGTCTGAGGTTGAGTTTTGTGCAGGTTCTTTAACTCACCCATTATTGAGGGCCATGCACTGGGCTATGTACTATGATTATAAGAATTTGTAAATTCCTGCCATCTTGAATCTTCTAATCTAGTCCTAAAAAGATACTTAGATTTCTCAGAGCCTCAGTGTGTCAGTGTCTATGCTCCTTTCATTACATCCTTCAAATAGGGTCCACCAAAGGAAATCTCTCTGATCTGTTCAGCCAAAATAATGTATAATGACAATAATAGTAGCTAATGTTATCAAGTACCTCGCAGACCAGGGTACTGTACTAAACACTTTACATGCCTTATTCACAATAATAGTTAACATCTAAGTGTTTCCGTGTACCAGGCACCATGTTATATTTACAAAGATTTCATAATTTAATCCTTACAACAAACTTTAAAACTATGCAATACGATTATCTCCATCATCTATGAGAAAACCGAGGCTCTGCAGGGTCAAATGATTTACCCAAGGTCACCCTTAATTTTTGTGGGGAGAGGGAAGATACTCAGAGAGTGGGATAACCAACACTGTGCGCTGCCTGATGTGGCAGAATGTGTAGCACACGGCACAACTTCTGAAGCATGCTTGCCAGAAAACATTGAACATAAATCGAGTTAGGTCTTTAGATCTACCTTTTGGTTTATTGAAAATAGAGGGATAAAGAATCAAAATAAATGATACCATGAAGAAGTAGACAGAAAAACTTAGAATTTGGGAGTATAGGAACTGTAGGCCAGCTGACCTGATTTCTTGAATATCTCAATTATATATATTTTTTAATATAATAATAAATAGATACATAGAGAGATAGGAAGTAGAACTTGCTTTGGATTGAGTTAATTTAGTGTTTGGGTGTTGTTTGTTTCCTAATTTGAGCAAAAAAAAATTTTTTTTAACTTTTTTGAATAAGTGAGGAAATCTGAATGTGGACTGGTTATTGGAAGATGCAAAGGAAATATTCTTAATTTTCTTGGGTGTGATCGTGGCACTGAGCTTATGGAAGGAAATGCTAATATTTTTTGAAGATATGTACAAGTGAGTTAGGAAATGACATGAAATGTGGGATTTGCTTAAAAATATTTAGCAACAATAGCTATAACAGGAAAGGGTAAATGTTGCAAGCATGGCAAATATTTGCTAATTGTTGACTCTGGGTGATGGATATTTGGAGGATGATTGTATAAGTCTCTCAGCTTTTCTGTGTGTTTGAAATTTTTTTTCATAAAAATTTATTTTTAGAAATGCATAGCTTAAATAATTAACAAGGCTGAAAATGAATCCTCCTATACCACTGAGCCCAATTTTGTGGCCAGAGTAGGTGATCAATAAGTACATGGTGAGTTATTGGAACTGGAGCCTGGAAAACAGCTGCAGCATGAATGGAAAAGGCTTTGTGCTCCTAACAAACAATGGTCTGCTCCAGACCAGAAACCTCTCTTCTCTTTCAGAATGCTGCATGTTGCTTTTTTGTTTTTTTTTTAATTAATTAATTTATTTATTTATTTTTGGCTGTGTTGGGTCTCTGTTTCTGTGCGAGGGCTTTCTCTAGTTGCGGCAAGCGGGGGCCACTCTTCATCGTGGTGCGCGGGCCTCTCACTATCGTGGCCTCTCTTGTTGCGGAGCACAGGCTCCAGACGCGCAGGCTCAGTAGTTGTGGCTCACGGGCCCAGTTGCTCCACGGCATGTGGGATCTTCCCAGAGCAGGGCTTGAACCCGTGTCCCCTGCATTGGCAGGCAGATTCTCAACCACTGCGCCACCAGGGAAGCCCTGCATGTTGCTTTTTAATGAAATATTCTCTTTCTGTGTTTGCCTTCAAGGTTGCCCTGGATGTTAATTTTCATCAAAATTCATACAGATAATATTTTTAAATGTGAGAGAGATGGGCCTTTACAGTGTGGTTCACCTTGTAAGTCTGGCTTGCTTGATTACAGAGAGCTCTGAATGCAGGCTGAGACTTCAGCCTTGTCTTTGAGGAGAGCAAACAGCAGCCACAACTTAAACATGGACATGATGAAATCAGTGCTTTAAGTGAATCAATTTCCAGTTTCCTCTGCCTTTCACAAAGGCATTTCCCTTATGCTAGGGTAAAACTACACCTCAAATGTGGCTGCAGAGGATTGGGGGATACAACAGACAGACAGAAAGACACTGCCCATGCTAATCTGCTGCTTTGAACATGACCAGACTATTTTTCCATATCAAATCTGCAGGGAATAACAGAAATGACATCAACAAATATTCTTCTGGATATTGATTTATTAGATGAAATATGATATTACTGATCCTTTGCCTAGGGGAAACAAGACAGAAATCTCTGTATATAATATGTTTATAATTAGATGCTTGTCTCTCAATTCCAGAAGCTGGTGATTGAACTCCCAGAAATGAACTGGCACCAATTCCCATGAATGAAATGACTATGAATCACTTCATTCTTGAAAATTAAACAAAGATGTGACTTAACAGGTGATGAGTTAGGTGGATGTGCAATATTTCCACAAACACTCAGCCACAATACACGCTCATATTATTGGTATGATTCGGAACCCTTTAAACATTCCTGCATCTGAGCCTTACAAGAGAGAAGAAACTGAACATATCTGTTTAAACATGCTTAACGAATTATTTTTGTGGAGGTCTATCTTTCAGTGTTTCAGATGAAGTGTTGTGTAATTTTCACACCAGGGCATCCTATGAGAAACAAGTTTCTGCTTTAGAATAGTTCCTTCACCTACATAAGAAATAAAACGGAAAGAGGACCAGAATTATCAGTCACTTCTTTTTTTTTAAATTTATTTTATTGAAGTAGAGTTGATTTACAATGTTGTGTTAGTTTCTGGGGTACAGCAAAGTGATTCAGTTATACATATATATGCATTCTTTTTCATATTCTTTTCCATTATGGTTTATTATAGGATGTTGAATATAGTTCTCTGTGCTATACAGTAGGACCTTGTTGTTTATCCATTCTCTATGTAATAGTTTGCATCTGCTAATCCCAAACTCCCAATCCAACCCTCCTTCAACCCCCTTCTCCTTGACAACCACAAGTCTGTTCTCTATGTCTGTGAGTCTGTTTCTATTTCATAGATAAGTTCATTTGTGTCATATTTTAGGTTCCACATATAAGTGATATCATATGGTATTTGTCTTTCTCTTTCTGACTTACTTCACTTAGTATGATAACTTCTAGGTCCATCGTGTTGCTGCAAATGGCATAATTTCATTCTTTTTTATGGCTGAATAGTATTCTAGTGTGTGTGTGTGTGTGTGTGTGTGTGTGTGTGTGTGTGTGTGTGTGTATACACCACATCTTCTTTATCCAGTCACCTGTTGATAGACATTTAGGTTACTTCCATGTCTTGGCTATTGTAAATAGTGCTGCTATGAACGTTGGGGTGCATGTGTCTTTTCAAATTAGACTTTTGTCTGGATATTTGCCCAGGAGTGGGATTGCTGGATCATATGGTAATTCTATTTTTAGTTTTCTGAGGAACATCCATACTGTTTCCATAGTGGCTGCATCAACTTACATTCCCACCAACAGTGTAGGAAGGTTCTCTTTTCTCCACACCCTCTCCAGCATTTGTTATTTGTAGACTGTTTAATGAAGGCCATTCTGACTGCTGTGAGATGGTACCTCATTGTAGTTTTGATTTGCATTTCTCTAATAATTAGAGCCATTGAGCAATTTTCCATGTGCTTATTGGCCATCTGTATGTCTTCTTTGGAGAAATGTCTATTTAAGTCTTCTGCCCATTTTTTGATTGGGTTGTTTGTTTTTTGTTTTGTTCTGTTTTGTTTTAATTTTTGGCTGCGTTGGGTCTTTGTTGCTGTGCACAGGCTTTCTCTAGTTGGGGCGAGCGGGGCCACTCTTGGTTGCGGTGCGCAGGCTTCTCATTGCGATGGCTTCTCTTGTTGTGGAGCATGGGCTCTAGGCGTGCGGGCTTCAGTAGTTGTGGCACACGGGCTCAGTAGTTTCGGCTCCTGGGCTCTAGAGCGCAGGCTCAGTAATTGTAGCGCACAGGCTTAGTTGCTCTGCGGCATGTGGGATCTTCCCGAACCAGGGCTCAAACCTGTGTCCCCTGCATTGGCAGGCAGATTCTTAACCACTGTGCCGCCAGGGAAGTCCCGGGTTGTTTGTTTTTTGGTTGTTGAGTTGTGTGAGCTGTTTGTACATTTTGGAAATTAAGCCCTTGTTGGTCTCATCATTTGCAAATATTTTATCCCAGTCTGTAAGTTGTGTTTTTGTTTTGTTTATGTTTTCTTTTGCTGTGCAAAAGCTTATAAGTTTGATGAGGTCTCATTTGTTTATTTTTGCTTTTATTTCTATTGCTTTGGGAGACTGACCTGAGAAAACATTTGTACAATTTATGGCAGAGAATGTTTTGCCTATGTTTTCTTCTAGGAGTTTTATGGTGTCGTGTCTTATATTTAAGTCTTTAAGCCATTTTGAGTTTTTTTTGGTATGGTGTGAGGGTATGTTCTAACTTTAGTGATTTACATGCGGCTGTCTAACTTTTCCAACACCACTTGCTGAAGAGACTATCCTGTCTCTATTGTATATTCTTGCCTCCTTTGTCAAAGATTAATTGACCGTAGGTGTGTGAGTTTATTTCTGGGCTTTCTATTCTGTTCCATTGACCCACATGTCTGTTTCTGTGCCAATACCATGCTGTTTTGATTACTTTAGCTTTGTGCCAATACTGTGCTGTTTTGATTACTGTAGCACATATGAAGATGTGCTCACGTAAAACTTATAATCTTTTGTCTTATGTGTTAGGAGAGTTATGCCTCCAGCTTTGTTCTTTTTCCTCAGGATTGCTCTGGCAATTCTGGGTCTATAAATTTTAGGAATATTTGTTCTAGTTCTGTGTAAAGTGTCATAGGTAATTTGATAGGGATTGCATTAAATCTGTAGATTGCTTTGGGTAGTGTGGCCATTTTAACATTATTTTAATTCTTCTTCCAATCCAAGAACATGGTATATCTTTCTATTTCTTTGAATCTTTTCAATTTCCTTTATTAATGTTTTATAGTTCTCAGCATATAAGACTTTCACCCCCTTGGTCAGGTTTATTCCTAAGTATTTTATTTTATTTATTTATTTATTTATTTTTTAAATTTTTTATTTATTTATTTATTTTTAGCTGTGTTGGGTCTTCGTTTCTGTGCGAGGTCTTTCTCTAGTTGTGGCAAGTGGGGGCCACTCTTCATTGCGGTGCGCGGGCCTTTCACTGTCGCGGCCTCTCTTGTTGCGGAGCACGGGCTCCAGACGCGCAGGCTCAGCAGCTGTGGCTCATGGGCCTAGTTGCTCCGCGGCATGTGGGATCCTCCCAGCCCAGGGCTCGAACCCGTGTCCCCTGCATTGGCAGGCAGACTCTCAACCACTGCACCACCAGGGAAGCCCAGTATTTTATTTTTTTAATGTGACTTTAAAAGGGATCTGTTTTTACTTTCCCTTTCTGATATTTCATTGTTAGTGTAAAGAAATGCAACAGATTGCTCTATGTTAGTCTTGTATCCTGCTACCTTGCTGAATTCATTTATCAGTTCCAGTAGTTTTTTGTGTGAGTCTTTAGGGGTTTCTATATATAGTATAATGTCATCTGCATATAATGACATTTTTACCTCTTCCTTTCCAATTTGGATACATTTTATTTCTTTTCCTTGTCTGATTGCTGTGGCTAGGGCTTCCAATACTGTGTTGAATAGAAGTGGTGAGAGTGGGCAACAGTCGCTTCTTGACTCCTCTTTTACAAATCCAGAATCCCATTCATCCATCACAGCAAATAAAGCTCTGCTATGAAATACACTAGCCACTAGCCACATGCAACTATTTAAATTTAAATTTAATTAAAAATTCAGTTCCTTAGTTGAGCTAGCCACATTTTGAATACTCAATAGCCACACGTGGCTAGTGCTACCATTTTGGATGGTGAAGATTTAGAATATTTCCATTGTTGTGAAAAGAATGGGGTCACTGATATCATTCCCATCCCCTCATTTTTTTCAAGTTAGAAGAGCAGCAAATGTCTCTATAGCCTTCATAGAGAGATATTGTAGGATCAGTAAGAAAATACCTGAAATTAGTTTCTCCAAAATTCATTCTGAAACTCTGAAGACTCAGTTTAAATAGTATAAGACTTTGACTAAGTAGGGTTTGAAATATTCAAAAAGAATGACTAAACTGAAAGAGTTTTGGAGTCTACTTAAGTGGTTAATTGGATTTTTGATATTTGATTTAAAAATAGCATTTTATTAGATCCCATGTGAAGCTAAGAGAATGGCCCAGTTTATCTATATCTATATCCTACTGATTGGAAAAGCCTCGCCATGATGAAGATGTGCTCATGTAAAATTTATAATCTATTATCTTCTGTGTTGTCCTTGAGAAAAAGACAGAACAGGACACCAGGTAGCAAATGAGAGTTTCTTCTTAAATGTGGTATGAAAGGAATTACTCACCTGTTAGGTGAATGAGATTTTCAAGGATAGGAGAAAGTGATCCAGAGGCTGGAAGTAAAGTTACTTTCAAAGCTCTAGGGTTGGTAGTTTATGTCTCTTTCCTGGAAGACTTCTAAATCTAATGAAATGATTTGGGTGCATTGTTTTTTCAATAGATAAAACGAATGTTAGATTAAGCAGTGCCTGTTAGTCAGTGATGTTTAGTTTTTTTAAAAAAGAGCACTATTATTGGGGAAAAGTACCCACCATTATTTATTCAACAAAGAATAAAGCATCCACTAGTATTAGCCACTGTCCTAGGCACTTGGAGTATGTGAGGAGAAATAGGCATTAAAGAGATAATCAAATGAATAATTGCAACTGAAATAAGTATCTTAAAGAAAAGAGTAAGGGGTCCTATAAAACCATGTAACAGGGGGACCAAACCTACGTTGGGGAGTCAGAGAAGGATTTCCTAAAGATGTGACATGCAAGGAAACAGCCAAAGATGAGGAGGATTTATCCAGGTCAAGAGGTGGGGAAAGAACATACTGGGGAGGAGGATATGTGTGTAGACTTTGTAAAATGAAACAGCATTAGGCATTTGTTGTGCGGCAGGGTGTAGCAAGCAAGAAATAGGAGGGTAATGTGAGGCTGAGAGATAGGTGGGCACCTACTCATGCAAGACCTTCTATTGCCATGATCAATGAATAGATTGATCAACTAAATATGCATTTATATAAGTATGGTCATTGCTTGTATTTTAGTGAAGAGTTATAATACACAGTAAAAGACATAAGTATGCAGAAGTACATAGAATGGAATGCTACTTAATCACCCAGATCTATGAAAAGAAGGATTTCCAGATGGAAGGCAACAGTGTTTTCAAAGGTTTAGAGGAAAGAAGGAATACTGGAAATCATTTTCTGGAAATAGTTAAGGGGAAGGGCAAAAGAAAAAGTTAAATTGTAGATGAGGCCAGATTGTTGAAATTTTTAAATGACAGGATGAAGTGAATGAACCTTACCTGTTATGCAGCCGGGAACCATTGATGATTTCAAAGGGGAACTTTATTTAGGAGGATTTATCAAGTGTTAGGGAATGGTTGGGGAGAGAAAATGTAAATGTATATCAGAGTTTGAATTGTTTGTAGCGGCCAAAGGCAAGTTACATTACGTTCTTGATGTGAAGATGAAAACTTTAATGAGCAAATTATTGAGTAGGTAAGTGAAATAAAGCTGTTGCTACATGAAGTAAGGAAGGGTTGAACGTGTGTACTGGGGGAGCAAGAAGTTGAGGGGCTGTGTCTATGAAGGGCCAGCGTCTGGAAGCCAACGAGAATGGGATAGTGCATTGCTGGTGGCCTCCCCAGCCTCTATTTTCCTCTTCTTCCACCAAAGTATCTACATTTTCCTTTGGAGAGCTGCCCACACCTCAGCTTCAAGTTATCTCCAGCTCCTGGTTTTAGTAACTGTCTCAGGAATATACAGGTGACCCTATTTGAGCCAGTAAGAAACAGGGAGACATGTGCTGGGGCTTCCCTGGGAAAGAAGCTGGTTCCTTAGACGCTATCACAGGTGATGGTCTTTCTCCCTCTTAAGAGAGTGGGATAAGGATGTGAAGCTTGGAATAGCTGCAGGCTTTTTATACAAGGGTGAGGAACCAGGGTGAGAATAACAGTCCTGTCACAGGGAGGAGAGCAGAGGCCACTGAATCACAGAGATGCAGGTCCAGTACCTGAAGTCACTAAGAACATCTACACTCCAGGCATGTGAGCCAGTAAATTCCCTTTTTTTGGAATGGGCCTGTTTGTGCAGAGATTTCTGTAGCTTGATACCACCACAGTAAAGAAAATGATACAAAAGGCAGACAAAAACGAGTTCATTTTTAAAAACAGAAAGTTAATGAGAAATTATCACCAGGGAGAGTTAATTTTACAACTATATGATAATATGAGAATTGACTTTATAATCAAAAGGATGGATTATAATCTGTATGTTGTGATGCAGTAGCACATGGAATTAAAACCAAAGATCCCACTTACAGCCATGTGTTGCTGCTTATTTTTTCCGGAATTGTTGCTTGCAATAAAGAACTGTGACTAAAAAATGAAATTCAAAAATGTAAAGAATATCCAAAAGTACTGGTAACTGTTATTAACATATAGGAGTCTATCTTTCCAGCCATTTTTGCACATACACAAATTTATTTTTATAAAACCGGGGTCCTAATGCATGCACTGTATTATACCCTGAGTTTTGCATATAACAATATGTAATAGACATATTTCTGTCCATAAATGAAGATTTACCTCATCTTCTCACTAGCAGTTTCACATACACGTTTTTAAAAAGAATATCCTCAGAGTAGTAAAGGGAAAGGATTTAAAGCCAATGCGCATGCTCAGATCCTGCCTCTGCCCCTTACCTCTCAAATACTCCCTGGTTCCTCACTTCTCTTTTGCAGTTTAAATGAAATGATGACTCTGCATTCCTTAGTATGATGCCTGGCACAAGGTAACACTTGACAATGAGAGTTACTATCATCATTTTTAATATTATTAATGTACTGTGTGCTGTAGGGGCCAAGGTGAGGAGATACAGAAGATATATATCAGATATAAATATAAAATTGAATTAGGCCCTATCTGTACACAAGTGAAACAAGTCAGTAAGAGAAGCGAAAAGAAATACCCCAAAATTATCATAGTCCTTCATTACTAATTTGAAGGTCAAGTAATTTTTACAGCATAATTGATATAAAACTTGAGCAATGAGATTGTTAAGACAGCTGAACCCTTAAGGCCCCTATTTAATTCCTTCCCACCTTCCACAAATTAAGATGAACAGAAACATAAGAGTGGAGTTTATGGTCTTTATGAAAAAGTGATTTTCTCTGTGTCCTTAGGCAGAATGCCTTCAATTGACACAGGCTCCATCTGCACTCCAGGCAAAACTGCACGTTCTTCTTTTTTTAAATGTGTGTTTTTAAAATACCATTTGGCATCCTCCCTACAAAGCTTAAAAATTAGCTTTTGAAAAAAAAAATCACCCAAAATGTTGCCTTGCGTGTAGAGGCAAGCAAATTGAATTCATGTAAATGATCCTTAAGAAATATCTTTAAGTCTATTCCAACAACAGCATTTTTTAAAATACACATTGATTTGCTTTTAAAATTCTAGTCTCCTTATATTTTTCTTCCTCTTTTAGAAAAGACCTGAATTATGCAAGTATATCTTGCATTAAGAAACCTAGTAAATGAAAATTTCTATTTGCATCATATAAAAATTAGGGAATCGTCATTTACTCTTCAAAATGATTTTTGAAAATAATTCAAAGTAAAATTCCATTAAATAGAAAACTTGTCAAGGAAATTCAAAACAGGATTTAAATACAACTTTTCAGAAACTCATCTACTATGTATATAACACAACAATGAACATGAAAAAAATTGTTAATATATCCTCCATTATACTCTCAGCAGTATATGTATGTCTGTAGATATTTTGCGCTAGAAAGAGATGGAGGTATCTCTAGCACATATTGCCCTGGTGATACAAGAAGTTGATCATATCCAATGCAGATTGGCAAATGGTAATAATAGAAGTCGTAAGATCTTCCAAGACAGGGGCTATGTCTTATTCATGTTTATATTAGTGCTCTTTTTCCTATAGCATGTTGACTCTTTGCATTCTAAAACTGCCATCTTGTGAATTATTCGATAAATAATTGGGTTAAGTGGATGACTTTAGAAAAAATAAAGCAGATCCCTACCACACTCTTAAATATTTAAAAAATTAATTCCACCTGGATCAAAGATTCAAACACAAAAAATCATAGAGACTCCTGAGAGACTAGGTCCTTGGAAACTCCTTCATGGTACAGAACACCTAAAACTTTGAATTAAATTGTTAAAATATATTTTAATGCATGGATGAGCTGTCAGGAAATTAAAGGGAATTTTCAAAATCCTTGAGTCTAGAATTGACAGTAAAAAGAAATAATCTAGTACTGAAATTGCTTATTCCTGGTAGCTCAAAGCCTTAGTTTTATTGGGCCCCATATGAGGTGAAAAGTTGGAAGGGGACAAAGCAGAATGAGAAAGTAAAGCAGAAATTCTCAAATAAAGAAGGCACCCTATACCCCAAAGGTTGACATCCTCATTAAATAATAAGTAAACTTGAAACAAGAAGAAACTGTTGGCCTGTCTCAGACTTGACTCTAAATGGAGCTGGGGGAGGGGAGGACACTTCACCCCAAATTCCTAACCACAGGCTCCCACTTACATTAGTTTGCGGGATGAAATTACAGACATACCTTGGAGATATTGTGGGTTCAGTTCCAGACCACCACAGTAAAGCAAATATTACAATAAAGAGAGTCACACAAATTTTTTAGTTTCCTAGTGCATATAAAAGTTACGTTTACGTTATACAGTAGTCTGTTAAATGTGCAATAGCATTATGTCTAAAAATGTACCTACTGTACCTTAATTTAAAAATACTTTATTGCTAAAAAACACTATCATCTGCGCCTTCAACAAGTCATAATCTTTTTGCAATAGTAACATCAAAGATCACCGATCACAGATTACCAAACAAATGTAATAATAATGAAAACATTTGAGTTGTTGCAAGGATTACCAAAATTTGACACAGACACAAAGTGAGCAAATGCTGTTGGAAAAATGGCGCCGATAGACTTGCTTGACAGAGTTTCCACACACCTTCACTTTGTAAAACATGCAGTATCTGCTAAGTGCACGTAATGAAGTAAAGCGCAATAAAACAAGTTATGCCTGTAACGTTCTTATGCAATCCCTCCCAAAAAACTCTAGTTGAAAACTTAGTTCAAAATAATAAAATGCAGTTATTGGACTACTGAATAAAGTTGTGTCTAGATAATGAGTGAAAGAATAATGATGGTATAAGAGGAAAATAAAATTATACACTATACACAAAATGTCAACTCCTGATGGGTTGGTAACATGAGAAAAGCAAAATTTTAAAACCTTTAGTAAACAATATAAAAAGAATGTATTTTTAAACTTGAAGTAGGGAAGGACTTCTTAAACAAGATACAAAATGTGCAAACCAAAAAGGGATTGATACATTTGATCATTAAAATTAAGAACTTCTGTTCATCAAAAAATACCATAAAGAAAGGAGAATGACAATCCCTAAACAAAAATGATGATGAGCTTGGAAGGGAACCTTCCATCGACTACACCAGAGCTCTTTCTTCAGGTTAATATGGATCTGTTCACCTGTGTTTTTCGAGTAGGGACATTCATTTGGTTATAATACCACTATACTCACACCATCTTATCTAAAATATGGTCATTTAAGTTGCTATAAATACAGAATATCTGGATTTCCATGAAGCATTGTTCTGATCTTCTTTGCCAACATCCTTTAGGGAATTCTTCCATTTGTTCATTCGACTGCTCATTCATTCATTTTGTCATTCATTTTAATTAGTAAACATCTATAAAGCATCTACTTTATACCTAGCACAGCACTAAGCCCTGAACATTCTCAAGAGAACCAGACTGGATTTTAAAAATTAATTTATTCATTCATTCAACACCTATCTCTTGAGCAACTACAATATACCAGGCACTGTTCTAAGCACTGATGTAGCCGGGGGGTGGGGGGGGGGATGGGGACGGGGCAGGGAATGGAAGAATTTCCTGTCCTTATGCAGTTTAGTGCCTAGTGATATCTACTAATATCACATGAACATTAATATCTAAAGTTCTCTATACCCACTCTCACCTACTCACCCAAGAATTTCAATCCCTTGTAAAACTCCCCCTCCCCCCCACCATCAATGCATTTCTGGTGGCTACCAAGAGGGTATCATTCATTCCATAATTCAGAGTCACTCACCACTGGCCTTTGCTCTACAACTAAGTCAACGACCAAGTTGGAAGGCCTTAATTGGCCCAGGTTCTGGTAATGTTATTATTAGAAATATAAATTTATATAATGTTAATAGCTATCATTTAGTACCTGGTGGGCACTAAGTCCCTAACATATATCGTTTAATTCTATAAGATAGTCTATGTAGTCTTTAACTTTGAAATGTATCAGTGTAGATAGTAGTGTGTGTATATGTGGGGGGGGTAATTAATTTCAATCTATACCTTAGGGTAGCTAATTAATTACCCTAATTAAAACCACTTTAGGGTCATTAATATTCAAAAGTCTCTAATCAGGAAAACACACTTCAAGAATGGCTTGTTAGCCTTTGAAAGACCCTATTAGAACCCCACATTCCAGAGGCAGTTACTACTAAACTACTTTAGTCCTTTAACTATCATGATCTGTAGTCAACACCAAAAGTTTATAAATTAGCATAACAGATGTTAGAAATCATTTTTCATTGAAATGAGGTGAAATGAGGAGTGTTGCAGATGCTGCACTGGCTGAAAGTATGATACAGACATTCTCTCTCCATTACTAAAATAGAATATAAAAATCTAGTCACCCAGTAGCCCAACTGCTTCAAAAAGGAACCCCTGGGTTTAGGATTCTGAAGAGTAGTTATTGTTACCTGGCTCCTACTAGAAATTAAAGCAGAATTCTACCTCTAAAAACTGTCAGTCACCTAAAGAGAATCACAGACAGCTGAGACTTTGTAACACCTACAGAATGGGTTCTATGACTGTTTCATGCCTACTGATCTGTGGCAGAATTTGGCCTGAGATTTGCTTTCATTGCAAAGTAGCCCCTGATAGAGAGATTTTGGAGGAGGAAACCCACAGCCCTCATCTACCTGTGACTATTACAGGCTCCTACTCTCTACCAGAAAGAACCTAGTAATAATAATAATCCTTGGAGGATCCAATATTTGTGAGTAAGCAAGTAGGCTTAGTTCCATTTGCCACAGGTAGGTATCATTATTCCATTTTAAAGAGGAGGAAACTAATAAGATTTTGAGATGTTAACTCACTTCATCAAGTTCTCAAAATTAGTAAGTAAGGGAACTGAGATTTGAGAGGCAGGTCTGTGTGATTCCACAACCCTCATAGCAACCCCTTAACACTTACATAAGTATGAAACTCTGCCTCACGTAATTGGGCATGTGGCCATCTGTTACACTCTAGCCTTTGGAGGCAGAGCTTGGATCTCAGTCCATGGGTGAGTTGCATACACACCTGTTGTGAGGTTTACTATTCAAGAATACAGACTCATTCTAGTAAGCCTCTTGTCCGCATTACCACTCCCTTGACTTGGGCTTTCTCTGGCATAGTTTTTGAGGGCATAGGTGGTTCTGGGCAGCAGACATGGAGGGCTTTTTTAGCTGCGTCTGCCTCAGGATGGAAGATGTGGAGCATCCTGAAATCCTACTACTTTCCTAAGGATTCCTCTGAAGGACACTGATAGGTATCCTGCAGAGAGAAAAATGTAAGAGGGGGACAAGCTGCTAATCTTATTAAAATAGTCCAATTGTTTGAACTCAGATGCTTGACAGCATAGGAATAGGCACTGATCAGTTTACAGCCATGTAATACAATCCACATAATGTCCTGCCTGAAAAAGAGACGGCTCCGACCCACCCTGATGGAAGCCCAGGCTGGAAGCTTTCCGGTGAAAGCAAGGTGCCCAGGTCAGTGGACTCTAGGGCTTCATCCCTCCTGAGTAAGATGGCTGGCTTCTCCCCACGTTTTGATGCTCTATACATGTTTATAGTCATGCCAGGATGACATCACCTTTCTGTTAACTCTAGTGCTGCACAGCTGACTTATGTTTCACTCTCTACCCTTAAGCCTTTGAGGTCACCTGTACAAATGGTCTAAAAGCTTGCTGGATTATACCTGGTGTCAAGGGGAAGGATTTACTTTGGCAATAATAATACTAAAGCAATCATTTACTGAGTGCTTATTATAGGCCAAGTACTAAGGAAAATGCTTTACATGCATTATTCTAGAAGAGATCACAACAGCCCTTTGCTGTGGGTATTATTATTATTACTATTAGTATTATTATCCTCATTTTACGAATAAGGAAACTGAGGCTCAGAACGTTTAAATGGCTTTTTGGAACAAGAAATTAATCTGAGTCTGCTTGACACTTACCCCTTCTCTTAACCAGTATTCTTGTAGGCAATCAACCCATGGTATATGAGATGCTTTTTGATTGCTATTGCTCTGATTTAAGCCATCTCTTATGAAGAAATAAGTAGTGATCTACCTCAATATGGTAAAGAGAGCATAGTATTTGGAATCAGGGGACCTGGAATCATTCCTGGGTCTATTATTGGCAAGCCATCTAATCTTGAACAGATTAATTTCCCATAGTCTGGGTTTTTGTTGGTTTTTTTTTTTTTTTTTGTCAGTAAGCTGGTAATGATACAACCATCATCCAGTTATTGTGTGAATCAAATAAAATAACATCTCCATAATGATCAGCTTTCTCCCTTCCCCATATCACTTAGCTTATTAGTAACTATGCTAGAATCTAGATAGATCTTCTGTCTCCCAGTGCTCTATGCTTTCTTCTTGACTGGGGAAACTTTCGACACTCTGGTTATTGTTAGTATTGCTGGGCTAATGTCTTTGGCTCTTGTCTAGTTTGGTATGTTGGAGAAGTCTTAGGCACATTGACAGCTGAAGCCTACTATTAAGTGAAGAAACAGGAGGAAAACTATTGTATAAAACACAGGCACAAGACAATAAGCAGAGGCCATTTAGCACTGGGGCAAATACCTCAAGAGCTTCTGAAAGCATCCCTACTTAGCACACAGAACTAATTATGTTTATTCAAAAATGCAGATAATAGTGTAATATGTTTTAGAAAGCTATCCACTAAACATGTTCAAATTTTAAAATAAAAGGATTTATTGCCTAGTAAGCTACACCTGCTATCTGGCTACTCAACCATCCAGAAAAATCTTCAAAGCCTCCCTATCCATTTATCCAATAATTATTCGGGCACCTACCATCTGCCAGAGA
The DNA here is from genome assembly GCF_028023285.1 of Balaenoptera ricei. Classification (NCBI taxonomy): domain Eukaryota; kingdom Metazoa; phylum Chordata; class Mammalia; order Artiodactyla; family Balaenopteridae; genus Balaenoptera; species Balaenoptera ricei. The sequence continues at coordinate 82,970,871 of NC_082646.1, read as the reverse complement.
CTGATGTTAGTGCTAGGAATGTGATAGTGAACAAATTACAAAAAAGTCCTGCTTTTAGGAAGCTCACAGTCTTGTTGGGGGGTGGAGGGGAAAGAGGCAATGAATAGAGAGTGCTGATTACAAAAATCAAATAAGAAAAGACGCTATGTAGTACTGAGGTTGAAGATTAAAACTGTAGATAGGGTGGCCAGGGAAAGATTTACTAGGAGAGTGAATTTAAGTGAAGACATGGAAGATGTGAGGGAGCTAGTTCTTTCCATGTTTGGGTAGCATCATCCAAGGAAGAAGGAAAAAGGAATGTCTCAAGGTGGGAGCATGTCTGGCTTGTTGAAGACCAGCAAGCCCACGAGCAGAGCGAGAGAGGGGGCTACATTAGAGTCGTAATGCAGGGGAGATCGGGTAGATCGGGCCTTGTAGGTCATACTAAGAACTTCGGCTTTTACTCTGCATTAGAAAATCTGAATTGATATATTTGCAAGATCTGTCTGGCTGCTTCTTGAGAATAGACTACCAAGGGGCAAGGGCAGAAACAGAGAGACCAATGAGAAAGCTATTTCAGTAATCCAGGCAAGAAATGATGAGGCTTGGACCAGAGTGGGGGTAATGGGAGTGGTGAGAAGGGGTTGGAAAAACACTTAAGTAAGTAAGTAAATAAATAAATATTGTTGTCCTTTTTTTGGAACTCATAGGTTTTGATGACAGATTAAATGTGTGGTCTGAGTGCAAGAGATGAGTCAAGAATGACACCTAAGTGTTTTGCCAAAGCAATGGAAGGACGATGGAATGACGTCAAGACAAATCCCAAGCTCGGTCGTGTGGGAGACAGTGCCCTTCACAATCTCCTTCTGCTCTGCTCCCACCATCTTCCTTCTTGGGTTCTGATCCATTTTCAGTTCTCTGAACTCATCAGTGCTCCCTCTTGCCTACAGGCCCCCACACATGCTGTTCCTTTTTCGTCTAACACTTCTTACTCCCCGCAATTCCCTGAAAGAGGGGACTCATCCTCAGCATACGATTGGTAGTGTTCAAAGAATAAACGATTGAATCAGTACCTTAATAGTCTGGGTAACTGAGGTTTGTCCCTAGGATACTATGATGCTGGAAAGAAGTTTGGTCAAGGCTGAGAGGGAAGACAGGAGTTGAAGACTTTCAAGGATATGGGTGCCACTGTCACTGAAGGGTCTGGGTGAATGGGGGTGGAATAAAGACTGGAGTGCTTTATTCAGACCCCCTATCAGGGTCAAGGTGCTCATCTTTCAGCTATTGGGAATACTGGCTGAGTCTCTGACTGGAAATTGTTCTCAGCCACAGGGAACTTTATCAGCCAAGGGGATGCTCTCTCATAGGGAGCAGCCTGTGTCCAATGACAGCTGATGTGTGGATACAATGACTGGCTTCCTTGATTCCATTTGGGATAATCTGAGAGGCCTTCCTGGCAGCAGAGCTCCCCATAGGATGACTGAGGCTTGAGGTGGAACCACCTTGTAGATCAGCTTTCCCCTCTGCCCCATCCTACCTTCCTCATTTCCTTACAAGGGCGTGTCCTAATAAACCTTCTCCATGCAACTTCCCATCTCATTCTGTTTCCATAGAACTCGATCTAGGACTGGAGACATCTTTCTAAAGGACAACTCCATGGTAGACTTTAGCAGGGAGGATCCCTCTGTGTGTCCTAGGGGCTCAGGGAGCCATGGCAGGAGGTGAGCTAGCTGTGAGGCCGAAGCCCTAAAAATTGGAAAGGTTCATTAGTGAAATGATGCAGTATAATTTCATAGAAGATTATTCTATCTGGAGGCTAACAGATGGCTCTGCAGCCAAATTCGGGACTCTAATTCAACAGAGAGATTCTGCTGATGTCACCAGTGCTTGAGCTGCGTGTTCTAGTGTGGGCTTTTTAAGCGTTTTGGTTGTCTTTTTTTTTTTTTTTTTTTTCCTTTCACAAACAGCCATAGAACCTCGAGAGTTAATTCAGCCTTGTAGTCACTCCAAGGCCATCTGTTGTTCAAATTAAAATACATATTTTTAACTTTAACCTTTCAATCTCTGAAGTTTTAAACCTTTGCAATAGAAACAGTCACTTTGCAACAGCTTTTCAGCTTCCTGATTCAGTGACATCAATGAAAGGGTAATGTCAGTTTTGAGGACGTCAGTAAGGAACGTTGGCAGGGCTGACATCAGTAGGGGGACATAGAGAATTTACCAGGCTATTTTCTGTTCTTGCATGACATGGTAACGTGCTCTGCTCTCGTTAGCTGGGGTTCATCGAAACTCTGAATAGATTTCATGAAGGATAGTTTAGGAATTCACATTTATTCTGAGATATTCATAAATAAAGAAGGATCTAGAAAAAACACTGCAGAATTTGGCTCCTTTGTTAGTTCTATTAATCTGTTGGCATATTCTAGGGTAGACGCCAGAATAAAATATAACTGAAATGTTAATTTCTTTGTGAATGATTTTTGTTCTCATTTAAAAAGTCATGCATGTTTATTGTAGAAAATATGGAAAATGCAGAAAACTACAAAGATACTCATAATCCTGCTGTCTAGAGGTAAATGCTTTTAATGTCTTGGTGTATTGCATTTGTATTTTAAACGGTTAGTTTAAATACCTCCTGAATGCAGAGATGAGGGGGTCATTATGACCTGTGATGTGTTGTCCTTGATATTTGAAGATGCTATTGCTAATCCCTGACTAAAGGGGGCATATGTCTTGAATCTATTTTATCTTATTTCTTCCAAATACCGTATCTACTAAAATTCATGATTTTTTTGTGCCATTCAATCCACCTTACCTGTGACACATGAATAAATTTGCTAGAACTATTTGAAACTATACAAATTAAAATGGTATATTACCATTCTCTGTTCAACTGAATTCAACAACCCTTTTTACTTATGATAGGTACTATGTATTCTGTGCTGTGCTGGGTGAAGTGTAAGGATGGGGTGGGATAGAGAGATACAAATGTAAAGACCACACAGTTCCTGATTCTAGAAGCTCATATGTGCTCACTCATGCAACAGATATTTATTTGTAATTTATTATTTACACCTACCACATGCCAGGCATTTAACTAAGCATTAGCAATATAGTAAAGAACAATAAGAACAATGTCCCAGCCTTCGTGGGGCTTATCTTCTATTGGAGTAGGCAAAAAAAAAAAAAAAAAAAATCAATAAATGAGATTATTTCAGGAAGTATGTATTAATGATGTTTTTATTTTCTGTATCTTATAATATTTTTCTTTTTAAAATTGAATAATTTTTTATTAAGGTATAATTGACTTAATGTCATAGTAGTTTCAGGGGTACAACACAACGATTTGATATATGTATATATCGCAAAGTGATCACCACAATAAGTCTAGTTACCATCTGTCACCATATATAGTTACAAAATTTTTTTTCCTTGGGATGAAAATATTTAAGATCCACTCTCTTAGCAACTTTCAAATATGCATTACAGTATTATTAGCTATAGTCACCATGCTGTACCTAACATCCCCAGGACTTATTTATTTTATAACTGGAAATTAGTACCTCATCTTATGATGTTGTAATATCTTAAAAATCTTCCTGGCAGCGGGGAGAGGCTGCCCCTCTCAGGGCTAACCAATTCTTAGAGATTGCAAAGGGCTCAACCTGGAGCACGCCTTTCATACGCAAAACCGACTGATCCTGAGTCTATACTCTCCAAGCACCCTTCTTAACTGTCTCACACAGCAAGTCAGTATTTCCCCTGCCCTGAATCATCCCAGGGACCAGCAGCTAGAGACCAGACCTATAGCCCAAAGTGTGCCAGAATTATTCAAACTAGCCAGTCCTAAGCCATTTGCTCTGTCCTACCCTGTCCTTCCCAAAGAAACCCCAGTAAAGGCTTGGGCCTTCCCCTCGCTCCTGCTTCTGCTTCTTGAACAAAAGTGAATGCTTCCTCTGTAGATATATGCGGCGTGGTGGGCCCCTTTCTCTTGGGAAATGTACTGATAAGTAGTACCTTCTTTCAATGGCATTGACCTCTCCATGTTGTCACTCAGTCACCCCCAGAAGTTAAAAGCATTGAGACACAGTGGTAAGTGCTATGAAGGCAATAAAAACAGGAGTGTTACAGAAAAAAGCCGAGGTGTGCCGCTTCAGAGTAGCAATAAGGAAATACTTTGCTAAGAAGGTGGCATTTGGGCTGAGACCTGATGGAGGAGTCAGCCAGCAAAGAAAGTTCTAAGCAGAAGTGATCGCAAGTGCAAGTATCCTGAGGCAAGATGAGCTTTGCTTGCCGTGAACAGGAAGGCCTGGCTGGCTGGAGCAGAGCGAGCTGGGGCGGAGTAGGGCAGGAAGAGGTGGGAGGGGCGAGTGGGGCAAAGTTCATGGAGGGCCTTGCAATGGGTGGGCCAGATATGCATGCAAATAGCTGTTACCGTGTATCGTGAACAGTGTATGATATTTGCACTTGTCTCAAAGTCTTTGGAGATACTGGTGGACCCAAAGGTTTGGGTCTCAGGTGCAATTCCAGGAACTGTGGCATAGCCAGGAGAGTGACAGTTCTAGGCGGATGCATTTGGTAGCACTCCTTAAATCACACTCTGGCCTTTCTCTTATATTTCCTGTAAAGTGGGTCTTTGTAAGTTGAGAGAGGACCAGTTTCATCCAGCCGTGTTGAGTAAAATTATAAATGCGACAATGTGCGCATAAAAAGGGCAAGGACAAAGTGCAAGGTGCAATCCCTATGTCGGTGGAGGGCGGGGGAGGGGTGTTTCTCTTTAATAAAGTTCTTGTTGAAGCTCAGCTTACTGACTGTCGGGTTCAGAGCCTACACGTGAATCATATTCCCAAGCTACGCCTGAATACTGATTGACAACTAGCTGGCTTAGTTCTCACAGCTTTTTAAAGTCAGACACAAGAGGACATGGCCACCTTTTTGGTTCAGTGTGATGTAATAGTGTTGTCATTTACGTACTATGGTCACAAGAATACTTAATTTCTAGGTTCAGAAAACAGACTCCAAATATTATAGAGAAAATTTCATTTTAACTCCTCTTTTCCCGTAACACAAAATATTTTCTCTTGAGCCAGGCTTGGGTTGCAGCTTCACTCAGATGAAAGGGTGTGGTGGAGAATAGTTTATTAACAACAATAATATGGGTCAAGCTTTAAGCTTAGGGCTCCACAGTTTAATACCTTTATTATTGTTACAACTCGGTTTTGTAGCTGCTATTGTTTTCCCCACTTTATAGATGAGGAAACTGGGACTCAGAAAGTTTAAATTGCCCAAGACCGAACAAGTAGTGTGGCCCCGGATGCTTGGTGGAACCCGCCTTCAGTCAAGTCTGTTTGCCTCCAGCCTGTATCTCCCACCACACAAGTCTCCCAGGGCCTCATTTAACCACCTGCCCAGTAGCAGCAGGCCTGCCTCACCTCACACAGGTGTGGTTAGGAATGGAGAAGGCCAATCAGGTTTGCTGAGGACTCTACAGGTGGCAATTGTAAAACAGAGACAATAAAAGGAAGCCACACAGTAGGCTCCACCCCGCTCACAGACAGGCCTCACCTCAGAAGCAAGGCAGACGGCTCTCCTGGTACTGATTTGGGAGAGAATGCACATCCTGGGGACATCAACTCTGCAGCAACTCCTGGTGAGTTTTCCTTTTTACAGAACTGGGGTGAGGCACGGGTTTCAATAGAAGTTTCCTATTTAGTAGAGAAAGTAGCGCTTTATAATTGTTTACAGAAAAGCCTAGACCAATAATATAATATGATATAGTATACTCTATAATGTATTCTCTCTCTTAATATATTCTCTGTACAATATAGTCTATATATAATATGTTCTATGCATAACATATTCTCTGTATAATATATTCCCTATATAATATATTCCATATGTAATTCCCCTAGTATATTTCCCCAAGACAATAGTAATCATAACAATCCATTAAATAGTTATTTTGTGGATGTTTATATTTATTCCACATCATCTTTCAAAAAGGATAAGATGTACCTTAAAATGTACAAACAAGTTAACATTATACAGAAGATTGTAATACAAAGAAAACTAAAGGCAGGAAAGTAAAATCAAAGCAGAGACAGTTTATATTACCCCATATATGTGCTTTAAAGCCCTTCATCCTTACTAAAATTTGTGTGCATTATCCCATTTGATCCTTGAGACATTCCTACAAAGTAGAAAGATTAGGTATTATTAAACCAGTTTTACAAATGAGAAACTGAGGTATGATGAGCTTAAATGATCTTCCCAAGGTAACAGAACTAGTAAAGATAGGCTGGGACCAGATTAAGGTTTCCTACCTTCTAGCCCAGTGCCCAGTGAATTCTGGTGCCCGAGGCACCAGGCTGGGGGAGATCCCAGGGAAAGCAGGGTCAGTCCACTGGACTCTTCTTCAGCTTGTTTCCAGGTATCATTCAAGTCCCTCCTGCTGCTAGCCGGCTGCCCACGCCCCTGCAGAACTGCTGCCCACCTCACTCCTGCAGGTCACCCCTGCCCAATCTCATTTCCACCTGCCTCTTCCAGTAGCCTAAACTCCTCCTGTGTCATGAAAATCACCCCATCCCATTTTCAGATCCCTCAAGGGCTAATTCCTAGCCAAGTGAGGACCAGCTGAGTGTATACATCTAGGATTAGACATATGTATTGTTGACTGAAAACAAATGCGCAACCTGAAATTTGAGAATTAGGTTTTATTTGGCGGACAAAACTGAGGACTTAAGCCCGGGACACAGCCTCTCAGATAGCTCTGAGGAACTGCTCTGAAGAGGTCAGGGAGGAGCCAGGATACATAGGAGTTTCTGCAACAAAGTCCAGGTAGTCAGAACATCAAAAGATTATTGTTAATTAAAGAAAATCGGATACCTCAAGTTAAGGAATTTAGCACTTTTCTATGTATGGAAAGATGCAAGAGTCTGGGCTCACTGAAATCATTCCTTGGATATGCACCTCAGCTATCTGGGGCCAGTATCCTGTGCTTTCTCATCTCCTCAGGGTGCATTTTTGGGGGTGGCTGCAGTGGCTGAAGACTTGATGGCGGGCATCCTGTTTCTATCCTGAGCTCCCTCAGGGCTCACCATCGGGGTGGCTGTAACGGGATGGCTCGATGGCTGCAACATCCTTTGTTTACTGATGTGGCAGGCAATATTTTTCATTCACAGTATGTTAAGGCAAATGATGAACCAAAGGAGATAATTCTAGAGAATGATGCTTTGAATAAAGTAAAGACCCTTCCAACTACAGGGCTGTCTAAAGCAAGAGTGGGCTGCTCTCATCCTGCAGCAGCTCCTGCACAGGATCGAAGCCCACCTGATCAGGGACGGGCAGTGAGGGGTCCCCTTGGCCTCTACTAGTTGGATAGGATGCCTCTGAACCAGCTTCCAACTCCTCTAGATTCTAATGGATTCTAAGGGAATCTCTACCCCAGCCTCACTCCACCCTGGCAATCTTTTCATGAGAGCTTTCTGGAGTTAATACCTTCAATCAAAAGTGTGGCCGTGCGTGGGAGAATTCACCAGGCCTGCTTCAGCTGGGGTCGGGAGACTTTTTTTTTTTTTAATTTATTAATTTATTTATTTATATTTTTGGCTGTGTTGGGTCTTTGTTTCTGTGCGAGGGCTTTCGCTAGTTGCGGCAAGTGGGGGCCACTCTTCATCGCGGTGCGCGGGCCTCTCACTGTCGCGGCCTCTCTTGTTGCGGAGCACAGACTCCAGACGCGCAGGCTCAGTAGTTGTGGCTCACGGGCCCAGTTGCTCCGCGGCATGTGGGATCCTCCCAGACCAGGGCTCGAACCCGTGTCCCCTGCATTGGCAGGCAGATTCTCAACCACTGCGCCACCAGGGAAGCCCAGGTCGGGAGACTTTTAACATGCTTTAACCATACCATGGAGAAGCCAGCGACCCTGTATAACGTTGCTTCCTGGCACAACCTGGCTCTCTATATAGGTTCTTTACAAAGCTTCTTTTTTTAGGTTGGTGATTAAAGGCTTTCCCCCAAAGCATGGAATTGTATCTCTATTTTTTAAAGTTTAAAAGCATTTCTCAGTGACTTTGAATATTCGGAAAGGTCTGAGCATTAAAGCAGCCTTTAAAGCAGCAGATTTGAACATCCTTGGATTTTGGTATCCGAGGGGCGTCCTGGAACCAATCACCTGCAGTTACCCGAGGGACTGTATTTTTAAGGTAATATATGTTAATGCTATTCCTAAGACCATCATGGAAAGCTATTGGAGGAAGCAGAGTGAATGCAGGATCATGGAACACATAGACAAGATGGCCAAAGGCTGCCCTTGGTTTTGTTCCCACATCACCCAAGCTAAGATACAGGCCTTCCCCTGCCTTCCCCTCCATAGTCACCTCATCCCCAGGTTAGACGCCAGTGTGATGTGTGCCTAGAATACGTGTATCAAACATCTCCTTTGTGACAAGCCTGTGCTAGGCACTGCCTTTAAGGAGCTTATGGTCTTATTGAGGATGAAAAATATGAATGTAGCTATGCTGCACTCTGTTCAGAAAAGGATTAAAGGCAGTTTATCTAGAAAAAGCAACCATAACAATGTAAAATGAGGCTAATATAAAAATGCAGGTCATAGATGAATGAATAAACAAATGTGATATATGCATACAACGGAATATTATTCGGCCTTAAAGAAAGGAAATTTTGACACATGCTACTGCTGGATGAACCTTGAAGACATTATGCTGAGTGAAATAAGCCAGACACAAAGGGATGAATACTGTATGATTCCACTTACATGAGGTATTTAGTCAAATTCGTAGGTACAGAGAGTAGAATGGTGGTTGCCACAGGCTGAGGGGAGGCATAACGGGCATAGAGCTTCAGGTTGGGAAGATGAAAAAGTTCTAGAGATGGATGGTCGTGATTGCTGCACAACAACATGAATGTACTAATGCCACTGAACTCTACGTTTAAAATGATTAAAATGGTAAATTTTACCACAATGAAAGAAAAAGACACAGGATTGCAAAGGCTTCGAAAAAACAAACAAACAAACAAAAACCTCATTAATATTTCTTAAAACATTGATTGCAAGTTGAAATGATATTTTGGATATGGTAGATTCAATAAAACATTCTATTAATTTTTTTTAAATGCACACCACAGATGAAGAATCATAAAATCAAATACTTTCGGGGAGCCAGCAGGTAGCATACTCGTGTGAAGTGACAAGTGGTATATACGTCAACAGTGGGTGCGTTTGTGACAACCAAGAGATTGTATGCCTGGCCTGAAGGCATTCAGATTCTATCTTTAAGAAACCCCAACTAAACAAATAAAACAAGTCCTCAGCCTCAGTTACCTGGAGGCAACAGTTAGTGACATGGACATTCGAATGTTACTTGTTTGCTGAGAGGGTATAATAGATTTGCCTTGAGCTCTCTAGCAACCAGTGTGAAAAGAGAAATTTAGCCAGTTACACAGTTCACAGGGTGGTGGGATTAAAAACCAAGCAGTTATTCAGAAGCACACATGCTACTGAGACTGAGATAGGAAAGAAATTTCCCCAGTCTCATACAAATAACACTGAAATGTAATGAACAGAGGTTGAGACAAGTCCCATGGGCAGTTTCTCATCCCATTCCTCACCGAGGCCCATTATTTCATAGAACAGTGTCACAACAACAGTTCCCCCAGAGGCCAGTGGTCCAGGGAGAGGCAAAGTAGTGCTGAGTGAATGGTCAAGGCAATGCATGCAATTGATGTTCAAAGGAAGGCAAACTAGCTGAGGGGCCATCTGTCGAGAAGCTTTCTAAAGGCCATGAGGCAGCAGCTCGAGCTTTGGGAAAGGGAGGAGTTAGATTCCTGCCTGGTACATAGTGGATGCTCAGGAAACTTTCGTTGCATGAGTGAGTGGGTAGAGAAGAAAAATACAGGTATTTCAAGGCCAGAGGACTAGAGAGGGCATTCTGGGGAACGATCTGGCTGGAGGACATTAGGACTTTCTTGGTGGCAAGTGGTAAAAACCTAACTTGACCTTGATTTGGCAAAAATCGAAATGTATTGAAAGCATATTGGAGTGCATCCCATAATCGAAAGAGTTGAACATTAAACAGAAGGAAGGTAGGCTGAAGGTGGGCCTCTGGTGGGCAGGAGATGTGCAGCCCAGATCCCTCTCAAAGAAGGGTGTGTTGCCCCAGATGCTGGCTGTGTGGTCAGTAGAGAGCCTTCAGCTGTCAACTCCTTCAGGGTTTGCCTCAGCTACAGAGCTGTGTCACCCAAGAACACACCCTTCCCTGGGCAGCCCACTTTCAGTGACTGGTCACTGTGGGAGTATAAAGACCAGACTACCTCGGCCCATGCAGGACAATTCCAATGGGCTGTGTATGCTGCAGAGCTCTCTGTGGGGTCGGCCAAAGCTTTCTTAGACCTGCGCTGCAGTTCAATTTCTCCCTCTACCCAATCCTGCTTCCTCCCCTCCTTTCTGTGAGTGTTGCTTCCTAATAAATACCCTGCACCCCAAACTCCATCTCAGGGTCTGATTACATAGAACCCAACCTTTGACAGCCTAAGAAACATATAGAACCAAGGGCTCAAAGGCCACCAGGATCCCCTCTCTCTGTCTCTCATCTCCCCTTCTCTCTGCATCTTTGCTTCTACCTCTTCCACTCCAAATTCACTTTCTTCAGATATTGGGAAACCCGATCATGAAGCATTTCTCACAGTTTTCACCACAGAAATGGACAGATTGTTATTGTTTAGTTTCTGATTTTTAAAAAATGTTTGAAACCCCAGGAAAGGATAATGAAGAGCCCAGCTGGGGTCAGGTGCCCACCCCCACACAAATCAACTCTGGCCTGGATGTCCAAGCATTATAATTGGCCAGACTTGAGTCAAAACCTGTTTCTCAGGGATAGGATTATATAGGAACAAACGTGGCAGCCATAGAGCCATGGGGTTTGGGGCAGGGTTGCTGAGCAAGAAATGATGATATCCTCTACGTTTAATTTTAGAAGATTAATTTGGGATTTTGAGTGTAAGATATAAGAGATAAGATGTCTTTACCTAGTTCATTGATTTTCAAACAAACGCTTAGAGCATCCGGACTCTTTTTCAAACAAAATTTAACTTGGGAACACCAACATAATTAGTAGATAATAATGGAGCTGCTGATTTGAGAGGAAGTAGGGGGCCCAGAATCCAGTCTCTTGGCCTTCTTTAATTCCATTTCCCAGCAACCAATGAGTCACTTCATTATTCATTCATTTATTCATTTATTTTACTAATTATTACTGGACACTTATCCTGTCCCAGGCATTGTGCTAGATGCTGGAAAGACAATGGATGAGTAAAAATAAACACTATTATTTATGGAGCATACTATGAATGGTCCTTAGAAGACAGTTTGAAGCCCACTATTCTGGGCAATTTTGTGGGAGTAGGGAGAAGGAGAATATGAGATTGAGATAGAAGAGTGACATAATTAAAGGGATGCTTTAGAAATACTGACTTGGTGGTTTTAGGTGTGGTCAGTTTGATTTGGTGAAGGCTGGCATGTTGATTAATTGGGAGACCATTGCAATAGCCAAGACATGAAATGTTGGGTTTAAACTACGGAAAAGGCAGAGGAAATGAAAAAGAAACATGGATACAAGAAATGTAATGTAAGAAAAATTGATGAGTCTTGGTGACAACCTCTTAATGAATCTGGCTAGTGTCTATTAAAGCACGATATTAAAACAATCCCACATACATATATAGGTACTAGGAAACCTCCCCCCTCACACCCCACACACAGACTTTTTCCACTCAATCGAATGTGCAATATATTCCGATCCACATCACTGTGCTTACATATTAATCATTCATGCATTCTTGACAGCCAATTTCAGTTCCATTTTTTCAGCACCCTGACCGCTCACACGTAATTCTCATGGCTCCAAGTACAACACTGTCTCTGGACTGATAGCAGCCTGTGCCATTCCTTATGTCTTCTTTGTATTCAACTGTAATCAAGATTAAATTCCTGAATATTTACAGTTCAACTAATAGCAAATAATCCTTTCTTTAGCCAAGACATTGTTCTTTGGTTTCTCAGGGATTTATTTTGTGCTGTTTGAAAAAAATTTTAATAGTCCTTTTACGTGTTTTAAGTTCATGCATAGTTCAATATGAGATATGGTCCATTTTTTTGGCTGCTTTGTGATGATGTATTTTTTGAAACATCTTTGGGCTGAAGATGCTTGCTTACCTACCCCCTTCGTATATTTACCTTGCAACTTAGATTTTCTAAGAATTTTATGAGAAAGTTTCTTATCAGTCATCATTCCAATGTCCAACCCCACTCACATTTCACAGATGAGGAAACTGAACCCTAGAGAGGTTAAGAGACTATATCCTGGACTAATTTCAGCCCTGTGTTCCTTTACTACTAGAAGATGAAATGAGAAAAGGTAGGGACATGTATATTTTATTGCAATCACCATAAAGTATCAGAGTAATTTTTATTGGCCACTGAAGTGCTGATCACAGGCAATTCTCTGGGGACAAGGTTTAAACTTTATTCATTCCTGCTGCAAAGCCTTTTTATGTATGTATTAAGAGTTTTGTGTGTTCCTAAGTATCCACCTAGGCTGTAGGCTACTTGAAGGCAGAGACTGTGTATTATGTGTCTTACATTTCACATACTACTTCATTGGGCACAAAGATTCTAGGTCACATTTTATTCATTTACTCATTTGACAAATATTTATTGGGTACCTACTATGTACTAGACACTATTCTAGCTGTTTGAGATATAGCAATAAGTAAAGACATAGTCTTTACCCCCATGGGAGATATTGTATAACAGGAAAATAAGGCATTGAATGAGACAATAGTCAATAGGTAATAAGAAGTGTGATGAGGCTTACAAAAGCGAGGTACAAAGTCTGTGGGAACAACTATCAAGAGACCACCACCTATCCCTCCCCTTTGTTCCCAACCTCCCTTTTCCCCTGCCTCACCCCTCCCTGAATCCATGAATGAAACTGGCTTCAGTGACACAAAGCATGAGTGTAACTTCCATGACTTCTGTGTCTCTTGGGACCCCTTCTATTGGTCAACATAAGATGACACCTTAGAGCAAATGTTATTGGTGACCTGAGTACCAAACTGATAGTGGCTCCCAGAAGGGAACAACTGAAGAGTGACAAGCCTGCATGCATTCAGTCATTTATTCAGCCAACATCTATTGAGAATTTATTCTGTTCCAGGTACTGTGAACAAAACAAATAGCCACCGCCATGATTGGGGAGCACATGTGGTGAGGGAGACATATTTTGAACAAAGGATCACATAAATAAATGTAAAATTACAGCACCAATAAGCCCTACACCATGCTATATGGGTTTAAGAGTGTATATAATGAGGTAATTTGATTTGTCTAATATCTTAGATACAACTAAACTGCAACCTTGTCATTTCCAAAGCCTGAACTCTCAATGTCTATGTCACAATAAGTCAGCTACTACATGAACATTTCCAGGCCATTTTTCCCATATTCATCCAACTCAAATTATTTCAAAGTTCTTCCTTTTATGGAATTTGGGTTGACCCTCTGGTGTTTAAATGTAGCTAGCAACACTTTCCCCCCTCCCAGCCCTGGAATTTTAAACATCCCATCCTGTGACATGCTTATAAGTTCCAAAACAGATGTCCTTTCTTTTGGACATATTGCACAGTCCAAGGTTGGCTAATAGGTAGTCGGCATGCCCTCCTTCCTGTCTTCATACTCATGGAAGACATTGCTAATTGATCCCCACACACTTTGCCACTGTGCCCAGATGAAGCTTCATAATCCATCTCAATACATCATCAACACAGCACTCTAGGCCACTATGATTAATCAATTGGTTTTAGCATGAGGGTTGAAATCTTTTGCTATCCAAGCCTAGCAATGTCTCTACAAAAGTGAAGTGCATGGAACTGAATACGAGGTTTTGGCATTGGCTTCCGATGTGAGATCTAGGCTAGCCATCATTCTAACCTCCTGAAGATTCCACACTCCATTATCAATGTTTCCTACCCTAGATGTTCCATCACCTGGCATGTTTTTGCAAATACTATGTGAAGGGGAGAGACCCAGACAAATGAATTTATACTCTCCCTCCACTTTCTAACTTTATTACCTGAAGCTCATTGTAACCATTTGTAAAATGTGGCTACTGATGCTTATTTTACAGGTAGTTGTAGGGATCAATGAGACAATGTAGGTGGATTTAAAAGATTATGATACATTTTCTAGTCTCTTATTTTTCCTTTCTCCTGAACACTTATGGTCTAGAATAGTCTTTCCACATTTCTAGATCAACCAAAAACTCCATGGAAAATTGTAAAAAAAACTCCTGAAAGACTAAAAAAAGATTTGAATAAATGAAAAGACATCTCCTATTCTGTCTTAAGGTAACAACATTATAAAGATGTCAGTTCTTTTTGAGTTAATTTATAAATTTTAATGCAGTTCCAATGTAAATACCAACAAACTACTTTATAGAGTTAGACAAGTTGACACCAAGCTTGGTGCTTTGTGACCACCTAGAGGGGTGGGATAGAGAGGGTGAGAGGGAGATGCAAGAGGGAGGAGATATGGGGATATATGTATATGTATACCTGATTCACTTTGTTATAAAGCAGAAACTACCACACCATTGTAAAGCAATTATACTCCAATAAAGATGTTAAAAAAAAAAACAAGCAAGAATTGCTAAGAAACACTGAAGAAGGAAAAATTACAAGGGAAAATTAGCCTTACTGTATGTTAAAATGATATAAACTTCCATAATTAAAATAGTTTGGAATTGGTGCGTGCATAGCCAAATAGACCAGTGAAAAAGAACAGGATTAGATCCCAAAATATGAAGAGTATGTGATAAAGGCAGCATCTCCAGTCACTGGGGTAAAGATGGACACTTTTTAATAAATGGTGCTAGGACAACTGGGTAGCCATTTGAAACCATGGGCAAAATTAAATCCATATCTCATATCATTCATATTAATAAACTCCAAGTGGATTAGGTCTCTAAATGTAAAATAATGAAATCATACAAGCACTAGAAGAAACCATAGGTAAGTCCCTCTTTAACCTCAGTGTAGGGAAAGCCTTTCTAAAGATGATTCAAAATCCAGAGGCAATAAAAAAGTAAAGTTGATAAATTATTCTACATAAAAAATTTAAAACATTTTACATAACAACAGCACCATAAAGAAAGTCAAACTGCAACTGACAAACATAAGTAAGGTAGAAATTTATAACTTGATCCTAACATATGTCAAACAATAATCTCTCTCTGCCAGAAAGCAATTTTTTAAAAAGGTATGTTTTGAGTTGCATCTATATGCTGTATAATACTTTCTACCAGTTATTTGGAAAATGTTAGAAATTTAATCGTGGAGACTAAGTAATTTACCTTAAATTAAAAAAAAAAACTGTGCATAAATCTAGTTAGTAAAAGTGTTTCTCACAAGGGTATGGGTTAGAAATTCTGAAACAACTATGTATACACTAGAATTGAACAAATAAGTAGATAAATTGTGGGTAATGAGAGCTGGGTTTCTTTTTTTTCCTTTTTTTTTTTTTTTGTTTAACATCTTTATTGGAGTATAATTGCTTTACAATGTTGTGTTAGCTTCTGCTGTGTAACAAAGTGAATCAGGTATACATATACATATATCCCCATATCTCCTCCCTCTTGCATCTCCCTCCCTCCCACCCTCCCTATCCCACTCCTCTAGGTGGTCACAAAGCACCGAGCTGGTCTCCCTGTGCTATGTGGCTGCTTCCCACTAGCTAGCTAGTTTACATTTGGTAGTGTATATATGTCCATGACACTCTCTCACCCTGTCACATCTCACCCCTCCCCCTCCCCATATCCTCAAGTCCATTCTCTACGTCTGCATCTTTATTCCTGTCCTGCCCCTAGATTCTTCAGAACCTTTTTTTTTTTTCAGATTCCATATATATGTGTTAGCATACGGTATTTATTTTTCTCTTTCTGATTTACTTCACTCTGTATGACAGACTCTAGGTCTATCCACCTCACTACAAATAACTCAATTTAGTTTCTTTTTATGGCTGAGTAATATTCTGTTGTGTATATGTGCCACATCTTCTTTATCCATTCATCTGTCGATGGACACTTAGGTGAGAGCTGGGTTTCTTATTGTTGAGAAAAAAATTTATAAATAAGGAAAGAGGGGATGTTAGAATTAACCCTGTGGTTTTGGACTGGAATCAGAGGTATCAGCATAGACTCACAGGTTTTGCTATATATAAATGCAAGCAGATTAAATAAAGAAATATAGATATATGTGTATATGGGGGTTCGTATACATATGTATAATATTTTCTAGCTGTGTCTGCGGAGAGGGCCTCGTAGCAATAATAGCCCAGTAATAATGAACACACTCATTGCCCAGATATTGGTCTCTAAACACCATTCTCCAAAGAAGGGAACTCCTAGGAGAAGTGGTTGATTTCAAAACAGGGTCAAGGTAAACACAAGATGATCCTGGAACTTATTGTGGTGACAGAAAGTAAGAAAATGTGGAAAATAAGATGACAGTATGTGGAAGAAAACAGGAGGCAACCTCAAAGAGTTCCCAATGACCAAAGTTGGAATAATTTGAATGACAAAATAAATAATGATATTATTAGATTTTAATCCATAGAATAAAATAAATATCCATGTGTCCATACAGATATAATAAATAATCAAATAAAAGGGGGAATGCAATAGCTCTTTCTCACAGTAGCTTCCAGTTGATAAACATAGAAGGAAAGAGGAAAATATTAGAGTCACCATTAGACAAACATCACAGTAATTGCTGCAGAGAAGACACATTGATGGATGCTAAAATTACTGGGCAAAAGTTTGAGAAGGAATAGATACCTGAAACTATCTCTCCCAAGATACTTATCAATTACAAAGGGAACTGTAATAACTTTCAGTGAAGGAACTGGTCAGACATCAACTTAACCAAGTAATCAAGGTAAAAAATGTCACCAGCAATAAGACATGTCGACATCATTGAACCCCTTGATAGGATGCACTGAGAAAGATACAAGAGCATTTTTGTAGTATTCTTGCCAAAAAATTGCATAACCTCAATCTAATCATGGAAAAATAGCGGACAAATTCAAATTGAGTGACATTCTACAAAGTCACTGACCAGTACTTCTCAAAAATGTCAAAGTCAGAAAAGACAAGGAAAGACAGAGGAACTGTTACAGACTAGAAGAGACTAAGGAGAAGTAAAAATGAAATACAATGTGGGATCATCCTTAGGATCCTGGTACAAAAAAGGACATTAGTGGAAAAAATGATGAAGTTCAAATAGGGCCTGTAGTTTAGCTGCCAGTATTGCACCTGTGATAATACCCTGTTCTTGATCACTATACTGCGGTCATGTAAGACGGTTATCGTAAGGGATGTGCAGTGAGGGATATGAGGGAACTCTGTACTGTCTTTGCAACTCTTCTGTAAGTTTAAAATTCCTTTAAAGTCTTTTTTTTTAAATTTATTTATTTATTTATGGCTGTGTTGGGTCTTCGTTTCTGTGCGAGGGCTTTCTCTAGTTGTGGCAAGCGGGGGCCACTCTTCACAAGGAGACTTCTGGTTTTTAAATGGCGGAGTAAATGACATTGGTGTCCCTTCTCTTCTCCAAAGTCACCCTGCAACAACGAACAGAAGTAAAACAGGAATGCAAGCTCCAACTTTGACGAAACTAGGAAACAGCTAGAAATCTGAACCACGATATGTAAGGAAGGGGATGCTAAATGCAGATACCACCAGGGATGCCGGTGAGAAGACAACGCCAGGACCTGCCTGAGAGTTCAGGCAAAACCTCAGAGTACTGGTTCTCCTAAGAAATGGGAGACCCCGAGGACAGAAGCCACCAGTTCCTTTAAACAACGATCATGTAACATGCAGACTTGTGATGGACGCTTCTTTGGTCCTCATTTGTCAGCTCAGAGAAGTAGGGAAGCTGGGGCTGAAAGCAGAACCACACAGATGTGACCTCTTAATAGGAAGCTGAGACAGTGGAGAAGACGTAAACTGCCAGCTGCCAGCTTTTGCTAGCAGTGAAAAAACAAAGGGAAAAGCAACTCTCTTGCACTGCCACATACACACAATCATTCACGCAAACCTGCCTGATAAGTTTTATTACTGTATCAGTTAAGATTATGCTCAGCTATATAACAGGAAAAGCCCCCAAAAGCTTTAACATAATAGGTGATTATTTCTCTCTCATTTAAAAGAATTTCAAAAATAGGATTTGTACAACAGCTTCATGGTGTCACCAGGGAATGCAGCTCCTAACTGCCTGCTCTGCTTCCCTCTGTACATGGCTTCCATCTTCAAGGTTACCTCACGGTTTAAGATGGCTTCTGGAACACCAGTCATTACATCCATATTCCTGACTGCAGGGATAAGGAAGAAGGCCTTATTCTACTCCCACTTTTAAGGAGCTTACCTAGAAGCCACACTCAGAACTTTTGCTTTACATATTGCTGGATAGAGTTTAGTCACGTGGCCATAACAAGTCATAAAGAAAGCTGGGAATTTTAGGGTTTTAGCTGAGCACAATGACAATGAATTGAATCTGGTTTCTGTTATTATAGAAGAAAGAAATGGATGTTGGAGAATTCAATTAATAGTCTCTACCACAACTATGAACTAGAAAGAATTCTTTATAGCCCAGAAATACAGCATTGTTCTGTCTCTGTGAACCTCCTGCAAATAGCTAGTCCAGAAAGAATTTTTCTCATTCAAAGATAACTTGTAATGAAAAAGGAATCTGTACACAAACTACATAAAGATATTACAAGAAAAAGGAGGAAAGAAACAGAAAAAAAATGGCAGATGAAGAACATTCACCAAAAAAAAGTTGCCATCAGACAGATAAACTTATCATCAAGCATATTGCCATATACCCCAAGAATTTAGTAAGACTATCTTAAAGCAGAAGGCAAGAGTCAGGGAAGGAATGAATAGATATGGCTGTGACAACTGTAAGGTGTACTGAAGACAGGGCTAAAAAAATATGAGCAAAATGAAATAAATATGAAAAAAGAACCATAAAAGCCAGTCAAAGTTCAATGAAAATGTTCATAACTGGTCTCTTTGGATTGCAGATGTTCAATTCTGTATACAATCAAAATAGCATTCAAAAAATAAAAAGAATCAAATGTACAGTGTTCCAAGAAAATAAATGTCAAGCAAATTGATGCCAAGATATAGCCTAGAAGTTACTAGATTTCAAAGATATAGAATCTCTTGGGCAACCAGACAAAAAGGGCAAATCATTAATGTGGGTAAAGGAAGGGCGGGTGGGAACGAAGTTGACCTCTGACATCCCCCCAGCATCGTTTAACATTAGAAGATAGGGGAACAATGCCTACAAATGTCTTGCAGTCCAAGGATTTTAAAACTAGCAAAACCAGGGGTCAGGAAACATTTTCAGTAAAGGACCAGTAATAAATATCTTCAGCTTTGTGGTTCGTACAATCTCTGTCACAACTCTGCTATTGTGTCTGGAAGCAGTCATAGACAATACATAAATGAATGGAGGGGGTTGTGTGCCAGTAAAACTTTATTTACAGAAACAGCCGACTGGATTTGGCCCATGGGTTATAGTTTGCTGACCCCTGAGCTAAACCATCACTCAGGCATAAAGGTAAAAGAAAAATACTTTTGAAGTTTTGAGATCTTCAGGGATACAATCCACATGATCTAAAGTGTTAGAAGACAAACTTCAGTGGACAAAAAAGATAAAGGAAGAAATTGAAGCAAAAGTACTGGCAAGAAATAAAAAGCTAAAATATGCTCAACTACCTGGAGAATGAAAAAAAAGAGACATACCTTCCGGCTCTTTGGCAGCAAGTGCCTTAGAAGCCCCGTGACGTGAAAGGATAATTCAAGAAACCAAGACATCTGTTGGAAGCCATAAAAATTATGATCAGTTCTAAGTAAAGAAGGTGATGTCACATTCACAGAGCCCTTTTAAAAACATTTCGCAATTCACAGGGATATTTGGATTGTTAACCCACAGTGACAGCTGCAGTAAGAGGGCCTCCATTTTCTCAGATGGAAAATGAAAGAGTTGAATGAAATCAGAGGTTCTTGGTCCTGACTGCTCATTAAAATCACCTGAGGCTTTTTTTTTTTTTTTTAATGCCTATGCCTGGGTCCCATCCCAGACCAGTTAAATCAGAATTTCTGGAAATAGGAAAGACAAAAGTAATTTTTAAGCTCCCCAAATATTCAGCTACGTAGCTGTGTTGGAGACCCACTGGATTAAGATGGTTTGAAGGGTACATATCAATTTAGATATTCTATGATTATATATGTAAATATAAATAATTATCCTAAACTTGGAAATTTAGAAATTGCTACATAAAAGAGGCTTAACTACTTAGTCAATTTTGGATGTGTGTTTTTATAACAGAACCTTAAATTACAGTCCACACTGGACCAAGTTACAGAGGCTTCCCAAAAGAACCTAAAGACCTCATGTAAAGAAGCTGGTAATTACTCATGAATGAAGAAAGAAGTAATTAACTCCTTCTGACACTGTAATCAATTCCTTATTTTAAAAAGTGTCTCTGTCCAGTCAGTTGTGAAGTGTCAAATGTTCCTTGTCTTTGAAAGTCTGAGGCCCTTGGGATGGTATTTGTTTGCTCTTAAAGGGCATTTCAAAAAGTCTGGTCCTTAACATATTTCTTGAATCACTCATTTCCAAAAATTAGTAAAGTCCAAGAGAGATTTAAACACATTGAGAAAAATAAATGAATCACAATAGAAAAAAAACTTTTCTTAGAGAAACCATATAATCACTAATAATTAGGGTGACAATAGTTCCAGTTTGCCCAGCAATCTTGATGGGTACCTGTTACTCCCAAATAATTATTAATAGTGCTTCCTTTTACTCTCAGATATTTCCTAGTGGAGGCAATATATTATATGGTAACTCTGCCATTGATGTTAACAATACTAAATGAGCTGTACCTCTTCACTAGAGCAGATGCAAGGACCCATGCTTGGAAATATATTAATGATTAATACTGTACCGTCATAAGAGGGAACTGAATCTGTGACAGGTGTGTGTGATTGGGAATCAGTTTGCATCTGTAGTGTGGGAGAAGGAGCTAACTCATATAGCCGGATCACAATTAGTATTTTTACAGAAGGATGCCAAGAGATATTTAAAAATAAGTTCTAGAAAATGAAACTGAAGTTGTTGAGAATAATTAGTATCAATGCTACTAATAAGTAGTATATTTCTCATAAGCTTAGTACAACTAAAAAAGATTGATGCCATAAGTTGTTTGAAAAATAGCAATTCTTTGCTATCAATTGAGCCCATTGGGATTAAGCTGTCGAGGTGATGCTTAGTTGTAAAGGAAAAAAATATATTAAAATATGTAAAGAAGCAGAACCACCATCAACTTTTTTTTCTAAAAGTTGTGGAATAATTAAGAATTTTTTTATTATTCTGGAAACAGAGTACTCCTCCATTATAATGTCCAAGTCTGCTATTTAATATCTGTGCATCTGATTTCCTACACAATCTTAGGGAACTATCATATGCTAAAATAATGGTCTGCCTCCATGACAAAACTTGCACAGAGGCAAGCTTTATGTTGATGAGGAATCTCAACTCTCTTGACATCTACTAGGATTCTTTTACAGCTCAAAGTTAAGTGATTAAAAATTGTTTTACTTACCTCACTGACAGTATCATCTCTGAAATAACAGAAACTACAGCAAAGAGACTGCTATTCTGGACCAGCTTCTCTCTAACAAGGAAGAACTGAATTGTTACCGTGTCATCTTGGAATTTGTAGTAAGGAAAGACAATACAGGGCAGAGGCTGATGTGTGCTGAAGATTTTAAGAAAGCAGATGTCAAAGCTTCAAAGGAAAGGAGGGTGTTATAGCATGGGGGTAAGAGCTCCGACTACAGACTCAAGAAAAATATAGGTTTGAATTCCAGGTGTGCCACTTGCTAGTTGTGTGACATTGAGCAAAATGTTTAACCTCTCTAAATCTCGGCTGTCCTTTGCAACGTGAGGATAGTAAGGAAAAACACAAAGTGCCTGGGAAAATTACTTAACCTCTGAGCTTGTTAAAAACAAAAAAAAAACAGAGATAGGAATTATATATGCCACATAATTTTCTTGGGAGAACTAACTAAAAAATTCATGTAAAATACCTAGCACTGTATTTGGTAAATAGTAAGCATTTTTTAAAATGCACACACACATTGTACGTATATTTTATGGACTCTAAAATTCTAAGAAAGAAGTGAGACATTCGTGAAAGAAACTAGCTAGCTCAGATTTAAAATGAATAGAAGGTGGAATAAAGGAGGATATGACTAAGAATGAACACCAAAGGGTATCACAAACCTCTAAGTTTTAAAAGGATAGAGCTCAGGAGAAAATGAAGTTATATTTCTAAAGACAAGACTTCTTCAGCTACATTTTGTGGGAAGAAGATGTGGAACAGAATATACGTGCTCTTTGGGGACTATTATGCAACGTTACCAGATGAAAAAGAGAAGGCAGAGCTACTTGATTTCTATTTGAAGTCTACATTTCCCAGCAAGAATCGTCCTCAACTGGAAAGGGAAGAGGAAGCCAGGCAAAGAGAGTATGTACCAAAAGATGGGTTAGAAGAGAGAAAGGGAAGACAGAGTTACTACTTTACATGGATTCAAATCTCCAGATCCATAGACTAAGTGGTGTCTCAGATTTTTTTCCAGGATCATAAATGCAATTGCTTGACATAAAGATTTGTTACAGCACTGAAGTTCTGAAATTATTCTGACAAAGAAACATTGATATGAAGATAGAGATATGCTCATTTAAATAAATTGGCCATCCACATCTTTATAGATTATATTGGGCTTTATAAATCATACATAGTTTACAATGATGCATTCTTGTATAGAATATTTAATTATTTAAGCCAAATAACATGCTGCTGAAGCCAGTCAACCATTAGTAGATATCATCCTTCTGAAGACTGACAGTAGGTCAGTGAAACTAATTCTTCATCATCCAGCAAGGATTTGAGCATTTATCATATGCCCAGTGAACTGGGAATCTAAAGATGATTCCTTCTTTTTATATAGTGAGAAAGACAATCATGTGAGCAGGCTGAAGTTCAAAACATAGTTTGAAATACTAAACATAGGTTCAAGCAAATTTCTACAGGAACACAAAGAGAGGAAATAATAATATTGAGTTGAGAGACCAAAGAAAGGGAAGGATTATAGGCAGGGTTGCTACTAAAAACATAACAACTTATACCACCAACCAGACAGACCTATGACAAATCAGAATAGACACAGGCATTAAGTATCCAGTAAGTGATAGCAGTGGGTGCCCGCTAAAGTCTTCCCCTGGTTAGAGGTGAGGTCTCATAAAGGCTGAGCCTCAAATTATTTGTGGAATTTTGATAGGTGTAGAATGGCAGGAATAAAAACTCTAATCTGAAGGAAGAAAATAAACAGTGGACCAAAAAAAATGGATTACATACCGTGAAACCAAGAACTTCAAGTTCATTGATTAAACAGGTGTGCTGATGAGTGTAATTTGTGGAAAGGTATAGAAGGAGATGTGGCTGGGAAAGCTATTGAA
The DNA here is from genome assembly GCF_028023285.1 of Balaenoptera ricei. Lineage (NCBI taxonomy): Eukaryota > Metazoa > Chordata > Mammalia > Artiodactyla > Balaenopteridae > Balaenoptera > Balaenoptera ricei. Next base: position 82,947,228 of record NC_082646.1, on the reverse strand, counting down.
GATCATGGATGGTTTTAAATACCAGAATAAGGAGCTTGAATTTAATTCTATAGTAACCACAATAATAGTTGCGATTTATTGAGCACACTCTCTGTAGCAGAAACTTAATATGCATTATCTCATTTAATTCTTACAGTAACCCTATGAGAAAGATCCAGTTATGATCTCCACTTTACAAACTGAGGCTTAAATTAACATACCTAAGTTCACACAGCTAGTTAAGTGTTAGAATTTAGATTCAAATCCATAGCTCTCTAAATCCAAAACCCATAACAAAAATGACTAAGCTGTACATCCTTGATTGTGGAGAAAATGGGAGCAAGGATCAGTTTCTGAGAGGGAGACATGATCAAAGCTCTGTTTCTGGAAGATAAAACATAGTGGCAATAAATTTCCTGGAAAAGTGAGAAATGAATAGTGGGAAGACTAGTTAGAAAGTTATTAGTTGAGGGGAGGGGCCTGAGGGCCTGAATGAGGGCAATAATACAGAAAAGGGGATCAATAAAGACACTGGAAAGGGAGAATTAGGAGAACTTATGTATTCATTTTCTATGCTGTATAACAAATTAACGCAAACTTAGTCACTTAAAGCAACATATACGTATGATCTCAGTTTGTATGGGCCATGATTCTGGGCACAGCTTAGCTAGGCCTCTGCTCAGGGTCTCACAAGGCTGCAGTCAAAGTGTCACTTGATCTATGTTCTTACCTGGAGGTTTGATTGGGAAAGAGTCTACTTCTAAGCTTATCTGGATTGAAGAATAAGATAAGAATTGGCAGAATTCATTTCTTTGTGGTTATATGACTGTGTTCCCCAGTTTCTTGGCAACTATCACTGGGGAACACCTCTCAACTACTAGAGGTCACTCTCAGATCCTTGCCACTGGATCCCTCCTCTTGACACTGCAGCTCACTTCTTTAAGGCCAGCAAAAGAATCTCAGCTGCTTCCTCCAGGCTGAAGGTCAAGCCCACCCATGATAATCCCCTTTTGATTAACTCACAATTAACTGATTAGGAGCCTTAACTACATCTGCAAAATCCCTTTACCTTTGCCATATAATGTAACCTAATCACTGGAGTGACATCCATCTATTCACAGGTCCTACCCACACTCAAGGGAGAGGTATTATAAAGAAAGTGTTACATCAGAGGGTGGGAGTCTTGGGCCTGCCAATTTGCCTACCACTCTTAACAGCTGATTTAACACAAGGAGGAGACAGAGATCACTCAAAGTTCTTAGCCTGAGTAATTAAGAGAATAGTGATGTCACTAACTGATATGACAAGAGGAAAAGAGGTTTAATGAGAAATATCATGAATCTTGCTTGGGATTGCCCATCTGGAGGTATCTGCAGTACATCCATTTGTCCTAAACCAATTGCATCAGTTTGTTTCAACAGTACCGAATGTTTTATTAAATGGTGTGGAGAAGAGGAGTTTCTTACATCTGGAAGTGATTCTATCATAAAATACACAATTTCTTTTTAGTGTTACAAATGGCCATGAACTTGAGAATCAATTAGCAAGTTGATTATGTTTTAGATTCATGTCTTCTTTTTATCTCAACCAATCACAGAGGGTGTTTTGTTTTGTTTTGTTTTTGAGTTGTTTTGATAAATGTTTCTTTCAGGCTCTGTTATTTCTGAGAAATAGCCAAACATTTTTTTTCCTCCATGAATGTTTATCTTCAAATATATCCAGAATAGCCAAATGAGTTGTTAAGCAAGTAGATAATGAAACACCCAAAATAACCAAGGAAATAATAAGGTTAGTGCTAATAAAAATTAGAAGAAATAATCTAAACTCTCATTTTAAACTATCTTAATTATTCCATGGCTTTGGGGTTAATGCAGATCACATGTTCCCTAGCACACAGTGATATGCAGAATATTATTGCTTGGCATAGGGTAGAAAAGAAACACTTACCAAATGTCTTCCTAATGCCAAACCCGATGCTAGAACTTTCACACATGCTGTCTTTTTTTATTCTAACAACTCTCAAATGAGGATAATATCAGCCTCATTTTCTTAGCAGATAAGGCAGTTGAGGCTGAGAAGTCCAAAATTTCACCCAAACTAGGAAGTAGGAATAGCCAAGTTTCAGACCCAAATTTATCTTATTCTTCAGGTCTTATTCTTTCCACTATTAATCTTTCTTCAGTTCTCAGATTAGCTGTAACTTCCTCTAAGAAGTCTTCCCTGACCACCCACTGGATCTTCCAAGACTATGTGAGCTGCACATTCCCATCACCTTGTTTTCCTGCACAACCAATTAGTGTCAAAGTGCTTGCATTCTACAACTTCTCAGAATCCAAACTCCGTAGGCTGAGATCCAAGTTTCAGCTTTACACTTGCTAAGTGCATGAACTTGCAAAACTGACTAAGCCTCAAGCTTTTCACTAGTAAAATAGGAATAATATTAGTACCTGGCTCTAAGGATAGTTGTGAGAATGACTTGAATATAAATCCATGGGGAGGGGACCTTCAAGATGGCAGAAGAGTAAGACGTGGGGATCACCTACCTCCCCACAAATACATCAAAAATACTTCTACAAGTGGAACAGCTCCTACAGAACACCTACTGAACACTGGCAGAAGACCTCAGACTTCCCAAAAGGCAAGAAGCTCCCCACGTTCCTGGGTAGGGCAAAAGAAAAAAGAAAAAACAGAGACAAAAGAATAGGGATGGGACCTGCACCAGTGGGAGGGAGCTGTGAAGGAGGAAAGGTTTCCACACACTAGGAAGCCCCTTCGCGGGCGGAGACTGCGGGTGGCAGAGGGGGGAAGCTTCGGAGCCACGGAGGAGAGCGCAGCCACAGGGGTGCGGAGGGCAAAGCGGAGAGATTCCCGCACGGAGGCTCGGCGCTGACCAGCACTCACCAGCCCCAGAGGCTTGTCTGCTCACCCGCTGGGGCGGGCGGGGCTGGGAGCTGAGGCTCGGGCTTCGGAGGTCGGATTCCAGGGAGAGGACTGGGGTTGGCGGCGTGAACACAGCCTGAAGGGGTTAGCGCACCACAGCTAGCCTGGAGGGAGCCTGGGAAAAGCTCTGCAGCTGCCGAAGAGGCAAGAGACTTTTTCTTGCCTCTTTGTTTCCTGGTGCGCGAGGAGAGGGGATTCAGAGCGCCGCTTAAAGGAGCTCCAGAGCCGGCACGAGCTGCGGCTATCAGCACAGACCCCAGAGACGGGCATGAGACGCTAAGGCTGCTGCTGCCGCCACCAAGAAGCCTGTGTGCGAGCACAGGTCACTCTCCACACCGCCCCTCCCGGGAGCCGGTGCAGCCCGCCACCGCCAGGCTCCCGTGATCCGGGGACAACTTCGCCGGGAGACCGCACGGCGCGCCTCAGGCTGCTGCAACGTCACGCCGGCCTCTGCCGCCGCAGGCTCACCCCGCCTCCTCCGTACCTCTCCCTCCCCCCGGCCTGAGTGAGCCAGAGCCCCCGAAGCAGCTGCTCCTTTAACCCCGTCCTGTCTGAGCGAAGAACAGATGCTCTCAGGCGACCTACATGCAGAGGCGGGGCCAAATCCAAAGCTGAACCCCGGGAGCTGTGCGAACAAAGAAGAGAAAGGGAAATCTCTCCCAGCAGCCTCAGAAGCAGTGGATTAAATCTCCACAATCAATTTGATGTACCCTGCATCTGTGGAATACCTGAGTAGACAACGAATCATCCCAAAATTGAGGTGGTGGACTTTAGGAGGAATTGTAGATTTGGGGTTTGCTGTCTGCGATTTGTTTCTGATATTTCTGATGTTTCTGTTTATCTTAGTTTAGTTTTTAGCGCTTGTTATCATTAGTGGATTTGTTTATTGGTTTGGTTGCTCTTTTTTTTAAAATTATTTTTTATATTAATTTCTTTCATTGATAATTATTATTTTTCTTTCTTTCTTTTTCTCTTCCTTTTCTTCTGAGCTGTGTGGCTGACATGCTCTTGGTGCTCAGGCCTGGCGTCAGGCCGGAGCCTCTGAGGTGGGAGAGCTGAGTTCAGGACATTGGACCACTAGAGACCTCCCAGCCCCACATAATATCAAATGGCAAGAGCTCTCCCAGAGATCTCCATCTCAATGCTAAGACTCAGCTCCACCGAACGGCCAACAAGCTCCAGTGCTGAATGCCCCATGCCAAACAACTAGCAAGACAGGAACACAACCCCACCCATTAGCAGAGAAGCTGCCTAAAATCATACTAAGTTCACAGACACCCCAAAACACACCACCAGATGTGGCCCTGCCCACCAGAAAGACAAGATCCAGCCCCACTCACCACAACACCGGCACTAGTCCCTTCCACCAGGAAGCCTACACAAGCCACTGAACCAACCTCACCCACTGGGGGCAGACACAAAAAACAACAGGAACTACAAACCTGCAGGCTGCAAAAAGGAGACCCCAAACACAGTAAGTTAAACAAAATGAGAAGACAGAGAAACACACAGCAGATGAAGGAGCAAGGTAAAAACCCACCAGACCAAACAAATGAAGAGGAAATAGGCAGTCTACCTGAAAAAGAATTCAGAGCAATGATAGTAAAGGTGAACCAAAATCTTGGAAACAGAATGGAGAAAATACAAGAAACGTTTAACAAGGACCTAGAAGAACTAAAGAGCAAACAAACAATGATGAACAACACAATGAATGAAATTTAAAATTCCCTAGAAGGAATCAATAGCAGAATAACTGAGGCAGAAGAACGGATAAGTGACCTGGAAGATAAAATAGTGGAAATAACTACTGCAGAGCAGAATAAAGAAAAAGAATGAAAAGAATTTAGGAAACTCTCAGAGACCACTGGGACAACACTAAATGCACCAACATTTGAATTATAGGGGTCCCAGAAAAAGAAGAGAAAAAGAAAATATTTGAAAAGATTATAGTTGAAAGCTACCCTAATGGGAAAGGAAATAGTCAATCAAGTCCAGGAAGTGCAGAGAGTCCCATACAGGAAAAATCCAAGGAGAAACACGCCAAGACACATATTAATCAAACTATCAAAAATTAAATACAAAGAAAAAATATTAAAAGCAGCAAGAGAAATGCAACAAATTATATACAAGGGAATCCCCTAAGGGTTAACAGCTGATCTTCCAGCAGAAACTCTGCAAGCCAAGAGGGAGTGGCAGTACATATTTAAAGCAATGAAAGGGAAAAACCTACAACCAAGATTACTCTACCTAGCAAGGATTTCATTCAGTTCCAATGGAGAAATTAAAACCTTTACAGACAAGCCAAAGCTAAGAGAATTCAGCACCACCAAACCAGCTTTACAAAAAATGTTAAAGGAACTTTCTAGGCAGGAAACACAAGAGAAGGAAAAGACCTACAATAACAAACCTAAAACAATTTAAAAAATGGTAATAGGAACATACATATCGATAATTACCTTAAATGTAAATAGATTAAATGCTCCCAACAAAAGGCATAGACTGGCTGAATGGATACAAAAACAAGACCCATATATATGCTGTCTTAAAGAGACCCAATTCAGACCTAAGGACATATACAGACTGAAAGTTAGGGGATGGAAAAAGATATTCCATGCAAATGGAAATCAAAAGAAAGCTGGAATAGCAATTCTCATATCAGACAAAATAGACTTTAAAACAAAGACTATTACAAGAGACAAAGAAGGACACTACATAATGATCAAGGGATCAATCCAAGAAGAAGATATAACAATTGTAAATATTTATGCACCCAACATAGGAGCACCTCAATACATAAGGCAAATGCTAACAGCCATAAAAGGGGAAATCGACAGTAACACAATCATAGTAGGGGACTTTAACACCCCACTTTCACCAATGGACCGATAATCCAAAATGAAAATCAATAAGGAAACACAAGCTTTAAATGATACATTAAACAAGATGGACTTAATTGATATTTAAAGGACATTCAATCCAAAAACAACAGAATACACTTTCTTCTCAAGTGCTCATGGAACATTCTGCAGGATAGATCATATCTTGGGTCACAAATCAAGCCTTGGTAAATTTAAGAAAATTGAAATCGTATCAAGTGTCTTTTCCGACCACAACGCTATGAGATTATAAATGAATTACAGGGAAAAAAACGTAAAAAACACGAACACATGGAGGCTAAACAATACGTTACTAAATAACCAAGAGATCACTGAAGAAATCAAAGAGGAAATCAAAAACTACCTAGAAACAAATGACAATGAAAACACGATGACCCAAAACCTATGGGATGCAGCAAAAGCAGTTCTAAGAGGGAAGTTTATAGCAATACAATCCTACCTTAAGAAACAAGAAACATCTCAAATAAACAACCTAACCTTACACCTAAAGCAATTAGAGAAAGAAGAACAAAAAAATTCCAAAGTTAGCGACAGGAAAGAAATCATAAAGATCAGATCAGAAATAAATGAAAAAGAAATGAAGAAACGATAACAAAGATCAATAAAACTAAAAGCTGGTTCTTTGAGAAGATAAACAAAATTGATAAACCATTAGCCAGACTCATCAAGAAAAAAAGGGAGAAGACTCAAATCAATAGAATTAGAAATGAAAAAGGAGAAGTAATAACTGACACTGCAGAAATACAAAGGATCATGAGAGATTACTACAAGCAACAATATGCCAATAAAATGGACAACCTGGAAGAAATGGACAAATTCTTAGAAAAGCACAATCTTCTGAGACTGAACCAGGAAGAAATAGAAAATATGAACAGACCAATCACAAGCATTGAAATTGAGACTGTGATTAAAAATCCTCCAACAAACAAAATGCAGGACCAGATGGCTTCACAGGTGAATTCTATCAAACATTCAGAGAAGAGCTAACACCTGTCCTTCTCAAACTCTTCCAAAATATAGCAGAGGGAGGAACACTTCCAAAATATAGCAGAGGGAGGAACACTCCCAAACTCATTCTACGAGGCCACCATCACTCTGATACCAAAACCAGACAAAGATGTTACAAAGAAAGAAAACTACAGGCCAATATCACTGATGAGCACAGATGCAAAAATCCTCAACAAAATACTAGCAAACAGAATCCAACAGCACATTAAAAGGATCATACACCATGATCAAGTGGGGTTTATCCCAGGAATGCAAGGATTCTTCAATATACACAAATCAATCAACGTGATACACCATATTAACAAATTGAAGGAGAAAAACCATATGATCATCTCAATAGATGCAGAGAAAGCTTTCGATAAAATTCAACACCCATTTATGATAAAAGCCCTGCAGAAAGTAGGCATAGAGGGAACTTTCCTCAACATAATAAAGGCCATATATGACAAACCCACAGCCAACATCGTCCTCAATGGTGAAAAACTGAAACCATTTCCACTAAGATCAGGAACAAGACAAGGTTGCCCACTCTCACCACTATTATTCAACATCGTTTTGGAAGTTTTAGCCACAGCAATCAGAGAAGAAAAAGAAATAAAAGGAATCCAAATTGGAACAGAAGAAGTAAAGCTGTCACTGTTTGCAGATGACATGATACTATACATCGAGAATCCTAAAGATGCTACCAGAAAACTACTAGAGCTAACCAATGAATTTGGTAAAGTAGCAGGATACAAAATTAATGCACAGAAATCTCTTGCATTCCTATACACTAATGATGAAAAATCTGAAAGAGAAATTAAGGAAACACTCCCAGTTACCACTGCAACAAAAAGAATAAAATATCTAGGAATAAACCTACCTAAGGAGACAAAAGACCTGTATGCAGAAAACTATGACACTGATGAAAGAAATTAAAGATGATACAAACAGATGGAGAGATATACCATGTTCTTGGATTGGGAGAATCAACATTGTGAAAATGACTATACTCCCCAAAGCAATCTACAGATTCAATGCAATCCCTATCAAACTACCACTGGCATTTTTCACAGAACTAGAACAAAAAATTTCACAATTTGTATGGAAACACAAAAGACCTCAAATAGCCAAAGCAATCTTGAGAAAGAAAAACGGAGCTGGAGGAATCAGGCTCCCTGCCTTCAGACTAACTACAAAGCTACAGTAATGAAGACAGTATGGTTCTGGCACAGAAACAGAAATATAGATCAATGGAACAGGATACACTTATATATATATAAGTCCAGAGATAAACCCACACACATATGGTCCCCTTATCTTGGTAAAGGAGGCAAGAATATACGACGGAGAAAAGACAGCCTCTTCAATAAGTGGTGCTGGGAAAACTGGACAGCTACATGTAAAAGAATGAAATTAGAACAGTCCCTAACACCATACACAAAAATAAACTCAAAATGGATTAAAGACCTAAATGTAAGGCCAGACACCATCAAACTCTTAGAGGAAAACATAGGCAGAACACTCTATGACATAAATCACAGCAAGATCCTTTCTGACCCAACTCCTAGAGAAATGGAAATAAAAGCACAAATAAACAAATGGGACCTAATGAAACTTCAAAGCTTTTGCACAGCAAAGGAAACCATAAACAAGACGAAAAGACAACCCACAGAATGGGAGAAAATATTTGCAAATGAAGCAACTGACAAAGGATTAATCTCCTAAAATTTACAAGCAGCTCATGCAGCTCAATGTTAAAAAAACACACAACCCAATCCAAAAATGGGCAGAAGACCTAAATAGACATTTCTCCAAAGAAGATATACAGATTGCCAACAAACACATGAAAGAATGCTCAACATCATTAACCATTAGAGAAATACAAATCAAAACTCCAATGAGATATCATCTCACACCAGTCAGAATGGCCATCATCAAAAAATCTACAAACAATAAATGCTGGAGAGGGTGTGGAGAAAAGGTAACCCTCTTGCACTGTTGGTGGGAATGTACATTGATACAGCCGCTATGGAGAATAGTATGGACGTTTCTTAAAAACTAAAAATAGAACTACCATACGACCCAGCAATCCCACTACTGGACATATACCCTGAGAAAACCATAATTTAAGAAGAGTCATGTACCAAAATGTTCATTGCAGCTCTATTTACAATAGTCAGGACATGGAAGCAACCTAAGTGTCCATCAACAGATGAATGGATAAAGAAGATGTGGCACATATATACAGTGGAATATTACTCAGCCATAAAAAGGAAACAAACTGAGTTATTTGTAGTGAGGTGGATGGACCTAGAGACTGTCCTACAGAGTGAAGTAAGTCAGAAAGAGAAAAACAAATACTGTATGCTAACACATATATATGGAATCTAAAAAAAAAAAAAAAAAAAAAAGGTCATGAAAAACCTAGTGGCAAGATGGGAATAAAGACACAGACCTACTAGAGAATGGACTTGAGGATATGGGAAGGGGAAGGGTAAGCTGGGATGAAGTGAGAGAGTGGCATGGACATACATACACTACCAAACGTAAAATAGATAGCTAGTGGGAAGCAGCCTCATAGCACAAGGAGATCAACTCGATGCTTTGTGACCAGCTAGAGGGGTGGGATAGGGAGGATGGGAGGGAGACGCAAGAGGGAGGGGATATGGGGATACATGTATACATGTAGCTGATTCATTTTGTTATACAGCAGAAACTAACACAACATTGTAAAGCAATTATACTCCAATAAAGATGTTAAAAATATATATATAAATCCTTATTGTTGTTTTCATTATCCTCATAAGATGTTGTTCCACTTATTACGTGGGGTTGCAGTTGCCTGTTTACTTTTCTGTGTTTCACACTAGATTATAAAAATCATCCCTTGGACAGAGGCTGCATCTTGTTAGCTGTGTTTTCCCCAGATTCTAGCACAGTACCTATCGGCCATGTTGCTGGCACTCAAAACGTTCAGTGCAGGGAGGGAGGGAGAGAGGGAAGAGACTCCTCCTTATATAGGGTTCTTGCCTTTTCCTTGGCACAGCCTTAATAAAGGCGTGAACTGCCATGTTTCTTGCAGCATTGTTCACAGTATGGAAATAAACTAAGTTTCTATCAACAGATGAATGGATAAAGGAGATGTGGTGTATATACGTACAATGGAATACTATTTAGCCATGAGAAAGGAGATACTGCCATTTGTGACAATATGTTTGCAACTGGGGGGCATTATGCTAAAACTAAAAATAGAATTACCCTACGATCCAGCAATTCCACTCCTGGGTTATATATCTGAAAAAAACAAAAACACTAATTTGAAATAATACATGCACCCCAGTGTTCCTAGCAGCATTATTTACAGTTGCCAAGATATGGAAGCAACCTAAGTGTCCATGCGTGGACTTGGAGGGCATTACGCTAAGTGAAATAAGTCAGACAGAGAAAGGCAAATACTAAATACTGTATGGTATCACTTATATGTGGAATCTAAAAAAGCCAGAATCATAGAAACTCAGAGCGGAGTGGTGGTTACCAGGAGCTGGGTGCTGGGGAAATGGGGAGATATTGGTCCAAAGTACAAACTTCCAGTTATAAGATGAGTAAGCTCCAGGGATCTAATGTACAGCATGGTGATTATACTTAATAATACTGATTTGTGGGCTTGAAAGTTGCTAAGAGAGTAGATCTTAAATGTTCTTATGACAAAAAAGAAATGGTAATTATGTGATATGATAAAGGTTTTCACTAAACTACAGCAGCAATCATTTTACAATATATAAATTACTAAATCAACACATTGTACACCTTAAAATTATACAATGTTACAGGTCAATCATATCTAAAGAAAACTGAAAAGGATAAATAAAGGCGTGAGAATATGTGCAGATCAAGATAAGCCACTACTTCCCTTGAATTATATTTAATGAACAGAAGCCTTAGAAAGTGGAGTTTGTTATGACATCCTTAATGCCAAATATGATCTGGAAATCTAATACTTAAATTGTGCCTGGAAAAAGCCAAAGCGCAGGCAGTCCCGTAACAAGTGAGCATTCTCTCTCCTCAGGAGAAAAGCTCACCAGCCCCACCCCTACAGCCTGATAGTAATGTGCTCCATGGGAATGACCTCCCTATGGCATCAAACCCACTCACAGGACAGTAGCCAATTCCCAGCCACCACTGACTCCAGTGCTTTGAAAAATGCCCCAGGCTCTTACTGTTTTTCTTTTTTTAATGTCAAATAACCAATGACTTTAATTTAGATATAATTGACATATAACATTATGTAAATTTAAGGTGTACAACGAACGAGTTGATTTGATACATTTATGTTGCAATATGACTACACTTTTTACCACCATAGCATTAGGTGTTGAGAACATTTAAGGTCTAGTCTCTTAGCAACTCCGAAGTATATAATACAATATTGCTGGCTATAATTACTATGCTGTGCATTAGATCTCCAGAACTGATTTATCTTCTAACAACAAATTTGTACCCTTTGACCAACATCTCCCCAAGTCCCCACCCACCAGCCCCCGGTAACCACCATTCTACTCTCTGTTACTATGTGCTTGTATTCCCACTTTTTATTTGCTCCATCTCAGCTACACCCATTTCCACTTTGTCACCTTCAGCTCTTAGCAGGCCAGTGCCAGTTTTTATTCTTCCAAGGAAAAGAGCACATTTGGATTTGACTGCGTATGACTTGTACTTATTTGAAGCCCTGCATTCAAGTGAGAACAAAATACCCAAACAAGCATATTTAATTAATATAGGGTCAACCAGTTTGGACACTTGTGCACCATGGTCATAAAAGAGGATTGTTCATATTTTTCACATTTCTTATAATAAAGCCAAAGTCACAGGTAAAAATGAAAATTAGACAGAAGTAACCACAGGAAAGAGAGATGAATATAAAACCCTATTCATTTATGATGCAAAAATCCATTAAGAGCTAATCTCCTTGGACAGCCTTATGGATACTGCATAACTCACTGAGCCCAACTGTACTTAGGAAGTGATGGTTAAATATTGAAAATCTGATTGGAAGACAGAGGTGGCTTCCTGCTCTTTCCTGTAATTGCCTTGTCTGATTTTCCTCTTGAACAATGTATGACTGGAATTTCTGACTATGATGGAGTGTAACCCACCCCCACCCGGAGGCCTCTGCCCTGAAGTCTAGGGCTCCAACCTCTTGGGAGTCATCTGATGGAGGACTTCATCTATCTCCTCTGCACCTGTCATACCCTCTTCCCTTGTCAAGCCCCAGGGTGTTGTGTGGAACTTACAAGCCTTCCCCAGCCTGTCCCCCTCCTCCCTACTGTCTCTTGCACGTTACAGCAGCCTAATGAGTTGAAGAGACAGAGCCAACCCAGGCTTCTTATTACAATCACATTCCATTTTCTTCAAATAAACCCAGCTCAGAACAAAAGCGGGACCTTCTGGGCACAGCCTTTGTTGTGGCTGTTTAATCATAACATTTTGGTGGGACCCAGAATATTATGGTGACTGCTTTCAAGCAATTTGTGATATACATGCTTAGCAGATGATGTAACTTGCACGTTGCTTTTTGCTATGACAGTATACTCTACAAATGCAAACAGATGTATTTCCCATGACCTTTGCCCTGACAAATAGAGTTGTTTTATGTATTTCCCAGTTAACATTCTTTGAGAGCTTCACAATGCAGTCTCCTAAGGTCTCTCAATACTTGTGCTTTTATACTTTAACCATTTTAGGTATCTCAGGAATGTGATAACACTAATGAGATATTAGGGTAAGAAAAATAGTAAAAAGCATATCGACTCCAACTTTTACAAAAGCTTATTTTAGACATGTTGCTTCCCTTCAGTTTAGCTCTCAACTGACTAAAATGATAGGAAAGAGCTTTCTGAAGCATAGCATTTTAGCAAAAGAATATTGAGGGGAAAACACCTAGAATAAGGTGTTATATGAATATAGATGTGAAAACCTAGCAAGAAGAATTCATAATACATTATGAGATAACTTTACAACAAGCAAGTGGGATTTATCCTGAGAGTTAGGATAAAATCTATTAAAACCATACCACCTCAAATGCCATAATTGTCTCAAGTAACCATTTCCTCTTTTGTGTTTTGTTCTCCTAGTGTCTAAGGAGACAAAAAGAATGTTGAGTAGCTGGGAGTGCCCCTTATTTGTGCCTACTTATATGTGCCTATAGGCACTTTCCCAGTAGATCTTTACTAGTGTGGGGCAGCAGATAAGAGCAGTGGTTTTCCAGTACTGAGACCGGAATATTTTCAAAAATTTGTTACAATTGATTTTTTAAATTATAGCTTCTTATTTTGAAATAGGTTTAGAGTCACAAGATATTCTAGAAACAGTACAGAGAATTCTCATGTACCCTCACCCAGTTTCCCCTACTGATAATACCTTATATAACTATAGTGCATTGTCAAAAACAAGAAATCGACCTGGATACAATACTATTCTCTTAGGAAAAGACCTTATTTGGATTTTACCAGTTTTTGCATGAGTGTGTGTGTGTGTGTGTGTGTGTAGTTCTATAATTGATATAACCATCAACACATTAAGGATATAGATCTGTTCTATCACCACAAAGGAACTCCCTTGGGTTATGCCTTAATAGTCATATCCTATCCCCATACCTAACTCCTGGCAATAACTGTTTCACCATTATGATTTTATCTTTTTAAGAATATTATATAAATGGAAACATGCCATATGTTACCCTTTGAGATTGGCTTCTTTCACTCAGCATAATTCCTTTGAAATTCATCTAAATTGTTACATGTATCAATAGTTAATTCCATTTTATTGCTGAGTATTATTCCATAGTATGAGATGTAGCACAGTTTGTTTATCCATTCACCTGCTGTGGGACATTTGGGTTGTTTCCAGTTTCTGACTATTACAGATAAAGCTGCAGTGGACGTTTATGTACAGGTTTTTGTGTGAATATAACTTTTCATTTGCTGGGTCACATGATTGTGTATGTTTAATTTGATAGGAAACTGCCAATCTTTTCCTAAAGGGGCTATACCATTCTACACTCCTCCTCAGCACTTGGCACTACTGGTATTATTTATTTTTGTTATTCTAATATGTGTGTAATAATATCAATAGCACATATAGCTTTAAGTTGCATTTCCCTGAAGGCTTATGATGTTGAACACTTTTTCATATGTTTATTTACCATCAGTATGTCCTCTTTAGACAGGTGTCCATGAAAGTTTTTTGCCCATATTCTAATTGGATTGTTTGTTTTCTTACTGTTAAGAGAGTTCTTTTTGTATTCTGCATACAAGTTCATTATCAGATAAATGATTGGAAAATATTTTCTCTCAGTCTGTGGCTTGCTTTTTCATCCTTTTTAGCAGGTACCTTACAAAAAAATTTTTATTTTTGATAAAAGGAAACATCAATTTTGTTTCCTCGTTAGTGCAAGGCAGGAATGGAGGTCCGGGTTCCATGCACGGGCTCCACCAGAGAGGAGCACCTCCTTATTACTGAAGAACAGCGTTTGTTATGGACTGACATAACAGTCATGCCTCCCCACAACCCATCTGTTGAACCCCTAACCCCCAGTGATTGTATTTGGAGATAGGGCCTTGAAGGAGGTAACAAAGGTTGAGTGATGTCGTAAAGGTGGGGCCTTAATCCGATAGGACTAGTGTCCTTTTAAGAGGACGAAGAGACACATATCTCTCTCCACATGCATGGAAGAAAAGTCGTGTGAAGACACAGTGAGAAGGCAGCTTTCTGCAAGGCAGGAATAGAGACCTCACCAGAAACCAGCCCTGCTGGCATCATGAACTTGGACTTCTCACAGTGAACTTTCTCACAGTTCTGAGAGAAAATAAATTTCTGTTGCTTAAGCCACCCAGTCTGTGGTATTCTGTTATGGCAGCCCGAGCAGACTAATAGAGGTGTGCAAGTCAGAATTCCACCCACAGTTCTGCAGGGGAAGGCCAGCACCTCCTCACTGCAAGGGGTCTGGACAACAGGCCCATGGACTCTACCCTGCAGTGCCCATCAGGGTGGAGGAGGGCATGACTTGTTCACGGTATGCACCTTAAGAGCAGGCAGATATGGGTAAAGGTTTCTGACCCCCAGGTCATCCATACTTTTCACAAAGAACTTTTTCCAGCTCTTTGGCTGGAAAGCCCAGGCTGAATTTGGGGCTTTTTTTTTTTGGTCTGCACCCATTTCCAAGTTGTAGGCTTCTCAAGTTCCAAGGACAGGACAAATAGGAGGCAAGAAAGAAAACACCAGGGATTCACTTCCAGGAAATTCCCTGAGTCCTGAGGTCCCTAGGCAATCTACTATCTCTTCCACATTTTTCAGGCTTACATATTTTTGTCCACGGTTTATTTTTTGTGATTAGTGGGAGGAGTAAAATGGAATGCGTTTCCTCTGTCATGTCCAGAACTGGAAACTACAGCTGATGTTTAAAAAAATAAAGTTAAAAATCAGGTTTCAGGAGAGTAATAGCAGCATTCTCAGGGATTCTAGAAGTTTCCTTGATTGGAGGACATCTCTAGGGCTTATTGACTCAGTCAATAAATTTATTGACTCAGATATAGAAGAGGAAACACTGGGCTTGGTAGGCTTAGTTCTTGTCTCAGTTTTTGTGTGACTTTGGGCAAATTGCCTCACCTTTCCATGTCTCAGTCTCTTCCTCTATCAAAGACATAATTGGACTCTATCTGGATTGGTAGATAGGTTTCATCTCTTGAGCCAACAAAATGAAATAGGAAAACGTTCTGAGAAGTACTCTAAGACCATGATTAGGCTTAGTGAGAAGGAGCACTGTATTTAATTAGTAATGTCAGCCTTACACACGAGATAAGATCATAGTAGTGTATTTGCTTTGCTTTTTATCCCTGGACTAAAAATTCTCTAAGAACCTTTCCAGATCTAAAATTCCATGATTTTAATACAAAAAGAAACTTAACTTGAATATATAGATATTTAAAGTGAAGGTAATAAAGATTAAAAGTTATCTAATGAAAAGGAAAGACAAACCATATTAGGAACACAGGATGAAATAGTTGAGAAAAAAATTTATCTGGGCTTCCTGACAGCCATGGCAAAAAGGGAAATGCACTGGTTAACCTAACTCTAACCCTTTCATTTTGCTTCTATTTATCTCCTTTCCTAACTTCTGATGAACTACCTAAATTTTCTATATTCTCTTTTTCTCAATGAATTTCAAAGTTGTAGAGAGTATTTCTATCCCCTTAATGGTTGTTCTTAAATTTTAAAAATAGATAGTTTGTGTTTCAAGAAGAGTGTGAAGTCAACCAGCATGGGTATCTTTATAATCCTCTCGAACAGGACAGAAATATTAAAACATTAAGAGTCCAGTGAAGACTCCACTTCGTTTTCTTTCTTTCTTTCTTTTTATAGCTACTTTATTTATTTATTTTATTTTATTTTTGGCTGTGTTGGGTCTTCGGTTCATGCGAGGGCTTTCTCTAGTTGAGGCAAGTGGGGGCCACTCTTCATTGCGGTGCAGGGACCGCTCTTCATCGCGGTGCGCGGGCCTTTCACTATCGCGGCCCCTCCCGTCGCGGGGCACAGACTCCAGACGCGCAGGCTCAGTAGTTGTGGCTCACGGGCCCAGCTGCTCCGTGGCATGTGGGATCTTCCCAGACCAGGGCTCGAACCCGTGTCCCCTGCATTAGCAGGCAGATTCTCAACCACTGCGCCACCAGGGAAGCCCTCTTTCTTTCTTTTTAAAATATTTACTTATTTATTTAGGCCACGCCAGGTCTTAGCTGTGGCATGCAGTATCTTCAGTTGTGGCATGCGGACTCTTAGTTGCAGCCTGCAGACTCTTAGTTGCAGCATGCATGAGGGATCTAGTTCCCCAACCAGGGATCAAACCTAGGTCCCCTGCATTGGGAGTACAGAGTCTTACCCACTGGACCACCAGGGAAGTCCCTCTACTTCGTTTTCTATTACTGTTGTTTAGAGATTTAATTTCACTTTTTTGGATACTTCTCCACTTACTCTTTTCAGTTTCTCTGCTTGCTTTTGTATCTTGCATCACAGTCTTTCTCTGAGTTCAATTTTCTTCTTGCTAAATTATATCCTTCATAGTTCTTTCAATGATGGCATGTGAGTGAAAAATTCTCTTTACCTTTGTATGTAGAAAAATGTTTTTTATTCTCTTTAATGAGAGTAAATCACCACTATCAGTGATTCACAAGTTAGGATTGGCAATCAAACTCACACAACGCAGTAAGATTGAATATATTATTACATTTATTTAGATTTATAGGATAAGTCAGGAAAAACAGTATTCTTCCCACTGGGTAGACCCTGAAGCTGTATATATGTACACAGCTTCTTGCTTCTCCCCTTACCTAAACAGGATGTGTGCAACAAATAGGGATTAACTTCAACATGTGTTTGGTTTAACTTGGCACAGAGAAGCCAGTTCCTTGGTTTCTCATCAATCTTATATTGTTCCTGTCACACAGGCCCAAGGCTTGTATACCCACTTACAGCAACCTCAGTCCAGATGGACTCCCACCAATCAAGAATTTCACAGTAAATAAGGCAGATTATTGTCTCTTAACATGTAGCATACCACATTTATCTTAACTCAGCATGTGTCCAAGGGAATGATGCCGTGAGAAGACATACTGAAAAAAAACTTTTCTTCTTTCCAGGAAAGTTTTACTTTTAAAAAACTTTATTTTATTGAAGTATAGTTGATTTACAATGTTGTGTTATAATTTCTACTTTACAGCAAAGTGACTCAGTTATACGTATACATACATTCTTTTTTTATATTTTCCATTATGGTTTATCACAGGATATTGAATATAGTTCCCTGTGCTATACAGTGGGACCTTATTGTTTACCCATTCTCTATGTAATAGTTTCCATCTGCTAACCCCAAACTCCCACTCCATCCCTCCCCCACCCTGCCTCCCCCTTGGTAACCACAAGTCTGTTCTCTATGTCTGTGAGTCTGTTTCTGTTTTGTAGATAAATTCATTTGCATCATATTTTAGACTCCACATGTAAGTGATATCATATATTTGTCTTTCTCTTTCTAACTTAATATGATAATCTCTAGTTGCATCCATATTGCTGCAAATGGCATTATGTCATTTTTTATGGTTGAATAGTATTCCACTGTATATATGTACCACATTTTCTTTATCCATTCATTTGTCAATGGACATTTAGGTTGTTTCCATGTCTTGGCTATTGTAAATGTTGCTGCAGTAAACATTGGAGTGCATGTATCTTTTTGAATTAGAGTTCTGTCCAGGTATATGCACAGGAGTGGGATTGCATGATCATATGGCAACTCAATTTTTAGTTTTCTGAGGAACCTCCATACTGTTGTCCATAGTGGCTGCACCAATTTATATTCCCACCAACAGTGTAGGAGGGTTCCCTTTTCTCCACACCCTCTCCAGCATTTATTGTTTATAGATTTTTTGATCATGGCCATTCTAACTGGTGTGAGGTGATACCTCATTGTAGTTTTGATTTGCATTTCTCTAATTATTAGCAATGTTGAACATCTTTTCATGTGCCTGTTGGCCATCCGTATGTCTTCTTTGGAGAAATGTCTGTTTAGGTCTTCTGCCCATTTTTTTATTGGGTCGTTTTTTTGTTGTGGAGTTCTATGAGCTGTTTGTATATTTTGGAAATTAAGCCCTTGTCAGTTGTTTCATTTGCAAATATTTTCTCCCAGCCCATAGGTTGTCTTTTCATTTTGTGTATTGTTTCCTTTGCTATACAAAAGCTTGTAAGTTTGATTAGGTCCCATTTGTTTATTTTTGGTTTTAGTTCTATTGCCTTGGGAGACTGACCTAAAAAAACATTGGCACAATTTATGTCAGAGAATGTTTTGCCTATATTCTCTTCTAGGAGTTTTATGGTGTCATACCTTATATTTAAGTCTTTAAGCCAATTTGAGTTTATTTTTGTGTATGGTGTGAGGGTGTGTTCTGATTTCATTGATTTACATGCTGCTATCCAGCTTTCCTAACACCACTTGCTGAAAAGATTGTCTTTTCTCTATTGTATATTCTTGCCTCCTTTGTCAAAGATTAATTGACCTAGGTGTGTGCAGGAAAGCCTTATTGTGTTCAGGTCCCAGAACTGATGTTAATATTTTACTCTCAGGTTGTTTAGCCAGGCATAAAATTCTAAACTGAGAGTGATTTTTCCCTCAGCAATTTGTAAATATTGCTCCATTGTCACCTAGTATCTGTAGTTGCCAGTGGGAAGTCAGCTGCCTGCCTAATGGCCATTCCTTTAAGAATATGATTTTTCTCTCTAATAGATTTTAATATTTTTTATGCATTTTAAATTTCATTATGACACATCTAAGCATGCATTTATTTTTATGTATCCTTCTTAGAACATGGATTATGTTTTTAATCTGAGGATTTGTGTCTTCAACACAAAATGCTTAGCCAGTGTCTCTTCAACTGTTCTTCTCCACTCTTTATTCTAATTTTTTTGGAGCTTCTACTAGACCTAAGTTTTACCTCCTCAATCTATCCTCCACTTCTTCAAACTGCTTTTTTCACAGATTTCTCAGTTCTACTTTTTGGCCTTACTAATTATCTCTTTGATTGTGTCCTCTCTAAAGATTATGCAATCTTATTTCCAGAATTTCTAATAGGTTGTATCTAGATCTGCCTATTATTGTTTCATTTCTACATGTTTGTTCCATAGTTTCTTATTCTTCATTATAGATGTTTTCCTTTCTTTATCTTGTTGGTGAAAGTCCATAAATATCTTACCATAAAAATTTTTTCAGATTGTTCAATTATTTTTACTTCATCTGGAAAAGAATGATTTATTAATAGATTATAAATTATCAATATTTTGGTTGCTGTCTTTTCTTAGCATTTTTTCTTCATGAATTATGGAATTTAGATTTTCAGGTTTATCCTAAGTAGGAGGAAGCTTTGTCAATTATTTAGGGGTTTCTTCCTCCAGCTATCCTCTATCCTTCCTTTCCTTTCTGGTGGTTTTTCATTTACCCCCACCCAACCCTGGTAAGCTCCCAAGCTAGAGCTAGATCTGACACTGTTACATCAGATATCTTGCCCCATAGGGATAGGCTAATGGGACAGGTATGGGCTAAGGTGGCAGGAATTGTGACATTAGAGCTCTAGTCACTGAGGCAGAAGTCTTCTTGGCTAACATCCTGGCTTCAAAACTGTGTCTGTATCTTACTTTTCTGGATGTTCATGTGGTGGTAGGCAAATGTTTTTTTTTTTAAGCTTCCTTTCATGGAATGGTACCCCATCCCATACCCTAACTTTAAAGAGTGATCCCAGATCTGATCCCCACTTGCTTGACGCATTAATACCCTGTCACCCCATGGAAGCTGAACTCTAGTTGCCTCTACCTTTTTACGGTGCCAGAGTCCAGCATACCCTCAGTAACAGCCTCACTTATTGCTTTGCATTTCTGTTCTCTTTCTGATCCAAAGAAATATTTATTTTGTTCTTTAGAGTGTTACTGTCCTTTACATTTTTATTATTATTGTTTTACAACTGTTACTCCCAGAAGAAGGGGGTGGCTCAAAGATCAAAACTTTGTCTTGAACAGAACCAGTATAGCTCTCATTACCCAATATAAAAAGTATTCTACTTCTTTAGAAACATTTTTTTCTTGATGATACATTTAGTAAGGTGATGGGAAAATACTTTAGAGGTTGTTGCTCATAGTCAACATGTATTTACCATTCTTGCATAAAACCAGATAGCATATTACTTAAATGTTATCCAGTGATGACATTTCTAATGGAATTAGAGCTGTAGTCCAAACAAATTTTTAACTTGGTTTAAGGTTAAAACGTAGAGACTGAATGGTTAGCTCCAAATATCTCTCAAATATCACTCTTCTCAGTTAAGCTTTTTGACAGGGCTGAATATCAGTCAGGCCAAGATTGAGCCCTTTAGAGGAAGTGAAGACATTGCGTTGATTGAAAAGAGATCCATATGCTTTAGGCATATGTTTTAGACTGTCAGGTGGCAAGGCTGACATTCTGCTATGAAAATTCAGGAGCCTGACTTGTATTCTCACCCCAGCAGAAGGCCTTCCCACCCCCCATAGTAAGCCATAGCAGTGCCTGTGAAAAAGCTAAACTTTTTATTTATTTAAAAAGAGCTTCAGGGCTTCCCTGGTGGCACAGTGGTTAAGAATCCGCCTGCCAATGCAGGGGACACAGGTTCGATCCCTGATCCGGGAAGATCCCACATGCTGTGGAGCAACTAAGCCTGTGCGCCACAACTACTGAGCCTGTGTTCTAGAGCCCGCAAGCCACAACTACTGAGCCCACTTGCCACAACTACTGAAGCCCTTGCACCCTAGAGCCCCGCGCCACAACCAATGAGCCCATGCACTTCAACTACTGAAGTCCACACGCTCTAGGGCCTGCGTGCTGCAACTACTGAGGCCCGCATGCCTAGGGCCTGTGCTCTGCAACAAGAGAAGCCACTGCAATGAGAAGCCTGAGCACCATGACAAAGAGTAGCACCCCCTCGCCGCAACTAGAGAAAGCCCCCACGCACAGCAACGAAGACCAAACACAGCCAAAAATAATATAAATAAATAAATAAATAATAAAAATAAAAAATAAAAAGAGCTTCAAATTTTCTCAAAGTCTTAATAGAAACCTCATTGGAGGTCTTCCATAGCACAGGAGGAATTTTCTAAAACCCAGAAGGAAAATATAGATAAGAGAAGACCTTACTTCAAAGGGAGTATTGGAAGGAAGAGACACATGTGGCCCTGACTGTTCTCTTTATTCAGAGGTGAATGTATATTCAACAAGCAACCTCCATATGCTCATCTCACATCAGTTCCTATCAGAGGATAGGAAGATGATGGTCATTTGGTTCTTTTCTTAAAGGATTAAGTCATAACAAGCCTAGAAGCAAAGGGAGAAGCCAGTAAATGACTAGTCATTGTGAGACATAAAAAGACTAAACTAAGGAAGTAAGAATGTAGAGGAGATAAGGAATTTTTAAAATGTATTTAAGAGACAGAACCCTGATAGACTGTAGAGTAAGGATACGGGAAGATTTTATATCTCCAGGATGACTCTCACGTCTTTTGCTTGTTTGATGGGGGTAATTGATGAGACCAGTCATCAGCACAAAGAATATGGGAGGAAGAGAAGGGAAAGAAGCAATAAGGCAAATGGTTCAATTTTTAAATAGATTGGACTTTAAGTGTTTGGGGGACATGCAGCTGGAGGAGTTCAGTGGGCAGTGAATACCTGGTGGATTTCAGGGCAGAAACTATAAATTTTGGAGTCATCAGCATATAGGAATATAGAGTGAAAAGAAAACGAACTCTAGAGGGGAGAGCAGGAGAGAGTTATCACTTCTCATTCCATCAAAAAATTCTCAAACAGTTGAGATAAGTGAATAAAAAGCACAGAATTGGCATTTTTAATATCATGAAGCCATAAGACACCACCTACCTTTCTTTATGTTTGTTGTATCTTGGAATTGGCTCAGCACATCTTAAGTTCTGACAAAATAACCATGAAAACTGAAAAGAAGGATTTGGAACTAGATTCATTCCTTGAAATACACAACTGCTAGCAGGAAGCTCAGCCTGAGAGAGAAATCATGAAATCACACAGAGATTTCAGTCCATGATCTCAGAAGACAATGCAAATCCAAATAAGTAGTGTCTTCCATATATGGCTCCTTTGTAGAGGGTCATCAAGAGGTAGCACGGCCCTAGCAATCAGGCAAAAGTAGGAGAACAGTACTCTAGTGTTCCGATGACAGTTAGGAGAAGGCTCAGACAAAGTCCCAGGAATAGGGAGACTCCAGAAACATGGCAGAAGATCCTTTATCAAAAATATGGTACCCAGAGCTTGGGGGCTAGATCTCAGAGAAGAGACATTAAAACACCTGATAAACTACCTCCTCAGTAGTTCTCAAATTAGTGACCTCTCTTCATTGTCACTGTTGCTGCTTCAGTTCAGGCCACCATCACCTCTTGCCCTAATTACTGGAATAGCCTCTTACCTGCTCTTTCTGCCTCCAGTTTTGCTTTCTCACCCTGATTTCTTTCTTGTCATTGCAACTAGAGTAACATTTTTAAAAGTATAAATCTGATCATATCACCCACCTTCCATTTTAAAACCATTCCCTATAACCCTGTTTCTCTCAGGATAAATTCTGAATCCTTAACATGACTTAACAAGTCTTTTCATGAATTGGTCCCCACTTATTTCTCCAGTCCTGTTTCTCACCACATGCCCCTTAATATTCTGTGGTCCTGGCATACGAAATAATGAGCGGTTCTCTAAACTTTTTCTCTCCTCCAGGCCTTTGCAAAGTGCTGTTTCCCCTCCATAGAACACTTTTCCTGTTTCTTCATCTGGGTATGCCTGATCTTTCTGAATATAAGTCAAAATATTACTTCTGCGTAAATCAGAGTCAGTTAAGCACCTTAGCAGCATGCTCCCAGAGCATCACATATTTTCTCTATCACATCATTCTGCCATGCTGTAATTCTCTCAGTCTAGCTCCTCTAAGACTCTTCAAGTTCCAGGAGAGTAAGAACTAGTCTTCTTCCCCATTCCATCCTTAACACTCAGCCTGGTTTCTTGAAAATGGTCAGTAACTATTTGTTGATTGAATATTTCATTTTCCTACAACTACAGAGTAACAGGTGTGGCTGGAAATGTATCCTCCCATTACAGTTGGTTTGGTACAGTGACAGTAGTCCTATAACATAGTTAAAAGCCTAAGCTGAGAGAGAAAAGGGCTGCCATAGCCTTGGTATCTTCAGATCTAGCTCTTTATATGCCTCAGGAAAAAATACATTTGTATCTGCCTACAGAGGACTTATCTTGTCTGAGGGACCTCTCTTTTCTGGTTCGTATTGTGTGGGGCTGACTCCACACTCAAACTCCAGTGTTGGCCTTTGACCCCAGCGTGATCAATTAGAATATGCTATTCCCTATACATAGTACTTTTGCTCCATTGATGGTCACATGATCATAGATGGGCCAGTGGGAGCTTTCCAAGGGACTTTTGCTGGAGCAAAAATGAAGTCTTCTGGAGAGCGTGTAAATTTGCACAGAGAAGGTAAAAATTGTGATCTACCTAAATATACAATAAATAATGTTAAATAAATTAATAATGTAACCATTTAAAATAATAATATCTCTGATTTAGTGTTCAGTGAATAAAGTTACAGCACATTTTTGTATGAAAATGTTGTGTTACGCAGATATGTATACGTAATTCAAATTATGTTTATGTAGATCTATGATATATCAATGGATAGACAGTAAGACAGATGATAGGTAGCAAAACTATTAACCTGATTGTGTTAATACTATTGCTGATTCATGCAAAAAGTACAAATAACAGGGTTGCCATAGATAAGACTGAAAAGCACAGCTTTAAGAAAAATTATCCCTATATTTTCAGAGTGTGGTTGTTAAGTGGAGTTCATGACACAAGACCATACCTTAGCAAGGAAGAATATGATTTTCCACTGAAGGGAATGATGGTTCCACTGGGCAGAAGTTACTCTCCAGGCAGAAAATATGGCAGACCTAATGACTAGATAAAGAGTTGGCAAACTTCATCTGTAAATATTCAGATCATAAATATGTTTGGCTTTGCAGGCCATACTGCCTCTGTCACAACCTTTCCATTTTTCCACTGCAGTGTGAAAGCAGTTATAAACAATATGTAAATAAAGGAATGTGGCTGTATTCCAGGACAGTTTTATTTACAAAAACAGACAGACAATGGATTTGGCCCCTGAGTCATAGTTTGCTGTTGCCTGGACTATAGCAACAAAAAGCTTCCTATCTTGGGGGCTTCCCTGGTGGCGCAGTGGTTGAGAGTCTGCCTGCCAATGCAGGGGACACGGGTTCGAGCCCTGGTCTGGGAAGATCCCACATGCCACGGAGCAACTGCGCCCGTGAGCCACAATTACTGAGCCTGCGCGTCTGGAGCCTGTGCTCCGCAACAAGAGAGGCCGCGATAGTGAGAGGCCCGCGCACCGCGATGAAGAGTGGCACCCACTTGCCACAACTAGAGAAAGCCCTCGCACAGAAACGAAGACCCAACACAGCCAAAAATAAATAAATAAATAAATAAATGAATCACAAGAAAAAAAATTAAAAAAAACCTAAAGGGCTTTGAAAAAACCAAATTATTAAAAAAAAAAAAAAAAAAAAGCTTCCTATCTTTCTGTGGGGCCAGCTGGACTGCAATACTACATGTGGAGACACTCAGAGAAGTTCCACTGCTGAGAGTAAGCTGCCCTGGTACAAGGGAGGCTGGGAGAGAGGAGGAAGCACAAGTCTTTGCTTTCCATGAGCATCTGTGCTGGCGCTAGTTACATCAGCTGCAGCTGTAGATGCAGAGGTGCAGACGATGATAGCTGGAGGAGAGGTCCACCCCAGGACCACCCTCCAACCTCAGCAGGGTATGCCAGACTTCCCATACAAGTAGAGGGCAAACTACTTGAGCCTTTGCACCCAACAGTAGCTATGCTGACATGACCAGTGGGGATGAGCAAAGATAGCAGGGGAGACTGAGTAATGGCAAGGCATCAAGGTAGCGGTGGGGTCATGGAAGGTGGGCTTAGATGGGCTTAGAATTGCAGTGAGCCAAGAGGGAAGCAGAGCAGGGAAAAC
Source organism: Balaenoptera ricei (assembly GCF_028023285.1). Lineage (NCBI taxonomy): Eukaryota > Metazoa > Chordata > Mammalia > Artiodactyla > Balaenopteridae > Balaenoptera > Balaenoptera ricei. The sequence goes on along the minus strand of NC_082646.1, from coordinate 82,921,734 downwards.
AGTGTAGAGACAAGATGAGAAGCCCAAGAGACCTATTCCGTTCCCACATAAACACTCAGAAATAGCCGGATGATATTTTGAGTGGGGCAATTTTCAAGCCATAACAATTTGTAGAGCAAAAGGACTTGCAACTGTATCTGTTGTTATAGGCTGATGAGGCCAGAGACTTAGGGTTTATATACATACTAGCCCAAAGCTCCTAAGAATTCAGGAGTCCTTTGAAATGAATTTGAGTTTTATTCATTTCAACATCTTTATTCATTTGAAAAATAGTAGTATGTAAAAGTGCAGAACATGTTATTTATTCAGACTAGGTTTGGTGTGCAAATGGGTTTATGTATTTACAGTAATCCCACGCCCTTCCCCGACCCTGCCACCAGTGGCTCAAAGTTGATACCAGTTGCTGTAACAAAAGTCCTAAGAAGAGATAGTGCTGATGCTATTTAGTAGGGAATCTGCTGGTGGAGGTAGGCAGATCCAGCTGAAGAACTGGAAACTAGCCCTCAGTGCCCTTCCTGATCCATCCCCTGCTACATATTTAGCCTCACCTCACACCAGTGTCCATGTTGCTTTCCTTGCTCTAGCCTTGCTTTTGGTTCTCAGGAAGCACCATCTTCCTCCTTCCTCAGGGCTTTGCAAGTGCTACTCCTTCTGCTTGGAACACTCTTCCTTACACTCCCACCTCCACCTAATATACTCCTAGACATCTTCCAGACTAGGAAGTACTGTTTTAGGTTCCAGTGGCATTACAACATAGTGAGATACTCCTGAGCTGTAGGGGGAACTTGTTTCTGGTCTTGGACCAAATTCTATTGAGCTGTGTACTTTGGGTGACTTTATCTTCTTTGAAAATTAATTTACTTATTAGGAAAACAGAGCTAAAAATATCAACTGTACCTCACCCAAAGAGTAGTCAGAGAATTACATGAGATAGCAGTGAGGAAGTGCATTGAATAGTACAAGGCACTATATTTGGAACCTCCATGAGGGCCTTTCTATTACTCAGCCCAAAGCTCCCTCTCAGCCTTTCTTCACATTCTCTTTACCAGAGGGGCCAGAGATTCAACCAATTTCCTCTTCTGTGATAACTGCCACCACCCACTCCATCCTTGGAATTACGTTGCTCCAGGGCTAGTTGCTCTCCCTACTCACAATCATATTTGATGACCCCAAACACACAAGTTGTTTGACTGCTAATTATCTCCAGGAAATAAATATAGTCAATTTGGCATTGTTAGTCACAGAGCTCTGGAGGCATTTTATACTTCTTCATCCATGTCTCATTTCAGAGTAACTGAAACTCCCTTGAACCTCTGTCTTCTAGCTTTCTTCTCAAGATGAATCTCAACAAAACTTCCTTCTCCTTTGACCCTGATGAGAGCAAAACCCCTAAGATCTTTTCCTCCAAGATACACCTCTTCCTTGAGTGAGAATGTCATCCAAGAAGAAGGGTCATCTCCTTGTCTTAGGTACAGTTTGCAACGTGGAAATCTCCAGCTTGGGTGATCCCACGGAGCCTTGGCTCACATGGGAATGGTCTGAAAGAAGAGAGAAAATGCACAGCCATGTGCTGCCACTCCTCATACCAATACCCACACTCACCTCGCTAAATGAGCATAGCGCTCTTTCCAGCTGATCCCAGTCAGGTCCCAGAGTTCTACCCAGGCTAGTCCTTTAGACAGACATCATCAATCAAGAGCTGGCAAGTGAGATAAAGCCAATTAGTTGTAAACACCTTTGAGGCAGAACCTTTCTCCCAAAGTTCATTCTTAAAGTCTTGGAGCAACCTTGTACATAAAGCCTCCTGTTTTACCAGAATTGGAAAGTGCTTCAGCTCTGTAATTTGTGCTTATTCTGGCTCCCTGCAATGGTGTTCAGTTCAGGTTGGTAGATTGCTCTAAGGAAAAATTATTAAATGGAGCAGTTCTCTTTGGGTTGACAATTTATAGCCTGGGATGATCCTTATGAGGTGATTTGGTCCTTTCTCCAAAGCAGTTTTGTATCAATACTTTCTTTTCTACAACTGCTGTAGGTGCCAGGAACAGAGGCTTTTGCAGCCACCCTTGAGGACCTACACAAATCCTTTCTCATCTTTTTCCTCTTTGGCAGAATCAGATTCCACTTGGGTATTTATAGGGTTTCATTTGCTCTGATTAGGCAGCGTCTCCATTCTGATTGGTTGGTGCCAGGCTGTATCTGATGCTGAGTATTTTGAATAGCACTCTTGTTTTTCATGCTCCATAGAAAGGGCCCAGGGAAGGGACTCCTCCTCACCCACCAGGAATGAATTGCAGTTTGTATAAGCCAATCCAAGTGACATCATTCCGCTTGCCAGTGACTGATTTAGGTATTAGCAGGTAGCCCCATCCTGGCCAATAAAACGAGAGTAAGCCTAATGGGGAAGCTTCTGGGAAAAATGTCTCCAGTCTTAAGAAGAGCTGTCCAACGGGCTTCACAATAAAGTTGGCAGATTGAATACATGTATTCACCACTGGTTCCTTCCAAAGCCCCACTAAAAAGACAGTAAAGAAATTTCCTTTAAAGGGTAAATCTGTAAGAACAAGAAAATAGGAGAAAGAAGACCAACAATATTATAAATACTAAAAGTTTTAAAGTAGGAACCTATTGCAGACCTAAGAAAGTTGAATTCTAAGCCATCAGTGGAGAAAGCTGAGAAAAAAAAATCAATTTCACAAGAACGCTCAAAAATAGCAGGAAATGGAAATTCTGGTCACAGGATAAGGGCCAGGCTAAAAACAAAAGAATTTTTAAAAATCTGTTAAAGAAAAAAAAAGACATCTACAAATCCCCTCTGTGCATCTATAAATTACCTCTCCCTACACTGAAGAGTCATTTTCCAGGAGGGGACAGAGGACCTCTTGCTTAGGAACACCAAGCAAAGTTGAGGATAGGGGTGTACCAAGGAGACTAAGTGAAATTCTACATACTCATTGTTAAGAGCCTCAGGACTCTTCCACAAACAGGGCTCCCAAAATGCTGGTAGCCAGGATTAAAACCTCCAGGCAGGAGACTGGAGGATTCTTCTCTGGGTTATCTTTCTAGCCAAGAGAAAAAAATTAAAGATCATGTTATCAAGGATTCCTCCAGTAAGTCTTCCCAGCCAGAACACATAGCACTGAAGCTCGCAGTTAACAGGACCCAGTCATGTGCAAAAAATTTCAACTAGCTTTTTAGTGGCCCACTCTTAAGTAAGCTTAGACTGTAAAGGATCATCAGAGGAAGTCTCTAACATGAAGAACAGAGTCCAAGACAAATATGGAAAAACAGTTTGGAAGAGACAGCTATGATACAGGGAGAAAAAAACTTCAAGGAAAGAACAAGATGCTATTTTTTAATTTTTTTACAAAAGAGATGAGGGAGAGATTCAAAGAACAGAAAATACCTCTTGAAAATTAAAAATAAGAGAGAGAAAATTTTTCAATAAAAGGACTAGATGTTAAAGCTGAGGAAACCTTCCTAAAAATAGAGCAAAAGGTGAAATAAGGTGGATGAGGGGGGCAATAGTAGAGGACAAAATGTACAACACCCAAATAATAGAATTCTAGAAAAGAAAAAGAAAAACAATAGGGGAAGATTAAATGAAAGAATAATTTTTTAAAAATTCCAGTACTGGAGGTTGTAAGTTTCCAGATTGAAGGGTCCTACTAGGTGCCAAAGAATAAAAATAGGTCCACACTAGGGCATTAAGGCACATCATCATGAAATTTCAAAACACTGAGGACAAAGAGAGTCTATTATAGAGGTGGAGGAATATCATAATACATATTAAAGAACAAGAATCAAAATGACATTGGACTTCTCTACTGTAACATGGGAAGCTGGGAGGTTGTAGAGCCTTCAAAACTCTCAGTGAAAATTACTTCCAAAGTATAATCTATACCCAGCCAAACTATCAATCAAACATTAGGATACAATAAAGATATTTTCAACTGTTCAAGGTCTCAAAAAATATATTTCCCATGTACCCTGTCTCAGAAAGCTACTAGAGGATTTATTCCACCAAGGGAATAAAGCAAGAAAATTGAAGACAAGAAATCTGAGAAGGAGGGCATTCAACACAACAAACAGACCCAGGGAACTCCAGGATAATGGTGGAGACAGGGACCTCAGGATGGCAGCTGAGCAGGAAACCTAGGGAGAAATCAGTCCACACTGGTGCAGGTTAGGAGGTTCTGGGGACTATATCTCTGAGAAAATAAGGTTGATAAATGATGCTATTAAAGGTATCTGGCATGCATGATGGAACAAGCCTTAGCCAAAAGCCAAGATGTTGAGTTTAGCAAATAGCAAAGACAGAATGAACTGTGTCTCTGATGACATCACAGAACCATCCCTAAAATCATCCTGTCTCCAGATGTCGTGTAATGTGAGATAATAAATAGCTCCTAGTTTAAATCACTTTCAGCTGGGTTTTCTATTTCTTGTGGCCAAAGTCATCCAATTGATACAGAACTCAAGTTCCTTCAGAAGAAAAGGGATAGGGTGCTTGACACATAGTCTGGAAAACCATCGTGAATTAGGAAGCTCTCTAATTAGTCACATGAACGTTCTTACTAGCTTTCTCTCCTGCATCTATTCAGTCTCCTTTCTGCAGCCATCATTTCCTCTGCTTCCTCATCGTCTGCTTTTTATTTTTTATTTTTTTAAGTAGATGGCTGGTCACAACTCTCTTCTATTTAATGGCTTCTTTTCTATTTCAGCTGCCATTGTTAAAATGCATATTTTCTACTATTTTCTTTTTCTTTTATATTGGAGTATAGTTGATTTACAATGTTGTGTTAGTTTTAGGTGTACAGCAAAGTGATTCAGTTATACATATACATATATCAATTCTTTTTCAGATTCTTTTCCCATATAGGTTATTACAGAATATTGAGTAGAGTTCCCTGTGCTGTACAGTAGGTCTGTTTTGATTATCTGTTTTATATATAGTAGTGTGTATATGTTAATCCCAAACTCCTAATTTATTCCTCCCCCACCCACCTTTCCCCTTTGGTAACCATAAATTTGTTTTTGAAGTCTGTGAGTCTGTTTCTGTTTTGTAAATATGTTCATTTGTATCATTTTTTGAGATTACACAAGTGATATCATATGATATTTATATTTCTCTGTCTGACTTCACTTAGTATGATAATCTCTTGGTCCATCCATGTTGCTGCAAATGGCATTATTTCATTCTTTTTTATGGCTGAGTAATATTCCATTGTATATATGTACCACATCTTCTTTACCCATTCCTCTGTTGATGGACATTTAGGCTGATTCTATGTCTTGGCTATTGTAAATAGTGCTGCAATGAACATTGGGGTGCATGCATCTTTTCAAATTATGGTTTTCTCTGGATATATGCCCAGGAGTGGGACTGCTGGATCATAATGCTGTTCTATTTTTAGTTTTTTAAGGCACCTCTATACTGTTCTCCATAGTGGCTGTACCAATTTAGATTCCCACCAATAGTGTAGGAGGGTTCCCTTTTCTCCACACCCTCTCCAGCATTTAGGGTTTGTAGACTTTTTGATGATGGCCATTCTGACTGGTGTGAGGTGATACCTCATTGTAGTTTTGATTTGTATTTCTCTAATAAATAGCAATATTGAGCATTTTTCATGTGCTTTTTGGCCATCTGTATGTCTTCTTTGGAGAAATGTCTATTTAGATCTTCTGCCCGTGTTTCGATTTTTTTTTTTTTTTTTTTGATATTGAGTTGCATGAGCTGTTTGTATATTTTGGAGATTTATCCCTTGTTGCTTCATTTGCAAATATTCTAGTAATTTGAGAAAGTAAATAGGATAGGTTCAGCCCATATTTTAATGTCAGGCCACATGATGTCTCAGACCAGCTTTCTGATTGGTTTTCCTTGGTTACAATTCCCATCTCTGGTCCAATCAGTTGGTGTTCCTGGGGGAAAGGAAAATAGTACCAGGGTCATGGTGACATAAAACTAGCCACCTAGATGCACCCACCACCTCAACAGAGATTACTGAGAGAAGGAAGGAGACATTTCTTCTTAGAATGGGCTATGGAATAGACTAAATTAATCTCAGATAACTGAGGTTAATTAACCTCAGTTAATTAATTAATTTAATTAATTTTTCATGGTTTTTTTGAAACATGAAAAAAAGAGAGAATACATAAATTCCTTCCATGCTACCTCACAGGAAAGTCATTTTAAAGCTTAAACTACAACTTCCTGCTACAATCAGTTTCTCATGGCCTCATTGGAAATGAGATACAGCAGCTTCCCACCACTTCTATAATATCCATTCTGGAAATATTATACCCCTTGGGTAGTTTCATCTCCAGGCAAAAGAAATCCCATTTCCTTACATTGTCATTTTAAGGACTAAGGGGAAAAAAAATCTCATTCATCACATTTATAAAACTTATTTCCACAAAATGAATGTGTAGATCAGTTTTTGTTCAGAAATAATGAAGGCATTACATAAATGTCAAAGGCTATATCTTAAGTTATGTCATTTTTATTCATAGACTATGTACTGATACAATTTAAATATGCAAAATCTTTTGTCCTTGCATGGGTCATAAAATACATGGGCCATTTCCTGTAGGAGCCAGAAAAATTCATGATGGGTGATAGAATAATATATAGATCTACATATAGACATATAGTACATTATAGAGAGATATACCTAGTTAAAACTCATGTGCCTTTAAGTACATATAAACTTGATGATAGCTTAGTGTATGTGTATCTATTTCTAGATAATGCTAACATATCTTGTGCATATACAGGGAGATTAGAGTGTGTATATATATGTACATTTGTTGAGAGAGGACAAGAAAGAAAGCAACATGTTTTTAAAGACAGGTATTAATATGTTCTAAAAACATGTTAGTGTTATATCTTTAATACATATTTTAATATGCCTTTAACCCTGTGGCAGCCCAGCAAAAACATAAAATCGGCCTAGCAATGGGGTCATGGCAGATTCATTAAGGCTTATTCAGGTGTAGGGACTTTCTCACTAGTAGCCTATATATGTCCAGTCTATGGGCAGTAAAAGCACCTGTGTACTGAGGATTTACCAAATGCTAGGAATGGTGCTAAGGGCTTTTAATCTCATTTAATTTAACAAAGAACAGAGGAAGCTGGTCTATATCCAAATGTGGTAAACTCTTCCCTTATGTTCTCATAGTTGGTCCATACTCCGCATCTGAGCTACCATCACCCCAGGCAGACCTCACACCTGAGCTTGGCAATTACTTTGCCTGCTCCCCTCTATCCTTTCCCCGGCCACTTTCTCCTTTTGTACAGTGAATACTCTATGAGATCTCCTCCCATCAGCCCTTGAATTTGGGGGGACAGACACTGTCTTCTTCCCACTTTCTGTATGGGAGAAAGAAATCACTTGGAGAACATGGGCTTAGCAAAGTCTGAATTCCACTGTTCCCACTCTGGGCATTCTTGGCTAAATTGGTGTGAACTTCGTCATCTGTGAGATTACATGATTAGGTAGATGATCTCCGAGACTCATCTTCAATAGTCAAGTTCTGCCCTCTCCAAAGCTCACCCAGTCTCCACTCGTGGAGTGGCAGTGGCTGTGGGGAGGTTAGGCTTGGGAAGTCATCATTGACTCCTCAAGGTATCACCAGAGGCCCACCCCTTCTAGATACACCCTTTCCTTCGAGAGAGGGGTCGTTTGGGCTTTCTGGTTCCATCAGTTTGGGAATAAGCTTATCTCAACATACACAAAACAACTAAGAAGGCTATACAAAGGAGTGAGAATATTTTCTTCTTTTTTCCTTTTAGCCTACAAAGTTACTAAGATCAACCACTCTTCATTTCCTTTTCTCACACAGGACAATGATATGTCCTCAGACAGTGCAGCCTTGAACTCACCCTTGACTTCTTAGCTGACCTGAAGTCCAGTTGGTTTGGGAGAAGGGAGTCTGCTCACTTTTATGATTGTTTGCATCAATTGCCCAGTCAATTAACATTATTGTGTTCTCCCAATCTGATGTTGAAGGACATTTTATAGGTTAATGCTATACCACGTCCAGTTCTCCCACAGGACACCTCACTTTCGTGTTTTGAAGCAGAAGTATACAAATTTGCCAGCCCTCCTCCTTATCTATTCCACCCATTTCTTTTTTTTTTTTTTTTTTAATAGTGAATACAGAGAGATGTCAGAGGAGCTAGTTAGACTAGAAAGTATTAAATTTATTTATTTATGGCTGTGTTGGGTCTTCGTTTCTGTGCGAGGGCTTTCTCTAGCTGTGGCAAGCGGGGGCCACTCTTCATCGCGGTGCGCGGGCCTCTCAATATCGCGGCCTCTCTTGTTGCGGAGCACAGGCTCCAGACGCGCAGGCTCAGTAATTGTGGCTCACGGGCCCAGTTGCCCCGCGGCATGTGGGATCCTCCCAGACCAGGACTCGAACCTGTATCCCCTTCATTGGCAGGCAGACTCTCAACCACTAGCGCCACCAGGGAAGCCCCCTCTTCCACTCATTTCTTAACTACAGAGGTAGATTTAACTTCCAGGGGTGGGAGGTTGAAAGGAGGAAGAAACCTCGTGCAAAGCTCATAGCAGCTGTTCCTAATTATAAATCATTAAGGAAGAAAGCAGCCTATTCAGAACAACTGCAAAAACCAATCACGGAGCATAAACTCCCATCTTCCTCCGTCTTTGCCAAATTAAGCCAGTTGTTCCAGACTCTCCTTCCTAAATCAAAGTCATACATTGTATAAGGACCTGCCTATGGTTGCCTTCAGAGAAAATTCAAAGTTGTTTCTGTAAGGTTATTTTACCTATGGAATCTATCCACATAGGTAATATGTACAAAATGAAAGTGTCAATTACTGTAAACACGAAGTGAGTGGCTGCACAGAGTAATGTTTTAATATAACTCTCCTCTAGTTTTCTACAGCTGTGTTTATTTTAATACCATTTTTCTCATCATAAAAATAATCTTAATATTTTTTTCATTATAAAAATAATCTATGCATGATATAGAAAATCTAGAAAATAACATTAGGCCTAGGACAGAATATAAAAATCATCTCATTTTCCATCCTATCATCTTATAAATGTTACTATTTTAGAATACATTCCTCCACTCTTTTTCTCCTCTTCATACAGATTTTTTTTACAAAGTACATCTCACCGTACAAATTATCATATAACATCTTTCTTTCTCTTAATGGAATCGCAGGCATGTTGTATGCGTTAAGTATTTCTCTTACAACCTTATTCGTAATGGCTGCAAAGTAGTCCCTTAAATGGTTGGACCATAATTAAAAAAAAAAAAAAAAACTCCTGTTGTTGCACATTTAGATTGTTTCCCATTTTTACTATTAAAAACATTGTTTCAGTGACTCATGGTTGATAAATTTTTGCATGCATTTCCTTCTGCTCTATTCCTCAGGATTGATACACTGGGTCAGAGTTTGCAAAACTTTAATATTCTAAAAGTTATTCACAGAAGAGTCATTACACCAAGAATTTTGCTGTAAGAGCTAGAAAGATTGTGCCAATTCAGTTTTTTAGAATCTTAGATTCTTTGAGTAAATTAAAGGAAATTACTTCTGGAGAGTCTAATTTAAATGTTCTGGAGTGGCGCCCAGGCCAGGCACATATATATATTTTTTAAGTGATAGAGCTGATTTTACAGTCCAGCTAGGGTTGAGGACCACTGGGGCTCAATCCAGTTAAGGAGCTCCTGATCTACCCCGGAATTTTACTTACAGGGAAGAGATAACTGTGTGCTGACACACAATATTTTATAATCCCATATAAAAATTTTTTTAAAAACATGACTGGAACAGAAACTTTTTTGAGTGATGCAACTATGAGTCCTTATAAATGAGTTTTATAGAATATCTTTCGTCTGTGTGCATCCGTATGTAAGCACACGTACATTAAACATCTAAGTTACAGCAATGATTGATGAAAAGAATATAAATTGCTCTCCCCGCCCCATCACCTCCTTACTTTGGAGTCCAAGAGTAAATCTACAACAAACAAATGAGGTGAGCACTTTCACCTCTATTTTGTCATCTAAATTTTCAAAGAATTTTTTTAAAGGAATGGATGAATAAAAAGCACTGGAGGGCTTCCCTGGTGGCGCAGTGGTTGAGAATCTGCCTGCCAATGCAGGGGACGCGGGTTCGAGCCCTGGTCTGGGAAGATCCCACATGCCACGGAGCAACTAGGTCCGTGAGCCACAATTACTGAGTCTGCGCGTCTGGAGCCTGTGCTCCGCAACAGGAGAGGCTGCGATAGTGAGAGGCCCGCGCACCGCGATGAAGAGTGGCCCCCGCTCGCCGCAACTAGAGAAAGACCTCGCACAGAAACGAAGACCCAACACAGCCATAAATAAATAAATAAATTTTTAAAAAATTAATTATAAAAAAAAAAAAAAAAAACACTGGAAGCGTGGCATCCAACGCCTTAAATTCTCAGGGGCAGGAAAATGAGATCCGACTACTTCCTCTTTCTAAACTTTCTTAATCTCTTAGAACATTATAATCCTCTCATCATCCTGAAGAAGTTTGAGCAGCGTCGCCCTGCTCTCTGCTTGCAGGCCCCTTTGACAGCAGTAAATGCCACCCAGTCTCCCCCTTCCCACTGACCCAGTCTGCTGGGGACATTAATGTCACCTGACAAATAATGCCTGTACCCAACCCCCAGCCCCCGAGTAGAGTGTGCCTTTCCATTTATATCTTTAGTATTCTCTCATCATTTATCCCATTTGAGCTCAGGCCTTTGCATTCAACTCTAAATATCTCTACAATTCCCGGTGAGAGGCCTAGCCATGCCAGCTTAAGCCACATAAAGATCAATTTACAAAAGACAGGAACTATTTGTGTCCAAAAATGTTGGCTTGTATTGTCTTTGGCCATTTCCTACCGAATAGAGCTACACTCCTGATTAATAATAAAAGTGAAACCTAACATTTATTAAGTAGATCATTTAAGAAACCTGGTGCTATAGAAAGGACATCCTATGTGTTCTTTTCAGTATTCCCACATTACCTATTTTACAGTGGAGGAAACTGAGGCTTAGAGAGGTCAAGACACTTATTTAAAGTTACAAAACAGGTAGGTAACAGATGAACTTAAGCTGAGATCCGCCATTTAACTTGAACACCAGCATGCTTATTCACTACACTTCTGAACATAGTCTCTCATTGATGGTTATCAAGGTATCTTCTAGCAAAACTCTAGCCAAATTGTTCCTCCAAAACACTATTTGGAATTATGTTAAGGGAACAGTCTCTCTCATTAGAGTAAACCACAGAAACTTTCATTGTTTTAGCAAAGAATTCTAGAAGGATAGTGTCCAGTTAGGGGGAGAATCAAATATCTGTTCATGTGTACCTATCAATCACAATATTTTTCTGCCAAATGTCTTGTTTTGCTTTCAAAAAGCAGTCTGTATCCTTGTACAGGCATACCTCCTCCTACTGCATTTTGCTTTATTGCACTTAACAGATATTGCATTTTTTACAAATGGAAGGTTTATGGTAACCTTGCATTTTTCAGATGATGGTGAGCATTTTTTTAGCAAAAAAGTATTTTTTAATTAAGGTATGTAAATTTTTTAGACATAACGCTGTTGCACACTTAGTAGACTACAGTATAGTATAAACATAACTTTTATATGCACCAGGAATCCAAAAAATTCATGTACTTGCTTTATTGTGATATTCACTTTATTGCAGTGATCTGGAAACAGAACCTGCAGTATCTCTGAGGTGTGCCTGGACCTCTTCTTTCTGTTTATACCAAGTCTACAAATCCATCAAGACCACACCCATACCCTGTACAGTTGAATTTGTTGCCTATTTACTCCAGGAACAGTAATTCCCCTTTTCCCATAAATTTCTGGTTCACCCAACTATACAAATCCATTCAGAAAGGGACCAAACATAGGCTATGAGTATCTACTCTATGTGTACTATGCTTGTTGTAGAGAAGAGCTTTATGTAAGGGGAAAGATATAGGAACTAGCAAAATATGATATAGTGGGAGAGGAGGGAAGCAGATTAAGCACAATCTTGGCCAAGTTACTTCATTTCTGAGTCTCAGTTTCTTCATCTTCCAAATGAAGAGGTTAGGTTAAATAAACTCAGTTCTAATTTCTGGTACATCTTTATATGTCTTTCATTGTCTGCAACACTGTCAGTGCTCAATTAGCAGTGTTGAATTGACTTACTAATTTTGAGTCTTTCAAAAAAAAAGATTATGTCTAAACCCTAAACACATATAATTATTACTTGGCTTCAAGTTTTGCCAGAAATGCAAAGCTTCACTGAAATTCTCATTTAGCTTGGCTTGGCGATTTGAGATGAGAGTAATCTTCACAACAAAACCTTATTCAAGAATTCAAATTCAGCCAAGCCAAAACTTTACGAAGATGCTTTCTTACCTTTCATTCACTCCTAAAGCTATGTCTCTCTGGCTCCTACCCTAAAAGTGCTTTTACAACATTACAGTGATCTCCTAGTTGTCAAACACAATGGTGACTTTTCAAACCTCATCCAACTCAACTTCTCCATGCCATTGGAGAGTGCTCACTCTTTTTTTTTTCATGTATAAATATAAAGATTTTATGTGGTTTTTTAAAAATTGAAGTATAGTTGATTTACAATGTTTCAGGTGTACAGCAAAGTGATTCAGTTGTATACATATTCTTTTTCAGATTCTTTTCCATTATAAGTTACTACAAGATATTGAATATAGTTCCCTGTGCTATATAGTAGGTCCTTGTTTATTTTATATATAGTAATGTGTATATGTTAATCCCAAATTCCTAATTTATCCCTCCTCCCCCCTTTCCCCTTTGGTAACTGTAAATTTGTTTTCAAAATCTGTGAGTCTATTTCTGTTTTGTAAATAAGTTCATTTGTATCATTGTTTTCGATTCCACATATAAGTGATATCATATGATATTTATCTTTCTCTGATTTACTTCACTTAATATGATAATCTCTAGATCCATCCATGTTGCTGCAAATGGCATTATTCCATTCTTTCCTATGGCTGAGTAATATTCCATTGTGTGTATACACACATACACACCCCCCCACACACACACCACATCTTCTTTATCCACTCATCTGTCAATGGACATTTAGGTTGTTTCCATGTCTTGGCTATTGTAAATAGTGCTGCTATGAACACTGGAGTGCCTGTATCCTTTTGAATAAGGGTTTTTGTCTTTTCTGGATATATGCCCAGGAGTGAGATTGCTGGATCATATAGTAACTCTATTTTTAGTTTTTTAAGGAACCTCCATAATTTTTTCCATGGTGGCTGTACCAATTTTACATTCCCACCAACAATGTAGGACGGTTTCCTTTGAAGATTGCTGACTCTTCTTTTCTTACTCAACTCTCTTGACCTGCATGAGCCTTTCTTTACTCTGATGCCTTATTTCTCCTCCTACTCCCATTTCAATCTCCTTTATGAGTTTTTTCTCTCATTTTCCCTCAGATATTAATGTCCCTGGGTTCCATGCTTAGTCCTTATCTCACTTCATGAATTCTCCCTGGGTGGTCTCACCCACATGGCAAACTTCCTAAATGTTTCTTCCTAAATGGAATTTCCCATCCTCACCTCTCTGCTGAGTTTCAGGTATGTACATGACAAATATCTCCACCAGAAACATCCCACAAATACCTTAAGGCCAACATATACAGAACTAAATCATTATATTCCATCCCAAAGCTATTCCAGCTTCATTAATATGTATATGAATATAAACTGATCGACACTCTCTCTGTAGGGGATAAATGAATATAAACAATTCAGGGAATAAATGCAACCAAATTTTAAAGTCCAAATCCTTTAGTCCTTCAGCACCAAAAATTTCTTATGTAACTATTTTATTTTATTTTATTTTAAAATTAATATACAATGTAACTGACTTTTAAAAATACAGTTCTATGAATTTTAACACATGGATAGATCCATGTAACTATCTCCACAGTAAAAGAACAGACAGAACAGTTCCCTATCCTGGCTGCCCCCCACCCAAAATTCCCTATATTATCCCTTTGTAGTCATACCTTCTCTTTACTCCTTATTCCTACAAGTAACTGATCTTTTTCCTGTCACTGCAGTCCTGTCTTTTAGAGAATAGCATAGGAATGGAATTATACGTTATACAACTTCTTGAAACTGGCTTCTTTCAATAGGTATAATGCTTTTTTAGATTCATCCAAATTGTTTTGTGTACAAATACAATTTGTATTTGTATTTGCACAATATTCCTTTTGTTGATGAATAGTATTCCGTTATATGGATATAGCGCAGTTTATTTATACATTCACCTACTGAAGGACTTTTGGGTGTTTTCAATTCTTAGCAATTATGAATAGAGCTGCTATAAATGTTCATGTTCAGGTTTTGATGTGAAGATAAGTTTTCATTTCCCTAGGGCAAATACCTATGAATGAGATTGCTGGGTCATATGGTAAATATATGTTTAACTTTATAAGAAATTTCCAAACTGCTATCCAGAGTAGCTATATCATTTTGATACTGGGAATGTCTGTGAGTTCCAGTTTCTCCACATCCTCACCAGCACTTATCAGTATTTTTTATGTTAGCTATTCTAATAGATGTGCCATAGTATCTCACTGTGGTTTTAATCTTCATTTCTCAAATGGCAAATAAATATTTTTATGCGCTTGTTTGCCATCTTTTTGCCCAAATTGTTTGGGATATTTTAGTTCCTTTGTTTTTCCATACAAATTTTAGAATGAGTTTTTATATACTTTCAAAAACTCCTGTTGGAATTTTTATTTGAATTGAGTTAAATCTACAGATAAATTTGAGAATAGTTAAATCTTTACTCTGTTGAGTCTTCTAATTCATGAACACAGTATTCTTTTTTTAATTGAGTGGTTTGTTTTCTTATGGTTGAGTTATGAGAGTTCTTTTTAGATTCTAGACACAAGTCTTTTGTTGGATATGTGATTGCAAATATTTTCTCCCAGTCTATAGCGTGTCTTTTCATTCTCAAAATAGTGCCTTTGAAGCAAAAGTTTTTCATTTTGCTCAAATCTAATTCATCTGTCTTTTACAGATTGTGCTCTTGGTATCACATCTAAGAATTCTTTGTCTAACCCCAAGTCACAAAGTTTTTCTCCTTTTTTTTCTTTAAAATTTCATATTTCTATATTTTACATGTAGATCTATGACCCATGTGAGTTAATTTTTGTACAGAGTTTGAAGTGAAGATCAAGGTTCATTTTTTGCATATGGCTATCCATTTGTTTCAACACCATTTGTTGAAAGGCCATCCTTCCTCCATTGAACTACTTTCACAACTTTGTGGAAAATCACATGGGCATATTTGTGTTCTCTATTTTGTTTCATTGATCTATGTGTCTGTCATTTTGCCAATGTCACACTGAATTGATTTCTGTGGCTTTATAGTAAATCTTAAAATCTGACAGTGTGATTTCTCCAACTTAATTACAATTTTTCAAAATCATTTTAGTTATTATAGTTCCTTTGCCTTTCCATATACCTTTCAGGATCAGCTTATCTGCATCTATAAAAATAATGCTGAGATTTGGCTGGAATTGCACTTAAATCTATACGTCAATTTGGGGAGAGTTACATCTTTGCTATGCCTATTCTTTCAATCCATAAAGTAGTATATCTCACCATTAATTTAGATCTTCTTTAATTTATTTTGTCAGGGTTTTGTAGTATTGCTCATACAAACCCTGTTCATGTTTTGTTAGATTTATATCTAAGTATTTAAATTTTTGGAGCTAATGTAATTTTTTTTTTTCTGCACCATGCAGCATGCGGGATCTTAGTTCCCCAACCAGGGATTGAACCCATGCCCCCTGCAGTGGAAGTGTGGAGTCAACCACTGGACTGCCAGGGAAGCCCCTCGAGCTAATGTAATTTTTAAAATTTTGTTAATTGCTGCTATAAAGAAATACATTTGATTCTTGTGTGTTGACTTTGTATCCTGCAATCTAATTAAATTCACTTACTAGTTTAGGAGTTCTTTTGTGGATTCCTTGGAATTTCCTAAATGGACAATCATATCATCTAAAAATATGCTTGCCTTTATTTCTTTTTCTTACCTTATACTGGCTAGGACATCCAATACAATGTTGAGTGTTGAACGTGGATATCCTTCCATTGTTCATATGATTAGGGGAAAAGCATTCAGTCTTTCACCGTTAAGTATGATGTTAGCTAGGTGTTTTTGTAGATACCTTTTATCAGGTTAAGAAACTTTCCTTCTATTCCTAGTCTGCTCAGAGTCTTTCTTATGAATGGATGTTGAATTTTGTCAAATACTGTTTCTGCATATGATATGATCATGTGATTTTTCTTTTTTAGATTGTTTACAATCTGAATGGTGGATTACACTGACTAATTGTTTAATATTGAACCAGTCTCACATTCCCAGTTTTAATCTCCACTTGGTAATAGTGGATTATTATTTTTATATATCGAAAGATTTAACTTCTTAATATTGTATTTTACTGAGTATTATTGCATTTATAGTCATGAGGCATATTTGGCCTGTAGTAGTGTTCTTTTTGTTTTGTTGTAGTGCTGTCTTTGTCTAGGTTTGGTATCTGGGTAATGCTGGCCTATAAATTGCGTTGGGAGTGTTCTCTCCTCTTCTAATTTCTGGAAGAGATTGTATAGCATTGGCTGTAATTCTTCTTTAAGTATTTGGTAGAATTTGCCAGTGCAACCATCTGTGCCTGAAGATTGCTTTTTTTTTTTGAAACTTTTAACTACAAAGTCAATTTCTTTAACTGTTATAGAATTATTTGACTTATCTATTACATCTTGAGTGAGTTTTGTTAGTGTATTGTTATCAAGGAATTGTTCTATTTCATCTAAGTTTTCAAATTTGTGTCAATAGAGTTGTTTTTAGTATTCCCTTAATATCTTTTTAATGTCTGTGGGATCTGTAGTGATAACCCCTCTTTCATTCCTGATATTGGCAATTTGTGTCGTATCTCTTTTTTTCTTTGTTAGTCTCCCTAAAGGCTTATCAATGTCATTAATCTCAAAGAATCAGCCTTTGTTTTTTTATTGTTTTTCTCTATTGTTTTCTGTTGTCAATTTCACTGATCTCTGTTCTTACCTTTATTATTTCCTTCTTTCTGCTTTCTTTGGGTTTAGTTTATTCCTGTTTTTCTAGTTTTGTTTTTTTTAATGGAAACCTAGGTTATTGATTTGAGACTTTTCTTCTTTTCTTAGACAAGCATTTAATGGTATTTATTTTTTAAATTTCTGTGGAAAATTCTGTGTCGTAGAAAAATACTCAGACCTGGTCTTAGGGTACATCAGATTTAATTTGAATGCAGACAAGATATTGGTAAATTAATGAATCCATCACCTCATTTGAGAGAGGAACAAAGTGATTCAAATGTGAAAACTCTAGATGGTCCAGTGCAGAGTTAATCACATAGTTATAATAGGCAAGAGTTGTTGAGCAACGAACAGACAAAGCTATCTCTGCAGCAGAGTGGGGGCCTCTTCTGCAAGGCTCTTGATCTTTTTTACTAAAAGAAACTCTGATAACCCCATGTATTTTCTTCAGTCATACATGCTCCTACCTTTATGTCTCTTCTACTAGGAAACACCAATATGCATTGTGGAAGTGTCCGTGGTATGTTGTTTGTAATATACTCAATTGCTCCTTTTGTGATTCACTCAGTAACTATTAATAAATATTTCTGGTGTGTTTGAGGCTACAAAGGATTTACTTTAAGCCTCATATTTTAATAAACTTAAAGCAGTTCCCTTAGGCGGGAAACACAATATATACAAATGAAATCTACATTAAGCAGTAATAGTTATCATTTATTTAAAACATACTATGTGCCAGACATTGTATGTGCTGGGTACATATATTTAATTTCTACCACCATCCTGTAAGGTATACATAATCAGGAGGGTAGTGTCATAGAAAAAAATATAGGTGTGAGAGTTAGAAACCAAGTTTGACAGACTTGTGGTTGCCAAGGGGGAGGGGAGGAGGGAGAGGGATGGACTGGGAGTTTGGGGTTGGTAGATGCAAACTATTACATTTAGAATGGATGAACAACAAGGTCCTACTGTATAGCACAGGGAACTGTATCCAATCTCCTGGGATAAAACATCATGGAAAAGAATATGAAAAAGAATGTCTCTATGTGTATAACTGAGTCACTGTTGTACAGCAGAGATTGGCACAGCATTGTAAGTCAACTAGACTTCAATTTAAAAAAATACCAAACATAAGTAAATAAAAAAAGAAAGAAAGAAAGAAACCAAGTTTGAATCTCTGCTCTCTCGCTTAACATGACTTAAGCCAGTTATATGAACTCTCTGAACTTCAGTTTTTCTAACTGACAAATGGGGATAAAGTTGTTGTGAGGATTAAAAGTGATAACACTTATATGAAAATGTCCTAGTTGGGTAGGGAGAATAGGGATTTTGAAGTCGAAAATACTTTAAACCCCAAAGTACTGCATGTTAGCTATGAGACCTTCAGCGTATTACTTATCCTTTCTGTTTTGATCTCATATATAATATTGAGCTTATTAGATAGATAGATAGATAGATAGATAGATAGATAGATAGATAGGTAGATAGACAGACAGACAGATAGATACAGACAGACAGAAAGACATAGCATCTTCCCCTTCACCATAAATCCTCTCCTTTAGGTGTCTTCCTCTCAATTACTGGCAACTCCACCAATCCATCCTCTCAGCTGTTCAGATCAAACAACTTGGAGTAATTTTTAATTCTCCTCATGACACAATCAATCTGAGAGCAAATCCCATTAGCTCAACCTTCAAAATTTATCTAGACTTCGTCCTCCTCTACTACCCCCTCCTCCATCACCCTGCTCTGAGCCACCTGTCCCATTGTCATAACTTCCTAACTCGTTTTCTCACTTCCACTCTTACCTTCCCATCCACTATTCTCATCAAGGAAGCCAGAATGACACTTTTAAACATCAGTCAGATCCAATTCCCCAGTGGCTTCCCATGTCAGTCAGAGGAAACGATGGTCTTTCCAATGGCATTAAAGGTCCCTCCAAAGCTCGCCCACCCCTACCACCCATCTTACCCCACTCAGCCACCCGTATGTTCTCTCCTCCTATGTTCTCACCTGCACCTGTACCACACCCAGTCCGCTAGCCTCCATGCCATTCTGGGAACATTCCAGGTTCTCTCCCACCTGAGGGACTTTATAATTTCTATTCCTTCCACTTGGAATGTTCTTCACCACATAGCCTGAAGCCTCCCTACCTCAGCTCCTTTAAGTCTGCTCAAACATCATCTTCTTACCAAAGCCTTCCTTGTTCACTCATTTAAAATTTCAGTAGACTCTCCACCCAGTGCTCTCTATTCCCTTAGCCTACCTTGTTTTTCTCTATAACATTTATCACCGTCTAACAGTGTTATATTGTGCTTATTTACTTTTTTGTTATTATTGTCTCTTCCCCCAAAACACACACACACACAAATGGGAGCTTCACGAAAGCAAGTATTTTTGGCTGTTTTGTTCATCGTTGTATCCCCAAACCTAGAATAGTATCTAGCACATAGTATTCTCTGTCCCCCTCTTGCTGCTCTCCTCTTGTGATTTCCCCTCTCCTCGTCTACTCTTCTCTCCTCTTCCCTCCCTTTACCTCCTGTCCCCCTCCTCTCTTCCCCTTTCTCTCTGAAATATATATGTAGACATATCGTGGCAAAATTTCTGTACTCATGGAATGTTAGAGAAAGTGATATACAAAGCAAATCTTAAGTTTCCTTGGCTTGTTAGAAAACAACCCCCCTTCAATGGGAAAGAATACAGAATTAATCCTACATTTAAGATATGTGTACTAGCACCCTACAATGTGTCAGGTACTACTTTATTTAAGAGAAATAAGAAATAATCTGTGTCTTCAACTCACTGTCTAATTTGAGAAAAAAGCGAGTAAATATGTAAGAAATAAGAGAAAGGTACTCACACACACAAAATATTTTACCTACTGAGGAGGGAATTGTGGGAGGTTTAAAAATACATTTGACGTGGTCAAGATAAAGCTGGTAATAACAATCAATTAGAGAGAAGACTAATAGCACAGTGTGAATTTGGTGCAGAAGTTTCCCCATCTGATGAACCTAGGGGGTTGACCAAGATGATTCAAGAGTTCCTTTGACAATGAGTCATCCATAATTTCATGATTGCTTTTGCCTGTTTGCGATTATGAAATGATCCTCACGCTATCATTCCTAATATTAGAAGATTCTGTTCTAACCAGTACAAATTGTTAGGCCAGGGAGTGGGTGTTTATGGTATGGGTTTATTTGTTCTCCAGTGGGCCAGGGTTACAGTGAACTCAGCATTTACTGGATAATAAACACAAACTAGAACCTTCCCTAATTTCTTAAATGGGACTAAACAAGAGGTGTTTGGGGGCACATTCAGGGGAACTCAAAGAGCTAGATGGAGGAATGCGGAAGGTGACTAGTAATAGCTACAGTGTTCCTGTATTATGAAAACAAAATTGTCCTTCTGAGTAAACATTTAGCAAACTGGCAAATTCATAACTCCAGTGGGCAGAGGGCTGAACATGCCAATGGCAACAGTGAAAAGAAGCCTTGAGGACATCCCTCCAGTTTCCAAACCTTCTTTTATTAGTGGAAACTTTTGGAGTGCTGCTCCATGCCCTAGAGGTCTAACTCTGTGTAAGGTCGAGGGTGGGACCTTCAGACACAAAGGGAACATCTGGGGGGAAAAAACCACATCTTCTTTAAGAGAGCTCTTTGGGAAATGGTAGGAATAGCCAATAAGTGGATGGTACTTTGTGATTTCATATGCATTGTCTCATCTACTCTCATAGTATCTCTGCGAGGTAAGTACTATCATTTTCCTCATTTGATAAAATAGAAAACTGAGAAAAGAGAGATGAAGTGACTTTCCCAAAAGGCAGACACAGGACTTGAAGGCTGGTCTTTTCACTCTCAATTCTACACTCGTCTTTCCCTACTTGCTGTGATGAAATTCAGGAAAAAAGAGCTTGGAGAATTCTGGTCTAGAGTACTGTTTCCCAGGCTTGGTTGCCCATTGAAATCACTTGGGAATATTTACAAACCCTGATGCCTGGGTGCCAACACTAGAAATTCTGATTTAATTGATCTGGGGTACAATCTGGACAAGGGGATTTTTTTTTAAGACCTCCAGGTGATTCTAAAGTTTATTTAGAATTGAGAATAACTACAGGGAAATTATTTTAAATTACAGATACTCTGAGCTCCAGGTCTTTTGAGTTAGATTCCCATAGGTGAGTTGGGGTAATTGTATTATTTTATAATCTTCCCAGGCTGTTCTAGTGAGTAGCCAGATCTGAGGACCACTGGTTTACCATATGATCTTTAAAGCTGCTCAAGGTGAGTACTACCTGAAGATCCAGGTACTAGTCCTACCTCTATTCTTGTTCTTGTTCTCATGGGGAACTGATTCATCTTCACAATGTCTCTGTTGTTTCTTCGTCCTAAAATAAGGCTACTGATATTTGTTCCATCAATCTCTTTGAAATGTTCAAAGGAAAAGCGATGAATGCCCAAGTGTTTTAAAAGTTATGACACATCCTACATTTGTAAGGTATTATTATTATTGCTCCCCACTGGTATTCTTGGTTTTTATCTCTAAAATTGACTGCCTTCTGAACAGGCCACCTCCATAGGAGAAGGATTCTAGGCTTTACTTCCTACTCTCTCTTTTGCCCTCTTTACAATCCATGAGGAGGCAGCCTATGACTAAGAAGAAGGGTCACTGCAGATTCTCTTTCCCATCAGAGGAAATAATACATAGAGGAACCTTGCCCCAGTGAGGGGAAATGGAAAGAGATGAGAACTGTGTAGCCCCAAGAGCAAGCGTTTGTTATTAAATATACAAATACAAACAAAGGACTGAAATGTTAGCCAATATGATTTCCCAGCACTCAAATTCAATTCAGAAATGAGACTGCCCATTACCAATAATATCCTATCCGATCGGAAGCATGCAGCTTCTTCACTGGGGCTATGCCAGGGCTTTGTGCATCTAACTCTATAATGGGGATATTAGGAGTGACCTGGCAGTGGGGAGGAGATACTTAAAGAAACATTGCACATTATACAGATGCTTTCTCAGTTCAGACGCAACTCCTTCCAATAGGTCACTACTCTTCAAATTTTCAGAAGGATGACATAAGGGGATGACCTTTAAGAGGTTTTAACCCTTTCAACCCTAAGGAAGACTGCAAATCACTAATGTCTGGGATCCAGTCCCAGAGATTCTGACTTAAGTGTTTTCAGGTGGCATCATGTAGTTTTTAAGCCTCCAGGAAGATTGCAGTGGGTAGTCAGTGCTGAGACCCCAAGGAGAGAGAGTTGACAGAGTAAGAGGGGCCAAGTCTGTATCCCCAGTCCCTTACTTTCCCTTGGGGGTTCTTCTGTGTGGGCAGAAAAAAAAAACTCATAAAATTTGAGTTCGCAAAAGCAATATTTCTGAGTAAATACTTTTCTGTAATATGTTGTTATGAATACCTATGTCATCTAAATTTATAAATTAAATACTGTAAGTAGACATGTTATTATTTTACTCATCTCCCAATTTTACATATGTATGCTCCCCCAAATCTTTTTAAAAACATTTTCATGGGGAAAATGAGGAAATCACTCATGATCAGGCGTAAATAGAAGAAGGGTTGATTCCTACAGTATTTTTAGAGCTTTAAATGTCTCATATGCATTGTGACTTCCTAATGTGGGAAAGGAATATAACATGGTATATTTCCCATTCTTACTTGACCATGGAAGCTTAAGCCACATAAGACAGGAAGTCTGCAGAATGCATACTGGGAAACTCTGCTCTTGCCCAAAAGAATCCAACCCACCTCAAATATACCTTTAGCAGCTTCCTTTGATCTCTAAGCACAATGCCTCCATGTGTGCGTGCCATCTTACTGCTCATCATAATGAAGCTATCTCCTGTTGAGCTAGTACATTTCATCCAGGAGAAACTTTTCATTTTGTTCCTTTCTGTCATTTACTGGAATACCATCCTTACTGAGTGATTGACATAACAAATGAGCTCACTGTTCAGATGTGATCCTTATCCCTATGACAGAGAATGCTCTTGCCGTTTTCAAGCTCATCAGTATAATAATTCCTTAACTATACAACATCCAAACCACCACAAAATCATACACCAAGTAATGGAGAGTCAAGTAGCACTTCTTATTTGCTAAGTGATGTGTGAGTATACAATGATGGGTAATAATATGAATTGTAATTACAATGAATTGAGCATTCCTTGGGCTATGGTACTGATTAAAAAATTAATAATAACTATGAGTGATATTAATGATCATATTTGGAGTATTTATTATGTGGTGGCCTCTGTCCTAAGGACTCAACATTTAATTCTCACTATAATGATCCCCACAAGATTGGTACTGTTATCTCCATTTTACAACTAGCAAAACTGGGTGTGCGACTGACAAGGGGTTAATATCCAAAATACAAAAAGCTCATGCAGCTCAATATCAAAAAAACAAACAACCCAATCAAAAAATGGGCCGAAGATCTAAATAGACATTTCTCGGGCTTCCCTGGTGGCGCAGTGGTTGAGAATCTGCCTGCTAATGCAGGGGACACGGGTTCGAGCCCTGGTCTGGGAAGATCCCACATGCCGTGGAGCAACTGGGCCCGTGAGCCACAACTGCTGAGCCTGAGCGTCTGGAGCCTGTGCCCTGCAACGGGAGGGGCCGTGATAGTGAGAGGCCCGCGCACCGCGATGAAGAGTGGCCCCCGCACCGCGAGGAAGAGTGGCCCCCGCTTGCCGCAACTAGAGAAAGCCCTCGCACGAAAACGAAGACCCAACACAGCTAAAAATAAATAAATAAATAAATAAATAAATAAATAAATAAATAAAGTAGCTATTAATTAAAAAAAATAATAATAATAAAATAAATAAATAGACATTTCTCCAAAAAAGATATACAGATGGCCAAGAGGCACATGAAAAGGTGCTCAACATCACTAGTTATCAGAGAAATGAAAATCAAAACTACAACGAGGTATCATCTCACACCAGTCAGAATGGCCATCATCAAAAAATCTACACACAATAAATGATGAAGAGGGTGCGGAGAAAAGGGAACCCTCCTACACTGTTGGTGGGAATGTAAATTGGTATAGCCACTATGGAGAGTAGTATAGAGGTGCCTTAAAAAACTAAAAATAGAACACCATATGATCCCGCAGTCCCACTCCTGGGCATATATCCAGAGAAAACCATAATTTGAAAAGATACATGTACTCCAATATTCATTTCAGCACTATTTACAATAGCCAGGACATGGTAGCAACCTAAATGTCCATCAACAGAGGAATGGATAAAGAAGATGTGGTACATATATACAATAGAATATTACTCAGCCATAAAAAAGAACGAAATAATGCCATTTGCAGCGACATGGATAGACCTAGAGATAATCATACTGAGTGAAGTAAGTCAGACAGAGAAAGACAAATATCATATGATAATGCTTATATGTGGAATCTAAAAAATAAATGGTACAAATGAACCTATTTACAAAACAGAAATAGAGTCACAGATGTAGAAAACAAACTTATGATTACCAAGGGGAAAAAGGGGGTAGAGGGATAAACTGGGAGATTGGGATTGACATATACACATTACCATATATATAAAATAGATAACTGATAAGAGCCTACTGTATAGCACAGGGAACTCTACTCAATACTCTGTAATGACCTATATGGGAATAGAATCTAAAAAAGAGTAGATATATGTATATGTATAACTGACTCACTTTGCTGTACAGCAGAAACTAACACAACATTGTAAATCAACTATACTCCAATAAAAATTAATTTTAAAAAACCTGGGGGTGAAAGTCAACATAACCTACCCAAAATCACATAACTACTAAGTAGCTAAGTCCAACTACTTAACCCTCTATGACACTGCATTTCTCAATCTGTGGCTTTCCAGAGATTATCCCAAGCTGTTTGAGGACAAAGGCAGTCTAGCACCATATTCCAGAGTTATACCTCTAACTCTAAGTGACTGGCTTTTATACGGTAGCTACAGCTGGTGGCAGACAGAAGGAAATAAAATGAATTAGTAAAAGGCCTATCTAATACTAACCCAGAACTTTAAAAAGCCCAACAATGTACTAGAAATGGTTTCTATAAACATTTTTCATTTTCCTATTACTATTTTTTTAAATTGAAGTATAGTTGATTTACAATGTTTCATGTGTACAGCAAAGTGATTCATACATGTGTATGTCTATATACACACACACACATATATTCTTTTTCATATTCTTTTGCATTATAGATTATTACAAGATTTTGAATACAGTTCCCTGTGCTATACAGTAGGTCCTTGCTGTTTTCTATTATTTTTTTGAGGTACTTGTTCTATTGTATTTGACAACTCTTCTATGAAGAAAATCCTGGGAATTGTTCCCCAGGGAGGAACTATTGATATAGCAGGAAAATACTACTGACCTAGGTTTGAATCTGAGCCTCCACATGACTTTGAGTGAGATACTTAACCACTTCTTGTGGAAAAACTGGGGATAATTATATCTTCCTTGCAGAGTTATTATGAGATATAAATCAGATAATGTCATTTGGAAAGCCACGCACATAGTATTTGTGCAACAAATTATAGTTTTCTTCAGGAAAAACAAGGAAAACAATAGGAAAAACAACAACAATTGAAAAGGTGGCAGGCCGTCTGCTCTTCTGCCCTTTAGCTTCTTGGTGCTGATATCATTTGCAAGTTTCCACTAGGGGGTGATCATACTGTGCTCCAAGTGGTTATTTTAAGTAGCTCAGATTTGGCTGAAAAAGGTAACACTAACTCTAAGGGCTTACCTTGGGCAAAGATGATATAACCTTCCCACCTGTGAAGAGGCAGACACATGCACTGATGGAGCTTCAGTGATGAAAGCTGCAGACTGCGGGATGGTCTCTGTACTTCCTCAGTGCACTTTCATCAGTGTGCATTCTGGCAGTTTCCCAGCCACCAGGAAAACTTTGTACCCAGAGAATCTTTTAATTCAAAGAACAATGATAAGTACATTTGCGTACTCTGTGAAAAGTATATAATGCAATCTGAGGTATTTGATGTAAGTCATAATTAAAATGCCTAAATCTTCATAAAATGATACATGCAGGACCACGAATATTTCATCTTTATATTTGATGAAAAATTATTAATAAATTATTTGTATGGGCATTTTTGCAGATTTATATTTAACTTTTAGACTATAACTACTACTTTGTAGATGGAGGGGATACTTTCTTTTAAAATCAAAGACAGTGGGGTCTGTCAAGGTGGGGAGATGTGACTATAATTTTGGAAAGATGATAAATGTTTCAAAAATGTAAATGCTGTAGACCAGAACATCTAGGGACGAAAATATTTCATAGGTAGATAAATCTTGATGATGCAACTTACTAGCCTCGGTGTACTTGTCAATAAAATGAAAATAATTTTATATAATTTGTGGAGTTGATGTGAGGATTAAATAAAATGACCTGTGTAAAGAGCCTAGCATGAGACCACACATGGAGTAGACACTGATAAATATTACTTCCTTTTGCTTTTTCCTGTGTCAAGATGGGCTTCACCTAGCAGATCTTATTTGGCAGAGTGGTTTAAATATTCTTTGGGGACAGAGAAAGCAGCTTTTAGCAGCTAGCTTTAAGCCCTCAGAAACCTAGAGTGAACGCTAACCAAAAATAAATTAAAAGGCAGTGTGAAAATTGTAAACATAGACTTATTCAGTTATTTTTTATAAAGCTTGTAGAAAACATTTAAAATGTGTAAACGGAAAACAAAGGAGGTGAGCAGCTGTCACAGCTGAGACGACAGTTCCACGGCTTTGGAGAGTTTACACTCATCTTCGCGCCTCAGTTTATCCGTCTTCCTCAAGGGGATAAAATAGAGAAAACAAAGAATATGCTACGAGGGCTTAGAATGCTTCCCCTCAAAGCTCATTATTATGACATAAAAGCAGCTATTTGTAAAGCATTGCTTAGAATCCTGTTGTTATATAATTAGAACAAATCACATTCTGTTGTTCTCCATTTATTGAAAATCAAGAGGAAATCCAATTCTGAGTGGTTGATTGATTCCCAAAGGACTTGTGATGCCGCCTTTTATTTCACAGCCCTGGCAGCCACATTCAACCTATGCCCCAGTGAAAAGAATATAAATAACATGCGTAGGAAATGAATGAACAATCCAAGCAGAAATTTTTCTTATATGCTTTCTTTCCAGTCCTTTTCTTGGGGCTTTGAAATGGTCCTCAACTTACCAGGACCAACAGAACTTCCACCTTTGAAACACAAGGTAGGCTACACCATGTAGCTAGTGTACACAAGCAACATTTGCCACCTCAAAATGTCTCTTTGGGGACTTCCCTGGTGGCACAGTGATTAGGGATCTGCCTGCCGGTGCAGCGGACATGGGTACGATCCCTGGTCCGGGATGATCCTACATGCCGTGGAACAACTAAGCCCATGCGCCACAGCTACTGAGCCTGCACTCTAGAGCCCGCGAGCCACAACTACTGAGGCCGCGTGCCACAACTACTGAAGCCCGTGCACCTAGAGCCTGTGCTCCCCAACAAGAGAAGCCACTGCAATGAGAAGCCCGCGCACCACAAGGAAGAGTAGCCCCTGCTCGCCTCAACTAGAGAAAGCCCACGCGCGGCAAGGAAGACCCAATGCAGCCATAAATAAATAAATAAATTTATAAAAAGAAAAAAACTTTAAAAAAAGATGTCTCTTTGGCATGTGGATTATTTCAAACTGAAAACAATCAAGACCCAAAAGGCTCAAGAAGAAACTTTGACTTTTCCTCTAACTGCCTAAAGAATGTAGATAGAGGACCTGTCCCCGGCAGGGAGCTATCACCATAGATCAGTATAGTATGTACTAGATATATAGACAGAAAGGAACCCAGCAAAGTCTGCTTGTTAAAATCCCTCTCCGTGTCCCATCATCTCTGCCTAGCCCAGCAAACATTTGTTTACCAAACATCTGCTTTTCCATCTCCATGTCAATTGCCTTCCTCCCCTTTGAAGTCCCAAACCACTAACCTCAACATGCTCCTTTGTCTTTAGCTGAATATGGTATTTAAGGTGAGAGCTTCAGCCATTTTGGTGAGTTACCGTTCTCCTGGGTCTCTCCCCGTGTATACATGTTATTAAACTTTTATCTGATTTTCTCCTGTTAATCTGTTTCATGTCAATTTAATTCTTAGACCAGCCAGAAGAACCTAGAAGGGTAGGGGAAAATGTCTTCCTCCCCAACACTAAATAGTAAGCAAACGATAACAAAAAACAGTAAGCAAACGATAATACATTTGTAGAAATAAAGCACTTTCATAGCCATTATCTCATTTGATCCTCAATAACTCTGTGTCATGTGGCAAGGCAGTTATTTCTTATTATCCCCATTATACTTATGAGGAAACTGAGGCTCAGGTTGTAAAGCAAGAAAGTGTGAATGGGGTGCAGTGGGAAAGGGGAAATGTTGACTCCCTCTCAAAGGAGGGAGGTGATGGGCAAGAATGATATTAGAATGACCTCAGTTCTCTATGGGGATGGGGCAGTATATAAGAAATGCAAGTTTTTAGCAAAGCAGGGAGTGACTAATATGGCAGCAGTGACATCCCCGTGTACGCCATCCTCCATGGGTTCCTGTGAGCCTGGGATGTTTTGCAGTTACTTACAAGAATGCAAGCAATGTGATTCATTCAGGCACCATTTAAACTTTAAGTTCAGCTCAGAAGTAAAGACAAAGGAGAATATGCCACCAACCCAGCTGGTTTTAGTAAATATAAAGGCGGATTACCCAAAGCTTAAAAAAACCTTAAATGGACTGCCTTTCTTACCCCACCCTTACGGAGTGTTGGCTAGAAGAACTTACCTATTGTGTTAGGTAGCATGAGAGAAGGGGAAAAACAGAGTAGGGCAACCCAAAGTCAAAATCAACAATCTTTGTGAATCTGAGCCATCGACTCTTTGCCTAAAGGGCATGAGGGAGGAACCAAGTTTCCACCCTCTTAATGCAGAAATGAGAGTAATGGTTGAGAGAAAAAGGAAAATCTTTTCCTTCCTCCCTCCCCAGAAAAAGCGTGATTAAATAACAGCACAATGGTGCCATTCCAAACCCCAATATCCTAATTAGAAAACAAAAATGACACGCTTTTAAAAAGAATTTTATACACATTTCAGATCCAAAACAATAACAAAGTAGGGTGTCTCCAAACCTGGATCTAATGTGATTACACACGGTAATTAACAATGAATTTGTAACCAGCCCTGTTGGCTCTGTTCAGATGCCAAGGATGGGAGTCCAGTGGATCATCAGTTGTGGGTGTAGATCCCTAATCTAAAGGCACTGAAACTTCTGGGTGATGAGAGATGGATTCCAAATAGCTGCAGAGACTTAAAGGAAAAGAACAAGGCTTTTGAGACTGAAAACCAGCCAGACACCTGGGTTTCTATCTTGGTGCCAAATGTCATCCCTCCTGTCTGCAGACATCTATAGGACAGAATCAAACTCAAGCCCAGTACATTCAGCAAAGCAGACTCAGTCCAGCATTCAACCCTCTGCCAGGCTGATATTAGGCCTGAGGACATCTGTCCCAGCCAGGAAAGGAGGAGTGCCAGAAAGCTTGCATTCAGCCTGTCGTCCTGCGTTTGCTGGGACTTGCAGCATCAGTGTCAACAGAGAAAATGTTGATGCTGGATGGCAGATTCCTCTAGGCTTGATTTTGAACAAGGCCAAACAGAAAGCCCTCCTTAATGAAGGATTTGGATGACGGATTATGGTCCCGTGGTGATCAAACCATTTCAGCCATTCCCATACAGAGGGATCACATCACCATCCAGGGAAGCAGGCCAGCCCTAGGCCAAATTAAAGACGAGGCCAGATCTGTCCTTGGCATGCTCAAAGTCAGTGTCTCTACCCACCTCCCTTCTTTCGACATGCTCCCCCTTCCCTGACTTCTCCCTGCCCCGCACCCCAGCAAGGCCCAAACCCTCCCTACTCCCTCTCGCTCTCCAAGGATCCCTCTCAGTAAATCGGTTATCTGAAAGGAGGCATTGCCCCACCGTGACAACATTTACTGAGCTTCCATTAAGGGACAGACAAAATGCCATATATAAGAAAGATAAAGATGTGAAAAACTTACTCTTGATCCTTGATGAGTAGAGCCTTATAATTCACTCAGCAACATGCATTGAGTCCCCTACTGTGGGTAGGACATAGCGCTGGGCATAACCAAGGATAGAGAGGTGAGGAATATGCGTTTTCTACCGCGAGAAATCCCTTGAACTCATGAAAAGACTTAGCACACAAAAAAAGAAAAGACCTAGCACAAGACACGTAGAGCAATGCCATGGGAAGAGCCATAAAGTCTTGGTCAGTTACTGGAAAAGCTTCTAACCGCTCTCCCTGCTTCTACCTTTGTTCCCTATAATAAGAATAACAATAATAACCAATGTAATATAATATAAATCCATTCACCACTTAGGATCCAGAGTTTTCATGGTAAAATGTAAATCAGATCATGCCACTTCTAGCTTAAAACCTCCCAGAAGCTTCCCAGTGCACATAAAACAGAATCCCAGCTCCTTCACCACAACTGAAAAGGTGCTGGATGGCTGCCCACCCCCCATCTTTCCATTGTATTCACTTCAGACACATTGGCTATTTTTCTCTTTCTCAGACATTCCTGCCTCAGGACTTCTGTTTTTGTAGTGCCCTCTGCCTGAAATGCTTTTCCTCCAGATTTTTGCTTGGCTGGCGTCACTTCATCGTTCCAGACTCAGTTCAAATGCCCCTTATTCAGAGATGCTCTCACTGATAAGCCCATCTAAGGAGGACCCCCAGAGTCACTCAACAGCTATTCTCTTTTCTTCATGACATACATCACTATCTGAAACTATCTTCTTCTTTTTTTTATTTGTCTGATAGAAAACTCACACTTAGCAAAACCAACATTGAGCCTTCTCCAAACCTGCTCAACTTCAGTTTTCCCCACCTTGCTTAAAGGCATCTCTGGGGCTTCCCTGGTGGCACAGTGGTTAAGAATCCACCTTCCAATGCAGGGGATACGGGTTCGAGCCCTGGTCCGGGAGGATCCCACATGCTGCAGAGCAACTAAGCCCGTGTGCCACAACTACTGAGCCTGCGTGCCTAGAGCCCATGCTCTGCAACAAGAGAAGCCACCACAATGAGAAGCCCGTGCACCGCAACCAAGAGTAGCCTCCACTTGCTGCAACTAGAGAAAGCCCGTGCACAGCAGCAAAGACCCAACGCAGCCATAAACAAACAAACAAATAAATAAATAAAGCCACCTCTGTTCTTCCAAACCCGTGCACAGCAGTGAAGACCCAACGCAGCCATAAATAAACAAATTAATTAATTAATTAAAAAGGCATCTCTGTTCTTCCAATTCTTCCAGTGGCTCAGATCAAAAACCCCAGAGTCACCCTAAACTCCTTTCTTTCTGTACCATCCATCCAGAAGTCCTATCTGTTCTACCTTCAATATAACCACTTTTTATATTTCCTATAATATAACTTCCCTAGTGTCTCTCTCTTTTTCGCCTGCATTAGCCTCTTACCTGGTCTCTCTGCTTCCTCCTGGCTCCCGCTTAGTCTATTTTTAACACAGCAGCCGGAGTGATCTTCTAAAAAGAAGCTATTTCCCTCCTCCAAACTTTCCAGTAACTCCTCATCTTCCTCAGTAAAAGCCAATATTCAGCATTGAGAGCCATGTTGTCCAATACAGTAGCCATGGTGGCTACTGAGCCCTTAAAATGTGGCTCGTCCAGGGGATAGCAGTGCGGGGAGAGATAAATTAGGAGTTTGGGATCAACATATACACACTACTATATATAAAACAGGTAAACAACAAGGTCAATACCTTGTAATGACCTTGTAACTCAATACCTTGTAACAACCTATAATGGAAAAGAATCTGAAAAAGAACACACACGCGCGTGCACACACACTCACACACATATATATAACTGAATCACTTTACTGTATACTTGAAACTAACACAACATTGTAAATTAACCGTATTTCAGGGCTTCCCTGGTGGCGCAGCGGTTGAGAGTCTGCCTGCCAGTGCAGGGGACACGGGTTCGAGCCCTGGTCCGGGAGGATCCCACATGCCACGGAGCAGCTGGGCCCGTGAGCCACAATTACTGAGCCTGCGCGTCTGGAGCCTGTGCTCCGCAACAAGAGAGGCCGCGATAGTGACAGGCCCGCGCACCGCGATGAAGAATGGCCCCCGCTTGCCGCAACGGGAGGAAGCCCTCGCACAGAAACGAAGACCCAACACAGCCATAAGTAAATAAATAAATAAATAAAAATTAAAAAAAAAAAAAAATGTGGTCATTAACCGTATTTCAATCAAAAAAAAAAAACTAAGTCCATAAAAAAATGTGGCTCGTCCAAATTGAGATATGCTCTAAGTGTAGAATGCACACTGGATTTCAAAGGCTTAGTATGAAAATAAGAATGGAAAACATCTCATTAATAATTTAAGATTGATTACATATTGATATGTTAAAATATTGGCTATATTTAGCTAAATAAAGTATATTATTAAAAATAATCTAACCTGTTTCTTTTTTAAATTAGGCTATAGAAAATTCAAAATTACATCTAAAACTCATTTGTAGCTCACATTCTATTTCTATTGGACAGTGCTGGTATGGTTAGTATGTAGTTATAAGCCTGGATGAGATCATCTAGGCAGTGAGAGTAGACAAAGAACGGAAAAAGTCTAAGGATGGAATTCTGGGGACCCTGCAAAATTAAGAGTCCAGGGAGATAAAGATGAACCATTAAAGACGACTGAAAGGTGTCCAATGAGGTCAGAGAAGACTCAAGACTCAGCCAAAATTAAAAATAAATAAATAAATTTATTAAAAAAAGAGAGAGAGAAAGTGAGAGAAATAGAAATGGAGACTGCAAGTATGGGCAATTCTTTGAAGGAGTTTTGCTATAGAGGGGATAAGAGAAATGGGCAGGTGGCTGGGGGGAAACATGGGATCAAGGGAGACTATTTTCATATGAGAAATACAGCATGTTTATATACTGATGGAAATAAATTGATAATGAAGAAGAGGGAGCCTCTCCAACATTTCTAGAGAAAAATTACCAGAGTATTCTCCTTGAGTAGATGTGGGGTCCTGGGACCTGGTGTACAAAGGGAGGGGCGTGCCTTAAATCAGAACATGGACAGTTGCTCAGGGTAACCGAATGGAAGATGGAACATGGGCATAGATGCAACTAGGTTGGTAGAAGTGCTGGAAGCAGCATATGGAAGGTCGCTTCTGATTGTTTCCATTTTCTCAGTGAAAAAGAAATTATGGTTGTTAGCCGAGAATGATGAAGAAAGAGAAAGTGTTGAAAGTTTGAAGAGAGGTTTGAAATCTTGTTTATGAAGTAAGAGTGAATAGACTAAGGAAATGAATTAGAATTGCTGGGCCCACTTGAGTTTAGTGGTTCATGAGTTTAAAGTGAGACCATGGGTAAAATTGGGCGTTTTCCTCCATCCAAGTTCAGCAACCAGAAAACAAGTGCAGACTAGGAAGAGAGTTGCAAATGACCAGGATTGGAGTTTTGCCAAAGAAGGACAAAGAAATAAGAGCGGTGCCAGGGACTTAGGTGTGTAATGTGAGTGATTATTAGGATAGAATATAAAATCTATCTATAGATAGATTGGATGAAGAGGTAAGTTAGGACATGTGGGAAATGGGGACAGTGAAAAGATGGTAGGACATATGAATTATCTGGTCAAAGTATTTTCAAGTCAGGGTGGAAGGGACAGAGAACTGGAAGGATATGAGGTGGGAGTCCTAGAGTGGAATGCTTGAGATTAAGATTAAGATATGGGAGGTAGCAGTTACTGATAAGGACAAGGTCGAGGGTAGGGGATGAATGGCCCATTCTGGGGGGGATGAGTGGTTGAGATTGGGAGAGAAGGAGATCATTAGAGGAGAAGAGGTCATGGAAGTCAGAGACCAGAGTATTGAAATGATCATCTACATGGAGATTGAAATTGCTAAGAACTATCACAGGCATATTATTGGAATGAGTGAGGGTGTGTTCCAAGCTTAAATCTTCAAGGAATGTGGGGAGTGTCCCCAGGTCAGCAGATGACAGCAATAATGAGGGGTAGCTGGTAATGATGCCACAAGCTTCACACCAAAGTTCTTTAAGAGAGAAGAGAACTTGATCTGGTAGAAGCAATGAAAACCAAAGAGACATCTCCCCCACCTCTAGGTCCAGAATTCTATTCCAAATTCACATTCCAAATATAGGTTTTTGATGCCAGAAGCATTATGCTCTAATCCAAAAGGAGGGCATGTGACTAGAGGCTTCATACTTTAACTCAAAGGAAATACTTATTAGTTGTTGAGACCAGAGACCTTGCATACCACCAGTGTGGGAAAGATGTTTTGGAAAAGGCATCTTTAGACCATACCTGGGCACTGTCCCATATGTGCAGCTGTTCCTATATAGAACCTTCTTCACATCAACAACAACAAAAATACATAAAAATCAGCACACAGATAAATGTTTACTAATGATTAGAAAAATAAAATTTTACCTGCTACTCTGAATGAGGGATGTTCAGCTCAAGCTCATTGAGAACCAGCAAGATGACTCAGTGGCTAAGATCTGTTGAAATGCTCTTAATGATTTTTACAATTGTTTCCTTAAAAATGGGATCTTAATAAGCAGGTCGATGTTAAATTAATAACATGGAAGCATTCGAAAAAGCATATTGAAACATGATTTTAACCCATTCACTCAGGCTTAACGCCATACTCTGGGGGTTTTTTTCTTCCTAATAGAATATCATCCATGGGAAGGAAATATTTAAGTTGGAAGATGAGGTTTAAAACAGAAAATTAATGAGAAGGAAAAGTATAGCTTTAACAACAGCATGCAAAGGCAAGGTAGGCCCAGCACTACGATCTTTCTGCCACTCACTGGCCTCACCCACGCTTCACGCATTGAATGATCGCTGAGCATGGGTAACATGCCAGATACTTTGCTACCTGCTGGAGAGTCAGAGAAGAATGAAATACCATTCTTACCCGCCTAGTGAACCTAAGCGTTCACTATCTGATTGGAGAAAACAAACAATTTAGTAAACACAATACAATATTGGTAACTTGTATAAAGTGCAGTATAGAGAATGGACCATTAGAAGTAAGCTTAAAGCGTGAGCGGAAATTTATTAGACGGAGAAGAAAAGCAAGCCAGGCAGAAAGAAGGGCAGGTAAGCATGGACTATTTGGGGAGCATGAACAGCAGGACTGTAGAACCCAAAAGGAAGGAATGGGAGACAAAACTGCTTATTACAGAAGCATCCAAATCCTTTGCCCCATTTCTAGCCATCATTGCCCCATTCTCACCATCCTGCTCTTCCAACCCCCATTCAATCCAAATATAGTCACCTTCCATGGGAAATCCAAATACAACAAGCATGTTGTGATTTTTGTAAATATTACTCAGCTTTAGAGGCCATGAGGAAGGATCTCACAGCATAAAATTCAGCAGTGCACCTCTCCCTTATCCTTTTGCCCCTCCTCATCTCACTACTCATCCCATATCACCTCACACCATCTCACCCTGGTCTAATTACGCAGAATCTCTCCTTTCTTCTTGAAGTTTTGGTACTTTCGAAGAATCAGAGCTTAACAACAGACAACACTCAAACAAAGGTTACTCTCTCAAAGGAATTTTCTTACTATCTGCTATGAGAGTCTAAGCTTCTCCCTCTGATTATACTTCTAAAATAACAGTTCTAATTGTAGTTCTTCAGCTTTTAAAATCCTCTAATGGCTCACTCTAGCCCAAAGAAGAAACCCAAGCATTCAGGAGCCTCCACAATCCACCTCAGCCTAAATTTTCTTTTCTTTTCTTTTTTTTTTTTTTGGCCGCGTGGCTTGTGGGGTCTAAGTTCCCCGACCAGGGATCAAACCTGTGCCCCATGCAGTGGAAGCATGAAGTCCTAACCACTGGACCACCAGGGAAGTCCCCACCTCAGCCTAAATGTTAACCCTCATTTTCTTCCACACACTCCCCAAGCCCAGGTAGGCACCTACACCCCACTGAAGCCCTCCTCATTTCCTAAACAGGGCATACATTTTTTTTCCTGCATGGCTTTGCTCATAAAACCCTCTCTCTGGCATTCCCATTCCCCACTTACCCACTTGTCAACATCCTCATCATTCCTGAACAAATGTTTCCTTCTTGCTAAAGCTGAGTTTCTCAATCTCACACCATTCACATTTTGTGCTGGATAATTCTTTATTGAGGGGGCTGTCCTGCACATTGTAAGATGCTAAAGCAGCATCCCAGCCTCTACCCACTAGATGCCAGTAGCAATCCTCACCCCATCCCACCATCTGCAGTCGTGACAATTAAAAATATCTCCAGACACTGTCAAACGTTCTCTGGGCTCCAAAATCGCCCCTGACTGAGAACCCCTGCTCTTTAAAATGTTCTCTAGTTACCCCCCGTGAGAAAGCACTTCACCCCACTCTTTACTACACAACAGTACTCAATTAAAACCCCTGCAACAAAAGCAGTAAGAACAGAAATAATATTTAGCACATCCCTCTTTTGTTTCTGGGGTTGCTTAGATGTCTGTCCCCTTATCCCCTTCCACTGGATTTGTGAGCTCTTTGAGAGCAAGATATCTTCCGGGTATCTGTAGGACCCAGCATGGTGATTTACTAGAGTGGGTAATCGGGACATATTTGCAGAATTGATGTGATAAGGCTATAGTCTCTGTCTTCTGACTAGCCATTTGATGACCACATTAGTTGAAAGATTAAGAAGCTAATTATTCTAATGCTGTTTTGCAAAGTTCTGTCCATGCCTGCTAAGTTATAAGAAGCATTAAGAACAATGGATTCTGGAGAGTTTGGGTTTTTTTTTTTTTTTAAATCTTCATATTTTGGAATGGTTTGTGGTTGAATAAATGTTAATTTTTCAGACTCAATTTACCTTAACATAGTAATGTGGTTCATTTCAATGAATATTTTAGTTTGAGTCCATTTGCAGACTGAATGCTTTTTCAAAGTTTAAATGTAAATATACAGTAGTGGGCCAAACTGTAAAACATAGCACTTTGGTAAGTGCTGGTAGAAAGCATTCTGGATTGGTTCATTTGTACAGATTTCATTGTCCAAATTGCTTGCAAGTTCCTTGAGGGGAGGAACACATCTGGCATTTCTCCTCTTTCCCATAGCACTTGCTAAGTAAATTCTTTTGAATTAATTGATTGAAACTTTCTAATGGGAGAAAATAAATCTATTGCCCTAGAATGCTCCAGGAATGAAGTTTAGAGTTAAGTTTTAGAAGCTGTGGTATGGTATGGCAAATATTCTAGAGGCTTATCCCAGCATTCTTTTTCCTCTTTTTCCCAAGGGACAGAGTTGAGATTTTGTAACTGGGCCCTTTGTCATTCAAAATAAAATACTTGCCCCAAATTACCTATCTCTGAATTTCTTTTACTTACTTTAGATGCATGGATATTTCAAAGTTTTGTGTTTATATGCATCTGCACCTAATATTAACTAATATATAAATATTTAATTGTAATTCAACAATATTTTTGAATAAGTGCTATGCACTAGGTCAGTAGGTCTCAGCAAAGAGAGCACATTACAAAAACCATCATAGTTTTCCGAAAATACAAATGTTCCTGTCATACTTGAGACTTTCTGAATCAAAATTTATATGATGGGCCTCTGGCATGAAAAAAATATGTATATATATATACACACATGTACATACTCATACACACTGTTATATGTATCAACAAATTAGATAAATTAGATGGCATGAATATATATATTAGTTATATATAATATATAGTGAGTTTATATGTATTTGTATAGTTTTTCATAGTATTCCCTTATACTCCTTTTTATTTCTGTAAGGTTGGCAGTAATGTCCCCTCTTTTATTCCTGATTTTAGTAATTTGAATCTTCTGTCATTTTTTCCTGATCAGTCTAGCTAAAGGTCTGTCAACTTTGTTGATCTTCACAAGGAACCAAATTTTGATTTCATTGATTTTTTTCATGTATGTATATATCAGAAATATATGTATCCTACTTATGTATAGATATACTACTTATATATACTACTATATATATTCTACTTCTTGTCTAATCTTTACTTTTTCTTTCCTTCTACTTATTTTGGCTTTAGTTTGCTCTTGTTTCTTGAGTTTCTTAAGATAAAAGTTTAGGTTATTGATTTCAAGTCTTTCCTCTTTTTTAACATAGGCTTTTATAGCTATAAATTTCCCTCTGAGTACTGCTTTAGCTGCACTATAAATGTATTTTTTTAAAGCCCTGAAGAGAATTCTGATGTGCATACTTAGTGAGAATATGCTGTATTTCTTTGCCACCATAGATTTTTGTTTGTTTGTTTTCCATTTCCCAGCATGGTTGCTGACCTTTTGAATCCACAAAGCTTTTCTTATAAAGCAAAGTGCCTTGGGTTTGGTTTGGTTGAATTTGCTTGAAGCTCAAAGATTTTTTTCACAGCCTTATCTAAAAAGCAAGGGCATGTTTGTTTTACTTGGTCTTTTCTGGGAAGTGAAGACTTAGGTTATATGGGCCCTTTTTAAAAAGCCCTTTCAGTTGGAATTTTACTTGTCTGCTTGTATTTCAACTAAGTGTGTTTTTGGCAGCCCTGACACAATGTTTATGTCATTTAAGCAGAGGTCAGCTAATAGTGAAAGCTTCCTGTGCTACATAAACCCTCTCCCCTGGCCTCTGTACTTTGTTATTTGCCTTGCTTTGTCCATGATTTGGCAGCATTATCACCCACTCCACGTGACAAGTGACATCATTGCTATAATGAGAATTCCAAGCAGCACCACTGGATCAAAGCCCATCTGTGTGCTTGCTCCCACACTTGACAAAACAAATTCCAAATTCATTCAGCATGCCAGTGCCATTTAGTCACTGTGACATATCCCAAATTTTGGACTCTGTGCAAAAACCAATCTGTGCCCACAGAATTAATCACGGAACACATTTTATGACGTTTGACAACAACTTAAAAGGTTCTCATCTTTGGCAGGTGGCTCTGCCAATCTGCAAGTATGTGCACGACAAATTCTGAACAATATATTGTATAGCTGAAAATACATCGCGCAGGATGAACACCCTGGAGAGAACCAGAGTGAGTCCAAACAATTCTGAAGTCTGTCTCAGTGACACATAAGCCAGACTGCTGTCTTGTGAAGGAGGGATGATGGCCTTAGGTACACATAGAAAGCCAAAGAAAAGGCAACAGCTCGTGTGCCAGTAAATGCTGAGAACATTGGCACAATTGCCTGTGTTGGCAGGACCAAGAGTTTGAGATGGCTAATTTAAGCGACAAGATCCTGGCAAACAGATTTATTTAGGGGAAGGGTGCGTCAGGAAGATGCCAGAAAAATACATCAATCTGTGCCTTTACATGTAGTGTAGAGTGATGATGAAACAACTGACATTAAAAAAGTAAACCCTTACACTTTAACATAACCTGCAACTCATTCTAACAAGTAGGGTTTACCTTAGATTTCTGGTATTCTGAGATGGGGTTTTGTGTTCTGAGCTGAGATCTGTGACCAAGAAAAATTCCCCTCAAAAGGTGTTCTTGTAGAGATTTCCCCATATTGTGGTGTTTAGTTGATTAGACCAAGTGTTTTCACATATTGTTTAATTTATTTAAAATGCAGGCTACTTCAGATTTGACAAGATCATTCACTTCAAATAAAGAAAGCCATTTATCAAAACTTTTACTTTTCTGAGGAGTATATTATAGAAACTCGGTTGGAAAAAGAAAGAAAACTGAGACTTTAATTGTACTAATAGAAGCCTGAATAGGTCCCTTTGCGTAAGAGTAATGTTTTACTCTGTAATAAGATATAACTCTTTTAAATATCTATTCTATATAGTAGTGCCTATTTGTATATGGTTCAACAGGCAATGAAATAGTAAAACATTCCACCTGGAGTGTCTGACTTCCTCATATTACTTTCCACTTTCCTAGCTTCACTAGACAGCCTTCTACCCCCAATTTTCCCCACCCACTCCAGTTTTCTCTTAATTGATGCTGTCTTAGTACATTCTATTTGCAATGTCTTGAGTTAAGAAAGTTTTCATACCTGCATCCTACTTAGGACTTTCATTTCTTATACAAAGATGACATTTACATAATTTAGCTTTCTCTGGGATTTGTCTAGACTCAGGCTTCCTATTCTAATTTGAGTGTTCCTCTCCATCTCCGAAGCAGGAAGTAATGTGAGGAAGCAACAGGTGAAGAGGAGTTCTTCCACAGGAAGAGCAATTCTCGATTAAGAAGCTGAGTGATTTAATAACCTGGCAGAGGCATAAAAGCAAAAGCAGGTCTGCCTCATTTGTGCTCACAATTGCCTCCTTTGAGATGCGGGACAGCAATCAGTATTCTCTTCCCATAAAGTGAAGGAGCTGGAACTCTCTAGATCTCTCCTAACTCTAATTCTCAAAGATACATGAATTAGGAAGGGACATTTTAGGAGATCTCTCCTTACAAATTAACTGATTCTTTCATTTACTTTGTACGTTGAATATAAATGGGTTCTTAATTAATTGAATCATATTTTCCCTGCTCAGAAGTAGCTCCTAATACTTTTTCTTCCTTACCTATGCTTCAAATAATTAATGATTTGTAATGTTCTGAGTCCCACTCCTTAGAATATGACTTTTCATTCTTTTTATTCCCTCTGCAAACTTTGAGGATCTTCTAATTATCCCTGGAATTGTGAAATCTCATGATTATTATGTGTATTAAAAAATTACCAAGGATAGGGAAAGAATCACTCAAAAGGAACAAAGCAAACAATCCACCATCCCAGTTCATAAGAATAGCTCCTATCCCTGCCAATCAGAGTAGAACCACATAATTCATGGGGCATGAGGTAAAGAACTTAGAAGGGTATTTCCTCAGTGGTGGGACACAATTAGCCCTTCACAAAAGACTGAACTGGTTCCACTTAACAGAGCTTAAAATCAAGCCTCAAAAAACAAAATTATTTTCAAGTGTTCTGTCTGCATTTCAAAACAAATCTCAAAAAATATTTATAGGAATACAAAAATATCCAGCACCCAAAAAAGTAAATTTCACAATGCTTAGCCTTATTTAGTTAGTTAGTTAGTTACCAATCATGCAAGAAGCAGGAAACTATGAGCCATAATGAAGAGAAAAATCAGTCAATAGAAGCAGTGCCAGAAATAGCACAGATGATAGACTTAGAAGACAAAGACACTAAAATTGTCATTATAATCTTATTCTATATGTCCAGGAAGCTAGAGGAAAGATTGAGCATGTTAAGTGAGAACACGGAAAATGTAGGAACACCCCCCAACACACCCCTAAATCAAACTGCTAGAGATAAAAACAATATCTGAGATGAAAAATGAACTAGATGGGATTAAGAGAATATTAGAGGTTGAAAAAAGGAAACAGAAGCTTGAAAAACCAAAACGAACAGAGCATCAGTGAGCTGTAGACGATGTCAGGCAGAGGAATATACGTGTAAGTGGAGTTATCAAAGGAGAGGAGCTGGAGGATGGAGGAAAAGAAAATACTTGAAGAAACAGCTGGAACATCTGCGTTTGTCTTTCTCCACGTGGTATTATTCTCAGTGCCTAGCAAGGTGCCTGGAAGACATTAAGCGTTTAATAAACATTTCTTGAATATCTGTGGCAACAAATGACAACAATGAATAAGAGATAAGTACATGAATGCTTTTGCAGGATATAAGGGCCATTAGGGACCAAAGAAGGGGAAGAGGATGGAGAAAGGGAAGCTTAGTAGAAGTGGCATGTCTTCTGCAGCCCTGGAAGATGGGTTCAGTTTGAGGATGTATACAGCTTGGAGAACCAGAGGAAATGCGGAAGGGCATTCCACGTAATAATGACATAAGTGAAAACTTGGAAGCAAGAAGAAACATGGTTTTGAATATTCTGCCTCTATTGGAGTGGTTATTGCATTGGAGGGATAATGAGAAATGAGGTTAGATAGATGAGTTAGGCTCAGAGTATGCAAGGCTTTAGAAACAGGAAACAAGAGGAGAAGCCATTGAAAGTTTTTGTACAGAAACCTTTGATGATGGGATCAGGGTTCAAGGGGGAAAAAGGAGTATAATGGTGGCATTTGGATGGATTGGAAGAAAGCATTATAGTTGAATGGAAAGGGTGGATCGGGGGCAACCAGGAGGTTGTTAAAACAATCCTGTCATGAAGTGTTGAAAAGTTGTTTGTCAGCATAGACTAGCGCTCAAATAAATGTTAGTGGAATCTGAATACTGGGCAAATTAATATTTCACTTAAACTAAGGTCTAAAACTTTTCTTGGTTCATGAAAATTTCAAAAGTGGCCCTAAGAATCTATAATGTATTAAGAATATTATTTGCTTCCCAATATTTCATTTACATAAGATTTTGGATCAGCTTTTTAAAATTGTTGCTTTGGGGTGCACCAAAGTGCCTTGTTCTCTCGCTCACCCGGGTATGTTTCATGCTTTTTGCACTTTCCATCCTTATTCTCAAACAGATTTCTAGGGAAGATTCGTGCCTTG
Source organism: Balaenoptera ricei (assembly GCF_028023285.1). Classification (NCBI taxonomy): domain Eukaryota; kingdom Metazoa; phylum Chordata; class Mammalia; order Artiodactyla; family Balaenopteridae; genus Balaenoptera; species Balaenoptera ricei. The sequence continues at coordinate 82,878,999 of NC_082646.1, read as the reverse complement.
GATTGTTAAATTAATTAATGCAATGCAGCCACAAATGGAGACTTTATAGTTCATTTACACACCTGTCATCGAATCTCATTGTTTAAGAATGTAAAGAACTCCGAGACAGGACTCTTTGACGGACGGAGGGGGAAACTGAGGCCGAAAGAGGATAAGTGAGCAGTGCAGGCTCACAGAGCCACGAACAGTCAAGGTGGAACAAGAATCCAGACTCTAGCACGTGGAGCCAAGAGTTCCCAAGCGAGTGGGATAAGGCTTGAATCCCAAGGCAGGGGGTAAGAGTCGGGAAAGGGACTCTTTTCAATCGTAGTTGGCCGGGGGATTTGAGAACTTTACGACCGCTGCAGGTGCAGCAAAACGCCGAACTCGAAAGCCCGGCACACAGACACCCTCTACTCTAGAGACGGCCACGACCCTCCGATCCACCGCGCCCGCTCTCGCGATACTGGCCGGCCCCTGTTCCGGGCTCCCGGCTCCCGCTAGGCCCCGCCCCTCCACCTCAGCCCCTGTGTCGTCATTTCCTGTGGGTCTGCAAGCAAAGGGGGAAGATGGCGGCGCTGGGGGAGCCTGTGCGACTGGAGAGGGGTGAGTGGGGCCGAGGCAGGGACCGACGTGGGCGGAGGGGGTGGGGGAATGCCTTATCCCCGGGGGGCGTGGGGCAGCCAAGCTCCGAGACCCGGAACCAGGTTGTCCCTCGCGCTGGCGCCGGTGGCCGCCGACGTTGCTGCGCCCGGCGCCGGGGAGGGCGCTTGCTGCTCTTGACTGATCCTCAGACCCGTCCTGTGTTCACACGGACCGTTGGGGAGCACAGCACGGTTCACCACCACCTGTCTGCATTCGCGGACACACGCTGCACACACGCTCCCTGGGTGGGCACGGCAGACGCAGCGTTCAGAGACGTGTCAAGCTGAGCAAACATCACACGCCCAGTTCGGACAGGCTACACGCACTGCCGGTGTTGGTGCGTGCACAACCCAGTGTCCCCGCCTTCACCCACACAGCCCGGACACACAGCGCGTTCCCACAGAACCCCCCTTATTTGTGCACAAAACGCATCATTACTTCCACTACAACCTCACTTGTATTCGTATTGGGGGTATTTCCTGGCTGTGGTGCCCCTCCCGGGGCACCGGAGAAGGTGCTTTAAAAACAATCCTCCTGATGCGGTCTTGGGAAGAAGGTTACATAACTAGGCGGAATAGTGATAGATTGTAAAATACTCGAAAGTGCAGCCTTATTCCTTGTTTACAAATCCTACGATTGCTAACTGGCTGGTGGCTTGCTTTTTAGAGCAGGCTGTCAAGGAAAATAAAACCCGTTCTGCTGAGTAATTAGAAACGGAAAAGCCAGTGGAGGTACAAGGCTATGAGCCTTAAAGGGTCCTGTTGCAGATTGTCAGCATTCCACTCTTCCCCAAATGCTTTATTTCAAATAATTTCAAGCATACTTTTGACACACCAGTATTAGAAGTCATCGGTAAGAGTCAAAAAGTACAAACTAAACATTTGGAGTACTAGTAGTAAACAAAGTATAAGATGGAGACTGAAAACATCTTGCAAATATTAGCATTTGCATTTACAGTCTGAATATTAACTTCTGCTCTAAGGAATACATTTTTAGAATTGTATGTGGAGTCTTTCCTCGTGCCTTCACACAAACCAGTGCATGCTTAACATTGTTTATTCCTTATGGTGTTCACTATTTGTAAGTCTCTTTACAAGTGATGTTGTTTTTCTCCAGCCCACCAGACCATTAATTAAAGTATCATTTTTGACAGAGGAGTAGCTACTCTGGGAAGACTTGCTAAGTTAGGCCTAAGACTGTGACATCTTCTCCCTGAGCACAATGATAGTGTGCTTTGTAGATGGGAACAAATTTGTTTGGTGTTAACAGGAGTAGGTGTTTTTCTTTGAAAGCCAGTTGTAGGATTCTAACATGTTGGCGGTCTTTTGTATTTTTAAGTGCAGTACAAAATATGAAACTTCACCTCTGGCATTTAGCTTTGGTAGTCATGGCTTTGTTTTCTCCTATTTCAGAGTTCATTTTAGTTCCACAGTAGAATGCTCAGAACCTTGGTAAGATGAACTGCTAGTTGATGCCATTCAGCAGAATAAGAAAGTCAGATTACATCAACTGTGATTCTTAATATTTAGCATTCTGTTTAACAGACTCTATTAAGAAACTCTTCCAGGAATCCTATAGTACAAAAATAGTGCATATGATCAAGATCCTGAATGCCTTCAAAGTCGTCAAAACAAGATTCAGTGGAACCCATTTGAGCACATATTGGGTACAGTGTTGCTTCAGTAAAGAGTATTTTACTTCTTCAGTTTTTTGTTAGTTGGAAATTTTTATAGAGCTTACGTATTGTAATTTTTTAAGTCAGAATATTTGATGAACCAGCACTCCTCATTCACCAGCCATTCTGGTGGTGGGAGATCAGAATGGGGAAAGTCTTTTTCCATTGCATTGGATTAACATCAGTTTAAGCTTTTATTACCTGAAACTGAAGAATCTACTTCTTTCTTCACTACAATTTATTCCTAGGTTTCCAGATGCAAACACAAAGAAGGCCATACTAATTCTATAAAGAAAAAAGTTCCAGTCCTTTAGTATAATATAAAATTCAGAACTTCTTCCACTTAAGACAAAAGGAAGCAAGGAATTTAGAATAATAGGTACTCTAGCCCCCTGGGTACAAAAAAAGTTAAAAACAAAAATCCAAGGAGAGATAGTCAGTGTTGGAACATGACTGAATCTTGTAAAATTTCTTAATTCATAAAATACTTACCCTCACACTTCCCAATGAGAACTGCCTAACATGCTTAATGTCTTTGTATAGATGTGTAGAATCCCTTGTATCTTATGATTAATTGGTGCTGATGTAACATAACATTTATGCTCGCTATATGCCAGACCCTTACCATGTATTTTTTGTTTTAGTCTTCAAGTAATTCCTATAAAGGAGATACTGCTATTTCCATTTTACAGTGGAAAACAGACACGGGGAGGTTAAGTAACTTGCCCAAGATCACACAGCTGTTACAGAGACCAGATTCACAGTGTTTTAATTAAGACAAGCTCAGTCAAATACATGTTTACAAAATACAAAACAGTTTAGAGTAATAGGTACTCTAGCCCCCTGTGGTACAAAAGAAGTTAAAAACAAAAATCCTACGAGAGATAGAAAGTGTTGGAACATGACTGAATCTTGTAAAATTTCTTAATTCATAAAATACTTACCCTCACACTTCTCAATGAGAATTGCCTAACATGCATAATGTATTTATATAGATGTGTAGAATCCCATACACTGTGTATCCCAAATACACTGTGTTGATGATCCTAAGTTGAAAACAGACCAGTTAATTTTACTCACTTCATCATTGTTTTAAATGTGTTCCTGCCAGTAACTGCACCTGTTATTGAAGAGTTTTCCTATCTACATATATATTGCGTTTCCTTTTGGGAAATAAACAGTGATTTCACTAGCACACAGTGTTTTATACTGTTCAGTGCTTTGGTTACTAATGATGGTAGGTAAATTTTTATTGACTAAATAGCTTCTGATAATACTGTCAGCTTTTCTGAAGCAGTACAGTGTTCATGTGTCTATGACATTTGAGCTCCAGTCCTTTCCTATGACATTTAGTACTTTATATTTGATTTTCCTGTGTCTCTCAAAGATGCTGTTTTCCAGATGTTATGCTTGTGCAACATCAGTATTTATTCCTAATCTACAGTAAAATTTAACATTCTTCTCAGACTTTACATTCCCATCCTCCATACATGAACACACACACAGACAATACCACACACAAGTTCATACTCATTCCTTTTTTCTCTGTGTTATACATGTTTCTTGTTAGTTGTTAAGGAATGAATCCTAAATGCTGTGCTGTTACACAAGCATTTAGAGAGTATTCTGGGACTTCCCTGGCGGTCCAGTGGTTAAGACTCCATACTTCCACTGCAGGGGGCACGGGTTTGGTTCCTGGTCGGGGAACTGAGAGCCTGCATGCTGCATGGCATGGCCAAAAAAGAAAGATATAAATAAATAATAGAGAATATTCTGAGAAAATTATCTATGAGTGTGTGTTTGTTTAACTATAGATATTTGTAGAGCAATTGAATTGTTGGAAAAACTGCAAAGGAGTGGAGAAGTACCACCACAGAAACTGCAAGCTTTACAAAGAGTCCTTCAAAGTGAATTCTGCAATGCTGTAAGAGAGGTGAGTAAATGGGATTAAAATTTACTAAAAATTTGAGTTAATTAGGGTAAGGTAATATTCTGAAATTTGGGTTCAGAGTTTCTTAAAAAAGTGAACTTTAGAACCTGCCTCTCTTGTTTTTGGAATTTCTAATAGAAAAACATTTTACAAAAATGCATAACTTTGTCTAAAATTTTAACACATTCAGTAACTTCACAAAGAACTCAAACGTATATTCTGAGATTTAAAATCGTAATAATAACTTTGGGTTTTGCAGGTATATGAACATGTCTACGAGACTGTGGACATCAGTAGCAGTCCTGAAGTGAGAGCTAATGCGACTGCAAAGGTACATTTTTTCATTTACTAGAAGGGAGAGGATTCTTCATAAATTAAAGGTTTAAAATGTGCAATTATTAGATTCATAATAGGCTTATTTTGAAAATAACAGTATCTTTCAAGGTACACTAAACTTCTCGATTCCTGAGAAATAGGACTTTTTTAATTGGTTTTACAAAAGATATTTTATGCAGTTTAGATGATGCATTAAAAATATACTTGCACACAAATAATACATATATACATAGTTGCTATATGTAATGTATATATCATTATGTAAATATTCATCAAAATTCTGAGGTATGAATTATTAGCCTCACTTTATTGGTGAGGAAGCATCAGATTAGGTTACTTACCTCAAACCACACAAACAGTAAATGGTAGATCTGGGGTATGCCCCCCAAGTTGCCCTTCACTTTCTCCTTAACCATAACTCTGCAGATAGGAGGTTACCTTTTCAGAGCTGCAGGTGGTAGGTTTTTTGTGCTTTTCTGTGCCACTATTTTCCTCAGATAATTCAAGCATTGACCTCAGTGTCCATGATATGTGGTTAGAATAAGTTAATATCGGCAGTAGGTGACTTACACTAGAACTAGTCATTAACAGGTAACTTTTCATTGATAGTTACTGGTTCACAAAAGGCAGTATTGGATCCTCTGTTGAGTACAAACACTTAAACATGTGGGTATTATTTGACAGAGTAGGAAAAAACGATTAAAACTTGGGTTTAATTCCTGACTTTCACAGCTTCCTGAATATCTGAGCCTTAGTTCCATTATCTGTAAAATGAGGCCTCTTTCAGAGCTTGTAATATGGTGGTATTCAACAAATCTTGATTTTCTTTCTCTCTTCCTTCCCATGTTTGCTCATGTACCCTGATCCAACACACAAAAAAATAGTACCAGATTACTTCATTATCTTTAAAAGCAAAATGAAACCCAGAATCTCAACTCTGTGTTAGAATTAGTCTAGATTAGTCTAAATTTGAAAGTTTTAAAGATGTGGCTCTGTTTCACAATTCACATTGACTCTGTATACCCCTCTTTTTTTCAATATTGAGTTATTTCTTGATGAGTTAGTATCCAGTGCAAATCATACAGCCGCCAGAATGACTGCATACAAGGACAGCTGCCCCTGTACAGGTTGCGTAGGTGGGCTGCGCCCTGCCCAGAAGCCCCTGGAGGAGCCCGGCTTCCCAGCCCCGGAGCGCAGGGCTGCTGGCATGCGAGGGGAGGGGCTCTCCTCTTTAGTGCGCACGTTGTTCATCTTCCTAGCAAGCCTGCTGGCCAAGCGCTGCACAGAAGTTCTGGGCACTGGAAGGCCTAGGAGTGGCCTCAACGACCTTAACACTTGCTGCATAATCCCAGGGTAGGCTTTTCACTCATCCTCCTTAAAACACCATCTGCTTAGCTTACCTTCACTGTCAGTGCATTTGTGGGCATTCAGACATCAAAAATATTTACTTCAAAAGTGGTTTTTAAAAAGGGACAAAAGAATGAAGTGAACAAATGTCCTGTTTTTTTTAAATACGTAAAATTTTCTTTCAGGCTACTGTTGCTGCATTTGCTGCCAGCGAAGGACATTCTCATCCTCGAGTTGTTGAGCTACCAAAAACAGAAGAAGGCCTTGGATTCAATATTATGGGAGGCAAAGAGCAAAACTCTCCAATCTATATATCTCGAATAATTCCAGGTGGAATTGCTGATAGACATGGGGGCCTCAAGCGAGGAGATCAACTCCTTTCTGTTAATGGAGTGGTAGGGATGCATTTTATTTCTACTTGTAGCAATGTGTTGTGACCACTTGGGGGTGTACTTGAGTTATAGAAACAGAAGATGTAGGGAAAAACCAAAGAAGCTTTGTAGTTTAGAAATCCCTTGGGGGAATCTTAGGCACTACTGTTTAGTAGAGTGATACTTTTTGAAGCACTTTGTGTGTGTTTTGCTTCTTTCCAATGTAAATTAGCAATGCTTAGTGTGATTTTTATGAAGTAACTAAGCTCCTTAGTAGTTAAGGCAATACATTAAATTGAAAGTCTACCCTCAATTTAGTCTTATAGAATGGCAATTGCCTGATTTACTTCTGACCTAGTGAAATAATAGAGCATGTAGATTGATATGCTAATTATCTGGAACCTAAAAAACCAGTTCCTAAACTACAAACAGAATATGATTTAGCAGAGGATTTTACACTGATTAAAATGATAAAGCAGGATTATTTCATAGGTTTATAGTTTGAAATATAACATTAAAAATTTTTTACTTGTGTATATTTTAAACATTTTTCATTTTGAGTTACTTACAAAACCTAGATACTAATTGTGTTTGTGTCTGTGTGGTTTTTCTTTTCCTAGAGCGTTGAAGGAGAACATCATGAAAAAGCTGTAGAACTGCTGAAAGCAGCTCAAGGAAAGGTTAAATTAGTAGTACGGTACACACCCAAGGTCTTGGAAGAAATGGAGTCACGCTTTGAAAAAATGAGATCAGCAAAACGCAGGCAACAGACCTAAAACTTTACATTCCATTTTGCTTTTAGGTAGAGAAGTTTTACTTGTGACCTACTGATGGCCGCAATGCCAATGATTGTAAAAAAAAAAAAAAACTTCCCGTGAAATCCTCCTTGCCATTTTATAAATGCCTATTTTAACATCATTTACGGTTCCAGAGATGCATACACTTTTTTCTGACAAGAAAAAGTAAAAAGGTGATGAGGGCAATTCTGCCCTGCTGTTTTTACAGGCCTTTTTCAACAAATGCAGATTTTGTCATAAAGTTGTTATAGATTTTTAAAAATGCTTTTTTAATATTAAAATGTACTTTTACATTCTTAACCTTTTTTTAGGGAAAAAAAGTTTTCTTTATTTGGCTGCTTATTTAAAAATAACAGTTCTCCATTCTTTTCTTTGCTTTTTTTTTTTCCCACCTGTAACATTTCTTTATGGTTTTCCAAGAAATTAAACATAACAGTCTCAGCTACAGCAGTTTATTACACTGTCAATGTTAACATCACTGCTGCGTTTTGTATTTGGAACACACACATAATATATATTATCAATGGTAAATTATAACTCAGCACAGTGGAAGTTTTTTACTTTTATTTAAACATAATATATAATGAATATTCATTTATACTGATTTATAAAAGTTTTTAAACACTGATACAATCATTGCTAAAATATGTATTCTTTCATAATATTTGAGCAGTGAGGCAAGAGAATGTAATTTGATTGTTAGCATTACTGATTACATCTTTCTATTTATAGTCAACAATATATCATAAATTACAAATGCAAAAAGAGGTTTAGGTTTCATCTTTTGCAAATTTTTTTAATGCTATTCATTTTTATTTAAATATATTTCTTATATTTTCATCCTTCCATTTGTAGTGATGAGCCAGTTAGTTTGTGGTGGGAAATAGCAAAGAAGAAAAAGTAATACCTTTAACCTCACTAGGCTCAAGAGTTACACACTCCTAAGTAGCTCAATTTAAAGACTTGATATTAAATAGAAAAAAGATAGAAGGATATATTTAAGATATATAGAAATCATGAGGTGATACATTGATAAGAATCTGCAGACGCTTTGTCAAAATGAGTAAGAACTCATTCACTATTTAGTTGGATTTAGAGATGTGATCTTTATGATTCAGCTATAATGATGGGAATTCTGAGATACTTTGATTTGTCCACTGGATGTCACTGTTTTACTGAAAGGCAGCTATTAGTGGATGACTGTGACTGAGGTCTTTTTAAAGGCAGAAATTAAAGAGGTAAGGTTCATTTTCAGACACAACTTACAGGAACATTTGTCAGGCTTTTAAAAATTTTAAGTGACAGGTGCTAGAAAGAAAATAATGGATTGAAATACATAGGGAATTTAGAATAATTATCAACCCTGTGTAAAGAGTGGGCATTTTGTGACATTCCTTCAGGAAGAATAGAAATGTGTATGTTTTTCTGCATGTTTGTGAGCACTGTGAGTCTTAAAAGATTCCAGTTTCCGATGATTTTCAGAATAAAAGTCAGCATTGTTATTTATCTTTTAGGTATTGAACACTGGATTGCATGGTTGAATGTGTCTTTAGTCCACTACAAAATGTGCTTGTTATTGATAGGATCATGTTATTAAATTGTATATTTCCAAAATTAATTGATGTTTTAAAAATGTTGAGACCAAAGTAGTGTAGAAGAGTTACGGACTTAATTTAATTGTAAAATTATTAGAGGTATTTGCTGTAGAGCTTTATATATTAAAGAGAGGTATCGGTGCATATAAAAACAGTAATATTATTGTTATGCTTGTATTCTTGCATTACAGGGTAACTAAACCCTGAAGAAATCTTAGTATTACTACAGCTGCAGTAGCTTTTAAGGGTGTGTCAACATTTCATTATAAATTATAGCTTCCTGGTTCAGTATCTCAGCTGTTTCAGAACTTTCAGCCAAGTTAAACCTTTTTTGGTGTTGAAACTTAGTAAGTTGAGTAAGCTATTTTTTGTTTCTTCTACAGTAATCCACAATCTGTTCTTTGTGTGGGTTGGCACTTATTTGTAATTCTTAAAATATGGATAGCTTAAAAGAGCCAAATACAGTAGTTTTGCTTGCTCCCGTTGAGCATGAGTAGCAGTAGTTTATTTTCTTTAATGCAGTTTTCATAGTGTATCCCAGAATTTTAAATCCTGACCATAGAAAAATGCAGTCATTCAGTGGCAAAGATGTACGGTAGTGGTCTAGTATAGTGAGGAAATGAAGGGAATTTTCATCTTATAAATGTATGATTCATGAACATAACTAGGTACATAGTATATAGTAGGTGTTTGATTTGTAAATTATAAATATAAATTATCTTCCCTTCCCAATTTCCATTTATTTTCTTGGTATTTCAAAATGAGTTGACTCAGTGATTCTCAGCCTTAGCTGCATATTAGAACACCCTGCAGGCCTTTAAAAAATAATGACACTTGAGTCCCATCTGATACCAACTCCATCAGAATCTCTGAGGTGGGGCCAGATGCTTCGTTTTTCAGAGCTTTCCAGCTGGTTCTAAAGGACACCGAGGGTTGAGAACCACTTGTTTTCCCCTTTATAAAATGCTCTAAGTACACTTTTGGAAGTATCAGAATAATTCAGTTTACAGCTACTACTAAATAGCTGCAAATGTAATGATTGGTTATATTTCTTAGTAATTTCTTTAGGAAATAAAGGTACTTGGCATTCCTTATTTGGGTGGTAAATACAGCCTCCCTTTTTCTTTCTTTTTTTAAACAAAATCTATCAGTAGTTTAAATGTAAACTTTTAATGTCTGTCATCTTTCTGCCCCCTTTGCCTTTAAAACTTTCAAAACTAAATGTTTATTATTTGAGAAGCATGTTTAAAAGTTGCAGATGAGAAATATTTTCATTGATAATTATGTGCTGTCTTCATATGGCCGCTTTATCCATTAGTATAACACTAGGTTATAGTGGCCTAGTTCTTTGGGGTTTGATAATTCAGATGTGTTTTTTAAAAAAAACAAAACAAAACATTGTCTTCCTCTTCTAAATTTTTGAAAGTTACTTTGCTCAAGTACTTAAATAGTTTGGCTCAATACTTTGTTTACAATACAAATGGATATTATAGCATTTAATAGAAGAAATGGCTATGGATTATCTGAAAAGAATGTCAGCATGACTTGGTGTAGACTTAAAAGAATATGTGTTGTGAGTATTTTATTATGTGGAATGATCATTGAAATATTAAGGACTCTAGTAATTGTATTTCCTGAATAAATGTATGTTTATGAATTTTCTAACTTATATTTTTGTTGTTCCTCTACTAACAATCTGGTTTATAGTTTTTATTGTCCAAAATGTTACTAACAATGTTTCTTCGAAGGTTGTTGTAGTTCTATAATGATGAAATAGTGGAAAAGCCCAAATTGCTTCCACATTAACTTTCAAGAACTTCCAAACTAATTTGTATCTAGACATAGTTTTTAAAACTATGTTTAAAAACATTATGTTTTAAAACATAGTTTAAAAACATTAAAAAAAAAAAAGAAAATCAGCTAAACCCCATTATAAAAATAAATTTAAAAAACAAAAACAAAAAAAAAAAATAAAAACATTAGTAAACAGTATACTTCTACTTTAAGTTTGAAGTAAAGGAATATAATAGCCAAAATGGATTTAACGCTTTTTCAGTGGATGGCTTTATTTATCAATTTAATTCTGATTCAAAGGCTTCTTTAAAATAAATTTATATTAGTTATATTCTTGTTCTTTGGATTTGAAAATTTTTGATGCAACTACACAATGTTCTTCTGAAAGAAATGTATAAAATAACTTTTAAATGAGGTAAAAGCATACTCTAGTGGTTACTGGAATGAAACTTCAAATTCCCATATTTTGCTTTGCCTTTCGTAAAATGTAACTACAGAAAAGATTCTCTTTTATTATTATTATTATTTTTTTTAATAGTGATTATTGGGATACTCTTTTTTTTTTTTTAACATTTATTTATTTATTTATGGCTGTGTTGGGTCTTCGTTTCTGTGCAAGGGCTTTCTCTAATTGTGGCAAGTGGGGGCCACTCTTCATCGCGGTGTGCGGGCCTCTCATTATCGCGGCCTCTCCTGTTGCGGAGCACAGGCTCCAGACGCGCAGGCTCAGTAGTTGTGGCTCACGGGCCCAGTTGCTCCGCGGCATGTGGGATTCCCCCCAGACCAGGGCTCGAACCCATGTCCCCTGCATTGGCAGGCAGATTCTCACCCACTGCGCCACCAGGGAAGCCCTCTCTTGTATTATTTTAAGAGAGGCTGTCTGGCATGTGATTGAGAGCACAGAATCTGGAGCCTGACTGCCCTGATTTGAATCCTAGATTCACTATGACAGTGGAATCTTTTTTTTTTTTTTTTTTTTTTTAATTTGATTTTTGGCTGTGTTGGGTCTTCGTTTCTGTGCGAGGGCTTTCTCTAGTTGCGGCAAGCGGGGGCCACTCTTCATCGCGGTGCGCGGGCCTCTCACTGTCGTGGCCTCTTGTTGCGGAGCACAGGCTCCAGACATGCAAGCTCAGTAGTTGTGGCTCATGGGCCTAGTTGTTCCGCGGCATGTGGGATCTTCCCAGACCAGGGCTCGAACCTGTGTCCCCTGCATTAGCAGGCAGATTCTCAACCACTGTGCCACCAGGGAAGCTCCCATGACTGTGTAATCTTACACAAGTTACCTCTCTGTGCCTTAGTTCCTTCATCTGTCGTGTGTAGTAAGGATGCCTATACGTGTCATATCATGATCTGTAAATCCCTTAGAAAAGTGCCTGCATAGTAAGTGCTGTTTGTTTGTGTTTGCTGTTATTTTCAAGTATAATAGCTTCAGGACCTTATTAGCTAAAGGAAGACATTGTGGCCAAATAATTAAAATTAGCAAGTTCTTATTTTTGATACCTAGAAAACAGATAACCAACCTTTAAATTATGCTTGAAAATAAGAAATAAGATTCTTAGGAATTTTCAGATTTCACTCTGATCAGAGAAACTCCTGGAATTCTAAAAATAGTGGAGTTTGAGGGATGTAGGGTTGAGGTCACATTCAGAGTGAAAATCGTAAGAAAATAAGTCCCAATAAGGGACTTGTTCAATCAGAAAAGCAATTTGTAGGGAGGATATGTCCTAGAGAGAATGGATTGCTGGAATGGGCTTCAGACAATACAAGGCATAATTCACCATAGTGAATTTTTTAAAGGCATAAAATTATACAAGCAACCAGGGGTACAACGAAATACATTTATCGTTAGCCCTCAGTTTCTTCAAAATTTCAGTAAACCAGAATACCCATTCTCTAAATCTTTAAATTCTGGTTTTGTTATATTCATTATCATTGATTATTCTGGTTTTAATATGATGAAAATTTTTGTACATGTATTTCTTTGGTGGCAGTTTTTTGTACATTTATTTCTTTGGTGGCAGAAAACCTGCATGAAATCTTTAGGACTTACTTTATATACAGAGCAAAAGTAAATTCATACAGAGCCCATTTGTCAACTTTATTTTGATTTAAACTTCTTTTTAAAAAAAAGGACAAGCACTTCACACCAACAGCAAGTTATGTGTAAGAGCTCTCCTAATTCTCATCAGCTACAGAAGCATATTTTGGACATAGTCAAGATTTGGTCCTTCTAAAAGGTTTTCTTTAGGAGAGAAGGCTTGGAAGAATTCTAATTTGTTTGTCTCTCCAGAGTTGTTCTAAACAATTGGATTAAAAAATTTAGCTGCACCCATTGGCTGCAGATAAGGTCCCTTTACATGGCAGTTATTGCATTTCATCAGAGAGTAACAAAAACCCAAACGTTTAATTTTAGTTTTGTTTTTTATTTGGCAAAGAAATGCAATCTGAAAGCATGAAATAGCCAAGGGAAAATTTTTATTTTTGGTATCTCTTATTTGATGTACATTGAACCCAGAGTTTAGGTGCTAACTTTTGACTTTGTGTTTTAAGGTATTGTGGGTTGAATTGTGTGTCTGTCTCCCCCACCCCCAAAAGATATGTTGGAGTCTTAACCCCTCAGAATGTGACTTTATTTGGAGATAGGGTCTTTAGAGATGATTAAGTTAAAGTGAGATGATTAGGGCGGGCCTACTCTAGTACGGCTGCTGTCCTTATAAAAAAAAAGGTAAATTTGGACACACATGCACACACACACACAGGGAGAACACCATGGGAAGATGAAGGCAGAGATTGGGGTGATAGTTCTACAAGCCAAGAAATGTCAAAGATTAACAGCAAACCACCAGAAACAGGGAGAGGCATGAACAGATTCTCTCCCTCAGCCCTCAGAAGGAACCAAGCCTACGGACACCTTGACCTGGGACTTCGAGCCTCCAAAACTGGAATGATAAATTTCTTTAAGCCACCCAGTTTGTGGTACTTCATTATGGCAGCCCTAGAAAACATGCATAAGAATCCGCGTTCCGGTGGCATCACTATTGAAAATGGGTGCTGAAACAAAATTAAATGTGGCTCCTCCTCTGTGCAATAAAAGGGTCTCAGTAGAAATGATTTTGGTTAAGAAACGATGGGGTCCTGGCCTCGGGGGATGAAGGGAGGGGTTCTTTGTTTGCTGTGGTTGAAATGCTTTCTCGTAACACCCGTGCATCTGTGTAATTGAGCCATGCCTCCAGCGGCTCCCTGGGCTCGTCAGCCCCTCAGAACTCGGCTTTTTCTTTTTAGGCTGCCAGTTACTAAATGAGCTGTATCGTTCTCAACTCAAGGACTTTCCAGGAGTCGGCAGTGGCAGAATATTCAGCACTGAGGAGAGGCGTTTCTGCAGCGGCCCTTGCTCTGCTGGGAACGCGATGAGCATTTGTCTCTGGCCAGGGTTATTTCACCCTGTAAAGGTTTGTGCTGGCTCCTTGTGCGTGCCTGATGCAAAGCATTAATTCAGCCACAACTGAGTGTGCTGTTCCCTCCTTAAAACTTCCCCTTGTGCTTAGGATAAAGTCCAGATCCCTTGCCATGACTTAAAAGGTTCTGCGTAATCCATTCCCTACTTCCTCTCAAGCCTCATCTCATCCTAGTGCCCCATTTGCTCTACTCCACTCCAAATCCCCCTCACTGGAAGGCTTGCCCGCTGGTTCTTCCCCTGGGTGGCTGCTCCTCATTCAGGTGTGAGCTGGAGTCGCCACCTCTGTGACGCCTCCATCTGTTCCATCTAAAGGTAGGTTCCTCATCCTCTATTAATATGGCAACACCCTGTTTCCTTGTTTATATTACGTGCTTGATTGTGCCTTCCCATTAGAATTTTTAAGTTCTGATCACAGCAAGAAGGATCCCAACTGTTCTGTTCACATTTGTTCCCCCGTCGCCTAGCACAGTAGGCGACTTGTTATATACCCTGTTGAATTGGCTTCCTTTTCATAATTCCACAGGTAGATCAAGAACTTACATTGGAACCATATAAAAACAATAACAGTGATGGTGTACATCAAGATAGGGGCACATAACTTTCACAGAATCAGAGAAACCAAATAGTTTTTCCAGAATCACACTGTTAGTAATTAACACAGCCAAGATTAAATCTCAAATTTGTTTTCAAAACCCATACTTTTCCGCCAGTGCCACACTGCACTTTTAACTAGTATTTTCCTCTTTTTTTTTTTTTTCTGGGCCGTGCCATGTGGCATGCGGAATCTTAGTTCCCCAACCGGGGATTGAACCTGTGCCCCCTGCAGTGGGAGCATGGAGTCTTAACCACTGCACCACCAGGAAGTCCCCTCTCATTCATTTTTTAAAAAATTTATTGAAGTATAGTTGATTTATTGTACAATGTTCATTTCTGCTGTACAGCAAAGTGATTCAGTTCTACACATTGTTCTCCATATTCTTTTCCATTATGGTTTCTCACAGGATATATAGAGTTCCCTGTGCTATACAGTAGACCTTGTTGTTTATCCATCCTATATATAATAGTTTTTTGTTTTGGTTTGGTTTGGTTTGGTTTTTCTGGCCGCGCCACGCAGCTTGCAAGATCTTAGTTCCCCAACCAGGGATTGAACCCGGGGCCACGGCAGTGAAAACACTGAGTCCCAACCGCTGGACCTCCAGGGAATTCCCAATAGTTTTTTTTTTTTTTTTCTTTTTTTAATTGAAGTATAGTTGAAGTACAATGTTGTGTTAGTTTCAGGTGTACAGCAAAGTGATTCAGTTATACATACATATGTATCTTTTTTTCCTCATTTCTTAGCTTTCTCAGTGTTTTTGGTGGGGTTTCTTTTGTTTATTTGGCTGCTCTGGGTTTTAGTTGCAGCATGTGGGATCTTCGTTGCGGCATGTGGGATCTTTATTTGTGGCATGCGGGATCTTTAGTTACGGCACAAAGCATCTTTTTTTTTAGTTGCGGCATGTGGGATCTAGTCCCCTGACCAGGGATCGAACCCCGACCCCCTGCATTGGAAGCGCAGAGTCTTAACCACTGGACCACCAGGGAAGTCCCGGTGTTTTTGGTTTAGATGTTTTCTTTTTTGAGCTAGAGTCCTGTGTCACACATGCACAAAAGCAGGAGAGTCAGAGGAACAAGAAAACAATGTACTTTTAGGTGGTAATGAGTGTTAGGAAGTCCAGCAGGGTAAGAAGGCTGAGAGCCAAAGGGAAAATAAGACTCAGGGACATTAAGTCACTCTTCAAGGTTCACAACCAGTGACGCCACGGTCCCTTCGCATTCTGGGCTGTCTGAGATGGGCTCAGGGACACGGGCCTGCCATATCTGAGCAGCTAGCCTTGTGATTTTCTTTGGAGCCTCCATACAGCACCAACTGCACGTCCCATAATGCTTGCAGTGACTGAGTACTAGCACTATCTTTTAAGGGTTTACTCTGTGCTGATGATCCCTTTCTATTAGTTGTCCTTACCATTTCCACTGGCTCCCCACCCCAGCTGGAATACTAATCTAAGCACCTCACCATGACCCGCCCAGCCCTGTATGGCCAGCCTCTGCCTGCCTCTGCAGCCCTCCTCACACTCATTCCCCTCTCTAGCCCCACGCTTCCCCTTTCTCCAACGTGACAGGCCTTTACACTTGCTGTTCCCTCAGCCTGAAATCTCCTTCACCCTCTGCTGATAGGTATTTGTCTATTTTGTCAGCCCACTGCCCCCTCCAAGATCATAAACTTCTTGAGGACAGGCAGGCCTCTGTTTTGTTTCCTGCCATATGTCCAGAGCTGAGAACAGTGCCTGGCACATGGCAGACAATCCATACTTGTTGAGAGAACGATATGAAAGAACACAATGATGCTATTTTAGAGAGTGAGGACAGGAAAGGCCTCTCTGAGGAGATGCCATTTGAACAGAAACCTGAATGGTATGAATTGAAGAAGTCATCTATGTAACTATCTGGGGAGTTGGGTTTTGGACAGGGCCCAGTAAATAGTTTCTCTTCCCCACTATGTTTCTGAATATGGCAGGAAATAAATGAGTTGGCAGATGGGGACCAAAATACCACCTTTATTATTTATTCATTCATACTCCGAGTATTTATTGATTATCTACTCTGTGCCAGTCACGTTTTAGAGGGTAGGGGTGCAGTAGAGAATAAAAACGAAGCCCTTGCCCCCTGGAGCTCACTTTCTGTTAAAGACGAGGCAGGCATACATACCTTAGGCTTAAGAAGAAAATGTGCTTCCTTAAATTAGCCATATTGACCCTCTTCATCTGGACCATGACTGAGTTCTCATCATCCGCGTTCCTCAGGGGCAGAGCTTGCTCACTCCCTAGACCCCATCCCTAGAAGGGCAGAGGTGAGACAGAAATGCCTCTTCCTTCTTCCTAGATTCACCAATCTCCCATGGTGTGAGTGTTTCCAAGGGGGGAAGCAGTTAGGAGTAGCAACTGAGATGGAAGTTAAAACCTAGAAATTGTGGTGTCCTTGTAGCCAGATAAAAATGTAAACGTGTAAATAATTTTGTAAACAGAGTGGCTGGAAACAGAATTAAAACACAAATTTTTAAACCACCACTTAAACAATTCTTAAAATTTGCAAATATTGGCAGAATTGGAATTTTTTAATCTAAATGTGTCATTTTATAATATGAATATTTTTCTTTTAAAGCTGATTAAGGAAGGAGTCAATAACACGCACACATACCCTTTTATCCCCACCTTCTTCTGTAACTAGAACCTCACAGATTTCTTAAACTGTGTATAACCTTTTTCTCCTACCTTTTTATATTTTACCACCAGGTGGCACCAAAGTGCTGTTGATTCTACTTTAGAATTTTCTAGTAGTTCTTGCTAATTAAAGATCAGGCCTAAGTTTTAAAATGTAACCAATTTTTTCTTTAAAGCCCCAAATAAATATTTCAGTGTATTTTATGAAGTTCAAACCTTTGTAGAAGTGGAAAGAAAACTTTCCAAACACATTCTAAAAGAAAACAAAACAAACCTATATAAATTACCGAATTGCATGACTATCTACCATTCAGTATATAGGTTTTGGGGAGGGAGGGGAGGATGACTGATTCAGTATTGTTTTGGCCCTTCTACTAAGTATGAACAACTTCAGTTGACTGGAAATTATTTTTGGCTTTACGTCTTTCAGTTATCTTCACCCAAATTCAAACAGGATGTTTGATGAAGAGAAAAGTCGTTTCAGAGGGGACACGGTAAGTTCCTTTAAATAAATCAAAAACCGAGGCACTGAGATTAACTTGCTTTCTATGACACTAAATTTGTTGTTTTTTAAAAAATGTTCTCTTTTCCATGAAAATTAAAAATACATATTAAACCAAGTATAGAGTGGAAAGAGCAACTGACCTAGATATTCGCTCCAGTTCTGCCAGTGGCTCGGTATGTTGCCTTTGGTAATTTAGTTATCCTCTGTGGGTCTGATTTCTCTCTGGTAAATGAGATTTAACCTATGATCTCCAAAGTTCCTTCTGTTTCTGAGGATTTCAGAAGTATCAAGAAGAAAGTTTGGCACAGCATAAGACAGAACTTTCTAACAGCCAGAACCGCCACTACCAATGGGAGTGTGAATGTGCTGATGGTAGCTGTATCCAAAAGAAGCAGAGATGCTGTTGAACATTCTTAAGCCTTAGGCAGGTGATTGAACAAGCCTTAAGGTCCTTTTTAAGCCTAAATTTCTTAATTCTGTAAGTTAAATTGAATTGTAAGCTGCCTGACAGGAGACTCCAAATCATGCCTTATATTCTGAGGCTGACAACAAAATGCTCCTCTCAGATCTCTGCCTGTAGGGAGACTAACTGACCAACAATCCTGCTGATTACATCAGAATCAGGAACTTTTTAAATATGGAGAATCCCAGGCCCCATCTCAGACCTACTATATCAGAATCAATGGAGGTGGAATTTCTATGTTTAAAATCTTCTCCAGGGACTTCCCTGGTGGTCCAGCAGTTGAGACTCCTTGCTCCCAATGCAGGGGTCCAGGGTTCGCTCCCTGGTCAGGGAACTAGATCCCACATGCTGCAACTAAGAGCCTGTGTGCCACAACTAAAAAGAAGATCCCACACGGCGCAGCTAAGACCTGGCACAGCCAAATAAATAAATAAATATTAAAAAAAAAAAATCTTCTCCAGGTGATTTACCTGTGGACTGACCTACATAAATCTAAATTGTTCAGTCCCCAACAGAGTAAGTTCTGAGGCCTAGGTGCATGGTAACTATTCCTTGAAAAAAAAATCCAAAAAAAAAAAAATGTTAAAAAGCTTGACAAGTTTGTGTTATTTTGGAATAAAAGGAGCAATCTGGCAAAGTTACTATAATGTGTTTCCCTGATATCTCAAGGTCCTCCATTTTCTCTTTCATATTGAATTTTTTTTAAACTTTCCTCATAATGTTCTATGAATTGAATTCATATATTTTAACACTAACCTGAGGCAAAAAAAAAAAAAAAAAAAAAGAGTTTAATAAATAGTACCAGATTTTGTCAACCAGACCCCAAGAAAGCACTTTGGCATCACCTTAACATCCAGCACCATTGATCCAGTCTCCAGACCTTTCCTTGCTTTGCCCTTCTCCAAGGTAATCTTGAAAATTACAGATGGTTGGTAGTTTGCCTGAATTTTTAGAGCATTGCCTCAGAATTTTTTATGTTTGAAATGATTTTAAAGACATTTTTAAAAACCTTGGGATTGTTAAAATTTTCATTCTGATTGCCACTCCTCTTATTTCGAAGAGTCGTGGCAGCTGTCATTAGACAAAAAGAAAGAGAATCACCTAAGAGGTGTTTACCCAAGAGGTCTTTTTTGAGACAGCATTAGGTGTCCAGGTCAGGAAAAGAAAGACAACCTACAGAATGTAAAGTATTCTCTCCACATCCTCCCACAGTTTCTCCTTGAGTCTAAAATCTCTTATTGCCTGCTTTTCTAGATTTCTTTCCACATATGTTCTTGTAGACAAAGAGAGCTTTCCAGGACACTTCAGCAGAACTACCCTCAACCCTACTGCAGACCCCCATCCCAAGTGCTGGTTTTCTGTACACATCTTTTATGGGATGCACAGACTTTGCATGTAGTTCTTTGGAATAATTGTCTCATGCTAAGGTCTTCCCAAAATGTTTAAAGTTCTATTTGGAATTCTGAGGGAGTGAAAAGGAACCAAATTCTATGACTGAACTCTGTGTTAATACTTTGGCCCTAACAAATTCTCAGCATGACTAGGTGATAATCTTCCCAGTTTTCTATTCTGATTTTTCTCCCTTTACTTTTCTATTACAACACCTGGTTGCTTTAACGCTCATTTAATTTTTTGCCTCATTCTGTTTCTCACCAGTAGTTTATGCATTCAGACCTTGGGATCCATGTGCGGTTCTGTAATTCAGAAATTGTTCCCTTGAGTCTCATTCTCTTCTTGGGTTAGATTTGAAATGGAAAGATTGGGAAAATAAAATCAGATTTAGAAAGGATTAGGAATATGTATTAGGAATATTATGTATAGGAAAATATTTCTGGTATTTGTCCTAATGTTTTGAAGTTTGGGGTCAATATGGGTCTTCAGAAGTACTGAAAAGGACATCTGACCACAGGATATTTGACCAGGTCAGGAAACTAAGAAATTTTGGGTCATGTTTTGAAAAGGGCTGGCTTCAAGAATGGCCTTCAGTCAGTCACACCAGAAGCCTCACTGCCAGTCCTCACATCCCAAAGGTCCATCAGTTCTACACAGATGGCAGAGGAAAGAGGGCCCAGAAGCCCAAATTTGACCACTTGTGTAGCTTAAAAAGATATTTTTAATTTTTCAACAACTTCATATTGTTAGTTTTTTGTGTGCTTCAAAATAATCATTGTTATGTTAAATTATCCCTAAAAAATAGATGCTATCTCCTGTGCAAAATAGGACCACTGTAGAGACACTGAGACTCAGAAGAAAAGGACAAGTGAGTGAAACACTAAGACTGCAAGCCTCTGGGCCCAGTGTGGGAGCTCCTCCAGCCCAAAGCCCCAGATGCAAATGTGGAGGCATCAGAGCACAGAAACAAGAGCGTTTATCTTGAGGACTCAGTTGTTAGAGTAGATACCTATCAGATGTCTGATGGGTAGGGATTAGACTTGATATTCTTTCTTTATTTCCTGAACCTATTATGTTTTGAAATGTTTATGTATGTATATGTACATACAAATACCCATATATATGTATGTATATGTATAGATACATACGTATTTTTAGTATATGTATCTGGCTTCTAACTTGAGGTGGCGGGTTTGGCATGAATGCTTTCAGAAAGTCAACAGCTATTATTCACCGGTCATGCGATTGCATCAGGTCAAATATTTGGGGTGTCTTTTGGATGGGAGGTATGATAAACCCTAAGTGCCCAGGATAACTTCTACACCATTCATTCTAGAAAGAGGGGCATGTTTAAGCTTGCAACAGATTCTTTGGGGCTCATTCTGCAATATAATCTTCAGTATGAGCTTACCATGGAGACCAGAAGTTTAAAAGCGCTTGATGTCAACATGTAAGGAAAGATGGTTACCTTTGAGGCATGTCCTTCTGAATTTTACATAATCCTACAAATGGTTTTCAAAAATAATTAGATTTCAATAAAGGATTAGCACCTATAAAACAGGGGTGGGAAACTATATGGCCCACGGGCCAGAACTAGTCCAACATGTGTTTTTGCCAAAAAAGTTTTATTGGAACACAGCCACATCTATTTGTTTATGTATCATTTATTTCTTGCTACAATGGCAGAGTTGAATAGTTACGACAGAGACCATGTGGTCCACAAAGCTCCAAATTTTACTATCTGGCCCTAAACAAAAACAAATACAAACAACCCAACAGAAAACAAACAGGCAGAGGAAATGAATAGGCAATGCATAGAAGAGCACACTAAATGCCCAGTAAATACATGAGAAGATGCAATTGTAATCAGGGAAATTCAAATTTCAACTACACTTTGATTTCATTCCACGTGCATCAGATTCACAAATATTTAAGTCTCACAATATTGGTATTGGTAGGATGTAGGGTAATGGGGTTTCTTATTTTCTGCTGAAGGAAGCACAAATAAGTACAGTCGCTTTTGAAAGCAATTTGACATCCAATAGCAGTGAGTGCACATAGTCTATGACCTGGCGATTCCACTCCTAGACACACACACACATGTATAAAGGAAATACCTTTTAGAGAATCTCTTGGCATATATAAGGGAGACATGTACAAGAATATTCATGATAGCATTATTAGAAAAAAATACAAATAAGTCTCAATAGAATGGATAAATAAATACTGAGTATATTCTTTAAATGGAATACTAGGTAGTAAGGGAAATGAATTAACAATAGCACATATTTTATGAACATGGATAAAGCTCACAGGCTGAATGAAGAAACCAAGTTGCAAAAGAATACAGATTGATATTCTTTATATATGCAAAACAATAATATATATTGTTTAGGGATGCACCCGTACAAAAAGCATGAAAATATGCACGGGCATTAATTATGAAGTTTAGGAAAGGTCTTACTTCCCAGAGAGAGAAAGAAGGAAAGGAATATGACTGGGGAGGGGTATAAACGGAACTTCAACTACATTTGTAACATTCTATTTCTTAAGCTGATTGCTGTGAACTCAGATTTTTGTTCTATTGTTAAGTTGGAGTTACTTTATAAAAGGTGAAATTCTGTACATTCGAGGACTTATAATCCAGTTATTACAGCACTACCGAAGATCCCCCCACAATCTCCCAGTTTTTGTTTCCTTAATGGAGCAGCTTGCAGGTACGGCTTCTGCATACACTTGTGTAGGCTCTATATTTATAAGAATGTCTGAGTGAGGGGGTGAGTTGGACAAAATCCAGCTTGTCCACGAGTCAACATGCCCTGTGCCCTTTGCACAAAAGCCCCAAGGTGAGGCTTCACTGGAAGGGTGTGCCTCCTTTGTTGCCCAAAAGTACCCTGCAATGCAGAGGCACTGTAGCTAGGCTCTGCTTCCTCTTATCTGGCCTGTGGATGCTATCCATTTACTCATCCATGGCCATGAAAAACTAGAAGGAGGAACCAGTCTGGAGGCAGAGTCTCTGTTAAGTTTATTACTTGTTTGCCATCAAATTTTGGTTCATCCAGATATCTTTCTAGGTCCTTAAGGGTTATGTAAGAGCTGATCATTTTTCTCTAATTGTCTGGGATAGTATCTTAAAAATCAGTGTGTTTTTTTTTTTTTTCTTTCTTGGGGCATCTTATCCAAGAAGTGAAGACTAATTGGCCAGTTTATCTTTAAAGCAAAACATATACAATGTAGCAACTATCAGAAATACTAAAACTTTAGCATATCTTACCTCTTTTTTTCTCTACCCAAGTCCTTTGTTCCTGATATTTTGTCATCTTGGACAAGCTGCAAATTTGAATCCTCCTTACCTTCATCTCCTAGATAATAGGAATTTATTCTGCAATAAAATCTACATCTCTCCTTTTTCCACAATCCAAATCTCTCCTTTCATCTAAGTTGCCAGCCCTAAGATCTTATTCCTTGGAAGCAAAGAATAAAGTTCCCGGAGTGTGGTTCAAGGATCACCTGTCTCACTTTCACTTGACATGTATCAAAATGCTGATTTCGAGGCTCTAAGGCTTTTAAGACACTTTGCAGTTTTAATCAAGCTTTGCATGTGATTCTTATGCTAACTAAAGTTTAAAAACCACTACTTTAAAAGAAAGGAAAGGAATTATTTGGCCAAATTAAAATCAATCAGTATAATATATAATTGTTATGAAAAAAAAAAAACAGCAGAAGATACTGATACCTTGGCAAGAGAAATTCTGTCATCTTCCAGTGTTGTTACAAAAGAGAGACGCTAAAGGAATCAAATAAAGAAATGAAAACAATTTTCTCTTCACTTGCTCATGAGAGTTGCTAGAAAATAATGGAAGTGATTTAGACAATGGAAACCAATTTAAGGAAGGCTCCAAGAGCAACATACAAGGAACCAGGAGCCCAGGAGTTGTTCTGTGATGATTTTGGGCAGAGCACAGTATCTGCAAGCTTCAGATTTCTTATCTATAAAAGGTAGGGTTGTCCACCTACCTTAAATTTCTCTTTCCAACCTACAATTAGAGGAAATAGGTCATTCCTAAAACTTAAAGTCAAGGCATATCTGTATTTATTTGACTCTCAAGCGTGTGGATAAATTTATTGTATGTTAGTCATGTGCCCAACTGGGCATTATTTTTAAAATAAACTCCTGAATGTAAAGATGATGGAAATTTTTCATTTTAAACTCCTTGGGTCTGCATCAACTTATTTCCATTTTCTTTAATTTTACTTACATGACATGAGTAATCAACTTGATGACAGTGACATTTTTAACCCTGCCTGCCTTAATCTAAAGTATTCATGGCAATGTCTTCAAAATAGAGTAAAATAACCCAAAGGCACAGTGGAAAGCAAGAAGGGAGGTGCCCATAAAGCAGTATTTGGTACAAACAATAACAATAACGTGGGGTCTATTAAGCCACAAAAGTCCAGAAGAGGAAGGAATGCTGATAATTACCTAACACTAAAGTTGCTGCTGGCTTCTCAAGGGTAGTTACCTAGAACTCAAATGACAGCAAAAGCTGTCTGGAGAAATTGTCCAGTGTTCAGAAACATCACCTCCTTTGACCCTAACAAGATTCCTGTGTTCTAGGATTTTAAAGTAGATGAGAAAGCGACCTGAGTTGCGGTCACCAAAACTCCGTATGGTGGATGGCTAATTGCTAAGACTTAGCTATCAAGTGCATATCAAGGTACGTATAAAGATGTCAGTTGAAGTGAGAGGCGCTTGGGGGGTGGGGGGGTACACTGTTTTAATTTAGTATATAGCTAAAGCTCAAATATTTATGTCAGATTAAGAGAAACTTTTACTCTCCTCTTCAAAATCTTTCTTCCATTTGCACAGCTCCCAAAGTCCTCGCCATTTGGAACAGTGGAGAGTCATTTGAAACTTAACTGAATGCTGGAGGCAAGCTCTACTTTTCAGGTCATCCAATTTAGGAGATCCAGTTTCTGCAGAGAGAAGACGACGAGTGGGGGAGGGAAAACCCAGATTCTAAGTCTTCGGATGCTTCCACCTTCGATCCACAACCTGCCACGCAAATCGAGCCAAGGCAGGGATTTTTGCCGCGAACCACCACCATCACCACCACCTTGTCACTCACGCCCGATTAACACGCCCCTCTGGTCCCACTCTCGGCCAATGGCGGCTCCTCTCTTTGCATAGTAATGAGCTCGAGACCTCCCCCGGCCAATGGCGCTCCAGGAGACGGGTTAGTTTTGCATGTACCTAAGTGATTTGCATAACCCAGCGGCTGGGGGCTTGGGAACCCGAGCGTGCAACCCTAGAAGGGAAAAGGACGGGAGGAGATTGAGCCGCGGCCGCGAGAGAGCGAGAAAGAGCCCGGGTGTTTGTGCGAGAGCCGGGCGGGGGACTGTGGCGAGGGGCCGGCATGGCTGAAGGCTGCGCTTCGCAACCTTGAAGAGCGGCTGCGGCGGGAGGCCGGGGACCGGGAGGCGGGTGCGATGGCAGAGTGCGGCCCCTGCAGCTGCGCCCGGCCCGGCAGGCTGGCCTGAGCCGCCGGAGGAACGGGGCTGCCTCTGCGCTTCCATGGAGCAGCGGGTAGGGCGAAACTCCGGAGCGCCGCGTCCCTGCGCTGCTGCTGCCGCGGGCTGTTGAAGGGGCCGAGCCCCCGCGACTGCAGAGAGGAGAGCCCCCGGCCCAGCCCGCAGGCCTGCCGCCCGGGGCGGCGAGGGGCGTCGGAGGGCGCCAGAGGCGCGCCGAAGGAGCGGCGCCGCGGGAGAGGCCGGCGCTGGAGGCGGCCGCAGCAATGCCGGGCCCGCTGGGGCTGCTCTGCTTCCTCGCCCTGGGGCTGCGCGGCTCGGCCGAGCCCAGCGGCGCGGCGCCGCCTCTCTGCGCGGCGCCCTGCAGCTGCGACGGCGACCGTCGGGTGGACTGCTCCGGGAAGGGGCTGACGGCCGTGCCCGAGGGGCTCAGCGCCTTCACCCAAGCGCTGTGAGTGCGGTCGGAGGGGGCGCCGGAGGGGGTTCCGGGGGGCGGAGCCAGTGGCAGATCCCACTCCATCCCCAGTGTCCCGAGGAGGGGGGCGCCGTCACCTCCTTGGCACCCGCTCCAGCGCCGCGAGCTTTACATGCTTTGCCAGTCCGGGTCCGAGACCCGTGTAGCTCTTTTTCCCAGACTTTTCGGGCACGATCACCACCCCCCTCCCCCAACTCCCAAGTGCATGTGGGGCCGAGGAGGAAGGAGGAATCTGGAAACGCTTGCCCCTGGCAGCCTTTTCACGCGACTTTCTCTTCTCCCGCGGGCCCCTGCTCAGCTGGCAAGAGTTTTGCAGGCGGCAGGGGTGAGGGCAGCTAGAACTTGGCCTGAGTCTGAGACCGAGGCAATTTTCGTGGGGAAGCACCTGGAGCCTCCTTGGGTTCCAGCATGTGGGGAGAAGAAAACACCTGTACCGCAGTCGGGGCGAATGGCCTTCCCATTTGGCCCTGTCCGGGGCGGGGGGGAGGGTGGGGAGCGACCTGGCACCTCAGTCCAGTTCCACTCCGGACTCACCAGCAAACGCCTGGGGTTCTGGAGCTCGCAGGGAAACTGGGCGAAAACAACGGAGAAGGGAGGGGGGGAAATTGCAGGTTTCTCTGGGTGAAATACTTTTACCCAACAAGGCCTTTTAAAGAAGGAATGCTGACCTGAAGTACAGGATATTGGAAGAAAATGAAAGTTCCAGAGCATAAGCTCTGCCTGTCCCAAAAGGTAGCAGTTTTCTGCTGTTCCTTAACCAGTAGAACTTTTCTTTTGAGCTGCCTGAGGTTGGGAAAGTCACTCAGATGGTTCTGACTTCCAAAACCCCACTCCACCAACCGGGACGGAGAGCTTTAGACATTCGCTTTAGAAACGAAGACTCTGAAATAGGTGTTGGCTGTGGTGTTTGGCAGATGGCACCAGTAGAGAAAGAATGGGGTAATTGCGTGCAGGGTTTGCTGTATGCTTCTGTCCTGCTTTGCTGTGCTGTGTGGCCAGATTAAATCAAGGGCAGTGAAAGAACTGTTTGAGAGAGGAAGGGATTCTGAGAGGCCTTGGGTAAAGGGAATTTCCTTTTACCTTATAGCTGCTGAGAGGGACCTCTTAGAAATAGACAGTGTGAAAGGAATAACAGACCCCGTGAAGAGATCCTTTCTGTGCAGGCCAGAGCGGTGCTGTTTCCAGGTGGCTGGTGGGAGGTGTTCTGCTTGCCCTCTGCCAGTGGGGTTTTTTTGAGTCTTGTGGCCAGTTGCCTTGGACCTGTCTCATTCTTTGACACCAGCCCCCTTCCCTTTTTTTTTTTCCCCTTGTCTCAGGTTTTAGTTACACATTTGAAGTCATTTTCCTTCAGTATGGTGAAATTTAACTTTTCAGTAAAAAAAAAAAAAGTTAACTTTGCAGTGAGGAGCAATTTGCCCACAAAGGTACCTTACGTGGGAAAGTTTGGGTGGGAGTGGGGAGAAGTAAGGGAAAGAAGACTGGGTAGAGGGGAAGGGGCTGTATTTTTTCCCCAAGACCTCTTCATACTTTTAGGGAATTCATTCAGGAGAGGTGGCTTTCCCTGAAACCTCTTTCAGGTCCCAGAGAGAAAAGCATACTTTTACTATTTTGACCAGTTGAAAAGACCTTGTTTAGCAGATTCCTTGAGTTTTAATGTGTAGACTTGCCCTATAAGGAAGAGGGCTGTTTTCCATTAGTACCTAAAAACCACAAAGAAATTTTTATTTTTATGAGAGCACGCTCCTTGCTATAGAGCATCAGGCATCTTTCTTTAGAATTCACCAAAGGTAGTGAAATGCTATATTCTCAACCTTGAGCCCTACATAAGTGACTGTTCATGGCTTGGGAAACAGATAAATAATTGGCACCCGTCCAGATCAGATTGCCTAAACTAGCATCATCATAGCACTTTCTGAGCTGTGGTGGTGGACAAATGTGTTATATTTTCTTTTTCCCTTCGTGACCTGTAGAGTAGTTGTACCTCCTGATAACTTCTTATTTCACTTGAACACTCTTCATTTCACCCTTAAAAGTATATGTTATATGACGAGCCCTTGTAAAGGGCATTTCAAGGACAATATATTTGCATTTTGGGAAACCAGTGATCTCAAAAGCCACGTTGAAGAGGGGCGGGTGCTGTGATCTGCCCACTCCAGTTGATCTTATAAGACACCTTGGAATCACCCAAGGTCTCTTTGCAAGTACTTCTGATTTGCTGTCCCAGCACAGCTTTGGTGAAACACAGGTACACACCAAGGAACTGGATCCATGGTTCCCAAACTTTGATTCACTGATTTCTAATTTCTGGAGCATGGACACCAAGGCCTATTTAGTTATACATAAAATGATAATCACAAAAATAGAAGTCAAAAAGATGAGACTATTAATCGAAGTTATTTTCTTGTCATTCCTCAATGGTGTCTTACCTTCACCTCACTCAGGTGTGTACACATCCCACAATGGGACTCCTCGTTGACAGAGCAGGGATTTTATTTTACTCAACTTGAGTCCAGAGTCCGGTACAAAGGAAGCACTTAATGTTTCAGTGAATAAATAAGGACTTAAGGCCACACTGAGGGGCAGGATTGGGGCTTGGAATTCAGCCCTCATTCCCACGCAGGATTGCCAAACTCTGCATTCTCAGCATTTAGCTTTTTGTCCAGATCTGAGAAGGCCCCAGAGAGAGGATACCTGCTTTTTCTCCTTTAGGCTCGTTTAAACTTGTTCAGCCTAACAATGTCTATTTCCTGCTGAAAGCTGCTTTATCTGAGTCTGGGGGCAGAGTCAGATGTAATCCTCAGTGTTGTTGATGGGATTCCCCTGTTCACAGCGTTTGCTGCACCTGTAGTGCTTATTTATATTTTGCAGCGGCAGTTCCCGATCCTGTGTCACAGTGCACTGGCTTGTCACATTTCACCCTGAGGTGTTTTAAAGGAAGTACTCTGACTAGTATTAAAATTCTGAAGTGTATTTTTAATCAGAAGGGTTCAAGTTTATTCCTCTATTAGAGCTAATAAGGTCCCTCTTAATCACCTGCGTTCCAAGATTCTTGATTGAGAGAGAAAGGGATGAAGTCGTGGTGGTGGGGAGGGGATAGAGAACGTGTGTCCTCTGGTTTGTGTGTTACTGTCACAAAATTTGAGACTTGTAGACGGGGGTCACAAATTTCCACATCCTAGGTTATGTCTGGTGCATAGTTTTAGGATTATAAAGGCTGTTTCTGTGGCTTTGTGGAGAGGGTGGTAGGTCTGAGCCCTTGGTCGTAGTCTTCACCATGCCCCTGAGTAATTGTGTGGCCTTGGGCGAGTCATTCTACCTTTTTTTTTTTTTTTTTTGGTGACAGTTTCTTCATTTGAAAAATGAAGTCATTGGATTCACTAGATTCTATTTAAGGCTGCTTGTAGCTTCCAGACATTCTATATAAGATTTTATAATTCTTACACAGTTTTAGGATGGCAAGGTGACGATAGCGATCGGCTGCTCTCGTGAAAAGATCCCAGAAGTATCTGAATATCCGTCTAGTTGAAGTTGCACAAGCCTATTTATTGCCACTCACTTGGAGGAGGAGTTCTTTGTGTTTAGAAGTGTGTGTTAGGAAATTTGCCATGGAGACTTGTTACAGAATGCATGACTAGCTAAGGCTCTTTGCTGGGGTAGAATAGCCCCGCTTGTTTCCTGTTGGTATGGCTTCACATTTGGAAAATAAAATCACTCTGTTTCACTAATTTGGATACTGTACAAAAAGTTACTCAACGTCCTCACTTCCATATAATTAGTCATAATCTCTGCAGCCTTCACAGTGTGTGTATCTTGTACATGGGCAGGTTAGCAAGCTTTCTATATAGAACTGATGGTTACCTGAGGGGCTTTGAAGGGTTTTAAAAAATAATCTGTTGCTTTTTCTTCTTTGGGAAGCATCATCTCAGATTCTTCCCTAAGGTGTACTTTTTTTCACGACTCCAAGCACCTTTCTTTTAATAGTATTATTTGAAAGTATTTTCTTATGTTTCCTCCAATGTCAGTTGTATTCCCTGGCAGGTCAGTAATCAGTGGCTAAATGTTTATACCTTTTTTGATGGTCGAGTTTTGATATTTTGATGTCTAAGTTACTGTCTGTAAATTTCACTGTTAGCTTATTTTCTGTGGTGTGTCTTTCTAGAGGAGTATTTGTGTTACCAGGGAACTTTATTCTAAACAAGGCCAATATATGAACATCTTTAAGTACAGGTCGTTTATTTTACAGACTAGTGAACTGCTGGGTTCTCTTTAAACACGAGAGGAAAGAGCATTCTGCTGGGAATATGGAGAGCTGGTTTCCAGATCTGTCAATAAATCACACGAGTGACCTTGAGGTGGTGACACACTTAACCCTTCAGGGCCTTGGCTTCTTCACCTGAGAACAAGGAAGTAAACAACTCTTACTGCCAAAAGTTTTCTTTCTATTTAATTTGATTTTTTTTCCATACGTTTGTCCGATCCTCTCTGTTGTGTTAAGTATAGTATAGGTGTCTCAATCCTGAAATCCCTCCCCGACCCAGGACACTTCCCGAATTGTCCACCTCTACTGGAATGTATCCATGGACTGGGGAACCTGCCTCAGAAGGCAACAATGTGCTGGGTGTGGTCTGAGCTCTACCCAGGATTTAAACCAGGGATTCTCATTCGAGGCTCCTGAAGGCTTGTGGTAACCACTAATATTTTATGATTTTCAGTCCAGCTAAATGCTAATAGCAGTTATGGTATCACAAGCATTTAATGTCCAGGCACTTGGCTCTTACGTTAGAATCTTAAGGTAACATTTGACAACTTAATCTCTTAGGGAAGATCAAAGTTCTGTACTAGTAGGTGGATCCAGGCAAGTTTGGGCGTTTTCTTGGCCTCTGTCAGGTTATCTCTCAAATTCTTATTTTAGTCATCTTTATAATGGCGGAAAGCACTGACAGCCTGCAAGTTTGGATTTTGGTCTTTGGTCTCCTTGGTTGTGCTTATCCTTTTATTTCCATTTTTCTTGTCAAGAAATAATGGATATTGGTGACTAATGGCTCTCATTGCTTTGAATCTCTCTGAATCTGTGTAGACTATCAAGCAAGTGAAGTTGTAAGAATACTTTAGTGACTCATTGAAATTTTTCTAAGACCGTTTCCCACTTTTTCTCTATAAAAAAGATAGAAGTTTCCATAAAACCACAATATTTATCAGTATACCTGGGTTACAAGTTAAACCCTGCCCGATGTGCCTTAAACTCTGACAAACGTAACTGATGTAACTTGATCAGACAGCTCTGCTTTTCATTTTTTTTAAAAGAGAGTTCATGGTTTTGTCTTTAGAAATGTATTATCTAGCTTGCTCTTTAACTGCCTCCTGAAGCCTTCAAGTGTTTGGCAATGCCCAAAGCTTGTTTTCCTGTATATACAAGAACATGGATAACTTTGTCCCTAATTTTGTTCAGTGAAGTGTAGTTTTTTGAAAGATTCGTTGAGGATAATAAAATGCTTTAGTTTTAAATTCTATCAGTGAAGAAAAAAAACTAGGGCATTTAGCAAATCAGTACTCTTACACAATGACTAATTTGTCTGCCTTTCTAGACATTTCTTTTGTGTCTCAAACACTTGATGAACAAACTGTAGGCCGGGTATCGGCTCTACTGTCTGAAATTGGGTGAGTTCAAAATTGAGTTTAGAAATGATTTTATAGTTCATATACATTTAGTAACATCTCAACTTTCTAAAGACTTGAGCAAGTTACTACTCAAATACCCCCTTTAAATGGCAAGATGTAATTATGTAGTAGTATACTCTGGATTCACCCACCCATAGACAGATATTTGTTATTAAACTTTGTATATGGCTGGGACTATTTTTAGTAAGTTTCTTATAGTGTACAGAATTATTCTGTGTCATGTACAGGCAGTTAAAACTCTGAATGGGTGGTTGTTTTTAGTCTCTAAAGCGTGTTTTGATACTGTTGCATATTTTAATAGTCAAAAAAGCACACTAGCCACGTCCCCCTCTGCCCCTGCAGTAAGTCTACAGCAAGAATTGTCATTTTGCATTTTGCGTCTCTTATTTTAGATGCAAGTGACTGGGGTTCAGGAATGCCCATCTAAGAGTGTAGGCTTCAGAAATGAACATTTAAAAAATACATATTTTGGTAGTTCTCTTAGCTTTTCTGTAATGAAAGATCTTATGGGAAAAGCACTGAACCAACCCTCTGTGGCAACATGTTGGCCCATTAAGAATATAAGAATATCCTTGTAAGGAAATGTAAACCATAGATATTTTGGGAGGCAGCTGGGCCAAGACTGGGTATACGTTTAGATTCCGGGCTGGTCTGTTGTTTGTGCTAGTGAGAAAACATGTGTGGGGAAAGCATATTTAATATATTACAGGATATTTAATGACCCTTTATCCTTCATATTTGATTTGTATTTAAGTATTCTGAGTCAAGATAAGTAAAAAGTTATGTAAGCCCCTTGAGCTAGTTTTTTTTTTCCCCCTCTATTTTTACACTAGGAGAATGCAGCCCCCCCCCCCTTTTTTTTTAACGAAGTTTTAAATATAAAATTGACCATTACAAGAATGAAAATCTCAGTGCACACTGGCAACAGACTATTTTTACTCTGCAAATCAGATTTCAGAGCGTGGTATCCAGAAAAATCATGAGTTAGATTTTCCCTGTTCCCTGTACGTTTTTAAAGTTTTCTCTGGGGGAATTTCCCCTCCCGAGTAGAGTGACCTAACTTTGGCAGGGAGATGGCGCCTTTCCCTTGGCCCTGCGGGAAGCATGGCTGAGGAATGCACCTAGGATTACTTTGGGATCCCACTTGCCCACTCCGCCCGGCCTCTGACTGCCCATGTGGAGCTCTCAGTATAAGCCGCAGCATAACTGAGTGCAAGTGGTGACATCGAGACTCCCCTGAAGAGCTTGATTAGAGCTGTTTGCCTAGGGAGGCAGCTAGATGGCCATTAGAAGCCTCACTCTCATTCACGTTTCTTGTTGGGAAGTGCAGGGTAGGAGGTATGCTTCCAAGTTGGCAGTCTTCTCTCTAAAACTCTGGGGACTGGGCTATGATGCTGTTTAACTTCTGGTTTTTCCCATTTCCCTACAGGGTAAGCTTCACGCTAAGAGGCCCTTAGAGAAAACATACGACTAATATGGATAATACAAGAAGGGCTTGGCAGACTAGATTTTCTCAGGAGAGAGGAGACCTGTGGTTGCCACCACTGTGATCTACGTTGTCACCCTTCCCGTGTGTGTGGAAGCCATCTCAGGGAGCTTCTTTTTCTGCCTGAGAATCTCCAGAGAATCAGCACTATTCTCTCTCTTGAATACCTTACACCTTAAGAACTCTATCCCGAAGTCTAGCAACTCTTCTGGAGGTGAGGGGAGAGAAGGCAAATACTGTCGATTAACCTTTAGGTTTCTTAATGTTCTTGAAGACTGTTCACATGCTTCTCTGTTTTAGGTGCTAAATCCAGCTTTTGCATTTTCCGAACCTGATAATTGCCCCTTGGGTCCTCTTCAGGCTCTCCTTATCTCACATCAAGCATGTACAGAATTCTCATACAATTTGATCAGAGTTAAGAAAGGAGTGTTCAATGCATTTAACATTTTAGTATCATGTTTTAAAAGATTACACGTGGATTTGCTAACTGATACTTAGCAGTTTATCATAATCCCAGTTTTCATCCATTCTGTGCTACTGCTACTTCATCTCATTTGATTAGTGGGGTTTGTTTTAAAATCTTAATGTTTTCTAATCTTTGTAAGAAAGAAAATGTTTTCTAGTTGGCCTTCTGTTCTCTCCAAGGTCATTTTGAGTCTGTGGTGGTCACATAATCCAGCTTTTTATGTCACTCTCTACTCTCCAGTCTTCTTTTTATGCGCCTATTTTTATGAACAGGACTTCAGAAGTTGTTTTATTTTTGAGAGTGCGGCACAAGGAATCAAGACCCCTGAGGTCCTAAATCTGTGTGCTTGAAGGTATCACTTAATCCCTTTGGACATTGTCTTTTCCATCTGCAAGAAGAGGTCACTTGACTTTATCTTCAAGGGTCACATGTAGGAAACTTCAGCATGACCTGTTTGAGTGACAGCAAGGACCCATTACATTATGTTGTCATTTCTTTGGGGAGTGACTAAGCAATTGTCTATGTGTGTTATCCCTTTAAGTCACTTAGATTTAAAATTCTAAACCCTATTTCTCTGGTTCTTTGAATGTATATCAGGTTTATAGGCTGTTGGAGACTTCACAGTGAGCCCTTGTGCTAATGGAGAAAAGGCTCTTCATCTGGTAGACTTTTCATTCAGAAAACCATAAAGATCCTGGTGGAGAAAGAGTAGTGCATATGTTTTTATCAAGATTCCTTCTTAAGGGTGGTGCTACTCCCTTTCTAACAGGAAAGCCTAGTGGTGGGGAGTTACAGTTTCTCTAGAGGAGAGAGCTTGGAAGAAATCATGCTTTCTTGCCTTGGTCTCTGACTTGGCATTACTTCCCTGAGACGGCTGGTCAAGTTGAAGGACGCTCTCCTAATAGGGGAACGCATTGTTTCTCCTCACAGCAAACGGGCACGTGACCTTAGACAGTGTCAGTGTGAGCTTTAGATAATAATTTTCTACTTCCAGACTTTGGAACCCTGAGGATTTTCATGAAACAACGCTTAACTCTTTAAGAAGCCTCATGCCAGTGAGTGCCCAACGGTTTCTCGTCACTTTCCATGTTGGGGATGGATAAGATTAGCTCAGGTTTGACAATTTAGCTGAGTTCTTGTTTCTTCATATCACCTTGTTTCTAGCAATATTCAGATTATGGGAGAACTTTTTGTTGCAAGTACTTTAAAATGATATTTTACTGGTTATTGGATACCTGTGTATTTTCTTCACTTTTGAGACCAATGCTTGTGTTTTGTGGATAAAGAAAAGCTTATTATCCTTGAAGTAACTTTAGAACTCAAATCCTTTCTTTAAAATCTTTCATATTTCTCAAAAGTTATATGACATTCTTGGTAAGCACAGTTAAACCTTTCTCAGAACCCTTAAAAACTTTTCTGGGTTTTGATTCAGCTCTGATTTGAAAATGAATTGTAAATTCAGAGTAGCAGCTAACATATGCAGGAGTGCTCACGACCTATTTAGATTGGTTGAGTGTTTCAGATACAGTTGTGCATTTTCTACCCTGGGTCTCTTTCTTTAAAAAAAAAAAAAAATGTTTGAGATGTTTTTCCCATTACCATCTTGACATCTGCCCGGTTACACATGAATAGCTTGACCCAGTCCCTCAGCAGGGAGACTACCATGGCCTTGCTTTCAATAGCCATGTCACTGACAAAGAAAACATATGGAATATTTCATTCCTGCCCTTTGCAAACAGTCTGGGGCTGTGAGGGCATGCAGCAGAGGGCTTCATCCTTCATGGTAGGTTGGCAAGTTTGTGTACTAACCACAGGCTCTGCTGTTAGCAATCAGACTGTGTTTTCCAAAGCCCTATTACATACCGTGGAAAGGAAATCTCGTGTTTTGGATAAGCCAGTTTCTAATATCAATTTGAATTAAGTTTGTATGACCTGCTTCCATGGTGGGGTTTCCTGCTTGATCAGTTATTTCACCAAAGGGAATTTGTGTGTGTGTGTGTGTGTGTGTGTGTGTGTGTGTGTGTTTGCAGGACGTTTCAAGGCTGTTCTCCCAGGTTTGATATGTGGCATGTGTTTGATGGATACACAAGTTGGGAACAAGGATGCCTGATTCCCGATAGAACGTACCTTGAGGACTTTCTGCCTTTATGTTTATCTTCCTGTCAGTCTGCAGAAGGAGGTCAGTTGATCATTCTCATGCTAGCCAAGCCCTGCCACATTGACCTTTAAGGCTTCTGTTGCGTAGCACCAGCTTCTACTGGGGACTTGGTTTCAGTTCAGCTAGCATTAACGGCTTTGCTTTGTGGCATCTGAATTCACAGTGTGGAGGCTTGTCAGCAGGTGTGGCAGGAGAGGGCCAAGGACGTGGAATAGAGGGGTAAATCAACTGCTGTTTTTCTTCAGGTCTTTTTCTGCGTTAAAGGAATTTGCCCTTGGCACCACCCTGGCTGAGGTGGCATTCCAGAAGGAGAAGGAAAAAAAAAAA
Source organism: Balaenoptera ricei (assembly GCF_028023285.1). Taxonomy (NCBI): domain Eukaryota; kingdom Metazoa; phylum Chordata; class Mammalia; order Artiodactyla; family Balaenopteridae; genus Balaenoptera; species Balaenoptera ricei. The sequence goes on along the minus strand of NC_082646.1, from coordinate 82,843,336 downwards.
CCCTATGACACCAAAGATAAGAAGATTCATGACTTTGGTGGAGGAAATAATGACATACATTTCATCAGTGTCCTTTCCAACCCTTAAGTTACCCTAGCCTGAATTTCTAGTTCTGTTGTTTCTCAGACATGTGGGCTGGTTTTGACAGGAGTAGATGATTGTTTAAAAAGGAAGTGAGCTCCTGTTTTGTCCCAGATACAGCCAAATATTTAAATGTATATATACATCTCATCTAGAAGGTATTTCTGATGGTTCTTGGTATCATTACTGAACATTCGCTGTAAAACAACATGCTAATAGACATTACTGCCTCTCACATTTTCTTATAAGAGTAACTCCTTTTGTAGTTCTTGATTATAGTAGATTTCCTTTAAATTTGGACAGTTACATTTTTAAAAGTTTTGGTTATACAGTTGTTCACGAATGAGCCTATTTGAGCCCCTCACTTTCTGTTAGTGACTCCATATGTGTATTCTAAAATAACTCGTATAATCTCCAATGCTCCATCTTCCTTCTTTGACTACTTAACTGACCTTTATAACTACTGATTCATAGGGAGAACTCCCCTAAACCTCTCAATCTTAAAAATTCACCCTTTTAAGTGTACAGTTTTGAAATGTGTATAGGAGTGTAACCACCACCATTGTCAAGATCTAGAACATTTCCATCACTCCCCCCTGTGCCCTTTGTAGTCAGCCTCTCTCCCCACCCTTGGTCCCTGGCAACTGATGATCTATGTTCTACCTTGGGTCTCTTATATTGTTTTGCATTTACCAGATTATCACATAAATGGAAAGTAACAGACTGTAGTCTTGTGCCTAGCTTCTTTTTTTTTTTTTTTTTAATTTTATTTATTTATTTTTATTTATTTATGGCTGCGTTGGTTCTTCGTTTCTGTGTGAGGGCTTTCTCCATTTGCGGCAAGCGGGGGCCACTCCTCATCGCGGTGCGCGGGCCTCTCACCATCGTGGCCTCTCTTGCTGCGGAGCACAGGCTCCAGACGCGCAGGCTCAGTAGTTGTGGCTCACGGGCCCAGTTGCTCCGCGGCATGTGGGATCCTCCCAGACCAGGGCTCGAGCCCGTGTCCCCTGCATTGGCAGGCAGACTCTCAACCACTGCGCCACCAAGGAAGCCCGCCTAGCTTCTTTTACTTATCATAATGCTTTTGAGATTCTACCATGTTGTTGTGTAGGTCAGTATGTAATATTCCTTTTTATTGCTGAGGAGTATAGCATTATATGGAGGTACCACAATTTGTTTATCTATTCCCCAGTTGAGGGACATCTGCCTTGTGTCCAGTTCTTGGCAGTTAACAAATAAGACCATTATAAATATTCATGTAGAAATTTTTGTATGGACATAGCTTTTCATGTCACTTGTGTAAATACCTAGAAGTGAGATCCTGGGCCATAGGGTAAGTATATATTAATAAGAAAACATTGGTCTAGATTTTAGTGTCTTAGAGGCTTGATATCACTAATTACTTATAGCCTCAATATATTGTTAACATAGTATATATGTGGTATTCGCAGAAGCTGTTAAAAATTGATTGTTTAAATGTCTGTGCTTTTACAGGAGTAGAATTCTTAGCCTTTTTTAAAAAATTTGTTTATTTATATTTTATTTTTGGCTGCTTTGGGTCTTCCTTGCAGTGCGCGGGCTTCTCATTGTGGTGGCTTCTCTGGTTGCAGAGCACGGGCTCTAGGCACGCAGGCTTCAGGAGTTGCAGTGCACAGGCTCAGTAGTTGTGGCGCATGGGCTTAGTTGTTACGCGGCATGTGGGATCTTCCCGGACCAGGGCTCAAACCCGTGTCCCCTGCATTGGCAGGCGGATTCTTAACCATGGTGCCACCAGGGAAGTCCAGCCTTCTTTTTGATACCTGGCAGTTAACCATGATGCCTGAAGGACTCGTGTAGAAGTGATACCAATGTGGGGCATTTTGCTGACAGTGAAAAAACTTTGAATTGTTAGTGTATTTGTGTTTGGAAAGTCTGATTCAAAAAAATGGAAATTTGGTGAGGAATTGCTAGGCCTACTTGTGTGTTTGGCATGTTACACATGGCATGGTTTCCATTTTATAGCTAAGCAAACAAAGATTGGAAAGGTGTAGGTAACTTGTGATGACATCCCAGTTAGTGGGTGGTAGTTGGTGTTCGGTATTTGTTTGTCCATTCTGTAGTTAGCATGGAGAGTTGACAGTGTCAGAAGAGGATAAGGTTAAAGTGACAAATGAAATGGTGAGAAGCTACAGATTACTACAGGGAAAAAAATCAGAATTGAAAATAAAGCATCCCGAAAAAGCATACACATGTATCAGTACATGTGTACATACAGTGGGGTACTGTGACTTGATTTAGGAGTAACTTATGTTCAAAAATCAATTTACTGGGTAAAATTAAGTTATCTTTTATTTCTAGCAGAATTTTTTAAAAAGGTCTCTATGACTTGATCTCCTTGAAAGCTTTCACATCATTTTCTACGTTAATAGTGTTTTTCCGTGTCAGGAAAGTAAATATCAGTTGTGTGCCTTTTAGCTTGCTTTTTCTTTTCTGGAATTCCGTTGGATGGTATATGAGGATCAGATCCGTTAGCATACTCACTTTTTTGTTTCTTAAGGAGCAAATTTCTGAATGTGCTTCTTTAAACCAAAACACTGAAGTAAATTAAAAAGCAAAGTGTGCAGTATGATGGTTTCCATATAGTTGCCCCCTTTCACTCACTGGAATTTCCTGCCTCTCTTGTTGAAGATGTTTTTATAGGGAAGTCAGCATAAAAGTGAATCACCCATGAGCCTTTTTTTCCCCCCAAGGCATTTCATGGAGTCAACTTGGTATTAATTTAGCTGGTACTCTTCAGTTGACTTGAATACTGTGTTTTTGGATGGTGAGCTGATGTTTATTAAGCTGTTAATATTTTACAGACTGGATGGGTTCCTGTTTCAATCTATGTGCTCTTTCCTTTAGCAGCAGGGCTGTTCATGACTGAATCTGTGACCACAGTTTTGATTTTGAATGTACCAGCCCCATCATGGAGAGTCATTTACCTGGTAACTCTACAGGTTGTCTTCTTCTGGAAGCATTTTGCTGTTTTATTTCACTTAAGTTGCATTCTTTATCATGAAGAGCTTCTTCATGGTCTGTCTTGCCATTCAGATAAACCATCATCATCATCTTGTTATGAACATAGATGCTAAAAATCATAAATGTCATTGAGTACCAGGTACTAGGTGAAGCGCCTTTGCATGCATTATCTATTTAATACTCCCATCAGCCCTCTAAAGCACATGCTTTTATTCTCCATTTTAGAGATGGAGAAACCCCAGGGGGTGAGGGCATACAGGTAATAAATGAGGTTTTGTGGATGGGGTGTTGGATCTTGTTTTTTCAGACCAGGGTTCCTTGGTTGAGTGGGTTGTATGACAGTGTCCTTTAGTGCTCTTCCTAGATTCAGGCATTTATCTATCTTGTGTATGGTGGATATCATGAACTGCTTGTTTTATAGATGAGGAATTAGTTTTGGAGAGATTAAATCTGTTTGTCCTCTGCTTGAAGTGTTCTCAGCTCCTTAGAATGTAGATTTGGACCCTTCTAAATCTTAAAGGTCTCTGGTGCAGTGGTACTAAAAGTTTTGTGTGTGGTATGGACCACGCATCAAAGAGGCTATATTTACAAACATATGTCCCCAATAAGTATATAAATGCATATATTTATATATAAATACACACATATATGTATATTTAAATATACATACATATATTTACAGGTACATGTTAAGAGACCTGATATCTATTTATTATTTGTTCAGCATTTCAACTACATAAATCATAACCAAATTTTTGCTAATATTTTTCCGACTTTCTCTCCTTTCTTAAAAGTTCACTTCTTTTATTTATTTATTTATTTATATTTTTGGCTGTGTTGGGTCTTCGTTTCTGTGCGAGGGCTTTCTCTAGTTGCAGCAAGTGGGGGCCATTCTTCATCATGGTGCGCGGGCCTCTCACTATCGCGGCCTCTCTTGTTGGGAGCACAGGCTCCAGACGCGCAGGCTCAGTAGCTGTGGCTCACGGGCTTAGTTGCTCCGCGGCATGTGGGATCCTCCCAGACCAGGGCTCGAACCCGTGTCCCCTGCATTGGCAGGCGGATTCTCAACCACTGCGCCACCAGGGAAACCCCAAAAGTTCACTTCTTTTAAGAACTGGTAGAAGACAGTTGATCTGTCTCACATTCTCCATTTAACATGGAAGAAATCCAGTTACATTTAGTTGTATGAGTTGCCCAGCACCATTGGTAGCCCTCCAGAGTATGTTGACAAAACAAAGCAGGAGGAAGCACATTATCAGAGTAGATGGTCCTTTCTTTGATTATGTAAACCTTTAATATTTGATGAGACTTTTGACTTGTGTTGCTTATGGCTTATGCTTGTCAGATGGTAAGATTTCCTATGCTTCTTCCTTGTCTATTGTTCAGTCTTTCAGGACCCAGTACTTTATTGAAATTGTATAATAGGAGGCAGTTAATTTGTAGAGGTGAATAAAAAGGTTTTGTGCAAATAATTTTATCAGTTCAAGCTATTTTCTGAGAGCTACTAATATTGGTATAATGGTTCATGGAATCAGTAGTCTTTCAACTCTAAAGTAATACTTATTGAGATAATAAGTCATTTTAAACGTTAATTTGTTCAACACATTTATTAAGTATTAAGAACTATTCTTGGGGCTTCCCTGGTGGCGCAGTGGTTGAGAATCTGCCTGCCAATGCAGGGGACACGGGTTCGAGCCCTGGTCTGGGAAGATCCCACATGCCGCGGAGCAACTAGGCCCGTGAGCCACAACTACTGAGCCTGCGCATCTGGAGCCTGTGCTCCGCAGCAAGAGAGGCTGCGATAGTGAGAGGCCCGCGCACCGCGATGAAGAGTGGCCCCCACTTGCCGCAACTAGAGACCTCGTACAGAAACGAAGACCCAACACAGCCATAAATAAATAAACAAATAAATAAAAAATTAAAACAGCTTTACCTTTAAAAAAAAAAAAAAAAAAAAACTTAAGAACTATTCTTGGTGCTGGGGACACAGATAACTGATGATATCTTTTTAAAAAATAATTTAATTAATTAATTAATTAATTTTTGGGGCTGTGTTGGGTTTTTGTTGTTGTGTGCGGGCTTTTCTCTCTAGTTGTGGCAAGTGGGGACTACTCTTCGTTGTGGTGCACAGCCTTCTCATTGCAGTGGCTTCTCTTGTTGTGGAGCATGGGCTCTAGGCGCATGGGCTTTCAGTTGTTGTGGTGCGCAGGCTCAGTAGTTGTGGCTCGCGGGCTCTAGAGCGCAGGCTCAGTAGTTGTGGCGCATGGGCTTAGTTGCTCCAAGGAATGTGGGATCTTCCCGGACCACGGATCAAACCCCTGTTCCCTACTTTGACAGGCAGATTCTTAACCACTGTGCCACCAGGGAAGTCCCATCTGATGATATCTGACAGCGTCCCTGCCCTCATGTAACTTACCTGGCATGGGGTGCGGTAGGAGTGGTGGTAGACAGTAAAAAAATAAATACAATAAACATATAAGATCAGGTAATACTAAGTACTGTGGAGAAAAATAAAGCAGGATGAAGGGGGCTCACTATTTAAGTAGGGTTGTCAGGGAAGCCTTGAATCTTGGAGTGATTAAGGAAATTACCAATTAAGAGAATCAGTATCTCTTGGAGTATGAACCCATCTTAAGCAATGGCAAAGCAAGGTTTTAAAAGTTCCTCCCCACCCCATAATTATAATTTAGTTAAAACATAAAAAGTTGAAAATCCACATGCCATAATAAACTGGTATATCAGTACAGTGGCCTGCTACACGGCAGTAAGATAACCAACTATTGATACATGCAGCAGCATGGGTAACTCTCAAGGGTATTACGCTGGGTGAAAAAGCCAATCTCAAGAGGTTACATGTGCTGGTGATTCCATTTAAAACACTCTAGACATGACAGAATTATAGTGATGGAGAACAGGTTAGTGGTTGCTAGGGTTAGAGATAGGAGGACAGTGAGACTCTAAAGAGGTAGCAGGAGGGAGTGACAAGGCAGTGATGGCAAAGAAAAGTCTGTTTTATTTCGTTTAGTTTTTGACAAAGTTGTAGTTGCACCTAGCGCCCTAAAGCGAGGAATAGAGGTGAGAGCAGAGTTTTCCTTGAGAGTATTTGTTTATTTCACAAGCACAACATTACGGGAGGTTCTATTTCATTTTCCAAGTTTGTGGAATTGAAATTATCTATTTTCTGCAAGGAATTGAAAATACTCTGCCAGGAGGAATTGAAAGTATTCATTCTATCCAGGGCTTTGTTTCAAGTAGAGTAAAATGCCCATGTTTTTGTTTTTTTTTGTGGTGAGGGAGCAGTTCCTTATCCTGACTGCAGTGGTGATCATATGAATTCGTACGTGTGGTTTAAAAAAAAAGGAGTGCATATAAAACGTTGTGGAATCTGAGTAGGGTCTGTAGTTTAAGATAATAATGTTGTACCAAAGTAAATTTCCTGGTTTAGCTAATGTATTCTGGTCATGTCGGATGTTGCCATTGGGAAAGCTGGGTGAAGGATGCATAGGAACTCTGCACCGTTTTTGCAACTTTTGCTGAGTCTTAAATTATTTCCAACAACAGCAACTACTACACCAGATCAGTTTAGAGTCTTGAGAAATCTTAGTAGAAATCTTACTCTTGGCCTCACTCCTGAAATATGACGAGGAAACTCTATTTCTGAGGTAAGATAATAACCTGAGGTTGCAAAGCCCAAGTCAAATCTAGACTTTTTAACTGTCAGGCCCACATTATTTTGCTCCCTTTAGAGCTTAACCAGTTTTATTTTTATTTTTTAATTTTTTTGGCCACGCTGCGCAGCATGCCGGATCTTAGTTCCCTAACCAGGGATTGAGCCTGTGCCCCCTGCAGTGGAAGCACAGAGTCCTAACCACTGGACTGCCAGGGAATTCCTAAACCAGTTTTTTAAAATTTAATAAATTAATTAATTAATTTATTTTTGCCTGTGTTGGGTCTTCGTTGCTGCGCGCGGGCTTTCTCTAGTTGCGGTGAGCAGGGGCTACTCTTTTTTGTGGTGCACGGGCTTCCCATTGTGGTGGCTTCTCTTGTTGTGGCTCACGGGCTCTAGAGCGCAGGCTCAGTAGTTGTGGCGCACGGGCTTAGTTGCTCCGCGGCATGTGGGATCTTCCCGGACCAGGGCTCGAACCCGTGTCCCCTGCATTGGCAGGCAGATTCTTCACTGCTGCACCACCAGGGAAGTCCCCCCTAAACCAGTTTTAACTGCTACTGAGCAGTTGTTGGAGATGATGTGTGTATCCTCCATGTTTCTCCCCGAATTTGTCTCCCCACATCATCCCACCTAGCTGTGTGTGTGTGTGTGTGTGTGTGTGTGTGTGTGTGTGTGAATTCTCTTCTATGCCCTGCGGCATAGAAAGTGTAATATATAAAGTAGGCGTTAGGTTTATCACTTAAATGGTTTTAGCCATATATTTGAATAAATCCCACATGCGTCTTCTTCATTACTGAGCACTTGGTCCAGTCTAAGTAGTATGGGGCATTGTGTTGGATCTCTGCCTGTGAATTAGTAGCTGAGTGGTGTTTTACTTCGGATGATTCAGTATATTTGCCTTAATTGCTGGATTAACCAATTTCTTGCCTCCCACCATAAGCACACACATTTGTATAAAGAGAGGATAAATGAATGAAGTTTTCAGGACTAATTTTTGTGGTATTTAAGCAACAATAGTTTAGATTACCCACAACCTTAATTTCCTTTCATGAGTCCTATAGATGGGCTTTGTCACCATTTACACTTGATTACTTCATTGTTAACCCCAGTGATGTGATTTAGCATGCAAAGGCTTAATTATTCCTTTCTGGCCTAGTGAGAAATTTCCTTCCAATAATTGCCTACACTGCCCTTTAGCCTCTTAAGCATTGAGTTTGTTTGGAACAACACGGTTGCTCAGCAAGCAATTCCAAGCTCAGCAGTGCCTGGAGCTGTCTTTGGACCATAATTTATACCTTTGACATAGTGACTTAGGCCTCAGTTCTTGCGTGATGTGCCCAGTGGATGCTCTTCATCAGAGCAGTGGTGCGATGCATTTGTCTGAAGTTGCAGGCAGAGAAGTTCATGACTAGATGGTACTAAATAATTCTCGTACAGTCTCTCTTTTTCAAGTTACTGTCTCCTAATTTTAAGTGAACAATTATGCCAACTTCGAAAATAAGCTTAGACTCTTAAAAGCAAGTACTTTTACTTGAGTACTTTTAAGAAGTGTTTTTGTAAGGCAGTCGCATGTTGTCATAGTCAAAGTATAGAGATCATTATGTAACTGTCAAGATGAGGCTCCGACCTGCGGGATGAAACTGAGAGGCTTATGAGGGGCTGGCAAAGAGATGTCTTTGTTTCAGTTTGTTTAGTTTTTAAGAGAAGTTTGGTTGCATCTAGAGCCCTAAAGCATGGCATGGAGATGCGAGAAAAAGTTTCCATGAGAGTATTGTTTTTTTTTTTTAATTTCACAGCCACAGCATTGCAGGAAGTTCTGTTTCATCTCCCACGTGGAAGTTTGTGGAATTGAAAGTGTCTCTTTGCTCCGAGGAATTGAAAATATTCCACCAGGAGAAATTGAAAGTATTAATTCTACCCAGGGCTTTGTTTCAAGTAGAGTAATATGCCCATGCCTCCTATAGACGCTTTATAAGACCTAAACTGTTCAGTGTCATTTTGGTGGGGGCAGCATAGTTTCAGAACTTTCCTCCCCAGGCCCCTGTCACCCAGCTTCAAAATTCTATCCCTTCCCATGTCCTTAAACAATATTAACTGCTCCATTTCTCTCAGAAAATGTCTAGAATAACAGTGGCTTCATAGGGTCATTGGCTATTCTACAATAAAAATACTTGTAGGCCAGTCTGTTTTGGGTCAGGGTACACTCTTAGAAAATAGAATATCACATTTATCTCATTAGTTAAAGATGTTTTTAACGGAGGTGTTTTATGTATCCATAAACAATTTCAATTTTCATGCTTACGAGACATTTTTGCCTTAAATGATCTGTTGTTAGGAGAACCAACTCATTTTGCTAACATAAGGAGTAAATCGAAGGAATACTTACTGAATAGCTAATAAAGCCGTTACAGTTGTTAAAGAATTGGTCAGGAAGCATGGCAGAAAATTGAAGCCCTCTCGCAATATGTGTTCTAGAATACTCTTGAGAGTTTAAAATAGTATAGACATTTGCCATTTGATTTCTGTAAGTAGCATCTCAAGTAACAGAATTTTGCTCATAAATATTTTCAAAATTTCATACAATGATTGAGATCGATTTCTACTAAACTTTAATTATCCTGAGAATATAATAAATTCAATACTATTCATTTTAAACTCTCAGGGATGCTTTAAGGATTCATTATATTTAAGTAGGCATTGATTATTGTACAGACAGACAGTAAATATCTGGACAGTGTTAAGATGCTGGACACCACTTGCTCTTAGATGAAGAAAATAAGACTCGACACAGTTTGATTTATTATTAGAGTTTAGGTAACTGATCGTCAGATATTGTCAACTAGGTGAGTTTCCCCCCTCCATTTGCATACCTCCATGGAAAAATAAGAAAAGCACCAGAATTTATCATGGTGTTTTGTTTTGTTTGAATTTGCAATATCCATGAGAGAGTGAGAGATGTTCGCTGGTGCTCTAACCTGGTGACAGAAGAGGGAAGCGGCAGTGTGCCCCTGCCTGCCTGCAGGGGGTTTGCTCCAATGGCTGGTTTATGGAGTTAATTCTATTCCTCAGTTATTACTCTCCTCTAAAGAGAATGGGATGCAGTAAATCTGCCTGACGTTGTCAACGGCAAATATTTATTGGTAGCTTTCATGAATTTATTCACTCTCATGAAGTTAGTGTTTTATGACAAAAGAAACTGTGTCGTGGGCAAATGTGTAGCAAAATCATTTTGTTTCCATAACCTTCTTTTCAACTAGAGAACAACTAAAACACTGCATGACTTATTTTAATTTAACAATGGTTTTTAATTAGCAATGATTTCATTAAAGTAGCTCTTCCTAGAATTGTAACATTTAAACAAGTGATTCTATACTTAACAGTAAAGTCTTTGAAAAGAGCGTAATGGAAACAATAATTTGGTACACATTTGTTCATGACCCAAATCTTTAAATTTCATTCCTAAGTAGTTTTGACTCTTCCAGGGCTCCAGAGAGCAATGACTCTTGTCATAGGACAAGCTGTGGCCCTGGAACCAGTGCACGTGCTATATTAGTATTAGCATGAGGATTCGTAAGAATTACAGACTTCATTGAAGTATCTGAAATATAACATCCTTAAACTCTCTTACTTGCTGTTTCTTTAGCAAAATGAGACACATTGTTGTACATAAGTCTCTGAAATACTTTACGATGTAATATACGCACTGTTGAGAAAACTCGTATCAGGCAAATATATTGTGAAAGCATAACTTCAGCCATTAATACCACAGACATATATTTCCGGATGCCTCATGCTCAGAATTGCTTATAAGCTCCATGAGGGCAAGAATCAAGTCTCACTTAGCATCGCTTTAGCTCTTCCCTTGCCTATATTTGTGCCTTGCACGTAACACACTCTTAAATGTTGAATACATTGAAAGACCTGGAAAGATTGCCTTTGGAAATTGACATTTTATTAGTAAATTAATATGCTTAGCAAAAGTTTATTCCATGAACATCGAGTGTGTGCCTCTTCTTCCAGCCATGCTCCTGTCTTCATGGGGGGAGGAGGGACGATAAGGATGACGTTTCCTGTTTTAACATTGATCAAGCTCCTACGTGTGCCACGCATCGTGTGGAGAGCTTCACATCTGCAAGTTCACTTGATCATCACAGGAAATGTATAAGAAAGGTATTCTTTATCCCCATTTTAAGCTCAGAACACTGAGGCACAGAATGCTTAAGTAACATGTTCAAGGTCATATGTTAATAATCTCTAACCAGGATTTGAACCCAGCAGTCTTACTCCAGAGCTTGTGCCCTCCTCCTCTCTCCCACGCTGGCTCACAAGTGTCCACGGGTGATCTGGTTGGGTGGAGAAGACAGACATAAACACAAATAAAATACAGCGTGGGAGTGCCATCAGGAGGGATGAACAAAGGGCTGTGGGAGCAGAGAGGAAGGGAACTTGCTCTGCCTTGGGGAGCTGGGAGGCTTCGCAGCAGAGGTGACATTTGAGCTGGGTCATTTAGTCTTCTGCGGGGCAGCTGCCCGAGTTCTGCCCTGTTTGAAATAAGCACATTTACAAGAGAATAGTGGAGCACATTCTACTTGATGGATTGGATTGACAGTTTGGAAGTAACTCCCCAGAATGATGGCTTTGTTAGGTATTTGTTCTCCAAGAACCCTACCTGCCACTCCCCTTCAGTGAATTGTGGCAAGAAAGCTGTCACATTAAGCTGTCACTCAGGATATTTGTGAGAGGGGGAGGGAGGAACAAATTATGGGCAGGACAAGGTATTTTCAGAACAGTCTCCAACCCGGAAAGATTATATTTCAGAGCGTTTAAAAATGAACACAACGGCCTTTTTTAGGTTGTGCAAAAAGAAAATTGAATAATGAAAAGTTAATTAGGCTATGGAGATTTTAAAAAGCTAGACATTCTGATTCTTATCCACTATAATATGTGAAGCTTTGTTTAAAGCCAAGATAGGAAAAAAAAAAAAAAAGAGGCAGAGATGAATTATAGAACTGCACAAAGTTCTTATCGAGATTGCTTAACTGTAAAAATGTTTTATCTTTTTCTCTGTGATTTTTAACGAGTTTGTAAGAAGCAGTTTCAATTCCAATTTTTTGTCTCTTGTCTAGCTGTTCGCTTTAAGAATACCTCTTGAGTTTTGCTGTTTCTTTCAGTGTGTATATGTGAAGCTAAGGAAAGGTTTAGGAGCCCAATCTAGATCTTTCTAAATGAGGTCTGCTAACAGTTGTTATTTCTGGAGAAATGGTTGCACAGCACTTCTGCTTCTGCTTTCTACCCACCCCCTTCTAAACAACCCCTCCTTCAGCCCCACTCCCCAAGCCTGCCATGCAAAGAACTTGCTTTGTTACTGATGATAATATTTAAGCTCTAAAATTTTAACAGTATTTCAGTTGCAAATAAATGGAAATTGTGTATTCTGTTTAATGTGTCTCAGAAAATCCCTGCTATTTTTTTTCTTTAAATACAAGAAAACAGGCGTGTAATGCCTCATTGAAAAAGGCCTGTAGGGGTGCTTTGTGCAGGTCTTAATTAAGGGCTTTGAAAGACCAAACAAAAGGAAAAAGGAAAATGCTACAGGGTTATTGTTATTCCACCCCATTGGCTCAGCTAGCTGACCATCCATTGGAGCATTTTGTCCATTTTGAAACTGAATGACACTTTTGTTCGTGATTAACAGAGGTGAAAGAAGCCAATTATTGGGCCGTCTTTTTCCATAGAGCAGCTGCTGTTAGATTTAACTGCAGGCAAATATGGCCTTTTACTACCACAAGGATGTTGTGATGACAGTTTATTTTTATAGAACTATGTGGTGGAAAACAAAATCTGTCTGACTCCTGTTATGAATATGCCCTGGAATTTATCATGAAAGGGTGATCTTCATGTTCTAGCTGTTCCACAGTTCTCTTTTTAAAAATCACATCTATGTGTGTGTGTGTGTATGTGTGTGTAATACATATATGTACTCATTTTTAAACAGCTTTGTAGGTATGAGATTCCAACATTAAAGGTACATAAGATATTTGTTAATATGTATATTTGTAAGCTGCTTTCAACTTTTCCCTATTTTAATTTTAATACCTCCTCACTCCTGCCCCACCCCCACCTCACCCCCCACCCCCACCCCCCGCTTGTTAAAGTTGCAGAGTAATTAGTGGAAGATGGAGTGGTGTCGCCTGGATCTCAAGCTATTTTGATACATAGGCTACTTAGGTGGGGCAAATGAGTCTCAGAGACCACCTACTCATTAGTGCAGACTTCCGGCCTCTCAGGCTTGCTGTAATAGGAATGTAACTTGGGAGGAATCTCCCATGAGCCTTGGTATTAAACTAACATGTAATAATGGGGTAGAGCTGGGGGAGGGGCACAGAGATCAGCTCTCGGGATCCACCCTCCTCCGATAGATACACTCCTAGATGATGGGGCAAGAGGTGGGGCTTGGGGCACCAGGGTCAGCTGTGCTTTCCTTCAGTGAGACTTCAGGTCTTCATTTTTATCTGTTGAGGATCCTGGTGCAGTGGACAAGGCACCGTGTCCAGTCTACTTGGGCAAGTTTCTTAACCTTGCTGAGCCTCAGTTTATTCCTCTAGTTGGAGTTAATAATACCTGTCTCTCAGAGTAGTTGTGAGAATTAAATGAACTGAGCCTGTTATGTGTCTAACCCAGTGCCTGGCCCATAGGAAATGTGAAACTGAGCCCCCCTAAAACTGAGTCCCCCTGCTGAGTTTAAGATTAACTTCTCTGTCCAAAACTTTGTGCCTTTTCTTGTCCCGGCCTTGTTCCCCTAAGAATTGAGGAGTATCAAAGAAAAGGGAGGATTGAAACTGAGCAGGACCCTGCGGGGCCTTCCTAGATACAAAAGCCCCTCCTTGTCCCCTGTTTCTTGTTTGTAGAAAAAGACTTTAGTCTCCTAGGTCTTCCCTGAGTTCCAAGGAGCAAACTCAAGCAGTTACTAATCAGGGAAGTGAGGGAGTGCAGAAGCAAAGGAAAAGAGATTAAACAAGAAAAGTAATGACAGCTTGAACAATAGTTCAGCAATAAAACAGAGGCCTAGTTCCTCCTCAGGGGATACACATAACAGTCTGACACATAGCTTTGAGTTGTTCTGCAGAAACTAGACCCCCACTCAGGTGGACGATGGTGACTACGTGCTGACCGCCAGCACTTAGACCCCAGAGTGGTTGGAACCAGAAGGTTGACGGTTAAGATTCCCAAAACATCACCCTGTTACCTCACCACCAGCCAATCAGAAGAAAGTTCACAAGCTGCAACCCTCACCCCAAATGTTGCCTTTAAACACCCTCCTCCAAAAGCCAATGGGGAGTTCAAGTCTTTTGAGCCCCAAGCTGCCTGTTCTCCTGGCGTGGCACCCTACAATAAACGCTGTATTTTCCTTCATCACAACCTGGGGTCAGTAGATTGGCTTTGCTGCATGGCGGGCCAGTAGACCCAAGTTCAGTTCAGTAATAAATGTTTGATCTGTGCTAATTCCCTTTCCCTTTTTAGGCTTGAGTCACCTCATACCTAAATCTGAAGCCAGGGGGCAAGAGTTCAGTAACTTCTTACCCAATTTGGTTTTTTCTTAAAAGGTTTTCTAGTAGCAGAGGGTTGAGTTGTAAGGGATAATTTAATGAGAATAAATGGCTTCCCTCTGCTATGCTTTCTTAATCCTTGTCCTAGGACAGAACCAGTGTGACTCTTCCCTGCTTTGTAGACCATCTGGGAACATCCTGGAATATGGACTTGTTCTTTAAGAACTGTTGTCATAATTCATTTAAGAGTCTTCTCAGGCCTGGCTCTGTCTTGCTCTGTAACCCTGGGAAAGTCACTTAACTTCTGGGCTTTATTGGCAACATAGTGCTAATAACACTTAGCTCACTTCCCACTTTTGCAGGTCTGTTTTGAAGATGATTACCTCATAGGTGGTTTTAAAGAACTCTGTAGATATCATTTCAATACATTAAAATGGAAGGGCGAGGTCCCCCAAATTGTACCACAAAATAAAATACAATTTTATGGCAAGGTAGGTAACCTAGTTGTGTAGCTACATGGGATTGTTTCATTTGGACAAGCTTTTTAATATTGAAGTTCGGTTTGGGGCTCACTGGGGTCTTGGGATAGCATTTTCATCCCCACGGGAGAGTAATTTTGCTATGATTGTAGACTTCCCAGAAGACGTGGTGTTGGAGGTGGGTTGTGTATCTCTTCTCCCCTCACTTGGTTCCCCATTCCTCTTTTCCATCTTAAACCTTTGCCCCATGTTCTTTCTAACTCTCCTTCTCAGGTTGAAACACTTTGCTACATTCTCAGCCTCTTTGCTGGCTCTCTCCTGAGGACACTGCTTCCCTACAGCCTTTTGGTTAGATGCTGTTCATCTTCCCACACCATTTAGAGAGTAGCATTGACGTTCTTGCCTGGCCCCATTTCTGCCCGGAGGTCATTACGACCTCTGCTCCTTCTGTGGTGCATGACCTTCAGTTCTGATCCCTCCCTAGTACTGTCATCGGCTGGCTTCTCTCTTGGCTCCCTCTAAAGAGTTAGGTGCTAAGCTCATGGTCTTCTTATTTCTGCCAACTCTGCGCTACTGTAAGCCCTGTCATTTATTTATCCCACGTGGGTATGCCTTCCAACACCCTTGCTTCTCATTTCATTTCTCTTCATCACGCTGGTGAGTGAGCCCTGATCACCTCCACTGCAGCCATTTCCTGCCATGGCTGCAGCCTGGACCTTGCCAACACCCCAAGCTGCTAAATACCTGTTGACCATAACCTATTATTATGAAAATATTTAGCTCAGTTTCTCCATGACTGTCACTACTCAGATTTTTCAACCTCATCATGTCCTCAAGTCCCTGGATCCTTTTACTTTCTCTCCATCGTTTAATCGTTTCTTTCCCTGGTCGGATAAAGGTCCACTGACGTTCCTTCAGTGTCTCTCATCCTATATTCTTAACCTTCTTATCCTGTTGTCTTATCAAAGGTGACTTTTTGTTTAATGATGAGAACAGTCTATTTAGTCATCAGTGCTGCTTATTTTTGTGAAATACCTAGTTGGTCCCAAACTAAATACTTATCACATGAACCTCAGGGAAGTAAAAAGTGACTCATGATTTGAGGAGCTAGCTAACTATTAGAGGCTCACTGCTCAGATGGAATGGCTTGATGGAGAAGGAGCTTTCCCTTGTGATGCTGTGTGGTCTTATTCAGATGTAAAACCTGCTCTGGGTTCTAGTTGCCTCATCTGTATAATGAGACTACTTGGCTATGTGACCCCCAGTTTTTTCCTAGCCCTTCACATGTATGATACTATCAATAATTACATTACCTGTAATGTAATTCATGACTTGATAAAAAACTAATTTGTTCTAACCCTCCATTTCCTTAGCTATATCACTTGAGGTAAGTCAGGTGACTGCTCTGGGCCTCAGTTTCCCCATTTTTAAAAAGGGACCAGTATCCCAGCTTTGTCTGCCTCACAAGGTTGTTATGAAGTTCAAATAATATCAGGAATGTAAAAGTAAGAAAAAAAAAGTAGGCAGTGGTTCTCAAATGTGCCACTTTTTGATTCAGCAGACCTGGGGTGGAGCCCAATAATTTGCATTTCTAACACATCCCCCGGTGATGCTGCTGCTGCTGGTCGTGAGAGCACACTTGGAGAACCACTGCTTTCAGGCACTCTAGACATGCGAGATACCACTTTCTTATCCTTCCGAACTGTTCCATGTAGGCCTGTTGACCATACATTTTAGTCAGAAATCAGGACAAGCCTAAGGGTCTTTGTGGGAACAAAGTTACAAAATAATTGGAATTCAGACTTCCTGAGCATCTTGTACCTACTCTTGTCTTGTGCCTAAGTATGTAAAACTATATTTCTCCGGGAATTAACTCATGGAAATGACTGATCTTGGATCAAAAGACTACTCAATAGTACTGTACTGTGTAACACCAGAATCTTCTTCCATAAGGTGTCTGTAAATAAGAGGTCTCAAAAACAGGAAGACCCTTTTTCTCAAAGAAGGTACCACATAGAAAACTGAAGATGATGTGGGAATTATTTCTATCAGGTTTCACAGACTGGAGACAGAGGTGGCTTTCAGAATGGGTTTGGAGAAGGATCTCCTAGGCATGCAAGTGTATTCCTTCCCACGTTCTCCATGCCTCTGCACGCCCCCTCACCCTGGTTAAGATGCATGATAGAAATTGTACCTCAAGGAACATTAGAGAATGATTATTCATATTAAAACATCATTCCCTAGGATTTCTTTCAGGGTGCTCCAGTTTTTAAAGTATTGGCTCATTACCTGCTTCATGAAAGGGCCAGGATATGGGGAGGGAAGTAGAGCAGAGAGAGGTGGACAGACAAAAACTGCAGATGTTGAGAACCTTGTCAATTCAAAATGCACCTGAAGGAATGTAAAATGGTGCAGCCACTGTGGAAAACAGTATGACAGTTCCTCAAAATTTCAATTACCATGTGATCCAGCAATTCCACTCCTAGTTATATACCCAAAAGACTTGAAGCAGGCTCTTGAAGAGATATTTGAACACCTACACTTACATTATTCACAATAGTCAAAAAGTAGAAACCACCCAAGTGTCTTCTGGTCGATGAATGGATAAGCAAAATGTGGTATATGGGTACAATGGAATATCATTCAGCCTTGAAAAAGAAGGGAATCTTGACACATGCTACATCATGAATAAACTTTTAAAGGCATTATACTAAGTGAAAGAAGCCAGTTGCAAAAGGATAAATACTGTATGATTCCATTCTATTTGAGGTACTTAGAGTAGTAAGATTCATAGGGACAGAATGTAGAATGATGGCTGCCAGGGTCTGGCGGGAGTGAGGAATGGGGAATTATGATTTAATGGGTACAGAGTTTCAGTTTTGCAAGATGAAAAAAGTTCTGTGGTTGGATGGTGGTTGATGGACATTGCATGACAATATGAATATACTTAGTGCCACTGAACTGTACACTTAAAAATGGTTAAAATGGTAAATTTTATGTTATATATAAATAATATCTTCATTAGACAATGTCAGTATTCTTGTCCATCATGGTTTTTCAATCTCAGCATTGACATTTTACGCTGGGTAATTCTTTGCTGTGGGGCTGGGTTCTTCTGAGAAATGGAACTCTGTAGGATATATATATGAGATTTATGATAAGGAATTGGCTCGTGCATTTATGGAAGTTGAGAGGCCCCAAGATCTGCAGTTGGTGAGCTAGAGACCCAGGGGAGACAATGGCATAGTTTCCATGTGAATCCAGAGGCCTGACAATCAGGAGAGCTGACTGAAAGCCTGAGACCCAAGAGAGCAATAGTGTAGTTTCAGTCCAAGCCTGAGTCTGAGGCAGGAGAAGACTGATGTCTCAGGTTGAAGACAGGCAGGGAGAGTGAATTCCCCCTCATTCTACCTTTTTATTCTATTCAGCCCTTCAGCAGATACAGTGAGGCCCACCCACCTTGGGGAGGACAATCTGCTTTACTCACTCTCCTGATTCAGATGTTAATCTCATCCAGAAATACCCTGACAGACACATCCAGAATAATGTTTATCCAAATATCTGGTCACCCTGTGGCCCAGTCAAGCGGACACATAAAATTAACCATCTCAGAGCCTATCCTATGCATTGTTGGAGGTTTAACAGCATCCTTAGCCTCTATTCCCTAGATGAACCCCTGTTTCTCCAGCTGTGACAACTAAAACTATCTCCACTCATTGCTAAATGTCTCCTGGTGACAAAAATCAAGCCTGCTTGAGAACCATCGTTGTACATTCTTCAGATCTTAGGTAAGGAAAATAGATATTCTTTCTAGACTTGGCATTTGTTTTGCTATCTTCTTATGTGTTTTTAGATTTTGATATTTGTATGTAATACACATTAATTACTAATTTGGGAGGAATATAGGAAAAGAATCTGGTCTTGATTTTGGTTGTGTAGCTTTGAAAAAAGAAAATGTCCCATGTTGGGGCTTAGAATTGTTCATCAATACAAGTTCTAGGGATGGGATTGGGGTTGGAGGCAGCTTTGACTAGATCATCTCTGTGGCTTGTTTTAGCATAAACACACACACACACACACACACACAAACACACACACACACACACACACACACACACGACTCTAGTCCTTTAAGTGAGATTCAGGTAAAACTACAAAGACTTTAGAATTAGAACCATCTTCTTTCCATGCCTGGCATGACAAGAATTAGAAGGACAGATTTAGTCCCTATTCTTATAGGAAATACCTGACCAGGTGGTATTCAGTAAAAATAGCCACTCTTTTCGAATTTTAACTCACTATTTGTAAAGCACTTTGTAAAAAGTGCACATTATGGAGATACATTGGTTTGAATGAGTGCTACAAGGTACCACTTTGAAACTTTCTTCAACACTAGAAAATAGCAGCGTGTCATGGGTCTATCCACTGTGCTTGGCTAATTATGATTTCTTTTCAAAATAGCAACTTATTAAAAAAAATTGGCCAAGATAATAAGGTTCTTCGGTTATTTTTAAGGAAGAAATTACTAAGATGCAAAATCAGTTTTAAAATAAAAATGAGAGTGTGTATATTTGGACTAACTTACATGTTTACATTGGTTGTCCTGGCTCAGCCACATAAGTGGCAGTTTGCACTCTGGGCCAAGCGTTTCAGCCTTGCCATCCCCCAAATTTTAGACCCATCCCAACTTTCTATGGCTCGTGTTGCTGTCTAAATATTGGGTGGAAACAACAGAAGAACCAAAATAAAGCGTTGGGGGGGATTATTTGAAATTAAAACTAGTTAGTAACCAAACCGAACAGACATGATGTGTGCCAGGTTTTTTAGTGTCACCCATCTTTCACCCCCTCAACCTCCTTTCAACACCCCACCCCACCCATTTTTCTGGTTGCAGTGCCCAGCCAAGCAGGAGGCCCATCATGCAGATACAGGATTTGCAAACACATGATATGTAGGCCTGGAGTTACGTATAGGAATATGATTTGCATGATAACATTATGAACAAGCAATATTAAGTTAACACCTGTGACAAGGGCAAACACTCCACTAGCGATTTTCACTACCATGTTGTAAACTATAATTACGAAAATTGTAGGGCTCTTAGGAAACATCTTTACTGCTCTCATGATTTATTTTCCTGAGATTTTTCTTCTGTTTTTTTTTTTTTTCTCTCTCCACATATATGATGGAAAACTATGGTGGAAAAACTACACAATAAATGTTTTAATTATATAAGTGGCTTCACTTTCCACCAAACCAAAGGACACTCCCATTCTTATAGGATAAATTTCCTGGAAAAGTAAATGGTTTCAGAACATTTCTTAAAATAATTTGTTAGTGCCTGACAGTTGTGTGTGTGTGTTTTAAAAAATTTTTTTTAATTGAAGTATAGTTGATTTACAATATTGTGTTAGTTTCCTGGTGTGCATGTGTTTTAAGGCTTATGGTATAGTGATTATGGAGACAGGGTTTTGGAGACAAGCTGTCTGGGAGCTCGAATCCTGGCTTGATACTTTTGGGCAGTTCCATTGCCAGTTCTGGAAAATGGGAATAGTAATGGATTGTTGTGAGAATAAAGCATGCTAATCATTTGTTACAGTGCCTGGCACTAAGTGCCAGCTCTTTTTATCACTGAAAGTAGTGTTGTTTAGTGGAAGTGGTATTTGGTCAAAAAATGTTATCTAGAAAAGATAATACTGTTATTAGAATTTGATCCTTTAAAAATTGATCCTTTAAAAACTACTTAAAAATTGTAAGTAGTCAGAAAGGTCGTCTGATGTAACGGTGTTGGTTCCCAACTGCCTGTGTGACGAATTGCAGGGTGAAAAATGAAGACTAGGGGTAATGTTGTGATTTTTAAATAAGTCTTTTAGTCATCTTAAAGGACCATCTTTTATTCTAAGATTATGTCCTTATGGCTTATTTTGATATTAAATGCCCCCCACACCCTTAAAATAGATGTTTTATAGATGTTCTCACGTCAAAAAAAAAAAATTGGCAACCCTGCTTTGGTCTCCCCAGTCGTGTGGGATTTAGGGGGTAGGGTTGGAAGCTCTACTGATTTTAGGTACCAGAATTCTGGGAGTTGAATTCATAGTAGGCATCCTCTCTTGTGTCTTTGACAAATGGTCTTCTAGCCAGTGCCCAAGATCTCCGGCGACAAAGCAGCGGCTTCTCTTACTGAACATCTCTAAAGCATTAAGAATGTCCTTTTATGTTATATTTTGCGATATATTCTGCCTTGCAGTTTCAGTATAATGGAAAGACCAAAGGCTTCTACTCCAAATTTTATCTTACTTTGGGTATGTAAGGCCAGAGTTGTTATGAATATTACAAGGGACACAAGTGTAAACACTAAGCCTATATAAGACAGTTGGAAATCGTTTCTTTCCTTCTTCCTCTCCCATCTATAGCATCTGTTCATTGTACCTACTTTGCTCATCTACATTTTCTCTGATCTCCACGAGAGCTCTTCCGTTCCTCCTTTCCAGCTCATCTTCTCTAGACCAGGTAGCCTGTATTTTCTGTGGCCCCCCTAGTCAGAGTTTCGAGGCCCGTCACCATCCCAGCCTTCAGTTTTGCAGGCAGGCTACATGAAGTCTCCTTATTTAGTTCATGCATTCTGCTTGGGCCCCTAGTATATGCAGCGTAATAATAGTAATCCTCAAGTTCACAGAGGCCGCTATAGTTTTCGAAATGCTTTCCTACCTCCCCAGCCCTGTGGCAGGCAGATGCTTTCCCATTTGCCCATGAGGAACCTGAGAGCCTTTCTAAGAACAAACAGACATCATTTAATTTTAGAGTTGGGAAGGCTTTGCATACCATGACAGCCTCACATCCCAGAAGAGAAACCGGAAATAGAGAAGAGTTAAGGGACTTGTCTTAGGCCACATGGCCAGCGTTTGGTGATGGCCCTTGGGCATTGGGTTCCACTTTGGAGTCTGGTTTTGGTCCAGAAGTTGAACCACTACACCGTGCTGCCTCTGTGCTCTGCAGTAGGTGCAGAGAAGCGTAACGCAAATAAAACAGGGCTCCTTAGAGCAAGGAATTTGCAAATGGTTAGTTTTACCTTTCTGTTCAGCTCCTTACACAATTTCCAGCAGCTGAAATGATGATGGGTACAAACTTTGAAAAGAAGGTTCACATTGAGTGGTGTTGTTCAGGGAGGGTATTTTATAGGCAACCTTGAAAAAAATTAGATTAGGCTGTGGGAGGAGAGAATAGAAGCGTGTCCCATGGTGAGGGGTCTAGTGCAGTGTTTCTTAACGTATCTCTGGTGATGGGCCAGCTTTGTTCTTTTACATTTCCAATCCAGTGTGGCTCGATACTTTTGTAAAATATAATCATGATTAATTTTTAGAAAACTAAAATGAAAAAAAGTAAAATGGAAAGATACAAACCTGTAAAGTTTTTATTATTTGATTTAAGGCATAAAATTACTTTGTCAGGTTGCTCCAAGGTGAACTTTGAATATCTCTGTGGTCTCAATGTGTCTTGCTGACAGACTACACACTGTCCCCGCGTTTTGAGGAGCACTGTCTCACGTGAACAAAAGTGAGAAGGCTTAGTCCTCAGTGGCGGGGAGGGGATGGGGCACGGGGCTCTGAGGGAGGAGGACATAGTCAGAGCAGGTGTGTGTAGGTGAAGCATGGAAAGAAAAAGGAGGTGAAGGTGGTGTTAGGTGATAGAGAATCCCAACCTTGAGCGGGGAGAGGGAAGTTTAAATTTGGCACCATGAGCAACAGGGAGCCTCTGCAAGTTCTTAAGCAAGAATGCTGGCTTGTCAGTGCTGCACTGAATGATGCTCTTGGATATTCCCAGTGACTAAGATACTTGCTGCCTTGGTAAGCTCTGTGGGTATCTGAAACTACTTTGATGCATGCCAGCTACTCTTCCATGATTTCTGGTTTTCTTCATTTTTCTCTGTTTATATCATCCGAAGAGCAGACATGGGCTGCTTTTGCAGGATCCTTCTTCTTGAATTTTGCCTTTGGACCTTCACCGGGGGACACTTTTGTCTAGAGTAGATCAGCCAGTTTCCCGCACTCCCTCGCCTGTTGCTTTACCACCTCTGTGCAGCTGCAGTCAATTGCAGTTGTCTTTCAGAAAATTTCTGATTTTTAAAGCAAATACAGTTGGCCCTCCGTATCCGCGGGTCCCGCATCCATAGATTCAGCCAACCACAGACCATGTACCATGTTTACGATTGCAGTTGGTTGAATCCGCGGATGCAGAGGGGCCTGACTCTGGGACTTGAGCATCTGAGGATTTAGGTATCCACTACAGGTCCTGGAACCAATCCTGGAGGATACCAAGGGATGGCTGTACTTGTTTTGTTTCTGAGCACTTTGAACACAAGGTCAAAGATGGGGGTTGGGGAGAGAGAGTATGGAGGTGGAAGAGTCTATGTGGGAGAGGTATTCAGGGAACTGTAAAGGTAGCCCATCTTAAGTAGGATCGGTGCTCCTGGTATGTGGAATGTTTTTTAAATTTTTTGCCTACTACAGAGTGGCAGTGCTCTGCTATAGAGACCCCTATTTTGGTCCTGAACTACCATGGCCAAGAATTTACCCAAAGTCTGAGGGCTAGTAACCGGCAGGGTGTGATGTATAATAGCCAGTGTGTATGGAGTACTTTCTGTATGATGGGAGCGATCTCAGCAATTTACGTGTGTTACCTTATTTACTTCTCCCAGCAACCTTCTGAGGTAGGTGCCATTATTCATTATTTTTTAGATGAGGAAGCTGAAGCACAGAAGTTAACCAATTTGTTGAAGTTCATACAGCTAATACGTGGTGGAGCCTGGATTTGAACCCAGGCAGCCTTGCTGCAAAGCCAGTGTTTACCAATTGTGTTTGGCCGCCTGAGACAGATGTGATTCTACAGTGTGGCCGGAGTGCTCTAAGGATTGGTCACCTTGCCTTGGTTTTGTCAGCTCTACAAAGAGATAATCATTCTATCCTGAGTGCTAAGAAATATGGGGGGAAATATAGTGACCTAAGCGTCAAGAAGTAAGAAAAGCAGAAGAAAAAGGTACCTGAGTTTAGTGGTGTCTTCGGGGTATTGAATAACGATAGGCATTTAAACATTCAAAACGTTTGAGTAGTTTTAGTTCAGTAGCCCGCAGTTTCATTATGGGATGAGATGCCTCCTCTCCTAAAGTAACTACAGTGTGTTAGGTCATGGACTAGGAGTTAGAAGATTGGTGGTGAACAAGACAGACTAGATCTTTGCCCTTGTAAATGTTCTTTTCTAGGGGGGAAGACCATTAATACTTAAGGAAGCAGCATAATATAATGTACTGCAGTGGCTCTCACATTTGCACGTGCATCAGAATCATCCGGAGAGCTTGTTAACACCCCTAGAGTGTCTGATTAGTAGGTCTGGAGTAGAACCCAAGACTGTACCTATCTATGAGATTCCCAGATGATGCTAGAACGAAGACCCAACGCAGCCAAAAATTAAAAAACAAAAATTAATTAATTAATTAATTTAGAAAAATGAAAAGGTAACAAATAAGATAATTTGAATGATGAGAGCTAGAAAGAGGAAATAAAGTGTATGGAGAGAGAGTATACTGGAAGCCACTGTCATGGGGCTAAGGGTTGACATTTGAGATGAACCCAGAAGGTGAGCATGAACCTGCCCTGAGGGGAGCTGGGGAAGCGCTTCAGAGTGGTAAACAGAAAGGAGCTTGGGTGAGCCGGCGGCAGGGGAATGAATGGTTTGGGATGAGGTTGGGGAGGAGCCCAGGGGCAGGTCAGGTAGGGCCTTGCTGGAGAGTGAATAGAGTTCTAAGGAGATAATAAATAAATAAATAAGTAAAAAAAAAAAAAGTTATTTGGATGCTGGTGCCACCACCCCCCCTCCCCCGCCCGCCCCGCCACCCCCAGGGGCAAACCCTCACTCAGTTATCTGGAAAACTTGGCCATCCGGGACAACTCATTGTCTGAAATCTCTGGTTCAGCTATATTCATGTAGAGTATAATCTGTGTGTGTGTCATTGCTTAATTGTTGGCATGTAGTGACTCAACTGGTAATTTAAATTAATAGACTGCATATAAGCACACCATTGTTCTTCTTAGATCTGGATGGAGCTTTGATTGGCACTTAAGTGGTGGTGTATTTGAATTAATTACTGTAGCTGAGAAAGAGCTGGGAAAACACATTAGGGAAAAAAATGTAGTTGTGATGTGCTGTAGGAGTGAAAGGAATACATTCAGTGTGAGAGTGAGGCTGGAATCAGTGCTCCTGGACTTCGAGAATGAAGGAATAGATGCCAAGTATTCACAGACATCTGGGGTTCTGTCTACACCGCCGCACCCTTAGGAGGTGTGGTCAGCCAGGAGCCCCACCCGCTCTCTGCTGAGGGAGCCCGCCCTCCCGCCCCTTCCGTCCCAGCAGGGGGAATCGTCACATTGTAGGTCCCCCTTTCCTCATCTATCAGCATCCTAGCCCAGTCAGTTCCACCTCAGGCGGTCTCTTTCTCACATGTTTACACACATCCTCTTTAAACCTTGTGTTTCTTTTCCTTTCCTCTTTTAAATCTTGCCCAGTTACCTCAGGAAATTCTCTCCCTTTCTTTGTTCTATTCCCAGAGCCAAAATAAGAAAGAAAAAATTCTAGTCATGGTTAGTATTTATGAGATTCATGCTCTGATAAGCCTATGGACAAGTGATCTAATTACCAAATCCTGTGGCTAATCTATTTCCTGATTACCGTGGTGGCATTGGACAGCGTATTTACTTGATCTCTCAGAAGCTTTCCCTTCAGATTCTTCCCTCCCCTTCCTGATCATTCCCTTCCTCTTTCTGTTCCTCCAATTGAGTTATTTCTAAACCTTTGTTTCTCAGCCATTTTCTTTCTATCTCTGCATGTCCTCTCTGGGCGATGCCACCCACTTTGGAGTTTTCATTCTCCCGTGACTTTACCCCTCCCTGACAGTGTGCCTCAATTCTGGGCTGGCATTTGTTACCATCCAACACATAACAACTCATGACCTGACAGAGCCAACACACTCTGCCCTCCTGTCATGTCCCTCACTGATGGCAGCGTCCCCCTCCCAGATCTGTGGGCGAAAAACCACGGTGTCATCTTCGAGGTTCGACTTTACCTCTTCCCCAGCCTCTAATCGCTACGTTCTTCTGGTTCTGCCTCTGAGGGGGCTCTTTTCTTCCTTTTCCTCTCTGGCCGTTGTGCTGTTGTCTCTCTCCCTCTCAACCTTCTCGCTTTCATGATCACCCTTTTTATAAAACCACCCAAATGGGCTTATTCCAAAAAGAATTCAAGATAGCTTTTACCAAAATGCTTAAATACAAAATAACTGGCTAGAAGACTGGGACTATCCCCTCCCCCCAGATTAGGACCAGAGAAGATCAACTGAAGACAGGAATTCCTGAAGCTGCCCATCCAATGTATATACATTTGTGAAAGAGGGGGTTACAATTTTGGCTCAGAAAATCTTAGTAGCTGATGGGAAGAGGGAGAGAGAATCCACTGCTGTGATTCCACAGTGTCTATAAGATAAGAAGGACACACTGTGCAGGAGAAACACAGCTGTTCTTGGAACTGAGGTCAGAGAGAAGTTTTTCCCAAGGGCTCTGCTGAAGGGAACACTGTGTGGCTTCATGAATCATAACCTCATCTCATTCTTACAGTATCCACAGCAATCGTTTCATGGCGCTGCTGCTTCTGACCTCATTCAGCGTGGGCCAGGAGCAGAGTGCCAGTGTGTCATTTCAATCAAGGTAGTCGTAAAGGTGTACAGAAGGTAAACGTCGTGCCCATCCACCAGAATTTCTTTGTAAAGCAGCCTTCTTTATGTGCCTTAAAAATTTTTCCATAGTTCCTTGTTTCTGTCCTCAAATTCTTTATTATACGGACATGCAGTGTGCTCTGTAATCTGAGCCTATGTGATCCTTCTGGGTTTGCCCCCGACCTGTGAACTCCACATCCCAGCCAGACCAGCCTACTTGCTGTTTCCTGAACCTCTCTGTCCTTCACACATGCTGTTCCTTTAGCATCAGAGGCCCTGCCCTCTACCTTTTTACCTGGTTTGCATACCGCTCCTTTTTTCCCGCCCCCTAAGATCAGAGGGAATGTTTTAATCATCAAGCCAATAAAGATATGCTTTTTTGTTTTTTTAAAAGTTACCAGATTTTTTTTTTAAGTTTTAGCTATTTTTGAAAATTAATTAATTAATTAATTAATTAATTTATGGCTGTGTTGGGTCTTCGTTTCTGTGCGAGGGCTTTCTCCAGTTGTGGCAAGCGGGGGCCACTCTTCATCGCAGTGCGCGGGCCTCTCACTATCGCGGCCTCTCCCGTTGCGGAGCACAGGCTCCAGATGCGCAGGCTCAGTAATTGTGGCTCACGGGCCTAGTTGCTCCGCGGCATGTGGGATCCTCCCAGACCAGGGCTCGAACCCGTGTCCCTTGCACCGGCAGGCAGACTCTCAACCACTGCCACCAGGGAAGCCCCTAAAGATATGATGAACAACAAAAAAAAGCTGTGAGTTCTTTACATAAAACTGAACATATCAATCCATCAATACATCAACACCTTTTAAAAGTGTCCAGAGTTCCATTTTACAGTTTGTCCTCATTTTAAACATAAGACTTCTTCAAGGACCAACATCCTTAATGAGTAAAAAGAGACTTTTCATGCATTTACTGGGTTAAGTACAGGTAGCATTGGTTTGTTTCTTTCCGTGTTTTGATTGTAGTACTGGCTCATTAGTTGAGCTACAGTTGAGGGGCTCAGCCAGCTCTTACCCATTAACTTCAGAATCTAAGCACCATTGAACACGTTGTTTCTGGGGAAGTTATTTTCCCCAGTCCCAAAGCATACTGCTAAAATATTACTGCCACATGCTCTAGTTTAAGGTAGTAGAAAGAACCCTGAACTGGGATTTATCTTTTTGACTCTGATCTTGGTTCTTTGATTAATTAAATATTTAACCCCTCTGGGTCTCTTGCCTCATTATTAAAATGAGATGATTAGATTAGGTGGTGATGGGGGATGATGATAATAGTAAAAATAATAATAGTTGACTTTGAGTGTTTGCTGTGGGCTAGGTTAACTGTGCTGGGCATTGGCTGGAGGTTACATCCTCTAATGCTCACGGCGATGTTCTGAAGTCAGAAGTGTTATCCCCATTTACACTTGAAGAAACTGAGGCACAGAGAAATTAAGGGTTATACAGGGTTACGACAGGGTTATACAGGGTTATACAGCCAGTGAGCGAGCAGAGCTGTGTTCAAACCCAGGGCTCTTGGTCAGGCTTCTGGGAGAAACTTTTAATCACTCTGCTTTCTAGTTCAGTGGTTCTTTGAGATGCTATTTATAGGACAAAGCCTGTATTTTGAATTTTTGAGGAAGAAAAATTAGTTTTACTGAAATCCAATTTTACATCATTCCTCCCAAGCTATTTTTAAATCCAGGAACTTGTATTGAAATGAAAGCTTTGCTCTCTTTCTTGCTTTTCCCCAAATGTGTTTGCATGTAAGGTTATTACTTGGTTATAGCAGTAGACTTTGGGAGGAAATCTGTCATTAATGCTCTTTGCTCTTCATAAGCAATGTGTTCTTGATGTCTGTCCCGGACGCAGATCAGGTGTCAGTTGTCAAGGTGAAGATATTTTATATGCCTCTCCTTTCTTTTCTCCTGCAGCCAGGCCTTTGACGATCTTTAGATGGTTGGGAAATTAAGCCTTTTTAAACATTTCTCTTTTTTGGGAAATGCTAAGTAAGTACTTGTTACATGACTGTTAAAGCATTTAATGTAGTGTCTGGCATGTCATTCATTAAACTGTGGCCACACATTGAGCTAGAGGCTTGGGATACATTCCTGAGCAAAACACAGACCCTGCCCTAATGGGACATAAGGTCTAGGTGGAGGAGCAGGAAATTGATCAAAGTGATATTTACAAACACTACAGATGCTCATAAGATATTTTCCATATTATTATTATCATCCTAATATTATACGGATGAGGAATTAGCCTTTTATTTAAGCCCTCCCCAAGGTAATCCAAACCAGGATTTCCACTTCTTCCCATCGCAACTCATTCAACACTATTCAGTCATACCTGTAGCTATTAGTGGGATGATGATTTAATTTATCATCCAAATGACCACCCCTTTGAAAGTGAAAAGGAGGACTATTAATAATTATGCTGAGACGATAGATGTAAACTGGGATTGTCCAAGGCAGACTGGAGTGAGTTGTCGTCCTCCTTATTGGTATCTGAATTGGCCTCCTAATCTGAAACATTCTTTAATTGTGGTTAAGCTCTTTATGGGGGCGGGGGGGGGGAGAGAGGGAGAGTGTACGTGTGTGTGTGTGTGCGCGTGTGTGCGTGCGTGCACCCATGCACAAATGGATCAGAAGTGTGTACCTGGTTTCACTGGAGGTTGGGGGGATTAAAGATCCTCCTCCTTATAGGAATTTATTTTCTAAAACATTATTTCTTCTTGGCTTTCCAATTTAATAACAAAACTGCTTCAACAAAACATCAAGTCAACTGAGGAATTGAGAGGTTTTCCTGGATGGACATTCTAAAGCAATAACTTTTTTTTTTTTTAACTATCCATTGTGCCTTTATTTTTAAATTTTTTATTGGAGTATAGTTGATTTACAATGTTGTGTGAGTTTCAGGTGTACAACAAAGTGAATCAGCTATACATATATATGTATCTACTCTTTTTTAGATTCTTTTCCCATATAGTCATTTTCCCATATAGGTCATTACAGAGTATTGTGTTTTGGAGTTCCTAGTGTGTATGTGTGTCTCTCTCTTTCTTTTTATTAAACAGATTTCAGGGTAGCCTATTGTTTTCTGTCCAGGGTAAAAAACAAAGGACCATATGACCCATAATGATTGCAAAAATTAAAAGGAAAGTGAAGTTTTTTGTGACCTGAACTTCTTAGAACGTGAGGACTTATCACAAACAGAGCTGTCCAGAAGTATTAGAAAACCAGATTTGAGAATCTTTGCTCCCAAAGATCCAGGATCATCTCAGATTTGATTGCCTAGCTTCTTCTATATTGACTTTAATGAGTTGTAAGTCATTCCCAAGGGAATATCTTGAATGACTTTTTATCAACTGGCATTATCAATGTCTGTTGTCTAATAGTCAACAGAAATGATTGAGTCATCCCAGTTACAATTTTGAGTCCTTCCTCTTTGGATAGAATACACTTTATAAGCCTTTTAAAAAATGGCCATCAGAGCGGAGAAGGGGGAGGGTGTGTGTGGTGTGTGTGTATTGCATGCCTCCTGGCTTGAAGGGAAGCAATTGCCCCACAAAGCATGCATTACAGGGATGGTGAAACCCCAGAGTCTGCCCCTGGGTTCAGGCCTTGACGGTTGGCAGCTGGCCTTCAGGGTATAGACTGCCTCATCATTTGGAATTTTCCTCTTGCCTCAACATAATGAGGTCAGTGCCTCAGTGTCTTGGAAATTGAAGCTCCTCTTGCCTGGGATGATTATTGGATGTGCAAACAGTGTTTATTGGGAGGCCCCTTTTGGATTTGGGGCATTAGAAAGGATTTACTGGAGTGTAGATTTTTTGGTGAGGGGGTCTTTTTTGTTTTTAACCTTCAAATCACTACATTATTGAAGGATGGTTTTGTCAGGTTATTTGTAAACATTTTATGCATTTTATGTAAGTGGAAATTTGTCACGCTGTTATCATATATTTCTAGAAATCTCGATAGAGCCCAGGGTAGCCAAGTAGAAATTTAGCTAACTCAGCTGATCTATCCACAGTTCTGTTGAAACAGTTGAAAAGTAATACTGTAATAAAGTCTTTTAAATGTGTGCCTCTATGTCTCTTCCTCTCCCTCCCTCTCTCTCTCTCTTTTTAATAAAGAAAGTTCAGGGTAGCTCGTGTGACATTCTCTCATACTGCTACTGTCAGTTTTAGAAAACCGATGTCACTAAAATATGAAAGTACTGGGGTGTACTTGAAGGAAGTACTTTAAAGGTTACTAAATCCATTCTGCCAACCTGGTGGTGCTGGGGAAGCAGCTGTAGCTTTGAATCCATTTGGCAGGAGGAATAAAAAGATTTGGCTTGAATAGCCAAGTCCTTGAACTCATGGTTCTTGCTATATTACACAGACCATATATATGAACTTAAAACTACACGATATATATGAACTTGAGACTTTGCCATCAGGAAGACAGAAGCCCACAAGTGCAGAAACAAAATTTCGTGAGACAATACTTACCTTTATTACATTTGATGCATTCTGATATTTTTCTATTTTATTCTCTATTCCTTCTTATTTCAATTGAAAAAAAAAGTTGGCTATTAACCAGTAAAATGATTTCACTGCCCATTAATTGGTTGTGAGCTGAAGTTTAAAAAAATGAGCGTCTAAACAGCAGTTTTCGTGGGTGGGTATGCATGTCTGAAGGCAAGGACCATGAGGTAATGTTTTCCTATCAGTGGTGTTAATAAGTGTAGCTATAATAAAACATCAACCGTTTAGTTAATTAGAATATTTACCATAATAAATGCTGTGGGATTGATTTCTTTGTGAATAGTGCATTTTGTCTGCTAGGATGAAGTAACTGAGTGTTTCCAATCAGCCCAGACGACAATCCTTACAATCCTTCTTGTTGATGTTAAATGGACTATTGAAATTGCATTTTGTCTGTGTGTCATGGCTGGTAATGAGCACTGTTTTGTCATCGTTAGGGTTACCAGAACAGCTGTTGACACCCAAAGAATGCCTGAGAACACCCGTTCAGTAGCAAGAAAACAAGGAATATTACAGTTTAACCCTTGTCTGTTCCATGTGATGCCAGATGCTAGGGGTCCTCGATCAAAGTATAGAAAGGAATGTTCTTTTTTGTCTTTGGTATTCATTGTTCTTTGCCATTTAGTAAACAGTGCTCCGGATTTAGAGTATTTTATATTTTCCTCTTTAGAACACATCTCACACTTGAAAACAGGCTCTGTTTAAAAAGACAAAAAACAAAAAAAGCCCCGAAAACAAGTGGAACTTCTTTCAATATTAGAAAATACTATTGCATTAGCCTAACTAGCTTTATTTTTTAAGTTACCCTTTTGAGGATGTGTAATTTACGTGACACATGCCTTTCGTGGCGGTGTGAGGTTTACACATTGGTGTTTCGCTCTCTCTCTTTTCTACCTTGTTGGGTTAGCATCTCCTTGAAGAACACACCCTTCAGTGTCTCCTAGGCTGTATTGCTTCACCGAGACCATAAACAATTACAGCATAAAATATTACCTTTGGAAATGAAGTCATGCATCTTTCTTAATTGCTGAACCCTTGTAATTCTGAAGTGGTTATGTCTAAGTCTGTCCTCACTCACACACTGGCTAACGCAAGCAAATGTGCCTGCACGTATAGGAAAAAAGTGAATCGCAGGGTTTCTTATTTTCTACTAATTATGCATGGAATGTGCAGGAGCAGGAATGCCAAAGGAGGAGTCATAATGATAGATTTGGAAAGGACCTTCGAAGTTAGCAAGTACAGAATATTTTTCAGTAGAGGAGGTTGAGTTCCAGAGGAGCTGGGATTTCTTCTTCCTAATAACGTCCTTTCCTTTCATCCCATGGCAGTAGATGGCTGCTAAAATGATCTTTCTGCAGCAAACGTGACATGCTTAAACTTCCTCTGGCATCTTTCCATGCTTTTAGAATAAAGTTGTGATTTCTAGAGGTCACACACAAAGGCCTTTGGGGACATACTTTCTGCTTGCCTTGGTAGCTTCTCTTGCCAGTTATAGCCATTGTGCTTGTAATACCCCAATTCCTGTGTAGTTTTATCTCTTTGACCACTCTGGTTTTATCTCATTTAACATGATATTCCCACTGCCTGGAAGGCACCCTCTACCCAAACAAACAAGTTATCTGATTCAGAGGCTTTAAATTTTTTTTTTTCCTATGAATCCAGTAATGACTACGTTTTACATCATGACCCTATATATATATATATATGAAATCTAAATAACTGTCATGAAACAATATTTATTCTTTTTCTGTGTGATGTGCTTAACTTTGATATTAACCATTCCTTATATTTCTTTTTAAAAGATGCCGTTTGTCACCCGCTGAATAGATTTCACATCCCTCTCTGTGCTGCCTGCTTCCTGCGGGAAGGTTGGAAGCGTTTGGGGAATGTTTTCGGTTGCACTAATTAGTGCACCGGGGCACCAGGGATGCCAGGCACCCAATAGTGAGCAAGACTGTCTTGCATAACGAAGAACTGGCCTGCACAAAAGCCAATTGCATCTCTGCTGGGAAATAGTGCCGACACAACGAGTGAGACCAGAGATTGAAATAGCAGCTCTCTATAAAGTAATATCTGCCCTTTCCAACTTGGCACCACTGCCCTGCCTTTGGAAGTCTCTCTCTGGTCCCACGTTAGGTTGACCATCTTCCCTTGCTCTGCCACGCGGATCACAGTACTTACTTACTGCTTTGTTATTGCAGAGCGCCCTTAGGATAAACACTCTGTCTTATTTGTCTTTATCTATCTGGGACCCAGCATACAGTCAGTTGCAAACCTAATAGGTGCTCAGTAAAGAGAGAATGAAGAGGCTTGGCCCAGTGTCCTGCAAGTGGATAACAGAGGCTGGAAAAACAACCAAAAAACAACAAAAAAGGCAACAAAACAAAACAAAACAAAACGCAAAATACCTGCAGGTTTCCTGACTCTCAAGCCAAGCCAGTGCTGTGCCTCATGTTATTTGGTTTTGGGCAAGTCCTGGAAAAGAGGATTTCTAGCCACAGGATGAATTATTTTTTCCTGTGGGAGAAACGTGAAGAGGTAGTATCATATATATACTTATTTATAAAAGGCCAACACAAGAATTGACGTTTAACTTATTGATACATACAGTAAAATACATACTTTTAGTATACAGTTCTAAGAGTTTTGATAAAGTTATACAATCATGTAACCACCAGTCAAAATCAAGATATATAGAGCATTTCCAGTGGGCCAAACTTTCCCTTTGTAGCCAAACTTTCTCCTAACCCATCCATTTATACTTAACATTGCTGGGTCATAGTCATAATTATATGTTTAATTTTATAAGAAACTGCCAAACTGTTTTCCAGAGTGGTTGTACCACTAGCAGTGTATGAAAGTTCCAGTTCTTCTATAGCCTCACTAGCACTTGTTATTGTCAGATTTTTTTTTTCATTTTAGCCATTCTAATAGCTGAGTGCTATCTCATTGTGATTTGATTTGCATTTCCCTAATGACTAACATTGAACATCTTTTTATGTGCTTTTCGCCATTTGTGTGATCATCTTTGGTGAAGCACCTATTCAAATATTTTTGTCCATTTAAAAATCAGGTTTATTATTGAGTTTTGAGAGTTCTTTCTGTGTTATAGATACAAATCCTTTATCCCATAGCGTTTTGCAAATGTTTTCTTCCAGTTTGTTTTGTATTTTTTCATTTTCATAACAGTGGCAATAGAGCTTTGGAAGTCTTTAATGGAAAAATGCTAAAAGGTTCTAAAACAGGGGTTTTAATCCATGAAAGTAGAAGATCATAAAATGAATTAAACATTCTTCTCTATATCTCCTGTAGCCAGAACTTTTGACTGTATTTTTATTATTTTTTAAGATTTGAAGACTATATACTAGGATATTCAAATACCTTAAACAGATAATGACTTTACACGGTGGTAACTCTTCTTGGCAGTGATGAACATTTATCTTTTAAGTGACAGTATGGTTGTTGTAGCAGTTCTCCTCTTAAGGATTGCAGGGCTTGGAGAATCAAGTTTTGGATCTGTCCACTGGGAAGCGCTGAGCCTTTGTGCTTGAAACACCAGGGAAGATGCCAGATAGTATGGAGCCAATTTATCCTGCTGCCTAAAATGGGAGTAGAGATATTTCACGTGGCGTCAGAAGGGTGTCCATCATGCCATCTAGTTGGATTCTAGCAGTGCAAAAACACGTAAGGTCAGAAAAATATCTCTAGAGCAAAATCTGACTAAAATGGCATCCATACCATTTTGGCCCCATTTCTGCAGTGTAACTAAAGAGCAGTGTCTTTACACATATGTAGCTGTTCTTATTGCTTCCAGAATGCAAGAATGCATTTTAGAAAGGTTAAACTTAATTACACATTGCAACAGTGTCTCAAGCGGTAATAAGTTAAGAATAGAGTGGAGTGATGGCTTTTAATTAAAAGAAAGTAAAAAACAGAACTGTGAATATATCTTTTGATATAAAACTTCACCATCCTAGCACAGTGCTTTGCACCTATGCGGATAATTGGGTGCTTTGTACATATTTGTTAAATGGGTGACAGTATATCTCCTTGTCTCTGGAAAAGAGACTTAACTAACCTCTTTTCCTTTTGGCACGGTGACTTCCAGGTGTGAAGCTCCCCTCCCATGATGTATGGCCTGCCAAAAATAGCATTGAGATATATTAAGTACTTATGCTTTCATTAAAATATATTTTCAGAGAATTTTTTTTCCATTTTGCAAATGAAGAATCTTAGGTGTCAGGAGATACATATGTTCAGAACGATAGCATTTCATGTTGGCAAAAATACATACCATCCAGAGAAAAAGAAGCTGGAATGACACCCATGAAATAGGACAGTGGTTATTTCTGGGTATTGATATTGTGGATGCTTTTCCCTGTATTTCAATTCTTTAAAAACAGTGAACATAGGTTGCTTTGTTATTATAAAAGTAGGGAGCAAAAAGAGATCACTTGCCCAAAGGTATGG
The DNA here is from genome assembly GCF_028023285.1 of Balaenoptera ricei. NCBI lineage: Eukaryota > Metazoa > Chordata > Mammalia > Artiodactyla > Balaenopteridae > Balaenoptera > Balaenoptera ricei. Next base: position 82,807,822 of record NC_082646.1, on the reverse strand, counting down.
AACCCTGTCAGAAAAGAAATTAAACTCTACGTAAGCTTTGTCTAGAACTTTGGTGGTGTATGTTATCTACACTACTTGTGCGTGAGAGAGACATTCCCTTCCAATGTGTTCTACCCAGGCCATTTTTCAAATTTAGGTTTAGTTTTTTGTTTTTGTTCAGACAGTAGACATCTGTTAACTGGAGAGCGGCCTGAAAATTTTTGGTGGATGACAAGACCCTAGAAAAGTCATTGGAATAGTATTAGTTCTTAATCATTATCAGCATGTGTCTGTTGAGTTTAAGGACATCACCACCACTTTCTGGAGAATATATTAGAGAATGATGTTTTCTCTAGAACCTGTTTGTAATTTATTAAACATAATTTATCAAATTCTCAGACTGCCGGGTAATATTTGACTTACTATTAACATTATGGCAGCAGCAGTGCAGTTTTATCTAACACAAATAGGAAGGTTTATTCAAAGTTAGATAACATGGGTCAATCACAGTATATTAAAATTAAATAATTCCATGGCAAAAGGCCCAGACCAGCAAGCATGTGGTGGCAGAGTCCACGGTGGTACACGCTGGGCCATCAGCAAACAGGTTAGGCTCGCTTTGGGAGCATTTTACAGGGATTTTAAAAGGTACCTTGTTGAAACATGATGTTCCTCTCTACTCTGTAGATACTTTAATATTAATGAATTTTATGAGGGAAAAAAAAGATGAGAGTTTAAGCACTGGGGAGATTTAGCAGTTTCAATTAAACAATTGCACCATTTCACTGTTAATTTTGAAATCAGTGACTGCTGGTGTTGGAGCATTCACCTTTATTTTCCTCGTGGGGTGATGTGCTTTTGCATTTTTGATCTCTGTTGTAAAAGTTGGGGAATATCGCATTGGGTGTGATATGCAGGCATGTGCCCTGTACCAGTTGCTGTACCTTGAAAGGCCCAACTATAAAGAAATCTGTTAGGGAACCAGTATGTATAGAAAAGATACATTCAGGCATTTTCCCCCTACTAAGCAAAAGCTCTAGGTTCTGTCCCCTGCTTCATCACTTACCCCGCTGGAGGTCCTCCTGATCTTTTTGAAAATGGCTCTTGTCTTTCCGGTCCTTCTAACAGTTTCCAGTAAGAATGTAATTTCCTCCCTCCCTCCCTTCTCTGTCAACAACTGGGCTTCAACTTTTTTCTTTTAAAACAAAGTACTTGATCTCAAAGAGCTCTTCTATCTTAACAGCTTCGACTCCTGGAGTTCTGGAGTTTAGAATCCGGTTTTGTAGTTAGGAACAACTCCAGGTTCTAGACCTTCTGCACCATTGAGTGTTTCCCTTGTGTAAAAGTGGTTTCTTTTCTGGGAAGGAAGGCCACCAAAGGCGGTGAGATTCTTGGCCTGCTGGCTCTCTGTCCACTAGATTCACACAGCTTCCAGGAGCAGCCAAAACACGGAGGATGATGAGATAACACCTGTTACTTATTTAGCTTCTTACATGTGACGACTTTTTCTGATCTTCACAGCATTCTGCAAGGTTTAGTTACTACTTCCTCCATTTATCCAAATGAAGAAGCTAGGACTCAGAAAAGATGAACAGCTTGCCCAAGATCACAGAGCTAGTGCTGGTGAATTGATAGGTAAGCCTTGGTCTCCCAAGCCTGCGCCCTTCCATCCATGCTGGGCTGGCTTCAAGTAAGGCCGTCAGTTCTCTTGATATTACTCTTCAGAGGTGTTTATGAGTCGGTGGTGCTCTGACCTTGTAAGATTATTTTGTTTTCTATGGTACACTTATTTTCTTTGTAGGAACGCAGGATGGTAGATCTCTCGGTTTAATTACAGATATTCCTGGCAAGATTGTGGTGCTCATAAGGAACGTCAAGGCACTGACCCAGAGGTGTTACCTTCTAGCTGAAAATTTTCTAGACCACTTTCTTTTACTTATGTATTTTAGTAATTTATAGGCATATGAGCCCAATATACTTGTAATTATTGGCTTAGGACTTCCATTTGTAAATGGTTACAGTTAACTCGTCACCCCCAGCATCCTTTCCAGCCTCAAGCTCTCTTGTCGGTATTGGTGATGTCAGGTCTGGAATATACTCTTAAGGCTGTCTGTAGGTTGTTTATCACCATTAGTCCTCATTATTTTAAATGAGTACCCACCCACCTTATACTCTGTAACTACATGTTTCCAGAGCTTCTCTGGAGATAACATCTTCCAGGTCCCCCCTCCCTTTCTTTTATTTATTTACTTTTTTCTCTTCCTTATTCACAAATGCTTTGTAACTGAGGCCTAGAAAATATGATGGAAAACACCTAGAAAGATAGAACTCTGAGTCTGTGAAATTCACATCCATTTGGAAACAAGTGTTGTTTCTGAACCTGAAGCTTTGAAACAAAACCTCACCACGTGTTTAACACATAGATGTATGCATTTTTAAAAATTGGAATGCAGGGAAGAGTGTGGTATAAATTCTCTCATAATTATGTGTCTTTTTCTGATGAGGCAGTCAGTCAGTTTTTCTGTTGCTGTGATACTCACCTGAATTCAGGTGTGCCAAACTTAAGAGGAAACAGTATGGAGTGCCTTCTTTTGTAAAGTAATAAATTATGGTTGTCCTTTCTCCTTTTATTGGAATGACAAAAGAACACCAAAATTGTATGATGTTTTACAGAATCACTGCTTACTCATTATTATTTTACTTTTCAACGTGAGTAAAAGTTTTGTTGCATTCTTAAGAGTGAATTTATTGGTTAAGGGCAAATGTGCTCCAGTGGGAGTGACTCAGTAGTTTTATAATGGCAAACTAGTAGTCTTTAAATTTTGCGTTATGGTAAATTTTTCAGAAACATGCCTTTTCCATCAGATGAACCTCATATATCTTCATCAGAGAGGATGAGCCCCTCCATGAAAACTACCAAAAAAAAGAAGAAAAAAGTGAATCACAGAAGTATATAATGTCAGGCCAGGAAGCCCCCCAGTCAATCAGTTCAACTCCCCCATTGTACAGATGAGCAAACTGAGGCCCAGGATGAAACAATATTCCATCTGACCCCTATTTGGGTGCTATTTCTCTCTCACCTTGCTCCAGTGTTTATGAAAAATGAAGGGTTCCCCCTCCCCCTTCTCCAGGGATAATGATAGCTGATTAAATTAGTATCAGGGCCTGCATTTAAAAATAATAATTCCTTGAGAAGTATATTAATTTTGTTTTTCTTGTAAGTTATCTTTAGTAGAATTTGAGTTGTTTTTAATGATAGACAATTTTGGAATGCATGTGAATCCGTATGGTCTTGGGATTCGTCTCCAGAGAATTTTCAGAACTTTGTTTCTTCAATGGCTAAAGCTATTTATAGCTCTTGTTTTTAATCATCAAGCAGAAGCGCTCTTCCTGAGATTCATTGATGATTGTGCCAAGGTCTTGGAGGCAGTATCCGTCCCTCTTTTTAACCTTGGTAGGACTCAGGGTTTGCTTTATGTCTTAACTACGTACTGGAGCAAAGTAGCAGGATTCAAATGATATTTTAGAAGACTCAGAGTTTGGAGTTAAGATCTTGGACTGTGGAGCTCACATTTCCTGTTACACCACTTGTTGGTGGCCTCAGGGAGGTTACTTTGCCCCAGTAAGCCTTGGTTTCCCCAATCGTAAAGTGAGATTTGATACGCAGTCTTATCCCATGATCAGTACTCTCAACATGTTAGCTGCTACTGCTGTTTTTGCAACTGCCATTCTTATTATTCCCAAGCCAAGAAGTTTTCCAAACCTGCCTTGGGAAAGGCTAGTAAGAAGAGATGCAAGTACCATTTCTAAATGTTCGTGAGAGGAAAGATGGGGAGAAGGGACTCACCTACCTTGATACTCAAGGTGTCCTTTAAAGGAAATTTTTACCTGACCAAAGTAGTGAAAAGAACAGTGGTATTGTTGTCGGCTGGTTTTTGTGTGCTTGATGTCTCTGCCACCTCCTTAGACTATTATGTCTAATCCAGTTGTGGGAAAGTCACACGTGTGAATTTTCATGGTGGTTTCTAGAAAGGAGAGACCTCTGGGCTGAGCCAGATAATTTAACAGCAAATAAGAGGCAGAGGCATCTGGGTAAGGCAGGCAACCCAGAGCCTGCAGGGGCTGTCCCTGGTGAGGCTGCCTTCAGCTGCCTTTCACAGTGTCCAGATTAAGTAGAGTGTGGAAGGGGAAAGCCAGTTCAAAAGGCAGCTGCCAGGGAAGAAGGAAATGGTTAATAAAGAATTTTTTTCAGCTGCTTGAACTAGTTAATTGTCAAGTGATATCGTCGAGTGAGTACCCTCCTTGCTGCTGCCTCTTTAAGGAAAAACTGGAAATGGACCGCATACCTGTCATGTATGCACTTGTTTGCAGCCTGCATCTGTTCATAGGCTAAAAATGAAATCTACTTACAGCTATTACCTGGAGGACTTTTATAGGTTTTGCAGAAAATACAACTGGGGTACAGTTAGGACCTGTTTTATTATCCCAGACAGTGGCTTAAGAAGCCATCCGTACCTGCAGATCTCTTTTATCAAGTTCTGGGTATTCATTGGTTTATTTTTATCAGGTACAGCACTTTGAATACCAGAGCAATGAAAAGCCACATCGGCTCACTTATTGTAGGTCTTTGGAGACATTTTTTTCCAAGAATACTTAAAGGGTGAAAACCCAGGATCTGGGTATGTTATAAATGATGGGACGTAATTTATAATAAAAGATTTAACTTTTCTGTTTTCCGAGCATTGCATTCTGAAGCTAAATTATGACTATTCCTATGTCTGTCTTCTATGCTCATTTTTCTTGCTTCTTTACAAAATTTCGGCACCTAATTATTTTTCTGTTGACTTAAGTGCTTTAAGTCTAATATCACTTAGTTAACAATCTTCTTAACTTTGTTTTCCAGGGATATCAGCATGAACAACATTACTCACTTACCAGAAGATGCATTTAAGAACTTCCCTTTTCTAGAGGAGCTGTAAGTATTCTTTCGAGAAATGTTTTTTGGTTATTTGTTTGTTTCTCCTGTTCTCTTTGGGAGCTCTTATGACAGAGATAGTCTGCCGTTTCTCAGGGGGCACTCAGAGAGCTTGGTTCAGTGGCCTTTGTACAGAGGAAATCATATGTTTTGGGGCAAAACAAATTTGAGTTTTTAAGAAGTATGATTGCTGAAGTTATTTTTGAAAGCCAGAATGAAAAATGCTACTTCCATAGGACTTTTTTGCCGCAATTCTTATGACCATGAATGCTGCAGTGACACAGGTTAATTACAGTGTTATCCCAAGATAACAAGCCTGCAGTGTAATTACCGTGGTTGCCACAGGACTTGCTGTGTGGATAACAGAACCATGAAGAATAATCCAAAGTATTTCAGGGTCATGATGCGGCAGACAGCCTCTACGTGAATGAGCAGAAAACTTGTCTCCTTGGACATTGGCAGGTGGTCTTGGGGGTTGGGATGAGGGCGTGGAGCATCTTACGGGTCTCTGAGAACACCTTTAACATTAAGGCTGTTTCCGAACTTGGCAGTGGCATCTCACTGCCAATTTAACAGTTTCCAAAATTGGAAATTTAACAGTTTAAAATTTCCAATTTAACAGTTTACATGGGGGAAAATTTCTTTCCACCTGTTACAACCTCCATTTTGTTTTGCTCTCCACACTTATTTGAAGTTCATCATCAAAATAAGCACTTTTAGATTTTATAGGAATTGGGAACGATAGATTTTAAGAATCCAGGTTAAAAAAATAAAAGCAGAGTTGACTCAAGTTAAATGGAGGCTTTTAAAAACGGCTAAGCCAGTGGGTTATGTAATATGTAGAGGCAAGAAGGTGACAGTTTGATGGTAAGAACATCAAAGAGCTATGGCCCTGAAGGAATCTAAATTCATATTACGGATTGTGCCCTACAGCCAGCTGTTGAGTATTAGATCCAAGTCAGTGACTGTCTCCTATCTTAACTCGGCCCCTCCCCGCACATGGGGAACAGGAATCAAATATAAGCCAAGCAGGTTGTGCTCGCCTCTTCTGACAGAGTATTGAAACAGCAGTTAAGGATTTAGTGAAGTTAAGGAGAAGTTTTCCTTCCCACACTGCTTAGTTGAACATAATGTTCCCACAGAAAAAATTGGACAGAGATTATTTGCCACTTCCAAGCTTGTGAACTGGGTCAAGTTACTTAACCTCCCTCTGTTCAGTTTCTTTGTCTTTAAGGTGCAGATAAGACAGAATGAATTAAATAGATGTTAAGTACTTAGGACAGTGCATGAAGCAGAGTGAGTGTTATGTAAATGCTGGCTGGTATTTATTTCACTATTTTAAAAGTGCCTAAAGGGGAAACAAAGCTGCAGCCTATATACCAACTGTTGCCATTGGTACAAGGTTTAAATGTTATGTTTTACTTTATTTTTGCCTTTTTTTTTCTTGAGTGAACATTAATTCTTTTGTAAGACATAGCTCTTCAGTTTTAATTAAACATTTAAATTCAATGAAAAAGCAGTGAACTATGTATTTGAATCCCTCACTTCCCTCCCTCCCAATCAAGCTCTAGGATGCTTCACCTATTTCTTTTTATTTCACATACAGTTTTAGACTTTAGGATTAGTCTCCCTTTACAGAAGTAATTATTCAGCGAAAGGCCATTAATGAGCAGTTGTTCAGCCGTTGTATCACCACCAGGAATGTGAGACGCACCAGGTGGGAAATGGAGAAGCCCTCGATGCTCTGGGTGGGTGGTGTGTGCCGACCAGTTTGTCGATGCCTTTGGTTGCCAGCCAGGGCACTTGGAGGGATTTGGTAGTGGGTGCCTGGACGCAGAGTCCGCCCTGGTTAATCTCTGCTTTGTGAAGTTCGCATCTTGGATTTCTTAAAATCTCAAATGACCGAGCATATGTCAAGCTCATGAATTCTGTCAACCGAGAGTTTTAATTGGAACCAAATTGGATTTGACTGCTAGTTCTTTGTAGGAGGTCATGTTCTCTCTGCATTCTGCTTATGGCAGTGAGGAAGCCCATCAAATCAAGTCTGTACAGCTTCTCCAAATACTGTATGGGATTTCAAAAATGAATTCAGTCGGAGAGTTGATGGTTAATTTTACAGAATTCTTCAGAATAGTCTTTAATATGCTGGGAATACTTAAGGCATTCAAGGGAATTTCTTTTCTATGTTAATAGAATCAGGGTAAGAAGCCCATGTTTTTTCTTTATAAAACACTGCAGTTGAGCTCGACATTCCAAAATGATGCTGCATGAGTATTGTAATATTTCATAAACAGCGTCACCCTTTGTCCAGAAGTCATCTGGAAGTCATTTAAGCGTGATTGTGAAGCTAAAGTGCCCTGAGCAGAAATGAGTGATTTACTGAGGATTTTTTTTTTTTCCCCCATGATAGTTAATAAGGTGCGCTTTACAAGATGTGACTGGTTTGGCCGAATTTTATATGATAATCCAGAATGCTGGGAATATTGGGTGGAATCACTTCCCAACTTAATAAGTGTTTATAGATACTTACACATTCACTTATTCTTTCGACAAACACTGAATCCTTCTCTGTGGTGGGTGCCAGGGATACCGAGACAAGTAAGTATGGTGTTTGTCCTTGGAGCTGACAGTTAGTCTAGAGCTGTGCTGTAGCCACAGGTGGTTATTTAAATCTAGATTTACAAAAATTAAAATTAAATTAAAAACCCAGTTCTTTAGTTGAATTAGCCATCTTTCACGTGCTCAGTAACCACCTGTGGCTAGTGGCTATTGTGATGGACAGTGTGGATATAGAAAGTTTCCATCATTGCAGAAAGTTCAGTTGGATAACATGGGTCCAGAGGGATAGGTGGAACCAACACTTGGTGTGACGTGGTAAAGACTGTCCAACAAGTGAATGCTGGGTCAGCAGAAGCCTGAAATAACCTGTTTACTTGAGACTGGAGGATTTGGGAAAAGCTTTGCAGAATAGCTTCAGCTGAGTCTTGAAGGACACATGGGAATTAGCCAGGTGAAGATGGGTAGTAAGGGCACTCCAGGAAGACCCTTATAGCATGTGCAAAGGCATGGAGGTAGACATTTCAGAAGTGTTAGGACACTTAGGGAGTGTTAGGAAGTTGTTAGTTATTCCAGTTGAAATACAGAGAAATGTGAAATACTGAAAGGTAGAGAAATGTTAGGAGATGTGGCCAGATCATCAGGGGACTTTTTTAAGCTAAGGAGTCTAGGCTTTATCCTGAAGGAGTTGAATTGGGTATGAGGGTGAGCTAGAGGGAGGCGACTAGGATTCTTTGTCCTGAATGACTAGATGCCATTCACTGATGTTTTTTCCCCCTTCTTTCTCTGGGTATCTAAAAACATAGGCTCTGGCCCTGAATTCAATCCATAAAATGTCTAAAATCTTGGGACAGTCTCTTGATTTTCTCACCTCAGTTTCCTACTCTTTAAAATGGGACTCTTCACAGTAGTATTGTAAAGGGAAGAGGGGATTATTTACGTAAAAGTGCTTTGTGACCATGAAGTGCTACACTGACATGAGTAATGTAAATTTCACTAATCCCCTTAAACACTGCAGTCTTTCTTGAAGTATTTGGGGGAGAGGTTGTTTTGCCTGGAGATGGGAATTGGAGTGGGCCGATATAGGTTTCTGTTAGCGACGTGAAAGGAAAGGCAGAATTTTTGGAAAATATTAATTTAGCATCCACAGGATTGGTTGTGTGATGTGATGCCGCCGCAACTATTTTTGGCTCTCCTTGGGACCTGTCAGGGCATTGGTAGCCATTTAGGGAATGGCTGAAATGTGGAGTTGTGAAATTGATTTAATTAGAAACAGCAGAAGGAATATCCAACTACTTTTCTGTAGGCTCCCACTGAGAAATCCATGGATGTTACTTTGAGCTTAGATGTTGCAACAGCAGTGGAAACCGTTGCCAGCTTTGGCACTTGCACAGTTATTGTTTAATACATACTATAAGACTGGCCTAGTTCTATCCATGTCAAAATGTACTTTGACTTTAGAACTCTTTGCAATGCTAAAGTGAAAATTAGGTCTCTGAGTACTCGTTTTTTTGGTACGTAGGACAATTAATTCTAAGTAGAGGCATTACTTTACAAAAGAGGACTAGTAAGTAATTTGAACAGGGAGATACAGAGTGGGTCAAAACTAAAAATTTTAAATACTTTAATTTAGCCAATACTTACATATAAGACTGTATACACACACATACGTGCACACAATATTCAATGTGTGTAGATTTTTTTCTGAACCATTTGAAAGTAAGGTGTAATCATAATTTTCCTTTACCGCTAAATAGTGCATTGTTTATTCCAAAAACACAAGGACGTTTGCTTAAATAATTGCAGTACTATTGTCAAACTCAGAAAACTAGCATTGATATGTATTATCTGGTCTGTAATTCTTATTCAGATTTGATAGCTGTTCCACTAATATTCTTTATAGCAAAAAAAAAAAAAAATTCTGGTTCAGGATACAATTTAGAACCACAAGCTGCACCTGTTTGCTGTCTTGCTAATCCATTTTGAATTTCTAAAACTATGTTTTGTGGTCTCTATTTGAGTTACTGCATATAATTAAAATTGGTCAAGCCTGGCAAAGGGAAATTATTTTAGGGTTCAATAGAAATAATAATGGCAGCCAACATTTATTGAGAGTTTATTATGTACCAAAAACTTAGTGCATACTATCTGGTTTAATGTTCACAAGACCCCTGTCCCAATGAGGTAGATAGAATTTATCATGACCCTGATTTATAGATGAGGACATGGAAGTTTTAGAGAGGTGATAAACTCTCTGGGTCATATAGTAAATAGCAGAGCCAGGATCTGAATACATGTCGATCTGATTCAAGTCTTTCCTCTTAATTTCTAAGCTGTGATACTGCCTCAAGAGGCACAGGATTGGAAGGAAGCTTAAGAGGACATCTATTTACTGTCGTCTACAATTCTAAGTATGTCCACAGCTAACGATCAAAGGTGGTTGGCTGCCCAACATTCCCCTTAGTAATAAGTTCATTGAACAAAACACTTGTTAACAGGGAGGTCTTCCTAGAATGAGGTTTTCTGGTCTAGCCACACCATCTTATAGATGAGAATATCAAGGCTCAGCAGTAGATGAGTGACTTGTTCCAAGTGCCGCAGTGAGTATGTATCTGAGCCAGAATTAGACCTACCTAGTTCAGTGCCATGTCCACTATATCCTGTCACCTTTCATATCTCTGAGATGCATAAGTAGTCTCAAATAGTCTTACTGGGTTGTTTAGAGTTCTAGAAAATAGCTGACCATTGTTCTCTTCCAGTACTTACAAGGAATTTCCTTTGCTTCCAAACTAACGTTTGACTTGCTTAACATTTACTCCCTTGATGAAGGCTTCTCAGATAAGTTTTATCAAGTGCAATAATTTCCCCCAAAAGGCAAAAGAGTTCCTCAGTTGCTCCAGTGATATTTGACAGTTAAAAATATTACATTCTTTGAAGCATTCTCTTGTCCCACTTTTTAGTGCTCTGATAGGATGACTTGGTAGCGATGATCCCTACACTTGCTGTTGGGAAGTACATAATCATCTCACAGAGGAGTATCAATGCTCTGATTCATACCATTCCCTGTGTGTCATGTGGAGAGCTCTCAGATTAGGTTATAAGGATGAAAAGAGAAATGGAGGGACCTTGTACTAATTGGACCTACTATGTACCAGATAGGCCCTCCTAGAACAACCATTGTTTTGTTTTAACTCATAAAATTCTGTAAGCTATATTTATTCCCATTTTGCTGATGAGGAAGCTGAGTGTTTCCTCAGAGAGGTTGAGTAACTTTCCCAAGGTCACACAGCATTTTAGTAATGGGCCTGGTAGATGTGGAAAGGATGAGGAAAGACTTATTAGACAATCCATTGATTCACCAAACTTGTGTTAGGTAAAGCACTATGTGCAGTGTTGAATTAAACTGGGATTCTTGCCTTCGAGAGAGATGAGTGAATGGTGTTGTAGAGTTACAGGAGTTCAAAGCAGAAGGGAAATAACTTCAAGCAAAAAAGATTAAGGGAGGCTTCATCAAAGAGCTGGCATTTCTGGAGAGCCTCGAGGGATAGTAGGAGCTATTCATGAGGAGATGTGGAAAAAGGAGGTTGAGCAAAGATATGGCGACAGACTGGGATAGGGAGGAGGAAAGCTGTGGTATTTGGTCTGAGTTTAGGGCTGAATTCCTGAAAGGAAATTATGGGAAAGAAACCTTGAAAGGAGTTCAGGGCCAGGCTGAGGACCTTTCTTGGCAGACTCATGGAGGGGTATCAAGTTTTGAGTGGCTATGGAAGTTTTTTGAGCTAGGAAATGACTTGATCAGATGTGACCTTCCATCAGTATAATCTCATAGCAGAGGTTAGGATGCTTGGGATTGAGAGAGGGTAGGAGACAGATGAAGATGATAATGGCAATAGTCCAGGTGAGACTTGTGAGACTCTGAACTAGGGTAGATGAGAGGCAGTGAGAGGGAGGAGGGAACTCAGCCAAAGATGTTATGGGAATAGAAGCAAGAGGACATCTCAGCTGGGATGACAGGGGGTGTCATTGATAACACTTCATTTTTAGATTACCAGGAGTCTGGTGGTGCTTTGACAAAATGAAAGACCATGCAGAAAGAGAAACTGTTTCAGAAGAGAAGACAGCATATGCAGTTTTTGAACATACATCTTGAATTTAGGTGAGAGGTGGGTAGGGGTGTCTGGAAATACAGGTGTGGAGTTGAGACTAGAGATTTATGGGTGTGGATTATAGAATGGAGTTTCATGGGTATAGATTTCAGAGTCTTTTATTTTGAGGGGATTACTGGAAACATTAGGTTGAAAGAGCTTGCCAAGGAAGAGAGGGTAGAAGGAAAAGGAAGGAGGCCAAAGACAACTTGCTGGGAAACACTTGAATCAGGGTGTGGGAAGAAGACCGAGTGCCAGAGGAGCAGGAGAACTAGGGCAGAACTGTGCCCGGGGAGCTGCAGGAAGGGAGGTTTTTCACAAGAAATGAAGGCTCAACATTGACATGCTAGAGAAAGGTGCCCACAGCCAGATTATGAGAAAAGGCCTTGAATTTAAGTTGTGTTTTTTTTAAGAGTCATTTCTACTGAGGGTTGTGAGAGTAACTTTGGGATAAAGAAGTTCATCATGAAGCAGGCACTTGGGGTCTGCTAGTAGGTAGTTTCTGGTTTGGGGAGAGAAGATAAAGTTTGGAATATGTCCAGTATCTGACAGGAGTCCACAGGGTGTAAGAGACAAAAACCCAGCTGAGGCATAGAAGATTTATTGTTTCATGTAGATCTAGGAAGTCTAGAGGTGGAATTGGCTTCAGATTGTCCTGGATCTCGAGGTTTCACAGTTGAGAGAGTTTTCTCATGCTTTCCATTTCTCAGCTTCAGTTGTCTCTACTTTTGTGTTTTGGCTTTGTTCTTTGTTCTATAGTGGGAGAAATAACCTTCAGCAGCCCCCACGTACATCTTTGCATCTTGAGATCCAAGATGAATATCTAAAGTCTTCCTTGCTGCTTTCAGCAGAAAAGTCCTAGGAGAACTTTCGTTGTCCAGGCTGGCTTCATGTGCCTATCCTTGAACCAGTCACTCTCTTCTGTTTGGGTTGGTATGGTCCATCCTGGGTCCTGGGCTCATCCTCACTAGGACCACCTGGAATAGAGAAGAAGTCCCCCAAAGGAAGCAGAAGGGGGAAGGAAGACACGCCTGAGAGAAAGAAACCATAGTTATCACGGCTCACTGGAACCTAGTGAGTAGACAACTGTAGGAAATGTTTGTTTACTTGGGTCAACCTGAAATGAACAAAGGATCACTGAAGAATAGGAAGGTTAAAGCCTAGATAATATAAATTTACAGTGGAACCAACAGGCTCTGTAACTTTGTCCTATAGTGCTTAGCAGCTTAGAAGTAGAGGCAGTGAAACATGTGATATACTCAGAATTGGGGTTTGATAAGTTAGTGTTTCATAAGCAACTAGGGGAAATCAAGCAGGAGAATCAACAGTTCGTTGTTAAAGTGTTTCAGGTGGGATTCAGAAAGTGTAGAGAGGCTAATGAAACCACAGTTTGCTGGCTCATTTACCTATTTTAATCAAAGCTAATTATTTGTTCTTTGACTAAAAGTAGTACTGACTACAAGTAAGTGAAAATGTCTTTAATATTCTACTGGCATGATTGAATTTTCCAGTAAGGAAATAGGCTAAGTCATTTCTTTCATGTATTGTCCACTCTTAGTCAAGTCATGCTTATTTAACACAATTGTTTTATGCTTTAGTAGAATTTTAACTCAGAATTTGTTCATCATTTTCCCCTGCTGGACTTTATGTATACGTCAAAGATTACGTTAGAGCTGCTAGAAATATTTGTATCATTGATGCACTTGCCTTTGTAAGGAAATGATCCTAAAATTAATGGATACTCAATTTTTAAAGTCTGGATGCATAGAAAGATAAGGAGAAGGGAGGAAAAGTAATCACCTATTATCTTGCACTGAGCAATACCCACGGTTAATATTTTGTTGTTTATACTTCCCGACTTTTCTCTTAGTATATGTATGTAATTTCTTTTCTCAGCATGATTGGTTAAGACCAATCAGAATTTACTCATGGAGCTAAGTCATATTTGAATAAACCCAGGCTCTGCCACGAAGTCTTGAGTGGGTATGTGGTAGGCAACCAACAGTATGTACCATAGTTCCTCTCTATCCAATTCACAGCTTACCCATTTTATTCAGTCTATTTTGAGCCCTTTCTGCCATAAGAAGCCTTCCCTGGTCCTTATCCAAATTCCTCTTGCACTTTCTCTGCCCCTCACCATTTAATGCTGGATTGAGTGCCTTGTTATTTTGTGCTCTAAGCGTGTCAGTATGCACCTGTCTATTCAACTCCATGGACTTTCCTCTAAGAGCAGCACTTATTGTCACACACCTCCTGCATGACCTTTGGTGACAGTGACCACATTTTTGAATTTGAAATTGAGGGAAGGGTTAAGACAAAGGATCTCTTCTTATTTTGAGTTTATTATCAGCCTATATAAAAACTAAATTCCATTGACGTCTTATGTTTAATGAATTATCCTTATTTAAAAGAAAAGAAATGAGAAATGTCTTGGGAAAACTCAGTACTTAACTTTGCCATACCTATGGTGTTTGGCTTGTAGTAGAAGGTCAATATTTGTTGGTTGATGTTAGCTGTAATTTTTTTTTTTTAAGCTGTAACATGTTTCCTCATATGGCTAGATATTACATGTGTTTAGTGCCAGAAGATAAATGACTAGGTTGTCAGGATAAACTTTGCTCAGGAAATGTAACTATTGCCGGGGTTTTTATTGATTTACCTATAAAATAAAGCCTTCTATGGGTTACTTACTCTAAGAGGAAGTGAGAGACACAAAAGGGCAGTCGGGTGCCGATGGAACTTAAGTTTCTTGAATTGAATAAAGCTCTTTTAGTATGTGGAAGAGTTCTAGATGGCCTGTAGACTGAGTTTTAGCAAGGACAAGCTTATTTTTTGTTAAACATTACTACTTTCATTTTTGTGCATTTAGACAGAACTATGTAATATGATATATATATGAAATAATTTTCCCCTCTCTGCAAAGGAAGACTACATTAAAAAACCTTGGGAATAATAAGGGTTCTTAATACATGCATGTTTAAAAAATATATTTAATTTTTACATATTCTTCCATGAAAGTTATATGAAAGTATAAAACTCTTCCCCGGTATGTGAAGAAATAGGGTAAAACATTGTTAGTTGATTCAGGACTCTCTGCTCTACTGTGGCGGATGAAGTTTATTTAACCTTGGTGGGAAGAATGTCCAAGGAGACCTGTCAAGGATGCTAGTCAGTGGTTGGCCCTCGGCATTACCAAGAAAAGAGCCACATCCTTTGGTCCTTTGGAAGTCAGTCACAAAACAACATGGTTTTGTTTCTAGAGTTTCCATTATTTTGTTTTGATCACCTTATTTTATTTCTAAGATTTACATTCTTTAGCTATGCTGTAGGATCTTAGACAAGGCACAGAGGAAACAGAGGCTCACTTTCCTCACCTGTTTAAAAAAAAAATAACAGGAGCAGGCCCACTGCAACATGGTGGGGTAATGACAATGAAAACTGTTACACAAATGTTAGTTTTTGTTAAGATGTACTGATACCAAATATCCCTAAATGGGAACAGTACACTTCCTGAGCTCTCAATTTTTCACAGGAGCCAGCAGAGTTCTGAGCCCATAGTAGGGCCTTAAGGTATAAATAAATAGATGATTAAGGACTTATTAGAGGTACACATTATCAGTTTTTTTTAAATTTTACTTTTAAAACTGTTGCAAACATTTTGGGTCCTGCTGATGTCAAATTATATTTCATAGGAGAGCGTCGCTCACCTCCTGTTGGACGCTTTCCCGTGCGTGGCCTTCCTGGCCCAGTTCAGTTTTGAACTGGACGCGCCATCTCTGAAGGCAGAGTCAGGGCTCGTGGTTGCATCTGTGGAACTTGGCCCAGAGCGTGGCACCGTGCTGGTGCACCCACTCGAGAGAATTTAATGGCACCGCAGGAGGGGCAGCCCGGATGTGTGTGGGTCCCATCTGGGAGAGGTCGTATGCATGGCGTTGAATGAGGATCTCTTGGGGGTGGGGACACGTAGGTGTGGAAAGAAATGGTGAGGGAGGCGAGAAGCCGTGGCCAAGGGGTAGATAAACGGGGCCCAGAAGGGAAGGGTGGTGCTCACTGTCGTTCTTCTGGCAGGACTTGCCACAAGGCCAGGCCATCCGGTAACCACCTCTGCAGAGTGGCGGTGGGCATGTGAGCGGCTGGGAGGCTGTGGCTCTGTCACCTATGGTCCAGGTCCTCTCCACCAGGGGACGGAGAAATTGCCACAAGCAAATCTCTCTATTGTTTGCCTGCAGCGCGTGCTGGGGCCTGGGCCTTCCTGCTGCAGTTGCTTTGCCTCCCTCTGCTGGCTCCTCCCCATGGCTCCTCACAACAGCTGCTGGAAGCTTCTGACCCCTCCTCCGCCCTCCCCCTAGCCAGCCCATGTGTCTAGTCAGTGTGGATAGTATAGTCCTTACCCCACTGATTCTTGGCTGGAATTCCAGCCAAATGGCTACGGGGACATTTCTGTCATAGACCAGAAGAAACCTAGATCCAGGCACTTCTCAGAGACATGACACCAATTGGCATACTGTCTATTTCACACTCGCCTCTCTTGTTGCTTTAAATTGCTTCCCAAGTGAAGAAATCCCAGTCTATTCAGCGCATCTCACGAAGGTAGGAACCCTCTGGCACAGGTGACCATGGACCAGTGTCCATTTAACCAGCGCTGTTCCTGCTTTCCTTCTTCTGGGAGGGATGGCAGATAGAAAATATCATGTAGCATATGCATTAAGAATCGAGGATATAATTGAAAACTCTAGCCTCCCCTAGAAGGAGCCCCTAATGTGAATCCATGGTCCTTATGAATAAAAGTGCACACAAAACAGACTCATAAAGACATCATATGCTGAGACACTTGTATCCTGTTTTCCTGGAACGGTTCCAAATCCGAAGGGAACGTGGAAGGCTAATGGATCAGTTTCCCTCTCCTCCACCCTTTCTCTGTCTCTACCCTCTCCATCTCTGCTTCTGGGACTGTTTTAACAAGCAGAATAAATAGGAGTTGCCTTGAGATAGACTGTGTCCCCATTTGAAGTCCTGCTAGACTTGTTTTAATTCTGTGTGATTGTGTGCACGACCAAGCGTGTGTTGAGATAACACTGTTGACCGGGAGATGGTGTTCTCATGCTCAAGGTCCATCCCACTTCCTTAAGAAAATATACTACCAGAACAGGTTAAGAAAGAAAATTGTTGCCATAGCACTTTCAAATCAAGCCCAAGTAGTTCTGTCCCGTTAGGAGAGCAGAGGGGAGTGGGGGAGTAGCAATGAAACAAGAGGAGAAAACATGCAGAAAAGCGAAGTCAGCTTTCCCCACACCTTAAATAGCAGTGTTACCTTTTTTGAATCCAGAGTCTTATACTGGGGTTTAGTTGAGGCATTACAGCAAATACTGAGTGTCTGTTTCATCGAAGGTCCCACACAAGAGGGTCCAAAATGAATACGACCTAGTCACTGCCCATAAGGCACCTATAATACAGTTGAAGGAGTTGCAACAAGTTCATAGTAACCAGAGGCAAAATAAGATGCACCCGATGAGAGAGCTGCGTCTGATATAACCTGTGGAATCCAAGAAAGGGTATATCATAATAGTTCCACATTGTTGGTAGCATGCAGTTTGCAATGATGATGAATAAGGTTTCAGCTGGCAGAGACTGGAGTGGAGGTATTGCAGACAAAGGCAGTGCCATGAGTGAGCAAAGAGTCCGAGGTGGGAAAGCAGGGTGTCCTAAAACATAGGGCACAAGGAACATTCGGGAATAAGGTGAAAAGGGAAGAGAGGATCATACTGAAGGTCTAGCTAATTCAGTGGGGAAAAGAAGCCTTTGGGAAAATGCTCAGAGTTGTGCTTTTTAAGATTTAGATCTCACAGTGTTAATAATGAAGTGGTTTGAGGCAGGAGTCTTGTGGAGGTTCATGGCAATAATCCAGGAAGAAGAAAATGAGGGTCTAGACTCAGGTGGCAGGAGGAAGAGTAAAAGAGTGGCTGGATGGAGACTTTGCACGAGGCTCCCTATGGGCTTTGGAGACTGAAGAGCTACGGGATGCAGAGGGGTAGGCAGTGATGCCTGGGACCGCCCACATTTAGCAGGCAGAAAATGGTACCACTTTTCACTCTTCTGTTCTCACCCCAATGAGTTTTTTCTTTAGGGCTTCACAGTCATTGGAAGAATAGTAAAAGATATAAATATCATTATTTACCACATTAAAAAAGTTTTCTGGAGCCAGCCAGTAGGTCCTCATGAAGTGAGACGCTGAGAAAACTGTTGGGTGTAGTGCAGACAAATGCAGGCCTAAAAGGGGAAGGCGCTGCCCTTTGCTAGTAGAGGGCCATGGGTGACAAATTCTTCCTCGGGATCAGCCATCTCTTTTTCTTTGGGAGTTGCTAAAAAAGCACAGTGGAGACTGCTCTGTACCCTAAATAGAGTCAGAGTGAATTTAGGGCATGCCACCCGCCACCCTTAGCCACCCAGGGATCCCATCTTCCCCCGTTTCCCGCTGGTCACCTTTGGCTGTGGGGAAATTCCTCCATAATTGCAGTTCTGAGCTCCTAATGCCGTAGTCCCTGCTGTGAGCACTGATCTGCTGGGTGAGAGCCGTTGCTCCTCAAACCAGGCTATTAACTTGCCCAGGTCCCCTTTGTTTCACCTTCTGGGAATTATTTCCCAGCCTCCTGGTGACACACCAGAGGCATCGAGTTGCCGAAGGACGCGGATAAGCGCTGGAGCCAGTCAGGCGAGAACTGGAAAGCTGGCTCCTCTGCTTACCTGATGTGTGACTTCTGCCAAGTCACCTAACCTCTCAGGGACTCAGGAGTGAGGCCACTGTCAGGAGATGATTAAAAGGAAAGAATGTAAACCACCTAGCTCAGTGCCTCTAACTGCTCTGGGCACATGACATGGTAGGGTTTTTTCTCCCAGAGATTTTGGGACTTTGTCCCTAACCCTGTTCTTTATTCACTTTGCTCTCTCCTGGATCTGAGTTTTTGGACATGAAGCATCCCCAGGGTCTACTATAAGAAGTACTGGGTCATAAAATCAGCAAAATATAAAGAGGCTTGAGAGGGTGCAATTGCTGAAGCTGCAGAGGCTGCCGTGTTTATTATTCATTAACCCAGGAGCTAGGTAAACATGGGTAGATACATTCCTGAAGGCTCCACCTGATCTGTTTACTCTCCTAAGGAACGAAGTAATCAGAGTGGTGTGAGCCCTCCCTCGCTCAGCATTATCACCGCCCCCTGCCCGCATCCTAGCAGTGTTGGCTTCTCCAGAGAGCAAGCCTGGGTTTCAGGATAAGTCACGTGCACAGCTCATTTGGTCATTTCTCTGAACTGGAAGTAGTGTAGAAAGAAAGGATGCTTTTGGAGGTTAGGCTCCTTTAGCTTTCCCAGGCTTATAAAGAGGCAGCTCATTGGGAAAAGGAAGTAAATGTTTTGGCTAATGTGGCTCAGCACTGTTTTCTGTTGACAAGTAAAGGTAATCAGGTGTTCTGTGCTTTGCCACTTCCTTTGTCACCTTGTAAAATCCTCTTTTCCTGAGCCCTAGTACAATAGACTGAACTCCTCAAGGACAGCCCATAGATAGGGGGACATTCAAAAGTAAGAGACGAAAGCACAAGAATCCTGTGACAGCCTTGGTCTGTTTACAGTGTTCATTTTTTGGTGGACTTGAGCTTCTTAAGGCTGGTCTTGCGAGTCACGTGACTACTTGCTGCCCTGGGGGGAAGGAGGCTATTGTCCCTTCTAGTCCTAATGGTCCAATTTGATCTTATAAAATGTGACCTTTTACACACTGCATTACAGCTATGAGCATTATCAGTTGAATGTAATTAGTGAGTCTGGGGTGTAGAAGGCCCCTCGAGAGGGCTTGTACTAAGCCTGCACTAAGGTAGACTATAGGATGCTATCTGTCTTCAAGGAGGAAATGCTGAGAATGCAATTTCTGACTAATGGGTTGACACACTGGTAGGTGGTGACAGAATTGTGGGATGCATGCTCTGTTCTTGGAAGCTTTTGTACTTGGCCTATAAAACTAATGTGCTAGAAACAGCCAGTAGAAGGTAGCCTGTTTAGTTATGCCTTCCAAGAATTCACACATAAGGCATGTTGGTAAGAACTGACATTTTCTAGGGAAGTCACACTGGAGTCGGGGATTTAAGGGGTGAAGATGAGGTTGTGAGGTGAAGCATTTAAGGACATAGTGGTCAAGCTGGCTAGTCTAGAACCCAGAGGATTTGCTGAGGAGGAATAGTTTTAAATAGAAGTGTTGAAAAGTCTTAACACCATCTTCTGCGGTCCCTCGTTTTACATATGGTGGACCCCATGAGGTGAAAGGCCATTAGGCTGATGGTGCAGAGTAAGCTGTTGTGAGCCTGGGTTGAAGGATGCCCTTGAAGGGCATGCAGTTTAGAGCTTAGGTGCTAGGGTGCCTTGTGAGAAGCAAAGTCGTGCACAGTGAGAGGGCTTTCTAGGGAGAATTTAGTTTAGGGGCATGAACCCTGTGTTAAACCTGTAGTGTTGCCTGAGAATCCAGCATGGTTGTCCTTGCAATTGAAGAAATAATTCTACACACTCACTCTTGGTTTCTGAGTCCTCTTTCACTTTCCCATTCCCTGCAACACACACACACACCTTCAGTACACATTTCTGTGTTAATGCTTAGTTAGTAAGGATCAAATATTATCCTTTCCAGGGCTATTTGCATTTTAACTGGGACAAAAACTTCAAGAGAAAATAATGCATCTAAAAAATAGAGTTTCAGATCTCTGTGACTTCAAGTTTTAGGAAGGGTAAAGGAGCCCTCCTTATGTCCCTAAAATCAGGGTGTCTAAGAAGAACAGATTGAAGTGGGGGGACTTGAAGTCTAAGGAAAGGATGTCCTCTGCCTGGAGCTGAATAGGTGCTCATATTTGTTAATCAGTGAATGAAACTTTTTAGTGAATGAATGAATTGCCGAATAAGGCTCAGGAGGGCAGGGTGCTTACAGAAAGAAGAGAAAGGGCAATGGAAATTAGACCCATTCGAGGAGGATTTAATATGACTTGATGACTATGATCCTAAGACCTGATGGGGAGAAAGCATTTTTTAAAAAAATCACGCATACAGAATCTCATTGCTTGGGAGAGTTCCCCTGATGGAACCAGGAAGCTGGAACAGTCCTATGTTTAATCATCGGGGCACGCAACTATCATTTTTAAGTCAATACAATTGACCCTTGAATAACATGGGGGTTAATCCACTGATAATGTATCGTCACCCCCACTCCCACCCCTTATCCAAGGTTCTTCCACATCCACGGATTCCGCCAACCTCGGACTGTGTGGTACAGTATGTACTATTGGAAAAGATCTGCGTGGATGTGAACCCATGCCGCTCAAACCCGCTGTTATTCAAGGGTCAACTGTACTTGAAAACCTGCCTCCCGTTCACCTGTTTACAAGTCACTCATACGAGTTGCTGCCCTGCTTCCTGCTTCTTCTCCCTAAAGTTCTCTGTCCAACTTTTCCTCCCATGTCTGAGTGTTTGGGAAAATGGGAGAAAACGTGGGGGCTCAGGATGAATTGCGTGCTCCTCTCTTACTAAAGGACCCAAGGACTTCTTATCCTTTTCTTACTCCACTCTTACTCGCACTTAAATTTGTCACTTTGAAATGTCTTTAGGAAAACATTTATCTTTTAAAAAAAAACATGCCTTTGTTTGGAAAGTCATGCTTATAGTGACTTTCACTTTTTGCCTCTCTTTTCCACGGAATATGCTGCCCTTGGTTATGGAGAGATAACAGGCTCTCCTTGTCTCCCGAAGGCATTCATTCCTCCTTGACAGACTGGTGTGCTCTGATCTGTGTAAAACTCCTGCCTGCTGCCCAGTGCTCTGTATTTATGAGGCACCTGGAAAACACCGCAAGCGACCGAGAGTGACCATGAATAGCAAACTTAATTTGGTCTAATATGTTTTGGCTTGCTTGACCTCACCAGAATAAAAATGTGCCTGTTTAAATTATTGTATTGAAGTTAAAAAAAAAAATTCTAGAGGCATTTATCTCATTGGAAGAACCTTGGGATCGCTTTAGCAGAGGTTTAAGTCCATGTTTAATGTCGGATAGACTAGAGAGATGTTTAATGTAGAGCTTCAATAGCAGATTGGGTTATTGTGAGTTATGAATTTTAAGAGTCTGAATTACTATTTTTCTCTTGCTACTTTTTTTTTCTCCTAGACGACTGGCTGGCAACGACCTTTCTTTTATCCACCCAAAGGCCTTGTCGGGGTTGAAAGAACTCAAAGTTCTGTAAGTAATGCAATTTTAGAGTTTCACAGCTGGCTGTGTATTTTCTTTCTGCGTAGTCAACATGCTCGGAGCTAGGTTAAGCACAGTTTCTTTTAGTTCAGGATTAAAAGATTTAAGGAGTGGCCAATGGGTAGTGTGGGAGGCTAGAGGCTGATTTAGGCAACCTTGGGTCTAGATAACAAAAGTTAACGTCTAAATAACAGGCGCTCTGACCTCTGGTGCATTACAATTGAATGTTAGGCTTTTTGTGTGGCTAATGCATTGAATCAAAATCGTATTTAAACTTCACTGGTAAGGTTTTGTTTCTACCTCGTTTATAGCTCTAAGAACTTTGCATGAGCTGACCCTAAAGGGAAAAAGGCTTCCAAGATCTCCAAATGTAAAATCATTTTAGAGCTAAAGGGAATTGAGATGCCTATGATTTACAGGGCCTGCGAGAGATCAGGAAATAAATTCCTGGTAGTGGTGAGGAACTGGCACACTGGGGAGCCGGTGAACTGACTGCTGGCCCCACCTCGCCACTGCCTCGCTGGGTGACCATCTATAAGTCACTAGACCTCTCTGGTTCAGTGAGTTAGACGGGCCGTTTTCCATTCCATTTGGTGGTGATGATTCTTGTCAGGCAGTCATTTCATTAATATGACCAGGAAGGACATTAGGCAAAACTAGTAAAGACTTCATGTTCATTACTGATCTGTACCTCCATTCTCCAGGTCGGAGAGTATTAGATAATTAAAGCTTTATTTCTGCCCTGGCCCTGCATTCACTGGGGACGTGGCCACTGCCCCCTAAGAAGTCAGGGTCTGCTGTCCTCTTAACAAAATTGTCTTTCTCTAATGTATGTGTTTCTGGGCTGTGCTTTATTTCAATTTGAAAAGGCATTAGGGATTCTAGTGGGTTTGCTTGCTATACCTCCCAGTTAACTTGTTATACCTCCCAGTTAACACTAATGGTACCTTGGGTGATGAATATTAATTAGGGTGCCTTAATTCCTGAGAATGAAACAATCCTGGCTGACCCAGCAGGTCTGTGTTAGGAGATGGCTTGGGACAGTGGCCTAGGTTTCATTTCTGGCTTTACGACAAATGCCTCTTGCTCTGTGGCAACTCTCTTATCTTGGGTGCTTTCCACCTCGACTCCTCCTCCTTTTTTTGCTATTGGAAAGATTTTTTTTTGGAAAGAAATGGTTCTAAATTCTTCTAAGAAAAAATGGTCATAATTGCTTCTTATTCACTAACCAAAAATTTCCTTCCAGAACTCTCCAGAACAACCAGTTGAAAACAGTACCCAGTGAAGCCATTCGAGGACTGAGTGCTTTGCAGTCTTTGTAAGTAACTTTTTGGTTTTCTGCATTCTTGAATCATTAGGAGACCACTCTGGCTACTAAGTAGGTAAAGAACTGTAATCCTAGGGAAAGAAGAGATGTATCCTCTCATCTGGGATAAAAATGGGGATGGCTAGTTGCTGTTACTGAAATGTCCATTGAAATATCCTGTCTCCAAGGCTGGGAGAAAGCTATAAGCTTGCATGTAGCAGGTGATTACACCCTCTGTGGAATCAGGGTTATGTGTGTACAGAAGTTCTAGAGTCTTGTGCCATGACGCTCAAGAAACAGCCACAGAGAGGTTTCTGTTTCAGGTGGTAATGATCATCAGAGCAAATTAATTATGGGTCCTCATCTGTGGATGTTGAACACTCACCAGGGGTGGTGACTTAATCGCCTGTGCTGTCTTTTTCTCAGGTTTTTTTTTGAGGAAAGTTTGGTTTGATGTGGAATGTTCAAAATTTCAGCTCTTAAACAGCAAGGTCCTACTGTATAGCACAGGGAACTATGTTCAGTATCCTATAATAAACCATAATGGAAAAGAATATGAAATATATATATATGTGTGTGTGTGTATGTAAAACTGAATCACTTTGTTGTACACCAGAAACTAACACAACATTGTAAATCAACTATACTTAAATTACAAAAAAGATTTCAGCTCTTGGTTTTTATCATGTTTAGCCACTATTTTCAAAAGCTTTTTTGCATAGCACTTCACTTTATTCTTGTTTGAATTCTTTCCCATATAAACATATGTATGTGTTAATATGTATATGAACCTGGAGAACGGGGGTCATTACCTCCATGGTTTAGCTATGCACACCCCGCTTCCCCCTAGAGTGGGGGGATCAGGTAAGCAACAGTAGTATCACAGGAACCATGCAAACCCACAGAAGATTCTAAAGAAACAACCATTTTTATGTTACATAAACAGGTATTTGTTCATGACTAGACTGCGTGTTGTGGACTAGTGTTGTCAGGTCTCCCCATCCCTGGGTTAGAAGATCCAGCTTCTCTGTCTTCAGGGGCTCGGTTTTAGAAAAGGTTGAGAAGCACTGAACTGAAGCATGTGGTTATTGTAATCTTTCACCAAGATTAGGAGAAGCCCTTTGCATATTTATCTGTCAGAATGTTTACGTTGCTCTCAAAGGAAGTTCAGATAAATTCAGATTAATTAGAATTCTGAAACAGGCCTGTCTGGTTTTGCATCCCCACTCTGCCCCTTGTTAGCTGGTAGCTGGTTTGGGGCACGTTATTTAAAATTCTCTGTGCAGTAGTTTGCTTATTACCTACCAGGTACTCTAATGCATGAAAAGCACTTTTAACAATATCTGACATGTAGTAAGTGCTCAGTAAACATTTGTAGAATCTATTAATATTAATAATGATGACTGTTTTATCTGTTCTTTCTTTTGATTACTAGATTACCCAATTTGCCTAACTAGGTGAAGGAATCATCTGAAAGTAATGAAAAAGTAGTCTTTAAAACAAGCAATTTCATTAGTTTCTTATTCTACTACAGTGAACACAAATTTGCATTGCCTCAGTTCATGTCCTAACACTAAATACAGTGGGACTAGGGCCTAGTTTCTCAAAGTGTGGCACTTGGCCCACCCTCAACAAAATCACTAGGGGGATATTGCTAGAATGCAGATTCTTAGGCCATACCCTAGGAGTCATGATACTGTCTCTTTAAAGGTAGGGTCCAAGAAGCTGTATTTTAAAAAATTTCCCCAGATCATCCTCATGGATACAGAAGTTCTGAGAATCACTGAATGAAAAACTGTAATAGTTATCACACTTAGGTGTTTATAATTTTAATTATAAAATTAGGGTATAACCACATCACATATTTGTGTACTAATCTGTCCCATAAATTTTTTTTTATTGCCCTTTGAAATAACTGTAAAGGTGAGCATTTGTAGAGATGCACATGAGCTAGAGAAGACATAGGTGAAAGTGACTGATGGGCTTGTCCCTTCCACTCGCTGATATAAAACCATTTATAACTGCTCCAAAAGCACATCACTGGAAATTGTAAATTATAGATTACCTTTGATTTTAGATTAGATAGTCTGGTAGTTAATGGGCAGTAATATGAAAATGAAAATATGTACTAGTAAAGCATAGCATGTGCTGTAAAGGTTAAACTTTAAAGTGTATCTACTATCATAAAAAGGAGTATCTGGGATATTGGCCATTTAAGTTCTGGTTTCAATATAAGTTTAATTTAAGGTAGATATTTGTTAAGTAGCTCATTTCACCAAATGCCGAGTTATGGAACATACGGATTCATTATTTGCCATCACTAATTGAATAGGATTCCAAATAGACTATTTCAGGGAATAGGTTGGAATGAGTTCCGTGATTTTGCTGCCTCTGCACCATTTCTAACCTTGGACGGATGTACACAGAAGGAGCCATCTTACCTCCCTTGGATCTGAATTCATTAGACATTTTAAATAGTTCTCTTTTTCTTTTGCTTCTTCAGAATTTGTTTTCCTTCAAAACCTTCATACAGGATTGTTCTTATTTCCCAAGACTTAATGATCAAAATAATCATTTTGTCTAGTTGGAAGGCTGAAAAAGAGAAAGCTAAAGTCTTTGGACATTAGAAAAATTACCAAGAAAATATACAAATAGATTTTTTTCTAACTTGTGGTCCATAAGTACTCTAAAGTGCACATGGTATTTTTGATCATTTAGATGGGAAAAAAATTTGAGAAAGGATAGATACATGTATATGTATAACTGAATCACTTTGCTGTACACCTGAAACTAACACAACAGTGTTAATCAACTGTACTCCAATATAAAATAAAAAGTTAAAAAAAATAAAGTATTTTCACAAAAATCATAGGTTTCTTCCTCTAAAATAATGTTTTAAACAAGCATACTGTGCTCATCACTCACTGAGTGCAGTGCATTGTTTAAATTATCTCCCAAATTGGGATGGGAGGGAGGTAGGGTTAAGGAGAGGAGTCAAACTACTTTTTTAATAAAGGCATTGGGATTTTTTTATATGTATCAGAAATATAAGGAGCTATGTGCCAGGCCTGTTTTATTTAAGAAGGAAATGTTCATGGGTTTGTTAGCATAGTGGGTGCAGTGGTCAAGTTAGATACAATTGAAATTCTGTCCTGGTGTAAAACAGTGTTATCAACACTTGAGTCAGTTTGCAAATCTGATCTTCAGACCTGAATTACATGAAAGATTTCCTTGTGGTTTTGAAATAATAGTGCTCAGAAGGAGCAAAGTTCATTAGGGCTTGAAATTGACCAGAAGTGGTTTGCTGCAAGTGGGTGACGATGGCTATAAAATCTGAAAGTGAATTGTAGATATTAATAAAAAGCTAACCTAACAACTTTCCATGAAGCCATGAAAATGGCTAAAGCGTTGCCTGAGCAGGATATTAAAATGACATGTCAGAACTTGCTCCACTAGAATTTTTTTCTTTATAGTTGTTCACACTTATATTGACTATTAAAGGATTTCAAAGACTACATTTCCTAGGTTTTCTACCGTAACAGAATTTAAGTAGTTTGAACTTGAAACTGGTAACAGAATATAATACTATGATGTCTACATTATTGGTAAGTGAGGAGTAGAGAGAAAAAGGGAGAGCTTTTGATTACACAGAACAAGTGTTTATGATAACATAGACATTCATCAGTAAATAGCTGCATTTAAAATTGTTATTGTAATTTCACTTACGGCAAGAGAAAAAAGTATGTGAGTCTCAGTAAGATATAAAACAGGCTTTTGAGAATAGGGAAAAGAAGCACATTTTAAAGACGAAAATAGTAAGGGAATTTAGTTAATACATTGTTAACTGTTTAACAACTCAAGTGCACTTAAATAAAGTAATAGTTATCTCTTGCCAAATGAAGTTGAAATAGTAAAATAACTTAAGCCACATAATCTCTTCACGTTGTGAGATATCTAATGCCATTTACTGCCCCTATTGAAAGAATCAGTTACAGTATTTTGGTTTTTGGTCTGTTAGTTAGGATGAATTTTAATAGTGTAGGTCCTTGGTACAAACCCACGCTAAGACCATTTCTCTGTGAAACATTGATCTCAGTGTAAGTGCAAACTCATTACATTTATGGGTGTGCCACCAACACCCACATGTGGATTGAGGCATAAGGATTAACCATTTGAGTCACCACAAATCCTTTTTCTCATTAACTTTTTATTTAAGGGTTCCATTTTCCCAGATTTCTTCCTTTTGATCTCTTACGTATGGCTGACTTTACAATTTGGGGAAATTTTTAACAGAGGAAATTGTGTCTGTGCATTTATTGTTGTATTATTATGTTGCATAGAAGGTAGTTTCATTACTATCTTAGCTCAGAACTCACCTGGTTATCTTGCTAAGTTAAGACCACCCCTTTTCTTTGGTGGGGTGTAGCACAGAATTCTGCAGGAGCCTAAATGGTGTATATAATACTGGACTTATGTTAAAAAGGTCTAGAAGGGACTTCCCTGGTGGCACAGTGGTTAAAAGTCCGCCTGCCAATGCAGGGGACACGGGTTCGATCCCTGGTCGGGGAGGATCCCACATGCTGCAGAGCAACTGAGCCCGTGCGCCGCAACTACTGAGCCTGCGCTCTAGAGCCCGTGAGCCACAACTACTGAGCCCACGTGCCACAACTACTGAAGGCCGCGTACCTAGAGCCCGGGCTCTGCAGCAAGAGAAACCACCGCAATGAGAAGCCTGTGCCCCACAACGCAGAGTAGCCCCTGCTCGCTGCAACTAGAGAAAGCCTGTGCGCAGCAGCGAAGACCCAACACAACCAAGATAGATAGATAGATAGATAGATAAATAAATAAATTTTTTAAAAACGTCTAGACAACTTTTCTTTCTTTCTTTTTTTTTTTAACTGTGTTCATCCTGTTGACAGAAAATACAATCTGATAAATTTTCATGATTCTTTTTTTTAAATTAATTAATTAATTAATTAATGGCTGTGTTGGGTCTTCGTTTCTGTGCGAGGGCTTTCTCTAGTTGCGGCAAGCGGGGGCCACTCTTCATCGCGGTGCGCGGGCCTCTCACTATCGCGGCCTCTCTTGTTGTGGAGCACAGGCTCCAGACGCGCAGGCTCAGTAGTTGTGGCTCACGGGCTTAGTTGCTCCGCGGCACGTGGGATCTTCCCAGACCAGGGCTCGAACCCGTGTCCCCTGCATTGGCAGGCAGATTCTCGACCACTGTGCCACCAGGGAAGCCCTAGACAACTTTTCTTATAGTTTTTTGCCACATCTTTTTTTTCTTCCCGTTTTATTGAAATATGATTGACATATAGTACTGTATAAGTTTAAGGTGTACAGCATAATGATTTGACTTATGTACATCATGAAATAATAACCACAATAAATTTAGTGAAAATACATCATCTCATACAGATACTTAAAGAAATAGAAAAAAAATTTTTTTTTCCTTTTGATGAGAGCTCAGGATTTATTCTCTTAACAGCATTTATATGTAACATTCAGCAGTGTTAATTATATCTATCATGTTGTGCATTACATCCCTAATACTTATTCACCTTATACTGGATGTACATCTTAATGAAACACATATAGAGAGGACTTAATGTCAGTGGAGTGTTGTGTGTGTGTGTGTGTGGAGAGCGCTGCTCATTATTTTCTTGAGTGTGAATGAACATTATCCTCATTCTTATAACATGAGCAATTTAAACTTTTAAACTGTTGTGACACTGAGAAACTGGGGAGGGATTTCAATTTGTGCTTAAAATACAATCTAAATCCTCACCTGGCCTAATGGGGCTCTGCGTCATCTGGTCCCCATTTGCATTCGCATCTGTGTCTCCCTGGACCCTCCACTCTCTTCCTCCTGTGTTCTAGTCACTCGGACCTTCTGGGAGTTGATGGGACCACACCCAGTTGGTTTCTGCTACTGAGTCTCTGCCCTCACTGTTCCCGTTGCCTCAAACACTCCTTGCCAAGCTTCCTTTGCCACTTGCTCTGGATCTCAGTTTAATGGTACCTTCTTAGAGATGCTTTTCCTGACCAATACATTGTAAGAAGCTACCCTCCGCCTCAGCCCCTGCTAATCCTGATCTCAGTACCCTGCTTATTTCCTTCATAGCACTTTTTAAGCGCTCTGCAATCGTTTTTCAGTCTGTTAATTATATTGTGGGTCCGTCCTCACTAGAATGTGGGTCAGTCTCCTCATTCCTGTCGTGTTCACCATTTTTACCTTTTGTGCCTAACAAGATGCTCAGTTTACATGTGTTGAATGAATTGCAGATAGATTAGCTGCGTGTAGAATTTAATTGCATGATTTAGTTACATTATATGGTTAATTATATGATTATATTTCAGCTCCACATTATTTATAGAAAATGTCCAGATGTGTGAATGTGAAATAAATGTCCTTAACTCCCTCCACCCCAAAAAAATGTCTCTCTCTCCCTAAGTAGAAGTTCCTTGAGGCTGTGAAGCATGTGCGTGTGTATGTGTGTATGTGTGTGTGTGCTTGAACACACTGCCATCTACTCATTAAAGAAAATCTGCTAAGCAGCTCTGTAGCCAGTACTTTGCCAGTCTGTTATATAAAGGATGCCTATCTCTTCTCAGGGATAAGTAGGTTCTAGAAAGTACAAGGAATAAACAAACCTAAAACTGTTTGTTTCTAAGTGGATTCTTAAGGCAGCTGCTCAGTTTCTGAATCTCCCCACTTTTTAGTGCTCTTCAAGTTATATTATCAAACAGAAGGCTTCCATCAGATCCTTACCGGGACCAAGGGTCTTTGACCTCGGCCAATCTGCCTCTGGAAAGGAGACTGCATTTGGGGCTGGGGCAGTCAGTTGGGAGCGGGGGCTCAGCACTTGCATGGAGGGGAAAGGGACAGTTATGGCAGGATCTGAAGCTGGAGCAGCACAGGGAAACAGGAGGCACGAAAACCACTCTGAAGTCAGAATTTCCTGAACTTGAAGGCTGCCAAAGTTGATTTCTTTAAAAAAATGGGCTGCCATTTTGACCTTGCAGCTGTTTTCTAGTGTTCCCTAATTTTCACCAAGAGATCCAAGCCTGTGAGATATGGATTTAAATAGTGAGGTTATATCAACAAGGTATTTGCGAAGAAAGTTGTGATTTGCCTGGTGCATACAGTTCCTCATCATATTAATACTAACTTGTCATTTTGGCGAAAAGCAGTTCTTCCAACAATTACGCCTGGTTATGTCAACACTAACATTTAGGACTTGGTTTCTCAGATTTTCAGATGGAGATTTAATTTTTAAGTATGGGTAATCCTATTAGTGAGGTGTCATTAATTCCAAAATTTGGGGGAAAATCAAAGAAACTGTAAAGCCACAGTAACGTTGATCGAAGGAGCTGTTTAATTTTTCCTCGGGACAGTTTGCCTTTTTCTTAATATCTGTTAATTTTGACAAACTAATTTTTCAAATGTACTTAGGCCTAAGAGAAGAGGAGAGGGTTGCTTTGCCAGTACGTGACACTTATATTTTTAACTTGCCTGGTGGTAATAAGGATTGTTGA
This sequence comes from Balaenoptera ricei, assembly GCF_028023285.1. Lineage (NCBI taxonomy): Eukaryota > Metazoa > Chordata > Mammalia > Artiodactyla > Balaenopteridae > Balaenoptera > Balaenoptera ricei. The sequence goes on along the minus strand of NC_082646.1, from coordinate 82,777,056 downwards.
GAATCTATTGAAATGGTTTGTTGCTGTAGAAAAAAATTGTAAATATGTTCTTACTCTTTCCCCTTTGGTACCAAGTCAGAATAGCAATTAAATTTAATATCAAATATTAGTTATAAAACTGTAAGTATATATATATATATATTTTTTTTTTTAATAAATTTATTTATTTATTTTTGGCTGTGTTGGGTCTTCGCTGCTGCGGGCAGGCTTTCTCTAGTTGCAGCCAGGGGGGGCTACTCTTCGTTGCGATGTGCGGGCTTCTCATTGTCATGGCTTCTCTTGTTGCAGAGCACGGGCTCTAGAGCGCAGGCTTCAGTAGTCGTGGTGCATGGGCTTAGTTGCTCCGCGGTATGTGGGATCTTCCCGGGCCAGGGATTGAACCCGTGTCCCCTGCATTGGCAGGCGGATTCTTAACCACTGCGCCACCAAGGAAGTCCCTGTTTTTCTATATTTTTGATAAGTACATTCTGAAACATGAAATTCGAGCTTGAGCTTTGAGGGTTTCTTTCTTTCTTTAATATATCATTCTGCCGTACAGTTGTGCTTAGCCAAGGATTCTTGAAGGATTCAGATTTGTACGCATCCCTTTGTTATGAAGGAAGGGAGACAACTGAGTTCCATATGCTGGTCTTGGAAACATTGTTAGATTTTAGGAAAACTTCTAGTGAAATTAAAGAAATAAGGGATGCTGTGTCTTTGGTCATTTTTATAACTCCATTTTTTTTTTTTTTTTTTTTTGAACCCTGAGAGTTGTGTGACTTGCCTTGACTCATTCTGCTAGAATCCATTATTGAAGGTGGTTGTTTTTTTCTGTCAGGCGTCTAGATGCCAACCATATCACCGCAGTGCCTGAGGACAGTTTTGAGGGGCTCACTCAGTTACGGCATCTGTGGCTGGATGACAACAGTTTGACAGAGGTGCCAGTGCATCCCCTCAGCAATCTGCCGACCCTGCAGGCGCTGACCTTGGCTCTCAACAAAATCTCCAGCATCCCGGATTTTGCATTTACTAACCTGTCCAGCCTGGTGGTTCTGTAAGTATCCACCCCTTTTAATACTATATATTTGTGTTAATTTGGGGGCAACAGCACAGTTCTTGTGACAAATTGTTATGAAAGTACCTCACTGAGTATGTTCTTGGAGAGCTGGTGTTTGGGGGATCTGCCTTTTTTACAAAATTACATGTGCTGACTTTTAAAAATACAAAACAGGATAATTTTTTAAAAAGTAACGTTCGATGATAACAGTTGAATCTCTCAAAAATAAATGGCCATTTGTAGTCAGGAGAAGAAAGTGGGTCATTCAGCAAACACTGGTACAGCTTTTACTTGTATCCCAGCAATGCATTCAGTGTTAAAAGAGGCAGAATCCTTTTGGAGACGCCCATAGAAAATGAGTTTCAGTGATCTTTCATGTTTTTACTGTCTATTCAAAGAGTATGTGATTTACTGTTGTTTCAAAAACTTGGACATAATAAAGTGGCATTTCTTGTAAAATCTGTTACCGATTCTCACTGATGTAAGCTGACATTTCCCCCACCTCCCCATAGGAGAACTCATCAAAGTTTCGCTTCATATAATTAAAAGCTCATCAAAACTTTTGTTTGGATATGGGTAAATACTCAAGAATCTTCCATGTGTGCACCCCTTTTCCACTAGAGATATGTTCCTTTTCCACTGGCCTCCTATGTTCAGTGAATCCGAGTCTGTGCAGCGTTTATCAAGAGATATCTACCCAATGCTATTTGTTTTCCATTAGTCAAGTGTTGCAATGTTTAGCTGCACCATTCCTTTAAGCTCTACCAATTTAGACATGTAAAACATTATAATACTTGCTTCTGGGTGAGGCAAAAGTCATTTTGATGCTTTTTTCCATAGGCATCTTCATAACAATAAAATTAAAAGCCTGGGTCAACGCTGTTTCGATGGACTCGATAACCTGGAGACCTTGTAAGTTTATTCGTATTTTGGATGATCACATTTGGGAAGTTGACAGTGCAATTTTGCATTTCATTGCAGAAAAAGGAAAAAAAGTAACGGTCTTAAGTTCAGCTCATTATTAATTTGCTTTAATACATGACTAAAGTCTTGCCTTCAGATAACACAGTCATGAAAACTAATCTAGGTTTCTGGTTAAAAATGGCGCACAAGATTGATATTTCTTACAAAAGGACATGGTAAAACCAGCTCAGTCTGCCAAGCTGTACACCTTTTCAAAAACTTTGGTTTTTGTTAGTATGATAGGCAGTTTTGGAACTTTGGACCTTATAAAATTAATACTGGAAAAGTTGTTTTATTTCTTTGTTTTCTCCCTCATCTCAGTTGCCTTGCTAATTGTTAACAGTGGGTTTGAATACCATCTCTGCTTTTATATGCTAAATGCGATGAAGGTTTCCATTTTGCTTAGGATACTTTTATTGTTGTTTCTATTGTTAAAGTGTTTGAGAATTCTGGCTGTTTCAAAACTGTCCATTGTACCACGATATGAGCAAAAGACATAGTGCAGCTGTGTGTAATCAAGAGTAGGATCTTTGTTTTTGTTGTTTTGGTTTGTACTAGTTGCCTTTATTCAGAGATTTATAATATCTGCCATTGTGGTATAGTAAATGATTCAGAGAATGTCCCAGTTAGATGGGTGAGTAACATCTGATTGGAATGCTTAGGGTTTGTAATATTTTGTTTAATTGAATTTTTGGGTTAACTGTCAGTCAATGAGAAGACTTAAAATCTTTTAGTACTCTATTAATTCACTTTCCTGTTTAAACCACTAAAAGATAGTAAGCATCAGTGGATATTTGAAAGTTGAAGCTCTTGAAGAAGATACTGCCAAACCCAGTTCTTCTAAGTATGTAAATACCAGTGGAACAAAAGACTGGGCGGGTCTTCTGATCCTAAACCTTGTATTATTCCAATATATTATTCTAATTATATTAAAATTAAACCTTTTCTTCCCAGTTAAATTTTTATTTACCATTTTTTTCTATGTAGAAAAGGAAAACAACATTGGTCTCTAAGGTGCTGGCCTTTTGATTTTATTTACTCTCATTCTGAAATCAATCGCTGATCATATGCTAACATTCTCTTTAGGTTAAAAGAAATTAAAGTTTAAATACACTCAGAGGGACTTCCCTGACTGTCCAGTGGTTAAGACTCCGCGCTTCCAGTGCAAGGGATGAGGGTTCGATACCTGGTCGGGGAACTAAGATCCCACGTGCCTTGTGGCATGGCCAAAAAATAAATAAATAAAATACACTCAGAATTAAGACTTTTAAAAGTACAGATCACTATGGCTTTTCTCTCTCCTAATTAATGGAACTTTTTCAACAATTTGTAACCTACTTGAGGACCGTAGTTGTATGAAACCGTCCTGGTCCTTCTCCTTATTCATACTTAGGTCATCCTGCTGATGTTAGGGCTGAGGTCAGCTGCCCTCATACCAGAATTTCAGGAAGCCACTCTAAACCTAAAATAGAAACCTCAGTTTCAGGCTATTGTCATTTACAAATGATAGTCAATAAATTCTATTTTATGGAGAACTGCCATTCAGGTGATTTGTTTATTTAATGCACCAGTAATATGTGATTCTGAGAATTCTTTGCGCTTTTAAAGTTGTTGACTTAAAACATCATAGAAGAATTAAGATACTTTTTTCTATTCAGTAATCTAAGAAAAGGTGTAAATTTAATTAAATGGACTTGCAATTTGTTGTCAAAGAAAGATTACCATCCAGAGGATGTGATTTAAAAATAAAAAAAAAAATTGTACCAAAACACCTTATAAATTGTGACCATCCTTCAATGTTCTTACGTATTTTTCCAATTTTTTCTAGGGACTTGAACTATAATAATTTGGGGGAATTTCCTCAGGCTATTAAAGCCCTTCCCAGCCTGAAAGAGCTGTGAGTATTGCTTTGCTCTATCTGTGCCTTAATATCCCTGGAACTCAGCACTTAATGTTCCAACAATGAGATTTTAGAACATCTTTGTTCCATTACATGTATCATAACACACACACACACACACACACACACACACACACGATCATACAGATTGGATTATATTGGCTAGCACTGACAATTTTGAGCATAGATTACTGTATAGGGCTGGATTCCGGTGAAACAAGCCATAAGGTATGGTCTCTGCTTTGTAGGAGCTGTGGTCTTAGTCCCACTGGGGAGGCTGACCATGTAAGACAGACAGAGAGCAGTTTCTAGGTGGAAATAAGTGCTGAATGAATAGGATAAATAAATCATTCCAGAAAAAGACCTCATTGAGGCTTGGGGTCATTGGAAAAGACATCACCAAAGAGAAGGAATTTGACTGGACTTGAAAGAATGGAAATATTTAGATAAATGAAAGAGATGAGGGAGCATTTTAGATGTTGGATTTGTCAAGGTCAGAGATAAGAATGCACATGGCATAACAGAGATCGTGTGTCATGAATTGATAGCTAATATTCTGAGATGCATTGCTTAAAAACTAAATGCAGGTGACAGTGAGAGAGATTTTGGGGTTAGAATACCTATGATTCTTGCAGTCTAAAGTTCTTTGAGGATGAAGCAAGCTAAATGTATATAAGGGACCTGGCAGTGGTAGTAGGTTAAGCAGTGGGTTTAAAAAGAATTAGGTATGGTCCTGAAAAAGATGAGATGGAATTAAAAATTCAGTTTCCCCACATTTTTGAAATTTTCATGTAGTTGTTATCAGTTATATTTTACATCCTACTGAACAGTAGTAGATATTCAGGTTTTAACTTATTTCACAAGGGGATAAGCATTTCAAAATATTTTTCTTCTATCTTTGTAGGTTATTTCACAGTAATTCTATTTCTGTTATTCCTGATGGAGCATTTGATGGTAATCCACTCTTAAGAACTATGTAAGTAGTTTTGAAATTTTTTTTAAATATGTAATCATGTAAAGCAATGTCTGTACAATGCCAAACATCTGGATAAAGAATGAAAATTCAGGCTGTTAGATATATGAGCTTTGTGAACATAGATTTAGTGTTGGAGTGCTTGTGAACATATGAAAACTTTGCTTTTTTGGCTATTTTTACAGACATTTGTATGATAATCCTCTGTCTTTTGTGGGGAACTCAGCATTTCACAATTTATCTGATCTGCATTCCTTGTAAGTATTATAGAAATTTAAAAACAAACCTGAATATTTACACAGTTGCTTTAATGGAAAACTAGAATTTATCATTGTAGCTCCAGAAAACAGAATCTTTTATTTTATTTTTCTTGGGTGGAAATCCAAAAGACAACTTTGAAAATTTATGATGGCTCTTATTTATGTGAACACTTGGTCAAAATTATCACACTTTCAGGTTCAATCAAGAGATGAAACTAATCTTTTTAGGTATAATGGTACTGTAATTGTAAGCTGTTTAAAAAATAAAATGAAAATATTATCTATGAAAATTTTTTATTTTAAATTACTTTTTATCTCCCAATTTCTTAAAGAGTCATTCGTGGTGCAAGCATGGTACAGCGGTTCCCCAATCTGACTGGAACTGTCCATCTGGAGAGTCTGTAAGTGTGGCCCTTTGAAGAAGGGCTGTGTAAAGATAACACCACACTGGCCTGCTAATAGGTTGCCAGTGCTTTTTGGTGATGATGATGAGTTAATGTTGATTTCTACAATCTTGGTTTGTGAATATCATGCATAGAGATGGGTATATTGGGTTTGGAGTCAGTCAACTCAGGTAGAGTATATAGCCTAGTATGTGAGAGGTAAGTTCTGAAAAGGTCACTGAAAATAGAAGGCAGTAAGTAAGTACCAAATGAGAAGCAGTGCTTTAGGAGTTCAGAAGTGGAGCAATCGATGTAGACTATCAGAAAAGGCTTTATGGAAGAGGTGAAATGTTTCAAAATTGGATACTGTCAGGTTTCCCAGACCCGGTCTTTTATTTAGAAAGGCAGGATTTAGTAAAACCGGGGATACTGAAAATATACTCAGGTATGGCATACAGATGATCAAATATAGCTAAAACTGCATGTTTATAATCAAATGGGGAATGATGTGGAGAAATCTGGAAAGTTGTTGGGCTTGTAATTTTAAAATGACAAACCTTGAGTATTGAACATTTGGTTATGGTCAAGCTTCTCAGTGGGTGGTCTGTGAATGGGTTGCAGGTGCATCTAAGATCTTGATGACCTCAGCCCTCCAGAAGCCACGTGGGGCCTGACGTGGTTAGGGTCTCTGCCACAAGGAGCCTTACCACAGGGTGCTGCAGAAGTTACAATGTTCATGTATGCCAAGATGTAAGAAAAGTTGGGAAGCATGGAGCTAAGGAGTTTAAACTCAACTCTTAACGGCAGTTTGGAGGTGTTGAAAATGTTGGAGGAGGAGGCGTGAGGAGGGTAAGAAGAGAGAGACCAGAGGTAGAACGGTGAGGAGGCCATGGGAATACTCCACTTGGCTAAATGAACACATTTAACCATGAGAGTTCTGTGTCTTCAATCCATCACTGGAGTTCCTCCGTGTGGCCTGAGATTCCTCTACCCCTGTCTGCATCATTTCACCCTTGATCTGCATAGTAGCAGTAAAAATGGAGAGGGTCAGATGCTGAGACCTACAGGAGAAGAAAGAACAGGAACTGGTGATTGACTGCAGATGGGGAGGTAGAAAGGGAGGGGATTGCTGGGCTGCACCCCTCAGGTCTACAAGACCTGTACTTGTCCAGCTTCAAGACCGAAGAAAGAGCCCAGAGTCAGTAACAGAGAGAGCAGTGGTTTAATGGATGGGGGAGCTTACATGTCTCAGGCAAGGTCCTGGAGCAACACCCCACTGGCACACGGCAGGCAGGACATGGCGGCAGTCTTCACTCCCGGGAGGGGAAGGGGAGATTGCCAGTTATAGGAATTGACATCAGGTTGGCTCATTAGTTACCAGGGAAACCAGCAGAGGGGCATGCCCCTAACCACCCTTTGATAAGAACTATCACTAGCTGAGGTCTGGGGCAAGGAATGTCAGTCATGTGAGTAGGGTGTAGGTAAAGCAGGCCCTGGTCAGGCAGGGGCTATACAGAGAGCAAGAGAACAGCCATCTTGAGTGGCCTGATCATACAGGGATTAAAAGAAAATTTCAGAACATTGAGTCAGGTTGATTGAAAGAAAAGATAGAAACATGGTTTGGGGGGGCAGGATGCTATCCTGGTTTCAAATGTTTTGGGTGTGAGGGGGTGACAGAACTTGCAGGTGACTGTGGTCAGGCTGTGACTATGGATTCATTTTTTTCTGTTGGTCCACATGAGAACTCAGGCTTGTCACCTGGACAATATTTACTTCTCGTGTCACAAGCTCTTCTGCGTTACTATGAAAATAATATGGGTATCGAGGGTTCATTCTTCTTCCCACGTGCCTTACTTTAGGGAGTAGTTAGGCAGTGGGATACATAGACTCTAGTCCATATGCAAGTATGTGAACATGTATTTTTCTATATGAGAACAGCATTTTGTTTACCATCTCAACTTGAATCATTTCTTAGACCATGTTTTTCCATAGGACCTTGACCGGTACAAAGATAAGCAGCATATCCAGTAATTTGTGCCAAGAACAAAAGATGCTTAGAACTTTGTAAGTTGGATTCTTCTTCCCTTCTCCTGCCTTTCTTTGTTTTATGTACTTCACACATGTTGAGTTTTATTTTTAATGAACTCTTTTCATTAGGTGACATTAAGGTATAATTATTTCTTATTGGTTCCCTTCATGGAAATGAGCAGGAATTTTAGTATCCCCCTGGGTAGGTAATGTTTATCTGTATTTGATTTTACAGCTATGTGTATATCTCACATCTTGTGACTTTACTTTGAACAAAGTAAAACCAAAATAGGCTCTTCCTTGATTTCTTTTTTCATCCTGACTCCTCACCCTTATTCTAGTTGCCCCAGGGGAGTTAGCTCTCTGTACGCTGCTCTTTCATCCATAACCCAAGTGAGAGCCCCAATCTTTCCTTGGATCAGGAACCAATTAAGCATGGAGCTTTCCAAAATCTCCAAGCTGCCCTGGAAATTAAAAGTAAATAAAGGATGTAAAATTGTCACAAGAACAAACAATTAAGTTACTAAGTTGTTAACAAGTATTCCGTGGCAAGAGATAGTAACAAAATAAATGACTGACTGATCAAGCAAGTAATTAAATGGTGTCATGGGGTATCAAACACAATGATAACACTGAGGAAACACTGCATGGGATTAACAGAGTTAACTAGTCCCAATTTTTTATTTACTATAAATATTTTTAAAAATGTGATTACATATAACACTCCTCTTACAGCTTTTAAATTCAATAACAACATAGAAATTATTTATGGTATAAATGATATTATAAAAATATAAATTAAAAAACTCATAACTCTACCATTTGGACATAATTTTTATATATTTTCTGCACTGTATTTTCCATATTTATTGTATATTCTTAATGTTTTAAAATATATTTTATATTGTCTATACCCAACATTATGTACTTGAAGTTTGCCAGTCTTAAGCCTGTTCTGTCACTGAGGTAGGTGCTCTAGAAAGCTTATGAGTCTTAGGTAAAAAAAAAAAAGTTGCTTTTCTTGTTCAGCCGTATCTCTTTATTACAGATCTTAGCACTGCTTTCAATGCTTCTGAGTACAGCTTTCATAATGTAGTATTCTGATAAGATAAAATTAATTTGTTAATTTCCATTATTTTAAGGGACTTATCTTATAACGATATAAAAGACCTTCCCAGCTTTAATGGTTGCCATGCTCTGGAAGAAATGTAAGTTGGTCTTTGACTTACTCTTTTTGCTATGGTCTATGGTTAATTCATTGAGCCTTTCCTATTGTAAATAAATGGCTTTCATATTAAGATCTTAGAAATTCACATTATCAGATGTTCCTATGAATAAATATCCAATGGTACCAAGTGTGTTCATGCGACCAGCATTTATTTGGCACCTGTCAGGCATTCTATGAGATGGTATGGGAGGAGGGCGGTGTATATGAAAAACCAACCAAACAAAAAACTGGTCCAGATGTGGATATCTACAGTGTAGCTATAAAGGACAGCTCTGGTGGGAGTTGACTGAGAGGTCAGGAAAGGGAGGAACTTATACTCCCACGTTTTATCTCCTCCTTCCTCTGACCTTCCTTCTGTGGTACTTGGTATGGTTGCATTGTCTTGGGTCCTTTCTCACTATGTTGTCTTCCTGCTCTCACGCCTGTGTGGAGTTGGTGAAGAATTTAGATAGTGTACCTTAACTCTCAGTGTAATTTTGGATGAAATACCAATTAGTCTAGCCCTTTCATCTTCTAGACGAGGAAACAACAGTTTGTTTTACTTTCAACAAGATCAATTAATGTTACTCATGAATGAATGGTTAAACTTAGAAAAAGTTTAATTAAGAAATGTTATTTTTCAAAATAGAAAATATTTTCTCTCTTTTTTTCTCTCTTTCTTTCATCTTTAATTCTTATTCTTTTTTTAGTTCTTTGCAACGTAATCAGATCCACCAAATAAAGGAAGATACTTTTCAAGGCTTGACATCCCTAAGGATTCTGTAAGTTCCTCTGTGATTTTTTTTTTTTTTTAATTTATTTTTATTTTTATTTTTGGCTGTGTTGGGTCTTCGTTTCTGTGCGAGGGCTTTCTCCAGTTGTGGCGAGCGGGGGCTGCTCTTCATCACGATGCGCGGGCCTTTCACTGTCGCGGCCTCTCTTGTTGCGGAGCACGGGCTCCAGACGCGCAGGCTCAGTAACTGTGGCTCACGGGCCCAGCTGCTTCGCGGCATGTGGGATCTTCCCGGACCAGGGCTCGAACCCGTGTCCCCTGCATTGGCAGGCAGACTCTCAACCACTGCGCCACCAGCGAAGCCCAGTTCCTCTGTGATTATTAAAGACAAATAAAATTTTGGTTAAACTGTAAATTAATGTATCCTTATAATTCCCATGTTAGTAGATATACTTAAATATAGGATTTATTATGCGTGAATATTGTTTTTCAAACTTTACCACCTGGTACTTCATAAATAATTTCCTTTCAGCATTTTTTCACCTTAGCTAATTTATGAGATTGCCCATTTGTGAGTGAAAAAGTATAATGTGTATAGCTTTAGAAACGCATCTTGTGTGTTTTCAAGTCATAATAATGAAGTTTGTCAGTTCGTTAGGGGCTGGGTGGGCAAACTATAGCCAGTGGGTCAGATCCAGCGTGCCTCCTGTTTCTGTAAATTAAGTTTTATTAGAACACAGCCCTGCCTATTTGTTTAAGAATTGCCTAAAGCTGCTTTCACCATACTAAGGCATAGTCAAATAGTTGCAGTAGAGACTGTGTGACCCCCAGAGGTGAAGGATATTTACTATCTGGCCCTCTACAGAAAAAGTTTGCTGACCCCTGCACTGGGGTACCTATCATGGCAAACACAGCTAATATGCAGTAGAAGCACTCATTTAAAAAGTGATTTGTATTTGAGTGCATATTTGTGCCCGGTATGCTATTAAGCACTTGGGAATACAGAGATGACTAAGACAAACCATGTCACGGCCTTCATGCAATGCACAAGACGCAATACACTAAATAGGGAACAATTTTTTTTTATACAGAAAAGAATTTGAAACATTGACAGTGAAGTGAAATTACATATACTAAAATCATGTTTTCCAGTAGTTCCCCATTAAGAAATTAAACATGCGTCTACTAGAAAAATACTTTATTGGTAGTTGGGTTGCTGGACCTCTCCTTGTTGCTAACAGGCTTCCTGTGGGTCTGGGCAGTAGTGGGGAAGGGGACTGGCTCCCAGCTGCCATCACTTCTAGAGCGCTGATAAGTGACAACAATGAAAAGCTAGCTGGCCTTTTCATGATTTGGAACCAAGTCTGTCGAATTTTCCTGTTATCCAGGAGATGTGTCATGGAATGAATTTAACCTATCTTTAAATTTCCATTAAGGCTCCGTGTAAGTGTGGTTGCAGATTATTTCTCTGTTTTATTAATTCTGTAATATCAGAATTCTTCAGGGTGTGTTCCTGAATATAGTATATGGCTCTGGTGCTGATATGGTTTTTATTTCCTGCTTGGGGAAAGAATGATATCTGAAGCCCTTCTGGAATGCTCTTGTTTGCATATTGATTATTTGTCTTCCCTCATGGCCTTATCACTAACCTTTGAGAAGGCAAATAACCTGAAGCCTGTTTTTATTTTCAGCTTTGTCAGGAGCTGTGCTTTTCCTCACCTAGTTAATAGTACCAGAAGTTATATCATATCATTTATATTTTTGAACTAGTATCAGAATGATAAGGTGGAGAAAATTCACAACTGTTTGAAACAGATGCCAGCTAGAATTACTGCTCCCTGGAACACGTTCCAAGAAATATTTGGCTGTGAAGGGAAGGACTTTAACATAAACATTAAAAATGTTGTTGAACAAGATTAAAGATCTTTGTTATCTTATCAGGGATATTGTGACTACAGCAGATTCTAAAGTGTAGTCTGCATTTGGAATGTATTTTAAAAGAGTAACAATTGATTTTTATAATTGCAGAGATCTGAGTAGAAACCTGATCCATGAAATTCACGACAGAGCTTTTGCCAAGCTTGGGTCAATAACCAACCTGTAAGTTCCATGCAGCAATATCATGAAAGTAGTGACCAGTCTGCAGAAACTTGTGTTTCAGCATTGTCCTACCCAAATCATTTTCTCTTTTTAGTGTTCCCTTGTATAAATGCTAACCTGCTATGATGTAGTGGCAGCTTCTGAAATGGTTTTCGCACACCTAAACTTCCTCTTAGAGCTCTGATACTTGTGATGTTAACGCATGTACAGATTTGTGTCTTAGGAGTTAATTTGAAGTCTTATTCACATTTTAGAGATATAAGTTTCAATGAATTAACTTCATTTCCAACGGAAGGCCTAAATGGACTAAATCAACTGAAACTTGTGGGCAACTTCAAGCTGAAAGAAGCCTTAGCAGCAAAAGACTTTGTTAATCTCAGGTGTGTTTTTGCTTATTTTTCTTTTTTGTGGAAGTTTTGGTAAGGCTCCAGATTATAGAGTGTCCTGGGGTTGTTTTTTTTTTTTTTGCTGTGGTTCCCAGATTTTCTGGGAGGCTGTCATTTAAGAGTATTTTCAACCTCAGTCCTCACAAACTTGGAAAAAAATAGAACATGAGCATTAGTCCATAGTTGTTGAGAACATGAATTGCAGACCATGTTGCTGTCAAAGAGATAATCTAGCCCTTCATCAGAATGGTTTTGTATATAGTGGGATTTGTCATTTGCAACAAGATGGCAGAAAGCACATGTGAACCTACAGAAAATTGATACAATGTGATAATACTTCACAGAGACATTAGAGTTAGAGAGGGGACCTCACTAGATATAGTAGAGAGGGGACCTCACTAGATATAGCAGAGAGAGGGTTTGGGAATATTATTATGGGAGAAGCGAATAAATATTTTCATTATACTTATATGAACAAAGTGAATTCATTTAATGTTGTAAAGTCACAAATGACCTGGGACATTAATTTTAAATGAAACTACCAGTTTCATATGATAAATTGGGTGTGGTTAATTCATTTATAAAAGGAGTCTGATAAGATTTCACTTTAAATTGCAGTATTGCTATTAAATTTTAAAGATGGCTTGATTCAAATTGTTTTTAAAAGCATACCTTATATAAATGGAGAAACTCATGGTGTCATCTGATACCAGAGCTTTTTAACAGATGAGGAAACTAAGTCCAGAGAGGATAATGACCAGCTTAAAGTATTTACTTTTTACAGAACAAAAGCATGTCTGTGAAGTTGGTATTTCAGTATAGATTTTGCCATTTTTTCCAGGTCTTTATCTGTACCATATGCTTATCAGTGCTGTGCATTTTGGGGTTGTGACTCTTATGCACATTCAAACACAGAAGATAACAGCCTCCAAGATCACAGTGTGGCAAAGGATAAAGGCAAGTGCATGAACTTTTGAAAATAGAACACAGCATTAATCAAAGTCTCTGTTATTGTAATCAGTTTGCAAAGGATCAATGTGAAATCTGTGGAGAAAAATGGCTTTTGTGTACTGTGTTCCTGACATCTTTAATATGTTATTAAGCCTGGTGCAAGCTGAACTTACATCATGTACAAGAGAGAAGACTGCAGGAAAAGATGGGTCTTTTGAACTGCCTGAACCTTGAATTAAACAGTTTGTGTTATATATTCAGGTCCCACTGACCTAGCAGTTGTCACCAGCAGTGCTGAAAATGAGGAGCACAGTCAAATCATTATCCACTGTACACCCTCGACAGGTAAGCCCAACACATTGGACTGCAGTTTCTCGCTTTAAACAAACATTAGGCAAATATACCTAAAACTTCCAGGGAGAGATGTGATTTCTGTAACAGGAGTGCAACTCGATGGTTTCTTAAGGCCTGACTCAACGTGTGGTCTGTATACAAGGAGCTTAGGCATCTCTTGCAGAATCTCAGGCCCAGACCCACTGACTCAGAATCTTTGTGTTAACAAGCTCCCCAGACGAGAGTTAGGCACGTTAAGGATGGGGAGGCTCTTTCTTCATGCAACTTTTACCCTAGGTCTAGTTCTAGAGGTTACTGTTCTGTAAGGATTTTTAGTGTTACCCTTTTTTTTTTTAATGAAACCTTGCCATTACTTTTAAAAAAATTATTTATTTATTGGGCTTCCCTGGTGGCGCAGTGGTTGAGAATCTGCCTGCCAATGCAGGGGACACGGGTTCGAGCCCTGGTCTGGGAGGATCCCACATGCCTCGGAGCGACTAGGCCCGTGAGCCACAACTACTGAGCCTGCGCGTCTGGAGCCTGTGCTCCGCAACAAGAGAGGCCACGACAGTGAGAGGCCCGCGCACCGCGATGAAGAGTGGCACCCGCTCGTCACAACTAGAGAAAGCCCGCGCACAGCAACGAAGACCCAACGCAGCCATAAATAAATAAATAAATTTTTTTTAAAAAATTTATTTATTTATTTATGGCTGCGTTGGGTCTTCGTTGCTGTGCGCGGGCTTTCTCTAGTTGTGACGAGCGGGTTGCCATTATTTTTCTTTCTGTTTTATTTTGTTGAACTTCAGTAGACTTGGGAAAGTTATTAAATTGACACCACATATTTGGTCAGGCCTGTATTCTGCCTAATCTATCAGAGAAGATGGATTTAGAGTTTTACTGTTAAAGAAAAATTTACATAATGGCTAAACTGTGTACTATGAAGTAGATTCCTCTTTAATATGGTCACACAGGATGATCTGGACATTAATTTTATAACTCAGAATCATAAATATTATGGATTCTTTAATGATTACTACTGAATTGTGAGCTTCTTCAGAGGCTGTGTATGTGTTCTTTTAATACTTAGCACAGTGCCTGGTGCAGAGAATAATCTTAAAGTGATCAGCTGAGTGAATGGGATTAACAAGAATCATTTATGTCTATGCAGTTCTTTAGTTTCTGTATTGATTGGTAGGAGTTAAGGGGTCACTTGCCCTGCTGGGGTTCTTGTGTTGGAGAATGTACATAAGGAAGGGAACGTCTTTTTTTTTTTTTTTTTTAATTTTTATTTATTTATTTATTTATTTATTTATTTATTTATGGCTGTGTTGGATCTTCGTTTCTGTGTGAGGGCTTTCTCCAGTTGTGGCAAGCGGGGGCCACTCTTCATCGCGGTGCGCAGGCCTCTCACTATCGCGGCCTCTCTTGTTGCGGAGCACAGGCTCCAGATGCGCAGGCTCAGCAATTGTGGCTCACGGGCCCATTTGCTCCGCGTCATGCGGGATCCTCCCGGACCAGGGCTCGAACCCGTGTCCCCTGCATTGGCAGGCAGACTCTCAACCACTGCGCCACCAGGGAAGCCCGGAATGTCTTTATTAAAGGGGAGTCTAAACTTGAATATGCAGAGATTCCATTTCTTCCACACTGATTTTACACCTTGGGGGTCAACCAGGAGGAGAGTTGGTCTGAGCTCATCTCCCCAGGTGGCAATAGGAGTGAAGTGCAGGTCTGCTTCCTCCACTCCGCTCACTTGTAGTATGTAGTAGCACAGAGACAGCCATGTGCTGACACAGAAGCAGGAAGTGGAGGAGAGCAGGAACCTTCTTTTAAAACTGGAGGAAGCAGCAGGTTTCCAAAGACAGACTGGGTGGAATCGGCTTCCCAGGCTTTTGAGGGAAAGTAATTCCACCCACTAATCAGACACTTTCCAAAGGGTGTCCTGTTCTCCCAGGTCGGATTAGCTACTCCTAGTTCCTTGTAGAAGGAGGAGTTCAGATACAGAGATAAAGGTGAAAGGTTCCTCTTAACACTTCCCTGATGGGGGAATAAAAAAATTAATTAGAAAAAAATTTTTTTTTAAAGTTTCTTGAGTCAGATCGATACAAATGGTGCAGAGCTGGCTTGTTCGGTCTGTGAATATCTCAATGATTAAGTTGCTTTCTGGGATGTATCAAACTTCAGGACAATCCAGAAACATAAATTAGAACGTGTCTTTTGGGCAATTGCAGTACATAGTTTTCTTATGCTCTGTAGACAAAATTTTGTTTTTCTTCACTACACTTTTATTTTTTTTAATATTATTATTATTTTTTTAACATCTGTATTGGAGTATAATTGCTTTACAATGGTGTGTTAGTTTCTGCTGTATAACAAAGTGAATCAGCTATACATATACATATATCCCCCATATCTCCTCCCTCTTGCGTCTCCCTCACACCCTCCCTATCACAGCCCACTAGGTGGTCACAAAGCACTGAGCTGATCTCCCTGTTTTCACTAACTTTTAAATAAAACAGTTGTCGGGAATTCCCTGGTGGTGCAGTGGTTAGGACTCCAGGCTTACACTGCCAAGGGCCTGGGTTCGACCCCTGCTCGGGGAACTAACATCCCGCAAGCCACGCAGTGTGGCCAAAAAAAAAAAAAAAAAAAAAAATTAAATAAAACAGTTGTCATTTGGGACATAACTAGCATGCCAGTCAGTTGCTAGAACGTACAACTCAGCTACTAAATTAGTTCTTGCAATCCTAGTTTGTTATGCAGGGTTTTATTGGACATAGTTTTACATTACTAGTTAACATTGGTGTGATTTGGCTCTCATACTGTCTGAATGACCTCTGTCAAGTCAACCAAACACTTTGAAATCTCAGTTTCTCTGGATGAAAAATGGGGATAATTATACCTATCTTAACCTGCTTCATCAGATTGCTTTTGAAAGCTATAAGAAATGTGTAAAAAATATATGTATTATACATACATATAATATATAATTAGTATAAAGTATATTAGGAACTAGGAAGGAAGAAGAAAAGGACCTGACATTTACTGAAGTCCAACTATGTACCCAGTAGCCCGCTTAAGTACCTTGTGTATGCAATTTTACTTAAGCTACACAACGCTGTGAAATAGGTGTTATTATCCACAAGTGAGAAAATGAAATTCTTAGAGGTTTAAGTTGCCCTCTCAAGTAAGAGCAGCAAGTTATGAACCCTAAACTCAAACTCTAGTATATCTGATTGCGAGCCCTCAGTTTATGAAGTACCTTTCAGGTACTAGACACTGTGCTATGTATATTAACTTAGGTATAAGAAAAAGTGAAAATTTTCTTTTAAATATCATTGTATGGTTTGCCAAATAGTTAATAAAAGAAATGAAATAAATATATATTAAAATAACATGTTAAAATAAATTTTTAAATAGCCCAGTCCAATGACTAAAATATCTAAGAAATGGTAATCTTTTCAATTTGGATCAGTTCAATTTGGTAGTAGATTATTCTAGTTTCTCTCTCAAGCCATATCATATGGAATATGGTCTTTTATAAACTGTCTTTTCTCTCTTTCATTTTAGGTGCTTTTAAGCCCTGTGAACATTTACTGGGAAGTTGGATGATCCGTCTTACTGTGTGGTTCATTTTCTTGGTTGCATTGTTTTTCAACCTGCTTGTCATTTTAACAACATTTGCATCTTGTACATCACTGCCTTCCTCCAAATTGTTCATAGGCTTGATTTCTGTATCTAACTTATTCATGGGAGCCTATACCGGCATCTTAACTTTTCTGGATGCTGTGTCCTGGGGCCGATTTGCCGAGTTTGGCATTTGGTGGGAGATTGGCAGTGGCTGCAAAATAGCTGGGTTTCTTGCCGTTTTCTCCTCAGAAAGTGCCATATTTTTATTAATGTTAGCAGCCGTCGAAAGAAGCTTATCTGCAAAAGATATAATGAAAAATGGGAAAAGCAATCATCTCAGACAGTTCCGGATTGCTGCCCTTTTTGCTCTTCTGGGTGCTGCAGTAGCAGGCTGTTTTCCCCTTTTCCACAGAGGGGAATATTCTGCATCACCTCTGTGCTTGCCATTTCCCACAGGAGAGACCCCATCATTGGGATTTACCGTAACCTTAGTGCTGTTAAACTCACTAGCATTTTTATTAATGGCCATCATCTACACTAAACTCTACTGCAACTTGGAAAAAGAAGACCTTTCAGAGAACTCCCATTCTAGCATGATTAAGCATGTTGCTTGGCTCATTTTCACCAACTGCATCTTTTTCTGCCCCGTAGCGTTTTTCTCGTTTGCGCCATTGATCACTGCCATCTCTATCAGCCCCGAAATAATGAAGTCTGTTACTCTGATATTTTTCCCATTGCCTGCTTGCCTGAATCCAGTCCTGTATGTCTTCTTCAACCCAAAGTTTAAAGAAGACTGGAAGTTACTGAAGCGACATATTACCAAGAAAAGCGGATCCGTGTCGGTTTCCATCAGCAGCCAAGCTGGTTGTGTGGAACAGGATTTCTACTACGACTGCGGCATGTACTCACACTTGCAGGGTAACCTGACTGTGTGTGACTGCTGTGAATCCTTTCTGTTGACAAAGCCAGTGTCCTGCAAACACTTAATAAAATCACACAGCTGTCCTGCCTTGGCAGTGGGTTCTTGCCAAAGACCGGACGGCTATTGGTCCGACTGTGGCACGCAGTCTGCCCACTCTGATTACGCAGATGAAGAAGATTCCTTTGTCTCGGACAGTTCTGACCAGGTGCAGGCCTGTGGACGAGCCTGCTTCTATCAGAGTCGAGGATTCCCTTTGGTGCGCTATGCTTACAATCTCCCAAGAGTTAAAGACTGAATCAGTGTGTTTGTGACTGTTTCCCCCATCAACCCAAATCACAGTGTTTATAGAATGAACCCTAGTCTGATCTCTCATCTGGGAAGCACTTCTGTGATCACTGCCTGGTGTCACTTAGAAGAAGGAGAAAGGCGGCAGTTTATTTCTTAAACCAGACCTTTGCAAGGAACAAGTGCCTAAACTATCAATGGATGAAAAAATGCAGTGTCCAAGCAATGTGTAGTCTATTTGAAACAAATGTATAACTTGAAAAAGATTCTATGTATGTCATAGCAATATAGCGTTAGGTTTTTCTGATCCATAAGAAGCAAATTTATACCTATTTCTGAATTAAGCACAAGATAAAGAACAGCTGTTAATATTTTTTTAAGAATATTTTAAATGGTGATTTTGTATAACCGAAGAAAAAGTCTTGCTAATTTTACCTAATGTTTCATCATTAATCTCAGGACAACTTACTGCAGGGCCAAAAAAAGGGATTGTTTCCCAGATAGGACTATGAGGGTGCATGTAGGCCTCATCGTCTTGCATTTTCTAATCCATCTCTGACATAATAGAATCATCGATTTTGTTTAAGAGATTTAAATCTAAAACCTGAAGATGTTTTTAAAACAATATTAACACCTGCTAGATTTTAAAAGAATAACCAAACACATTTGTTTTCAGTCATTATACACTGCTTTGTTTCGATCACAGTAATTTTTTCTTCAGTGTTTTGTGATCACACTATTAGGAAAAAGTAAAGGGCTCATTGCTGCGTGAATCAGGAGATTTGGCTAAACTACGTACGTGGGACTTTAATAGTATCTGAGCGATTCGATGGCTCCGTGTAATGTTCTCACTGATAAAACACATCCTAATATCCTTGGAGCTATCAGTATTTTCCAGTTTTGTTGGTATGTGATCTACCTATAGTTTAAATTATACAGAAAGTAAATTGTGGCAAGTGATTTCATTTAGTTGGAAGAAATTGGAAGTAATTATGACACAAAGCACTTACATTTACTTCTTAGTGAGCTGGATTCTCCTGAACCTATACTATTACATGGAAGCTGCCATACATTTTCCCCCTTACTTTGATTTACAAGAGCCTGTGCAACAGCTCAGAAACTGTGTTCTTGTGAGACAAGCCAAATATGTCACTAAGGAAAAAAAAAAAAGGCATAAAGCTTAGGCCTATGTCTTTAAAAATCAAAAATTTTACTTGATTCTCACCTATGGACTTCTGACATGTTCACTATGTGGAGTCTTAAAGTTATAAATGTTCAATATGTTCTTTGAACAATATGCTAAATCAGTAGCAAACCCACTGCCATATTAGTTGTTCAGGAGATACTAAAAAACATTAAGCTAGATTGCAGTTTAAAAATTAAACTGTATATAATGTGCATATAATGAATTTTTATCTTATGTAAATTATTTTTAGAACACAAGTTGGGAAATGTGGCTTCTGTTCATTTCGTTTAATTAAAGCTACCTCCTACACTATAGTGGCTGCCAGTAGCAGAATGTTAAATTGTGGTTTATATACTTTTTGCATTGTAAATAGTCTCGGTTGTATATTGTCAGTGTAATAAAAACAGAATCTTTGTATATCAAAATCATGTAGTTTGTATAAAATGTGGGAGGGATTTATTTACAGTGTGTTGTAATTTTGTAAGGCCAACTATTCACAAGTTTTTAAAATTGCTATCATGTTTGTATATTTACACATTTGATAAATATTAAATCATAACTTGGTAAAAAAGTCTAGCTAAAAGTTTTTTTTTTTTTTTCAAAAGTCATGTTACTGAATACTTTCAGTGCATTCCTTTAAAAAATAGAATAGCAGATATCTAAAATATGTGGTAAACTGTGCTATACATATGGTAGGAAATACAATATTGTATGCAGTGTGTTGAATTATTAAAGTTTCTGGAAAGCAATCTATTTTGCCTTAATGTATACTAGTATATTAATGAATTTGCTTAGTGTTAAACTAAGCAAATTGAAGTAAAATATTTTTAAGAGTATTAGAAGAAATGTTGAGAGGACACTTTGCTGAAATTTAGAAGTGAGGTTTTATTCTATCTTAAGTCTGAACCATACTCATGGAAAACAAACTGTGAAATTTAAGAGGATACCATCAATTGGATCTTATTTAAAAGCAAATTATTTAAAAAACTGCATGATTCCAGATATAGTCAATTGCTCAAATGCAGTAGTCCTCCCTTTCTTCCCTTATCTGAGGTTTCACTTTCCATAGTTTTAGTTGCCTGTAGTCAACCGCAGTCCAAGAATATTAAATGAAAAATTCTAGAAATAAAAAATTCATAAGTTTTAAATTGCACACCCTTCTGAGTAGTGTGATGAAATCTTGCGCTGTTCTACTCTGAAACGAATCATCCCTTTGTGCAGTGTATCCTGCCTGTTAGTCACTTAGGAGCTGTCTCTGACTATCTCAGTGCTTGTGTTCAAGTAACCCTTATTTTACTTAATAATGGCCCCAAAGCATGAGAATAGTGATGCTGGCAATTCAGATATTCTCTTACTGTGCCTAATTTCTAAATTAAACTGTATGGGAAAGAAAACATAGTATACATAGGGTTTGGTACTATCTACAGTTTCAGGCGTCCACTGGGGGTCTTGGGACACATCCCCTGTAGATAAGAAGGGTCTGTTGTGCTTAGAAATAATTCAGTATTCACAGTCATCAAGCCCTCATTTTACAGATGGGAAAATAGAGGGCCTAATGAAATTTAAGTGAATACCTGACACATACAGCAAATTAGAACCCAAACCAGCACCCAGTTCCCCTTAATTTGAGATGTTTTTTGTTTTTGTTTGTTTTAAACTTCAGTATATGTTTGGAATTCCCATAACCAAAAGTAGAATACTATGATTGCCCCTTCTCCCATGCCCTAGGCCCTCACTGCCCATACCCAACATCCAGCTTTGGCAGCTGTCAACAGCACATGGTAAATCTTGTTTCCCCTTCATCCCATTCACTCACCTTCTCTAATCCCTCTGCTCCCTGCATTATTTTGAAGCAAACCTAAAACAAATTGTTTCATCTGAAAATATTTCAATATGTCCAGGGATACATTTTTTTAAATTGGGTAATATATTGCCATAGGACTCACTGATAATGATGTTATTTTTGAAACAAAGAGATTTTCAAGCAAGGGTCACTCTTCACTTACACAAGTTTACAAAGCCAGCAAAAAATAGGAATTATCTCAAATATAGCATGAAAGTGAAAATAAATGAGTAGTAAGAAGTTAGTAAGTTAATACCCTGAAACTTAAGGGGAGAGGCCCTCTTTTGAGCTTATTTATACATTTTATATAATGCAACCAAACTTGATGATGGTTTCTGTCCCAGTAATGAAAAGACGCTGTAAGAAAGGAGACCACAGGACTTGATTATGTTCAAGTACCGGCACCAGCACCAGCACCAGCGGCTCTTAGCCTCTTAGCTCCAGGATTGTTACAGCATAATGCAGTAGTTGGTCATGATGATGATTCTGAGGCGTCAAGGGCATAATTTGTTTAAAACATTTTAGATCCCATAGCAAGAGGTTACAGTGGGAAAGTTTTGGAGTTTGAATGATACAAGTTACCATTTACCATTTTCTCTTGTCTGGTCCTGTGCTAGAAGCTTTGAGAATTAATAAAATATGACTGGGAGATAGATTATTTCCCTATTTTACAGAGGAGTAAGTCAGAACTTGGACAGGCCAAACAGCTTGTTTAGGGAAAACTAGCAAATTAAGAGGAAAACCATGGATTCAAATACAGGTCCCTTACATACTAAAACTTGGGGGTTTTTTTTCCCCTACTATGCTTCAGTAATGTGGGGTGATGTTTGTTGGGAATAGCTTCTCAAGTTTACCCCCTTATGAAGCCCTAAAGTGGCCCAGGGTGATGCTGTTGTTATTGATTTGAGAGATGCTCTCCTAAAAGGTTTTAACCAGATACACCAATATTGAGTAATTGGGATAGAGAATGAAAACTCAAGCCATTTTATTCCTCCATCAATTCTATCACTCATTTAAATTGCTCTAGTTTTCTTCCATTTTCATTGTTTTTACTGAAAATTTTAACAAAATTTACATTCCATTTAAATAGTTTTAACCATGTCATATTTTATTAACCATAGCTTCTGTCTTCTGGATTGCCCTTGATTACTATTATTTCTATTGTATCTGATTCTTTGGTGTCAAATTTTGCAGATCTGAATTTCATCTAAGATTTCATATCACTCTTTGGTCAATGACAAATCCTGTGTGCTGTTTTAGTCATGGTCAGTTTTCATTGTGTGATATTTCTACAGCAATATGCATTATGAGCTGGATAAAGCCCATTTATTTAGAAGTGTACACAGTTTTGTCAGCATGCAGGAAGGAACCAGCTTTTTCGTACCTATCACCTCTTCCTTACTACCTTCATCCCCATCCCCAATCCCTGAGAAGAGTGCTCCTTCCGAAGTCCCACAAAATTTTTTCATTCCTCACAAAATGCATATAACAGAATATTTTAACGGTATGACTCTTCACCACAAAAGAATGAGGAGCTTGTAACGGCAAGGCTTGTATTTTATATATCTCCAGTGCTTAGCACAGACCGTAGTACACTAGAGCCTTCAGAAAGGCCCCGATATTCACATGCACTAAACAAACGAGTTCCTGTAAGATGCTAGGCAGACGAAGGGCTACCAAAAACAATGAAAGATTGTACCAAAAGTGCATTCTTAGATACACCTGTAAACTTGGATAAAGTTTGCCCCCCACACCCTAAAATACAGCCGTGTGTGGCCGTGTGCTGAGAGAAATCACGGCTGATCCTTGTAACCCTGACCTTGCAATGATACGGGGTTAGTTTTGGCTTCTGCTTTTTCCCCCCAAAAGAATCTGCCTTACTCAGTGATAGCACATTTCCTGTACCAAATGAACCAGAGCAAACAAGGGACGGGCCCTCCAAGCTGTCAGCCGGGAGCGGGACCTTATCCGTGAGCGGAGCGCGGGGTTAAGTCAGAAGAAGCAGCGCAGGTCCAGGCAGGGGAGGAAGGAGGGCGGCCAAGAGACTGCAGAGCGCAGGAAGCCGCCGTCCACAGAGCTGGACAAAGCCCAGGCGGCCTCTACGCGTCGCCATGGCAACGCGAAGTCAGCGCCCGCCCGGATTGGCCGCGCCGCCGCGCGCGGGGCCTGCTGGGAGAGCACGTCCCCGCCGCCGCCGCCCTGCCGGTTTGAACTTGGCGGGCTCCATGTGGGCTGTGGGGCGGTGGGGGCCCCTTCCCGACTCCCGGTTCTTGGCCGACTGCAGGTCCAGGCCTCGGCCCTCCTCGGGCTCCTTCTCCGTCCTCATGGCGGGCGCCCGGGGGCAGGGGCTAGAGGCGGTAGAGGTGCGCTCGCTGTCGCCGCCGCTGAGCTGCGGCTGTTCCACCATGTCGCTGTTGTCTCCCCTCGGCCACCAGAGCTTCCCGTTTGACGACGACGACGGTGACGGGGAGGAGGAGGTAGATGTGGACGAAGATGCTCATGACTCAGAGGCCAAGGTGGAGAGCCTGAGAGGAATGGAGTTACAGGGGTGCTCCAGGTAAACCCGAGGCCGCCGGCCGATTCAGCCCCTCTCAAGATTCCTTAGACCCTTCTAAGTACTTTCCTCTGGCGGCCAAACACCCTCTTGTCTTCCCGCTCAAAGGCTGCACGGGCACCTGCATCTACAGGTGCTGCTCCTTTTGGCACATAGAGTCTGGGCCGGTTCTTACACGTGACCACAGATTTATCATCGTTCTTAATCCTTTTTCCTGAGAATGTGATGATTCCTACAGTCTCGCTCCCCAGAGAAACGCACCTAGTCTTAAACATAAAATCTTGCTACAATTTCAGGAGTTTTATGAAAACTCAGAAAACAGACTGGGGACACTAGAACTCTTGTCCAAACCCTTAACACCAAAATGTGGTTTACTGCACCTTAGTGATACCTGGAGCTATTTTGAAAAAAATCTGATTGTCAGTGAAGTATGTTTTAGTAAGCAGTATACTTTTTACGTCATAGATTAAGAGCTGAAGGTTGGAGGCTAGCAATGTCAACTTCAGCATCCAGAGACAATGTTGGGTCTGCTCTGAGCACTTAACAGTAGAAAAGAAGTCATTGAATCAGAGAATGTTAGAATCAAAGGGATTATTAAAGCCACCTTAATTTATTTATTTTTGCAGTTCATTAGGCAAACATTTAGTTTGTGCCATATGGGGCCCATAAACAAGATAGGCATTGTCTCTACTCTCATGGAATTAAAGCCTACATCCAGCCACTCATTTTACAGGTAACAAAACTGGCTCAGAATACAAATGAAAAGTCTAATTCAAAGGCATACACCTAGTTATTAGCAAAGCTGGGCCTAGTCCCAAGGTATATTGATCATGTTTTCTCTTTCCTATGCTACGTGCCTGTTGTTGGGCATAAAGAAATAGGAGCAATGGGCCTATCCCTGCAGGAATATCTTTTTCTGGGACAGACTTAGTGATGGAGGTCCATTCTGAGGTAGACTCATTATGTCATGTAAAGGAAACATTTACAAGTTTCTGATTGTCAAGCTGCACAAGGCACAATACAGGAGATCTAAGAAATACAGACCAAAGAACCCATGCTTTATGTGTAAGCAACCAGTTAAACCCCTTTGCTATAAGACATGCATACAAAGAATGAGTAAATGGAATATGGAACCATATGAAGTGACTCACATACACAGTTACAACAGTGAGTCTCTTAAGAATGAAAAGTAAACATTAGTACTTTGGTAGGAATGGAGATCAGTAAGAGTAACCAAGCAATTCACTTGTCCAGACTGGTTGTAACAACAAGAAACAGTTTCAGGAGTCCATTTTCATGTGGGCCTTTGTACAGATTCTTCAGGATTGAGTTGGTCTCAATGATTTTTAAAATAAATGTTAAGGCTTTGGAAAATACCTTCTAAGCCTAATCAGCAGGACTAAGCAATGTAGACAATTTAGCAACCCAAGGAATGATGGCCATCAAAACTACAGCTCAGCTACTGGGACCTTGCATTAGCTTCCAAGAGCCAAAGCCCTGACCAAATGGAGCTCACTACAAGAGGAGCCAGTCATATTTATGTCAAACCTCGGCCAAAGCCCGAGTGAGCTGGTAACACCCCAGGGCCATAGCTGTCTTCCTTATCACAGTTCATCCCCTCTGAATCAAGGCGGTAGGTAAGATGTGGTCTGGAGAGAATGCAGGAATTGTCAAGCCTGTGTGTGGCAAGTGTCAGATGCTTATTAGGTGTTCAATAAACATGTGCTGAAGGAATGCCTATTTCCCACCTCCTAGAGAACAGATAGTTGTGGTGATTGTTTTCAAATGCTTCAGAAAACCCAGCACTTCTTTTCAGGAAAGAGAAGTGTTTAGAACATTGCCTTGTTCCTCCTCCCTACCTCTGGCCTTTAGTTGGTGCCCTGGCAGTTTGGGGGTGATGGGATGAAGAGAGCAGGTGCCTGAGCCGTAGTCCAGCCACAGTTCTGGGCGGTGAGCAGCCTCTTGTGGACCAGAGCGTGGAATTTTATGCCTTTTTTTTTTTTTTTTTCCATCCTTCACCTGCCACAGGGATCTGACTGTGGCAAAACTAATAGGGTTGAGGCTTTTTTGGGATAGACTCAGGCACCAGCTGCATGTGATGGGGTTGAGCTGCAGGTATTTTAGGTGTATAGAGCTGTGCTTAGAGGATGCACTGACCTTCAAGTGTGTTGGATAGCACTGAGATAAAGCTCACAGGTGACTTCAGACAAGATAATGAGAAATATTTTCCTGGAGTCTTTTATAATATGCATTGGGCCTGCTGTTTGTTCAGCTTTATCCTGGAAACCCATTAGGAAACCCGTGCCTTAATAAACGTCTTGGTCATAAACAGCTGCTTATCAAGCCTCTCTTGATTATGAGTAGAGCTGTAGTATATATGCCACACATTTTGAATATATTTGTTAAAACTGATGAGGCAAGAAATGTAATATTTAAAGTGTCATTTTAAAAAGAAAACACTGATCTCACTGATTTCTTCTTTCAACAAACATTTCTCAGGAGGCTGCTATATTCTAGGCTCTAAGCTAGACTCTTGAAATAAAAAATGAGTTAAGACATGTTTTCCGTCTGTTAGGAATTCATGGTTTCTGGCAGAGATGGACAAGTGACAGAAAGCCTAAGGCACCAAGTCCAGATTTTTTGCAGAATGAGGCAATAAAGATTAAAACCTGAGTTAAATCTTAAAGGGAGAGTAGGCATTAGCTATACTCCTCCTAGTACTACTAACTGACACGTTCCAAAATGCTTCCTGAGTGCCCGGAACTGAGCTACGTGCTTTAGTGTGGATTGTTCATGCCACAGTACCTGTGAGGTAGCCACTACTATTTTCTCCACTTAACAGATGAGAAACAGAGGCTTAAAGAGGTTAAAACATGTACATAGCTAGGAAGCAGCAGGTAGAGATTCACCGAAATGTTTTACTCCCAAATCTAAACTCTTACTTTGGCCGTGTGTGGAGGTGGAGGAAAAGAATTTCAGAATTTTAAGCAAAGCTGCAGAGCACAAGGGCGTGGCATATTCATCAACGTGCCTAAGTTCAATAAGACTGAAATGTAGACTCCAGGTCAGCTATTGGTGGAAGAAGAAGCTGGAAGATAAGCAGGGCCGATTCATGGGTGTCAGGCTATGGAGTGTGGATTTCATCCTGTGGGCAGAGGAGCACTGAAGAATTTTGAGATGGGGAGTGACGTGTCGGAAGGATGCGTTTGAAGGATGAATCTGGCAACAGTGGAGAATAGTTTGAAATGGAGGGAGAAAGGCCAGTTATGACCAGACAGCAGTTGTGAGGTTGTAGAAGAGAAGAATGGCTTGAGAAAACTGAAAGAAGTAAAATAGACGGGATGAGGTTATTATATGGGTGTGGGACCTAGAGGTACCAGATGTGGATGGGGAGCAGGAGTCAGAGATGTGGCTTCTGGCTTGGCTGACTGGGTGGATGTTGGCACTCTTCACCGAGGTAGGATTATAAGAGGAGGAGTGAGATTCTTCTTGCCGGGGCGGGTGGTGAGTGGGTGGTAGATGATTAGACTTGCTTTAGACTGACTGAGTTTGGTATTTAAGTGGAGCTGTCTATCAAATGGTTGAAAATGAAAGATTGGAGCTGAGGAATGCCTGATCCAGGCCTCATCAACACCTAGTGACAGTTGAAGCTATGGGAGGATGAGGTGGTCTGCAAGACTGAGAAGGAACGATGTATGGGAAATAAACGACACATCAACAGTGTTCCTTTCCCACTAGAATACAAATTCCATAATGACATGGATGAATGAAGAAATAGCAGAAAAAAACCAGTAAATGGAAGCTACAAGGCAGAAAAAGCTGAGCATGGCAGTGGGTGAGGCAATTGGTTGCCTGAAGCAGGAATGTTAGAGACAAAGAGGGGCTGAGTCTATAATAACATAGTGTTTGGAGCTGCCTCGGGTCCTGAACAAGCTTTCTTTCCATGGGCGCTCATGGTTCAGCTTTTCCTGTTTTATGGGGCTTGTGTATCTGGCCAAGGCACTGTGTTCTTTATGTACATATGTACTCGCAGTACTTCTCCTCCCCTCTTCTTTTGAGCTTGAGTGAGTGCTTACTTTTCCACATACCCAGAAGAGACAGACGGACAGAGGTTCGTGGTGGAGACTATGGTAGGAGGTAACCCAACTCTGGGGAGCTGTGGACACCCTACCCGAGAACTGGCAAAAGGGAGTCCCCCAAAACACGAAAGAATACAAGGACCATATATTTTTGATACCTTTTTATTTCAAAACAATTTCAAACTTACAGAAAAGTTGAGAGTGTAAAGAACTCTGTCTACCCTTCACACCAAAACCTTAATTGTTACCACATTAGCTTTACCATCCTCGCTATGTAGGTATGTATTCTTCCCTTCGTGAAATATTTAAAGGAGGAAAAGGGAAAAGTCTGCTTCAGGATCTGGTTAGAATCATGTGTTGTAATTAGTAGTCCAGATATAAGATTTTTAAGAATAAAAAAAATTGTTGTAATTGAGGCAAATGGACTGGGTGTGATTTTAGAAGATGAGAGAATTCAAAGGCAGTCTGAAGGATAAACTAATTCAAACATTGGACTTTCTGTTCATGGTTTTTCAAGTGTATATTTATATATGATTAATTCAGCATATTTATATATAAAAATCACAGTATTGTAAATATGTCGTGGAATTCTCCTTTCATTGTACAGCTAAGTGATTTTGACTGCTAAGCCAAAGAGTTTTGAGTACAAGTGCTGTAGTATCCTCTCTTTTGCAATAGTGTGGTTGGATCCGAAGATAACCAAGAAGAACAGAAACAGGTGCAGTTACCAGAAAGCAGCCTGACACCGTGGGAAGTGTGGTTTGTTGGCAAAGAAAAAGTAGAACGTGACCGTCTGCAACAGAAGGCTCTAGAGGTAAAACTAGACAGTATTCTTTCTATTTAATCCATGAGCTCACAAAGTAGAGCTGCTGTCGAAATTAAAATGTTAGTGTTATTATCCCTCACAACAGACTTTTCGCATTTTCTTGTATCAGTTTGCTATATTGATATTAATAACTTACTGGAGAAATAATACATGTTCATTATAAGAACATTTGGAAAATACAGCTAAGCATAATTAGGAAAATGAAAATCTCTATGAAATTTTATTTTATTTATAATATTTTCAGGGGAAAATGAAAATTGTCCCCTGAAGATAACTATGGTTTGTTTTTGTTTTTTTTTTTTAAATAAATTTATTTATTTATTTTTGGCTGCAATGAATCTTCATTGCTGCACTTGGGCTTTTTCTAGTTGTGGTAAGCGGGGGCTACTCTTTGTTGCGGTGCGCAGGCTTCTTCTTGCAGTGGCTTCTCTTGTTGCGGATGGACCATGGGTTCTAGGCACGTGGGCTTCAGTAGTTGTGGCACGCGGGCTCTAGAGCGCAGGCTCAGTAGTTGTGGCGCATGGGCTTAGTTGCTCCGCGGCATGTGGGATCTTCCCGGACCAGGGCTCGAACCTGTGTCCCCTGCATTGGCAGGCAGACTCCCAGCCACTGCGCCACCAGGGAAGTCCCCATAACTATTCTTAATATTATGGCATATAGCCTTCCACATTTTCTTCTATGTAAATTTTAAAAAACATATGTGCAAATGTATATTCATATAGTGTCACCATATGTACATTTAACTAAAGTCAGCTGCATATACTTGGTAAAATTTTTAAGAGAAATAAAAATTGAAGTAGAGGCTGGAAATCTACCCCCATATCACTCAGAGCATGTGCCCCAGAGTGAGTTTGTGCTGGGAGATGGGAATCTTCTGGGCTTTCAGGTTTTTTCAGTTTCTCTTTGCCTCCCTGCCTCACTTGTGGACATTTTTGTATTTGTGATTCTCTCTGAACTCTGTCCAAACTCAAAAAATAGTTTGAGATACATTTTCACATGAATCCGTCATTCTTTGAACTCTTATCATTTGCTGTTTAGAACCTAGCAGCCAAATAGATTTGGATAGTTTGACATCCTCCAGTATCTAGACCAACTGAATTCTCTCTATCCAGACACAGAAACCAGGTAGATTTGAGTGGTGAGGGATATGTCTTGTTTTTAATAAATAGGATCACTCTTTTGTAACCTGCTTTTTTCTGCTTATTGCATTATTAATATGTTTCTGTATCATTAAATATTTTTATAGCATCACTTAAAAATGGCTAAGATTATTAAAATATATTTAGAATGTATTGAATATATAATAGAATATAGTTAACCAGTTCACTATTGTTGCATATTTAAGTTTACTCTAATCTGTTACTATCCCTGTTACTGTAAAATCCTTGGAATTGAAACTTTGCCCTCCATGATCTTCTTGGAGTAAATTTTCCATTTCAGTTTTGAAACTAGTTGTTCTTTCTGTGATGGCTTTCTAGCCAGGTAGGCAGTCTTGGCATGATTCAAATGATTGTAGAAACCAGTACATTCTGCAATTTCCCTATTGCAGTGTACTTTGTATTCTAAATACAAATTTATTCCTGGAAAAGTACACAGTAGTACTTGTTTCTACTTAGAAGGGCACAGGACTTGAGAAAGACCTTATGGCTTGATGTCAGGCAGGCTTATTTAAACTTTTACACTTCCATTTCCTCATCTCTACAGTAAGGATAAAATAATGCTATCTGGTCACAGGGTTTTTTAGAGCAGCGGTCCCCAGCCTTTTTGGCACCAGGGGCCAGTTTCATGGAAGACAGTTTTTCCACGGATTTGGGGAGGGGGGGATGGTGCAGGCGGTAATGCGAGCGATAGAGAGCGGCAGATGAAGCTTTGCTCACTCGCCCACCACTCACCTCCTGCTGTTGCGCCCGGTTCCTAACAGGCCGCGGACCAGTACTAGTCCACAGCCCAGGGGTTGGGGGACCCCTGGTTTAGAGGATTAAATGAGACAAATTATAAAGGTGGCTGGTGTTTTTATTGGTATTGTTGTTGATATCATTGCTAGTCACAGTCTTTTTCTTTCTCTTTTTTATTGAATTATGGTTGATTTACAATGTTGTATTAGTTTCAGATGTATAGCAAGCTGATTCAGTTTTATATATACATATGCACACATATATATACACATTTTCAGATTCTTTTCCATTATAGGTTATTACAAGATACTGAATATAGTTACCTGTGCTATACAGTAAATCCTTGTTGCTTATGTATTTTATATACAGTAGTGTGTATCTGTTAATCCCAAGCTCCTAATTTTTCCCTCCCCCATCTTTCCCCTTTGGTAACCGTAAGTTTGTTTTCTATGTCTGTGAGTCTATTTCTGCTTTGTAAATACATTCATTTGTATCATTTTTGTAGATTCCACATATAAGTGATACCATATGATATTTGTCTTTCTCAGTCTGACTTACTTCAGTCTGATAATTTCTAGGTCCATCCATGTTGCTACAAATGGCATTATTTCATTCATTTTTATGGCTGAGCAATAGTCCATTGTGTGTGTGTGTGTGTGTGTGTGTGTATATATCCCACATCTTTTTTATCCATTCATCTGTTGATGAACATTTAGGTTGCTTCCATGTCTTGGCTGTTTGAAATAGTGGTGCTGTGAACATTGGGATGCATGTATCTTTTCAAATTAGAGTTTTCATCTGTTCTGGATATATACCCAGGAGTGGAATTGTTGGATCATAGGGTAACTCAATTTTTAATTTTTTAAGGAACCTCCATACTGTTCTCCATAGTGGGTACACCAATTTATATTCCCACCAACAGTGTAGGAGGGTTCCCTTTCCTCCTCACCCTCTCCACCATTTATTATTTGTAGATTATTTGTGATGATGGCCATTCTGACCAGCATGAGATGATAGTTTATTGTAGTTTTGATTTGCATTTCTCTGTAATTAGCGATGTTGAGCATCTTTTCATGTGCCTGTGGGCCATCTGTATGTCTTTGGAGAAATGTCTATTTACATTTTCTGCCTATTTTTTGATTCTGTTGTTTGTTTTTTTTGATATTAAGCTGTATGAGCTTTTTGTATATTTTGGAAATTAATCCCTTGTTCGTTGTATCATTTGCAAATGTTTTCTCCCATTCCATAGGTTGTCTTTTCATTTTGTTTGTGGTTTCCTTTGCTGTTTATATAAGCTTTTAAGTTTAATTAGGTCCCATTTATTTGTTTTTGCTTTTATTTCCATTACTATAAAAGACAGATCCAAAAAAATATTGCTGCAGTTTATGTCAAAGAGTGTCCTGCCTATGTTTTCCTCTAAGAGTTTTATAGTATCTGGCTTTACATTTTGGGCTTTAATCCATTTTGAGTTCATTTTTGTATATGGTGTTAGAGAATAGTCTAATATTATTCATTTACATGTAGCTGTCCAGTTTTCCCAGCACCACTTATTGAAGAGACTGTCTTTTCTCCATTGTATATTCTTGCCTGTTTTGTCAAAGATTGATTGACCATAGGTGCGTGGGTTTATTTCTGGGCTTTCTATCCTGTTCCATTGAACTATATTTCTGGTTTTTGCACCAATACCATACTGTTTTGATTACTGTAGCTTTGTAGTATAGCCTTAAGTCAGGGAACCAGATTTCCTCTTGCACTATTTTTCTTTCTCAGGACTGCTATTGGGGTCTTTTGGCTATTTGGGGTCTTCTGTATTTCCTTACAAATTTTAAGATTCTTTTGTTCTAGTTCTATGAAAAATGCCATTGGTAATTTGATAGGGATTACACTGAATCTGTAGATTGCCTTGGGTAGTGTAGTCATTTAGACAATATTGATTCTTCCAATCCAGGAACATGGTATATCTTTCCATCTGTGTGTGTCGTCTTCGGTTTCTTTCATCAAGGTCTTATAGTTTTCTGAGTACAGGTCTTTTGGCTCCTTAGGTAGGTTTATTCCTAGGTATTTTACTCTTTTTGATGTGATGGTAAATGAAATTGTTTCCTTAATTTCTCTTTCTGCTCTTTCATTGTTAGTGTATAGACATGCAGCAGATTTCTGTGTATTAATTTTGTATCCTGCAATTTACTGAATTCATTGATGAGCTCTAGTAGTTTTCTGATAGCATCATTAGGATTTTCTATGTGTAGTATCATGTCATCTGCAAACAGTGACCGTTTCACTTCTTCTTTTCCAATTTGGATTCCTCTTATTTCTTTTTCTTCTCTGATTGCTGTGGCTGGGACTTCCAGAACTATGCTGAATAAAAGTGGCGACGTGGACATCCTTGTCTTATTCCTAAATCCTAGAAGAAATGCTTTCAGCTTTTCACCATTGAGTATGATGTTAGCTGTGGGTTTATCATATATGGCCTTTAGTTTGTTGAGGTAGGTTCCCTCTAAGCCCACTTTCTGAAGAGTTTTTATCATAAATGGATGTAGAATTTTGTCAAATGTTTTTTCTGCATCTATTGAGATGGTGATACGGTTGTTAGTCTTCAATTTGTTAATGTGGTGTATCACACTGATTGATTTGTGGATATTGAAGAATCCTTGCATCCCTGGGATAAATTCCACTTGATCATGGTGTATGATCCTTTTAATGTATTGTTGGATTCTGTTTGCTAGTATTTTGTTGAGGATTTTTGCATCTATGTTCATCAGTGATACTGGCCTGTAATTTTCTTTTTTTGTGGTATCATTGTCTGGTTTTGGTATCAGGGTGGTGGTGGCCTCATAGAATGAGTTTGGGAGTGTTCCTTTCTCTCCAGTTTTTTTTGGAATAGCTTCAGAAGGATAGGTGTTAACTCTTCTCTAAATGTTTTATAAAATTCACCTGTGAAGTCATCTGGTCCGGACTTCTGTTTGTTGGGAATTTTTTAATCACAGTTTCAGTTTCAGTACTTGTGATTGGTCTGTTCATATTTTCTATTTCTTCTGGTTCAGTCTTGGAAGATTGTACCTTTCTAAGAGTTTGTCCATTTCTTCTAGGTTGTCCATTTATTGACATACAGTTGCTTGTAGTAGTCTCTTATGATCCTTTGTATTTCTGTGGTGTCAGTTGTAGCTTCTCATTTTCATTTCTAATTTTATTAATTTCAGCCCTCTCCCTTTTTTTCTTGATGAGTCTGGCTAAAGGTTTATCAATTTTGTTTATCTTTTCAGAGAACCAGTTTTTACTTTCATTGATCTTTTCTATTGTTTTCTTTGTGTCTATTTCCTTTATTTATGCTCTGATCTTTATGATTTCTTTCCTTCTACTAACTTTGGGTTTTGTTTGTTCTTCTTTCTCTAGTTGCTTTAGGTGTAAGGTTAGGTTGTTTATTTGAGATTTTCTTGTTTCCTGAGGTAAGATTGTATTGACATAAACTTTCCTCTTAGAACTGCTTTTGTTACATCTCAAAGCTTTTGGATCATTGTGTTTTCATTTTTGTTTGTCTCTAGGTTTTTTTTTTTATTTCCTCTTTAATTTCTTCAGTGATCTATGTTGAGTAACATATTGCTTAGCCTCCACATGTTTGTGTTTTTTACACTTTTTGTTCTTGCAGTTGATTTCTCATCTCATAGTGTTGTGGTCAGAAAAGATGATTGATATGATTTCAGCTTTCTTAAATTTACCAAGGTTTGCTTTGTGGCCCAGCATGTGATCTGTCCTGGAGAATGTTCCATGTGCACTTGAGAAGAATATGTAGTCTGCTGCTCTCGATGGAATGTTCTATAAATATCAATTAAGTCTATCCGGTCTAAAGTGTCATTTAAGGCCCGTGTTTCCTTACTGATTTTCTGTCTGGATGATCTGTCCAGTGATGTAAGTGGGATTTTAAAGTCCCCTACTATTATTGTGTTCCTGTCGATTTCTCCTTTTATGGCTGTTACCAGTTGCCTTATATATTGTGGTGCTCCTGTGTTGGGTGCATATATATTTACCATTGTTATATCTTCTTCGCGGATTGATCCCTTGATCATTATGTAGTGTCCTTGTCTCTTGTAACAGTCTTTATCTTAAAGTCTATTTTGTCTGATATGAGTTTTGCTGCTACAGCTTTCTTTTGATTTCCGTTTGCATGGAATACCTTTTTCCATCCCCTCACTTTTAGTCTGTGTGTGTCCCTAGATCTGAAGTGGGTCTCTTGTAGACAGCACATATATGGGTCTTGTTTTTGTATGCATTCAGCCAGTCTGTGTCTTTTGGTTGGAGCATTTAGTTCATCTGCATTTAATGTAATTATCAATATGTATGTTCTTCTTGCCATCTTGTTAATTGTTTAGGATTTGTTTTTGTAGGTTTTTTTCTTCCCTTTCTCTTTTGTTCTCTTCTCCTGATTTGATGACTATCTTTAGAGGTGTGTTTGGTTACTTTTTCTATTTTGTGTGTGTATCTGTTGTAGATTTTTTGTTAGTGGTTCCCATGAGGCTTTGATATAGCATTCTGTATGTATACACAAGGTTTAAGTTGCTGGTCTCTTAATTTCAAATGCATTTCCAATATCTTGCATTTGTAATTTCTTCTCACGATTGCTGGTTTTGATATCATGTTTGTGTGTGGATATTTTCCTACCTTTACTGTATGTTTGCCTTTACCAGGGAGCTTTTTCATTTTGTAATTTTCTTGTTTCTAGTTGTGGCCTTTTTTTTTCGCCTAGAGAAGTTTCTTTTACATTTGTTGTAACACTGGTTTGGTGGTGCTGAATTCTTTTAGCTTTTGCTTGTCTGAAAAGTTTTTGATTTCTCCATCTAATCTGAATGAGAGCCTCGCTGGGTAGAGCATTCTTGGTTGTAGGTTTTTCCCTTTCATCACTTTAAATATATCATGCCACTCCCTTCTGGCCTGCAGAATTTCTGCTGAAAACTCAGTGGATAGCCTTAAGGGAGTTCCCTTGTATGTTATTTGTTGCTTTTCCCTAGCTGCTTTTAATATTCTCTCTTTATCTTTAATT
Organism: Balaenoptera ricei; assembly: GCF_028023285.1. NCBI lineage: Eukaryota > Metazoa > Chordata > Mammalia > Artiodactyla > Balaenopteridae > Balaenoptera > Balaenoptera ricei. The sequence continues at coordinate 82,741,554 of NC_082646.1, read as the reverse complement.
TTTGTCATTTTGGTTACAGTGTGTCTTGGTGTGTTCGTCTTTAGGTTCATCCTGTATGGGACACTCTGTGCTTCCTGGCCTTGGGTAACATTCTCCTTTCCCAGGTCAGGGGAGTTTTCAGCTATTATGTCTTTCAGTATTTTCTCTGGCCCTTTCTCTCTCTCTTATCCTTCTGTCACCCCTATAATGCAAGTATTTGTATGCTTGATGTTGTCCCAGATGTCTCTTATACTGTCCTCATTTGTTTTCATTCTGTTTTCTCTTCAGTGGCAGTGATTTCTACTACTCTATCTTCTAGCTCACTGATCCGTTCTTCTGCCTCATTTAGTCTACTATTGATTCCTTCTAGGGTATTTTTCATTTCAGTTATTGTATTCATCTCTGTTTGGCTGTTCTTTATATTTTCTAATTCTTTGTTAAAAACTTCTAACTTCTCGCTCTGGCATCCATTCTCCTCTCAAGTTCTTTCCTCATCTTTATGATCATTACTCTGAACTCTTTCTCAGGTAGATTGCCTATCTCCACTTCACTTAGTTCTTTTTGGGTTTTATCTTGTTTCTTCATCTGGAACATATTCATTTGCTGTCTGTGTTGGTATTTGTATTTTTACGTATGTGGCAGGGTAGTTACCTTTCTCGACCTTGCAGAAGTAGTCTTCTATAGGAGACGTCCTATGTGTTCCGGCAGTGCACTTCTGTCTCGTCACCCAAGCTATATGCCTTCATGGGTCCTTCTGTTCTGGCAGGCTGACTGTGTGGGTGGTCTAGTAGGCTTGGTTGGCCACTAGTCTATTTGGTTGCCAGGCACTGCCTTATGTGAACTCTGCTGGCTGTTGTTTAGTGGGGCCTGGTCGTGAGGCAGCTGTTGCAGAACCTTAAGGGGTCCTGGGGGTAGTGCTGGCTCACTGGTGGCTGGAGTCAGGATCCTGAAGACTCTGGAGTGTTGCCCACCTACTGGCAGGTGAAGCCAAATCCTGGAGTTAGTGCAGGACTACTGGCAGAGCTGGGTCCTGGAGCCTGGCTTCAGGGCCCAGGGATCCCAGAGCTTGTTTTAAATCTGGTGTTGGGGGGCTGGTTCCTGACACAGTTGGGTATCCCAACTGTGATCCCAACTGTGGTATCCCTGGGTATCCCAGGGTGTCCCAAAGGTTGTGTTAGCCTTCTAGTGGGCAGGGCCAGGGCCCAGGCGGTCCCAGAGTAGGGCCTGGCCTGCTGTTGCTGGACTCGGTGTGCGAGCTGTGGTATTGTAGTTTTCTTGCTTCTGGTCTGCCCCCTGGTGGATGAGGTGGTCCGGAAGCTTGTGCAGGCTTTCTGGTGGGAAGGGCTGGTGCCTGCCCACTCGTGGGTAAAGCTGGGTCTTGGCCCTCTGATGGGGAAAGCTGTGTTTAGGGCCTTGTCTGGAGGTGGCTGTTTGTTCAGGAAGTCTTTAGGCAGCCTGTCTGTTGGTAGGTGAGGCTGTGTCTCTGTTCAGTTAGTTGTTTGGCCGGAGGCATCCCAGCACTGGCACCTACAGGGTTTTGGGTGGGTCCAGGTCTCGGTGATAGTGAGCCAAGATGGCAGCCTCCATCAGCTCACACAGCTGAATGCCCTCAAATGTGCATGTCACCAGTGTCCACGTCCCCAGGGTGCGTCGCAGCCACCTCATGCCTCCCTAGGAGACTCTCCAAAACCAGTAGGTAGGTCTGGCCCAGGCTCCTATCAAATTACTGCTTTTGCCCTGGGTCCCAGTATGCATAATATTTTGTATGCACCCTTTAAGTTTGAAATCTCTTTTCCCCCAATTCTGTGGGTCTCCTGCAGTTAAGCCCCGCTGACCTTCAAAGCCAAATGCTCTGGGAACTCGTATTCCCAGTGCTGGACCCCAGGGCTGGGGAGCCTCACCTGGGGCTCAGAACTCTCATTCCTGTGGGAGAGCCTCTGCATTGTATTTATTCTCTACTTTGTGGGTTGCCCACCCTTGCGGGTAATGTGAGTCTGTCCCTCCTACCCGTCATTGTGGTTCCTTCTTTATGTCTCTAGTGGTAGAAGATCTTTTCTGGTAGGTTCCAGTCTTTTTCATTGATTGTTGTTCTGTAGATAGTTGTGATTTTTTGGTTGTGCTTTTGAGAGGAGGTGAGCTCAGGGTCTCTCTCCTCCATCGTCTTGGCCACTCTCTTTGGTCATAGCCTTCTAAATACTTTTACATTTATTTTCAGAATTAGTGTGTTGTTGAGACCCCAGACTCTTACTTCTCTTACTTCAACCTCAAGTTTTAACATTACTAATTCCATTATTTAGTTTAGTAACTTTCAAAATATTTGTTCACAGTGAGAAATCTACTTTGCTTCATGTCACACACAAATGCATACATATATGTAATGCCTGCTTACATATGTATCTGAAATATCTTAATTTTGTGCAGAACCTGGCAATATTCTATTCTATTCTAATTTTTCTTTCTTTTCTTTTTTTTTTAAAGGCTAGTCATAACCCAGACATTGGTTTTAGACTCACAGTTTGGAAAACACTGATCTAGTGAATCAGTGGTATTGTGGAGCTCAGTTTATGGTATTTAGCTTTATCTCCAGCCTCACTAGAAGTCACTTGTTACACTAAGAAAAGGAGGGTCACTTCAAGTCATTTTTAGAGTCAGCATTACCATAAAGTTAGTTAAATTACACTAAATTATAAGGAACCCTGGGCTTTGGAGTAACATGGAACTAGGCTCAAATTCTAGTCTTGCTGTTCTAAATCTGTGATCTTGGAAAAGTTACTTAACTTCTCTGAGCCTCAGTCTCTTCATCTATAAGCCAGATGTTAGAGAGGCAGTAGTAGAGAGGTTAAAAGCATAAGTTCTTGAGTCATACATCCTGGATTCAAAACTGAGACCTTGGATCTTTAACCTCTCTCTGCCTGGATTATCAGTGAAAGGGGAGAATAACATTCACCTCATAGTGTTTTGGGGACTAAGTGAACAGCAGGATGTGGCCTATTATATAGGAAGCACTTAGTAAAAGTTAGTTGTTGTTACGTGTTAAAGGAGATGATAATAACTACTGAAGATTTATTTTGAGAACAGATTAAAATAATGAATATAAAGTCCCCACCTCAATGATTAAGCAGGTAGCAGAGTATAATTGAATGATTTAAACCTTTTCATATATTTAGTAATTGGACATTTCTTATATCTGTCATTACTTAACTCTGAAGCAGTTAAAATAGTTTAGCATGAGTCTTAACCATATCAGTTATGCCAGGGATATCATAACATATGGGTAAACTACTCACTTTGGTATAAACTTATTTTGAGCTATTGCGGTATTCACATTTTTTTCATGCCTTTCCCTTTGTTTTATTTTCTAAGTCATGTTTTCCTTATTTTCTGTCCTTATTTACTGTATTCTCTAATTTATTTATAAATCATATCATTAAAAGCACAGATTTTTAACCACAAGGAACAATTCATCTCAGATCCCTATTAAAACATGAGGGCCAGAGAGTAGCTTTGCCAAGGTTTTTTCAGTTAGTGGCAAAGCTGGGACTGGATCCTAGTTTTTTTGACTTCCAATTTAATAAGTGTTTTTTTCTACAATACCAAGATGCATTTTAGAAATAAAGGGGTCAGACTTAGTATTTAATTTTAAATTTACCCTGGCTTTCTTATATTCTTCCTTGAAATCTTGAAGGAAAATTTAAAGGTAATTGGGTCATTAAAAAGATCATCCCCCGTCATAAATTTGATTTCAGCAACATTTAGATTTGTTTCAGATATCCCTGTAAGATTGAGTTAAAAATTATTTTAACTCATCAAAATTATGCTTACAATTTTTTTTTACATTTGTAACTATGTTGAGGTGATAAAATGTGGTAAATATTGAACATTAGTATTGTGAAAAGCTAGCATATTGGTTTTGTAGGGCATGTAAATTTTACTTAAATTTTTATTATTTAAAAAAATTCTTTAGCAGACTGCCTTAAATTCTCTATGGCCTTTGGCTAATTTTAATTTTTAACATTTGCTTTAACATTTTAGTATCGTCTATTCTAAATTATAAAAATTATCAAAAATTATCTAATTTGTGAATAATCCAGGTGCTTTTTTTTTTCACCATCATGCTTTGGCCTTTTCATTCATCAGCCCTTAAAGAAGGAATAGGGCAGGATATAAAGTTGGTGGAACTCAGATATTGAGTTTTTCTGATTGTTACCTTTAGTGGTAAAACTTTCTTTGGAAGTCAGCAAAAGCTATTGAAATTAAAAATGCATGTTTAGGATCCTCTTTGGATTTTGGTTTTCTATAATCAAGTGTTTACTCTGTGGGAAGATATATAATTCTGTTGAAATTCAGTGGTGTACCAGAAGATGACATAGGGGCCTTGTGAGAGAAGACTCCAGCTGTGTCTGGAAGAGGCTGGCCTTGGTGGCAAAAAGATGGAGGCATTTAGGGTGGGAAATTCTGAGAGGGGCCAGCCTTGGAAGGGAGGGTTGTTTCTCAGAATGTGATGTATATTCTGAGGTTGCAAAGTACTTGAACAGACATCCTGAGATTAGAGCACTGTTTGGGTCAGTGGTAGCATTTTCTAGCTACTTTTGACCCTTCCTTCATCTTTAACTCTTATGTCAGCATTAACTAAAATTTGTGAACCATAAAATAGGAATACAATGTCTGATTTTTTTTCTGACTTTTGAGTTTAATTATATGAAGAATCTTAAAGGGTACATAAATGTAACCAGTCCTATCTTTAGTTATATATTTAAATAATTACTTTTCTTGATGATCAAATTTAGGACTATTTTGGAAAATGTGGTTGTCAAATCTATATCTAGTCTGTCATGCACATGCACATAGTCCCCCTTGTTTTGTGACACAAGTCCAGACTTTTGTCCCCTTCCACCTCATGTGCTGTGGCAACCTCCTAGTCCGTCTCCCTCGTAATAGTTCTGATCCCTTCAAATGCAGTTTTCAACCTTTATCATTAAGAGTTTTAAATCATCCCTTTTGCTATGTATTCCTGCTTCATAGTGTTTAATTTACTCTGCCTGTCTCAAAAGACCTTCTTCCATCTAGTTGGTACCACAGTCTGACTTTCTAGTCACCTCCCCTCCCCGTTCTAGTCAAGCCATCTCCTCACTGGTCCTCTCATGGTGCTCATTTTTACTACCCTGGACCATACTCTTTCTCCTTTCATCTTACCTTCCTTTCCGTTATCTTTTCTGAGCTCTTATTCTACACAGTATCTCGCAATGCAGCACTTCATTATTTTGTGTATATGGAATTAGATTACATCAGAGACTTCTAGAATTTCATCCCTGCATCTCAGTTCTTGCTATCTTTATAGTAAGTGCTCCATTTAAAAAAAAAAAAAAGTATTAAGTGAGTAATCAAGGGAGAGCAGCTGCAGAGGTAATGAAGAGTCCTTTTAAAACCAAGATGGATATTTTACTTTGGGGGGATGGGGGGAATATAGTGTTTAAAAGTTGGAAGACTCTGAATGAGTGAGGGAAGCTATTTCTGATGCAGCAGAATTTTAGGATGAGAGATCACAGAAGACAGGTATTCTTAGACCAGTTGTTCTCAAGTACACAAGATATGTTCTTGGTGTCAAGTTTTATCTTCATTTCATTTAACACAGTGGAATTCTCTGAGAGTTGAAAAATTGTCTTTCTCACTGCCACCCATGCTGAGGTAGGTAGGTCCTTGGGAAAGGGAGGCATGGGGATGAGGAGTGAGGTCCAGTGGAAGACATATAAAAGTATCCGATTTCTGGTATCTAAGGAGAGAGAAAAAAAATAACCAGTAATTATGGTAGTAGAGTCCTAGGAGTCTAGTTTGAACAGCATTCTCAACTAATGCAGTAATTTAACTGGTGAGTGACAGAGTGGTGGCATTCAGTTTGTAGTTTTATTTGGCCATACTTTCCACATTCTTTCTCCTGAGGAAATGCCCAAACGTGTAGATTCGAGTGACAGCAAGGCAGTTAAATAATCTAGGATATGAATGTGGTTTTGTTTTACACTCCAGCAGCTATAAAATCAGCAAAGAAAAATCTGGATCCTTTTTTTCCCTACATTTCTTCTTTGGTGTAACTCTGAATTAAAAGTTTAATTTAGGGATTATTTAATTCCTACCCTTTATCTTCATCAAGAACCTAGAAGCTTTTTATAACTGTAAAAAAGTTGCAATTTTCTTGAGCTTCTGCCAGTAGTGTACAGTGATGCCAAAATTTATGTGTAGGAAAGTTGATTTCAATGAGGGTAATTTAGCTGAAGTTTAGTCTAAGAAACTAGTGTTTTGCTGCCAAGCAATTATTTGCATTTCTAAAAAATGACTTACACTTTTTACCAATGCCTTCCTTTCACCATAGACTAGTTGCTTAAGTAAGTTAGTTATTGTCACTAATGGTATATTTTCTATAAAGGAAACTATATTCTTGTTTAATTTGGTTAACCTCAGACTTTTTAAAAAAAATATGTGAGGTTGAGTACTTCTATTAAATGTTGCCTTTTGCTTGAATAAAATTCACAGGAATTAAATCAACAGCTAGAGAAAAAGAAAGAAGTGGAAAAACGTGAAAAGAGAAAGATAATTGCTGAAGAAAAGCACAAGGAATGGGTTCAGAAAAAGAATGAACAGGTAAGGAGAAAAAAGTGTGCACACATACTGACGTCTCCTTTGCAAAGTCTTCGTCCTGTTACTCCTTGTCATTACCTATGTTTTCTCATTTTCTCTTAGATTCTTTCTTTCTTCTCTGACCTGATTTTTTTTTTCTCCCCTCAGGGACATTTATCAGATCTTTTGCCCTTTGCTCTCTGCTTCTCTCCCTTTTCCCTCATGTGGCTTCCACTCGTATCTGACTGCAAGTAGTCATGAAGTTTGTGTCTCCAGACCTGACCTCCCAGAACCTTGGATTTTCATCTGTTAGGTCGGTAGGCACCTCTTGACCTGCAAATCTAAAACAACCCATTTTTATCCATTCTCCTCTGATAGAACCATCATTCTGACTCCTTGATTTCTGATATTAGTACTACTCTCATCTCAATCACCTAGGCATAATCAGAATTCTTTTGTTTCTAATCATCCTCACCTTTCCTTTACAGTCACCACTCTCCTGTTTGTGATCTCTTCCTGTCAGGTCTCATTACATTTTTCAACTTATTTATTGTTTATTTCCCCATACTGAAATGTAAGCCCCATAAGGGCAGGGATTTCTGCCTTTTTGTTCAGTTACCCAGCAGCTAGATCAGTACCTGATGCTTAAAAATGCCCCAAAATATGATTTCATCCTCTTTGTCTTGCCAGACTAATCTTGCCAAAAAGTCAAGTGTCATCCTCAGTTCAAAATACATCTTTCATGATTCCCCACTGTCCTCTGAATAACATTTGAACTGTTCTAGCCTGGCTGGTTAAATACCTTCTACTCTCTGCTCTCCGAGCCACATCTCCTTCCACCTGTGCTGCCCTTCATTCCATACTGTCGGCTTCTGACTGGCATCTTTGGGGAGCACACTCAGGATAAGCATGGCCCATCTTCTTGGAGTATTAGTGTTGCTGGAAAATTTTGAGAGGAAAAATGTTAGTTTTATGTTAAAGCAAGCACAGATATTTAATAGAGTAGAACATAAATTTTATATTATTTTTAAAATACACAGTAGATTTCAAAGAAATCTTGGGCTTTGGACTGTGCTCCCCAGCCCCTAGGAATATATGTTCATGAGAAGTTTTGAGAACACTTCCTTTTTTTTTTTTTTATATGGTATCTATCTCCTCAGTATGGGATCTCATCACATTTTCCACCCTACCTTTCCTTTTATTATCCAACTCAAAGTATTTCCTACATGAAGCTGATCACATGCTGGAAATTCTTTTCTTCTCTGAGTCTTTGTTTAATTTATATCACTTTATACAAAATACAGTGCAGTATATGATATATTTTGTTGCTAGTTGTATTATGCACATGTCTTTACTTCCCTTGTAAATTTTTTGTTTTTTTTAATAAATTTATTTATTTTTGGCTGCGTTGGGTCTTCGTTGCTGCACTCAGGCTTTTTTCTAGTTGTGGCTCACAGGGGCTACTCTTTGTTGTGGTGCGCGGGGCTTCTCATTGTGGTGGCTTCTCTTGTTGTGGAGCATGGGCTCTAGGCATGCGGGCTTCAGTAGTTGTGGCTTGCGGACTCTAGAGCGCAGGCTCAGTAGTTGTGGCGCACGGGCTTAGTTGCTCCGCGGCATGTGGGATCTTCCTGGACCAGGGCTCGAACCCATGTCCCCTGCATTGGCAGGTGGATTCTCAACCACTGCACCACCAGGGAAGCCCCCTTGTAATTTTAAGACTCTTAAGGATAGGATTTTTTTGATATTTGTGTTTTTTTTAAGAGTTATTTTTTATATTTTTATCGATTACAAGATCTAACTAACATAATGCTTTGTAATATAGTAAGCATTTGTTTTTGGAATAAATGAGTGAATGAATAAACATATCATTTTCCTTTCAGTTTTAATACAGTCTTGTATTAAACCTCAAATTAGAAATTTTAAAAATATTTATCTTGTCACTTTGTTTTCTGTTGTGATTTTTCTACACATTTAGAATGGTACTTTTATTATTAATATCCAATTTTATGAATTCAGTCAAATGTTTGTTTAAGTTGTAAGACAAAAGTTTTACTTCTAACTTTTGGGTCCTAACTATTATTGAATGTAATGCCTAGTGGTATTAATAATAGTACCTAGTAAATAATTCCAGTAAATTGAAGATGACATAGCTTTCTTCATCCAAGTATTATAAGAAGGAAATTGGCTAGGCATGTGTATGTTGTAACCATAAATATATTTGTTCTTTACTTCAGAAGTAAATTATTTTTTTTAAGTTTGCTACATCCCATAATACAAGAAAGAGTTCTTTGTGAATAAATGCCAAAATCAAAATAAGCCTGTGTGACTACAACCAAGCTTTGAGTGATACTTTTTTGAAGTTTATAGCTAGAAAATAAAAGTTTTGCATGTATTGAAGAGTATGCTCTCTCCTCTAAAAGCTTCTCTTATCTTCTGACTCCATTAAGCTCATTTTACCATGCTAATCAAACATAGTTGTTGTTTGTCTAAGAATGTAGAGATGATATATTCTCTGTTTTAATTAGTGGCAGTAGGTCTAATCCAATTATTTGAGAAAAATTATTTCTTTCTTTTGGAGGGAAGTGGCTTGCCCTGACATAAATCACTAATTATCGAAAGCAAGATTCCATAAGGTTGAGAAGAGTTTAAAAATGAACCTTGAGAAATTTACTTATTCTGCAGAATTCCTGTGCATATTAAGGAATAATTGATCACTCTAATTTTTTTTTTTTTTTTTTGCCTTAAGAACTATCAGATTTCTTATTTCAGTCTTGGTTATACTTACCTCTATTTGTAGAGACTGCTCTTCTGGTTCTTCTCTTCCTGTCTGGCATCTAGCTTTTTTCTCCTCTGTTTACATTTCATGGTGTGTGGTCCTCTGCTGCTTCCAGCTTCATTCACATTTTAGATATATCTGTGGCATTATTTTCTCTAAGTCATTTTCACTGTGTTCTATCAAAAAATCAGACAAAAAGAATTTATGTATCCATTAGCAAAGCTAATTTCTTATATTGTGCTATAAATTGTTAAATCCTTTTCAAATAAATGGCTTATCTCAGCTGGTACTCTGACGTTTGTGTTGCCATGCTAATTCATTTTTTAGATTTGTTTTTTACAGTGTGTTACCACATATTTTGCAAAAGGGCATTTGCCTTCATTGTTTGAGAATTAAAAATAAGTTTATTTTTAAAGTTTTTTTAAACCATGGAACTGCTTTTTTAATGTAAAACATTAATTCCAATCAGCAAAGTGTATGATTGATAACACTGTCATCAGTGCATCATTCATGCATTCAGCACGTTTATTATGTGCCAGATACTATTGAAGGAACCAAAATAGAAATTCAGAAACTTTGAGTAGTCAGTCAGTTGGTTTGTTAGTTTCCTTTAGTTTGAAGAAACAAAGGTTCTCTCAGGGCACCATCATCTTAAAAAAAAAAAAAAAGAAGGTTTATTGTTATTCTCTGTGTGGTACAGAACTGCAGTGCCAGAAAATCTGAAGCCACTTAGTGGCTGGCTACTCTCTCTCAGTACTTCTCTCTGAATGTCTGCTCTGGTCTCCTTTTGCTAACTAAAGGCATTTTATCCTCTCTTCTGTAGTTTAAATGCTGCAGAGGGCCTGTCTGATGTTTTAAAATCAACTTCATTGAGCAATAATTTACATACAATAAAACACACCTATTTTAAGTTTGATGAGGTTTGACAAGCTTATGTACCTGTGAAACCGACATTATAGTCAAGGTAGAGAACATTTCCTTCACTCCAAATAGTTACCTTGTGCTCCCTTGCATTCAGCCCCTGCTTCCCACCAACTAACCCCAGCTCCAAGGAAGGATAAGTCTGCTTTCTGTTCCTGTAGACTAGATTTGCCTTTTCTAGAATTTCCTATAGGTAGAATCATTCAATATATATTCCTTTGTGTCGGGCTTCTTTTGTTTTTAAAAATTGCCGATATTTCATGTATTAAGATTGTTCCTTTTTATTGCTGAGTGATAGTCTATTCTGTGGAATACCACAAATTGTCTATCCATTCACTAGTTGATGGATAATTGGGTTGCTTCCAGTTTTGGGATATTATGAATAAAATTCTGTGACCACTTATGTACAAGTCTTTTTGTGGATACTTGTTTTCATTGCTCTTGGTTAAATGCCTAGGGACTGAATTGCTGGGTTGTATGGTAAGTGTGTGTTTAACTTTAAAAAACAGTTCGGCAATTTCTTATAAAGTGCTTGTGCCATTTCTACATTCCTGCCACTATTGTCTGAAAGTTCCAAGTGCGCCACATCCTTGCCAGATTCTCAGTCTTTTTAACGTTGTCATTCTATTAAGTGTGTAGTAGTATATCATTGTTGTTTTAATTTCCATTTTCCTGAGATCTAATGATATTTGCCATCTTTTCATAAACTTATTCTCTTTGTCTACTAGGGCTGCCGTGACAAAATACTGAATACCACAGATTGAGTGGCTTAAACAACAGAAATTTATTTTCTTACAGATCTGTAGGCTGACAGTCCAAAATGAAGGTGTCTGTAAGGTTTGGTTTCTCTTGCAGCCTCTCTCTTTGGATTGCAGATGACTGCCTTCTCTCCATACCCTCACATGGCCTTTTCTGTGTGCGTGCCCATCCACGATGTCTCTTCTTCCTTTTGTAAGGACACCAGTCCTTTTGGATTAGGGCCCCACCTTTATGAACTTGATTACCTCTTTAAAAGTCCTATCTCAAAATACAGTTACAGGCTGGGGGATCAAGATGGTGGAGGAGTAGGACAGGGAGCTCACCTACTCCCACAAAAACATTCAGAACACATCTGCAAGTGGAACGATTCACATAGAACATCTACTGAACGCCAGCAGAAGACCTCAAACTTCTGAAAAGACAAGAAAACCTCCAAGTACTGGGTAGGACAAAAGGAAATAGAAAGGAATCGGGACGGGCCTGCACCACAGGGAGGGAGCTGTGAAGGAGAAAAGGTTCCCGCACCCTGGGAGTCCCTTCACCGGTGGGGGATCAGCCTGGAGGGAGGGGGAGCTTCAGAGCCTAGGAGGAGAGCACAGCAACCGGTTTGCAGAAGGCAAAATGGAGAGTAACCTGCACAGAAGGTCGGCACCACCACCTTGCGTTCTCCAGACTGAGATGCTCCTCTGTTGATGCAGGTGGGGACTGGATGCTCAGAGGTCAGACCCAGGGAAAGGACTGGGGTTGGTTGTGCAGAGACAGTCTGCAGAGGCTAGCTTGTGGCACCTGAGGGTGTACTCAGAAGAAGCTGGCGCCTGCCAGAAAAGCAAGGTGCCACTATTAGGGGCACATGAGGAGAGGGGCAGGACCACCATAAGTGCTTCTTTCCCTGTAAGTGCTCCCAGGCAACGGGACACTGCCTACAGAAGCTCTGGGGGTGGGCTCAAGTCACCACTGCAATCATGGGCTCCATAGGCAGGCACGGGCCACCACTACGAGATCTGCAAGAAGTTGCCAAGCGCTGCCCACACTGTCTTGGGAGTGCACAAGGGCTGCTGCACCTGCACACCCCATATCAAGGGGATAACAGCCAGCCCATGCTGAGGAAAGAGACAGTAAGCATCCAAACTAAAAGCAGCCCCTTGATTCTGGAAAAGATGGTGGAGTAGAAGGCCTTGAGCTCACCTCCTCTCATGAAAACACCATAATCACAACAAACTGCTGAACAGCCATCGACAAAGAAGACTGGAACCTACCTAAAAACATAGTTTACATTCAAAGACAAAGAAGAAGCTGCAATGAGATGGTAGGAGAGGCGCTTTCATAACATAATCAAATCCCATACCCGCCAGGTGGGCGACCCAGAGACTGGAAAATAATTATATCGAAGAGGTTCTCCCACAAGAGTGAAAGTCCTGAGCCCCACTTCAGGCTCCCCAGGCTGAGGGTCTGGCATCAGGAGGAGGAATCCCAGAGCACTTGGCTTTGAAGACCAGTGGGGCTTGAGTGCAGGAGCTCCACAGGACTGAGGGAAACAGAGATTCCACTCTTGGAGGGCACACACAAGGTTTCATGTACACTGGGACCCAGCACAAAGCAGTAATTCCATAGGAGCTTGGGCTGAACCTACTTATGAGTCTTGGAGGGTCTCCTGGGGAGGTTGGGATTGGCTCTGGATCACTATGGGGGGGGGGCAAGGACACTGGTGGCAGAGGACCCAGAGAATATTGATTGGCTTGAGCTCTCCCAGAGGTTGCCATTTTGGCACCAAGACCTGGTGCTACCCAGCAGCCTACAGGCTCCAGTGCGGGAATGCCTTAGGCCAAACAACCAGCAGGATAGAAACACAGCCCCACCCATCAGCAGACAAGCTGCCTAAAGCCGTGCTGAGCTTACAGCCACCTCTATACACACCCTTTGACATGGTCTGCCCACCAGAGGGAGAAGACCCAGCTCCACACACCAGTGGGTAGGGACCAGTCCCACCAGGAAGCCTGCACAAGCCCCAGGACCAACCTCACCTACCAGAGGGCAGACACCAGAAGCAAGAGGAGCTACGATCCTGCAGCCAGTGGAAAGAAGACCACAAACACAGAAAGTTAGACAAAATGAGATGGCAGAGAAATATGTTCCAGACGAAGGAACAAGATAAAAACCCACAAGAACAACTGAAACAAGTGGAGATAGGCAAACTACCTGAAAAAGAATTTAGAGTAATGATAGTAAAGATGATCCAAAATTTCTAAAAAGAATGGAGGCACAGATTGAGAGATACAAAAGATGTTTAACAAAGAGAATATCTAAAGAATAAACAAACAGATGAACAATACAATAACTGGAATGAAAAATACACTAGAAGGAATCAATAGCACAAGAATTGAGGCAGAAGAATGAATAAGTGAGCTGGAAGACAGAATGTTGGAAATCACTGCTGCAGAACAAAATAAAAAAAAAGAATGAAAAGAAATGAGGACAGTCTTGGAGACCTCTGGGACAACATTAAATGCACCAACATTAGCACTATAGGGTCCCAGAAGGAGAAGAGAGAAAGCCTGAGAAAATATTTGAAGAGATTATAGCTGAAAACAACCTTAACATTAGAAAGGAAACACTCAAGTCTGGGAAGCACAGAGAGTCCCATACAAGATAAACCTAAGGAGGAACATGATGAGACACATACTAATCAAACTGACAAAAATTAAAGACAAAGAAAAACTATTAAAAACAACAGGGAAGAGAAACAAATAACATACAAGGGAATCCCCATAAGGTATCTGCTGATTTTTCAGCAGAAAATCTGCAGGCCAGAAGGGAGTGGCTGATGTTTTTAAAGTGACGAAAGGGACAAACCTACTACCAAGAATACTCTACCCAGCAGACTCTCATTCAAATTTGACGGAGAAATCAAAAGCTTTACAGACAAACAAAACCTAAGAGAATTCAGCACCACCAAACCAGCTTTGAAACAAATGCTAAAAGAATTTCTGTAGGCAGAAAAGACCACAACTAGAATCAAGATAATTATGAATGGGAAAGCTCACCAGTTAAGAAAAACATAAAGCAAAGGTAGGAAATCATCCACACACAAATATGATATTAAAACCAGCAGTCGTGAGAAGAGAGTACAAATGCAGGATATTGATAATGCATTGGAAATTAAGAGACCAGCAAATTAACACAGTCTTGTACATATATAGACTGCTATGTCAAAACCTTTTGGGAACCACAAACCAAATATCTACAATAGATACACACATGAAAAAGAAAAAGCAACCCAATCACAATGCTAAAAGATAAACATCAAATCACAAGAGAAGAGGAAGGGAAGAAAAAAGACCTACAAAAACAAATCCTAAACAGTTAACAAAATGTCAGTAAGAACACACATATCGATAATTACCTTAAATGTAAATGGATTAAATGCTCCAACCAAAAGACACAGACAGGCTGAATGTATACAAAAACAAGACCCATATATATGCTGTCTACAAGAGACCCACTTTAGCCCTAGGGACACACAGAGTGAATGTGAGGGGACGGAAAATGGTATCCCATGCAAATGGAAATCAAAAGAAAGCTGGAGTAGCTATACTCATATGAGATAAAATAGACTTTAAAATAAAGAATGTTAGAACAGACAAGGAAGGCCACTACATAATGATCAATGGATCAATCCAAGAAGAAGATATAACAATTATAAATATATATGCACCCAACATAGGAGCACCTCAATACATAAGGCAACTGCTAACTGCTATGAAAAAGGAAATCGACAGTAACACAATAATAGTGGGGGACTTTAACACCTCACTTACACCAATGGACAGATCATCCAAAATGAAAATACATAAGGAAACAGAAGCTTTAAATGACACAATAGACCAGGTAGATTTAATTGATATTTATAGGACATTCCATCCAAAAACAGCAGTTTACACGTTCTTCTCAAGTGCGCTTGGAACATTCTCCAGGATAGATCACATCTTGGGTCACAAATCAAGCCTCAGTAAATTTAAGAAAATTGAAATTATATCAAGCATCTTTTCTGACCACAATGCTATGAGATTAGAAATGAATCACAGGGGAAAAAACTTTAAAAACACAAACACATGGAGGCTAAACAATACGTTACTAAATAACCAAGAGATCACTGAAGAAATCAAAGAGGAAATCAAAAAATACCTAGAGACAAATGACAATGAAAACACGACGATCCAAAACCTATGGGATGCAGCAAAAGCAGTTCTAAGAGGGAACTTTATAGCTATGCAAGCCTACCTCAAGAAACAAGAAGAATCTCAAATAAACAATCTAACCTTACACCTAAAGGAACTAGAGAAAGAAGAACAAACAAAACCCAAAGCTAGCAGAAGGAAAGAAATCATAAAGATCAGAGCAGAAATAAATGAAATAGAAACAAAGAAAACAAGAGCAAAGATCAATAAAACTAAAAGCTGGTTCTTTGAGAAGATAAACAAAATTGATAAACAATTAGCCAGACTCATCAAGAAAAAGAGGGAGAGGACTCAAATCAATAAAATTAGAAATGAAAAAGGAGAAGTTACAACAGACACCGCAGAAATACAAAGCATCCTAAGAGACTACTACGAGCAACTCTATGCCAATAAAATGGACAACCTGGAAGGAATGGACAAATTCTTAGAAAGGTATAACCTTCCAAGACTAATCAGGAAGAAATAGAAAATATGAACAGACCAATCACAAGTAATGAAATTGAAACTGTGATTAAAAATCTTCCAACAAGCAAAAGTCCAGGACCAGATGGCTTCACAGGTGAATTCTATCAAACATTTAGAGAAGAGCTAACACCCATCCTTCTCAAACTCTTCCAAAAAATTGCAGAGGAAGGAACACTCCCAAACTCATTATATGAGGCCACCATCACCCTGATACCAAAACCAGACAAAGATACTACAAAGAAAGAAAGTTACAGACCAATATCACAGATGAATATAGATGCAGAAATCTTCAGCAACGTACTAGCAAACAGAATCCAACAACACATTAAAAGGATCATACACCATGATCAAGTGGGATTTATCCCAGGGATGCAAGGATTCTTCGGTGTACGAAAATCAATCAATGTGATACACCATATTAACAAATTGAAGAATAAAAACCATATGATCATCTCAATAGATGCAGAAAAAGCTTTTGACAAAATTCAACACCCATTTATGATAAAAAACTTCAGAAGGTGGGCATAGAGGGAACCTACCTCAACATAATAAAGGCCGTATACGACACACCCACAGCAAACATCATTCTCAATGGTGAAAAACTGAAAGCATTTCCTCTAAGATCAGGAACAAGACAAGGATGCCCACTCTCACCACTGTTATTCAACATAATTTTGGAAGTCCTAGCCACGGCAATCAGAGAAGAAAAAGAAATAAAAAGAATACAAATTGGAAGTGTAGAAGTAAAACTGTCACTGTTTGCAGATGCCATGATACTGTACATGGAGAATCCTAAAAATGCCACCAGAAAACTGCCAGAGCTAATCAATGAATTTGGTAAAGTTGCAGGATACAAAATTAATGCACAGAAATCTCTTGCATTCCTATACACTAATGATGAAAAATCTGAAAGAGAAATTAAGGAAACACTCCCTTTTACCACTGCAACTAAAAGAATAAAATACCTAGGAATAAACCTACCTAGGGAGACCAAAGACCTGTATGCAGAAAACTATAAGACACTGATGAAAGAAATTAAAGATGATACCAACAGGTGGAGAGATATACCATGTTCTTGGATTGGAAGAATCAATATTGTGAAAATGACTATACTACCCAAAGCAATCTACAGATTCAGTGCAATCCCTATCAAATTAGCGATGGCATTTTTTAAGGAACTAGAACAAAAAATCTTAAAATTTGTATGGAGGCACAAAAGACCCCGAATAGCCAATGCAGTCTTGAGGGGAAAAAAACAACTGGAGGAATCAGACTCCCTGACTTCAGACTATACTACAAAGCTACAGTAATCAAGACAATATGGTACTGGCACAAAAACAGAAACATAGATCAATGGAACAAGATAGAAAGCCCAGAGATAAACCCACGCACCTATGGTCAACTAATCTATGACAAAGGAGGCAAGGATATACAATGGAGAAAGGACAGTCTCTTCAATAAGTGGTGCTGTGAAAACTGGACAGCTACATGAGAAAGAATGAAATTAGAACACTCCCTAACACCAAACACAACAATAAACTCAAAATGGATTAGTGACGTAAATGTAAGACCGGACACTATAACACTCTTAGAGGAAAATGTAGGAAGAAAACTCTTTGACATAAATCACAGCAAGGTCTTTTTTGATCCACCTCCTAGAGTAATGGAAATAAAAACAAAAATAAACAAATGGGACGTAATGAAACTTCAAAGCTTTTGCACAACAAAGGAAACCATAAACAAGACAACTGTCAGAATGGGAGAAAATATTTGCAAACGAATCAACAGACAAAGGATCAATCTCCAAAATATATAAAGAGCTCATGCAGCTCAATATTAAAGAAACAAACAACCCAATCCAAAAATGGTCAGAAGACCTAAATAGACATTTCTCCAAAGAACAGATACAGATGGCCAAGAAGCACATGAAAAGCTGCTCAACATCACTAATTATTAGAGAAATGCAAATCAAAACTACAATGAGGTATCACCTCACACCAGTTAGAATGGGCATCATCAGAAAATCTACAAACAACAAATGCTGGAGAGGGTGTGGAGAAAAGGGAACCCTCTTGCACTGTTGATGGGAATGTAAATTGATATAGCCACTATGGAGAACAGTATGGAGTTTCCTTAAAAAACTAAAAATAGAATTACCATATGATCCAGCAATCCCGCTACTGGGCATATACCCAGAGAAAACCATAATTCAAAAAGACACATGCACCCCAATGTTCTTTGCAGCACTATTTACAATAGCCAGGTCATGGAAGCAACCTAAATGAGCATTGACAGACGAATGGATAAAGAAGATGTGGTACATAAATACAATGGAATATTACTCAGCCATAAAAAGGAACGAAATTGGGTCATTGTTGAGACATGGATGGATCTAGAGACTGTCATACAGAGTGAAGTAAGTCAGAAAGAAAAACAAATATCGTATATTAACACATGTATGTGGAAGCTAGAAAAATGGTACAGATGAACTGGTTTGCAGGGCAGAAGTTGAGACACAGATGTAGAGAACAAACGTATGGACACCAAGGGGGCAAAGCCGTGGGGGTGTGGGGATGGTGGTGTGATGAATTGGGCGATTGGGGTTGACATGTATACACTGATGTGTATAAAATTGATGACTAATAAGAACCTACTGTATAAAAAAGTAAATAAAATAAAATTGAAAAAAGAAAAAAAAGTATGCAGAAGATCTAAATAGACATTTCTCCAAAGAAGACATACAGATGGCCAAAAAGCACATGGAAAGATGCTCAACATAACCAATTATCATTGAAATGCAAATCAAAACTACAATGAGGTATCACCTCACACCGGTCAGAATGGCCATCATAAAAAGTCTACAAAGAATAAATGCTGGATAGGGTGTGGAGAAAAGGGAACTCTCCTACACTGTTGGTGGGAATGTAAATTGGTAGAACCAGTATGGAGAACATTATAGAGGTTCCTTAAAAAACTAAAACTAGAACTACCATATGATCCAGCAATCCCACTCCTGGGCATATATCTGGAGAAAACCATAATTCAAAAAGATAGGTGTACCCCAATGTTCATTGCAGCACTGTTTACAGTAGACAAGACATGGAAGCAACCTAGTGTCCATTGACAGAGGAATGGATAAAGAAGAGTTGGTACATACTTACAATGGAATATTACTCAGCCATAAAAAAGAACAAAATGCCATTTGCAGCAACATGGATGGACCAAGAGATTATCATACTTAGGGAAGTAAGTCAGAGAAAGAGAAATATCATATGATGTCATTCATATGTGGTATCAAATTTTTAAAAAATGATACAAATGAACTTATTTACAAAGCAGAAACAGACTTACCCATATTGAAAACAAAGTTATGGTTACCAAAGGTGAAACATGGGGGGTGGGGTGATAAATCAGGAGCCTTGTGATTAACATACGCACACTACTATATACAACAAGGACCTACTGTATAGCACAGGGAACTCTACTCAATATTCTGTGATAACCTATATGAGAAAAGAATCTGAAAAGTAATGAATATGTCTGTGTATAACTGAATCACTTTGCTGTACACCTGAAACTAAACACAACATTGTAAACCACCTATACTCCAATTTAAAAAAAAGAAAAAAAAGTTACATTGAGGATCAGGGCTTCAATATATGAATTTTGGTGGGACAGAATTCAATCCTTAGCACTATTGACCATTTCTACATCTCTTGTTTTTTTGTTTGTTTGTTTGTTTAGTTTAGTGTTTAAATTTTTCCCATTTTGTGTGTCTTAATAGTAAGTTGTAAGAATTCTTTTTATGTTCCTTTAAGTCCTGTAACATGTATTATAAATATTTCCTCCTTTTAATTTGTTTATGATATATTTAAAGAGCAGAAATTTAAAATTTTGGTTAAGTTCCATATTTCTGTTTTTTCTTTTATAGTTTGTGGGTTTTGTGTTCTATTAAAGAAACGTTTGCCTATGCCAAGTTTGTAAAAATATTCTCCATTGTTTTTTTCTAGAAGTTTTATAATTTCAGCTTTTACCTATTTGCATTTTGAGTTAATTTTAATGTTGGTTATGTGTTAAGGGTCAAGGTTCATTTTTTTGGAGTATGGATATACAGTTGTTCCAACACTGTGTTGAAAGATAATATTTTCCCTACTCAGTTACCCTCACATTTTTATTTCAAATCCATTGACCAAATATGTCTGGGTCTATTTCTGGACTGTATTCTGTTCAATTGATCTATGTCCTATGCCAGTACTACACTATCTGCTTACTATAGCTTTATATAGTAATTCTTGAATTTAAAAGTCTTCTAATCAAATAGTGTAAGTCTTCCAGCTTTTTTCTTCTATTTCAGAATTGTTTTAGCCGCTCTGCACCCTTTCCATTTAGAATTAGCTTATCAATTTCCCTAATCATGCTTGCTTGAATAGTGCCTGATACTATTGGGATTGCATTAAATACATAGATCATTCTGGAGAAAATTGCTATTTAATAATATCAAATTATAAATCTATAAACATGATTTTTTTTTCTATTTATTTAGGCCATATTTATCTCAGTTTTTTTCTTCTTTTTTTTTGTTTTCAGTGTACAGGGGTATTATACGTCTTTTTTAAATGTATCCCTAAGTATTTCATGTTTCTGGTGAGAGCAGTTATCTTGACTTATTCCTAATATTATCTTATAATTTTCATATTTGGTTTGGACTTTAGAGAAATAGTGGGCTCCTAAAATGAGCTTGGAAGTGTTCTCTTTTTCTCTGTTTTTTAAAACAATTCGTGTAGTAATTGGTACTGTTGCTTCCTTAGAAATGTGATAGACTCTACAAGTGAAGCAATTGGAGGCGAGAGTTTTCTTTGTGGGAAAGTTTTAAATTCTGAATTGTTTTTACAAGTAGAGGCTCATTCAGTTACTCTATTTCTTCTTGAATCGGTTTTGGAAAGTGGTATATTTTTAAGGAATTTTGACATTTTATTTAAATTGAATTTAGTGGCAAAAAATTGTTTTCAACATTCTCTCATATGTATATAAGAGATACGTAGTGATCTGTCATTTACCATCTGTGTGACCTTGGGCAGATTACTTAACTTCTTTGTGGGATTTAACCCAATAGTTAAATTCCAGCATTATTTCAATGGATATTGAGTTCTCAGCAAGACAGGATTTCCTTTTGCAGCTATTGGCAGACCAACAATAAGGAAATATAGCAACTTGGGGAATGACAGGGGCTTTAATTTTTTTATTTTTTATTTTTTTTGGCCTCGCCTTGAGGCTTGTGGGATCTTAGTTCCCTGACGAGGGATTGAACCTGTGCCCTTGGCAGTTAAAGCACAGAGTCCTAACCATTGGACCACCAGGGAATTCCCGTGCTTTGATTTTTAGGACCCGCCTTTCCTGCACAGCACTGGACATATGTTGTATGTAACTGATGTTTGTTACTTGGGTCTTATTTGAACTGCTTGTATTAAAGTATTCTACAAGATGCTTTTAAGGGAAGAATTTCTTGGCTCATATTTCTTTGCTCGATGAAGGGTGATGTATATGGCATTTGTATTGCATATACTTCATGTTTGCAGATTATTTTCTAAACCTTTGATAAAGAGAGCTAGCCATGTCATTGGTTATTTAGAATTTAGCTGTGTTGGTAGATTATCTTTTGAGTGAGAAAAGGAAGAAACATTGACTTATAGTCTGTGTCAAGTTTTTTCTTCAAGGGGCTAGATAAAATTTTAGGCTTTGTGGACCATACAATCTCTGTTGCAACTATTTAACTTTGCTGTTGTGGTGCAAAAGCAGCATAGACAATAAATATGCAAATAAATGTGTGGCCACATTTCAGTAAAACTTTATTTACAAATACAGGTGGTTGATGGACCATATTTGGCCTGCAGGCCATAGTTTGCCAATCTTTGGTCTGTGTAAGGCCTATAAGAATTACATAGCCAGAGATTTGTCTGTATATGCCCTTATAGCAGTACTTAATGGGCCAAAATTTGTGCTCTGTAACTCTTTGATGGTGAAAATTTATCCAAGTATTTGTATTGGCAAATTGTCTGGGGAATGTGTACATATGTGGCTCCTATTTTAGAGTGGGGGTAAACATCCATCAAAAAATATTAAGATTCAGGACAGTCTAATAGGTCATAATTTCTGTCCAGTAATTTACTCAGCAAATCTTTATAGAACACCTACTATTTACTTAACACTGTCCCAGGCTCTGAGTGTACTTTGTCAAGCAAGACCTTTGTTATGGCCATCATGAAACGTATACTCAAGCTGGTAGACTAAAATTGATCAGGTAAGTGCAGGTATGTTACATATTTTCATAAGCCACACTGTGTCAACCACTGTTTTACCACCTATCTTAAGAAATAACTGAAGTTTAGAAAATTACTGCGTATAACACTTCTTTCTTGTATGAGGATGATTACAGATATTCTAACTAAAATTCCTTCATTTTTATTTAAGAAAAGAAAAGAAAGGGAACAAAAAATTAATAAAGAAAGGGAGGAAAAAGCAGCAAAGGAACTGGAGAAAGAACATTTACAAGAAAAAGCAAAAGAAAAATATGAAGAATGGTTAAAGAAAAAAAATGCTGAAGAATGTGAGAAGAAGAAGAAAGAAAAGGTATTTTCAGTAAAGTGATCAGTTAGAATACATGACTTTCGTGTTGACATGTGCCAACTATATTGTATAAAGAGTTTCTAATAGAAAATTGGCACTATCTTATCATAATAT
This sequence comes from Balaenoptera ricei, assembly GCF_028023285.1. NCBI lineage: Eukaryota > Metazoa > Chordata > Mammalia > Artiodactyla > Balaenopteridae > Balaenoptera > Balaenoptera ricei. The sequence goes on along the minus strand of NC_082646.1, from coordinate 82,719,072 downwards.
AAATACATGTAGCTACCCCTACTTGTTATACTGTGATTAAGCTTCAGAAATGATTATGCATTTGTGGTTTTCTTAGGTTGAGAAGTATTAATAAGCCTATTGATATTTCTGCAGTCAAGTTCAAACTTTTTATTGTTGTTTATGCTTTTAAATATTATTCAGTGCACTTTTATGGACAGTTTTATTACATTATTATAAATTGCTATTCTATTTTAAAACAGCAAATTGCTTTTTTCTTCTTGGGTTTAATGTCTTATTGTTTAGAGGCAGCCACCTTCATATCACATCCCTGATCACGTTAAATTTTGCTCTCTATAGAGTTATGATTCAGTATTTCTGATCAGAAAGCCATTGGGATGGGGAGCTACTGGGGAAAAGAGTCAGTAGAATTTGAATAGAATTTTTAGTTACAGAATATCCCTGGAGATTCTTTGGTCTTGTCATTTTAAGGAAAAAGAAAAACAACGGCAGGCTGAATTACAGGAAAAAAAGGAAATAGCAGAAAAAAAGTTTAAGGAATGGTTGGAAAATGCAAAAAATAAACCTCGTCCAGCTGCAAAGAGCTATGGTTATGCCAATGGAAAACTCACAGGTTGGTTTTTGTGTTATGTGGGTTACATAAATATGGCTTGCAGGAGCGAATATTATATATTATGTTTCCTTTTGACAGAAATAGAAATGTGTAAAAATCATTTTTCTTTCAAATTACTATTTTCTGGAAGATTATAACATACTGTGTTCCTGTGGAGATACTACAAATTTGTTGTCATTCTCTAAAACCAGATACATTTTAAAGGCAATAGTGGCAAAACTGCAAAGTAATGATTTCTAACGTTAAGACACAAGTAAAATTTTCGTACATTCCTCGGATTTTAAAGCCTTAATCAGGATATACTGAAGGGGTCATTTTCTTCCCCTTTTCTAACCCTCTCTGAGGCAGAGCTTCCAGTGTCTTTGGCACATTGTTTTTGCAGGGTGGAATACTAGACAGCACATGAACCAGACACAGACCTGGTTGGCCTTTAGGCTTGGTCTGATTATAAATGGCAATGCATGTTTTTCTTTGTACTTCATGTTGGAAGCTCATGCCTTGCTGACAGCTGCCTTCACTTGTTTAAGTGATTTATTATTAAAAATACTCCCATTCTGTTTTGTTCACACAATAGGACATATTCCAGACTTTGTTTTGACCATCGTGGTGAAGTGTGTGTTGACATATCTATGCAGTCAAAGTGGGTTGCCAATGTCTGAATGACACATTCCTGCTGTCAGGATTTAGGCCTCTCCTGCACGTCACAGAGGTCATCCATTACAGCTACTGAGCAGTGTCTGCTCTGTTTTTTTGTTCTCTTGTTTGAAATAAGAGTAATAAGCAGTGGTTTTAACCAAATGATTGGATAGTAAAGTTAAAACTTAGGTGGAATATACATATTGACTAGAAGTTAATTGGTGAAATAATGTATTATTTTACTAACTTTTTTGCATTTAAATAAGTTTTGTTCTAATAAACATCTTTGCAAATGCTCTACTGCTCTTAATTATCAAAATTACAGTGATATTGTGAAATCTGATTAAGTGACAGTGATTTAGAATTTCAGTGGTTCTAAACAAGAATCTTGATCACTTTAGCTATATATGCAACATACATGTTTTTCTGCAAACTTTAGTGTCCGACTAGGGGAAACATGTACACAATCAGCGGTTTCCCAGACTGAGTTAAAAATGAAGATTTTGTTCAATTTAAGGGTTCTAAAATTAATTCTTAGGAGAACTTTTATGAGTTTTTATTTATATAGATTTGAACATTAATGTTCTTTGAATGCTTAGAATTATTTATATTTTAATTTTTACTTCAATACTTACTGTGTTTGAAAATATTTGAGAGTTCAAGTTTTAAATGAGTCAGATTGGTTTAATCAATGATATTTTTGCCCTTTTAATATTTTAACATTTTTCTATGAATTTTAAAATATGTAGTTTCTTTGATCTCAAAAAGTTTTCTTCTTGTTTTGTTCTGAATTTTTAATAATTTTAGGTTTTTACAGTGGAAATTCTTATCCAGAACCAGCCTTTTATAACCCAATTCCATGGAAACCAGTTCCTGTGCCTCCTCCCAAAGAAGTGAAGGATCTATCAGGAAAGAAGACTAAAAGGCCTGTGATAAGCCAGCCAAACAGGTCATCCTCTCTGGTAATGCATAAAGCCAGAAGCACTCTTTGCCTTGGAACTCTGTGCAGAATACAAAGATAGTAGACGTGGGAAATTACATGCTTTTACCTGGAGCTATTTAATTTTAAAATCAGAAATTGTTTTTTTACTGCTCAATTAGTAGCTCAACATTTGATGTATTATTGATATGTTCAAATTTTTGCATTTGTATACAGAGTCCTTAGAGTTAATTGAGGAAGAAATTTTATACATTTTCATTTTTATAAACGCTTCAAGGTTGATCTTGGCATATTGTTTTGCAGGATAAGTGACTGAATCTAACAATTGTGTTTGTATTTAGCTTGTATTAAAACTACCCTCTAATATTAATAAAAGCAACAATTTTTCATGTGTTCTTTCATACTATATGTTGTGTATTTATGTTTATGAACATAGTAAGATTAAGTCGTTCAAACAAGCATTTCTAAACTGCATGCTCAAGATAATTCTTAGAAGAATCTAAATGGGTTAGAATCCCAGAGTAATCAAGAACAGTCTTTGTTGATGGCTTTTGGTGTATCTTTCCCTGTGTAAATATTTGTAAATCGCTAACTGAAGTCATGTTTGGTAACAGAGAAATGAAGTTTGGGTTTTGAAAGGAAAATTTAAAAACACTGTTTTGGGCTCAATCTTAGATTGGTATGTAGTAATCTTGAGACACTAATATTTTGCTATACTTTGCTATACTTTGTACAAATAGTTATACATTATAATTAGTTACGTTGTTAATTTTGAAATTAGAAATATCAATGCATTATTTTTTAATGTTAAATGTTGAGTGATATTTTACTGAAGTTGAAATCAAAAATCTTAATAAATACATGTTAAGGATAGTGTATCAACGGATTACTAAAGTAGCACTGAACGCTTTTTATTAAGTTTTAAAAGTCTGTATCTTTTTTTAGTGGGCTACGAAGAAATGAAAATTTGTTGGGGCAATATAAAGTTCAGTAAATTCATTTAAAAGTGATTCCTATTTGGACTGTATTTCATGTTTCTGCTAGGTTAGTCAGCTGTCAAGTTTCTAGTGATTAACCTGCAATGGTGTTGATCAACTGCAGGAAACAGCAATGGGATCTTTGAAGAATATTCATATTGTCAGAAATCTAGAAAAATTCATTTTTTTTTCCTGCTCATGGGGGTCTGTGAGCCCCATAAGGACTGAGCACTCAATTCAGGCATCTTCATTTGGTTTTATTTTATTTTTTTCACTTCTAAGCAGAGAACAGTTTGGGAGGAGTCAGAGTTTGTTGGGTCAAAATATTGGTGAGATTTTTGTGGCCTGACCATCCTTCTTGGAACCTCTTAGATGCGGTGAAATTTACAGGTGATCATTCTACGTGAGCAAATTCTCTTATGTAGAGAGAATGTAGAATTTGCCAGGGTAGCAATAAACTTGTGTGTAAAAAACAGCCTGTATAGGCTTGTGTTCCTGGGCATTTTAGATATAGTTGTTATATCTAAAAAATCTTCAATTTCACACAGATTAAGTCATCTAGGCAACTTTTGGCTATAACCGTAATACTAATAAGACTTTTCATTCAATCAGTAATTAATTAGTTTGACCAATGTTAGTTGAACATTTACTCTGTGAGACATGTTTTGCATATTAATTTAGGAATTTGAATGATATATTTCTTTAATTCAGTAAACATTTACAGCCTAGCCAGGAAAACATAGAATAAATGCTGTAATACATTATACTTAAAATCATACCCAGAGTTCATCTGGGAACATAGATAAGAGATAGCTCAGCCTGAGAAGGGGTTAAGAAAGGTTACAAAGAGGAGGTGACATTTGAGTTGGTGAAAGATAAGCAGGAATTTTCTAGATGGTTATGAGGCTGACCATAACCATCATGAACATGTGGTGAGAAGTAGCTGGGAGAGAAACAGGGGTCGGAGTGAAAAGGTTCTGTATACTGCAGAATTTGGGCTTGATCCTGTGGGCTTGTGATACCCTGTTTTACTACCCCAATGGTGCATTCTTAAAAGATTTTGACTACCAAACATTTATTACTAAAATTCCATTTTTATTCATCAAAGACTTCTTCAAACCAATCAATACACCTGTTACTAGGAGATTAGTGTTTTTAACCTGAATCAATTTTTCTTAAAGTCAAGATACTTGGTATTATAGGCATTGTAAACTATATTAACTGTTTGAAATTTCTATTGAGGTTTTAAAAATATCTCTTTGACTCTACTGCTACTTGATTGGAACTGCTCTAAAATATCTAGGCAACCTATAATGTCAACAAATTCATGATCTGAAAGAAAGAACACAGGTATTATAGACCTAGCTTTATGTCTACTTATCTGGAAGGTGCCTCATTTTTTTCAATGTTCAATACCTTATCTAATTTAGAAACTTATTGTGGGGATGTAAAGTAATACATGGAAGTACCAAAAAATGCAAGTTTGTTTCTTTTTTGTATGGTGATAATTCTGATAAGATGTACCAATATTCTTTCTTTAGTGATAATTGATTTACATAATAACTAACTTTGTTTAACATACCAATCTTGACTGGTGATATATCAAAAATAAGTTAACTTGTCAGTACTTGGAGTGGATCTTCATTTACCCCTGTGCTAAGGGCAAAAAGTGAATACTGTTGTTTTCATTTTCTTCAAATTGAATCAATGTTTACTGAATACCTACTATGTGCGAGTGAGTATTCTAGATGCTGGAGATTCATCTGTGAATAAGAGAGGGTCCCTGCTGCCCACATGGGATCTTACATGACAGTGATAGGAAACAGATATTAAACGTGTAAACAAATAATTTATGTGGCTCTAGGTGCTATAAAGAAAATAAAACAGGGTACTATTGGGATAAATAGTGACTGGGTGGAGAAGCGGGTCCGCTCTTTTAGGTGGATGGGCATCTCTGAAGTGGCAACATGCTGCTGAACTAGCCTTGCCTTGCTAAAATCTGGAGAAAGAGGTAGCCGGTCAGAGGAAACAGCCAGTACAAAGGCTCCAATGCAGAAATGAATCTGATGTGTTTGAAGAAAGGTTGGTGTGGCTGGAGTGGAGAAAGCAAAGGGGAAAATAGTAGGAGTGAAGGTTGGAGAGTCAGGCAGGGCCAGATCATATATAATCCTGAGTTCAGTAGTTCAGATTGTGTCATAATTGTATTGGGAAGCCCTTGAAAGTTTTTAAGCAGGGAATTGATGTGATCTGTTTTATACTTTGAGATTACTCTGGCTGTGTGAGGAAACTGGCTTGCTGGGGACAAAGAATCAAAGCAGGGAGACTCATTGGGAGGATTTGCAGCATTCAGGAAAGAAATTGTGACAGTTTGTGTTAACGTGGCAGCAGCGACATGATAAGAAGTAGAGGTGGATTGGGGATGTATTTTGGAGGTGAGGCAAACAGGACCGCTAACATTTGGGTGTCTGGTTGAGGGAAGGAGGAAAAATCAGATATGACTTCTAGTTTTTAGGTCTGATCCACTGGGTGAATGGTGATAACTATCACAGAATTAGAATGTGTGATAGGAGCAGATGTATAGGCTGAGACTGGAAAGAGGGGAGTCCTTCAGAATTCTGTCCTAGGTCTGTTAGATTCGTGGTACAACTTAATATCCTGGTAGAAATGGCAGTTAGATATTTGTCTGATGCTCAGGGGAGAGCCAGGAATGGAGATACAAATTTAAGCAACATCAGTATGTAGGTGGTATTTAAAAGCATGGGACTGGATCAG